>NC_138346.1:8762056-10232890 GCF_046562875.1 Panthera onca | reverse complement strand
CACCCTCACTTCACCCTTCTTCTCCCTCTCACTCCCCCCATCTCTCCCTTCCCTTTCTCCTCCCTCCTTCCCTCACACACGTTTGAGACTAAGATATAGACTCCAGATGTCATTCCCCCTTCACACCTAAAATGCTGTTACATATCTCTCAAGAACAAGAATACTCTCTCTTGCATAATGGTAGTAAAAGTATGTCACCAACCATGTCAATGAAGCCCTTTATAGCAATTATTTTCCTGGTCCAAGATCCAATTCCAGATCATGCACTGCACCTGGCTGTCCTGCCTAGGAACAGTGTCTTGGCCTTTCTTTGTCTTCCTTGGCATCGATATTTTTTTAAGAGCACAAGCCGGTTCTTTTGTACGATACGTGCTCCCAAAACAGGAGCGCTATGCAAGTGGTACTTCCCGGTGCACCGTATCAGGAGGCACCTGATGAGGGTTCACCCTAATTCTGCGTGATGCTAACTCTGATTCTGTGTTGAAGGTGACGCCCGCCGGATTTCTTCACTGAAAAGTTACACTCTTCCCTTTTTCAACTGATAATTGTGGAGACATACTTCGAGATTATGTGACTATCCTGTTCCAAATCGAACATCCGTCCACTGGTTTTAGTGTGCCCTGATGATTCTCGCCTGGCCCAATCATGATGATGGTTGCAAAATGGTGACTTTCTAATTCCATCATTCTTGCCTTATTTATTAGCTAACGTTGTGTAGTAACGAAGAGCTTCCCCCCCTCTCCAATCTATATGTTTGTATCAGTATAGCTTTGTAGACTCTTATGTTTTACTCAACGGGATATAATCCCCAACAGCTGTTATTTATTTTGAGGGTCAGTGTGTACCATATTTGACAATGGAAACCAAGCTAGCTTCAGTTTTCCTTTGAAATAATCCCTTTTTTTGAGAATGTCCTTGCTTTACAGAACAACAAATAATGTGTTTAGCAATCCTGGAGGCCTCCAGGCTTCTTGAAAATGCTCAACCAGGGATCATTTTATCATGAGGAACAGCAACCTAAAATTTTCTCCCATCGAAAACTCAACCATTACCAAGAAACATATGTGACTCTAAACAAAATAGATTCTACATTTTATATTTTAATTATTGTTTTTTTATGAATAGCTCTGACTGTTGACATCTCTTGCATTACTGAAAGTAAATATAACAGGTAATATCCCTACAGTAAACAGGCAATAACAAGATAAACACACGATATACTTTGACTTAAATGTCAAGGAGATCCAGGATACATTCAAAAGAACTTAACATAGACATATAGAATTGTGTGCTTCCCATTAATAGCTGCCTCTAAAGATAAATACAACTCTCTCTCTCTCTCTCCCTCACTCCCTCTGAATATAAAAGTCAAACTCCACTCTTAGCATCCTCACTCATTTATAGTGCCATGTACACCATATTACCTCTCACTTTTCCTTCCAAAGAAATTAAGAGATAGCAAATAAATTATAAAATATCATTAGTTCACTGAAGCACTACAGAAATAAAGATATTCACGGGGCTTGCATTGTGTTCCTATCTTTTTTTTTTGAAAGAGAGAGAGGGCTCAAGTGAGTGAGGGTCAGAGAGAGTAAGAAAATCCCGGGAGGTGGGGAGGAGTGAGAGAGAGAGAGAGAGAGAGAGAGAGAGAGAGAGAAAGAGAGAGAGACAGGGCTCACCTGAATCGGGGCTCAAGCTCACACGATGCAGGACTTTAGCTCACAAACCTGTTAGATCATGACCTGAGCCGAAGTCAGATGGCTAACGACTGAGTCACCGAGGCACCCTGTGTTCCTATCTTTATATCCCCAGTACTATGCAGGTGCAATGGACATACAAGGAGGAATAAAGACCCAGTTCCCAGCCGCTAGGGCTTAGAGGCTTCTAGAAGACAGAAGTCCATGAGTGATTCTACTAAAAAGAAAAACTAGAATGAGCTAGGCAGTAGGACTGCATCATAAGAACAAACTGTGGACACTTAGAAGAAAGGTATGATTCACTGCACTTGGAGATCAGGAAAGGCAGAAGGGCAGTTTCATCTGCTATGGGAGGAGTATGATCCCCTCGGCAGAGCATGCAAGTGACAAAGGATATGTCAAACCAAGGAAACATTAGCAAAAGCATCGAACATAAAAATACACAGAATGTGGGAAGTGGCCCAGGATGCATTAAAAGATGTAGACAGATGAAGACGGTGTATGACTTTGAACTCAAGCATCAAAGTCACTCCTTAGCATCTGATAAGGACACATCTTTACAAACACTGGCCACAGAAGGGAGGAAAGGAAATCTGCCTAATCACCAACATTTTAGTTCATTTGGCCTCGTGCCATACAAGCTTCTCACATCCAATGTGCAAAAGACTGCAGAAAGGGGGGAACAAAGAACAAGAAGTGTACACTAAATAACGTTTTCCCAAATACGAAATTAGCCAAATAGCATCTGTCCAAACAAACATAAAAATTCTAAACTTCTAAACACTTAGATGGGATTTTCATTGTAATCACAAAGTCTCCGTTTCTCAGTAATCCTGGTAATTTTCAACACATGCCATTGCACAACATGCTTGTATTGAAAGATGGGCTGGAAAACCATCTGAGACCAGGTCAGACCAGCATCAACGGATTGTTCGCGTCAGAGGACTGTGTCAATTTCAACAGGACAGCGCCAGACTGGGGTGGGGGGGGGGCTTGGGGGGGGCGGGGGGCGGAGGGAGTGGGGAGTGGGGGGGGCAGGAAGTGTTCTGTGGCAAATAAAGAAACTCACAAAATCTGGGAGACCGGTAGTGCCCACATCTGCCATTATTGCCAATTCAGCACCTGTGGTAGAGCGGGCCTGGGGCTGCCATTTTTCCCTTTGACCTTGATAACAGAACTCTGACTCAATTTGGCTCAAAGCCCCGCCCAATTAAAATACTCTGTTCTCCCAACCAATACATGGCCACGCATAGTCCTCATCCCTGAAACATGAGCATCTCCCCAGGTAGGACGCGAGGGGAAGCTTTCGAGCTCCTAGTAAAAGGGCACAGATTACAAAGGCTCTCCTCTTTGGCCCTCCACGGTCTTAGGATGGAAGTTTCCTCTGTGATAACAACAATCTACTTCATATTTAACTGACTGAAGCCTTCTTGAGCACGGGAACCACTTCTTTAGACCCACCTTATAATTTAGTTTGGCTCCTCACCCAAAAGCAAAAGCTCCATGACATTTGTTGAAAGTGAAGCTTTTAAGGGGCACCTGGGTGGCTCAGTCGGTTGGGCGTCCGACTCCGGCTCAGGTCGTGATGTCGTAGTCTGTGGGTTCAAGCCCCGCACCGGGCTCTGAACCTGGAGCCTGCTTTGGATTCTGTGTCTCCCTGTCTGACCCTCCCCTGCTTGCGCTCTCTCTCTCTCTCTCTCTCTCTTTCTCAAAAATAATGAACACTTAAAAAAAAAAAAAGGAAAGGAGAGTTTTTAAGAAAGGGACATGGGGGAAGGAAGCAGCCTGCAAATCTACCAAAGTCAGTGTACTTTGACCTTCACCCTTGTAATCAGCATTAATCAAATCTATGGTCCCCACTTCTTTCAAGTGCCACAATTCCTTTTAAGCCCAAAATGCTGCTGACCCACAAACTGTACTTTGATATTCAGTACTTAAAAATAGGCATAAAGTCCAAAAGTCACAATGAATCAATAATAATTTTAAATAAATATTTCTTTCAATAAAGCACACAGGTTTGAAAAATATTTGATGTATTTGCAAGGTATACATTTTTGGTCCATAGGAAATGCACATAGGGTTCACAGATACCTTTAAAAAAAATTCCATGACCCTTTCAAGTTCCAAGATCCATACGTCAAAAAGTATTAATCCATAGTAAGAGCATTTTATTTGAATCGATTGCATAGTCGATAGACTACCCAGAACCCCAAGGATGTAAGTTGTAACAGAGCCATGACTTTGCCTTCTGCTTTGGCCAACTTTAATCCAGTTTTAAATTTCTGAAGCAGGCTTCTGCTCCTATTTATAATGTGAAGTTTAAAAAAACATGTTAACACTTATGAAATTGTTATGCTACATAAAAATTCCCCTGAGTCTAAGATGCCCATAGAAATGCAAGAGATGAAAAATAATTTGCTCTATCACGCATTTTCTTATTTACCAGCAGGCATTAATAGCTTCAAATCAAAGTTAAATTTCCTATTTAGAGGGGCCAGTGATTGAAATAAAAATGATAAACAGCATCAGCTTCTTAACATAAGGAAAGCAGGCATCTGCTAAGTTCCAAGAGAGACTTTTTAAAGTGCATTTTACAAGCAATCAACAGTTTGTCAATTTCTTCCAGTCCCTGGATCAAAATGAATCCATTTGTCCTCTTCATCTACAACCCAAGAAATGAGTTTTGTGAGCATCTAAGGCAAAGATTATGCCGTCTTAACCATAAGCCAAAACAAAAAGAAAAGTGAGAAGAAAAGAAAGAATTTTTTAAAAGGCCCCAAAAACCAATGGCTTTGAAGCAACTGTCAAATTTGGTTTTGTCCAATGTAGCTGTGACTTCCGGCCTCCAGCCGCTGAAAAGGAAAATGGGAGAAAGGAGAGGGGGCCGTTGCCCCTTGGGAAAGCTGTAAATAAAATGTCTGAGAGGTATAGCAGGTAGCAAAGAGAGTTCAGAGAAATTCAGGAGTGGAATGAACTTCACTCCCATTCATTGAGGAAAGGAGTGAGAAAAGAAAGAACGGGAGAGGGTCCGGGGCCGGGGGGGGCGGTGGAGAAAACACAGATATGGCCCCAAATCGCAAAGCAGGTCTACCTTACGTGTAGAGAGCCCTGCAAATTAAGTTTTATTTCCAAAAGACTGCCTCCAAGTTTTCACTGAATGCTCGCCCTGCTCCTAGGTACCCTGCCAGCACAGTCCCCTCCTGTTCAGAGCACACACACATACCTCACGGGCCAGCCTCTGTTCAACGAGAGCATTAAATTATGTTATGAAGAAAAACGCCAGTTCTCTGGGCCAAGGAGTTAAAGAGATCAGCACCGCGTTTGTACTACTTACCATTAACACAACAGAGAGAAAGAAACACCAATTGGTCGGTTTCTTAGACTCTGCACTCTTCATTCTCTAGACCACCTGACTTCCAGAAAAACCACTGAGCTGTATCGCTCAGTCTGTCAACATCTTAAAACAGATATTGGCTGTACTCTATATGTGAATATTTGAGTATAATTTCAATTTCCCCAAGAGGATTCCCACGGGAGAATACTAATTTGAATTTTCTTTCGTTACACAACACTCTCCCAAATTTGCACTTTTGCAAAGCCATTTTCTACAAAGCATCAAGCTCCTAGAGAAAAGACAAGGGGGTGGGGTGGAGAAGGGGGCGGGAGGATGCCCCAGCTGACTGATGCCAGATGAACCTTCCTGGATTCACAGAGCTTTGTTTTGAAGATTTCCGCCTCGTATTAAATCAAAGTGGCAAAGCAGGTCTTGAAGACGAGTGAACTACATTCTCCACCCAGAAGGTCAAGGCTGCCAACACTGGACGTATTTAACTTTCTGGGCTAGAGAGCCCACACTGTCCTAGAGTGAACTTACGGAGCCATTCACATTTTTAACCAACAACTACAGATATTTCTCGAGAACTAAGACTCAGACAGCCTGGGACTGTGTCTTTTTGGCTATTTTGGCCCAAATGGCTGTATGCATCCCTGATACTATTTCTACCCCAGACCCGGAGACAAGAGGGGATTCATTTTATAACGTGCACCAAAAGTACTTTATTTGTGTTGGATGTAGTAAAAGCATCATTACTTAAAATGATAGGCCACTTTTTCAGGACAGAGATTTGGCAGAAAGGTGAGAGCGGCATCCAAGTTACAAAAACCTGAAGATTTATAGCAGATGCCAACAGCAGGACTACACCGTGATAAACAACGAGGACAAAAATCATTCTCCGGCGATGGGGCCAGAGCATGAAAGCCGCAGGCCAGGGCTGTGGGATAATGAGGATTCTTTTTGTTCAGGAACATAAGGCTGTGTGCACAAAAAATTCCAGGGGGGAAGATGTCCGCACCCTTTCTTCGTCTCCCAGTGGAGCACGCACACAGTGGACGAGGGAAGTGTTCCCATAAGGAAGGACATGTGCGCGGCCATGACCCTCAGGTCCGCATCCCGGAGACCCTTCCGGCCTGGCTGCCTCGCTTTTCTCTGCCCACGAGCTCTGTTCCACACAACGCGTGTTGTCACACAAAATTTGAAGGCTCACCATCAGAGGGTTCAAGGAAAATTCTTCCTGTGTAGCAATCAGAGTTTGTGGTTGCAAGCAGGAGACAACTCCAGCTCTCATGAGAAGAAAAAAACAAACTATCAGAGTGACATCAAATTGAAAGGAGGAAGGAAGGACCAAGCTCAGAAAGGATGGGGATCAAGAAGCGCCTGGGGCTGGGGCGCCTGGGTGGCTCAGTCAGTTAAGCGTCCGACTTCGGCTCAGGTCATGATCTCGTGGTCCATGGGTTTGAGCCCTGCGTCAGGCTCTGTGCTGACAGCTCAGAGCCTGGAGCCTGTTTCAGATTCTGTGTCTCCCTCTTTCTCTGACCCTCCCTTGTTCATGCGCTCTCTCTGTCTCAAAAAAAATAAATGTTAAAAAAATTAAAAAAAAAAAAAAGAAGAAGAAGAAGCTCCTGGGGTCTATGCAGCAGGACTGCAGGTCTCAGTGCTCAAAATAATCAGTTCTGGTGACTTTCAGCCTTTTGCCACCCTGCTCAGGATCCCAACTTTAGGGAGAAAGTGTCTTATTAACTTAGATACTGGGGGACACGTGGATGCCACAGCTAGAAGGTGACACACTGACAGTCCCCCGCCCACAGGACAGGGAGAAGAATTCCCGAAAACGTGATCAGGGTGCTGTTACCAGAAGATGGGAAATGAAGCTGGGCAGAAAAAACTCACAGATGTCCACTTCAACCGCTACATAAACCGTCTTAGCATCCCTACTAAACTGTTTATTTTTTCGACTTTTAGAGGCAACTTTGTCAAAACCTACAGTTAATATTATCACCCAAGAGTCTGTTGCAAATGTTCCATACAGAGAACCCCACAGTGGGGCACCTGGGTGGCTCAGTCAGTTGAGCATCCAATTCTTGATTTTAGGCTCAGGTCATGATCCTAGACTTGTAGGATTGAGCCGTGCCTTTCTCTCTCTCTCTCTCCCTCTGCCCTTCTCTCTAGCTTGCTCTCTCGCTCTGTCTCTTTCTCTCTAAAATAAGTAACTTTTTTTAAAAAAGAACCCCATGGTAATCTCTAGGGTCTTCAATTTAGGAAAACACTTGGGGCTCCAGATGAGCTGATGGACATTCTTTTATTAGATAATGAGGGCTAAGTAATTCATCATGTTTCTCTTCTTACTTAGGCTGCCAGGAAGCTCAGAGCTGAAAGTTTCAGGCTAGTTACAGTAGCTATCCTAGGTTTTCAGGTACAACTAAACCCTTCATTATTTGATTGTTATTTGTGGGGTTTTAGTTCAACCTTGTTTGAATGCATGAGCGGTATTTCGAGCTTTTACTGAAAACTACTTCAAAAGCATTTAGATTTCTTTCTTTACGAACCAAAAACTAATCCTTTCAGAACTGCATAAGAATCTAATACATAATTGTATTTGCTGAGGTTTTAGATTGGCCAGGGGTTTTCTGTTCTGCAGCCAGCATCATCTCTTTCCTTTCTTGCTAGTGCAGAGTTAACTTCAGGCAGCAGAAACTATTTCAGATGAATTTCTGGTTTTAAAAGTGGCTGTGGCAAAAAATATTAAATTTGATCAGCTGGAAGGCTGGATAGATAAATAATAACCCTACTCTTGAGTCTGATTATAATGTAGGATAATTTTCAGAATAGTTATCAAGGAACAACAGGGAACTGTCTCAAACCTAACCAGACAGGGGAATGAGTAACTAGACAGAGAAACTGGGACATACACAGCATTTATGCCATCACGAACCAAGGAGATTGGTTGAGCGTGAGAGGTCTAATCCATCAGTTTATAGGTAAAGCCACTTTCTGGTTAATTCCATGTACTTTTGATGCTAAAAATCATCAGAATCTCCTAATTCTGCAGGAATGGGCAGAGCTAAGGGGAACAGCAGAATATCTGGGAAGGTAAGGAAAATCAGAATATTTGATCTTCCTAAGAGGATCAGAAAACATCTACAGTGTGATTTTGAGTGGTTTGGGGGTGTTTGGGTTTTTTGTTTTTTGGGTTTGGGGTTTTTTTGTGTGTCTTTTCCTTCTTTTGATGGCAACAGGAATTCTTAAATATCAAGGTGCTATCACCATGAAAGATGTCTTTCACGTTGGGTTTCCTGAAATAGCATCTGAATGGTTCTTCAGAGGCCAATAACCTGTGAGGAAAATGTTAAAAGCCATTAAGTTAAAAGCCATTCTCCTTCCTCTAAATTCCCCCCTTTTTGGAAGCAATCTGTTCCAATGTTTGGCAGTAAAAATGCTCAAAATGAGCCAATACCGTACCAATGAGAAGTTTCCACTTGCCTGACATGGGCAACGTAGGAAACGGTGACCTGGGTTTGGTGAAGACGCAGAGACGCCTCCCACTTCTGCCTTACCCCCCCCCCCCACCATGTTCAAGATCAGCAGATGCCATGGGCAAGGACACTTCTGGTTCCCATGCTTCTCTGTGCCCTGGAGAGAAGGGGCAACGGTGCGTCCCCCCTCCCATCGCGAAGATGCTGGCACCCCGCTCCAGGAAAAGAGGGGAGAAAAACTGACACCTGAAGGTGGGCCCCCTGAGTTGTGCTGGCAGAACAACGGAGGATGCTAAGCAAATAACTGCAGTCACAAAACTTTCTAGCACATTGGCCTTTAAAAGTCAGAAGACCGAGAATCTTTTCCTGGTTCCAAGGACTCTATGAGCTTTGGATTTAGATTTCCCACCAGCCAAACGAAGGAGCAGGGTCCCCAGCCCCAGTGCCCACAGGCCCATTGGCTTACGTGACTTAGTGATGCCTGCTCTTTAAGGCCTGGGACAAGCGAGAAGCCACCTCCCGTCCACGTGGAGCAGCGCTGGCCGCTGGTCACCATATCGGAACCCACTGTGGTTTGAACCTCCCACTTTCCAAGAGCATCAGAAAGTCCAGATTTCCTTATAAATTCCTCTAATTTTTCAATCCTGGAAACTAATTTGTAAAGTGTTTATATACACAGAAGGTGCCAAAGGAAACATTTTGGGACGCGACAGCCAAGCCTCAGGCCCCCCGTTTGTCAACTTAAAGGAGATCAAGTTCTTTACGGAAGTGCTCTGGGCTGCGGGATGTTCCTTCAGGAAGGGCTGGCTTCCCTTCCCCCCTCACGTGGAAATTCACGGGCCACTGGCACCTGAAAGGTTAAAAGTCATCCTGCAGCAAACCAGACTCAGTTTCTGTCACCCACTGCTTCCCCCAACTGAACCCTTCGTGGCAAGACTCACTAAATAAACTCATGCTCCATGGAACACACTTTGAGAAACACCAAAACTCTATTATCCATCTAGCCCTAAAATGCTATGCGGCTATGGAAACCAAAGGAGGGGAAGAAATTCGTATTTACTGACTCCCATTAACGTGCCAGTTACCATGCTAAGCTTGCATATTCCATACCTCAATGAAGAGTCAAGAGCTAAATGTCATCACTCCCATTTTGAAGTTGAGGATACAGATCAGAGGCCCTGGAAGTAACCTCTAATAAGTGAGGCAGCCAAGATTTTTTTTTAATTTTTTTTTTTTTTTTTTACATTTATTTATTTTTGAGACAGAGAGAGACAGAGCGTGAATGGGGGAGGGTCAGAGAGAGGGAGACACAGAATCTGAAACAGGCTCCAGGCTCTGAGCTGTCAGCACAGAGCCCAAGGCGGGGCTCGAACTCACAGACGGCAAGATCATGACCTGAGCCGAAGTCGGACGCTTAACCGACTGAGCCACCCAGGTGCCCCAAGGCAGCCAAGATTTATTTCCACGCGTGCCTGATTAAAAACCCCACGGTCTTGGGGCGCCTGAGTGTCCCAGTCAGTCAAGCGTCTGACTCTTGATTTTAGTCCAGGTCACGATCTCGTGGTTTGTGGGATCGAGCCCCGTGTCAGGCTCTGCGTTGACAGTGTGGAGCATGCTCGGGATCTCTCTCTCCTTCTCTCTCTGCCCCTCCCTCGCTCTCACACGAGCACTACCTCTCTTTCTCTCTCTCAAACAAATGAAATGAAAAAATAAATAAATAAAAGGTATCGAGGCAAGTGCCTTAAGTTTTCCTCCTTGAAAAGAAAAAAAAATGTTTGTAAACTAGATTAAGATTATTTTTGTGAATGCTTCTCAATAGCATTCTAAAGTTCAGTGGCCATGGGTGAAGTTGCTATGTGCTGTGTAAATTTCTGAGTTGCCATACTCATGAGAAAAAGAATTATTCCATAAGAAATCTCGACCCTACATCTGCTAGGTACATCACATCTGTAAACTGGAAACAAGACCCACCCATGGTTTTGCGTGATGTATTCTGTTTTCTATCGCAAGAGGAGGAATATCAGGAAGGTGGCCCATCCAGTCATGGAGCCACAACCCACAAAATGTACCCATTCAACAGCACAATCCCGAGTCTACTGGCCACTAGGGTCGGAGCCAGGTGTTGGCACATAGGGCAAAAAAGGCCTCTGAGGACTGAGCCCCTCTGGGCAGGCTGGAAAGAAGCAAGAAACACCACCAAGAGCAACAAGAAAGGAGCCATCCTGAATGACGGATGGAACACCAAGGCACCAACCTGAACCATCTACCCTTTGGGTGGGATTTCTTCTCTTGTTCAACTATTAGTTACAACTTAGGATCCTTAGGCAAACAGAGATGGATGAAACATGCCATCTCGAGGACTAAATAAAGGAACGTATTTAAAGGAGCGAATGGAACTCTAAGAAAAATACAGTTTGTTATTTACATGCCAGTGAAAAGGATGTGAAGGCTACAGAGCACTGACAGAAGTGAGGACAGAAACCGTGTATTGTTAGTTTCCCCAACACCTAGCACGTGCCTGCCATACAATGACTACTTCCTATACCCTTGTTTGAACACCTTTCTTTTTTTTTTTAATTTTTTTTAATGTTTATGTATTTTTGAGAGAGAGACAGAGGGTGAGTGGGGAAGGGGCAGAGAGAGGGGCAGAGAAAGTCTGAAGCAGGCTCCAGGCTCCAAGCTGTCAGCACAGAGCCCAACACGGGGCTCGAACTCACAAACTGTGAGATCATGACCTGAGACGAAGTCGGAAGCTTAACCAACTGAGCCACCCAGGTGCCCCAGACACCTTCCTATAGGGATAGTCAACATGTAATACACTGCGTAATTTCCAAAGCCTTGACCTATGTAGAAGCCCATGAAACCATCACCATAATCAAGATGTTGAATACATCCATCACTCCCAAACCCTTGTTCAAGCCTCTTCAAAATCTGTCCCCCCATCCGATTCTCAGATCCGCTAATGTGCTTTCCATCACTTTCCATCCCCACCAGGACTAAGCACTCCAGTTCATCCACATCCTCACCAACACAAGGTATGCTTGAAGTCTCTTTACTTTTATTTGTTTTTTAATTTTTTTTTAACGTTTATTTATTTTTGAGACAGAGAGAGACAGAGCATGAACAGGGGAGGGGCAGAGAGAGAGGGAGACACAGAATCCGAAGCAGGCTCCAGGCTCTGACCCATCAGCCCAGAGCCCGATGTGGGGCTCAAACTCCCAGACCACGAGATCGTGACCTGAGCTGAAGTCGGACACTTAACCTACTGAGCCACCCAGGCGCCCCTCTTTACTTTTAGCTATGCTATAGGTATGTAGTGATATCTCACAGTGGTTTTAATTTGCATTTTCTTGATGATTAATGATGTTCAACAGCTTCCTGTGCTTATTTCCTGTCCATATAACTTCTTTGTTCACAACGTTTGCTTTTTTTTTTTTTTTTTAATTGGGGTGTTTATCATCTTATCCACTATCTTGATATCCCGGACACAAGTCCTTTCCCACAGATTTGCAAGTATCTTCTCCCACTCTGTGTCTCATCTAGTCATTCTCTTGTCTTTATTGCTTAAAGAGCAAAAGGTTTTATTTTGATGAAGTCCAATGTAATCAAGTTTTCCTTTTATGGATCACTTTTTTGCTATTGTTCTAAGAAATCTTTGCCCAGTCCAAAGAAACTTCGGGCTGTTCATTACCTTGATTTTAGGAATGTTTATACTGATGCATAAAAAGTCACAAAGATCTACTGCCTTTGTCTGCAAGCTTCCCAGTTTTAAGGCTTTGCATTTAGGCCTGTGATGAATTGTGAGTTTCTATACACCAGATGTATGATGTCAGGATCAAAGTTGGGGGGTTGTACGCAGATATCCAACTGCCCTAGCATCATTTGTTGAAAAGACTATCCTTTCTCCAGCAAACTTTGCACCTTTACCAGGATAGTACACACTTCTGATCCAAGAGCAGAATTCTCAAAAAAGGCCTTCGTTAACAGCCGCTAAAACATAAAATTTGCACACATCCAATGCCTCTGGTCCGGTCTAAAGAAATAGAACCACACGTATGTAAGGATGTGCCCAGAGAGTTAAAACAGTACTGCCTGCACGAGAACAAGGAAAGAAGATGGACACGCCCCCGGACGAGCCCTGACAGAGAGAGGACGGAACCACCTGTGGTCCCAACTGCACCACAAATTCTATGCAGATACTTAAAAAGAATGAGTTGGACCTACATGTACAGTAACCCCCCCACAACATCCATAGGGAATATGTTCCAAGACCCCCAGTGGATGTCGGAAACTGCAGAGAGTACCAAACCCCCTATATGCTATGTTTTTTCCCACGCATACATACCTAGGACAAATTTTAACTTGTAAGTTAGGCACAGTAAGAGATGAACAACAATCACCGATAGTAAAATAGAACAATTATCGCAATATACTGTCACTGAAGTTAAGGGAATGTGGTCTCTCTCTGTCTCTAAAAATACCTTATTATCCTGTACTCATCCTTCTTCTTGTAATAAGGCAAATGATGTCAGCATCATCATGTAACCTTGGGCAACTACTGACCTTCTAATGATCTGTCAGAAGAAGGATCGTGTGTTTCTGGACTGTAGTTGCCAGCCTGCAAGTAATTGAAACCATGGAAAGCAGAACCATGGATGGTTTGTAAAGCAAACAACATTCATGGTTTTATATATATATATATATATATATATATATATATATATATATGTATATATATATATATGTGTATATATATGTATAAATATATACACAAATACATATTATTATTATTATATAAACAAATATATATATTATTGAAATACATAAAAAGACCTAAATATGCATGTATTTCAATAATATATATAAAACCACAAATATATTTCAATAATATACATATATAAAACCACAAATATATATATATATTATTGAAATACATGAGAAAGACCTAAATATGCACCTATTCATTTGTATATTTTTGCAAAAACCTGGACAAAGTTGTGGAAAAATCATTACCAGACAGGTTATATGAGTTTCCTTCATGGATAGACTTGGGAACAGAGAAACGGACAAGCTTATTAACTTAACACACTTCCAAGCTGTCTGATTTGTTACCCTGTTACCCTAAGCAGATATTGTTTTGTAATTTTTTAGTCAAACCTAATATAAAACAGTAGCCATGACGTATAGCAGGTATGCGACTCCATTTCACATCTGCACCACCATCTGGAAAAAAATTCTCATTGCTTCCCACCACCCCCCCCCGCCCACCCCCGTGGTTGGTTCAAGCAGGGAGAAATATATCGGTGCACGGAGGATACTCAAAAGAAAATTCGAAAGTAGGTGTTACGGGCTGAATCGTGCCTCTCCAAAGATTCATATGCTGCAATCCTAAGCCCCCACGCCTCAGAATGTGACCTTAGAAACAGGCATTGCAGATGTAATTGGTTAAGATGAGCTGGACCAGAGGAGGGCGGGCCCCTGATCTAACGTGGCTGGCGCCCTTCTGCAAAGCAGAAATTTAGGTACAGGGACACACCCAGGGAGAACGCCAGGTGCAACCTGGGGATCCTGCCAGCAAGCCAAGGGACATCTAAGATTTCCAGAAAACCACCAGAAGCTAGGAGGGAGGCATGGAACAGATTCTCCGCCTCGGAAGAAGCCAAACCTGCCGACCCCTTGATTTTAGACCCCCAGCCTCCAGATGGGTGAGACAACAACAAATTCCTGTTGCTTAGGACGCCCAGCTTGTGGCAGCGCTAGGAAACTAAGGCACTAGGCTACCAAGAATTTCAGGCCCAACGCAGAAGAGCCACCTGTCGGCACCGTGGCCCCCCGGCCCGCAGCTCGGTTCCCAGGGAATATCTACAGAAGACTCAGAGTGTGGACGGCTGTCTCCGCTATCCCACATCATGGGTGGCTTGTACGCAGGGGTGTCACACACACCTGGGAAGTGCCAGCCGGTTCCTGATGGAAAGGCACCCGAGCCCGAGGAAGCTGTGTGTTTATCCTCAGACCCACAATTAACAAAGAAGCTGTGAGGCAGGGATGGGGTCTCCAAGGGACCAGGACAAGGAATCAAGACCAGTGGGACTATTCTCAGGATGACAACGAAGGAGGCTCTTTCTCAGCGGCAGCTCTCCTCTCCCCTCCCTTCCCCATGTGCAGTATTCACTCCTTCCTGAGGAACAGAATGAAAGGGAAAACAGCATTTTACAACTGGAGAGGCTCTAACCCAGGCTCCTTGCCCTTGGCGGGCTTGCAAGTGTCTCTGCTGCCATAGCTGCTGCATCGAAAAGAAGAGCCAGGAGCGCCTGGGCGGCTCAGTCGGTCAAGTGTCTTATTTTTAGTTTCGTCTCAGGTCATGATCTCACAGTTTGTGAGTTCGAGCCCTGCATCGGGCTCTGTGCTGGTGGCATAGAGTCTGTTTGCGGTTCTCTCCCTGCCTCTCTCTCTGTCCCTCCCTTGCTCTCTCTCTCTCTCTCTCTCCCCTCTCTCAATATAAATAAACTTAAGAAGAAAAAAAACTTTTTCTTTAATAAAATAAAATAAAGAGGAGCTAGCCCAGGAAAGCAAGCATGATGACTCCTCATGACGCTCAACTTTTGTCTTAAAAGTGAGCTCCGCAATCGAAATAGGTTTTTTTTTTTAATAATGTTTACAATTACCAAGTGAAAAGCGAAAACAAACCACCATGTCTAACCGGATGCAAACAATCAACCAGACAATAATCTGAGGCTGCCACAGACGGACTCTAAAGTCAACCCACACTTGCCCCTGTTGGAGACCCTGCAGATACTCTGACGATCTGGATTGTTTTGAGCATAAAACCCCAGCCTTCCCTTGGTCTCCGCCTGCCTGGAAAAGTACCGCTGAGATCCGCCTAAAAGCAACTACTTTTCACATCCCATAATTGTCATGACCAACGTTAACTACCTCTTGAAGCACATTTATTGTATTTTCCAGACGTGCTCCCTTTAGCAACACAGCCCCCGTTTGCCACCTTTCCTAGGATGTTGACCAGAAGCAGACGAGGGAGGAAGAAGCAGTAATTTCATTGTTTTATAACGTCTGTTTTCATTTTCTTTGAATCCACCGCAAATAAAGTCACACACTCGGTATAAAAAGAGCATGCTATATAGACACATTCATTTCGTCCCAGTTTATGAGAGTCGGGCATCCCTAGACTTTCAGAAATACAGAGAACGTGGTCAAGAGCAACATGGTGTTATCACTGTATTAGTTTATGATGGCTGCTATAACAAATTACTATAGATTGGGGGGCTTAAGACAATAGAAATGTATTCTCTCATGCTTCCGGAGGCTGGAAGTCCCAAATCAAGATGGCGGCAGGGTCACGGTTCCTGCAAAGGTTCTAAGAACACAGTCTTGATTCTTCTAGCTTTTGATGGCTGCCAGAATCCTTAGCAATCCTTGGCTTGTGACAGCAGAACTCCATTCTCCGCCCATCTTCACACAGCTTTCTCTCCTATGCCTCCTCTGTGCCTTCAAATCTCTCCTTGTAAGGACACCAGTCACTGGATATAGGGCTCACCCTGATAAAAAGACTCAACTGGTGTATAAGCTTCAACAAACAGAGGGAGGTGGTGTTTTTCTCGCTATTGGAATCTCCCTTATCAAAATAAGACTTCAGCGGCAACAGCTGAGGGGAGAAGGAGGAGGTCTGGGCCATCAGACATGGGGAAGATGACCTCAACAAAGTGAGGGACCCAAGTGACACGAGCACTAGGTGAGTCAGCTTCATGAGACTCTGGAAGCACCGAAATAGGCCCAAGGTCGCGAAACAAGTCTGTGCCTTATTCCTGAGACCGTCCCTTTCCAGTTCTTGGCCTGAGGGTTTGGACTCAGTGAATACTCTGATGCTGTGTCACTGGTTAGCAGCTACACTGGGATCAAAACTCTTTTTTAACATAAAATGATAGCAACTAATTCCACTGGACTCCAAGGAGGTCTTTGGACAAAGACCTCATCTATTTCTTCCTTCTCTACTTCAACAAAGGCTGCGTTCAGATCTGTGCCCAAGGGGGCCGAGCGAAGCACACTGTGGTGTTACTGAGTGTTGCTGGACTAGTTTTATTTGCTGACCACTAACGACTCCCTGAATTGCCGCTATTTGCTATTTTGGAAAGCCCTGTGGAAGGCAGCCTGATCCCCAGTCGCCTTGGGGCCGTCCGGGATGGACTCCCAGGATCCAGTCTACGGGACTAATTCACATAGTAGGATGGAGTCAGTGTAAAGGGAGCGGGGAGGAGAGAGCCAATCTGGAACATCAAACAAAACGCGCAAGTTGCCTAACAGCCCCAGATAACCCAGTACAGTCAACAAGAAACAGCCCAATTAGGCAATGGGTAACCAGGGGGCAGAGAGTTTTTTCCAAGGCTGACATTTTGCAAGTCACTTGGGGGACAGTTTGTTGACAAACCCAGAGAAAGACCCAATGATGTAAAGCTAACATTCTGCTCCTGAAAGACCTCAGATTAACAACTCCAATGTTTCCTTAAAAACAATGACGCCCAACGCTTTGTACTCAACTCATCTAAAAGGGGTGAAAAGAATCGCAAAATCTAAAACCAATTTGGTGAGAAACCCGTGCCTCGCTAAGAGCAGCTATCCCTTATTTCCAAGAAAATGCTCCCGAACTCTCCAACCTCCTTCCTCCCTTCCCCCCATTTTTGGTCTAAACGTGGAAGGACTTCAGACAAGATCAGGCTGGGTGACCAGCTCTCAAGGTCTCTAGTGTGGATAAATGCCATGTGTTCCAGTTGAAGAGACTTCTAAATGGCACCTGGGAATCTCGGCTCAAGTACGACATAACAGCTTACTTCCCCCAAGGTGAGGGCCACCAAATGAGGGGAGCCCTGGTCAGCCCAGGCAACCGCAAGAGATACGAAAGCAGCCTCTCTGAGCCACTCACCCCGCCACTGTTGCCATTCCATTTATTAATAGACAACAGCACCAGCACATCTAAAGCAAACTGCTGGGTGACGCAGTCGGTTAAGCGTCCGACTTCGGCTCGGGTCCTGATCTCGCAGTTCGTGGGTTCGAGCCCCGCTTTGGGCTCTGTGCTGACAGCTCAGAGCCTGGAGCCTGCTTCGGGATTCTGTGTCTCCCTCTCTGGCCCTCCCCAGCTCGCGCTCTTTCTCTCTCTCTCAAAAATAAATACGCATTCACAAAAATAAAATAAAGCACCCTACTTTGTCTTATCCATTCGTACTACAGAAAAGTGGTTAAGAAGCAAGCTCTGAAGCCAAACCACCTGGTTGGAATTCCAGCTCAGCTCGTTTCTAGCCACCCTTCCCTGACCAAATCGTTTAACCTCTTTGGATTTCGTTTTTTTAACTATAAAATGGGGATAAAAGTGGCTATGGAAGGTAAATGAAGTAGATGATTCAAATAAAACCCCCAGCCCCGTGCCACACGCACAACACGTGCTCCCTAAAAACGAGCCATTGCCCGTTCCTTCCTTGCTCTGTGTATCTTTCGTCAATGTGGTCTGCCCGGAAAAGTGTCATATTTGCCAAAGTTTGCTCTCCGCCTGGCGGGCCTGGCCTAACGCTCTCCAGCTGACGTTCTAGACAGTTCTTCCATCACTGAGAAGTGATGAAAAGAGAGAAGTAGAGAAATAAGTCTAGAACAATCTACAGTCCAAGTGAGGGTGAAATCTATCAGATAAGGCAAGGCAGAGAAAGGGCAACATAATCTTACCTCCTAAAATCTGCCAAGTTTTACCTCCAATAAAACTTAAGCTCTATTTACATGAACTTCTCTGCCAGCCCAAAGTTTAACTGGCAACGAAAGAGGGCAAGATCTGGTTTTCTTCCGATCCTTCCTCATTTCACCCTGCTTTAAAGGCGCTAATGCTCAGCCATTGGACAAAATGAGAGTAAAAAGGAAAGTAGTGAGAGGAAGAAAATGATCCAGGCTGAGAAGCCAAGAGTGAGCTTCACGGATAGGAGTTCCGTATTTCCTGGGTCTGCCATGGAGAAATTTCAGTCTCAGGGAAGACAGGCAAATGAGGAAATTGGAACCCTAATGGATCGCCTCACGAGAAGACAGTCGCACAGACTCCACACTTAGAATTTGCCGGAACTTGCTTCTCAAACATTCCTACTATCACATTCCACTCTGTCCTTGTAATAAGTCCACGACAGGCAAGGATCTGTTGGCCTCCTTTGTTTTGAGCTCTGTCTCCAGTCGTCTTTCTCCTGCTCTCCTCCTCTCCTGGCCTGCAGAGAAATGTATCTGGTAGCTCACTGGAGACATATGCTCTGGGAAAACACACCTGCCTGTGGCTAAACGTGTCTGTACTCCTGCCTGCGTGAGTCTGTCATTTCTAAGGGATCTGGCCCACCCAACAATTGAGGCAACTCAGAAGCCCATGCAAGTTGTAAAATATCAAGGCCGGAAGTAATGTCATCTCTTTTAAAAAACCAATACCCTAGCCCTAAAAGTCCCCTTTGCTTTTCTGAGAGGAGCCTGTCTCAGATCCGCTCCTTTAAAAACGTAGAACTCTCCCGAGTCCCTCCAAGAAAAAGAGGCCGCTGTGCAGTGGAGAAGGTGAAAAGGGAAGAATTAATATTTATTCATCTTTAAAAGTTGGGGTGGCAATTGAAATCTTCACATTCCTTTTGATCCTATTCTATTTTTAATGGCAGAAACTCCCAGCCAGGGCTCCAGTGGGATGCAACAGAAGTTTTAACATTCAGGGGAGCACATGAACTTGCCGCGCGGTGTGTGTGACTGAATGAGAAATTATCCAGCTCAGCTCAGCCCTGCTCGGGGCAACAGGTCCCTGCGCCCCGTTACTGGATTTGGGTCAGTCAGCTACACCCCAAAGCAGAAAATATCGGCATCGTTTTGTTTGGCAGAGAAGCGAGTACCGATAGTGATAAGCAAGCCTGGTCAGAGATGTCAGTTCTGACCAAGAAGGCTGGCTGCCAGACCCACGTTAGCTAGAAGGTCACGGTCAGGCCAAAGCAAGGTTCTGCCACACCGCCAGGGCCACAGACTCTTGGAATGGGCATCACCTAGTAGGAACGCATAAAATCAATTTAGAAACAAATGCCATTCTTCCCTCCCCTCGCCTCTTTTGTTTCTAGGTGCTTGTACAATAAATTGGCTCCCTCGTCCTTAGTCCTATTCGGGAGCTCTGGGAATGCTTCCTTTAAGGATTTTCTTCACCCCAGCTCATCTAGATTGCATTCTTGCATTAAAAATTAATGAGGAAAAAAAAATTAATGAGGTCGTACGAGAAGGTTAGGGTTTGTGTGAGAAGGGTGGTTGGTGCTTGGACTTCATTCAGGAGTGGGAGCCCCATCCAGCACAACATCCCTCACCGTCTCCACGGCCATAGAATCAGGGCGAGATAAAGCATCCCGTTCGCTGAGGAATCAGCAACCAACCTTCCTATACGGTGGTGCCTCGAGGGCAGCAAGGGGAAGAAAAAATCCCAGACAGCAAACAGGGACCGTGACCAACATAACCACCAGGAATGTAAATAAAATATTAATACGCACAGCTCACTCACCACCTCACCCTCAACAACTCCCTCCCCCAGAAGCAAAAAGTAAAAACATACAAATTGTGTGTTTTTAAAAAGAGCCGAGCTGCTATTTGGAAAGAAGCCACAAATAGGAAGATTTTTCTCCATTTGGCTCGCTACTGTAATCACAAGGCTTGAGCTGCACCTTCACAAGCGAACCAGGCTTGTTTACTAATTTAAACTTGGGGAGCATGAAGCTGAGCCTCACTCACGTCGGGAAGTACCTTCCAACAGTGATTTGATCTTAGTCAGGCCTAAGCCATGTTTACCTGGGCTTTCAAAAGCCCAAACCTCGGGCTCTTTCCACAGCACACTTTAAAATGAAATAAACGCACCGCAAGAGCCAACTGTAACAATCCAGGCTCGTGCCAAACACACAGGTGTAAATTTCACACAAGAGCCGGGGAGGGCGTTTCTAGTAAAGGAACGATCGCCATGCGGAATGCAAGCCAGACAGAGCTCTCGCCTGCCCAGGGTCACGTGCTCCGGAGCACAAGGGAGACCTTAAACGAAACAGGACGGCAGAAAGAACTCCAAGAGACGAAATCCACAAACTTCGCAGAGGTACAGAACACCAGGCCAGAAAAGCTGCCTGAAGGAAGTCTGGCCTTATCTCTCTAAGGACTTCTAAAGAGCCACCCTCATCACCCGGACGGGGAGCCCGCCATCCTCCTCGGTCACCCCTTCCTTCAGAAGAGAAGCCATGCCCTGAACTGACAGGGACTTCAAATGGCACAACTGGTAACTGGTGTCACAGCCGAAATACATTTACGTTACCTTTGGTCAATCACTCAGACTCCATGTTGATATTCTCTTAATAAGACGAGGAGGTTAGAGGCCGGTCACCTACGACCTTGTGGCCAAGACTAAAGGTCTCTTCTCTTGTTTCGTCTGTTTGAGACCCTGGGGAACTGGCCTGGTGTTGCAGGTTCTGTTCATGTGAACCCACTCCCCACAAATCCAAAGACCCAGGAAGGCTTGGAAACAGGCTGTGGGGCATCTGCTTCTGCTAAATGCAATGCCCTCTGCAGGTTAATCCTCAGTATGAAAACTCATGGCAAAGGTTAGCCTCCCCCAGCACCTAAGGGACAGTCTGCATTTTGTATTTGGAGCTTTACATTTTCATTGAGAAACCTCCCAAGCCAGCCAGGGTTCCTGGCCTCAACTATACTAAGTGTTCCGACTAGCTCAGCCTCCAAGGGCGCTGTATTTTACCACTTAAACACTCCTTCAAAGTTTACTATGAAACAATGTGGCTCTCAGCCTGCCAAAAGTTTAAGTGCAGGTTTCCGTGGATTTTATCTGGCAGAGTAACCGCCCTCTTTCTTGGCAATATTTGCGAGCAAAAGGCAGTCATCAAACCTTGCAGTCTGGGCAATTCCAGGGTCCCAAGTGTCACCGGATGAGCGCCTTTCTGTAAACATCCCTCCTTCTCATTTTGACCCCCTTTCTGTCACCCTGGCTTCAGAATCCAAATTAAAGGCAGTCTGTCATCTCAGTGGACAGCACCGAAAAACTTTTGATGGGATGACCCAGGGCATAACTATTCCTAGCTGAACTTAACTTTCGATTTTCAAATATCTGGGGGAGCTGAAGTTCGGGGGAGATGAAAGGAGAGCACCAACAAACAGGAAAATAAAATAAAATATAAAATAAACGGAAATATAAAATAAAATAAAATAAAATAAAATAAAATAAAATAAAATAAATAGCATACCATGGCCAAGTCAAAGCAAGTTTGATATTTCCAAATTACACTGGCAAATGGATGTTTCCACAAATCATTTGTTCTGTCTTTCCCGGAGAGAAAAAAAGAAGGGAAAAAAAAAATCTGGATGCCAAAACCCTAACCCCAGATCGGTAAATCGTGCCCGCGGAATGCAATCTAAAATTGCTGGTCAGAAAGTGCAAGCTTCCACATATCAACACGCACACAAACACCCGAAGCCAAAAGTTGTAACGCCCGAAGCGATGCGTTGGTCAACGTCCCCCCCTCTGGCCCCCGCCGGGTGCCCGGCGGCGCCGGGCTAAGCTGACAGCATCCTGCTCTTCCACGACCGCTCCGGGCAAATCCCCGCCAAGGGGGCGCAGGCGCCCCCCCTCGGGCTCCTCGGGCCCGGGGCACCTCCTCCTCCAGGCTGGCCCCCGGCCGGCCGGCCGGCCGAGCGGGCGCCCCTTACCTGCAGGCGCTCGGTGGCCGGCTGCCACATCTTCCAGCCCGGGGTTTGGCCGAGGAGACGCTGGCGAGACTCTCGATCGCGCCGGGGGCAGGGGGTGGGGGGCGGGGGGCGGGGGGCCGCGGCCCCCGCTTTACATCTGGGGTCGGCGTCCGCGGGGGCGTTCGTCCCGGAGCCGGCCGCCGCCGCGGGGTGGGCGCAGGGGGGCCGCGAGCAGAGGAGGCGGCGCCGCGCTCCGCTGCCGGCAACTTGTGGGCACGGCGGCGCGCCGGCTGTCCTGGCGCAGCTGCGAGAGGACTGCGCAGCTCCGCCCGGGCCCGCGAGCGCACGGCGGCGGCGGCGGCGGCGGCGACCGCTCCCTCCTCCTCCCCCGCCGCCGCCGCCGCCGTCGCCGCCGCCGCCCGGACCTGCGCGCTCTGAGCATGCCCGGGGCCGGCGCCCTCCCGAGAGCCAGCACCCCCGGGGCCGCCAGTTCCCGCAGCCGGAGCGGGGAGGCCAGAGCCGGCCGCCCTGCCCCCCCCCCCCCGGGACCCCGGGGTTGGGGGGGGCGGGACGGGGTCTGGGAGAGGGGGACAGACTGGCTGGAGAGGGCAGGGCCCGAAAGGCTCGGGTTCGGCAGGGATCGTTGAAGCGCCTGGGACTCGCCCAGGCGCTTGAGGCACGACAGACTTTCCATTCATTCTTACCAGTGGAGTTAACTGAGCAGCTATTATGTTCCAGGCTGATGCTGGGCTCTGGGCGGGGTGGGGGGGGGGGGGATCTAGAGGCACAGGACCCAAGACGGGAGAAAGGTGCCTCCTCTCCTGAACTTTCAGTCTAGCTAGGACGCCGGTCCGTGACCAAGAGGATAGGTGAACGGGTACTGGGTCAGGTGGTGAGGCACGGTAGGGAAGAAATAAAACAGGGCTGGCTTATGAGGGAAGAAGGGGAGAGGAGAGCTCTTTTTCGAGTGGGACCCTGGGAATGTCTGGAGTAAGACCCCAAAATCCGCACGGTGAGGGATGGGACGCTGGGCAGAGGACTGGGGTGCCGTATCCCGTGAGGCACGTAGCACAGGGCCCCCATTCTTCATCCCTCCAGAGATGTGCCAGGAGCTGCAGGAGGCTCAGAGAACCCAAAGCCTGGCCGCCATGGGCTCCCAGGCTTCGAGGCCCACATGCTACTGTTTGCATCCTGAAACAACTCCTTTCCCGAACAGGCCAGGCCCTTCCCATCCTCTTGACAACTAGGCAAGATAAGTATTACTATTCCCATCGTATGGATTAAATAAATGAGGCTGGCAGGGTTTAGGTCACCGTCCAAGTGACACAGCCAGTGAGTGGCTTAGAGTGTGCACGCACAGGTGACTTCCAGGCGGGAGTTCTCAATTCGGAGCCCCTTGATGTGCTCTGACCGTGCAATGCCTGGGGAAGAGAGCAACCATCTGGGGCTGGGGGCACGGGGACCTCGGCAGGATGGGGTAGCTGAGCTGAGTCTGGAGGGCTGGTGAAGAGTGTGGGCAGAGAACACGGTGGGAAATGCTGAGGGACAGGAACAGAGAGAGTCAGAGCAGCAAGGTGTATGCGGGGCCCAGGCCTCCTGAGAGGCGGGGTCTGGGGAGCAGGGAGGCTGGCAGGGGAAGTGTTCTGACAACATACCATGGGGCACTGGGACAGGTGCACAGCCTGAGTCCCGAGCAACCAGGGCACTATGAAAATTAACACCCCATGCCCAGAAGGATCTGTGCTATCTCGTGCATAGGTGGGGTGTGATTTCCAGATATCAGAGCGGTCTGGAATCCAGCCCTCAGCTCATCGGATCCTCCTAGTGCATCTCCCCAGGCTTGGGGAACACAAGATTCATAGAGTCTCCCAGAGGAGAGCCCACAGTAAGGATTTCAGATGCAGGGCTCCCCCCCCCACCCCCCGCCAACCCGGTGTTCTTCACCAAGGCTCCAAGCAGCTCCTTCAGGACCCTGCAGTTGTGAGTCGGCATCCCCTACCCTGGCACATCCAAGACCCTTGGTGCCCTGGAAGGCTCTCGCAGAGCCACAGAGATGCTTCTCATGGGCTGGTCTCTGTCTCCCCAGATGAGCACGGGACCCTCCAGCCCCTGCCGGAAAACCACCAGGCCTTACTCTCTCGGCCACTTCCCACTTGCCCGGGACCTACCAATAAACCCCTTATGCTGAGGTGATCAGCCCTCCGTGGGTATGCATCTCTGATGCCTGATCATGTGGTCTGTTTTGAGATGCTATTTTTAGTTTCCCAATAACTCCTCCTGCGTGCCTCCCACACCTAGAAAACTCCTGATGAGAATAATAGACCTGCCCAGCCTCCTAGTTCTCTTTTGTCAAATCCCAAAGCAGAAAGAGATGCACTTCATTACGAAAATCTAGAAAATCCAAATGTACATATTAAACCTCTCAGGAAGCTAAAACGGGAATGAATATTCGGTTGCCAGAGACGTCTTCAGACTCAAGCGTTGAAACCCTCCTCAGTTGCAGATGCTTCCGTGGAAAAGTGATTTTGTTTTAAATAGCAGCGGGATGAGATACCGGCCTAAATTCAAATCGCATTAGAGCGTTAAATCCTGTCTTCTCACCTCCGAGTGTAATTAATTGTTATGACTCAGTAATACAGCTTTTTAGTTCAGCGTATGGTGCTATTTAAAGAGAAAAGGCTTCCTCTCTGTAGAGATGGCTCTCAGTCACCAGTTCACTTTGCAAACAGATTTGGTAGAGAATGTGTTTCACCGACATTCCTGTTTCAGTTACCTTTGTGCCACTAACCAGGAGACCGAGGCGGGGCGGGGGAGGGTGTGTAGGTGGAGGCTGTTGGAAGGTGGCAGAAGGGATGGCACAATCCCCCACCCCCATCAGTTTGGCTCCCGAGGCTTCCCATTCAGGAGTAACCTGCAACAGAAGGTGAATGAAATAGAGACATCTACTGGCTGGAGCTGGGACGTGCATTCTGATCTCTCCCGGTTCCTTCTGGGAAGACCACAACCTCGCCCTCCTGCTGAGTCTGATCGAGCTGCTTTACAATGCGAACGGATCTGTTCAGGGCCAGGCACCATTCGTGAAATAAGCAAGGTGTTTTGGTGCAACGAGTAGAAATATAAGGTACATAGAAAACAAGGTACACAGAAACGTGCCTCATGTCATGCATAATCCTCCATAATGATCTTAATAAATACTATTTCAAGGAAAATGACCGGAAAAACAAAAAGATTGACTTATAAACATGAGTTTGGGTCCAGAAAAAAAAAAAAAATCACAATCATCCCTAGAAGATTTTGTAAGCCGTCTTTAATCTAGTTCATGGTTCTGAGCCCTGAGGTAAGCAACCTAAATATCCACATCAGGAGAAAGGTGAACTAAATTCTGGTCCAGAATATGAAAAATAGATTAAAATATTACGCCGCTATTAATAGGGATAATTATACAGCTGTGTTGCAACTGGAAAATAAATGCTTATGGTATAATTATAGATTTTTTAAAAGTAGGTTAGAATGTGCATAATTTGAATACCTGTATAAAATATGTAGCAGTCTCAATAAATGCTGGAAAGAAGCTAGGACAATGGAGAGACCCAGGTTGAATCCCAGCCTTCAAGCGATCTAGGTGATGACTTTCTGCAGGTTATTTGCCTGCTGAACCTCAGATTTTTCATCTGTAAAAAAGGGTGATAATATTACTTAAGGTTTTTAGGAGCCACGAGTGAGGGCATGTGGGGCTGCTACGTGCCTGACACATAATGGATGTGCAGAAAACAATAGTTTTCATCTCGTTACTTTTCTGCCCCCTTTTTGTCATTGAAATGATCAAATTCTCACAAAGTGGTGCGTGTTTCCTGCGGTTAAGTCATTTCCATTTGGAATATTTGTAGATTTCACTTATTTGATTTAGTTTCTCAAACAAAAGTGATCAACCATATTGAAGCTCATTTACATTTCTAATTCAGTCAGATGGCCAGCAAAATGTATTATGGTTGTATGTTCAGCAGAGCAAACCATTCTTTTGGTATCATTAACTTTATTTCAGAATCACCAAAACAGCTGTAGATGAATAATACAGAAAAGTCTGAAAATTCATTAAAGCCATTTGAACCTCCCTATAGTGATGGAGCCTCTGGCTCTTGTCCCTACATAGTGACAGGTATTTATGGGGGTGCTCAGATAGCCCTTTTCCCCCCTTAAAAGGAAATATTCCTAGCTCGTCTTTGCAAACCCGGTTAACTGATTAATACCCAGGATGTGTGTCGTCATTCTTTACTTCCTCATACCGTTCCCAGCCTCAGAAATGCGGTAGATTATTTTCAAAAGTGGTCACAAACATCCCTCTCCTTGCCCACACCCCAAAAGCCCTTTGCACTGTGGCTTCCCTGTTTCTCTCATTTTGAGGTGGAATTCATCCGCATGCTTTGAATCTTTGCTGGACATAGTTGGTTCATAAAGTGGCCCCCGTACACAGAGGACAAAGAGAGCCGGAAGAAAGAGTCAGGTCGCTCCAGAATGGCAAGTGGCAATTTTAATAGGCAAGGGAACTCACGAGGCTTATCTTGAGTGGCCTGCAAGACAAGTAGATCTCCCCAGCGGCCGGCCAGACTAACTGGGTTCAGTCACATATACCTTCCGGATGGTCTCAACCACACCTTACTTTATCAAGGCTACGTCCTTGAAAACAGCTCCCAAGGTGGGGAACAGTGGGCAGAGTACGTTTCAAGGATGGGGGCAGGAGGGGTGACGAACCTCTAATTGACCCTGTCTAGCTCCAGAGTCAGCTGGCGGTCATGTGTCTCTCAGTAACCTCTTCCAGCGGACGTGTGACTTGCTCTGATCGATAGAATGTAGCAGATGTGACACTGTGGAACTTGCAAGCGTGGATCACAAAAGACCTTGCAGCTTCTGCTGTCACCCTCTTGGAACCTGAGATCGTGGCAAATAGAAGCCTGAACTAGCCTCCATGAGATGAGGACCAGGTAAAAGGAGGCCAAGCCGACAACATGAGTGAGCTCAGCCTAGAGCACCCGGCTCACGGGGTGCCTGGTGGGCTCAGTCACTTAGGCATCGGACTCTTGATCTCAGCTCAGGTCATGATCTCGCCTCTCGTGAGTTCGAGCCCTGCGCTGGGCTCTGTGCTGACAGCACGGAGCCTGCTTGGAATTCTCTCTCCCTTTCTGTCTGCCCCTACCTCACTTGTGCCCTCTTGCTCTCTCTGTCTCTCTCGAAATAAATAAACTTAAAAAAAAGAAAAAAAGAACACCCAGCTCAGCCACATCACTCAAGGACAGCAGCCACATGAGTGACCCAGCTGAGCCCAGCAGAGGAACCGCTCAGCTGAGACCAGCCCAAATTGTTGACCCACAGAATTGTGAGCAAACAACATGTTTGTTTTTTTAAGCCCTATGTGTTGGGGTGGCTTTTTAGGTCATGGTAGATAAGTAATACAGGAAACTAGTAAGTGTTAAACTTTCCCACTAAACCCCGAATCCTTCTTAATATTTGCTAACAGATTTATCAGAATTAGTGCTAACATGAAACCCAATTGGCCAACAAATAAAGCCTGAGTTCCTTTTTGTGTTTTACTCTTGCATACCTCTGTCCTAGCCTGAGATTGCGTGGGCCATGTGTTCGAGTCGTGCCTGCTAACTTTTCCAGTAGGTCCTTCTGACAGGAAGATGGGCTGTGGGCTGTGCTCCAGGCATATGATCATCCAGGTAGGTTTCTTCTAGTGCAGTCTGCCATCAACATGAAGGTGTCTGCTTTTCCACAGCCGTTGGCATCCTCTCTGAGACGCTGTCCCTGTCAACAGCATGCTGCCCATCCTTGGGGACAGGTAAAGACAGCTCCTGTTCCAGCGAGAACCTGGAAGAGTGGATGGGAATGGAGGCTGGTGCTCGGATCCTCCTTCCCCACAGTTAGGGCAGACAAGGGGCATGTCTATGCTACCACTGTTCTTTGCAGACTGGTTTCTGAGGGTCCTCGTTGCCCTCTAGTGTAGACCCGACTCACTGATTAGCCGCATGATCCCAAACACATTCCTGGCGGGGCTTGTGTGAAGCCACACCTTATGCTCTCTTCTCACCTCACCCCTTCTCCATCTGAGCTGATTTCACACAGAACCAGTCTCTTGTGTTTTTTCTCGATTTCTATTTTTTTCTCTATGTCTTCCCACTTCTATCGCCAAAGCCAAGAATTACTTATCCTAAAACCGATGGAAAAATGTGTTGGACATAGCTTGTAGAAATTAGGTAATCTTGGAAAGAGCATCCGTGGTAAGAAAGAGTCTCGGTCTACACTGGCCTTTGCTTAACTCAAAGCTTCCGTGTACAATTCTGTGATGCGAGAGCTGCTCTGTTGGACAGGGAAGCCCTTCCGTCAGAGATTCCCAGGACTATTCCAATAAAACCACAAGGGAGAGGCATAAAGTCGCTGGCCTCATGGGTGGAGAATTGGGAGAAAGGAGGAGGAAACTAAATCTTTGTCTTTAACAAACTACCTGGAGTTGTAACCGGATCAGTGCAGAAACTATGTCTCTGGGTGCTGTGCTCTATTTTTACTGGTTATATTTCAGCGATGAAGAAAAGGAGCCAGGAATCACCCATGACCTGTCTGAGGTGTAGTCTGCCTTCAGGAATTATTGATTAGTAATCATGTAGTGGACGTTGCGACGGGCAGTCCAGATCTGCCCCCCGGGATCACTGTGCTCCCCGCCTCAGCAGCCAGGAGTGTGCTGCACATTGGCCAGGCTTGGGAGTGTGGCCCACAGGCGAGTCCCTCCCTGGGCGTCACCGAAGGAAGCTGACTTGCCCAAGCTTATGCTCCTTCCCTGGGGGCAGCCCACTTCCAATGACTGGTCGCTGTGGAGGTACAAAGACCCCAGTGGGGGGTGATCGTCTGATTGTAGACGGCCAGTCCAGCCTCCCACCCGATCAGCCTTGGTAGCAACTGCCTCCAGAGTCAACTTCTCTTCTTGTCCAAACCTGCTTCCTTCACTCGCTTACAGACTCTGAATAGGGATATGGGAGATGGACCACCCACCGGATGGCGACGGATAAGGCAGTGATCATCTCTAGAGCACTGTAGCAGGGCGATTGTTAGAACTTTCACTGGTGAGTGAACTGAAATGGGATACAAATGAAAAGGAATGTGCTGATGGGCGCAGTGTCTCGGGCATTAGAGAGGTTTAGGGGAAACAGTAATTATAAGGATTATGGAACCAGATAACTGGTGCTGAGTGCTGTGGATACACCGGAGAAAGACAGAGATATGCAGCCGCTGATGACCGTGAGGTGCGAAAGCCAGGATGCCTCCTTCCCAGTGTATAAAGAGAGTCTCATCTCCTGCATCTACATGGAGGAGAAAGCTGGGTATCAGGCCAGAAATCGGTTGTACAGGGAGTAGAGCTCCAGAGAAGATTGAATGCTCCACTCCAGAAAGCTCTGTGCCAAAGTCAGCACCCTGTTTGGGAAGGGGTGAGACCCTGAGGCTTTGGCTGGGAACACAGATCGAGGCCCTTGGAAATCTTGAATTCCCAGATTCCGTGACCCCTCTGAACCCAGGGAAGTGTTGCTCTCCTTGCTCAAGATGTATTGCTGTCTGCTTTGCAAAGTAACTATTTTAAAGCAATTGATTTTTATAGAACACTGCAGGCAAGAAGAACGGAGCACGCATTCTTTTTCAGTGCACCTGAGTAGTAACCCACATAGTTCATATACTGCTCTATAACCCAAGCCTCGGTAACTTGAAAAGAATTGAAATCGTAGACGTGTTCTCCAACTTCCCCTTCCTCTGCCCAGTCTTGCTCCAGCCCCTTCCGGGTGTGGTTCCCTACAGAACTCTCCAGCAAACCTCTTGCACATAAATCCCTGCTTCAGAATCTGTCTCCCAGATAATTTGACCTGAGTTTCAAGGCAGCCTTGAAGTTACAAAAGGGTATAAAATGTGGATTTAGTGAGGTCGATTTCCTCTAGCTCGGTGCACATGTCAAATAGCTCTTACTGCTGAGGTAGAATCACCAAGTCCTTTCCCGGACAGAACAATTATTTCTGCCCCTGTGCCCCTCTCTACATGCCAAACAGTGCCCAGAGCCCAGTTCAGTATTTCACAGAGGATATTTCTAGAAGCTTCCAGAAATTTACATTTTAAAACGATGTGTTTCTGACATTGTCACATTTTGTGTTTCAAACACATTCGTACCATTTTTTGTCCTATAATGGGAAACATGAATTATTTAATTACAGTGAAATGCACTGATTGCCAAAGTCTTTAAAGGAAGCGGTAAAATGAACCGACAGCAAGGGATTGGTACCATCAGTCGATGCTTTCTGGGGACAGTCACTATGTCATGGGAATGTGTTTGAGTGCATGCACGTGTGATTGTGCAGATTCGAGTCATAAAAGAGAATCTTTCTGGTGCTCACTCCTGAGACAAGCGGAGAAATAGTGACAATGCTGTCTAGTCACACTGAGAAATCACTAAAATCCAGGGCGCCTGAGTGGCTCAGTTGGTTAAGCGACAGACTCTTGATTTCAGCTCAGGTCAGGATCTTGCAATCTGTGAGATCGAGCCCCACACCGGGCTCCACACCGACAGCGTACAGAGCCTGCTTCATATTCTCTCTCTCCCTCAAAACTTTAAAAATTTTTTGAAAAAAGAAATCACCAAAATCCACCTGTTTCTCAAGCTAACTCACGGGCCCTGTGGATACACCACGGCAGCAACACCCTCAGGGAACGAGACCCTCTTGCGAATGCGGAGGGCTGGGCTGAGTTGCGACCCTCAACGTGTCACCAATATAGGCTTTGAGAAAAATTCAGAGGCAAATTTGAGACTCCCTGTGAGGATTTTCCTCTTCTTAGAAACCACAAGGGCACTGAAGCCTCATCTAAAGAGTCTAAAATGTGGTTAGGGGAGAAAAAACTCATTTTTTTTTTGTTTTTGGTTATAAAAAGTAATGCTTGCAGCAGTTTTAAAAGTTGGAAAGTGCAAATAGAAAAAAGATCTGTATAAACATTTAGATTTTAGATTCTAGCACATATGCAATTTTGAACCCTGCCCTTCTCCCTCAACGCTCTATGCTGTGATGCACGTGCAAATACTCTTCACCTGACCTGCCACAGAGGGTCAGTGTGCCCAGGTAAATGGAACAGCTACTCTTTGCTTACAGAACCCACTCAGGGGTGTGAGATTACAATCCCCTTCTGGGTGCTGCAGTTTCCTTACCCGTGGACAAACACATTGCCAGAATTTTAACTTAAAATATTTTCTTAATATTATTCTGTCCTTTCCAAACTATTTCTGTGTTTATTTCTCCTAACTAAAATGAAATTCACACTCGAGGCGCCTGGGTGGCTCAGTCGGTTAAGCAACTGATGTTGGTTCGGTCATGACCTCGCAATTCGTGAGTTTGGGCCCCGTGTCGGGCTCTGTGCTGACAGCTGGGAGCCTGGAGCCTGCTTCAGATCTGTGTCTCCCTCTCTCTCTCTGCCCCTCCCCGGCTCATGCACTCTTTCTCCCTCCCTCTCTCTCTCTCTCTCAAATAAATAAACATTAAAAAATTAAAAAAAATAAAATAAATTCACACTCAATACAAAAAAAAGCAAAAACCAAAATTGGAGCCCCACGAAGGTCAGAAATGTAACCTTGTGGCTGGTTGCGGGAAAGGGGGTGTTTTGGGTGAGGGCTTGCCCTCTGCCCCCGTTTTCCAGGAAAGACACACGTGAAATGAAGAAAAGTACTTCGATCGCCCTTTTCCCATCTGACCACTGGGGTTCCTCTACTCCTAACTCAGGACTTTCAGCTCATCTTTCACAGGTTGTGAAATCAGTTTAATGAGTCCCGATCAGCAAGGTAAAAAAAAAGAAAAAAAAGAAAAGAAAAGAAAATTAATCATGAAATAGGAAAGAGAACAGAAAATATCAGAGCATGCCTCACATAATAAAGGCACATGCTACCTCGTGAAACATTCGTCTCAGCTCTGTGGGGGTGTGCACGTGAGCACGAACGCCTGCGTGTGCACACAGAACACATCCCGAGGCAAAATGCATTCCTACTGTGTGTCACAAAGAATCCCCTAAGGTCTTTCCCCCATAGTCTGCACAACTGTTGAAAAGCATCACTTCCAAAAAAGGGTTCAGGCTGTCAGAGATTCCCATCATTCCCGGGTCTTGTGCTTCCTACCTCCACAAATACACACACACGCACACACGCACACACATGCACACACACACTCACAGGGTCTGCCTATCTCTGTCCCCCAGCTTTACTCCTATTTGGTTTGAAAAATGTACACAGGAATAGGGAAAGAATGGGAATAGAGACCGATGCTGAGATAGCAAAACAAAAACAAACAAACAAAAAAAATCAAGGCAAGGGGGAAATGACCAAAGGCACAAATCTACCCAATTACTGACAACGGCTATCTCTAGATGATGGTTCTGCCGGTGGTTTTTAATTTTGTCTCTCACTTGTTCTATAAACGTTCTCAACCTTCTCTAGCAGGTGAGAACTCAGACACCAGAGTCAGACAGACCTGGGTTCAATCGTGATTCCAGAAACTCGTCGGAGACGAACTCCATACAAACACTCCCCCTGCATCTGTAAATAAACACAAATCAATGTAAAAAAGCACAAACGGTCCGTGCTTTTTATAATTTTGAACATTTTCATTTCAGGTCACATTCTTTCCGACTGACAACGCACAAGCTTTGAGCACTCCATTTGTGTCCCCACTGAGATTGTCACAGTCAGCTGACAGTCACCCTTGCTTGCCTCAGGCTGCCTGCGGTAAGTCAACTTTTTATCTTCCCTCCTCTGATATCTACTTTTTCAATGCAGCTAAACATCGGATGTTAGAACACTGTGCCGAATTAAGAGATATGGTGGCGATGTGTATACATTTTAGTTTCTGGTGAGTTAACTGAGCTTTTCACTATTAAGCTTCAGGGCTGATATCCACATGGGACAATTTTGCGCTCTTTTCCCCAAAAGACTCATTAATAATGGTAAGAAAGTATAACAATAGAGCCCCTGTTTTTTTCTACAATATGTTTTCCATGAATTCATGAATTTCATAAGCATCTTTTGCTACTCCAATAACCCAGACTCTGGGGTGTCATCATGAAATGCAGGACAGCTTACAGTCCTCAAGAGATCCCTCAGGACTCCCTTGTGCTGAGCCCAGACCTGCCACTGTGTGACTTTGAGCAAGTCCCTTCTCCCCTCCTCATTTCTCTCATTTGTAAAATAAATTATTTGGATTAGTTTACCTCTAAGCTTTGTTCCAGCTTTAAAATTTTTAGTATTCTCTTCTTTGGCTAATGATCCCATTAAAAGTGTATAATGTGGCACATCAATAACACTAATGGAATTCTTTAACACCTATGCCTGTTCCAAAGTTTTCCGCCATCGTTCCAACCTATTTTTAGAGCAGGAATCGCTGTGTGATTTGCCCTTTGGGGATCCCTAACGCCAGATATGGTGGGTAAGGGTGGGACAGGGTGGGGAGGACTAGAGGAGTGGTGGGAGAAGTTATTTTCTATTCTGATGTTGGCATAAGGCAGATGAGGTCTTAAAATAGGAAACTCCATCCCATAAAAGGATGATTCTTTGGATGATTCTAGAACATGGTGCTCCATTCAGCACCAATGGTAGTGGTATCAGTTCCAACTAGCTCCACAGAACTGGCTAATTCCAAACATGTGACCCCATTTGCGATGGAGTTCTACCGGATAATTTCAGTTCGTGAGCCCATTTTCATTTATTCTCTAGTATTTCCCGAAAGATGTTATTACACTTGAACTTCACTGATGCCCAACGCCTTTAACCCTTCCACCAGGGTAGGGAGTGATCTCTAAGAACCCTAACTTCATTTTTGGAGCCAAAAAGCAAAATATACTAGAATTATTGAGAATTCTGGACCAATATGGTAGCTAGAAATGGAACCGTAAAATATTTGAATTCCCTCCAAAATGTATGGTTTAACGGGCCAATGGATAGAACACTTGAAATCAGAATGCTTACCGTATTTCTAATATCCCTGTCAATCCCCCCCCCAAAAAACAAAAAACTGTGCAGTTAAATCATAACATGCTAGAAGGCTAGAATCGGTTCGCGGCTACTTCCTCTTGAACACTTCCCTTTGCCGGCCACTCTTCTGTGTAGCTTGAATCCACGATCTCCTGGACTCCTTGCAACAATCTTATGAGGTGGGCACCCTTGCTAGTCCCATTTTACGGTGAGGAAACTAAGTCACTGGGTTAAATATAACGCCCCAAATCATAATGCTACAAATAGACATAGATGGGATTTATACCTCAGTGAGTCTGGCTCTAATATTTTAAGCTCTTGGGCACAAGGCCACACAGGACCATCTCATAAATAGATCTCTAAGGCTAGAAGGACCTGAGAGATATCTAATCTAGTAAGGCTCTCTGAGAGATCAACTAATGTGTCCAAAGTCATCCAGCCAGCTGGCGGTATACTGGGACCAGATCTCCAGTCTCCAGTAGATATATCACAACTAGTAAAAGCCGAGATTCAGTTCATGAGTGGAACATGTCAGGCACTGGCCACATCTGATGTGTCTTATCTCCTTAGTGCTATCAACAACTTCAGTGTTTATTTATTTTTGAGAAAGAGAGACAGAGACAGAGACAGAGACGGAGCTCGAGCGGGGGAAGGGCAGAGAGAGAGGGAGACAGAATCTGAAGCAGGCTCTACATTGTCAGCAAAGAGCCCTACGCGGGGCTCGAACTCATGACTGCGAGATCATGACCTGAGTCGAAGTCGGACACTTAATCGACTGAGCCACCCAGGTGCCCCACTATCAACAACTTCAGACAACTACTTTATGAAAGAGAAAATTGAGCACAGTAAGATTACACAGAGTACACAGTTAATTGTCCGGGATTCAAACTTGCCGAATCTGTCGCCAAAGTACATGCTCATGACTACCTCCTAGAAAATTCCTAGGAAGGAAATAGGTCCACTGTAGTGATTCCAAAGGCCCCTCTCCTCCTGGAACTGTGCGTACCACATCCCGCGGCTAGATCTTGGCAATGCCCTTCCTTTCATCATTGTCTGATCTCACCCTCTTTCTGTGATTTGTCACTGACCTCAGACTGTCCTCCGAGCCAGTTCCCGAGTGACTGTCCAGAATCTCTTTTCCATTTAAGAAATTCCCAAAACAACCTTGACGTAAATGCAGCAAAGAGTGTAAGAGTAATCATCCCCTAGTTTCTCAGTGTGTTTTAACCTTAGAAAATATTCCCTGATCGAGAAGTATTCAGAAAATATGAATATTTGCCTAAGTCTTGGTACACGTCGCCAAATTGTCTCCAAAAAGGATTGTGAAAGGATACAGTCAGCCACAAAGTCTGAGAATATCCTATCATTAGCATTGGATATTTGCATTAGACTCTGTCTATTAACAACTTAAAAAAACAAACAAAAGAGCTTTCTTTATTATTCTAGTTTGCATTTCTTTAGTTATAAACAAAGCTGATCGTTTTTTCTGTTTGAAGATCGGTTGTAGTTCTTTTGTAAGTTATCCACTCATATCCTTTTTTCATGTAATCGTCTGCCTCATATACATTTTGAAACTTATTAGTGTATGAAGTACGTATTAGATCTTTGACCTTTTGACAGCTTTATATTAAAGCTCTGCCCTTTCCAAATTCTTTTATGCATTCCATACATTCTTATTAGGAATGCTCTTCACGATTCTACAACAATGTAAATTTATTTTTTTGGTCTCCAAGTTGTTGAGAAATTTGTGTTTTTAAGTTTATTTATTTTGAGAGAGAGAGAGCTTGTGCAGGAGGGGAAGAGAGAGAGGGGGAGAGAGAGAGAGAGAGAGAAAGAGAGAGAGAGAGAGAGAGAATTCCGAGCAGGCTCCACACTGTCAGTGCAGAACCCAATGTGGGGCTCTGTGAGATCTGTCATGACACTGTGAGACCATGACCTAAGCTGAAACCGAGAGCCAGGCAGTTAACTGACTGAGCCACCCAGCCACCCCCCAAGCTGACGGGAAATTTAAAGTTCATATTATTTGTCCCTTTTTTATTTTGTTACAATCAATGTTATAATGCTATATATCATTTATTATTGCTCTATTTATGTGTGAACCTGTGGCCTGTTTTGAAGTGTTCCGCATATATTTCAAAAGAAATCTATTCTTCCTTTTGGGAGAACAAGTTTGAATACATCATTCAATCTCATGTTGCCATCATTCAATTTCTGTGTGTCCTTACTTTATCTCCCAGAATGACTTTTATAATTAAAACATCCCTTTTTGACCATGTTTAGGTCATAAACAATTTACAAGTCATGAATTCTTTGCCATATTATTTGGAGCATAGAGTTTAGGTAACATAGTTCTTTACTATTTATTCTAATTTTATCGATTTAAAATAATTCCCAGTCAATTTAGAGAGCTGATAATCACATTAGGGAAGAGTTCCTTTGAATGCCCCCCCTACCCTGCCCGGGTTGAATCACGTGAAAAAAAAGGAGTCTATCCAGAGATTTCAAATTTGGGCATAAAGTGCTATGAAAAAGCATAGAGCATTTACACATACAGGAAAAAGCAGCAAGCTCTGATTTGGTAGAGGCCAAAGACTATCTGGGACATCACAAGGTGGAACAAGGGCAGACCAGCACTCCCCTTTCATCCTTGCCATCAACCTTCCAGATGGTGTGTGTGCCGGGGAAGAAGGGCACTGACCCCTTCAATCATAGTTGAGTGAGGTAGCTTTGCAGCACCTCTGGGGAGAATCCCCCCACCCCCATCTGCTTTCCAATGAGCCGATGAATCTGACTGAACTCAACTTTCCTAATTGCACTTAACAATTATTTTAAAAAGTGAACTTCCCATCCCAAGTGAAAAAGCCAAGTAAGCAAAGAAGATATAAGGCCCTTCCTTGGCCAAATCTCCCATGGATGTCACGGGCTTTGGCGGATATGTGACCATGAATGTGAACGATGAACTGCCTGGGGAGGAAGACCCTGTATTTCAAACACTGGGTTTGGGAGGGGGACACAGTTATTCGCGTTCTCTCTTGAAAAAGGATGCTACATTTAAATGTCACATTTCCATCGTATTTCACGTACTTCAGCTTTTCCTAAATCTTTGTTTCATGATGCAGGCCTTGAGTTTATTTCAACCAAAATAAAAGCAAACGACTTGAAGAACAAACTCTCAATATTTCTTCACAACTTCTATTTCCTTATCCAAAAGATCAGTATTTTACACGTGTCATCCTTTCGCTTCAGAAAGCACTAATACGTCTACTATGTATCATTTTCTAGAATTAGCTGTGATTTACGTGTGCTCTGTCTTGCTGACAGATGGGCTGGCCTTGTCCTTTCCTTTGATTCAAATAACAGCAATTTGTTTCCCTTAATAAGCATATTTTTCTTTCTCAATATTTTCTTTCATTACGCTGGAGAAAAATGCTGCTTAAAAGAATGTTTAAAAGTGGTTTGAGGCCACTCTGCCTAAGTTAATGTGCTAACACAGAGGCTCTCCTTCCTCTGACGAGGGCTCCTCTGTGTGTCAGGGCCCGAGTTCTCAGAAGAAAGCAGTGAGGCTCACAGAGAGCCACAGCAGCAAGATGATGGTGGACACATCGGGAAATGAGGTGGAAACAAGCCCAGTAGGTGTTCAAACAAAGCCTCAGTGACCATTCTTTTTTTTTTTTTTTTAACGTTTATTTTTATTTATTTTTGAGACAGAGAGAGACAGAGCATGAACGGGAGAGGGTCAGAGAGACAGGGAGACACAGAATCTGAAGCAGGCTCCAGGCTCTGAGCCATCAGCCCAGAGCCTGACGCGGGGCTCGAACTCACGGACCGCGAGATCGTGACCTGAGCCGAAGTCGGACGCTTAACCGACTGAGCCACCCAGGCGCCCCTCAGTGACCATTCTTTAAGGAACATCCTGCCAGGTGTCTAGCAAACATCTGTGGGCTTCCTTCTGTAGTCACTTCAACCATATGATCACAGTCCACGTCATGAGGTGGGCTTTACCCACCTGTCCTGTGGCGCCCAAAGTGAGATTTGGCATTCCTTTAGATTTACCAGAAAACTGGAAATGGCAGGATCCAGGGAGAGAACATGGAGAATACACAGCCTTCTCGTTGAACAAAAATATTTGGGGAGATGAGCTTTCGACCATCTCAACAAACGATCTGAGACATCGTGGAGAATCAGATGCATGTTGGGGTGAGAACGATGTTGGCCTCCTGGCCTTGAGGCCAACTTCACCCTCAGCCCTCAACCCCCCCACCCCCCCACCCCCCGCATGAATAAGAGTTGAGAAGAGTAGACGGAATTTCTCATCAACAATTCTTTCCAGAGGTCATTTTTATCTGCATGTCTCTCAAGGAATATTTGTATGAAAATATTTTTACCACCGAAGAACTGCTTATAAAATAATTCCACTTTCTTCTCATGTCTTCATTCAAGGACTTATACAGTTGTTAAGCAGAGCCTCCAATCAGCAAGAGACAGGCTGATAAAATCTTGCCAAAAGTAAATAAGCAAATTTCAGTCAGCCCGCACGATCTTATCAAAGGAAAGTACATGGTTTGTGTTAAGTTCTTAGAAAAAAACGAAGTAAGCTTAGGTAGTCTTATTACTGTCTAGGCAGACTCTGAAGCTGGGCGGCGTTGGGACCACTGATTATCATGTTTCCGCTCCAGCGGCGATTTCTGCTGTTCTCCGATTGCTCTGCTTGAGCCGAATTAAGCGAGGTAAACAAATGAAAACTTGAAGAAGACACCACAGTGGAGAGAGATGTAAAGAGTAAAGAGCTATAGTAAGCCATTCCCCCCTTCTAATGGCCAGAATCATAATCCTTATTATCTATTGCCAACCAAACATTGATATTTTTTTTTTTTGTAGAAAGGTCATTGTTGAAAATCGGCATGGTTTTAATAAGCTTTGTTGTGCCTATTTTCCTTTACAAGCCAAAGGACAGCTCAGAGAGAAGCTTTAGCTTGTGGACACCACTGGGGCTCACCCTTGACCCGATAGCCAATCGTCAGAAATAACATGTCAAAATGGTGTTTTCATGCAAGATGGAGGGTTGCACTGACTAGAGCTTTACGATACAGCTCTTACCTGCTGGAGGTCGATAAGCTAGGACAAATAGAATGGACGTTTTGATCCAAAAACTTCCATGCTGCTGGTCCACCTTGTCACATCCCTAGCTACTTCAACAATTAAGACGAAATCCAAACTTGATGTGTCAATCAACGCGCTATGATCTAACTGAAGTTAGAAGATCTACATCTTCAATCCTCTCTTCCTTCTCTGTTCAACTCAGCTGAGCAAATATTCGTGAGTACCTTCCTGCTCCACAATAGACAATAAGGATACAAAGATAAATAAAGCAGTTCTGCTGGGGAGATGCTCACGGCCTCTTATCCGAGGAGGAAGGCTATTGACACAGATTGAACCAAACACGTGCTAGTGCCTGCCTTGCTGGAACGTTGTAAAGATTAAATGAGATAACATATGAAAAAAGCTTAGCATGGGGGCGCCTGGGTGGCTCAGTTGGTTAAGTGACTGACTTTTTAACAACATTTTTTAACTTGATTTATTTATTTTGAGAGAGCTAGATAGAGAGCACTAGCGGGGAAGGGACAGAAAGAGGGAGAGAGAAAGCACCCAGCAGGCTCCGAGCAGACAGCGCTGAGCCCGACATGGGGCTCAAACCCACCAACCGTGAGATCATGACCTGAGCCGAGATCAAGAGCTTAACCAACCGAGTCACCCAGATGCCCCAGCGACTGACTCTTGGTCTCGGCTCAGGTGGCCATCTCACAGTTTGTGAGTTCGTGCCCCAAGTCGGGCTTCTCTGCTGACATCGCAGAGCCTGTTTGGGGTTCTGTCTTTCCCTCTCTCTGCCCCTCCCCTGCTCGTGCTCTCTCTAAATTAATTACTTAATTAATTTTTAAAAAGGCCTAGCTTGGAGCCAGGCGCAGCAGTAGCTGGCTAAAATGGTATAATGGGATGTGGCAGGTGTCTCATGGGTAGCCTTGGCTTCCTCACCCCTCCCCCTCCTCCCTCCTCCCCCCCACAAACCACTACCCCCCCACACACACCACCAACACACCACATGAGACCAACAGCCCATTGCCCCATCTGCCAAACAGATCCAGCCACACAGTATTTCTTTTTCCTTTTGGCAGGTCATTTAGAGTCTACCAAAAATTTCACAAAAAGATGGGGAAGTCAATTAGAAATAAAACGTAATAAAATCTCCATGAGACACTTCCATGCTTCACCTGAATATCTCCTCTCTAAGTCCCCCCACTTCATTTCTTTACCCACCCCCCTCGCCGTCACCCCAGACAAAACCCCCTTCATTGCTCTGAGCTCCAGTCCTTCCCACTCAGGAAGGAAAAGCAGCCTTAAAGTTTAGGGGCTCAGCCCCTTAGAGATCCCTCAGTCTCCCTTTTATCACAGAAGCACGCCCCTTTGCTGTGGTTTTTGTGGGGGTGGGGGAGTGGTTGTGGAAGGACTTCTCTCCCTTATCAAATTTTTCACCCAAGAAAAAGCAAATCTGTTGTAAGCAAGAGGTTTGCTATCACCTTCTAAGAAAGTAAGATTTCCTCCGCACTTTCAGACTCAAAACCAATAAGCACCAAATTTTCTTGACTCTGAAAATCTCACCATATCATCTCTTTAATTAGATATCAAGCAAGCTCTGGGGGCAGAGAAAGTGCTGGGCATTTGGAAGTTTCTTTTCCTGGATTTCCATCCCTGAATTTTGCTTTGGATAATGCTTCCAAGGGCAGGACCCCAGTCTTTCCAGCTTGCCCAGAACTTTGCTCTCTGACCCGTCCTGACCATTCCGATCCTCCCTGAATACACTGCTACGATCCGTGGACTTCACTCCCTTCCCATGGTTTTGCTGGTGCAGCCAAGCAGAGCCGTGTTGCTTTAAGCAGAAAAGCTCATAGTCTCCTTGAGGCATCCTGTGACTTTCTCCTGTTTCTATCTGCTCAATATCCTCTCCCCGTCTAGCCCATAGAAGCAGGAAGTTACACAGGCGCCACAAGAACTTCCAGCAAAATCTCCCTCTGCCACGCGTACAGCCATGAAGCTCTTGGTTCCATTCACAACTTCCTCAGTAGAGGGAGGGTCAAACCACTGTGAATACCACACTGAGTATTCTGGCTCTGTCTCATGCCATCATACTCAATACAACTGCATGTCTCCTTTGAGTGTTGGACGCCTTAACCATTATGCAACAGTACAATAACTAAGGAGGTGTCATTTCGCAATGTCGTTTGGCTGGATTTTGTGATTGGTTTAATCGTAATAGGAAATGTCACTTTGTTGTGACTTTGAATGATTCTCACTCCCAGGTGGACCTCCCTCCGTTTGCACCCCAACTCTCTGGACCTTTGGGGTACCAGAAGGAAGAGACACAAATGGGCTCCTGCTCCCAGAACCAAGGAGGTCTGAAATATTCTGCCTCATGAACACACATGCTCATTTGGAAGCCTCAGAAGGACAGGATGTGGTTCTTGGGAGTTTTTGCAAATGCAGCCAGCCTAAGGAAAAAGCTTACATTGCCTTAAAGCACACAGATTCATGTTGCAACACCTAGAACCTCCCAGGGAGGCTCCCACCTTCTGGGAAGTTCTACCAAAATGCAAAAGTGAGGCGCAGCTCTCCAGCACGTCTGGGCAGCTCGGAGCTCCGTGTCTGCTCCACACAGCTGCTTCTCTTGGCACCCAATCAGAACTGGTTCCTCTTTTACTCATGCTATCAAGATGTTCCTTGTTTCCGATAATGGCTATTAATAATAATATTTACACGAACAAGCTTTCCGTTGTGCCAAAACATCTCGGAGGGCTTCAGAACAAGTGTGCCACAAATCCAGGGCCAGATGTACTGAGATGGAGCATCCAGAGGGGTCCCCGAGAGCAGCCGATGGGTGCCCCGTAGAGAGGACACAGCAGAAGGGACACTTTCTGTCCATCAGACAGTATGGGTGGGCCAGCGGCCAGTTGAGGAAGAGCATCGAGGAACGCTGCCGGGATGCGTGCTAAAGTGTCCCCAAACTACCAAAGTGATGTTCACGTGCAGCTCACCCTGGGGAAGAAGCTCAGGGGCTGGCTGTTTGCTGGCTGCCACTCTCCTTCTCCCCTTCTTTTGAAATTTCCATAATGAGTTTGGGGGGTGTGGAGAGTAAGGGGAATGGGCTCTGCCTCACTGCACAGGTAGAATGGAACTGTTGATACTCAAGGTGCCTTGACCTCTCCAGACAAAGACCTATTCCTACGGGTCAGAGGTCCAGTCCCTCCCTAGACTAGAGTCATGTGCGAGTCATGAAGACACCGAGGCCAGTTGAAACTGATTAATTCCAGCAGCAATGCCCAACAAAACTCTGGCCGTTCTCGCTACCCAAACATTTTGGAGCTGCCCATTTTCTCTTCATTGTTTTGTCTGGTGCTTCACTTGTTGGTTGTCAGTGTTGCATTGTTCTTTAGTTTTGGGTTTTGTGCGTGTGTGTGTTTTGTTTGTTTAATCCTGCGACCTCCCCTAGATACAGATATGGATATAGTTCATTTGTTTGCTGAGCTTAGCCTGGGTGTATTTTGTTGCTTCCATCAAAAAGCTCTAACTGATACAAGGGAGTTAAGTGGGAGACACGTGGGAGACGTCTTAATCTTACGTATTCTGGACCGTATTGACATAACACGGTGTGCAGCTAACATTTAAGATGAGTGTGGGGTTGGTAGAAGCGTAGGTCACTTGCATCAGATGACTCCATGGTGGAGATGGCACCTGGTCTCACCAAACCCACAAATTCGACAGCTGCGGAGAAACCCCCTTGGACTTCATCCTCCTTTGACCACATGCTAAATTGAAATAAACATTAGAGACCAAAAATACACGCTTGAGTGTCTTTGGAGGACAGGTGAACTCCAACCTAGCACCTGAACCACCATGGCTTAAGGTCATGGACACAAAAGGAGTAAAGAGCAATCTGAGGCATCGATATCCAGATGCCGGATGCTCCCCCACTGTCCTGTTTATGCCCAGCTGCCACGCTGATGGCTTGCAATGGGACTTCTCAGCCCTTCTGAACGAGGACATTTCACAGAGTGGATCCTCTGGGTCGTGAAGGTGCTGAGCAGAAGGGTGACCGGGTGCAGGTCAGAAAACTCTAAAAAGCAAGGAATGCTAGTGCTACACACTTCCAATGTGTTATAGCAAACTTTCACTGCGCCAAACAAGGAATTGTGATTCTTCATGGAAGGGTATGTGGAGAGGTAGAACTGGAGGTGGGTTTCATTGAGAAATAAGCTTCTTAATCGCTGTCAGATGACTGTACAGTCTTTCATATAGAGTCCTTAGAGGAAATAAAATTTCTAGTCCAGAGTTTTAGTCCATTCTGGGTATGGAAACTCAGCTTGGTCTAATGTGTTGCATAGTAGTTATAACCCAACATCATCCGAACTTCTGGGCAAGCCCGATCAACAGCCGATACAGCTTGTGTATTAGTTTGCTGATAGGCATGGTGTCCACTTGGTAGGAATGCCATGACAAAATACGAGCAACCAGGTGGCTTAAACAACAGGAATTTATTTTCTCACATTTACAAGTCCAAGATCAAAGTGTTGGCAGGTTTGGTTCCTTCTGAGACTTGTCTCCCTGACTTGCAAAAACATTTCTCACCGTGTCCTCGTTTGGTCTTTCCTTTGTACTCACACATCCCTAGTGTCTCTCTGCGTGTCCTGATCCTCTTTTCTCATAAGGACACCAGTCGGATTGAATTAGGGCCCACCCTAACCCATTTTAACCTTGTTACCTCTTTAAGGGCCCTATCGCCAAATACAGGCACCTTTGAGGTACCGGAGATCAAGACTTTGGCATGTGGGTTTGAAGGGACCACACAGTTAGACTGATAACACCATAGGAGATGTTCAAAGAATTCAGTATCACGAACTAAAATCTCAGATACTAAAATTCAAACAGACTTTTGTGCTCCCCCCGCCAAAAGAAGTTAGAATTATCATTCGTGGGTCAACCACATTAATACATCGTTTGGTCGTAATAAACAATTAAGTGGTCCACAGGAGAAATTGTGTGGCTCTTGTCATCTATGATTGGCTAGTCTGTTAGGCTTTGCCAATGTCCAGAGAATCTTCAGGTCATTAGAAAATCAAATGGAATAAGAGTCTATTTTTTTTTAAGTGAGCCTAGAGTTCTGCATATATAACTCTTCTCTTCCTTGGACTGAACATTTGAACCATATCCTTCCGACACTCATATGGGCTGTTTAGGCTTTACAATCTTTATTTTGATTAGTCTAAAGGACATTCTTGAAAAGGCATTTTCGACTGGTCCCCCTGTGGATGGGGTTTCCTCTGTTTAGCTTAAATGGAGGAATAAAATAAATAAGATAAATAAAATAACAACCCTGTGATTTTCGACCACCATTGATGGCTCCTCATAAGGGCTCTTCATTGAGGAATTTATGTAACATGACTTTGTAATTATTTTTAGTTGCTAACCAACACCCCCATGCCCCAGATTTTGCCTTCTAGAATCAGGCCTAATTCAGCGCCTAGAGAAAGACCTGACCTAAGGAAAACAAAAAACAAATAAAAAACTTCATAGAAGGATAAAGAAGTAGAAGATATATGTTGTCTGATTTAGCAAAATGAACTAGACAATCACAGTCCTCGCTCCCAGGAGATGGAAACCAGAAATGGGGACAAAAATAGATTCAGAGAAGGAAATTTTCAAGCTCATCTGGCCTGGCTAGGATTGTAATTTATCCAATCCTAAAAGTTACAATGACAGAGAAGGCAATATTGAGCATCAGAAAACAACCCAAACCCAAGTTATCTGTTTACTATTAAATTTTTGTAGGGGTATTAATACGTCAACTTTGCAAGTTACATTCTATGTATTGAAGTTTAGTTGATGTTAACAAAGACGTACATGTATATTCATTATATTAGTAAATAACCCAAGCCCAGGGAAACTGGAATTCTAACCAGTGTTTACACCTTGGGCAGCATCTCAAATTACAGTGAGAGAGAAATCACTGGGGTCAAATGGTGCATATGGGAGAGTTTTATGACAAACCTTCAAATCTCTACAAGGAAAAGCACAGAAGAGTCACAGATTGACAGAAAAGCATAACTGTGGTGGCAGATGCATCATCTGGGCTTTGTTACTTGTCCAGGAAGAAGTCTGAAAAAGCCTCCTAGAAGGTGGACCACGCGTAGGGTGGGGTGGCATTGATAAGGATCCTGGCCTTAAACATCCATCAGCTTGAAACAAATGCAGCTAATTCTCCCTGGGTGCTATGTCCCTCACCCATGCAGCCCATAAGTAGACCGAATCAAACACGCCCAAGACACCTTTGGTTAGTTTCTACTCCTTAGCTGGAATGACTGGGTATGCAGTCATCTGCTTTTCTACATTTTTAATTTGATTTGGCTGATGATTTGATGAGACATGTGAGCGTCTTTCCCCAGGTAGAAAGTTTGTGCATCATTTTTAAAAAATTTTTAATGTTTATTTATTTTTGAGAGAGAGAGAGAGAACAAGCAGAAGCAGGGGAGGGGACAAGAGAGAAGGAGAACAGAATCTCAAGCAGGCTTCAGGCTCTGAGACATCAGCACAGAGCCCAATGAGGGGTTCAAACTCAGGAACCGTGAGATCATGACCTGAGCCAAAGCTGGACACTTAACCGACTGAGCCACCGGGTGCCCCAGTACATCATGTTTTAATGCTGACACTGCCATTGCCCTAACAAATTCTCTGGAAGTTTGGGAGAATGGCAGTGAAGAAAGACAAGTATCATTTCTTTTTCTCGTGTCATTGCAAACGTGCTTTGACGAAAACAAATTGCGACAAATTGATACTTTCAGAATTCTGACTGATTAATGGCTGTTGCAGTACGTAACAGCAAAGTCAGAAAATTAAACAGGGTGATTCTTGATCATTCTGGGGAGAGCAAGGGGAAGCATAACAAATCAGCAAACCAATATGTGCCTGGAAAAGACACCAAGTGAGTCATCTAACCCTAGAGATTACACTTAATTCTAATGCTTTCTCTCCCATAGATTCTTGTTCATGGCATCCAGCCCAGGAGAGACGGGTTTTGCCAGAGTCTTTGTTGCTGGAGGGGGAAAAAATAGAAAGCAACTTCTTTAAGCACAAAAATTTGCAGAACTTGAAAAAAAAAAAAATATATATATATATATATTTTTTTTTTTTTTTGCAAATTTTACCCCCAGGGATCATGAGAGCAGCATCTCTGCGAATGCCAATGGGGAAGTGAACTGCAGAACTGGCTTTCTTCCCCCACCAAAAAGAGAAATGACCAGATTACTCATATGTGCAGTCAGATTCCCTGTCTCACCTCCAATATTTTTTGGCAGTCCTGGGGCCCAGCCTGGAGTTCACTGATCGCACTGCATAGGTCAGAAGGGTACTGGGTAAAGTTGGCATTGGAATTCTAAACTAATAGTGAGGATGGAAATAAGTGAGGCCAAGCGCTTCTATAGGCCAATAGCCTACAGACCAATCAATACACAGAGTCTTGGCTGACTGCACTATCAGATTAACAGAAGAGTCAGGAAAAGATCAGAAGGTGATGACTGTGGACGGAGAGGTCCTTGGGTCTGATCCATGCATTGATGAAGCCATGAAGTGTGGCCCGCTCTGCACACCCCATGGTGGTCATCGATGACTATAAATTTAAAGAGAAAAAACTTGGGGTGCCTGGGTGATTCAGTTGGTTGAGGGTCCAACTCTTGATTTAGGCTCAAGTCATGACCCCAGGGTTGTGGGATCAAGCCCCGCATCAGACTCAGCACTGAGGGTGGAGCTTGCTTGGGAGTCTCTCTCTCTCCCTCTGCCCCTCTCCCCCACTTGTGTGCTCTCTCTATCTCTCTAAAAAAATTAATAAAAAAAAAGAGCAAAAACTCAATAACAATGGATTGAATGCAGAAATGCAATAGAATATTGGGCAATAGGATAAAAACGAATCAAACCTCAAAACCAGCAATAATTTTAATGAATAGGCAAAATAGTCTTTTGACACTCATTGACTAATTATGAAGTCACCCTAAAAAATATCTTATTCCTATATAATCAGAGCTCTCGGACCCAGGGGTGGAAGGGCATTGGGGGGAAAAGTGGGGGAATGGGTAAGACTGGGATATCTTCTCACCACCCCTTAGCTGTACCTGCTCTGTGCTCTCTCACCTCATACTAAACTTGATTTGGGGTTCTGAGAGACAGAGGGGAGAAACGAAGACATGAACTGTAAAGAGAAGCACACAATGAAAAAAAAGGGGTGGGTAGAAAGGAGTATAGAAAGGCAGAATTTCCAGTCAATATTCAGGGGAGGAAAAACTGTAAAGTGTCCACAACTAACAATTTCTTGATTCTTTCTCCTTCTGAACCTTCAGCATGGGCACCCCTTCCCAATTAGGACAATGTCCCAGAGAATATTATTGCAATGTGCATTTTTCTATTGGCCTTCCAAAATCAATTTCTCCATTCCTCCTTTCCCAGCACTGCCTGATTTAGGGATCCCTGTGGTTTAGGTAAAGAGAGAGCTAGGGATGGAACACATAAGCCAAGATCTAGATTGTTCCATTTCCCAGGCCATTGTGAAGATGGACAGGTGATCTAGGTCGTCCAGAAGGAGTATTACCAGGGCTTTTGCTGGGAATTTTTAGGAGAGAACTGAAAAGCCATCTTGGGACTATAAGGAGCCATCTCTTCCCTGAGGCAATGTCACTTGGCTCGAGTTTCTAGCAATAGGAAGGCAATTATTCAGAGGACTCGTGTGGCACATTCCTCCAAACATCAAACTGTAGTAGTCCTCCCAGTTAGTAAGTCCCCCAGTAAGTGCCCCCCCCCCCCCCCACTTATCAGTGGTCAACCATGGTCTGGAAACAGATGATCCTCTTTCTGACATATCAGCAGAAGGTCAATAGTCACACTACATCGCAGTGCTTACGTCATTCCCAACTCCTCGTCTCATGATGTAGGCATTATATCATCTCACATCATTATAAGAAGGGTGAGTACAGTACAATCAAACATTTTGAGAGACCACATAACTTTCATTAGAGTATATTGTTGCAATTGCTCTACTTTATTACTAGTTATTGTAGTTAATTTCTTACGGTGCCTAATTTATAGATAAAATTTTATCATAGGTATGCCTGCACAGGAAGAAGCATAGTATATGTAGGGTTTGGTGCTATTTTTGGTGTCAAACATCCACCAGCGGTCTTGGAAGGCATCCTCCACCCATAAAGGGGGACTTACTGTAACTTCAGTTTCCTGTAACTTATGTGCTTCGGTCCTAAGATTTTCCCTCAGAGAAACATGGAGCAAATCTGTTCTCCCTTCTTCCCTCAGGCTAGTACTCTCTGAGCCAACTATCTCCAGATCCTCCAAAGTTTCCACACATGACATGCTTTCCAAAACCTTCATCCATCCGGACATTATCTTTGCTTCAAGGTACACCCTAGTTAATATGCACATCTCTTAAAATATTTTTGTTAGTGTCGGATCCTAACAAAGTACATTGACTAGGGTGTTATAATTCTGTTACTAGTATGTGTTTTGGGCAACCCCCATTCATGTTAGTTCATGCCTCCATTCAGACATGATGTCATTGAGCCCAGTCAAGCAAGACTATGAAGAGGGTGATGTTAATACAGAAAAATACAAAGCATGGTCCCTGACCTTCAAAGGAAAAAAGGATGGAGAGGGGAACAGAAGGCCTTAGAAAAGTAAGAAGTGTAAGTGGGATGAGAAAAGGAAAGGAAGGTGGGAGGAGGAACAGGAAGATATACAGATGGATCTGTAGGGATTTTCCTCCATCAAAAACACATTTTCAGGGGGTGGGAGGGAGGGGAGGGTGGGTGATGGGTATTGAAGAGGGCATCTTTTGGGATGAGCACTGGGTGTTGTATGGAAACCAATTTGACAATAAGTCTCATATATTAAAAAGAAAAAAACTCAAGACACTTCAAAAAACCCCACATTTTCTTTATGAACCTTCCATTTCTCCTTCTAATAGCATTTTACCAGCCACATATATAAACAACACACACACACAGTCTTCCCTCATCTAACACTTCGCCCTATCCAGCTACTGCCCTGTCATTCTCTTTCCTTATTCAAGTACGCAGGAGATGCTCACCGTCTCCATTTCTCCAGGCTACTTCCTTTTTAACTTTTGGAAATTAGCCTTTTCCTCCATTCCCCCCACCCCACCCAGAAGCTTTGTCTGCCAGTGTCATTGGTGATCTAACTTTTGCTAAATCCAATAGAAATATGTTAGGTCTTTTATCCTTTTGGACATCTTAGCAGTGGTTAGCATTATTGGTCAATCCCTCCTCCTGAAAATTGCCTACATCTTTGCCTTCTGTGGTAGTCTTTCTTGGTTTACCTCCCACCATTATAGCCGTCTTGTTCTCCATGTCTTTGGCAGTTTTCCTTACTGTAACCCCAGCTCTGGTTTCCCTCCAACTTCAGTTTTTGGCTCCCTTCATTTACTCTGCACCTGCTCTGCTTCCTTGGAGGTCATCGTCACATCTCTGGCTTCAACTTCAACCTAGCTGATTGCTTTCATGCTTTGGACCTAAATCTATATTTCCAGCCTGCCTATGGGAGGAAAGAGCTTGAAGTGCATTCAAATCATGTATCAAAATTAGAAGTTACGTGCTTCCAACAAAGGCCCAAGATAAAGGACAATTATTAAAGCAGGGCCAGTGTGGGGGCATTTGCTGAGCTCCGTAGCACCAACTGTCACGGACATCCAAATGGGCTAATGATGAGCAGCTGATTCAGGGACACAAAGAGAGACTGGAGATCAGGGCCATAGAATCTGGGATTCAATTACCGTGAACACTGTGTATAAGTAAGAATTGCAGTAATAACCTTAGAGCTAGTCCAACATCATGGCTGGAAATACTAATAAAAAGTTTCTTATATTCCCACCTCAGGCCAGGGAAATTAAAGGGGCATGCCAGGGGGCAAAACAGCAGACACATGGATTCCATAGCCAGTGCTAGAGCCTGAGGGGTCGGAAATCTGGGCAGGTCATTAACATTCCATATCCATGAAGTTCTAAGTATAGAATTTTACATTTGTCCTTGTTAAATTTTATCTCATTGGTTTCTGCCTAGAGTTCTAGATGTCAAAATAGCTTTGAATCTCAATTCATGCATCTGTCATATTAGCTCTTTCTGTCACTCAGGTTTGTATCATCCGCAAATTTTATGTGGCCTTCTACGTCCTTAGTCAAGCGACTGATGAAATGTTGAAGTCAGCCAAGAACCGAGCCATGTGACCTCTCGCCTCAACATTTCATCCAGTTTACATCAACCTATTAATCAACACTCTTTTGGAGGTTATTGTTCAAACAGCCACAATTTCACCTTCACTGTCCCAACTTCCGGCTAATAGCTCATTCTTGTGTTTACCAAGCTATAATGAGAGTCTATGGCAAATGCTCTTTTGAAATCAAGGAAGGATTTTCTAAAGGTGTCCCCCAATTTTTCCTGTCCCACCAATCTAGGAGTGTGATAAAAAAGAGGATGATTATGAGTCTGGCATGACTTTCCCTAGTGAGTCACTGCTTCCTCTCCTCTGTGTTCACAAGCCATCTGTTTAATATTCTATTTTAGAAGCCTTCCCGGGAATAAAATCAGATTTGCCAATGTGTTGTTTGCAGAATTCCTTTTTTCAAAACTGGAAGAGCATTTGTTCATCGCTAATCCCCTGGCCCCACTCCATTCTCCAGGGTCAGATGGTTCCCAGATTCCTGATGGTGACTCAGCTCACGCACAGGTTTGTTCACTTTGGTCCTTATAAAACAAAGTATCTGAAATTGCTAAACGTTCATTAATACTTCCCCACCTGCCTTCCCTTTTTCTTCCCATCTTATGGCGAGACTATAAAGCAAATCATTTTACCATCTTTCTTCTTGTTGGAGGAGATAGAAACCAAAGCTTCTCTCCCTTTGTTACCGGTCGGAATCTCATCATCCATCCCAAGGAACTGGGCTCGGCACATAATGTATACAGCCTCTATCTTTACTCATTTACTCAGACCCAGCTTATTGTGAGCTTTAGTCTCTTAACCGTGTCCTGATTACTCCAGCGACTTCTCAGACAAGTTCTCTTCAGTATGATTTCATTCCAGGACTGCCTGTGTAGTCAGTCCAATCTATGCTCCTCAACTATTCTGAATGCCACAAATCCCTCTTTGGAGATCTCTTTGTCCCTAAAATAACGTTACAACACTGGTCTAATACCCACGATCTTGTTTAATCCTCTCGGGTCCTCTTCCGTCCAGAGAGAATACCAGACAAGCCAGGAATCCACCGGGCTTCTTTGTGCTGACAAGTGACAAGATAAACGGGAGTCATGTACCACGCCCAAGATGCTCTTCGATACAAATGAGTATCGCTTTTATTCCCAACCCAAACCCTTCACCGTAGTCTCTTTCTTCTCAAATCCCTTCCAAATTCACCCCCAAGCCCTGTCTCCAACATGGAAACTTTCAAGATTGCGCCTTTGTTCCTATTTTGTAGCGTATTTGCAGGTGGCTCTACTCATTATAAATCATTAGCCTGAGGAAGGAATGCTATTTCCTGGCAAGAAAGAATGACTCGGACACTGCCTGTTTCTTGAGATCTCTGACCGCTTGTTCTGAGTCAAACTAAGTTCCTGGCTCGCTTATATGCTCTGATCTCAAGAACATAGGGTCTCGACAGTCTCTCTCTTTATCTACCCTGTGTCTCCACGTACCTCACCGACCCACATGTATTCTTTTGAATCTATATATTTAGTACACGCTGTCTCTTCTAACTCAATCCACAGAATGTTCTCAAGCTTATATAAACATGTCAGTTTAGCTCTATAAACCCTCCAACCAAACAAATTTTAGATAAATATTTTAATACAACCCCCTCATTCAGTTCGGTAGGTTTTTCTCCTGTCAATGCTGTCCTTCATCTCACGTTTGAGCCAGACTGCAAGGTATGAGAAGATACATTTTGTAGAGTGTTCTCTTTTTTTAACAAAAGAAAACCACATTTTTTTCCTGAAAATTGTTTTGATATCTGATTTTAAATAGTTGACTTTGTACTTATTTTCTAGAAACCACCCTATTAAAGGTAGGCATATAACTGAGTTTCCGTTACAGCTCCCTGGCCCTCCCTAGGGATTTTGGGCATGCCGGCCCACACTAAGCACACACACACACACACACACACACAGTCTCCTATTGGTTCTGTTTCTCTGGAGAACCCTGACTGATACAGATTTTCACGTAGCCATAGCTTTAGATCCTTGTTGAAAAGATTTTTCTGTCAGTGAAAATGATCACTTCCTGAAGAATCAAACTATGTCTTGTTTTCTGGTAGAAGATGGTCCACAACTGCCCACAAACACTGATATAAGACTTGCCGGGAACTCCAGAGACTGACTGAGGGAGGTAAGAGTAGCCGCCCGCAGAGAAAGGCCAGCAGTCCATGAGAAATCCACTTGAAGCCGGGTTGGCGTCCACGTGGGGTGTTAAGAGCGGCAGCGATAGGATTCTCAAAATGCCCCCTAGTAAAGGTTGGGAGATCCACACAAGTCAAGGTAAGAGCCCTGGAAGCTCAGTCTACTTATGAGAAAAGACTCACGGGAATGATCTGAGAGGAGCAGTATAGGGCTGCGTTCAGGGTTGAAGTAGAATGGAACCCAAACCACAGAGGCATGGAGAAGGGACCTCATCGCAGACTGTCTTCCATAGTGGGGGCGGAGCGTGGCAAGTAGGGAGCTGGGAACCCGGAGCTATAGTGTGGGCATCATAACACAAGAGAGGAGCTACTTCTGAATTTACAGACATTGTCTCTAACCTCTACCTTACTACCTCATCGTTTAATAAAGAAGACACTAACGCCGTACAAACCAGATTCTCAGTGGTTCAGGCTGGGCAGCCAGGAGCCTGCTGATAGTAGGTTTTTGTAGCTGGAGCTGGGTAGAGCCGGGGCAGGAGCTGGGGAGCTGGGGGATGCTTCTGATGCTGCACATCCGGTCAAAACCTCCAGTTTGTGCAGGGATAGAATTATTTCAGAGAGGGTGTTTTTAGAAATATCTTCCAAATCAAACTTACAATACAATTTAAAATCATAAAAATTAGCTTTGAATAGACTTCACCAAATTATTGTGCTTATAATTCTGTTTACTCGTGCTTCCCTATTTTCATTTGAAAAACTATACAAACCGACTTAAAATCTTCCACCTTACTTTCTCCTGCAGATTTTTAAAACACAACCAACACTTTTTCTGATTTTCTTGTGTCCTCCCGCACTAATAGCTGAGCTCTTTCTCATTCAAATATTTATTTATCTGCAGGGCCATTTGTGAACTACCTACTTAACTGGTTTGTGACACCGCATCAGGGGTTGAGAGTGACCTGTGCAAAATTGCAAACGTTGTCCCTCCGTAACAGATGAAATGTCCCCTGCTTATCATTCCCCAAGCTCCTTATTAAATGTATTTTGAAAGGCATTACTCTTTAATCCTTAGGAAATGTGGATATCAGCTGCCTCTGAATCAGATTATCCGTACTGTTATAAAAACAAATTTTTAAAAATCTCCAACAAAGATGCACATAACCCGTTGGCATCAGCATGCACAGCTCTATTAAAATTGCTTGGCCACATACCCTCTGTTCTAGAATTACGCTTGGCCAATTTTCGGAACATCTCCATTCTCTTCATTATTCTTTCATTTCCTTTATCATTTGAATTTTGCATTTGCCTGAAAGCGTCCTTCTCACACCTTGATGTCTTCCAACATTTTTTACCACCCTCCTCCCCAAATCACTCTATGTTGAATTGTATGAAGTGCTTCTCTCCAGCACTGTTGAGAGTTATGCTGTATCTCACTTGGGTTAGCATTGTGTGTGACCACCCACACTGCTGTTCAATATACCTATTGCCTCCTGCTGGAGATTTTACTCGACTGGACTGGAGGCCTGGCTTTTCACCAATATGACTCCAGTTTCCTTTAACCCCCCGCAAGGGTAAAGCCAGACTCACACAGACGTGCGCTCACCCACCTTCATCGTGGCCCCCAAGTTGCCTGCTGCCGGGAAGACCTTTCTCTTCGTCCGGCTGATGAGGCCACGGGGCAACCCCAGGCCTCTGTGATGCCTCCTCTAGATCCCTGAAGACGGTCTCCAAGCAGCCTGCCTCTCCCCATTTATTGCCTCGATGGGCCCTGTGCTTCATTCTTTCAGTTCTTCTTCCTGCTTTGAGGGTAATAAATACTTGCAAATGTTTTTATGGTCAAAATCCACTGCAGTGAGGGAGGCTATAGTTTTCTCCTAACTAAAGTGGGCGATACTTATTTTACTACAGATTTTGCCATTTTTCCCTTTCCCCAAATTTCATTAAAATCCATAAACAAAGGCCAGTTTAGCCCTCCCAGGAGCTTTCATCACACCCGGAAGTAAGCCCGTCTGGTCCAGAAGCAAGCAGTCTTCAGTAGCTCTCCACCAGCCAAGTGCTGATTCCCGGTAAACCCTTCATTTCTTCTGACATCAGAAACAGTTGAAGGGACCCCCGAGACTTCCCCCAGCTTTTCTGGGTCCCCTTTAATGAGGAACTTTGCAGGCCTCATTTCTCATTTTTATTTTGAGGTGATCTTAACATCCATCTTTTGTTCTCCATTGTTTTAACCGTATTTCATACTCTATTTCTTGACCTGTTCGTGTATATCCATAGGTAGAACTTCAGTGAGTGACTGCAGGGGATCGCGGATGCCAGAGAGCTTTCAGAACATACCTGGGTTCACAGTTTTCTTATTTGCATCATCAGATGGTGGAATTCTAGCAAGGAGTCTTAAAGATCAGTTACATGGAAGCCCTTTCATTTTAAATATAAGATACATGTTGTTCTGTGTACTTTTTAACCTTGGCTTCTTATACGATTTTCCAGTAAGCCAGAAATATTTTATTGAAAGCACCTTTTCGCTTCTTTAGCTTTATTCTTTTCTCAGTGACCCTACCTTGTGTCTATTCTTTATTGTCTCCTTGTCTATGGTGTGCAGGCTCCTACAGCCACATCCCTGGACTTGAATCCTAGCTCTGACTCTTCCTCACCAGCTTGCAACCTGGGGAGAATTCTGTGCCTTGGCTTTGTCATTCGTAAAATGGGATCATGGAAGAGCTTTGGGGGAGATTAAAGGAAATAGTATACGTAAAACGTTTTAAACAGGGCATTGACCATGTCCAATAATGTTAGTAATTATAGTAACTCTTTTCAATATCTGAAAGCTAACCATCCCTAACCTCTTATTTAACTGCCTTTGAATTAGTATTTCATGTGCTAAACATGATCTCCATTTTTCCGAAACCTCCAAGGAGAAATTAATATTTCCAGGGAGAATAATAATTCCAAGGAGAAATTAATAATTGATATTAAACAATGTGAAGGCCTCAGCTTCTTTCTTTACATTTCATAAATAATATCAACACATCCATGCAATAGCATGCTATCATCCAGGGTAGCATTTTTCTCTGCCTATCTTTGAGTAGTTACGCAAGCACTTTATGTAAGTACTTATATAAATCTTTACACAGAGTCACAATCTATATTGGAGACAACTGGAATTTAAGAAGGTGAAACTCTAACCTCGTGGGCTGATCTCAAGAAGAACCTCATGGAGCCCAAGGATTCATCCTCTGTCCCACTGTGGGGGACATGACAGTGGGCTTACTCCACATGGGCAGTCCTTGTGTTCTTATGCCACATGGGCATGTCTTGTTAGGAAGGATGGTTCCGTCGCTGCTTTCTTACATAAATCATCCTGATACGTGCCATCATCAGCAGTTTGGTAGCCTCCTGTTATCATGTCATATATAATTACCCGCGGACTCCAAAGTGTCTTTTCCTTCAACTTGAAGATAAAATTCCATTTGCACTGCAAACTCTTTCTCTCATTTCCTTTTGCAGACCTGTTTACTAACTTCATATTCCTCACCCTCCACTTGACATCCAACGCCAGGTATCTTCCAACTTCAGTTCTCAAGATTTCACACACCTTTTGTACGTGAGAGAAAACACATAAGAGAGGAGACTTGCATATTCAATTTCTTCTTACTTTTTAAATCAGGGTGTTTTGGTTTTTAACTTAAGTATCAACTGCAGGGCTTGTTAATGTAGGCTCTTGTTCCTGCTGGCAGCCAGGAACCTGACAAATTTATTCTGCACTACAGATGAATCCAATGCACGTGACTCATTACCACACACCTTGACAAACTCTGCCTTTGGCAAATAGTCTGATCTGACAAATACTCATGTCATCCGTGCTTCTCCAAGTCTCTCTCCTCCAAACATCAGGTCAACCACCTGGTCCTGCAATTCTCTTGAATCAGTTCTTTCTCTTGCATCTCTATGGGGTGACATCACTCCAGGCCTGGATCATCCTTTCTGTTTATTGCAATAGAGAGCTGAGTGTTCTCCAGCTCCTCCAATAAATTTTTCCAGTGATGTAAAAGTGATCTTTCTATAAGCCAAATTTGGTCATGTAACCGGCATTGCTTTCAGGTAATTTAAAGTCTGCAAGATGGCACTAAAGGTCTTCTAGGAGCGGGTTACTGCCAACCTCCTTCACCTAATTTCCCACCAATCCTTCCCCAAACCCACTCTTAAAACCACCACCTTTGAAACCAGATAGAAATTCAGAACTACACTAAAGAATGAAGAGTGCCAGAAATGGGAAATATATGGATAAATACAAATAGATTTTTCTCATTTTTAAAAGTCTTTAAGAAATAAATCACTGTTGGGGCACCTGGATGGCTCAGTCCGTTGAGTGTCCAACTTCAGCTCAGGTCATGATCTCATAGTTCACAAGTTCAAGCCCTGCGTCAGGCTCTGCACCAACAGCTCAGAGCCTGGAACCCGCTTCGGATTCTATTTCTCTCCCTCTGCCCTCCCCCACTCGTACTCTGTCTCTCTCTTTCTTCTCTCAAAATAAAAAAATAAACATGAAAAAATTCACTGTTTAAACAGAAAAAATATATAAGTGTAAACATACATAGAAGGAAAATTTAAGATGGCAACAGCACAAAACATGGGAGAGAAAAGCAGAAACACACTGTTCCAAGTCTCTTTCATAAAATGAAGTGATAGAACATATTTGAAGGTAGACTACGATTTTTAAAAAGCTATATGGTGAACTTGAAGTACAACAAAAATTTATAAGCCAATAGAGGACACTAAATGAAATACAAAAAAAATAAAATAAAATAAAACAACAAAAAAAAGTCAAAAGGGCAAAACAAAAACAAAAACAAAACCCAAAGTGAGGGGGATAAATTAGACAAGTATAAAATAAGCAGCAAGCTGGTAAATATAAACACAAACTTATTGATAATTACACTGAATATGAATGATTGAAACACTCCAATTAAGTGATAGATTGTCACAACAGATAAAAACACAAGACCCAAATAGCAAGATCTGAATATATACTGTCTAGAAATTCACTTACACTACAACTACATAGATAAGTAAAAATAAAAGTATGAAAATATATATATATATAATGAAAACACTAATAAAAAGAAAGTTAAAGTGATGATATCAATAGTGAACAAAATAGGCTATAGAATAGAAAAGATAGAAGTAAGAACGTTTCCATAATGACAGAATCGACTTGTCAAACAGACATGATGATCTTCAGAGTGTAGACACCTAATATAAATGAAGCAAAACTAATATAAAAGGAGAAATAAATTCACAATTACAGCTGGATATTACAATACTGCTCTCTCAGTAATTGAAAGAAAATCGGTAAGTCAGTAAGTACAATCCTATCAAGCAACTTGACCTAACTGACATTTATAGAACACTCTATCCAACAATAACAGAATGCACATTCTTTCCAACTGCCTGAGGAAAATTCACCAATATAGACCATCTGCTGAAACATTAGAAAATTCTGAACAAATTTAAAAGAAATGAAATCATAAAGATTATATTATATGACCACAGAGGACTTAAATTAGAAACCAATAGCAGAAAGCTTTCTGGAAAACTAATCTCAAAATATATGAAAATTAAACTTACCAGGGCCAAAGAAGAAATAACGCATAAGTTTAGAATATATTTTGGATTAAATAAAAATGCAAATAAATCATACCAAATATTATGGAATATACTTAAAGTAGTGCTTAGAAAGAAATTTATGCCTTAAGTGCTCACATTGGAAAGAAACAGAGGTCTAAAATCAATTGTCTTAGCTTACACCTTAAGAAGATGGAAAGAGAAGGACAAATCAAACATAAATAGAAAGAAAGAAAGAAATAATAAAGATTACAGCAGAAATCTGAATGAAATAGGAAGTGGATAAATGATAGGGAAATTCAATTAAACCAAAAATATTTTTTAAATCAATGAAATTCATAAACTTCTTTCTAAAGCAGTGGCTTCTAAACTTAATATGCATTAGAATCACCAGCAATGCTTATTAAAATGGATTACTGGACTTTGACTCCAGAGTTTCTAATTCAGTAGGTTTGGAGTAGGCCCAAGAATGTTCATTTCTAACAAGTTTCCGAGTGATTCTCTGCTTCTGAGGATTACATTTTAAGAAGCAGAAAACTAGACTGATCAAGAAAAAAAGGGGGGAATGGAATACAAATTGCTTATCAGGAATAAAAAAAAGAACATTACTATAAATTCTATAAATATTAGGAGGATAATAAGGTCTAACAATAAAAATAATAATGTTATGAACAGCTTTATGCTAGAAATTTGACAATTTAGATGATATTGTGACATGACTATTTGTGTAGAAAATTTGAACACATCTTCAAGAAAGTTACTAGAACTAATAATCAAATTTAGCAAAGATACAGCATGAAAAGTTAATATAAAAAATCAATTATTGGGGCACCTGGGTAGCTCAGTTAAGTGTCAACTCTTTATTTCCTCTCAGATCTTGATCTCACAGGTTTGTGAGATTAAGCCCCATGTTGGACTCCACCCTGACAGCATGGAGCCTGCTTAGGATTCTCTCCCTCCCTCTCTCTGCCTCTCCAACTCTCTCTCTCTCTCTCTCTCTCTCTCTCTCACACACACACACACACACACTCACACTCACACAATAAATAAATAAACATAAAATTTTAAAAAATCAATTATCTGTATAACCAATCTCTGTATAACCACAACAAATAGTTGGAAAAGAAAACTCAAAACATACAGAAAGCGTCAAAACATGAATTTAATTATAGACAAATTTAACTAAACATATAGAAGTCCTATACTCTGAAAACCACATAACATTGTAGAGAGAAATTAAAGAAAACCTTAAAAAAAAACCAGAGAGATCTATACCATGTTCATAGATTCAAAGACTTGCTATTGTTAAGATTCCATTTCTCCTCAACTTGATCTATATATTTGATGCAACCCCAATCAAATCCCAAAGGTTTCTGTTTTTAGAAATGTGTAAGCTGACTCTAAATATCTACAAAAATTAAAGTGACCTAAGGACCTAGAATTGCATTCATAGCATAATATTCATAACACAAATTGAAAGAAAGGAACAGGGTTATAGAACCTACACTATCTGTTTTCAAAACAATATTAAACTACCGTGTTAAAGACAGTGTGGTATTGGGGTAAAGGATGGACATATAGACCAATGGAACAGAATACAATCCAGAAAGAAACTCACTCACATTTGGTCAACTGATTTTTTTTTTTTTACTGAAGTATATAAATTTAGAGAACAATGCCATTTATAATTACATCAAAAAGAATAAAATATCTAAAAATAGATTTCACCAAGAAGGTGAGAGACCCGTATACTGAAAGCTATCAGAGAGTGATGGTCAACTGATTTTTGACAAAGATATCAAGGCTACTCAAAAGAATTTTCTTTCCAAAACCTGGTACCGTATATCCATTAAAAATAATAATAATAATTCTTGGCTCTTACTCCACACTATTTGCAAAAGTTAAACCAATCATGAAAATGTAAAGGCTAATCTATAAACACATCTAAAAAGAAAAGGAGAAAACGCTGATGATTTGGGAGTAGTCAATTTCTTACCTAGCACACAGAGCATAAAAATCATAAAAGAAAAAACATAATTGAGCTACGTCAAAAATAAAAACTTATTCTCTTCACAAGATAGCATAAAGAAAATGGGAAGGTGGGCCACAGACTGGAAAAAAATATGTATCTGCAAAACAGGTAAATGGCAAAGGACTTGTAGCCAGAATGTACGAACAAATTCTACATGTAATAATAAGATAAGCAACCAAATTTTTTTAAATGGGCAAAAGATTCAATCAGACAGTTCATAAAACAATATAAGAAGACAAGAAACAGGAAAAGATGTTTAATATCACTAGCCATATTAAGATAATAATGAGATACCACGGTTTATACCCAATGGAATGGCTACAATTAAAAAGATTGGCAATGGCTAATTTTGGTGAGGATAGTGAGGAAGTGAAATCCCTGTGTATCTTTTGTGGGGATGTAAAATTGAACAACCTCCTTGGAAAACAGTCTGGTGGTTTCTTATGAAGATAAAAACACACTTACCATACAACTCAACAATTCTACTTCTAGGTATTTACTCGAGAAATAAAAACATATTTCTACATAAAGTCTTGTACACCTATGTTCATTTTTTATATTCTGTAATAGTCAAGAAAGGGGAAAAACTCAAATGTCCATTTGCAGGTGAATATTATATATAAACTGAAGAATGTCTTTCCAATGAAATTAAATCTCATGAATAGATTTATAGACACAAAAGAATACACCCGAATGATCCCATTTGTACAATTTGTAAAAGGTAAATCCAAACTAGAAAGACCTAAAGCAGATCAATAATTGCCTGGAGACAGAGGTGGAAATGATCCCTATTGCAAAAGGGCATGAGGGAACTTTTTGGGTGGTTCTATATTTTGATTGTGTTGGTTAATTGGTTTCAGACTTTTGTCAAAACTCACTAACTTAGATTCTTAAAATGAATACATCTTATTGTACTGTGTATACATTGTACCTCATAAAAATTGAAGAAAAAGATGGGCATGAATTGGCAAAGAGGGTCTTAAGGAAAGAGCGTCAAGCAATATGGAGGAAGATCAGAAACTTCTGGGAAAGTCAACCAGTGAGAAATTCCCATATGACAGAAAGCCCTAAAAATTTAAGACCATGTAATATTCCATTATGTATCCATTAAGTGTAAAACCCAGGTCCATGTACTTTCATTAAAATCAGTTGTCCCTACGTTTGCTTCGTGTAGATAGCTGATTTTCAGCTTGTGTGTGCCAGTGGCCACATGAGGTTTTGTTTTTTTTTTTATAGCTAATGTCTATTCTGACTGGTGGTAATTCATTCCTGTACTACAGTGTCCGTCTACACACCCTTGTTCTTTAATATGACCCCAACTGGTATGAAATATGTTTGTAGAAAAAGGTTGAGTTCCGTATCTGGGTCAGAGTGGAGCAGAGGAAGGAAAAGCTTAGAGAGATATTTGTTGCCTTTTGAGTTTGACATCTGTCAGGATCTTGGGGTCGGAAGGAACCGTGAGTCCGTGAAACCCTGAAAATCGACAGAAAATTTTGAGAAGGCACTGGCTGTCCCCTAATCATGAGCTCAGGGGCTGGTGTCAATTTTATTTAAATTTCAAAGGACCACTGATATGTGAGGGATGATCCTATGAGCTATGAAGTCACTCTCTGGTTCTAAAGTTTCTGTACCTGGTACAGACACATGGGGTTAAATCTGCACCGAATGAACTGGGTGCATGAGAGATAGTCCCTAGGCAGGCAGAGCACTTGAGGTCTAACTAATCTTTATATCCCCAACACCTTGCAGAGGACTTGGCATGAAGAAGTCAAATAATGTTGCCATAAGGATCCTGCTTAGTAAGCGACCGTCCTGATGTCCGACAATGTGCTCTTAGAAGAAGAGAGAGATTTTAGGCTGAAACATTTTCTCCATCAAGTGAGCCCAAAGCCCTCTCCCACCCCTCATTTTTGCTATTTCCATATAGAAGTTCATCCTAATTCCCCTGAAGAAAGACAACCTTAGTGCAAACTCAACAACTGTCAGGCCAGCCTGGGGTCCAGATCTACTCCAACCCACCCGCCATAGGGTCGGCTGGTTCCAGAATAGCATCGGCCCCTGCTTCCTGTCTATGGTGTCCACTAATTGAAATTAAATCAAATGTTGGCCTGTGCTTTGCTGTGTATTGCAAGACGTCTGCTCTAAGTTTCATGGTGGTTCTGGGTGAAATACAGAAGTATTTCTGACCATAAACGCCTTCAGCATATCCTCTTGGATGGTACCAGTAATGTTCTCTAGGTACGCCTGGCTCTTCTCCAGTTACTGCAAAAGTTGCAACAACTGGAATGATCTTTCCGTTCTTCACAAAACTAAGGCTCCCGTCATTGATCATGTCATGGCCCTATTTAACCGTCATCGCTACCAGATCAGGGTTCATTTCGATGCTTCCTCCTCCTGGCTTCCTCATTTCTTTATTTTTTCACTTACAGATGGTTCTGCAGTTTCACTTCCTGTTTGGTTGCTGAACTCTGGGCACGAGACGTGGAGACAGGGAGCCCTCTCGCTTAGCTTTCGTAACCTTCCCTCGGGCTGACGGAACAACGCTGGCGCTGCAGAATTGTCGTGTGGGCGCACGGCAGCTCCCCCCACCGCAGCCTTGCTGAGAGCCGCCATCCTGTGGGATGGTTCTGGCCGGTGAGGGAGGAGAGAGGGCAAGTGACCTGGGCTTGTGACCCGGGCAAGTGTACCAGTGACCTTGTGACCACGGCCCTGTCTCTTAGCCGCTGTGAGCACCTGGCCAGATCACCTCGTCTCCCTCATCCCGTGTCTTCTGATGGACTCTTGCCCTGTCTCCTCAGTAGTTCAGAGGCCCCCAGTGACCCCAGGCTCTTCTTCGGGCTCTCAGGATTATGTAAGTCCCAGCTTTTTGTACATTCTCGCTGGAGAAGACTGAGGTTTAAGCCAAGCTCAGTATGACTCAGAAAACCAAATGCAGCATTTTTGTAGCTGAGTATGGGGGATAAAGTCATACCTTTCACACTGAAGTCCACGAGAGCTTGTGGCCTTGTTTTCCACTCTCTCCACAAAACTCCGCACCTACATGGTCCCTCTGCGGGTGACGGCCTCCTCCTGCCTTCTCTGTGGGCCTGATCATGGTCTACCTTAGCGGGAGTCCCCTCCCAGCGCCTGAGACACTTCTGTCACCTTGGACCTTGACACAGAAAGACCAGGCAATGCTCATCTGTCCCACCCCTCATTACCGCCTCCTTTCCAGTACTACCCATGTGCCTGCCCCCAGGCATTGCCTTCTGCTGGCAGAAAATGGGTAGGGTAGGGTGGCAGGACTCAAGTGTCCCCATTGTGGCTTCTGGGCCGGGTTGTCCCAGTTGCATCTAATTCTTTTTTTTTTTTTTTTTTTTTTTTTTTTTTTTTTTGAGAGAGAGAGAGAGAAACACAGTATGAGCAGGGGAGGGGCAGAGAGCGAGGGAGACACAGAATCTGAAGCAGGCTCCGGGCTCCGAGCTGTCAGCACAGAGCCTGATGTGGGGCTCGAACTCACCAACTGCAAGATCATGACCTGAGCCGAAGTCAGACACTCAACGAACTGAGCCACCCAGGCAGTGCATCCCAGTTGTATTTTAACTAGATGCTTTGCTTTGAGCCTCCAAAGACGCCTCGCTTTCACGTTCCCTCAAGCTCCTGTCTTCTTAAAAGGCACATCGAGTCGGGTAGGGGCGGGGTGCCTGCCTGCATACAGCATGGGAAAGCATGCCCCCCGTAATCTCAGAGGGGCAGCAGATTATCCAACTCATGGGTTTTGTTGGTGCTGTTTGGTTTGTCATTATTTTTAAATGAGTCAGATCCATTTCAAGAACTAAATGGAAAATGGTTCCCATGTTGTCACAGGCACGGTGCCAAGTATTTCAGACACTTATGGATGTCATTAGATAATTATCATATTTACCGTCAATAGCACTCATTAATCTCGCGCACGGGGCCAGGAGTCCTTCAGAAAATAATTGCCGCAAGCTGGAGCGTCTCTTCCCCAGCGTGAAGCAGTTTTCTGTAGTCTGCACCTCCGGAGCAGGGAGGACGCAAGCCCCCATCCCTCTCTGACACCATCCTGCGTAGCCTCTATTTCCCCAAGTTCATAACACCACTGCCTTCTCCGTAAGCAAGGGATGGTCCCACTCGGTTGTGTGTAACCAACTTGACTGAGCGCCTTCGGTGCACCAAATACCATGGTCGTGACACCAAGATAGGCGAGACATGTTCTCTCCCCTCAAAGGAGCTCACTGTTAATGGTGCAGTTGGAAAGACAAGCAGATAATGTCGACTGGGTGGCCTGCACAAGAGTAGAAAGACTTACAGACATGGCTCAAGAAAGGGAAAGAGAGGTTCTCTCTGGAGGATTAAAAGTCACAGAACAGCGATGCCTGGCTTTAAAATTTTTTTTTTAACGTTTATTCATTAGAAAGAGAGAGAGAGAGAGAGAGAGAGAGAGAGAGAGACTGAGCATGAGCAGGGGAGGGGCAGGGAGAGAGGGAGACATGGAATCTGAAGCGGGCTCCAGGCTCCGAGCCATCAGCACAGAGCCCGACACGGGGCTCGAACTCACAAACCGCTACAGGATAATCCATTGCCTCTCTTCCTCCTTGTCCCAGCCCCGGCTTTCGTAGAAAGACCTAGGGTACAGGAGAGATGGAAAATTGCAGGGTAGAGTGACTTGTAGACTGTGCTTTGGAAAGAGAGGGTCTTCTAGCTGTTGGAAAGAGTAGAGCGGAGGGAGGGTGGATGAGTAATAATAACAGTAAACACATACCTAGCACTCACTATGTGGCAGGCATAGCTCTGAGTACTTTACACGCATTAACTCATATAAACTCTGCCCCTGTTTTACAGCTGTCAGAAAAGACTAAGTAAGTTACCAGGAACCCACAGCTAGGAATGGGAAAGCAGAGAAAGGCACACAGGCAGGCTGCTTCCCCAGTCCACAAGCTGTAAAACCACAGAGTCAAGGGATTATTTAGGCCAAGTTTGGGGAATGTTTTCACTGGGAGCTGAGATTGAAAAGATAGAGATGAAATCCAAGTGAAAGATACTAAGAGTGACAAGAATGCCAAGAAGGATTTTAAAGAAAATGGCTGTTTCTTTGTCCCCTGCCCCACCCCCATCACACTCAGCTTTGGGTGTTTGTTTAAATTATTTTTTTAGCATTTGTTTATTTTTGAGAGACAGAGAGAGACAGAGCATGAGTGAGGGAAGGGCAGAGAGAGAGTGGGACACAGAATCCGAAGCAGGCTCCAGGCTCTGAGCTGTCAGCACAGAGCCCGACGTGGGGCTCGACCTCACCAACGGCAAGATCACAACCTGAGCCGAAGTCAGACGTTTAACCAACTGAGCCACCCAGGTGCCCCTGGGTATATTCTTCACATGCTATATACAATGATGAAGATTGCCTCTCATGATTTTTGTTTTCGGCTAGGCTACTTTTTCTTGAAATGTGACGTTCCTTGCTGGCGGGGGGCAAGTGTTGCCCAAGTATTATGAGGATAACAGAAAACTTTCAGACACAGGTGGCCAGACTGGGGGGAAAGTGACAAAGAGGAAGGAGCAAGGTGTTCCAGGGATGGGGGACATCTTGGGCAGGGACATGGGAACAGCCTGGTGTCTGTAAGACAGGAGGACTGAATTGATTTCATTTTCAGTCCCTCCCAGATTTAGGTCAACATCCCAGCAACCAGGTCCTCTCGCGGGGTGAGAGCTACCAGATGTCCCCAGTGACACTTTCTCCATTTGGTGCCTCTTTTCTCTGCACAAACGCTTGAGCCACACATGGCAAAATTACACCCATTAGTTTTCTTTTCATGCTTTAGAAAGCATGGCTCATTCCCAGGCAATTAACCAGAAGACAACAGACACTGACTTTGTTAGGGGGAGGAAGAGGAAACACAACTTTTTGATACTGAAAGAGCCTGTGGGTTTAAGTGAAGAACATTCAGAGCATCTACCAGGGGGTAAAAATACACGCTGCAGAATCAGAGGGACCAGTGGCTCTCCATATGGGGGTCCGTGTGGTTTTCTGAGTGTCAACAGACTGGTCATTCCTAGGATCTGCGTTTCTTCTGCGGTTGTGTTTACACACTGGCTTCTGGCAAGGGTGAAGTATCTGCATATGACCTTCAGTAAAATGCAGACATCACTTCATTGGGTCTCACCAAAAGCAGAACTTCTCTTCCCATTCATCTTTGTCAGACGGGCAGGAGCAGCCAGGCTGGGTCATCCGGGGCCACCATTTCTCTCCCAATGGAGGCAAAGCTTTCATCCTTCATTCTGCTAATTAGACCCGGGCGCACTTTAACTCCGTGAGCTGGTAACACTCCATGAATCCCCAACGATCCCTTTGGATAGTTTCTCACAGGGCTCAGGGAATCCTACGGGCCACTGGGGTAAGTGTAGGCTTGGCTTTCAGGGGGGCTCAAAGGATACAACCCGGCGATCCTTTTGTAAAAGTCCATTATTCTGTTTGGAGACCCCTCTTCTCTTTCCAAAGGGAAGTTCCTGCCAGAGAATCCCTCCCCAATTTTCTGAGCCCCCATTGTGGTCCTATCCCAGCATGCTCAGCCTTCCCGTAGGATGGTTTATAGGATATTGAAATGTGGAGGGAAAGAGTCCAGTGGGACGTCTGCCAGTCTGCAAGTCAGAGGAGAACTGTTTATCCTATTAGTAAAACCAACAGAGCCTTGCTTCGTTCTCCACTGAAAAATCCCCCCAAGGCACTGAGCAGGCTGTGACAGACTGCTTCGGAAAATGCTAGAAGAAGGGATCCGTTCAACGTTATTTACAATTCAATAAACCATAGCATTTCCCTGGTCTAGCCAGCTTCCTAACTGACCAGACCAAATTCTGCAAAGCTTTTCTACCACTCAGCAAATACGGAGCGCTCACAGAAGGACTGACCGTCCTCCAGGCCAGCCCTAGCACCCAGCCCTAGGTCCTCAGACTAGGGTCTGAGCCCTAGTACCCAGCTACTGCGGCCCTGACGGGCACGCAGACGAATGCAGTCACACTCGATCCAGGTCCTGTGGGGACGTGCAGGTCCTGTGGGACCAGCGTAGGTCCGAGAAACCATTGCCGAGCGTGTGGGGCAGACTCATTTAGGTCCAACCTGCCTTCCGTCCTCGGCAGAGACATAGCACAGGGGGTAGAAACTCACTTGGATTAAAATACCATTACAACAAGCATTACAGATAATTAGCTCTACAAACACATTTTCCAAAAAATGTTTCATTTCGTTCATGGACTGCAGGAGTGATACATAATAGTTGTGACACCTTGATCAACCCAGAGTTGTCTAAAACAGCACTTGGCAAAATTGAACGTGTATTCCAGACACCGAAGCGTCTTGTTGAACAAGAGATTTAAACTGGGAGGGCTGGGGTATGGCCTGCATTCTGACCAACTCCTGGGTGATAGAGATGCTGAGTCTAAGTAAATTGGGGTCTAGCAAGCGGAATAATCTCTTTCTATCCCCAACCCACTCAACCCATCTCTCTGATTTATTTTCCAGGCTATATTATTCTATAATCTGCGTTCTTCACTAACTATCAAGGATGAGCATCGTTCCAGGTCAACACCAGAAAAATGCAACTCCTTCTTTTTGTTACTGATGCAGAATTCCAGATGTGAACTGCCATGACTTAGTCCCCTTACCTCTCATAGATGGAGAGTCAGGACGTTCCTAAATTTGGAGCCATCTTTAAGCCTGTTTCTTTTGGAAAAAAAAAATTGTGATGTTTATGTATTTATTTTGACAGAGAGCAAGCGAGCCAGGGAGGGGCAGAGAGAAAGAGAGGAAGAAAGAGAATCCCCAGCAGCCTCTGTGCTGTTAGCGCAGAGCCCAACACAGGGCTCGATCCCACAAACCATGAGATGATGAATTGAGCCGAAATCTTCCTCGTCACCTTCTCTGTTCCTGAGCCAGAGGAGACCTGGGTGGATAGCAAACTCAGCTGTGCCCAATACACTGAGCTCTGTATTTCTCCAGCGAGGGGAGGCAGTAAACTATGTCTCAGTGACACAGTGAGCCAACTGCACGGCACACACGAGCATAACTTCCGGATGTGCTTCCTGTACGAGATCTTGCTGGTGAACCAGGAGGTCCGTGACATTGTGGGCTAAACAGAGTGCGTCTTCCTTGGCTGTCCATCTTATGTGAACATCGCAGAGGGGAAAAAATTCCTTATTTTTAGAGCCAGACACACAAATGCGTAACAAAGAGGAAAACACGAAATTCACAGGAATTTGTAGGATTGAGTCATGAGAGCTCAGAAATGTTCTTCGGCTTGGGGCTGGTTGTTTTAGACCCTTTGGAATATGCAGAGTTTCTGCGTCTGTGCACATAGAAGCCATCTGATGGATAATGTTAAGGATCAGTTCCGTGCCCCCATTCGTAGCTGAGAAACTGAGGTGCAGGGTGGCTGCCTAGCCTATGATATTGGATTAAGTAAAGCAGACTAGGAAAGGAATCTAGGGCATTAAGATGGAAAAAAAAGAAAAACACGTGAAGCTTTGCAAAGCTGAGAACAGTTTAGACGTCACCATTTTAGTGCAGTGGCTATCAACTCTTTCTGCGTATTAAAATCGGTAGAGAAGCTGCTAACATCTCCAGTGTTCAGGCCCGACCTAAACCAACTAAATTCGAATTTCACGCGGTGGGACCCAGACATCAGTATGTTCTAAAGCTCCCAGATGATTCCAGCGTTGAGCCCACAATTACCAGGTCTAGCAAATAAAGCACAGGAGGCCCAGTGAAATTCGAATTTTCAGATGCCTACTTACTTTATTCTTTAGTATAAGTATGTCCCACATATTGCATTAGATGTACTTATACTAAAGAGTTATTCGTTGTTTATATGAATTCAAATTTGCCTGGGCGTCCTCAATTCCATCCGGCCTCTCTCGCACAGCCAAGTTTAGGAGCCAGGCTTAAGGGAAAATCTCTGTAAGGACTCCGTTCAAGGTCAAGGTGCCAAGCTCTGTGCCCTGATTGGTAAATCCCAACTTGCCCGGTGTCAGATGGGATTCAGGAGCCAGATAGGTGACATCAAGGCTTGAATCATCAAGGCCCCCAGCCTGACACTTAGGACTTTTGCTGTCGATTTGAAGAGGGAAACAAGACGTTACTTACTGAAAAGCGAGTGAAGCAGGTTGGTAGATGTTAGTGGTTTGTGACCATCTGCCATGTGTGGCTTACGGTCGGCCAGAGTATCCTTTCGTCTGGACGCCCCCACACATACACAAATAGGCCCCTGACCGGACCCTGACAAAGGCTTAAATACTCCCAGCGAGAGCCAATTTCCCTCCCATGACGCTGATTCCCTTCACTTGAGGCCAGGAGCCACTAGCCGAGCATCTTCTGAAAGTGACGTGGAAGGTCTTGCCGTAACCCTGCTTCTTCCCCGCAGCTCTGGGCTCCCAGGCCTGGGGAACAGGGAGCTGAGAAACCCTGTCTATCTCTGCCGAATCCCTCAGGGTTTAAAATGCACTCAAACCAGCAAGAAACAAGATACCTGTCTCCTCGTCAGAGCAGCCAACCAAAATGATGAAAAGAGAAAGACCAGCCTTGCGGGCCCCGCAGCTTTCCTCCCGAAATAAGGAGGCTCGTTTCTGAGATAAAATTCTGCCAAGCGGCCACGGGGAGCTTTGGGGGCCAGAAGCCACCGGTCGGTGGCTTGATCTGAGCCATGTCCATGCGGGAATGGTCCAAGCAAGTTATCTGATAGGCCTGACTTCCTGGAGCTCAAGAACTTCTAGACTCATTCGTGATGTGCAGACCGTGAGTCTATTACATGTAAGCTGCCCTCCTTGCGAAAGTGCTAATGTCCTGCGATCCAGCCTCACAGTTCCACAAACGGACGGGCTTTCCCGACACACGTTTTCCTGTGTTGCTACTCAGGGCGATGGTAAATGTTGCCCGCGGAAAACAGGGGGCTCGGCTCTGGGTGTTCAAACCAACACCAACTCCCGTTCACACAGACCCCAAATCCAAGACAAGCGATGTGTGGGCGAGGGGGAAAAAGCAATGACTGGGACTTCCAGCAGAGCCCGTGTGAAGGAAGTGGGAGGGAAGGAAGGCTGGCTTTCTCCGGCTCAGCATCCTAGGCTCCCAGCCCGGGAGCGAGTAGTCGCCTTGCCAACCCGGCTTTCCAGCCAGCGTTCAAAGACTTCAGCCTCCCAGCAGATACACACATAACCAATTAGCCCCGGCCTTCCTCCCTCCTGGTGCGCCAGATGGCCTCTGCCAGGACGCGGCTGCGGTCTTGCTCCAGACACGATCAATGACCGCCCAGAAGACTCTTGAAGACATCTGTCGCCTCTGAGGTTAAGACTCTGAAATCCCATTTCTTCACTAAGGTCCCCTCTGATCCTTGGAATCCACAAAGTGCTTTCTGGGGCAAAGAGCCCATCTCGTTGGGCTGCCTGAGCTCCTAACTGGTCATTGCCAGTAGCCACGATGACTCCTGTGGCGGCGGTCCACCCACAAGCCTCTGTGGGTGAGGCCACCTGGCCACCAGGCACAGCATACACGGCACCAAGCCGCCCTGGCCCCGGTCCCTGGAGTGCCTATGAGGCAGGTGCCCGGTCCCATGGGACATGAAAGTTCCCGTGGCTCCACTGGCTACTTAGCTGGTCCGTCTACCAAACAGTTCTTGAGCTCCTGGTATATTCTGGACTCCTTGCTTTGGGAGCAGCAAATGCGTAAGACAGAGTCTCTGCCTTGAGAGATAAGGCCCTGCAGAGCCTTCAAACCCTCCCCGACAAGGCCACATCCAGCGAAGGAAATCCTCAGTGAAACAAATGAACATTTACGTACGAAGATGGCCACTGGAGTTGCACTGGCAAAAGCGAAAAGACGGGAATCCCTCAAATGTCCAACAATAAACATACAACTAATATTTTCGAGAGTAACCGTCCGGTAGGCTTCGATGCAGCCTTCATTCATTTATTCATTCGGCAAACATCCATTGAGTACCTACTTTGTGTGTGTCTGAAGCCCAGGCCCTGGGGAGACAGGCGTGAGCTGAAGAAAGGAGGGTCCTGCCTTCCCACAGCTTATGGCTTAGTGGGAGGGGCAGGTGTGTTCGTATATTTGGGAATGATCAGGACCAGGAGAACTTTAAGTGGGAAAGGTGTCTGGGGAGGGAGAGGAGCTTCTCTTTGACACAGGTCACGGCTGATCCCCCGAGAAAGAAATATATGCACATTAAGCACTAGCCTTTGCGAGGAGCACCGGGTGATGCATGGGAGTGTTGACTCACTACGTTGTGTATCTGCAGCTGATATTACACTGTAGGTGAACTAACTGGAATTTAAATAAAAACTTTAAAAGAATAAAACTATTTTTTTTAATTATGAAATTTATTGTCAAATTGGTTTCCAGACGACACCCAGTGCTCATCCCAGCAGGTGCCCTCCTCCATGCCCATCACCCACCCACCCGTCCCTCCCACCCCCCATAAACCCTCAGTTTGTTCTCAGTTTTTAGGAGTCTCTTATGTTTTGGTTCCCTCCCTCTCTAACCGTGGTCCCCTCCCCCATGGTCTTCTGTTAAGTTTCTCAGGATCCACGTAAGAGTGAACACGTATGGAATCTGTCCTTCTCTGTATGGCTTATTTCACTTAGCATCACACTCTCCAGTTCCATCCACGTTGCTACAAAAGGCCGTATTTCGTTCTTTCTCAACGCCACGTAGTATTCCATTGTGTATATAGACCACAAAATAAATTAGTAAATAAATAAATAATAAAACCATGCTTAAGGAAGGGGAAATGCTCCCGAAAGAATATTAAATTGAAAAAAAAAAAAAAATGTTAAAAAACAGTAATGAGTACAATCCCAGAGCCTAACTTGGGAATCGATCACCCTCTACACACCCACTCACCCGGCTCCCCAGTCCAAAGCCATCGCTCGGCTTCCTCACAGAAATCACACCTCCGGGAGGCCTTCCCTGCTCCTCTCACACCTGTCTATGTGTTTGTCTCTTGCCCTCCTGGCCAAGCAGAGACCACCCCCCCCCCCCTTACTCTCCGGGCACATGACATCGCATGACGCAACCCACATGCCTCCTCTCGGAGCGTCCCCGAGGATGGAGCTCTTCTTTTAGGCACCGGGGGGGGGGGGGGGGGGACCCAATGCCTCCTCTCATCACTGTTCTTTAACTTTGCCGATCAGTGTTCTCTGCTGCATCTTTGGACGCCTACCAACTCAATCTAATTTCACAGAGCGCTTCCTAAGTTCCCACCCTCCCTTCCCTGCCCCCCCCCCCCCCATCAACCTTAGTCCTTCCCAGCTAGACATTTCAGAGGAGCCGTTGCCCCCGTGCCTGGGGGAAAGACAGACTCCACAGCTCCTAAGATGGCCCTCTGGCACTTTGCACTTCTCTATTTTTATAAGAGGAAGCTGGCATTTCATTATTTTACTTTTATTCAGTATCTCATTACCCGTGAATTACAATTTTCTTTTCTTTCCCTTTTTTTTTTTAGCACATGGACTTCTGTAAATCACCTGTGCCCTTTCCTACTCCGTTGGATTTTAGGACTTTACATACTGACTTTTGTAAGCTTTGGATATAATAAGAATATCATCGGTGCTATAAGAACATTCCAGCAGGAGGGGCGATGGAAGAAGGCACCAAGGGTAGCATTTGAAGTATTTGTGCAAAACATAGTCTTCTGCATCTTGCAGAACAATCACCCAACAGTTAACACGCGAACACACCTGGATGTATTTGTTGAAAGCCATTCTTGCACAGTACTAGTGTACCAACCGGCAATGGCAGGAAATCTCCGGACCTTTTGGACAACGAAAAGAAAGCAAATTCTAGAACTCCAGGTCTGGGAGGGCAAAGAGCCACCTCCTTTTCCAGAGGAGGAATCTGAGATGCAGGAGGAGGCTGTACCCTGTGCTCAAGCACCCGCCAGGGAGCTGGTACAGCCACCGCGACCTCTCCTTGATGAACGAAATGACTGAGTTAAAAGGGGAAGTGACCCAAGAGGAGCTTCTGCATTCGACGTGGTCTTCGAAACCTCAGAACGGGACGCTCGTGAAAGCTGTCCTCAGCGGCATAAAATGCCTGCACTGTTGCCAGAATGGAAGTCCAAATGGGGAAAAGGCTTGCAGGCTTAGACGAGCCGAGCAGAGTGGACCTTTACTGACAGGCCACTACTGGAAACAGACGGGCCGCCCGGCAGAAGGGTGTTTGGTGGGCACAGAGGAGAAGTGCAGAACGGAAGCCATCCCCGAGGCCCCCCTGACCAATTTCAAGCTCTGTGCATGGTGGAAGGCCTGCATGCCTTGACTCTGGAGAAGGAGGCCTTTTGTAAATATACTAACGGGGTTCAGTAATATGCACGTGAGACAGAAGGTCAGTTCCCTGGGGAGTAGGGTTATCTGGACACGTTAGAGCTCGCCGGCCAACAAGAGGAAAATGGCTCTTTGGAAGTCACCCCTGCTCCGAGGTGCTCTCTGGGGACACTTGCTGAGTGCCGGGGAATCCTTCTCAGAGCACACAGCACGTCCATTTCTCATCGCCATTCAGGAAGGAGGAGGCTTTCTCCTGAACGGAAGAGCAAAACAGATGCTTTCGTCTGTGGAACAAAAGATGGAACAGCAATGGCCTCCAGTGCCTTTGACTTAATGAGCAGCTTAAAAACTAATCTGCTTCAAGTGCGAGGCTCAGAGAAACCGAGTGGAGCGCAGTTCAAAGGCGCACCTGGGTGGCTCAGTCGGTTGAGTGTCCAACTTTGGCTCAGGTCATGACCTCACGGCTCGTGAGTTCGAGCCCCGCGTCGGGCTCTGTGCTGACAGCTCAGAGCCTGGAACTTGCTTCGGATTCTGTGCCTCCCTCTCTCTCTGCCCCAACCCGTTCTCATTCTGTCTGCGTCTCAAAAAAAAAATACACATTAAAAAAAATTTAAAAAAGGCACACCTGATTGCTAGGACCCTCTCCCCGTCTAACCTCATGCCCCTAGGTAGGTCAGCCAGCTACAATCACCTGAAAGGCACCCCCCAGGTCTGGAAGAAGCAAACCCAGCCAAGCAGCCTTATGTCTGCCAACTTCCCCAGGGCCATTTCCTTTGCCACAGAGGGATCTGAGCTTCGTTATTTCAGTCTGAGAGCAGAAAGATCTATTTTTAATACAAATAAATTAATTGGAAAACTTACAGATCAAAAGTCTGAGGTCCTTGGACACTGGGAGATCAGGGCGTTTTTCTGTCACGAGAGAAGCAAATGTCCAACCGCTCTGAAACAATCCTTCTTTGGTTTGAACCTTGTCCTTGGCATTTGCAAGTTCACTGCAAGTGAGAGGGGGCTTTTAAAAACACCGAGGGCCCCAGCCCCTGAGGGCAATTTGCTCAGCATGAATTCTTGTGCCCTTGCATCAGTTGGCAGTAGCCAAATTAATGCAGAAGGTTTAAAAAGGACAGTCAGGGGGCGCCTGGGTGGCTCGGTTAAGCGTCTGACTTCAGCTCAGGTCATGATCTCACAGTCTGTGAGTTCGAGCCCCGTGTTGGGCTCTGTGCTGACAGCTCAGAGCCCGGAGCCTGCTTCGGATTCTGTGTCTCCCTCTCTCTGTGCCCTCCCCGCTTGCTCTCTATCTCTCAAAAATAAATAAACATTAAAAAAATTCTTTATAAAAAGGACAATCAGGGCTGGAGCAGAAATAACCAGCGATCATTTGCTTTATTACTCTCTCCTGCAAGACAGAGCCTCCCTCCTCTGAGCTGACCCATAGAGCCCTGTCCATGCAGCAAGCCCAACCTTGAGCACACGGACAGCCACGTCTGACTCTTCAACATTCTGTACCCTCTGCCCACCTCGTACCCAAAACTTCCAACACACCCTCCTCCACAACCGCCGTTCCCTGAAGACCATCAACCTGAGTTCGTACGTTCATCCCAAGTTACTAGAACATGGCCCTTAGCAAGCCCAGAATCCATGTTTGTTGAACCACTCTACTGAAGAAGGTCATGGAATCTATCATCTTCATAAACATGCCTCTGATTTCCATCACTGGGCAAGTTTGGGAAGCTCTGAGTTGATACAAACACATTCATTTGGAACAATGAAAATAAAGAAATAGGGTATGGGCGCATTAGGGTCTGGGAAGGTTCACCGATGTTCTTCTACCGGCCCAGATGAGATGGGGTGGGAGAGGCATGTGGAACAAAGAGAAGTGATGCAGTTCCACCTAGAAGGACCGTGACAAATGGCGTGGAGACCACCCGACCCTTCATAGAGAGCATCTAAGTAGTGGTAGCCTTTCAAGAGAGGTTGAGTCCGCTGAACCCTCAATGTGAGGACTTGAAAAGCAACTGGGCCTGTTTGTACAGAAACCGTCACCTTAGGCCTCCGGCTTAACCCACCACCTCTAAACTGGACAGACCCACATTTAAACCTGTTTCAACTGCAGTTCTTATTCTGTTTCGTAAGTAGTTCTCATCACCCGCATCGGAGACGATTTGAAAATTAAGGCCAATCCACTTGTAACACACCTTAAAATTCATACGAAGAACAAAGCCCGTATGTCATGTCCCCAGTTGCCTGATTTGAGGGAAAGAAGCCTTGCCACATCAATATTATTCTGCACTGAAAGCTTTCTACACTTAATCCCCCCAGTTCACAGCTGAAGCACTTGTGAGTCTTCTGGAAATCGAGCTGTGCTAACACGTTCGTGTCGTAAATAAGCAAAGTTACGTGAAGTAACTTCTCCGCAAGACAGTTCCTGATTTCTCTATATCCCACCCCTCGTCTTCTGTGCACGCAGCTGACCCCGAGATGGCCGGTGCAGACCAGAGCCCATTAGGCATAATAGCGTGTTACTATTTATTGTGTGCAACGTGCCAGGAATTCTGGTGTTCATCCCTTCCCGCTCCATGAACCCATTTTCTGTTCCTTAACAGCACTGGTGTCCCACTGACCTTGGGTAAGTCATTCTCCAGTTTTCCTGGACCTCAACCAGCTCACGAGCAGAGTGAGGGCTGCACAGAATCATTTCCTCCGTAGAATGTGTGTGCGTGCGTATACACGTGTGTGTGCGTGTGTGTGTGTGTGTGTGTGTGTGTGTGTTAAAGCAGGTCTGCCTAAAACTCAGTTTGACCTAAGGACCACTCTGTATGTTTATCACACCCTTATGTCCCTAAGGGAGTTACACGCATCGAGCTGCCTGAAAGATCACGTGGTAATGGCTTAACAGAAACTCCCCATGGAAGTCACATTTCTGAAAGATTGACTCCAGTATAGGGTAACCACACTATAAGAATTTCAAATTGTTAAGAGGTATTTTGACTCAGGAAAATAGGAAATTGCCTTATTAAAAAATAATTTGTCCACGGAATATCTTCCACATGGACTAGTTTAATAAGAAAAGGATTTCAATTTTGTGGACATCCTCTTGAGCAATTTGGAAATTTTCTTTTTTTTTTCTTTAAAAAAATTTTTTTAACGTTTATTATTGAGAGACAGAGACAGAGCACGAGCGGGGGAGGGGCAGAGAGAGAGGGAGACACAGAATCGGAAACAGGCACCAGGCTCTGAGCCGTCAGCACAGAGCCCGACGCGGGGCTCGAACTCATGGACCACGAGATCATGACCCGAGAGGAAGTCGGACACCCAACCGACTGAGCCACCCGGGCGCCCCTGGAAATTTTCTAATAAGCCAACAGATGACAATTGGTTGTCTATCATTTCCTACTGCCACCTAACAGTCTGGGAATGTGTTTGTGGGTTCAATTTGAATCCGTGGATTAGAAAATTTTAATAACCAGCATGAAAATTCATCCCAGCAAAACCTACCTTGCCAAATCACGGAGTTGCTGATTCAATCCAGAAACTGAGGTTTATAACGCACTGATTGAATTTAACTTCTCCTTGCACCACCTGCAGCGTGACCACCCTCCCTCACCAACACACGACCTTCACCTTCTCCCTGTCCTACCACACTGGAAGTCTGACCCTCCCCGCCCCCAGAAGCCTGCCCACTTCTCTGTCTTCAACCTACCTGCTTTCCTTCTTGCACGTTTTTTGCATGAGCTTATTGCTTTTATTTCATTTTCTTAAAGGTTTATTTTTGAGCGACAGAGAGAGAGGGAGAGAAGACCTGAATCAGGCTACACGCTGACAGCAGCGAGCCCGATGTGAAGCTCGAACCCACAAACTGGGAGAGCGTGACCTGAGCTCAAGTCAGATGCTCAACGGGCCCAGCCGCCCAGGCACCCCGATTGCATTGTTTTTAAAACTTTATTGATTTTTAAAACTTCGTATACAGTAAAATGCACAGATCTTCAGCATATACTTTAGATAAATGTATACTCTCTTGTTACTATCACTGGAATCAAAATACAGACCGTTTCCATCTTCCAGAAATGTCCTTTTGGGACCTTTCCAGTCCTTCCCCTGCCCTCTGCACTCAGAGATAACAGGTTTGGATTTCTAGCACCACACGCTGGTTGTGCCCCATCTGGAATCTTACATAGATGGAGTCATGCATTATGTCCCATGCTGTGTCTGACTTTTTGGCTCAATACCTACACCTGCAAGATTCAGACCCATTGCTGCATTTCAGTACCTCTTTCCGTTTTGTCCTTTTATTCATTTTCTACTATGTTGGGGACTATTATGGAAAGTTGTATAAGGCTTTTTTTTTAACACATTTTTGTTGCCCTTGGACGTTTACCTAGGAGCGAAATTGCTGGGTCATAGAGCAGCACAGGCGAATCTCGACCTCGTATGCGCTGCTCTGGCCTGACTCCTCTGAGTCCCTCAGAAGTGTCCACTCTCATTCTTGGAAGCTTCCCCTCACCTCCCCCTCTGTCACCCATCTTTCAGGTCCTGGCTTGGAAGTGACATGTCAAGGAGACTTCCCCGGCAACGGCCTCACACCTGCCGAGTGCTCCATTAACACCTGTTGCATAGATGGGTGGATTGACACGCTGGGGAATGAGAGTCTTGGGGACAGATTCGCTGGTAGTGTTTTTCAAACTGTCCTCCGTGGAACTCTTACTGTCCCTCCATTCCCCCAGAAACCACTGGAGGGGTGCAGGTGAGGCAAGATGGCCGGCACTCTGTTGAATCAGATCATCTTAGCACATTTCCACTGGTTCTACTATGGAAAACAGTATGGAGTTTCCCCAAGAAATTAAAAGTAGGTCCCTATTCCACTGAGGGGGGTCAGGGTCGGTGATCCAAGGCCAGCAGGGGCAAGCCTGGTTGTGATGAGCAGAGACCTTGGTACGCGTGTCAAAAAACCAGCTCCCAACTGTTAAAATCACTTGGAGATCATTGATCTGTGTGTGCCATCTCCTTGCAAGAATCAAGAGCTTCCGTAAAAACTACAAAATGAGCTGGAACACCTCTGAAGGCGAGGATCCCTGTTGTGACGTACAGTTGCCTTGTGAAAACCCACGTTAGAAAAGGGCTAATTCCAACCCCACTTGAGTCATGAGACTGTCACCAGTTCAACAAGTCCTGGCAGGTATTTACTTTCTTCGCTCATCAAACGCTTTATTCAACAGTGCGAAGTGACTTGACCAAAGAGCGTCTCACACACTCGCAGCAAGTGCCCCAGGCTTTACGAGGACCACTAACTCATCCACCGTCCACGATGCACTGACTCCGAGATCACAGGCACAGCCATCCAAAGCAAGCTAATTGACTACCTTGGAAATGGTCTGTACCTAAACTAAGCACAGGGACGACAGCAATGGCTAACGCGCCGAATGCGTAATGGGAGCTGCCGGTGAGCAGAGGGATCTCAATACATCCTGGCACCTAATCCTCACGACGATCCTGCGGGAGGTCCTATCGTTTATCCCCATTCTCCAGGTTTTGACGCGTAGGTCTGGAGTTTCTGCCCAAGTCGTTAGCAGGGAAACGGTCGCAGCAAGATTCGGATCCACTCTGCTACAAATCAGCCGCCCAAGGGCAGTTTACCTTCCTTCACCAGCTCTTAGCGGTGCGACTCCATTTGTTTCTTTGAACTGCTGGTTCAAAAGGAGCCATGACCTTGATAGCCAGGGTCACCATCTGCCTGACACACAACAAATGCTCAGTGGGACGTCTCATTACTGAATGTGTTTGGAGTTGGCCCCTCAGACTGTCTGAAGGCAGTAATCTGAATTAGCAGGCTCCATTAATTTGCTTTAAAAAGACGGCGATTGGCAAAAGATTTCCCACAAGCCCTTTGAGGGACATCACATAGAGCGACTTTGAGACGGGTTGAGACGGTGGGATGGGGCAGCTTCCAAAGGAAGACCCAGTGGGGCAGACATGGCCCTGGGGCATGGCGGGGGGGGGGGGGGGCGGGGGGCATGAGTCTGGGATGGGGGGGGAGGGGGGATGAATTCACCCCCCCACCCAAGTCCCTAGGCCCCCTCCTGTGCATGCAGGGTCTGTGTGCCCCGCCACCAACAGTTTCCCACGAGGAGATGGAAATAAGCAAGGTCTGTGATGTTCCCATGGATGCTCAACCGCCCGTGTTCATATTCTAAGTTCGTTCCTAAACACTTACACGAACTAAAAATATTAACATACGCACGCTACCACTTAATAATCAGAGCGTGGGTGTGTTGCTATATCATCTGTAGGATTAGGGACAGATGTTTGAGGGAAGAGAGGGAGAGGAAAGCATCTTAAACACTTTTTGCCTGAAATCCTCCCTCGCACCTGGTTTCAGGGACTTTTCCCTGGCCTTACCAAACATTCCCAAGTGAAAATAAAACAAATTAAAAAAAAAAAAAAATGACTCTGAGACTTGGGCGCGGCATTTGGATGCAAAATAGAATTGAATGTAGCGCCGTTCTAAGCTGCCTTCAAGTTCCTCAGGACAAAACTGCTGTTTGCTAAGGCCATTTCACTTGACCTCCACTGGACCCAGCACTTAGGAGACATTTCTTGGGGCCGCAGGTCCCCTGAACATCATGCCTACAAGCATTTCCAATGCACGTTCCAATGCACCTCAGCAGCCATGTGTGCTGCATGTCACGGGCAAGTTCTGGTGTAAATGCGGAAATGAGAATTCTTATCTCTCCCCCCCACCTTTCACGTTTAAAGGAATGGAGGGATGGGTCACTGGCAATCAGGAGGTCAGGAGGGCTCCTAGAAGGCACAGAAATGTACTCCTTGAAATATTTAAGATGTGAAAAACAATGACATTGACAATGAATAGCAAACCCAAAATGTTTTCTGTAATTTTAAAAGAACGAGGGACAAGCGCATCCTGGACTTGGTAACATTTATTCAATATTCTTTGAAATTAGCAAGAATCGGAAGAAGCACATATCAATCCAATACAGCCACGAACATGTCCTGGATGTAAATAAAGATGCATTATGAGAAATACACACCACGAAGGAACTAGTACTCTCTTATATTGACTACCTCTTAGCAACAAACAACTCCAACGTAAATTTAATTTACTCACAATATAAAAACCTTGACTTTTTAAAGAAAATATAGATTCGATGCGATCATAATTTGCCTCACCAGGCCCTTTCCCTATGCATGGTTTTCAAGGCCTAGCTTGGCCACCGTTACGAAAATGACAAAAACAAACTCAAAGGAACATTTCTGCAAGGTTCAACAAAACGGTGCAGAAATAATTTACTTACCCATGCACAGAATAAGGCAAAGGCTAATTTCATTCGGGTTAGGAATAATAAATGTAACTAGTTTCTTTTTCACGAAACAAACATTTCAGACTTCTTTTTAGGTGACGGCTATACTGTTATATGGGTCATACTCTACATGTGTTTCCTAACTACTCAGAAAGCTGGCACTCACAAGTCACATAGAAACTTCATGAAACACCATCTGGGTTTCATGACGGTGTCCACCGTGGAAGAAGCACGCACTAGTCGAAGCATACGGTTTAAAGAGCGGAAAGTACATTAAAACGTAGTCTATGGGTTTCACAAATTTCGTTTTTAAAATATTTTTTCCAAACTAAAAGCTGCAGAAAATTAGTTCTTCGATAGTCTACCGAAAACTCTTGAGCAGCTACCATTTCAAATTTAAGCTTTTTATTTTCTTAAAAATATTTAAATGAGGGTGGTAGCCCATCTTTTTTGAAAAATAATTCCCCCCCCCAAAAGAGATTACAAATCTTTTGTTTTAATCAGTGTGACCAGGGGCTTGTCATCGGGGCTGTAATCCTCATAGGCGATGGGGGTCACATCATACATCGCAGGCCGGGATTTCTTTCCAAACCTGAAACCACACAGAGAGAGAGAGGACTCTGGTTAGATGAACACTGGATGTCAAGCCTTACTGAAGGCAAGTGGTGAGAATAATTTAGATTCAAGAATCAGATGGAATGATAAACATACCCTGAGAAATACATTCCCTAGCAAGCACAGAAATTTAAGAGACCTGGATATAACACTGAACGAGCGGAGATATTAGTCTCCAGGGCAGGAGGTAAAAAAATGGATTTCATGAACCGTGGAGCCCAAATTAATGTTGAAGCTTCGAGGTTAAATCCTGGCAAAGCAGCCAGGCATGACAACTCTACAATAAGCTTCAAGAAAACGTGTATCTATTTGTCTTTTTCTTCTGAGACCCTTAACTATCTGGAGAGGCAAGTTTATTTCACATCCATTCTAGTGTCTGGAATACAGAATGGCGGGCGGTGCTCCCTGGACTATGGACAGACAGCCTCTCCCGTGGGACTTCCAGGAGAGCTGTAAAGGCTCAGAGGTCATCGGAGGTCCCACCGTAAGGAGAAGGGGATATGGGGGAAAGGACTTCAAATAAGGAGATGTTTGTCCACACCCTGCTACCCACCATCCAACCCCGCCCACCTGTTCCTCCCCACCCCCCACATACACACAAGCCATTGCCTTCTTTTCTCTGAGCACAAGCCATTGTCCCAAAAGATCTGTACATATCAAAATCCCCGCAACAGCAGGACTGATGCTTAGAAGCCAAGGGGTGTCAAAATCCAATTTCAGGACTTCCTGCCAAACCAGTCTTAAGATGGAGATTATGAAAATAAAGCCAATTCAACTTCTGGGTGGTCTCTTCGCACCGAAGACCTCACCTTCCCTAAGTCCCTGGAGTGCAGTATGACTTAAACAATCTTCCACACTTGCCCACCTCCCCTCCTCATTAGTAGAGACAACTCTTTTTAACTGTTTCAAGTCCAACGGATTCACAAAGGAAATACGTAAAGAATCTGAAATTTTAAAATGGTGGGTCGGATGGGCCCCAAACACTTCGAGGGGCTCATTTACCACAGCCTCCCCCCTACCCACCCCCACCCCCACCCCCATCCCTAGTTTTTCCTTTGCTTTCTTGGGAGGTCTGCCCTCTCACATACAGTGAGGAGTAGAAGAGAGTGGGAGATGAGAAAACATCGCATTCTCCATATGACCTTTGGTTCTTAAACATTCATCAATCTTTTGTGCCGATTCACTCAAGATTTACCGGTCTTCAGGGGCACAAAGGCATAAACCGTGCCAGATGGGCACCGGGCAAAATACAGACTAATGAGTTCATGCGTTCTGCCACCAAGAAATCCAAGGGTATTACCGAAAGATTAAAAAGCTTTCAATAAAATCACAGCTAAAACGTGAAGGCTCACTGAGGCCTGGGATTGTACATCCATAAACCTGGGTTGGAGTCCAGCCTGGAGTCTGTTTATCTAAATTGCACGAGGCCTGTGTATATCTGAGACCATGGGAAGGAACAAGAGTGTAGAAGCCAACTAGATCCGGATACTTTCTCCCAACGCTGCAAATTTCAGAAGCTACTTTAGGGCGCAAATATTTTGGCAATCTAGGTCTCATAAAATAGCTAGACCCATTGGTAACAATATACCACTGGTTTATTTTAAACAAAACAGGACAATCCCTGTGAAAAGCCCTCTTTCCATAGTAACCATGGGGCAGTTTCCTGATTTGATGGGAGGGCCAGCAAATCACACACAGCCTATTAATCAGTCGGCTGACCAAGAGGAAAAATCCAAGTGACTTAATAGGTTGAATATGTGTTTAAGATACCCATTTTATTTATTTAAAAAAAAATTTTAATGTTTATTTATTTTTGAGAGAGAGACAGAGAGTGAATGGAAGACGGGCAGAGAGAAGCAGAGACACAGAATCCGAAGCAGGCTCCAGGCTCTGAGCCATCAGCACAGAGCCCAAGCCAGGGCTTGAACTCACGAAGCGTGAGATCATGACCCGAACTGAAGTCAGACGCTTAGCCGACTGAGCCACCAGCCGCCCCAAGATACCCATTTCATTTTTTATGTGATTTCATAGTTTGAAGAAGAACCTGTTTCTTCAAAATCCAGAAAGTTAAATGCCTCCGTGTTATGCAATCTACCAGTAAGCTATAATTCAAAGGGCTGTGACCTTAAACTGCGGTCATGGGGCTGAATATCGACAGGGCAGGTTTGAGGAGGGGTGTTTGGGGTCCGCTGAGAAAAACGAGGCAAGGGCTGAACCCAGCCAGGAGTGGCCACACGGTCGACGTGGACAAGAACAAGGAGCCTCACTTCATATCTAGACAGGTAACTGGCTTTGTGCCCGGTGCTACTGAGATCGGCTCCACACCAGTATGGGAATGAAGTATAACGCTGGTTACAAAGGGAACTTGGCACTGTCTCAGAGCTGGAATCCCTTAACTCGCTCCCGAGAAGTCCATTCCACTTCCTCCAGGGACGTACAGGGGTCTCCACACAAAGTGAGGTAGCTACCACACAGAAGCTAACGTGGTTTTTAAAACACAATAGAGTGAACCAAGACTTCCCTTGAATCTCCTCCACCCATCACCGTGGCAAGCTTACATCGAGTAAAACGGGACTGTGCATTCATACTCACATTTATAATACCAATAGCTTTTTATAGTTTCCTGGTCTCCCAGAACTGGGTGGGTGTTAAGAAAGAAGCTGACACCTATAGAAGTCCATTTAAACTCTCAGACGCTGGGTGACTCAGCTGGTTAAGGGTCCCACTCTTGATTTCGGTCAAGTCCTGATCTCACGGTTCATGAGATGGATCCCCACATCGGGTGAGCCGACAGCGTGGAGCCTGCTTGAGATTCTCTCTCTCCCTCTCTCTCTCTGTCCCTCCCTGGCTCGCATGCTCGACTGATCCCTCTCTCTCCCAAGATAAATAAATAAACCTTAAGAAGAAACAAAAACTCTCAGGTACTAAACCAATATAAGAGCTTGCCTGTGTTATGGCAGGAATATTTATGTGACTATTCCTTCAAATAACATGCTGGGTTTTTTTTTCTTATCATAAAGGTACATTTTAAATGTAAAAAAAAATCTTTTTGGAAAATAAAGAAAATTATAATGTAGACCAGGGGTTAACAATCGATAGCCTGCAAACCAATTACAGCCTGTCGCCTGTTTTTAAATAAAGTTTGATTGGAACACAGTTGCACCCATTCATAATGTGTCTCTGCTACTTTCACACTATAAAGGCAGAGCTGAACAGTCACAGGCACCCAGAGAATACACGGTCTGAACCAGCTGAAATATTTTGCAGACCCTTGCTGAAGACCCTAAGAATCACTCATGGTCCCTCTCTCCAAAGGATTCAGCAGTGTGTCTGGCCATGTCAACAAAAACTAGAAGGCATGATGGAAGTTGTGGCCACGATAGCATTAATGTCACTGACATCCCAAAGATTATCTGGTGACAAGTCTTGCCCACGTTATTTCACTAAAACATACTGCAGCCAATTCTCAGGCAGATCGAGACCGTGCTCTCTTCCAGTTCATGTGCCCCTGGAAGTCAAGAGCTAAAACACCACCACAGGGAAAGCAGGCGGATCTGACCTTGAGAAAGGCCCAAAGCCAGAGATGCTCTTTGAGCAAACGTGACCGGGTCCTCTCTCAGCTTCCCTGGTTCTGTTTTGTGCGACCAGGTGCTTAGCGCTGGGGCAGCAGGGAGCAATCTGCAGCCAAGATGTGACCTCGCTCCAGAGCCCGGAATGCCCGTGCGCTCCCACTGGTCAGCTGCAAACTCTCTCCGGCCCAAGGGGTCAGCAAAGCAGCCACAGAACACACGACTCTTAATCAGAGAGAGAAAGGGGCTCCTCACAGCCCAGCACCGGCATCAACTGAGAGCTGACATCGGAATCACCAGACGCTGCCTCGGTCACTCGTGAATGCCACAGGTGACCCACTCAGTATTCGTCCCGCGTGGCTGCTCAGCTGATGGCATTCAGATCCCATGTCACCTCCGGGCCAGCAGCTGGGAGACAGGCTGGGAAGTGGGAGCAAGTTACAGGTCACTGCTGAAAACTAGGGAGGAGGTAATAGCGAAAAGGGTTAATTTTTTTTCAATGCTTTTCTAGGGTTTCCAGGAAAAAGGAGTGAAAAGGGGCCAACCAGCCAGAGACCCAGCCAGGACCTCTAGACAGCCAGGCTGTAGAAACCACAGGTCGTAGCTGAGTAAACGTTTATGAGGGAACGTTCCAGATATCGGGGAAGGTATTGTGTTAATTTCAGTGGCTTTATCGGTAGTCACCGGTGCATGGAGGAGCTTACTGGTTAGGAATTCTGCAGTAAATATTTTTGATACAAATCAGCACCAAATAAGAACCGGGTCTGTAAATGCTTTTAAGTTAATTCTTTCCTTCCAAGACTATCCAGCTAAATATCTTCCTAGCGGGCTATCTAAGCAGGAAGCTCAGAAGAATCTATCCTTAACTATGCTGGGGCTGAAATAAACTACTCCTCTTGAACACAAAAGGATCTTGGCCAGAGATCCCTCCGGGGGTGGAGGGAACCTGATTTCTTGGGTCTCCCAACACACCCCGGTGTCGCGCCGCCGATGCCGCTCCTTCCCGGTGAACTCAGCACCTCCGGGAACAGAGGGAGAAGACTCTTGAGCAACAGAGGAGCTTGCCTCCTCGCCTCCACTTTTTACAGCTTTCACCTCTCACCCGGTGACTTCGGAGAACCTCCGGCACGCCTGGGAGGCTGCTGCCCTGGAATGACGTCACCTCTCGGGCAGGTCAAGACATCCCGCACCAATCCCTGACAGAGACCGTCCTGTCACTACAGACCTCAGATTGTAGGAAGGAGGGTCTACTATGTGCCAGCACCTGCTGGAGACGGAAAGAAAACGGCCCTTTGTGTACAGGCTGGCGGACGAGTCAAATAAACAAGACGTGCAGGGACTGGCCTCAGGGCTTCCCGGAGGCTGTGCTGTTAAGCTGACCCTTAAAGGAAGGAGTCAGTGATGAGCAGCACGTAGGGCCTGACTCAGAATTGGTTTGGGGATTTCCTTGCGCAGAAAGCAAACTTTCTGAACCTCGTAGCCTCTGTACCGTTCAGACGGAATCCGGAGCTGCGTGTGTTTTGATCAAGACGACTACACGGCCTCCCAACAGAGGTATTGCAGCTACTAGCTCTCATGACCCCAATCTGAAGACACCGAGCTCAGCCCGCTCTTTACTACAGCACAGACTTCCTGAATTGTGCACTTTAGATCATTCTAGCAATTAAAAGAGAAAACAGCTTTCCTTTAACAAACACTGGCGCGCTCGTTTTTGTACTAAATATCCTGTGCAAAAATAAAATATGGGGGCGCCCGGGTGGCTCAGTCGGTTAAGCGTCCAACTTCGGCTCAGGTCATGATCTCACGGTTTGTGAGTTTGAGCCTCGCATCAGGCTCTGTGCTGACAGCTTAGAGCCCGGAGCCTGCTTCGGATTCAGTGTCTCCCTCCCTCTCTCTCAAAAATAAATAATAATTTTAAAAAGTTTTTTAAAAGTAAAAAAAAGTTAGATTAGCTGATTTTGTTAGTGTTATAGATTTGGAGAATACATAGGATGTTATCTCTTTATACAAGCCTTTACTATTTGTAATTTAATTTGATTGCCTTGACTAAGGGAGACATGACTTTTCGCTATTCAGGGACCAGTGTTTGCAGAGGCTTGAATGGTCTGTGTGAAACAGAGTCAAGTAATGGGGTGGCTGGGACTAAATGCCACACTTCGGACACCCGACTCCTGCTTTCTCTGTGGCACCACTGGTGTGGTACCTCGTCCCTCCAGGAGTCTTTCCTCCAGAAAAGGACATCGTTTTCTAGAATATGTACACCAACAGCAGAATGAAAGCTGTTTGTCATTCCTTAAGGAAGACGCTAAATCGAATGTCACTGCTTACCTATGCTGTTTGGAGAGCACAGCTAAAGACGTTCCAAAAAGCAATCATCAAAAAACGTTTCCTACACAGTGATTAAGAATCGGCTATTTATAGCACGGATAAACACAAATTAAATGAATGAATGTATTCAATGCAAACAGTAAGCTACAGCAAATTATAAAGCAGCCCAATTATCTGTCCCCAGTATGCCTTGAACCTATGCTTTCGTCTATGAAATCCTCTTTGCAGGTGTGGATTCCTGTTCGCAACACCACCCGCCTCCCAGGAACGCACCCAGATGGCAGCGGGCTCTCCCCTCCTCCCCCCTCCCTTCCCCACGCAGCCCACCTGGCATGCCGGATGGAGGCGATGGCGTTGCTGAACTCGCTGTCGATGCTGCGGCAGTTATAGAACTCCTCGTAGGCTGGCCGGGAAGAGCCCTGGTACTCGATGCGGCTGATGCGGCAAATGCCCACGATGAGGATGATGAGCATCAGGATGAAGGCGACGCAGAGGGCCCCGATGATGATGTAGAGGGAGTGCCGGGGCATGTTGGTGAGGCTCTCCGCCATGTGACCTGACTTCCACTGCAGGTCTGGGGCGAAAGTAAGCAAAGGCCTGGGTGTGAGGTGTGACCTTTGTAACAGGAAGGTCTTCACTGACCTTGCTTCAGCAACCTAAAATACAAGGGCCACCCCAACTGGGAAGAATTATTTTCTATGGATAACCCAGATCAAGGGCTAATGTCCTTAACATACAAGAGCCTCTTACGAATCATTAAGAAAAACCAGGAACACACCATAGAAAATGGGCAAAAATATAAAAAGGAATCTACCGGGGCACCTGGGTGGCTCAGTCGGTTGAGCGTCTGACTTCGGCTCAGGTCAGGATCTCGTGGCTCGGGAGTTCGAGCCCCGCGTCGGGCTCTGTGCTGACAGCTCAGAGCCTGGAGCTTGCTTTGGATTCTGTGTCTCCCTCTCTCTCTCTCTCTGCCCCTCCCCTGTTCACGCTCTGTCTCTCTCTCTCTCTCTCAAAAATGAATAAACTTAAAAAAAAAATTTAAAAAGGAATCTACCAAAGACACACAAATAGAAAATTATTTACTTTCATAATTCTTTAAAAATGCAATTCCTCTATCCATTCCAAACAGTATTTAAAATATTTGATAACCACAGCTGAGGGCACCTGGGTGGCTTGGTCAGTTGAGCATCGGACTTCGGCTCAGGTCATGATCTCACGGTCCATGGGTTAGAGCCCCGCGTCAGGCTCTGTGCGGACAGCTCGGAGCCTGGAGCCTGTTTCAGATTCTGTGTCTCCCTCTCTCTCTGCCCCTCCCCTGTTCATGCTTTGTCTCTCTCTGCCTCAAAAATAAATAAACCTTAAAAAAAATTTTTTTAAATAAATAAAATATTTGATAACCACAGCTGATATGTGTGCAGAAATGAGGATGTGCAAATTGATACTCAACCCTTGTGTAGACTTAATGGACCCGGAAATTCCAACTTTTAGAATTTATGCTGGGGAAATTGTCCTATAAATGCGTAAAGCCCTATATACAAGGACGTTCATCTGAGCATCAGAACTTTTAAATGTTAAATGGCCAAATACTATACATTTAGAAAAAGGTTCATTAAATAAGCACAACCCCCAGGTACCCACCACTCAAAGTTAATACTGTTCAAAGTTAATAAAGTTCGTATTGAACCATTTTTGCTTTAGATTGTTATTCAGGTTTTTTTTTAAAGAAATAAAATGTTATAGCTATAGCCAGAGGCCCTACCCCCACACTCTCTCTCTGTCCCACAAGTAGACAAAACAATTTATAAAAGAAAAATAAAAAGGGAAACAACTTAAATACTCAACTCTTAGTGAGATGGAGAGATGTTTTCTTTTTTTAAGTTTATTTATTTATTTTGAGAGAGAGAGTGTGTGTGTGTGAGAGCACGAGCATAGGAGGGGCAGAGAGAGGGAGAGAGAGAATCCCAAGCAGGCTCTGCACTGTCAGCACAGAGCTCAATGCGGGGCTCCAACTCACGAGCTGCGAGAACATGACCTGAGTCAAAATCAAGAGTTGGATGGCTAATCGACTGGGCCATCCAGGCGCCCCAAGAGATGTTTTGTTCCAACAAGAGAACAAAAGCAGTTGGCCAAACAGGACCTACCCATATAGTACAGTCACATGTGAACTCAAAGTGCCTAACTCTACACTGAAAAGCTCAAGACAGAGTGATAATAATGACGAACATTAAGCTCTTTGAAAACATCTCACTTAATCATTACAACCAACTGAAGATCCATTATTTTCTCTCTCTGCTTTATAGGAAATTGGCATCACCAGCTGGGTGAGCTCAAATCTAGACCCAAGTCTGCCTCACCCAGGAACACACTGACAATAGAGGTCAATGGGAGGCAGAATCACAAGTGATTTTTATTTCCTTCATTATACTTCTCCGTCTTTTCCAGCTTCTTTCAAAAGAATAATGTATTCCTTTTATAAAAATATTTAAAAATCAGCAATAAATTAGTTGAAGAAAACATCCATGGGATTATCTTCCAGCATAACAGTGGAAGAAGTGTGGGCCTTGGGATCACGCCAACCTTGCCTTCAATCCTAGCTGCAACGTTTACTTGACCTCCCTGAGACTTCGTTTCTTCATTTATAAGATGAAAATAGCAACACGTACCCCATGGCTTATTGTAGGCACAAGTTAGAAAACATGCGAAGAAAAGTAAGAAAGTCTGCTGCTGGGCATGTGGTGGGTGGTCCTAAAAAGGAGCAGGTGTCACGGTGGAAGAGAGATAAAGGATAAGGAGAAGCAGGACACTGCCCTCTGAGGCACGCACTGTGAGCTCAGGATTACTGAGCAATGCTCTGGGCCCTTTCAAAAAACACCAACCTGTATGAGCAGGAAAATAAATGGACGAATGGGACATAATCTCATGCCTGGCACAGGTCAAGAGTGTCAAAGTATGAACTGTTTACAGACCTGCACACATGTGGAATGTTCTGGATAATGTGAACAGGACTTGAAAGGAAGTTTGGAAAATAAAAAGGGCTACATAAGACCAAAGAGAAGCCAAGTTCGTGTGGGAAAGGGATGCCTTCTGTGCTGGACTCACAGCACCAGCACCTCGAGACGACTGGTTTCACATTAGGACTACGGGAGCCTGAAAATGGGATTCAGGGGTGGGTGTGTGGACGGGCCCGTCTTCCCGTGAAATGCTCGGACTCTTCTCACTGGGCCAAACTCTGCGGGAATGTGTGCGATGTGCGGGCACATACATACACACTCACCCAAGCTACATCTTCAGTGACCACGGAATCTGAGAACCGGCTATGCTTTACCTTGAATGGTTACAATCTGAAGAAGAGCACAGGGAGACACCCAAACAAGGCCAAGTGTGCAGATCCCCTTTCTAGAAGCCTAACGGAAAAGGGACTCATGCCCCCAAACCTGATGGCTCCTGAGAGTTTGAGAAGAATGAGATGAGTGAAGTGTGTTCACACCCAGAACTTCAGACTCCTGAGTTTTTACCAAGACCCCTGAGGTCTGGTTTTGCCAGGTGAGCTTGGTTGCCTGAGCTCACGAGGTCCGTGCAGCAGTGAGACTGACCATGACCGCAGTCCCGGCTCTGTCCGAACCAGCTCACATATGGCCAGAGGGACTGACAGAAATCACGGCAAGTGAACGGTCGCCACGGAGGGGAGAAGGTGTTTTGTGAAACGAGAACGAAGCCTCCGTCCCGGATCAGAGGCATTTAATTTGGCAATGCCTGGTTCACACTGAGAGTCACTCATTCTTCTGGCTGGAAGAAAAGCAGGACTCACTTGATTTGCAACTATTCTCTTCTCTGAAAAATTCAGTTGTAGGCTGGAGTCCAACGCTCAGACCTCACCGTAACAGCCACTTAGCATCACCGCAAGGGCAGCCAGCGATGTTTCTACTCCGACTTGGGAGAGGGCTCCGCTCCCATTGCTATGGCAGGGCCACGTGCGTTCCCGCTGAGCCCTCACAGTTGATTTCGAACTTCATGTGAATAGCTCACTCGTATCAACTGTGTATCCACAGCGAGCACACAACCCACAGCGGTCCGGCCGCTACCGTGGACAGACAACGGCGCTGGGTTACGTGCTCAGCACGGCGTCCCAGGCCTGAGCTGCCTATGCTGTGTACGTTTCTGGCCATCTGCTCTACTTCGCCAAACTCTGCATTCCAGGCTGTTTGAACCTTTGGGAAAACGTTCTTGAAATTCCTCTGAAAAGCTCTGCTTCCTCCTCCCCCTACCCCCACTTTTTTTTTTCCTACGTTACTGTCGGCTGAAATTTTTCTGGTAGAAGTGAATGTGGCTGCTTTACTCACTAATCGGGTTGGAACCAGGCTGGATCTGAGTAAATCCAACCTCGGTCTGGAAGCATCAAGAGGATCTGCACCAGGTGGCCGAAGCTGTCACCTCCAGTCCTGGCGTAAGTCATGAGACCCTCACGAGCTATCACTTTGGCACATCCCAGAGTCCCGCTGCATGAACCATTCACTATGCCAGCTACAGCACAGCTCAGAGAGGAGCTGTGCACCGGAAGATGCTCGATGGAATGATCCCATCAGCCCCAACAGGTGCATGAGCAGGGACACGTGCACACAAACTGCCTGCTTATGGGTCTGCGAGACCATTTGTATCTAGGTTTCAAACTCAGTTTGTTTAAGGTTTTGTGTTTTCCACAGTGTGTTTGCATTTACCTGTCAATTGTAACGTAGCCCTTGGAGCTAGGGAGAGAGGCTGGACTTAAGCAGCTGCACGGGGTCAAACAGACCACCTGTGGCCAGGATGAGACTAAAACCAGACCCAGCAACAACCACCACTCCACCGAAGGAGACACCATTAGATTTATAAATTTCATTCTAGAACACATTGCCTAGATCTGTTTTTTAATTTACCTACGTGAACGTAGCCAGGCTCGTTCATGTGTTCACCTATATTATTTAAAAAGAGAGTGAGTGTGCGATGTGTGGACATCAGACAGCTAGATAACTTTTGAGACCATCTGCTGCTAGACTAATTGAGAGGAGGGCTTTCAAATTACCTTCTGCTTTCCATAGCTAAGAGTTATTTGGACAAGCAAGGCAGTCAATGAGATCGCAAAAGATTAAGAGCTCTCATTAAACTTCAGAAGAGGACAGCGTAGGAAAGGAATGGAAAGAAAAGCTCACCTCTTTCATAGGATCTGCTTGCTGAACAGCCATTAATTGGAAACCTACTATGTGCCAGGCATGGCACTAGATGCTGGGATAAAGAGCGAGGGAAAGTACACAGTTGGCTCCTGGAGTTCCCCATCTTTTGAGGGGTACAGAGACCAAAGAAATGATCCCATAGTAGCTGTAGACATACAAGTGTGCCAAGCCAATCAAGGACCACCTCCACGGTGCTACTGGAAAGGACAAGGCAAATCTCCATCTAATTGGGGAATGAGAATTGCTCTAGAAGTAAGGGTCTGTAGGAAGCTGGGCTCTCCACGTAAGTAGGTAAAAACCAGAGTTGAGGGAGACCAGGGAGAACATGGTCCCAGGAAAAGACCCCGGGGAAGGGGGGAAGATGGGGAACAGGACAAGAGACTGGAAGGGCGACAAGGTGGCTGCTCGAGGGAGCGAGGGAGCGAGCCAGGGGTGGGCTGAGTGAGGAGCTCCCTCCCGTGGCCCCACAGGCAATCGTGTGGCCTTTGGTCTTCAGTTATAAATGCAATTTAATAGGAGCTCAGCACTGGCAGGGAGAGAAACTGGTGGGGAGAAGGGTCTGAGTATTCAGATTTGCACGTTGAAAAGATGCCTCTTCCAGATGCAACCATGTGGATGAATGAGTTTGAGGACATTGTGCTAAGTTGAAACAGGTCGGATAAAGAAAGACAGATATGGTGTAAGCTGGTTTATATATGGATCTAAAGAAAAAAAGAAAGCTGAACTCATAGTAACAGAGAGTGGAATGGTGGTTAACAGAGGCTGGGATGTGAGGGACAAGGGGAGATTAAAAAAAAGAAGAAGAAATAAAGAAAGTGGAATGGTGATTGCCAGGGCTGGGGGAAGGGGTCACAGGGAGTTAGGGCTTAATGGGGACAGAGTTTTGGTTTTTCAAGATGAAAAGCGTTACAAAGATGGATGGTAGTAAGGGCTGCACAACAGTATGAATGTACTTGATATCACTGAACCATACACTTGAAAACGATTAAGATAGTTAATTTCATGTTATGTGTATTTTGCCACAATAAAAATAACTGGAAAAATTAAAAAGAAAAAAGACCACATACTTTTAGAAAACAAAAAGAAGGGGCACCTGAGTGGCTCAGCTGGTTAAGCATCTGACTCTTGATCTCAGCTCAGGTCATGGTCTCACAGTTCATGAGTTCAAACCCCACATCAGGCTCTGCACTGACAGTGTGGAGACTGCCTGGGATTCTGTCTCTCCCTCTCTCTGCCCCTTCCCCGCCTGCACTCTCTCTTACTCTCTCTCAAAATAAATAAATGAACTTAAAAACAAAAAGGAAATAAAAGGTGCTTCTGGCTGCATATAAAGAAAGGGTTTGATGGGCTAGATTGGAAGCCACGTGGTGTTAAAACAATGAGGTAGATCTGCATAAACCAACATGGACAAATATTCTATATATTACAAATATCAATATATTGTTAATCATAAAAGCAAGATGCTGAACAGTATGTATAGAATAGTTCCATTTTTATGGGAGGAAAAAAAAGGACTTACAATATTGACCAAATGCATCTCGAAAAATAAACAATAAATGGCTAATAATTGTTACATTTGGGGAGTAAAGCAGAGATCTGGATGAGAAGGAAGGTTAATTTTAATTTTTAAAATATCCTGGTTTATACAAAAATGAGAACCAAAGAACCCAACCAACATAGCCATGTGATGAGTTTCTTTAACCATTATGAAATTCCATGCATTTTGGGGAGGAGGATCCCAAGAGGGTCCCCTCTTCCCTCGGTTCCCAGAGCAGCCTGTACAAAACCTACAGAAACCCCACCACCTACGATGAGCCACCCTTGGATTATGATGAGCTCCTGAAGGCAGGGGCTGCTTTATTAACCTTTATGTCCTGGGTGTAGTGTTCAGTGTTGATAGTAAGAGGCCCTTGATTATTAGTTGAATTATAAATCCAGGATGGCCTGTTTGCCTATTTGTAGAATATCATTAATTTAATAGTTGAGGCAGAGATTCAATTGTTCAATGCACTTACCTGTCCAACTGTCAGTCAGCAAGATTAACTGTAACGCTAACTGTAGAAACCTCACAGTTCCTACACAGGTGACACAAAACACCACTATATAAACATTTATAGGAATTATGGTTTTTTAGACCTTGATTCTAGGAAGGCAAAATTTTTATTAAAATCCAAAGCCAAAATTGTTATCCGTCTCAGGTGGCAAGAGTCGAGAGCAGACAAATTTCACTAGGTTGTTTTGGTACTTTCCGGAACTTAAGGTTTGCATTTGCTTCAGGGTACATATAAAACACAACAACTATTTAAATGATCCTTTTAGATAGTTCTGGGTCAGTTTTCTTGGTGGTTTTGATCAATCTTTGTGGTCTGCTAGATTTTTACTCCTTATTACTGACTAGGGGACAGATAATAACTCTAAAGGGGCGAGTTTCTAGGTTAATCGATGTGTAGCGAAGGAGAAAGTTGTGCTAAAATCTGAAAGGCGAGCACTCCAGGCATAGGGCGGCAGATAGGTAAAGGCCTTGAAGGCAGGAATGAACTTGACCTATCCGAGGAAGTGAAAGCAGGATGATGTGGCTGAAGCAGAATGAGCAAGGGAGGGAGGCAGGCGATGTGGCCTCCAGAGGCAGAAGTGAGGCTGATGGGAAGCTCCCGGACCACCTCTGACAACTCACAGGCCTCCCTGCTATGGAGCCTATGTGGGCTATGATTCTCCCTCTTCTCTGCATACATCTGAGCTTTCCTGTTGAGATCTACCCATCCGACCTTGCACCATCCAGATACCCTCCTCTTGGTTTCTGGACATTTGAGAAGATCACAGATAATTCAGCGTTAGAAAGGGACCTCAAAGGGATGGGACCTGAAGCCTCTTGAATCTTCCCTGGCCACTCTACTTCCACTCCTGGTCCTTAGATCCATCCCATTTGATTCAGACCCAGTTCTCTAGACACTGGCCATCAGCTACATGTCACAGCAAACCTCAAATGCACATTTTTCATTCTGACCTTCGGGTCAAGGATGGAAGCATCCAACACTGGAACCCAGCTGAGCCTAATCTGTGATGACACTGATTTTAGCGCCTTTGGTCTAATGGAGAGGCAGAAATGAGATCACCAAATGCAAAGTGCTATTCTGGGCAAACGGGGAGCCCAAGTGTGGACCAAGATGTCTGATGGGCCCTCTTGCATCCAGCCACTCAGTGTGGCCCATGCCCTTGGCACTCATCATCCAAAAAGACAGTTGCCGAAGGTTGGTCCTCCCAAGGAGTAGTTCATGGTACATGAGCCACAGTAAACTAGCATTTATTTAGTGCCTACTGCATTGCAGAAATCTGCACATATTTGCCTCCTTTGATCCTCACAGCATTTCCCCATCACTGTCTTGTAAGGTGAGAATGATGAGACTCCATGAGATACATTTGCTTGTCCAGGTTACACAGCTGGAGTATGATGGACCTTGAATTTGAAGTCAACTTTTAAACTTTTCATTTTCCATTCTTGTATATCTTTTGCCTATATTATCATCACTGGAATGAAGTAAAATTTAGATTTTTTATAATTATAGGACTTCACTTAAAGCTTCTTGAGGGCATCTCGTGTGTCCCTGACTTCTTATCCATACTTTCTTATATACTTATCTTCATAATTAAGATTTAAAAGTTATAGGAGTACCTGGGTGGCTCAGTTGGTTAAGCATCTGACTCTTGGCTTGGGCTCAGGTCGTGATCTACGGTTCAGAGTTCGAGTCCCCCCCCGCCCCGGCCCCCGTCTCCCTGTGTCTCTCTCTCTCAAAATAAATAAGTAAACTTTTTTAAAAAAAGATTTAAAAGTTATAAGTAGATATTATTCTGCCCTAAGGCACAAAATTTGTCATTTCTAACAGAATTACCAAATTTTAGAATGAAATCTGGCCCCAGTTTACTGATAAGTAAACTGAATGTCAGCATGATTCAATGCAGCCACACAATCAGTGTTATGCCAGGGGAAGAACCAAGGTCCTGCTGACCTAAGTCTGGGATGCTTTCCACCAGACTGGACTTAACATCTTATACCTACTCTTGCCTTAACATCCTACACCAGCTCATAGCCATTAGCATCCCTTTCTATATCTTTCCTCAGCACAAGAGTATTTCCCACCCATCTTCGGCAAGGCCAGTTGGTCCTAAGACCACACTGTCTAGGGGTGCTTAGGAAAGTTGGTGACGGAGAGACCTAAAAATAACTACCTTCTTTCCCTCTCAGTCTCTCAACCAAAAGCAAAGACAAAGAGTGAGCTGGTAGGAGCCCCAATAATATTACCAGTCACACTGATACCGAAGAATGTGACCTTCCTCCTCAGACACATGAAGAATGAGACAGGCCCATGCAGCCACAGGCAGTGCTGGCCCCCCTTGGAGAGCTTATTCTTGAAACACAGAATAGAGGAAGAGAGGTAACCAGCAGCCAGCCCTGGAAGGAGACAGACAGACAGACAGACAGACAAATGGGGCTATCTCTATATATTTGCCTCCTTCCAAACTCACACAATAGATGAACTATCTCTACCTGAAGAAAAGATGGGGAGGGATGAGAGAGCCCAGGGGGGAGCTTTTATGGAAGATCCACTGTCCCGATGAATTTCAATTAGAAGAAAATACGTCTCATAGTTGAATTTTTAGCAGTTTCCAAAACAATGGAAAACCCAACAGACACATTATTTTAAAAAAAATTTTTAATGTTTCTATTTGAGAAAGAGATAGAAGTGGAGGGGCAGAAAGAGAGAGGGAGAGAGAGCATCCTAAACAGGTTCTATGCTGTCAGCACAGAGCCCAATGCACAGCTTGAACTCACAAGCCTTGAGATCATGACCTGAGCCAAAATCAAGAGTCGGATGGCTTAACCGACTGAGCCGCCTGGGGGTCCCGCAGATACATTATTTTAATACATATCTTGATTATGACATTTTCAAACTTCTGGGAGCTCATCTTTAGAGAACAATTTGCTCTCAGCAGCTCAAAATATTTTTTCGGGTTTTCTTTTACCCTCATCCTCACTGGACTATTCTCCAGGCAACCGAAGGAACCTAATGCGTTTGAAGACACTTGAAGACATAAATGCAAAGTGAATTTATATTCTGTGTGCTTTTTCATGTTTTTAACACAAAGCCTCTGTTTTCTGATACGATTCGAATGCTTCTCAGTTAGGCACATTTTTGGCTGTCTGAGCAGCAGTGAACTCTGGATGACATCTGCACATTCGTATCCCAGTAGAAAGGCTGGGTTCGGGCTCAGGAAGGAAGGGGCAGGGACAGAAAGCAATGAGCAAAGGTACTCCTCTGGGACTGGCGTCAGCCCTCTGGCCCCACTGCTCATCTGCGGGTGACGGAGGCCACCTGGACACGGTCAGTATCCTCTTGGTGCTAAATGAAAATGTGATGTTAAAAACAGCAGAAATACTTACGGATCTCGCAGTTTGCACCCACCCAGCCGTGTGGGCAGTGGCAGGTATAACCGTTGGGCTGGTCCAGGCAAGTGCCAGCATGGTGGCAGGGGTTACTGTCACATTCATTTATGTCGATGTCACACTCCTCACCTACGGAGAGAAAGAAAAGTAGCAATGGGACAGCTGGCTACACTACCAACTTTGTCACTTCCCTTCTCTGGCAAAGCGGAGATCTGAGGCTGGGACCATGGTCTCCAGCAATGGAGCCCAATTTGCCGTGTATATCAAGTGCAGAATCGTCCCCAAATTCCAGACAAGGGGCCTTCTGCTTAAATAAGAGTAAAAAAAAAAAGAAAAGAAAAGAAAATAGCACTGGTAGAAAGAATCTCCTGTAGTCAAATGGTTAACTGAGGCTGATTCTCATCTCTGAATACACCTTTTGAGGTTTACTGGAAAAGTGGACTGAGGTTCCTGATTTTATTTAAGAAGTCTATTTTATTTTGAATTTCATCAGCTGACTCTTCTTATTTATTTTTCTGAAACTCCAGAAAGCCGAAAACTCACAGTTATGATTTCTTTCTTTCTTTTTTTTTTTTTTTGTAGCCAAGTGTTTGAGAATGTGAGTATGGACACGTGACTATTTTCTGGATAGTTCTAGGGCACAGCTGTGTGCCTAGCCAAAGTCATTTATGAAAACTCACTTCACTTTCCAAATCCCTGGCTGTGTTTCTGGGAATGATTGAAATGCACAAGATGAACATCAGCTCCCCCTTTAAGAAAAGACAGTTCTGAGGTCCACTTTAGCCTACCTCTGACACAATCTTCTCCGGGAAATGTGGCCCCAGGAAAGCCACGTTCATTCCAGTCCGCCTTTCCCCTCATGATGAAAAACATGATCTGGAGCTCCTGACCCTGCCTAGACCAGACACTTTGGGACATCCTTGACCCCATTAGCGAGAGCTTGGTTTAAACCAACAAACCAGAACATGGGCTGATGTCACTGGTCCAAACACCAGCTTACAGGAAATAGCTTGTTATCACAAGTTACACAAACAAGGCCGTCGTCACTGATTTTAAGCTATACTACAAGTCAATACAAAATGGGTATGCGTTTCAGACTGAAAGGCATCTCATCAGATGAATGGAAGGGGATACTTCCAATTGAGGCAACCTTTCTTAAAAGTTTGGAAATGAGAAAAAGAAAATTTCAAAATGTATCTCTATTTGCTTAGGTACATGTAAAACGTGGTAGTCAGGGGCGTCTGGGTGGCTTAGTCCGTTAAGCATCTGACTTTGGCTTAGGTCATGATCTCACGGTCCATGAGTTCGAGTCCTGCATCGGGCTCTGTGCCGCCAGCTCGGAGCCTGGAGCCTGCTTCGGACTCTGTGTCTCCCTCTCTCTCTCTGCCCCTCCCCTGTTCATGCTCTGTCTCTATCTCAAAAATAAATAAACATTAAAAAATTTCAAAAAAAGTGGTAGTCAAAAAAACAAAACAAATTAAGAAAAAAAAAACCCTGTAGTCATAGCATTTATGACTGCTACAGTCATAGAGTAGAGCAAAGGAGCAAAATCAAATATTTTGTCCGTTTTCAAAGGCAATGTTTCAATGTACACTTGGGTAATTACTTCCAGGCTTACTTAATTAGTATTACTCTTCTATCTGCTACCGGTTTACCTCACATTTATAAACCCACCGTATGTCACTCCCAGCCCATTTCAGAGGAGGAATCTCACATTGAAGTATGTCATGTCTGTTTCATTTCACACTTGCTTCTTACCTGGCATCTGACGGTTTTATTTTTAAATAAGTAAAATCTGTCGAATAAAACATTTACTACTTCAAGGCCCTGCTAGGTTGATTATAATTCAGTAGTGTCTAAGTGAATTTGTTTCCTGCAATAAATACAGTCATTTACATCAATAGGAAAGACATGAAATTGATTGCCTCTCACTAACCTATTTCAAAGGTTGTCTTTCTATTAATGGGGCAATCGCTCTGGGTGGAAAAGGGCATAGACTGAACGATTACAACCGGCATTACGTGGTAGGCTAGTTGAGGAGACACATAAACAAGAACGTGCTGAGAAACATTAAAAGGATTAGATCAAAGGCTTTCACAAATATATACCTCAGTATTACTTTCCCACCATTTAGGAAGACAAGCTTAATTGAGGTATTTATTAGACAATAGCTGTCTTTAGCTCTGTTACCTTTGCAGCTGTAGCTGCAGAAACAGCCCGGCTTCATGCTTTTACCACGTCGCAAAACTCAAAAGCTCCACTCCACTCCACAAGTCCAATGTCAGTGCCAAACCCTTCTAATCCCCTAAATTCTGGGAAGTCCTAGAGCTAGTCTGGCCCATCCATTCTTCCTCGGGTCCAGAGCTTTTTGGACCAGGGAGGTGAATGCCAAATCCAGGGTCCTGATCCAGATAAATGGTAAATGCCAAATCCAGACTAGTCCTGATGCATGTATTGGTTCTTGAATCTCCAGGGGGCGTTAATGTAGTTGGGAGAGGTCCAAGATCCCTAGATTAGTCTCCTCCTGGGACCCACTAGATTGGAAGGATTGGATAGGAATAGAGAATGGCAGGGGAAAATAGAACGAACTGTTAGATATCAATGAAATATCGAAGACCCAGATCCAAAGGACTGGGCCCCAGAAAGAATCTCAAGCCTATCCCAGTCTGGATTTCTTCACCCCAGTGTCCTCAGAGCAAAACTGGGGATTAAATGATACTAGCTAATGATATAAACTCCATTCCAGTCTAGGGCCCAAATAGCCAGCAGCTACTTTCACAGCATACGTGTTCTGGCCAAACCCTGGAGGAACACATCTTGCGCAGGTATCTTTAGATTACTCTAATGGCCTATCTTACAGACTGATGTACCCACGCTTCTAGTTGAATCAGCTATCCCCCCACCTGGCTCTCAGCTGGAGGCCTTCACCACATCATAGGCTGGCAGTAGGAATGTGGGGTGATTTTGATGATGGAGCCCCTCAAGAAAAATTTTTGGGAGTCAAGGAAGACTCCCAAACATGACTGCTCTTCTCTGCCTTACAGTGATCATGCTTTCTGATGCTAGTCTTAAGCAAAGTATTTGAAGATTCACTATGAATTATAGAGAGCAACTTTGGTGTATATATATTCATTTGTATGTAAATCATTTCTATTTCCCCATAGTAAGAGTATTATGTTTTTATATGCACATCACCACCCCGCCATTCCATTGAAGCAATATGCATTCTGACTTCTATTAGAAGAGCTCTTAGTATATTCTATAACCTTTCCTTACTCATAGTTGACTTAATAAATCTTTATGCTTTTGCTGGCTTGAGCCAGATGACTTTTTTGTTGACTCGCTTACTTTTTTTTTTTTTTTATTTGAGTTGGGGAAAAATCAATTACTTTTAAATCACTGTTGTGCTTGAATAACATTTGTAAAGAGAATACATAATGAAATTTCTACTTGACTAAAGCTGGAAATCATAGTCTGAACTTTAAGTCTTTTACAATTGCTTTCCAATCTACTACTTTCTAAGAGGCAGTCTACAGCAGGCATCAGATTTGATAGTACTTATGCAAAGTTACAAGTGTACTGTTTAATTCTGTATGCTTTACTCAGATAAATTAAAGTGAAAGAAAAAAAAAGTCACTGCTACCAGTAAACCCTTAGATTAATACAGCCCACACTGAATCAGATCAATAAAAATTATTATAATCATAATACCTAGTATTAAATACAGAGCTACTGTGAAATACCTGTGAAGTACTAAATATAGAGCTACTGTGTGCCAGGCACTGGTCTGGGTACTTTAACTATAAATCCTTTGTGCTTCACAGGTATTTTATTCCAGATGAAATGAATATTAAAAATTATTTGGGGTAGCCTGGGTGGCTCAGTCATTTAAGCGTCCGGCTCTTGGTTCTGGCTCAGGTCATGATCTCACGGTTTCGTGAGTTCGAGCCCTGCATCGAGCTCTGCACTGACAGCATGGAGCCTGCTTCGAGTTCTCTCTCTCTCCTTCTCTCTCTGCCTCTCCCCCACTTGTGTTGTCCCTGTTCTCTCTCAAAATGAATAAATAAACTTATAAAAAATTAAATAAAACAAATAAAAATTATTTGGAACTTCTTCTGCCGCGATGGGGTAACTGAAGCCTCTCTTGGCCTTCCACTGTAAAGTGGATGAAACATACATATTTCAGGAAAAACACTTTAACACATTAGACAACAGGCAGGGCAGGACTGTGACTGCGAGAGAAGGCCAACAAACCAGCTGAGTACCAGAATCGTCCTGGCTTTCTGCCTGGAGCCCATTTAGAACACAGTGTTTCGCTGAACTGAGGAGAACCAGAGTTTGTGGAGGACAAGGTAGCTGCCATTTGTAGGACAGACTCCAAAGAAGACAGAGCCGGTCAGAAAAAGAGCATCAGAAATACGCCGCGTCCCCTCGAGTGTGCTGCTGAGTACTGTGCGTGAGGAGGTTGGAGTGCCACAGGCCCAGCAAACGAGATGAGAGACGAACAGTTCCCAGAGCCCACGGAGGACTGCGAAGTAAGTGTTCAAAGTCTCACGAGTCAGAAGGCAGGTATTTCGCCGATCACCCAGTGCTTCAGTGAGGGAACGGTCACACCTCAGTACCGGGGCGCGACTATCCCTAGAGACATGGCGACCGCAGATCGATTCCCCAAAATAAAATAAAAAACAAAACACTTGAAAGGATCCATCAGGCCAGCAAGTAACTTACCTACCTGCCAGAGAAAAAGGCCAGCGCATAAAAAAGAAACACGATAAGCCCAGTCACTCAATTTAACTCACAAAGACCATCCATCCACACAACGACCACTAGCTGTGCCAAGAAATAGGAATACGTGGCCCGTAACCAGAAGAAGTATCAATCCAGAGACACAGATGCAGAAATAACAGATGACAGCGAGTAAACACGGGATTTGCTCAAGACAGAAAACACGAACGAAATGAGGACAAAAATGAAAGATATAAAAAAGAACAAAATGGAACTTCTAGATATGAAAAATACAATATTTGAACTTAAAAACAAAACTGAATGGTTTTCATAGTAATTTAGACTCTGCAGAGTGAACCAGTATACTTCACAACAGCAACAGAAGCTAAACACACTGCAGCTCGGGGAAAAAAAAATTATGTTAAACTGAACAGAGACTCAGCGACCTATTGTGCAATGTTAAGTAGTCTAACAGATGTAACTGGAGTCCCAGGAAAGGGGAGTGAGGCAGAAAATAATATTTGGTGGAATGGCTAAAAAATTTTCCAAATTTGATGAAAGTATAAAACCACAGACCCAAGAATTACAACAAACCCCAAGCAGGATAAATACCAACAAAATCACACTAAGGGGGTGCCTGGCTGGCTCAGCCAGTATGGCATGTGGCTTTTGATCTCAGGGTCATGAGTTCAAGCCCCATGTTGGGTGTGGAGCCTGCTTTAAAAAAAAAAAATCACACCAAGGAACATCGCGATCAATTTGTTTAATGCCAGTAATCAAGGAAAAATTCTAAAAACAGCCAGGATGAGACTTTTTCCAAAATGGTGAAGCAAAAACATTTTTTCTACTCCTCCAACGAAGTACAAGCAAAAACCCTTAACATGATATAGAAAACAAACAAGAGGAGACCCTGAGGAGTCAGGAGACAGAAGGGCTGGGAAACTCAGGACCCAAGGAACGACATGGCAGTGAGCTCCCGAGCTTTCTTTCGGCTTCATATCCTCCAGACTGGATGCCAGAGAAGCCAGAAACCCAGAAGTGCCCAAAAGTGTGTGGGAAGAAAAGCCCCAACTACTTAGCACACTTACAAATACTCCACGGATCACAGAGAAAATCTAAAGGCACCTAAACCAAATTAAATGACAATGAAATAGGACATAAAATTTGTGGGACACAGCCAAAGAACTGTTGGCAGGAGAATTTATGGCATTAAATACACACATTAGAAATGAGGAGGGGCCTCAAATCAATAATCTAAGGTCCCACCCAAAAACAACCTAGAGAGAAAAGAGCAAAATAAACCCGAACCACCAACTCCCTAAGATAAATGTGACATTGCATTGTGTGTTTAATTATACAAGGACTGGCCTACTTCATTGCACTCAGTCAATTAGGGAGCTTTTGAGCTCGAGAGTAAGTTTTGCTAAAATGAAAGAGTATTTGGTTCCGGGGTAGCAAGTCAAAGAGGGCAGGCAGTTCTTTTTAAGGGGGAGAGAAGGCGCTATGATAAACAAAGGTAAATAAGATTCTGTACTGTAAGACCTCTTAGAGCCTGTGGTTCCCAGACACCCTTTATGAATCTCCACATAGCATGTACCATGTCCCAAATTTGGCCACAGATGCTTTTTCCAAGAAGCATCTCATGGGACGAGTGTCCTGTAAAACATATTAACAGCAGAGCTCTCCAAACAACTTTGGGAACCATTCCGTGGTCCTCTGCAGCCAGAACAGGGTTCTGGCTTAACAGGCTAAATAGAAATAGACATTCGTTGTTTCCAAAGACCAATTAGAGTGACGCTGGAGACTGCTTCATGGAAGGGTCCTACCGCTCCCTGTGATCAGGGTGAGTACGGTGAAGAAGTCCTAGGGGTCGGAGGGAGTGGGGTGGGGAGCAGAGGAGACCAGGAGGCAGGAGACGGAGGGAAGGACGCTGCTGAGAAGCCCCTGACGTGGTGTTCAGGAACCAACGAGGGCAGGGCGGGAAGCACCGGATGGTGCCAGACTGCCGGGTTCTTGGCAATCACACTGAGGGCTTTCATCTTTTTCTAAAAACCAATGAAATGCCAACAGGCAACGTATAAGTGGGCAGCAAAGGGATTAGATTTTCATTTCAGGAGATCTCCACAGCGTGGAGGATGTGTTAGGGGTGAAGGTAAAGGGGCGTGGGGAGACCGGCGAGGGGGGCTGCGCTAGTGTGGGCAGGAGGTGAAGGCAGCCTGGCGTCAGCTCCAGGAAGTGAGATCTAAGAGGTTCTAGGATTCTTTGGTGGTTGGCCACAGGTAAGGGAGAGGAGGACGAGGGTGCCAAATGATTCCCTGGTTTCTGGCCGGAACAACTTGAGGTGCTGGTAATACCACTTAATGAGGTAGCCAACATTCAAAGAAGGAAAGGAGAAGAAAATCTATAAGCTCAAGGTGCCTTTGAGAGACACCCAAGAGCGAGCGCTGACTAGGCAGTCGGAGACTTGCTCCATTTTCTGGAGAAAAGATTGCATTTTGTCTCCCATAAGATCACAAATGGATTAAAGATTTGCAGGCACAGAATTAACTCGTACGTTTTCAGGATAATATAGGAGAATGTTTAGAAGATCTTGACGGGTGGGTCTTTGTAACATGAACGTACAGGAGAAAAGAAAGCGAAGGAAAATATCAAGATTTAATGGTATGAAAATAAAATATGGTATATGAAAACAAAACACTTTTTATATATTTAAAAGACAAATGGCAGTAGAAAAATACTTGCACCCTATGGAATATAAAATGTCATATACTTATTATAAAGGGCTATTGCAAATTAAGAATAAAGATTAACATAAATGTTAACTAACTGGAATTAAAATAAATACTTAAAGTAAAAGAAATTAAGGAAGGAAAGAAGGAGGGAGGGAGGGAAGGAGGGAGGAAGGAGGATTTACATAAATCATCTGGTAGAAAAGCAAAGAAAGGTATGAGTAGGGAGTTCGTAAAAGAAGAAACACAAATGATCATTTAGAAGTATCAAATGGTATTCAATTTCATTATGAATCAAAGACCTGAAAATTAAGACAACACTTAAATGGCATTTTGGGCCACAGAACGACAATTCTCAGTATATGTGTGAAGACAAGAAAATAGATATTCGTGTATACTCTTGGTAGGAGTGAATTTGGTACGTTTTTTCTGAAGAGCAATATGGAAATACGTACATATTCTGCTGGGCCCTGGGACTCCATATCTGGGAAATTAGCTCAAAGAAATAATCAGGCAAGTACACAAAGAACTACATACATGGATTCTCACTGCAATGCTGTTTATAATGAGAAGTTCTCAACTCCCCAAGAGCTGAATTGGTGGTGAGTTAGAAAAAAACCAACATTTTATATAACGGGCTAGAGGGCAGCCATTAGAAGTGATAAGACAGAAGGATATTTCTTCAGGTGGAAACATATTTATGATTTACATTTATTTTTAAGCGAGAAGTTGGTTATAATATAGTATGAGCAACATGATTCCTTTTACATTCAAATATATATGCATATACACTATACACTATCTGTTATATGCACAGACCTTCAGGAAAGTCTCTGGATATATGTATTAAGATATTAACAATGGTTATCTCCAAGCAGGCAGTGTTAAGTGTTTTTTCCTACAGTCCTGTATTTTCTAATCTTTCCTCCATGCTTTTTATTATTTGTGAGATAAAAATGTCTGGAAAAAAACCCAGAATGCTTCCCCAATATTATTTTTGCATCCATTGATGAGTATAAATGTCTGTGTGTGTTTATAAACCAGTCAGCAAAACAAAACCATCTGCGAATCATTTTCTGGAATGAGCCCACTTCTCAGTCCCAGGAAAACCCAAAAGGAAAACACAGGATGTGACACAGATAAATAGAAGGAAGATCAGAAGTTGCTTCTCCCACATCTTGACTGTTGGCATCTTCCCCAGAAGCACAAAAGAGGCTCCCCAGGGATGGAATGGGAGCCCGCCCGTGGTCTGTGAAATTCTCCAGGGTTGGGGAGGTGGCCACAGTGGCTCAGCAGGGGAGAGGGGAGCATGACAAGACAGTCTCCAGCCAATGAGAACACGTGCTTTCCTGCAGCTTAAGGACCTACCTTCTTCTACAGGCACCTTGTAGGTCAACCTTTCCCAACGTGCAAACCAGAGTGACCTGGATGTTTCTGTTGGTTGGGAAAGCTCTGAAAACACAGGCTTGTCCTACACTCTACATTTCAGGACTCTTGGGTTCCAATGGACCAGCAAAGGATGGAACCTTTTCTACCCTAGTGATTCACAGTTCCTTTTGAGAATCCGATAAAAACGTGAAAGTCTTCTCTCAACATACACACATACATACAGTGTTTCACACCCAATTTCAGGGCCTCAAAAACTCCCTGAAGCCCATGGGGCAGGGGGTGACTGAGAAAGGCTCCTGACTCTCGAAGTGGCTCTTCCCACTCACAGCTCAGTGAGGTGTTTCTCTTGCACCCAGCCCCGCCCCCTGCCCTCCCAACATGCTTTGCTCTTGACGGCTTTCTCTCCCTGTCCCCCACACTTACAGCGTCTGTACCTTCACCAATAATCGCCCCTGATGCTGGAGGCTTTCCCCCTCCTTGCCCACCACCACCACCTCCCTTCATTTTTCAAAATCCCCAAACTGGTGTATCTTTCAGGAAAAAGAAACATGGTAGCTGAATGCAATTTCCGTAAAAGACAAATTGATTCTTCCTTTCCCCTTCTTCCCATGAACACTTCCCCGAACACTTAACACTTTCTCAGGCGTTGGTGTAATGGCTTATTTCTCATTTCAAAGCTGCAGCTCTGGAAATGTTTAGCAATGGCAATCTCAGCAAGTCTCTGTAGCAAATGCTGAATTCCGAAGAGCCTCATTTAGTGACGACGCGGTCAATTGTTTTCAAGTAGATTTTCATCCAAGCACCGCCTGGTTACATTTTGCAGTGGTGTCCATATTTTTGCAATGATGTATGCACAGAGAATTCTGAGTTTGGGGTGTTTTTTTTTTAACAGCTGCAATCTTAGGGATTTGGGGGCAAATTTTAAAACCCAGTTCCCGGATCACTTGCCTGTAAACCCTGGTGCGCAGACACATGTACCATTCAGGCCCTCACTGTCACAGGTGCCTCCGTTCAGACAGCTGACATTAGCACAGGGGTCCTTGTAAGACTCGCAGTGGATTCCTGCGGAGAAACAGACACAAAAGGGGTAACTTGTTAATGAATCTCCAGCCCCGGTGGCCGTTGAAAGCAAGGTGTCTGAACAGCCTGGAACTATATGAAGGCAGGTTCCCAGAGGCGCACGTGTGTATGCAAGTGCGCGTGTGCAAGTGTGTGTGTGCATGCTGGCATGTGTCCCCTCTTGGCTAGTTTGTTGTGAGGCCACGCCTTATGAGAACACAGCAAATTCATTCTCTGCTTTTAGGTCCTACCATAGTCACCCTGTACTTTCTCTGACCACAAGTCCCAAAGCCTAGCAAACAGAAAGATAAAACCCTGAAAGATAAAATTTATCAGTGACATGTTTTTAAGTCTCCGAAAGGAACAGAAAATAGCCAGACATCCTTTATAAGGTATCGATCTAATTGATAAGCAGCATCCTGAACGTGCAGATGTGGAGTCAGATATTGAAATGAGTACTGGTTCTACTTTGGGGAAACTGCAGGATAGAGAGGGAGCCACTTGGTACTTAGAACTCATTCAAAAGACTAAACTGGATCACCGTGTACCAAAGTGAACATGTGTTGTGCACAAGCTATGTCCCAGGCCCTCACACTGGGCTTTGCGTCTAATTTGATCTTTGTAACAACACTTGGAGGCAGATAGCCTTATTCTCCCTTTTTGCAGATGAAGAAACTGAGGAAAGAATGCAAGGTCACGAGGCTGGTCAGAGAGGCAGCTGGGATTTGCAACCACCAGAGATCTGGATCTGTGTCTGTGCTCGCTAAGTAGTTTGCTGGGAGTGAGCTCAGACTGGCCGTGCAAACGTACAAAATTCTATGGAGCCCATTTCACGACAAGTAGGCACTTCAAAAGTCTTTATAGCAAAAGCCGTTTCCCACGGGTGCAAAAAAAAAAGCCTACGTATGCATGTATGTATGCAAAAGTAGGAGTGAGGCACTGAATTATTTTTGGCTTTCACAACAGGGAGTTCTATATTGTTGGAATTTTTTATCAATGACCATGTATTATTTCATAACTTTATTTAAAAACTTTAAAAACCCAACACTATTTGAAGGGTGAGGTTGGTTTTTTTTTTTTTTTTTTTTTTTTTTTTTTTGCTGTGGTTTCACTGGAATGCCAAGATGGGTGAATGGATTGATCTCTCCCTCTCTCATCCCCTGCCCTTTCGAGGGGAAGGCAGGTCACATTATATTCTGTGCAAGAATGCACACAACGGTACGCTCACCCTTCCTGACAGCCTCGTGAAAAGTAAGCATAAAGCTAACAGTAACTGAACAGAATTTACTTAATTTTCTCTCCACTTCATTACTTAGCTCATTATCGTGCAAAGGACTGCCACGCCCAGTGACTCATGATTTAGTCACTGAAATTATTCTCGCTGGGATTTCTGTCTATCATTTCTTTTTCATTTGTCTTATGAAGTCAGGCTCAAGAAGAGGAAAAAAGTGTAAGACAAAACAGAAACAGAACTGGCCCATCTGTATTCATACTAATAACTTACTGGAGCCTGGCAAAGCATTTAGAATGGATGGCTTTTCATTCCACTTTATCCTTTGCCTCTCATATCCAACCCCTGAAAAATATTCTGCCAGATATTTTCCTGAAGTGCCTTTCAGACCATTGTCTGGCTTTTCTCCCTGTAACCACCACCTGAATCCCACTGCCTCGGGCCTGGTGGGATGCGACCCCCCAAAGCCCTATCCTAGCTCCCTCCCTGTCTCTAGTGACAGGAACGAGCCTCCTTGACTTTCACTGTCCTTAACCAACCCAGGTAATATGCGAAATCACGCTAATGTAAAGATTGGGGCGCCTGGGTGGCTCAGTCAGTTAAGCGTCCGACTTAGGCTCAGGTCATGATCTCACGGTCCATGAGTTCGAGCCCCGCATCGGGCTCTGTGCTGACAGCTCAGAGCCTGGAGCCTGTTTCAGATTCTGTGTCTCCCTCTCTCTGACCCTCCCCCGTTCATGCTCTGTCTCTCTCTGTCTCAAAAAAAAAATAAACCTTAAAAAAAAAAATTAAAAAAAAAAAAAAAGATATGCATAAAACTGGCAATTCTTCCTCACTTGGGTGTGTATGGCCTATTCACCCAGAAGTTTCTATCTCTGTTATCCCACTGATTCCCAAGTAGCATGGACTCAACCAAAAGAATAAAATACAAAACATTCTTTTCTGCTTCAAAGTGTTTATCAAAAAACAAAGATACACATATTTTCAAGTTCCCATGTGGCTGATCAATGGAAACCAGGTGACAAAAAAGGCTTTCAAGTGTCATGGGAAATACAGCCATAACCAAAGTTCAGGCATGTCTGGAATCTAAAAAGATGTCCATTAGATCTCAAGTAAGAGCAATCAAGGATGATCTTTACTGAGTTTCTAGTAACACATTGGCCAATCAAGACTGTGTAATATTAATACGATGAATATATTCACACACAGAGTACCACATTTTTCAAATAAGGCTAAGAAGCAAATTCGAGGCTAAATATTTAAAATCTTTAAAAAATGTTTACTTACTTATTTTTGAGAGAGAGAGAAAGACAGTGCGAGCAGGGGAGGGGCAGAGACACAGGGAGACACAGAATCCGAAGCAGGCTCCAGGCTCTGAGCTGTCAGCACAGAGCCCAACATGGGGCCTGAACCCACAAACAGTGAGATCATGACCTGAGCTGAAGTCGGACGCTTAACCAACTGAGCCACCCAGGTACCCCTGGAGGCTACATATTTAAACACATTAAACTTAAAAGACTTCAATAAGACAGATTTGATGAAAACAGCCAGGAAAATAGCAATTTTCATCTTTTGGAGGTCTTCTTGCTTTTTGGCGATAATTTTTTCCCCTTGTTATTTCTCTTTTTCAAAAGATACTGGGTCACTTGAGATCCATTGAGAGCTTTCTGGCAGCAAGACCGGACAAAAGCTTATCTTCGCAGAAACACAATGACTCTGAAGCAAGATGGTCTTAAAAGTCCCCAGTGAGTACTTGGTTACTCACATTTCTACACTCTCAGCCTTGCTAATCCTAATATAAAAAATATCTGTCATACTGCTCAGCTTGTCAATGAGAGCTGAACAACCACGAGCTAGAAACCTTGGATGCAGAGAACAGACAGTCACGAACACCACTCGTGTGCCAAGGTGGCTCTCCTCTAACCCTCCCCCTCAGGCACCCCGGGCCCCACCTTGCTGCCTTCCCCAGGGGCCCTGAGCCCTGGCGGCACACTGAAGGCTGGGCGTCTGTCCCCTCTGACAAGGACGCCTTCCTTCACCTCTGCCCAGGCTGTTCTTCACCGGCACATTCTATCTGTCAGAGTCTGACTCAAACGCCACCTCTCTGGAAAGCTGAACCTGACTCTCGCGAGACGGAGCTCCATTTCTCCGCCATTGTGTACTGAGAGCACGCTGAGATCCACACTGTTAGAGAGTTGACTGTGTTAGGGCACGACTTGTCTGTGCTCCTGATTTCCCCCGCCAACCTCTGAGGTCCTTTAGAGCAGACGCCATAATTTAATGCGTGGAAGAAATTCTGGACGTATCACCAGAATCCTGTCCCGTCAGGAGGGGCGACAGTCAGTGTACTTTGGCTGACACACAGGTGAAGACTGCCAGAGGAGGGAGAAGTCATTCCAAATCTGCCTCAAAAACACCCTATTTTGTCAGGGAAAACCAGGTCCACGCTTCAAATTAAGTCTGTGGAGCGACACATGCATCACCCATTGGCAAAGGGATGTAGCACGCACTATTACGAAACTTGTGTTTAGTCTCAAGCAAAAATAAACTGTAATTCAGTCAAAACTAATAAAAATTCATACTTTTCATATTAAGGGATAGAGAGGCAATGTTTCTGAAAGGACCTCTGTTCCAACAGGGCTCTGTATAGAAGTTAATTTTAGAACTAAAACGAGCAAAAATTCAAAGAGAGGTGCGCCCATTATAAAGCTTTGTTGCCATCACAATTTAGCCATGATTAATATTTTGAGAACTGAAAGTCACTATTTTGTCTCCAGGAAAATTAAGCCAGGTAAAGAAAATTAACTCTATGTGTTCTCTGAACTTCATGTTTCTTTTTAAGACATCATCTTATTTTATTCAAACTTATTTCCTCCACAAAAATTTTTTCAGTATTTCAGCCATCACAGAACCCAACCGTTTCTAAACTCTTTCAGAAATTACAATTGACATCTTGACCTTGGCCTCATTATTCCTTGTGCCTGCCAGTCTTCACCTGCTCCCCTGGTTAAATAATAGCCTAAAAGGGGCGCCTGGGTAGCTCAGTCGGTTGAGCGTCTGACTTCAGCTCAGGTCATGATCCCACGGTTTGTGAGTTCAAGCCCTGCATCAGGCTCTGTGCTGACGGCTCAGAGCCTGGACCCTGCTTCCGATTCTGTGTCTCCTTCCCTCTCTGCCCCTCCCCTGCTCACACTCTGTCTCTCTCTCTCTCTCATAAACAAATAAACATTAAAAAAAAAATTTTTTTTTAATAATAGCCTAAAAAAGGAAGAAACCCTGACTTATCCATTTTTGTATCTATCCCACTTCTTGAGAAAAGCTACGTACACAAAACATCCAGAAATTCTTGTTCACTGGTTACATGGGAAAAATAATTCTGGCAAACAAAGAAAGAGTTCTCAACTTTTCCATTATAAATTTCTGTAGGCTTTTAAAATAAATGATTAGGTACAATGCGATCGAACCCATAATCCAGTGGTCTCATTTCTGAAACCCAATTCTCCCCCCCCACCCAAAATTGTGAAAGTATAAAAAATTATACGAATAAAGATGTTCATTTCAGAATTATTTATAACAGCCCTACGTCAGATGCAACAAGGGAGTGGGTAAATATTCCCCCAAGGAATACTACATAGCCGTTTAAAATAGAACTAGTAAGACTTCCTGGCAATATCTAAATCAAACATACGACCAAAAGGAAGGTATAAGCAGAATGATACAAAATCGCAGGTAAACTCAATTATACTATAAAAACATGGATATTTAAAAAGGATGGGAACAACAGCAGTAATAACTGGTCTCATATTCTGCTGTAAAGCTACGAGCAATTTTAAATTTTCTTTTTTCCAAAATTTTATTATTGTTGTGGTGTTTTCATAATTAAAAACTGAAATATTTTCTCCCTAGCTCTGGCCACCCCAAATTCCAAATGAGTATATTGTTGATCATCGAGTTTGTTCTGCAAAAAATAAAAATCGACAGCATAGGGGGAAACTTGAGAAGTCGTGAGCACTAGCGAAGTATTCCAAGTCTAGTCATGAACCAGCTCTGAGCTAATTTTGGAGGGGGGAACGAGCATTTCGGTATGTCTGAAGAGAGGTTACTCCAAGTCCCTCCGTGCATTTTCCTTCTAACAATTTCATGATCCACAGCAGAAATTTTCTGGGAAAATGTTCATATTGGTTTCCTTTATTTAATTAGAGCGTTAAGCGGCAATTTCAATTCAAGTAAAGATGGCTATTGAGCATTTGTCTTTGTGCAAGCCACTACATCAAGAGCTACAGAGAATTTAAAAGAAGAAGGAGAAAGAGGAGGAGGAGGAGGAGGAGGAGGAGGAGGAGGAGGAGGTGGTGGTGGTCCCGGTGTAGTCACTGCCTTTCAGGAAATTATGATTTAGTGTAAAAAAGAGGGTATTTCTGGGCACCTGGGTGGTTCAGTCAGTTAAGTGTCTGACTCCTGACTTTGGCTCAAGTCATGATCTCAAGATAAGGGAGTTCGAGCCCCACGTCAGGCTCTGCACTGACAGTATAGAGCCTGCTTGGAATTCTCTCTCTCTCTACCCCTCCCCTGCTGGTGCTCTCTCTGTCTCTCTCAAAATAAATAAATAAACTTAAAAAAAAAAAAAAAAAAAGAGGTAATTTCTACAAGGTTGACCGTAAATTGTCACAGCAAATACAGAGACAAGGTTGGAAGAACTCAAGGAGGGAGGTATCACACAGTCGGAGACCGACAAAGGAGACAAGAAGGAAACCCTGGGGACCAACGGTATTCATGGCATCCCGAGGACAAGGATTCAGTGGGGGCAGGGGGACCAGAGTCAGGGAACAGGAACGGAGCTGCAGAAGGAAGCTAATGCACAGTGAGTTTCAAAAGGGACCCAGCGGTCAATGGGGCAAAGAAGCAGGAACCAGGAGTAGGAAGCTAGAAGGGCAGGCTTCAGGATCTCACTGAAAAGCCCTCAGTTGGGTCACTGCAGGGTGGTGTGGACAAAATCCAAACTAAAGAGGACGACGAGAAGAATAAAAAGTTTACAAATGGAGGTGCTATCTACAGCAACTCTAGGGTAACTTGCTTGTAAAATAAAGAGAAAAAAAGGGGGAAGGAAGCAGAGGACACAAAGTCAATGAAAAGTGTTTTTCTTCCAATTCACATTTATGAAGAAGTTTAAAAACACTTCTTTTTTTTTCTGTGTGGCTGCCCAATTTCTCCCACACCACTTATGAAAAAAAAAAAAAATCTTTCCCATTCATAGCAATTCTGGAAGAACCATACGTTATTCTAGACAACGGTTTCTGGGCCATTATTCAGTTTTGGTTAGCTGTCCATTCTTGTACCCATAACGTGTGAACGTAGGCATAATAAATAAATGATAATAAAACATCTGGCAGAAGGTCCCCCTCATTGCTTTCCTTGATCAAAATGTTCTTCAGCTGTACTTGCCTGAGCTCCCATTACACTCATTCTTTTTAGGAAGCTGTAGTAATTTATTTAAGTTGGATTTTAACATAAAACAGTAAAAAATCACCACTTGAAAAAACGTATGTGTGAAGTAGGAAGTTAAAGTCCCAACCCTCTCCCAACACACCCCCCACCTAAGTTCTAACTCCAGAGGCAAGTACTACTTAGCACTCGCTATTCACCCATCTGGTAGTTCTCTGAATTTATGCTACATTTGAAGAAATGCTTCTGAAGAGGGACAGATGTCCATCCCCCAAAGAGAGAAAGGCACAGGATCCTGTGACTCACTTTTCCTCTGGATCGGAGGGTAGGACTTTGCCCCTTCTACCTCTATTTTAGTTCCCTCTACCACCCTGCCCCCCAGCTATTACTTTAGAAGTTCTACCATTTAGAGGCTCTTGGGTGGCTCAGTCGATTAAGCATCTGACTTCAGCTCAGGTCATGATCTCATGGCTTGTGGGTTTGAGCCCCCCAACGGGCTCTGTGCTTACAGCTTGGAGCCTGGAGCCTGCTTTGGATTCTGGGTCTCCCTCTCTCTCTGCCCCTTCCCTGCTCACGCTCTCTGTCAAAAATGAATAAGCATTAAAAAAATTAACAAAAGAAGTCCTACCATTAATGCTGCTAGGCTTTGCCTTCAGGAGTCTCATTTAAATTCAAACCTAAAGGTCTCCACAAATATACCCAAATTAGATGTTCACTTTATCTGCCCACTGGGATGAGACCTTTAACACATATGTATGCCTTCCAATCCCTCCCATCCCCATCCCCTTCAACTCATGGGTTTAGTTAAAATGATATGAAACTTGAATGTGGTCATTTAAATTTTTCTTTAAGAATGGGTATAATGGACATACTCTAAGGTGACCCCCAATGAGTCATACCCTTCCGTTGTATGTGAGCTTCAAACCGATAGCATCTGACAAAACTTAAGAGATTTTGAAGATGCAGTTAAGGTCCTTAAACTTTGTGTTGATCCTAGGTGGGCCTGACCTAATCAGGGTTTGTTTGTTGTTGTTGTTTTTTAATGGAGGGTGCAGGCCTCCTCTCCTGAAGTTAGAGGCATGGAACAGTACAAGCTCTCATCTCCCTTTCGTTGCTGGCTTTCAGGGAGCAAGCTGTCATGAATTCTACAGCCACAAGGATACGAATTCTGCCAACAACCTGAGGGAGTGGGGAGGTTGACTCTTTCCTATTCAAGCTTCCAGTGAGAACCGAGTCCAGCCAATACCTTGATTCCCATCCACTAAAACGTGCCTGGACCAACGGAAGTGTTAGATACTAAAAGGGTGTCGTTTCAAGCCACTACTTTGTAGTGATTCTTTATGCAGAACTAATTAGTAAAGCAGCTATACATACTTTTTTCCAAAAGATTTCTCTTCACCATTAAATTAGCGGCCACAATCACTTTAATATCCTCTGTTTAGGTTTATCCCTGCATTTAAAGAATTCTGTTCAACCCTCTTCTTCCTATTCTCTAGCTCCAACTATATAGTTATATGTGTTCTGATTTAGTCCCAGTTCAGTGAGAATACTTTCTAAAATAATTTTCTTGGGGCGCCTGGGTGGCTCAGTCCATTGACTCTTGATATCAGCTCAGGTCATGATCCCAGGGTCGTGGGATCGAGCCTTGCATAGCACAAAGCCTGCTTGAGGTTCTGTCTCTCCCTCTGAACTTCCTTCACTCTCTCTCAAAATGATGACAGATAGATAGACAGATAGATAGGTAGATAGAGAGGGTAAAATAATTTTCTTGGAAAGGGTACATGGTGTTGTGTTATGCTTTCCGTATACTTAAATGTGCACAATGTCTTTCTGTTGTCCTCGAACGTAAAGGATCCTACAATTGCCGGTCCTTTCCATTGGGCAGCCTGAAACACTGCTACATGATTGTTTGCTTTCATTAGAGAGAAGGGTAGGCCAGTGTGGACTGGATTCTCTTTCTTTTGTATGTAACCTGTACTCCCTGTGAAGACTTTCATAAAAAATATTCTGTCCCTCCTCAGATTTAGAAATTTTAACAGGAAATCTCAAATTGCGTACCACCTCCTTCACTAATCCCTCCGGCCCTCTGTGAGCTCCTTCATTCTATACGAAAACTTCAGTTTTCTCCAGGTCGCAGACTTCTCCTTCTAGCAATTCGTGGATTCTGGTTTTATTTCCATGTGTTCCTTCTTCTTCTGGAGCGTCCGCCATTCAGACAGAAACAGATTGCCTAGAGCGCCTCTCCACATGTCCTACCTTGTCGGTCACGATTTCCTTTTCCTCCTATTTTCACTTCTACCATGAACTAGTTCCTCCTTTGTGTTTTCCAGATCCAGATTCAAGTTTGAGTAGCATACAGCACTTTTCTCACTTCCTCTCCTGAGTGGTTAGAGCCGTTGGCTGCTGTGGCAATTTCATTTGTATTTCCTAGATTATCTTCCCCTTTTGAGGGGTTGGGACAGGCTCCTCGTACTGGCCAGGAGGACGAAGGAAGATGTCAGAACCAGATGCCATTGGACTTCCCTCCGGTGCTGGACAGGTCGGCCAACGGGGCCCTGTCTACTACGGCACAGGGTGGAGGCCTCCCAGTTTTGGGTTTTCAAGGCTCTCCAGGGATGAATAGAGCCCATTCTCTCTCAGCCACACAGAAAATAAAGGGCCAGCTCAGCCCGACTGCAGTTGTTGTAGAGGACAGCCAGCCTCTGTGAGATCAGTGGAGCCCCCCCACCTCGTAAGGTCACATGTAGGTAATACAGGGCATGTATTTCCTCTTTGTAAACCGGGGGTCCTTTGAACTCAGCTGGCCATTGATTCAGTTCTCCTCAGAAACCCCTCCTCTAACCCTGTTGTGTGCGAAGTTCCCAACACCTGCATCCTTTTCTTGAGAATCTAAATCCTCAGATATGTTTGGGATACCCTCCGGGGTCACTTATCTTCTTGGGTCATCCCTGGCAGTGACTGATGGAGGGGAGTCCTGGAAAGACAGAGGGGTGGAATTTAGGGGCGCCTGGGTGGCTCAGTCGGTTGACTCTCGATTTCCACTCAGGTCATGATCTCACGGTTTTGTGAGTTCGAGCCCTGAGTCCAGCTCCAGGCTAACAGTGTGGAGCCTGCTTGAGATTCTCCCTCTCTCTCTGCCCTTCCTCCACATGTTTTCTGTCTCTCTTAAAAATAAATAAACTCAAAAAAAAAAAAAAAGAAAGAAAAGGAAGGGATGGGGCACCTGGGTGGCTCAGTCGGTGAAGCATCCAACTCTTGATATCAGCTCAGGTTGATCTTGGAGTTTGTGACACTGAGCCCCAGGTCAGGCTCAGTGCTATCAACACAGAGCCTGCTTGGGATTCTCTGTCTCCCTCTCTCTCTCTCTGCCCCATTTGTGCTCTCTCTCTCTCTCTCTCAAAAAGAAATAAACTTAAAAAATGAAGGGGTGGAATTTAGAGCATATATGGAAGGATGAACAGTCTATGTACCCGTGGTTCATCATGTGTAACTGTAGTTTTTACCGCTTAGTCATGACAGCACAATTAATGCCTCCAAGACAGGAAAAAATTGCATCAGGGACTGAAGAACTTTGGAATTTTTACTTTTTGAAACACATTCACTACTAATTCTGTCATTGAAGAACCTCAAAATGTCAGTAAGCATCACTGTCCTTACTTTATACAGACACAGTCACACTTGAGGAGATTAATCCAGGCTCAGCAGGTCTCCTGATTCTTATTCTTCTTTCCAGAACTGAGCAGACTCCCTCTCTCTCACTACTCTGAAAAACCTGGAAATGAAATCCATGTGAGTGAAGCCAGCACATCTACCCTTGTGGAAGTGGAGGACTTTGGTTCCAAGTGGGCATCACACTCAGAAGGGAGCATCAGATCTGCTGAACACAGACCAGACCCTTGGCCCGGCCCCATCCCTTCCGGCCAAAGACTAGATCAAGTTCATCCGTGTGGCGTACGAACCCTTCAGGCTCACCAAAGAGACCGCTAAATACAGGTGGGTCCATCCAATGACGAGGAAGGTCACCCGGCAGATGGATGATGTCAAGTAAGCAGCGGTGGGAGCACGAGGTTAGAGGCTAGAAAGAGAGCCCACAAAGGCATTAAAAAATCCAAACCCAGCCCCGAAGCTGTGGCCTAGAGAAATGTGTGCGGTGGCTGATAAACACGGATTTCCTGGCGTGGTGCCGTCCGAGGGCATCTGGGCTTGAACGAAGTCACACCGCTAAGCCCCCTGGGGAGCGAGAAGAAAAGGCTTCGGGGACGTGCTGGCTGGGCTTCTGAGGGACACCACTGCCACCTCGCAGGGCTGCTGTGAGGGCTTGATGAGTTCACGCACACGGGGCCGAGAACGAGCTCTGCACATTATCAGCACCCTGCCGATGTCGGCTGTTTTTCCAGAGTGACTCTGACACGCATCCACTCAAATGAGCTCACATCTCCCTCGAGAGTGACTCACTTAACGAGAACCAGCTTTGTGGCCAACGTGTGAGGCCACCTGCGCCCTCCTCGGAAAAGCGCGGCGTCCCAGCTCTGCCCGGCTCGCCGCACAGCCCCACGCTCCCCTCCCCGCGCTTTCCACCGCCAGGTGCTCAGGTCCGGGTCGCACGGTGCGCCGCATCCCACTTTTTATCACAGGCTTCCGAACGCACCCAACAGAGAAGACAGAGGGGGTACAGGAAGAAGGAAAGGACAGGAGAGAGAAGTTTCCATCTACCAGGAGGAAACCCCAGACGTGCAAATTGGTCTCTTCAGCCCCATGAATCATCCCACCTCCAGCATTTGGTCTGGATTCTGAATGAGGTAATGCTCCAATTAGAGGCTGGTGCACTTAAGCTGAGAAAGGCATGAGGTCGTTTAGGCCACTCGGGCGCAAGAAGGCCAAGGGGGTGGTGCTCACCTTTGTACTCGGCCAGACACACGCACTCGTAGCCATTAACGAGGTCCCTGCAGGTGGCTGCGTTCAGGCACGGAGCAGACAGACACTCGTTGTACTCCTCCTCGCAGTAGAGGCCGTGGTAACCTGAGGGACGGAGAAAAAGGCCTGCGGTCACACGTGTCCCAATCACCCCCACACTGGACCAGCCTACAAGAGAGGCGGCTGGGTATTGATCGGAAGCATGGCGCGGACAGATGGGATTTAAGGATTTGAGTCCCTCGGGGTGTATGGAAACGTGGGTTTCCGGGAAGAGTTTCCTATGACGAGTCTGTTTTCATCACCCTCTTTCATGATCCCAAGTATAAAGGAAGTGATCCCATTTATCCACCAGATGGTCTCGGGACGACATCGCGTCCAACGGCACTGGTGACCCGGAGGCAGGGGTCACTGAGTGCATCTGCTGTGGCCGCAGGAGACGGGGATGAGAGCAGCAGGGCTCAAGGCATGGGGCATCAGCTCCTTTCAAGGATGGGGACCACCCTTCCTCCGACTGGAAAAGTGTTATCCAGCAACTACAGAGAATTTTATTAAAGGAGAAAAGGATTGAAAGTATTAAAGGAGAAAAGTATTTGGAGAAAAGGATTGATGTATTTCCTTTGCTTTTCAGGTCAAGAAGAGATTCGGCTAAAAAAGGCTTTGCTGAAATTCCTGGTAAAACCTGGGGTATTTTTTTTTTAATTTAAAATTATGATGATCTCAATGATAACATTTTAAATTGTACTTTAAAATGCTAATGGTTAAAAATAGATGAAGAGCAATGGAGAAAAAGAAACCGACAGTTTCTCAATAAAGACGGCTTTTACTCTATTTGCAAAACAGGTGTTTATTCTAAAGGACAAGAGGACAACATTCTCTGAGATTCACTCATGAACGTTATACTGTTTTTAACTTTCAAAAACATGCATCAGTGCCAATTTGCAGTGAAACCGAGCCATTTTTTTTTTTCTGGCCCTGTCCAAACAATGAGAAACACGTGAGTGCTTTCAAAAATCACCCTGCCTGTGTTGGTTCTGAATTCAGATAAGCAGAAAAAATAAACCTTTGCTCAAACGGGAACTGGAACTACTAGTTTGAGTAGTTTTTTTTTTTTTTCTCCCCAGCTTTCCAGCCCATAGCCAACCTCCAAACCCAGCAAGTTTCATTAAGACATGCTAATGTGTTGAACTGTTTTGTTTTCAGTCCCTGTTGCAAAAGTAGGTTAAACTCATATTTGCATTATCGACAGAACACTTTTCAATTGCTATTGTTTTTGAACTGCTTTCCCAAATTAGGTGGTGATAACAGCCCCTCAGAGGAGACCTCGACCTACCTGAGACAAATATGCCATGGTTTTCAATTGTTCTGTCTTACCCTACTTTTTGTAATTTTAGGGCAATATTTCTTATCACTCTTCATCAATATTTTGATCATCCAGATCAGAGTTTCTCAACTGACAGCACTTTTGCCCCCAGAACACATTTGGCAATGCTTTTAGAGACACTTTTGGTTGTCACAACCAGGGCGGTAGGGAAGGAGCTGCCCCTGGTACCCAGTGTCAGGGTGCTGGTCAACATCCTACGCGGCATAGGACAGCCCTCCACAACAAGCTATGCAGCTAAAATGCTAAGAGAGCCAGACAGAGAACCCTGCTCTAGATCCAGCAAACTCCGGCTCACGGGCCAAATCCATCCCAGCCTGGTGTTGTAAATGAAGTTTTGTTGGGACACAGCCACACTCATCCATTTATGTATCGTCTCTGGCTGCACTCCCACTGCAATGGCAGCCTGAGTAGTCGCAACAGAGATCATATGGCTTGCAAAGCCCCAAATCTTTACTCTCTGGTGTCTTATAGAACAAGTTTGCTGATTCCTGATCTACATTCAACAGAAAATCTTTCTTCTTACAGGAGTTTTGGATATTAACTTCTTATCAAATATGCACACTGCCAACACTTCCTCCCATTCCATAGTTGGCTTTTATTCAGTTGATTGCTTCCTTTGCCATGAAGTTTCTTAGTTTGATATAGCCGTATTTGCCTACTTTTACTTTTGTTGCCTCTGCTTTTGGTGTCATATCTAAGAAATCATTGCCAAGACCAATGCTAACAAGTTTTTCCCCCATATTTTCTTCAGGGAGCGTTAGAGTTTCACATCTTACATTTAGGTCTTTAATCCATTTTGAGCTGGGTTTTTTTTTTTTTTTTTTGTGGAAGATACAAATGGCCAACAGGTATACAAAAAGATTCTCAGGATCACTGGTCAAGGAAATAAAATCAAAACCACAAGGAGATATCACATCATACCTGTTAGAATGGCCATTATAAACACACACACACACACACACACACACACACACACACACACACAGAGGGAGAGAAAATAACAAGTCTTGGTGAGGGTATGGAGAAACTGGAATCCTTATGCACTGCTGGTGGGAAGGTGAAATGGTGCAGCCGCTATGGAAAAAAATATAGAGAATCCCCCCCTCCCCAAAATTAAACATAGACCTACCATATAAATTACAATCTCATTTCTGGGATTTATCCAACATAATGGAAAACAGGATCTCGAACAGACATTTTCACACCCGTATTCACTGCAACATAGTCACCATTAGCCAAGATGTCGATCAACAGATGAATGGATAAAGAAAATGCAGTTTATACATATGATGGAATATTATTCAGCCCTTAAAAACAGAAGGAAATCTTGTCATGTGCTATAACATGGATGAACCTTGAGACTATGAGCTAAGTGAAATAAGCCAGTCCCAGAAGGACAAATATTTCACGGTTCCGCTTATACGAGCTACATAAAGTAGTGAAGCTCATAGGAACAGAGTAGAATGGTGGTCGCCACTGGCTGGGGGAAGGGGAAAATGGGGAGTTGCTGTTCAATGGATACAGAGTTTCAGTTATGCAAAATGAAAATGTTCTAGATATCTTCTCTATGACAACGTGTGTATCATTAGCAACACTGTACTGACCCTTAAACATTTTGTTAAGAAGGTAGATTTCATGTTATGTGATTTTTCTCAGAATTAAAAAAAAATTATATGAATAATATATAACCTACAAAAAGAGTCAATTGTCTTTTGGCGACTCAGTATGGAGTAACAATCACAAGGAACATCTTTTCAAGTGTATTTGCTCTCCTAACAGATCTTTCAAAAATCACTTGGAAGAATAATAGATAACCCTAGCAAGCATCTTTGACCTCATAATTGAAGTGTTATTTACATAGACAAAAATCAAAAGCAAATTTCATATCATTGTTTTCATATTTTACAAACCGCATCATTATCTTCTTCCACTAGTAACATGAAAAGCAAATGAGGAAGTTTTATTTTACAGAGATAGTTAGGCTGGTGATGTTCTTCTTCCTTAGGGGAAAAGAAAAAGATAAAGGTTTCGTATTCTGAAACCGTTTCTTCAGGGATGGTAACATTTCAATGTCTTTATGGAAATGTCAAGGCACCCTTTACACTGGGTGCCAAAAAACCTAAATCGGACTGTTTGAATAAAAAGGCATTCCTTCCAAAAGAGAAGGCTTCTGTGAAAATGAGGCTGCCCCCACCCCCGCTAGTAATTAATTCGGGCAAACAAATTAGCTCAGGGCAGTATGCCCAGGGTGTAGAAAAATTAGGCTAGTCCAAAGAAATTTTTAAATAAAACAAAAGAGCAGAAGAGTGAGATCAGAGTGACCCTTTCCAGGGCATTGACCTTCATCACCAACACTGCTCCCATCTTCACATGACTTGCTCCTGAATATTCGATTCCAATATTCCTTAGAACTAACAGAACACAGCAATCATCTGAATGTGAGGAGTGAGAGCGATCAAGACGGCCGCCATGTTTAGGCTGAGTGAGTGGGTGATGTCGCCATTAACACAGAAAGGTACGGCCAAAGGAATAACAGGCTTTAAAGAAAGTTGGCCAATTGGATGTGGGGCATATGTAACCTAGGGCTCGCTTAGGGACTTAGCCCTAAGGTGAGCCTTAGGGCTCACCTAGGGACTCACTTAGCTGGAAAAAATAGGCTTAAATAGCATAGAAATGAGCAGCTTGGGAACCAGTGGCCTGGAAGTGGTGCTGAAGTTTTATCAAAGAAAAACCTTGGAGAGGGAAAAAGAAGGGACCAAGGTCAGATCTACATGGAAGGGAAGGTGGAGAGGGAGAAATCAGATCGGAACATGGGGCAAGGGTGAGGCAAAAGAGAGGAGGAAAGTCCGAGCACAGCAATGTCATGGGAGCCAGCGGAGGGAAGGAAATCAAGGTGAGCTGATCAAAGGCTCTAGAGGGCGAGAACAGCTGGATGAGAAGATTAGGTCACTAGAGACCTGCAGAATCATAACTCTTAAAGGGAGCTAGACTGCCCTTTAGAGATTGTTTTCAAAGTTGGGGGAGGGGAGGGACTGCTTATCACCATGATTGAAGGGTTTGACCAGAAGTTAGTGGGCAGAGGCCAGAGATATTAACCTTCCTGTAACGTCTAGGATACCCCCACACAACAAAGGATAGCCCTGGCGTCCCTCACAACTTCGGACCATCCTGTTGGAAATTCAGAGAGGTGAAAACCCTGTCTGGAACTTTCCGGGTCTAGAACCTAATTCCTATACACGTACATTCACAGTTTTTAAGATACACCGAGTTTTCCTGGAATGTAACTACTGGGTAAATGAAGAGAAGATTGTACCAAGAGTTGTTCACCACTTTGGAAAACGACTTCACAAGAGCAACAGCTCTTGTAGAATTTCAGTCACCAACGAGGCACACCTTTTATCAGTAAACAAAACAAACCAAAATCGCTTCTGCAGATAATTTTCTGACACGGTCTAAAGCATCTTCCACCAGTTACTCGTCATAACACTTAACTGATTTCATCACAACACTTATAACTGTCTGAAATCATATTTCAACTCAGTCCTGTTCTTGATTATTATTTCTCTTCCTCCACTAGAATATAAGCTTGAAGGCAGAGGCTGTGACTACAGCGTTCACGGCTGTACCCACAGCATCTGGTACAGAAAAGATGCTCAAAATAGCTGTTGAATCAGCACCCAGAGTGTCCTCGATTAAACCAACACACATTTAAGACGTGCCTACAATGTGTCAGGGGCTTCCAAGTACCGTGGATACAAAGCGAAATGGCGAGTCTACCAGCAAGAAGCTTATGGTCTAATAGTACATTACTGCCACCTGCTTTGCATCAGGCCCTTTGCATGCGCTAAATTGGTTAATCCCCACGACAGCCCAAAATAATGGGCATGACTAGCCCCAATTATATAGTTGAGGAATTAAGAGTCAAAAAGGTGAAGAGGGTTGCCCAAAGACACACAACCTCCTGTGTTCCTCCTAATTTCCTACGTTGTCCCCAAAATGCATTCCCTAGTGTAGGAGTCTGCTCAGGCTGCCATAATGAAACACCACACACCGGGAGGATGAAACAACAGAAATGTATTTTCCCACAGTTCTGGAAGCTGCAAATGCTATGTCAAGATGTCAGCGGGTTTGGTTTCTCCTGAGGCCTCTCTCCTCACCTTCTAGATGGCCACCTTCTCACTGAGGCTGCACACGGCCTTTTCTCTGTGGGCACACGCCCCTGGTGTCCCAGATGGTTCTATGAAACCAGTCATAGGGGTTTATGGCCCCATCCGATGACTTCATTGAATCTTCATCACTTCTTTGAAGGCCCTGTCTCTAAATTCAGTCACACTGGGGTGGGGGTGGGGGGCGGTTAGGACTTCGACGTGTGAAATGGGGAGAGACAAAATTCAGTGTGTAGCACCCAGAATCAACGGCAACAGTATTGGCTTTCTGGATCAGGTCATTCCTCGTGGTTGGGAGTGCTGTCCTGTGTTCTGCAGGACAGTAAGCAGCCTTCCTGGCCTCTGCTCCCTAGATTCCAACAGCCCCCCCCCTCCCCAGCTGTGACAACCAAAAAGATCTCCAGACATTGTCCCTTGGAGAACATAAGCCCCTTTGGAGAACCAATGTCCTAGATCCTTCTCATCACACGAGAACTTGAGGAGAGAACAACATGAATGGGCAAGTCTGAAATTTTCATTGTGAGGAGAGGAAATGCATTGAGAGCAAGGGTTTGGGGGCAGAACCAAGAAGGCCCATCCGCGACTATGGATTTAATAGAATACCAGTCCCTGGGTGCCTTCCTTCAGCAGCGAGAGAATATGGACCCCCGGTTCATGTGGGGCTACCTAGATGTGAATGCCAAATTCATGGGATAAAGGGAGAAGACAAGAGTGGGAGGTACAGGCTTCCCGTCACAGAAGGAGTAAGTCACGGGAAGGAAAGGTACAGCGTAGGGAACACAGCCAATGGTATTGTAGCAGCGACGTGTGTAGTGACCGATGGTGGCCATACTCGGGGAGAGCACAGTGTATTGTATAGGCTTGTCAAACCACTGTGATGTCAAATCACTAAGGTAACGCAACATTGTGTGTCAGCGTACTTCAATAAAAGTAAGTAAGTAAATAGATGGATAGAAACGGAAGAGAGAAGAGAGACGCACCCCCCACCCCTGGTGATGTCTGAGCTACTAAGAACCTTCCGAATGTTCTGCCACTAGGCTAGAACTCCCCTGTGTCCTCCTGTGAAGACCAAGGTCCTACGCTCCTGACTGACTTGGCAAAGGCACAGGAGTGAGCCAGGATTCTACTCCCCCGGGGTCTGAACTGTTCTAGAACACAATTGCCACTGCCACGTTTTATTCTGTCCACTCAGAATAAAATGTGTGTGTGTGCACATGCTATGTCATTCTCTCTCTGCTGATACATTCCCAATAGGAATCTTTTTTAAAAACAGGAGGGAAAATGTAGGTATGGTTCCCTGCTCACCTTAATCCTATTGAGTGTTCCGGGCTTCTGTTCTTTTAGCTTGTTTTTGAGAAAGAGACAAAGAAAGTGTGAGTGGGGGAGGGGCAGAGAGAGAGAGGGAGGGGCAGAGGATCCCAAGCAGGCTCCATACTGGAAGCAGAGAGCCGGATGTGGGGCCCCACGAACCATGAGATTGTGACCTGAGCCAAAGTCGGACGCTTAACCCACTGAGCCACCAAGGTGCCCCCCACTGCCCGCATGTTCTGTTCTAAATAGACCTGATGTTAGTATCTGTACAGACTTCCATGGAGCAATTACGTTCCACACACACACACACACACACACACACGCACGCAACAAAAAGGAAAATTTCTGTAAACAGGAGGAACTTGTGTAAGGAGACAGAGCATAGCTGCCATGGGGAGCATGGGGGCTGCTGATACTGCCTCTTTCTTTATTCCCTCGTTTCTTATCTTTTTTGTTGATGGAGACACCTGAGCCAGGGAGAAAATACCCAAATCAATCAATGTTTCCATTGCTATCGTTCTTACAAACCTTATATTGAAAGGACTATACATCGAGGCTAAAGTTTTAGACTCTCAAGCCTCCCTGATTTGTATGTGCGGCTGAGCCATCTACAAATCTTCACGTCCCTCCCTGGGTTTCCAAAAAGGCAGATAACGGAGAGCCAGCTATATGTCATATCCTAACAGATCACGCAGTGAGTCTGTCTTCCCTGTCCCTCTAGGCTGCTGCTGCCTTCCACCGTCATTGGGCGAAGGTTGGCCATGTTCTCGGTCTCCTGTTTGCCTCTGTTGTTGATTCATTCTTTAATGCAACATACAGTGATGATTAAATGCTTCCTGGGTGCCAGGCACGGTGTGAAAATAGACAATACTTCTACTAGGGGCATTTAAAGGAGACAGACACCAAGCAATGATCCGAGCAAATGTGAAACCGTAACTGGGTGAGTGTGAGCAAGGTGGGGGTCTAGGGTGCCGGGGGAAGGAGAAGCAGGGGAGCTGGCCTTGACGGAGATCCAGAGAGGCTTCCCTGAGGAAGGACAGTGAGCTGAGAGGTGGGTTGTGCGCATGTATCAAAAAGGTGGGAGACGCACCCAGGGAAATTCAAGGCAGGACAGGCAGAGTGCAGAAGTCTCATGGTGAGGGGACCCAGCCTCTGGCCCATTCCAGAGATGGGCTGCGGTCTACTGAAGAGCAGAGGGCAGAGAAGAAACGAGAGACAGGCAGGCACCAGGTGGCACCTTCAGTGGAGTGGGAGCCAGGGGATGACAAGTCAGATCTGCCTTTCAGAAAGATTACTCTTTCGGAGTATGGGGGGAAAGACCCACAAGAATGAATATGGAGAAATCAGTTCAGAGGTATGGCAATAGACCCAGGGAAAACATGGCCAGGAGGAGGGTGGTGGCAGGGCCAGCTGGAGAAGAAATGTCAAGAGCCATTTACAAAGTAAAACAGCAACGCTTGTAAGAAGTTGCATGTGGAGGGTGGCAAAGAGAATGAGGATGAAAGGGAGTCCCAGGGTCCTGCCCCGTCTTATTTAGAGACGCTGAGAGTCCTTCTGGAAGGAACGAGGGAACTGACATTTATTGAACCCCCTTTCAGGGGCCAGTTTCTGTTCGAGGCACTTTCCAATACAATAGAATCTCATTAATACAGTGGGGTTGGTATAGGGGATGGGGTGGAAAGGCGCAGAAAACCACTTTCTGCAAGTAGATCTTAACTGAACAGAAGGAATCAGCAGTTTCTCCCAAGGGAAACAGAAGCAATTCAGAGAAAGAACACTCATTTCAATGACAGTATGAAGTCTGACCACATTGACAAGGACTGAACTAGGTACTGAGGGGATCTATTATGTGATAGCTAAAAAAAGAAGGGTTTGGGGTCCAAAGACATTAAGTTGGGGGAGGGAGAAAGCAGAGAGAGAGGGAGAGCAGAACGAGAAGGAGGTGTGGGAGCAGAAGGGAGAGCCAAAGAGGAAGACAGGGATCCAGAATACCAAGGGGGAGATGGGGGGCGGGGGACTGGGGGAAAGGCCCAGAGAAAGAATACCTAAAAAGACAGAGAGAAAGAGAAACTGGTTGGAATTGCTACAGAAGTCATGGGTCCCCTGTGGAGCCATATCGCCACCTGGTGTAACCAACCGCCTGACCACGGGCAGGGCTCTTCAGGAGCCATCAAGACGGTGGAGCATCGGAGGCGGAAGTGATTTGAACATGTGAGTGAAGAGACTGTAGGATTTTCACCTCTCCGGTTATCTTTTATTCACATAAAGTGCATCTGACACCGTTCTCCTTCCACTAGCCTCTTCTTGCCACCCAGTGTTACGTGTTTACAGGTAGGGAGCTCTGGGCCATCCAGGTGTCACTGGCTCAATGCCAGCGTGTGACATCTTCCATCAAGGTAATTCATGGGCGCCTGTGGCAACCCAAGTCACTGAAGTCATTATAAAAGGAGGGCCCCTGCCCCATCTCCAGGAGGACATGCACTTGGCATTTCACGGGAGTGCCTGGTAACACGAGGAAAGCATCCAACACAGTGCCCGACATATAATACATACCCACTACGTAACCACTGTGGCATGTGTCCCTCTGGTCCGCGGAGCACGGCGCAAACCTGATTTTAAAAGACAACGAAGGTGCTATAATTCTGAAATAGATGCCCACCTAGAATATGCCACAGAGGCACTAAGCATCATAACCCTGGAGGGTACCATTCTCCTGAATCGCCGCTTCCCATGGCAACAAAGCCCGCTTACTGGAAAAACACAAAAGAGTGCCGGCTCTGCCCTTGCACAGATGCCTGAGCCCAGGTTTCACCAGTCAGAAGCTCAAATACCTGGGCTTCTCTAATATGAAACAGAGTCTGATTACATTTGACTTTTTCAAAACCTACTCCTTTAAGCCTTTTCTCAGCCTTATCCCCTGACACTCTCTGTGCTGGATCCAGTTTCCCGCTGGAGGTAAAACCTTGACTCACGGCTCAAACTTTGATCCCAAATTCTGTATTTTCTCTTTAACAACTGTCCGTTCTCTCTTCTCCTTAGCGCCCAGGTCGGTGAAATATAGAAGATGCTCAATCACACTGCGCGCATGGAATTTGCTAAGAAGACAGACTCACAGGGCAAACTCACCTTTGCATAAATAATTTACAACAAGAGTTCTTTCCTTGGCAAATGTCTGGTTTGGAATAATTAAAAAAAAACGCCTGGGGAAATGCATCCTGAAATTGACAGTAGTTTTTGTCAGGCAGTGAATTTAAAGGATGCTTCTTATATTTTAAATGTGCATATTTCCACTCCCTAATTTTCTACACTGAAAATGTGTTACTTGTGTAACACAAGAAGAAAGTGTCAGAGATGCTTTTATAGGTATTTTATTTGTATTATCACAACTCGAAGTCATGTTGCTGATTCCCGAGGGAAACGATGCTCATGCTCTGTGTCTACAGTGATTTGGGCAGAAGATAACTGGTAACATTAAGAAAAGGCTGACCTCACTAAGGGTAGTTTTTAGGTGGAGGGGTGCATGAAGGGAAAAGATCTAGTCTTACTGGAAGAGAAGACATTTTAAGGCCATTTAACAACCATCACAATAAGGTGCACTGCTATTAAAAAAAAAAAAAAAAACTTAAAAAAAATTTTTTAATGTTTATTTATTTTTGAGGGGGGGGGAGCAGGGGAGGGGTAGAAAGAGAGGGAGACACAGAATCCAAAGTAGGCTCCGGGCTCTGAGCTGTTAGCACAGAGCCCATTGCGGGACTTGAATAATGGACTGCGAGATCATGACCTGAGCCGAAGTCGGACACTTAACTGACTGAGCCACCCAGGCGCCCCCCAAAAAACCTTTTTTATAAGGAGAACTGCACCTTTTAACATGTAAAAAATAAAACCTTTGGAGATGTTAAAGATTCTGAAACATCTCTATATTTATTAATAGAGTGCAAATCATCAATTTACATTGGAAGGGAAAAAAATCTTACACATATGCTAGAAAAGCAAACCACCACTGTTCTGAGTTCCGTTCTTACAAATAGTTAGCATTCTCCTCCAAAAAACAAATCTAAGGACAAATGAAAGAATATGTTATAGATGATGAAGCTCAGGGTTCAAGAACTCCACAGACAGCCTGCTGAAACAGAAACACTTGCAAAACAAGGCTTAAACCTATCCATCATTTTGGGGATTTTTCTATGTTGTCTAAACATTTCTAGGAGCCTTCTCTTGGATTTGCCTTTGGAACTAGGTCACAGACTAGTCCCAAGAAAAAATCAATCTCTTTGTAATGGTTTGTCTTTATAAATGTCTTTTTTTCCCCATGATGTTTTTGACCACTAGAGGGTGGATTCTACCTATGCTCTATGCCAGCTGAAAGAAGAGAAACAAATTACTTGGGAGTTCAACAATGGAGGAGACATAAAAAAGTGTTTTACAAAAGGAAAACACACACACAAGGGGACGCAAATACATAAAGAAGAAATATCGTTTCCTTTAATAATAAAGCTTAACATTCATATATTTCTCTACAGCTTACAAACAAACTCACCGGTAGGTCCTCTAAACACGTGGTAGCTACAGTTAAAATGATTCATTCTAAAGGGGTCTGTTTTTCTCACTGACTCCCTAGAGAAAGTATTTTTTTAAATGCAAATTCTTAGAGGGGCGCCTGAGTGGCTCAGTTTGGTTAAGCCTCTGATTCTTGATTTCGGCCTGGGTCTTGATCTCACAGTTCATGAGCTCAAGCCCTGCGTCAGTTTCTGAGCTGATAGTGCAGAGCCTGCTTGGGATTCTCTCTCTCTCTCTCTCTCTCTACCCCTCCTCTGCTTGCTCTCTTTCAAAATAAATAAATAAGAACTTAAAAAATTGTAATTAAAAATAAACGCAAATTCTTACCACACTATGATTAAAGCGCTGGTTCAAGATTAAGTATAATGACAATATTTTATAACTTTGATTTTAAAGATTATTGTGGTATATGTTTCCTTAAAAACAACAAGTAAAATGTTTTATTTTATTTAACTAGTATATTTATAAATACATTTGGAAATGGCGTGCTTTACATTTGAGATGACGATAATGATGAAAAGATTTAGTAAAGCAAAGGTAGGTGGCGTCTAGGTGGCTCAACTGGTTAAGCTTCTGACCCTTGATTTCAGCTCAGGTCATGATTGCAAGGTCATGGAATTGAGACCCGCCATGGGCTCTACACTGACAACATAGAAGCTTCTTGGGCTTCTCTCTCTCTCTCTCTCTCTCTCTCTCTCTCTCTCTCTCTCTCTCTTTCTCTCCCCTCTTTCTCTGCCCTTCCCCACTCACGCGTGCTCTCTCTCTCTCCTCTCTCTCTCTCTCTCAAAATAAATAAACATTTTTTAAAAAGAAAGGAAAAAAAGGTAGGTTCAAAAGCCTCACATTCTAGAGGTTGTTTGGTATGGAATGCATCCAGACTGACACAGGGCCCTGAACAGTCAAGAGGTTAAGTGTTAGGGTGCAGTCAAAGATTAAGGTTCTATTGCAGTACTTTGGAGAGAAAATAAATCTTAGATGATTATTTTCATGCAAGTATGTATATTAACAAAGAGGTTTTTTTTCACATTTATTTATTTTGAGAGAGACAGGGAGTGCAAGTGGGGCAGGAGTAGAGAGAGAGGGAAACAGGATCCGAAGCGGGCTCTGCACTGACAGCAGAGAGCCTGATGTGGGGCTTGAACTCATAAACCCATGAACCGTGAGATCATGACCTGAGCTGAAGTCAGATGCTTCACAGACTGAGCCACTCAGGCATCCTTAAAAGAAGAATTTTTAAACGTTAAAGCACAGGAAAGTTTTCTGAATGTTTCATTCTATTTAAATTTATTTCACAAACTATTGTTTAAATTTGATTTTAATTCACTTACTCAATTATCCCTGAATATTCTTTGGCGGTATTCGTCCTCCAAGGGGCCTGTGTCTATTCATCTCACTATACCAGTGATTCTTGTCATGTGGCTCCAAGACCAGCATCATCAGCATCCCTTAGAAGCTCGTCGGAAATGCAAGTTCTCAGGCCCCAACAAAGACCTGCTGACTCAAACTCTGTGGGCGGAGCCCAGAACTCTGATTTAAGAAGCCCTCTTTGTGATTCTAATGCACACTGAAGTCTGAGAGCCGCTGAGCTATACAATAGCAAAGCGTACATCTCCTACCACTTCTGATTCTCAAAAGGGCAGGGAAGTGGTAGGAGTTATCTATGGCAGGTGCTAGATACAGCACAGTAATATTTAATCTCTATGGCTTTCCCTCAGCATATCAAACACAACCACAAAACACACAGTCAGAACATGTACCAGTCATAGGCATATAAATAAACAATAGTGAAACGTGGTCGGATGACCTACCAACCACAGGTGCATAGACTAAATGGAAACTATACTCCTATCCTATTTGTTTAAGGGAATAAAGCAATACAAAGGAATCCCAAGCTGACAGCAGGTGCCAAATTTGAAAAGAAAGGCCAGAATGAGAGAAGGTAACAAGGGTATAGAAGTGGCAAACATTTTTTTCTCCTTGTAGGACTGGGAGTCATACACCCCCAATCAGAATGTGGAGAAGCAAGCCTAAATTCAGACTAGTGAGTGAAATTCTCCCCACACCTCTGATCCAGGTTCCTAAACCCATGGAAATATCATTTTAGCTAAGGGAATACCATCAGAAAATGGCAGACAGCACTTATAGAAACAGAGAATAGAAGGGTGGTTTCCTGGGGCTAAGGAGACACAGGCTAAAGGGTGCAAAGAGTTCTGGGGTCTAATGTACAGCAGGGTGATTATTTAATAATACTGTATTATTATTATTAATAATACTGTATTATTAATAATACTGTATTACATACTTGAAAGTTGCTAAGAAAGCAGGATCTTAAATGTTCTTGCCACAAATAACTAGTAAGTAGGTGATGTGATGCTGTTAACTTTGCTATGGTAGTAATCGTTTAACAATATCATGTAAGCGTATCAAATAAACACACTGTACATCCTCAATTTACACAATGTTATATGGCAGTCATATCCAAAAAAAATCTGGGGAAAATTTTTTTAATCAAAAAGAAGAATAAAAATGGCAGACAATCTACAATAATTTTTACAAACCAAAAATTGAGAAACATGATCTGACAAAGTTAGGCTGTTTCCAATGATAAGAGGGGGCCCCCTGGACACATAGCTTAGTACCAAAGGACTTGTGTGTTGGAAAACAAAACACTGTGATAAAGACTGTTCCAGAAAATTCTGGTGCATGGACTCCACAGTGCAAAGGTAGATTTTTTTTCCCTAGGTATATCTGCTTTCCTTCTCATGGAAGGCACAATGCAAAGCAATCCTCCAACCTCCTCCTTAGCCACTGTTATTCTAAAGTAAATACACTGTCATAATTGCTAAAATCAACAACACAAGAAACAACAGGTGTTGGAGAAGACGTGGAGAAGGGGAACCCTCGTGCACTGTTGACGGGAACGTAAACTGGTGCAGCCACTCTGGAAAACCGTATGGAGGTTCCTCAAAAAGTTAAAAATAGAACTACCCTATGACCCAGCAATTGCACTACCAGATATTTATCCAAAGAATGCAAAATTACTAACTCAAAGGGATATATGCACCCCTACATTTGTAGCAGCATTATCTATGACAGCCAATTTCTGTACGGAAACAGCCCAAGTATCCACCCACTGATGAATGGATAAAGAAGCTGTGATATATACAACGAAATATTATTCAGCCATAAAAAAGAATGAAATCCTGCCATGTGTAACAATGTGGATGGAACTACATAGGATAAGGCTAAGTGAAGTAAGTCGGTCAGAGAAAGACAAATACCGAATGATTTCACTCATATGTGGAATTTAAGAAACAAAACAAATAAGCAAAGGGGCAAAAAAGAGAGAAAGAGGCAAAGAAAGAACAGATTCTTAACTCTACAGAACGGATAGTTACCAGAAGGTGGTCAGTGGGGGATGGGGGAAATAGGTGATGGGGATTAAGGAGTGCGCTTGCCATGATGAACACCGGCTATTGTATGGAAGTGATGAATCACTATACGGTACACCTGAAACTAATATTACACTGTAGGTTCACTAACTAGAAGTTAAATAAAAACTTAAAAAAGTGTGTTAATGGCTACACAGTTTTGTATATTATCCCTTGTACTTTCTTCACATTAGGAATTCAAAACAAGAGGGGTGCCTGGGTGGCTCAGTTAAGTGTCCAACTCTTGATTTCGGCTCAGATCATGATCTCATGGTTTCTGGGCTCAGGCACCACATGGGGCTCTGTGCTGACGGTGCGGAGCCTGCTTGGGATTCTCTGTCTCCCTCTCTCTCTGCCCTTCCCCTGCTCTCTTGCTCTCTCGCTCTCTCTCTCTGTCTCTCTCTCTTAAAATAAATAATAAAAAAAAAAATAAAAATAAATTCAAAATAAGAAACAGAAACACATAAAATAAAGTTATTAATTAAGGGGGAAGAAAAAGAACTTCATGGAGGAAATTAACCACCAGAACTACTGTACCTTGAAGCAATTGGATTGCAAAGACAATTTATAAATTCAAATGAACTGGAGTGGGAACTAGATTATTTGAGTAAATCTTGAGTTCTGTTCCTGTTGCCTCTACTAAGTGATCACTAAGGATGCCTAAAAATAGGGAATTTATTCAATAAAGAAGTTATAAAGCAGTGAAAAATCAAAAGTGTAGATCCTAGTTGAGTATGTGTATGAATAATGTACGTAGAACATGAGACTTCCTTGAAATAAAGGAGAGATGAGGCTCAATCCACACAGAACTATGAAGAAACTATGATATAGGGAAAGCAGTTGTCTCCAAGATATTCCTTATTCCTGGGGCAGACAAGTTCAGTGGGACCTCATCTCGTTCACTCAATCATAACTACACACTTTTTTTTGTCTTTCAACTATCTTTCTCCTCAAATCTGTTCTTATATATTAAACTCATGCACATTCTTCACATACTTAGGTTTAAGATTATGGTAGATTACAAAAAGAAAAAAAATGGTGGCCACAAATTCTCTGTAGCTACAGACCTGGTTCTATGACCTACTCCACCAGTGAGATGTTAGCAAACATAACAGAAGAAGAAACTTCTGAAAATGTGCATTGAAAATGTGCCTGTCCTCCCTTGCTGCTTTTGGAACCCTGCTGCCATGTGAAGAAGCCTAGACTGGTCTGCTGGATGATGGGCAACATTTAGCCCAGATGCTCCCCATCATTCCAGCCAAGTACCAGACATGTGCATGAGGTCGTCCAGGACTGGCCAGTCTCTGGCTAACTTGCTGGACAACCACAAAAGCATGAGTGAGCACACCTAACACAACGTGGAGCAGAGAAGAGACTTCCCAGCTAAGCCCTGCCCAAATTATCAACCACAGAATCACAGGCAATAAAAGATTGTATTAAGTTACCAGATTTTGGAATGTTTTGTTATGCAGCAGTAACTAACTAATACAGAGGTTTAATTAGCAGAGACATTGCCTAACTTAAAGGAATAAAACCACACACATAAAATTTTAGGCATCAGGGAACTATTAGAAAAGGTATTTTGGGGAGGTAATGGATGAAGGAAAACTGTCCCAAAATCAAACCACGAGGCTGTCCATATTCCTTAGGCCACACTTGTTTTCAGTTGGGCTTATCCAATCTAAAAGGTATACTTTTACTAATGAATTAAACCCCGGACATTCACTCTGATCTAGATCATAAAAACCATCAGGTATTGAAAAAAAATGAAACATGATCCTGATAATCATCATGAACATTTCATTAAGATTTCAGTCCAAACAGCTAATGATCTCTGTAGGCAACTCCTATAAAGCCAATGGGAGCACTGTGACACCACGTAAGGAAGCCCCCGGTGACCCGGGACAGGACACACCGCTCTGCAAAATCAGCAAGTGCTCTGAGTTGACAATGTGCTGGACTGAAAAACAGATTATGTATCACTCTGCTGCAGGCAAACCTAAGGGCTCTGAATCTTCATTAGAACTGAAGCAATTCTGTAAAAGCACCCGGCATATGCAGCAACTTTCATCGTGTGCCCTTACGTTGAAAATTAATGACTGTGATAGAAAACTAATGGAAGAAATGCAGTGCATTGTCCGCAGCTTTGTGTACAAATTCAAATCAATAAAGAATTTAAAAGCACAGTGAAGACTGAAAGACCAGAAGAAAGCGTCGGTTTTCGGTCTCCTTTCGGGTTGTGTATCTGGGACTCAGGACGCGGGCTGCCATCAGTCTCCGTACATCTCCGACATCACCTACAACAGCACGTTGTCACAGGGTCACCAGCCCTGAGGATCTGAAGCCTAGCTGATCCTCCACTACTGAGAGGGACAACAGGCCAATGCCACCGAACCACTCCCGTGGGAAGGAGTGACACTGGAAGGTAGAACATCCGAGCTCTCTCGAGGCAAACAACTAAAAACCAAAGCCAAATATGAAGAGGAAAGAACATTCCAGGGACATTACCAGAGCCGGGTGAAAAGAAACAGCATCCAAGGCCTCCATGGCCTACAACAATCAATGCAAGAGACTTTCAGATTCTGGTGGGAAGAAAAAAGGTGAAATTGCTCCTAGGAGCTGGAGAGTCCGGGAGTGAGAAGCACCAATCAAGAGAGGTCCCCTATGCTGAAGGGGGACACATTTGTCACATGGCAGGTCTGCATTTCTCATCTGAGTCACAAGAGAGCAGTTTCTTTAAATAAGTGCAGCCAGCAGACATCAGGTGAGATGCAGTCACAAGTTTCTGTCCCAAGGAGCCCTTGGCATTGTTTTCAAAACAGCTGAGCCTTCAGGGTATCAAAAGCGGAAGGGGCCCAACTATCCACAAGCGGGTCACTTTTCTGAAAGGCAGAACTGTGCTTCTCTGTGCTAGAAAGTAAGGGACTAGTGGTCAAGAGCCACTCACTAGACCACAGCCAAGGACGCTTTTCAGGCCTTATCTCAGGAGCTGTCCTGGGACGAGCGGGGTCTGGAAACTTCTTCTTGTGACTGGCACAGATGTCGGTGAGTGCCCAGCTTCACACACAACTTGGGGGACCACAAGGAGGCCCCTGCTGAGAGTCTACCTATCAGTCAAGAGCTTCAGTGCTTAGGTAAACCCAGTTAAATCTGTGGCTCTGTGACCCCTCCCACCTGTTGTTTACTCTCCCTGCCTCGATTTCCTCATCCTTGAATAAAAAAATAGGCATGCTATGACCTGGGGTTAAGTAAGAGAGAATATTTGTCAAGTGACGGGCGCAGAGTCTGGATGCAGGCGATTCTCACAGATGGGAGCTACTTAGGCAAAGCCGCCTGGATAAAGGGCGTTGCCTGGATCAGTATAGCTGAATCAATGCCCTGATGAATCCCAACTTTATGTGTTCTTTTGAGGCCGCTATTAAGACAACTACTGCTTAGAAAATCTGGTTAAAATATTTCACTGTTCAGTCCTTAGGTACCACTGGTGAGTCAAAGCCACAGACTTTGACCCCATTTCCTGGGGTCTGGATCCCACTTGCCCAGATTCAACCCCAGCTTCATCCTTAACTAGCTCTGTCATCTCAGGCCCAGAAATGACAACCACCATGGTCCCACTACTTAAGGACTATGGGATCCAAGTGACCATTCCACTTAAAGAGCTCCGCCCAGCACCGGACACTTAAATGTTTATCACCGCAGCCACCGAGAGCCAAGGCCGCAAGCAATCACTGAATCCTGTAAGTGGACCTGTATCCACTATGGCCATGAAGACGGATCCCACGTCTACTCCAACTCTAGCCTTGAACTTCATATGAAAAGAATCCCAGCACAGATTTAATAATTCCTCACCAATCTTCCCCAGAAAAAGGCATAGCTGACATTTTCATGGCTGCTTCATTGTTTTATAGATTTCAAAGTGCACGATCATATGCATCACCTCATTTGAGCTTTGTGGTTTATCCCCATTTTGCCGAAGAGGAAACTAAGGCCAACAGAGACCGACTGCACAACTGTTCAGTGACAAAGCTGGGGCTTGAATTCGGCTCTGCTCAACTCTTAGCCAGGCCCCTTCCCATCACAGCTGGTAAGAGAGGCAAGGATGCCGACTTTCAGTTCTACCTTCCAGATGCCCAGACTCTCAGCAGGCCCCAAAATACTAGCAATGGGATCAGAGTAACTCCCAACCACAAAATAAAATAAGAGTCAGTGGCTCAGTTACGGAATAGTTTCAAGTACATCCCCATGTGACCCCGATGGCCATAACCTTTATGAGAAGTTCCTGCAATTACATGCTGGCACTGCTTCAAATAGAGCCATCCTCGGAAAGGCACTGCTTGGTGACCGAGCTGTTACCAGCTGCCATTTCTAACCTGCGTTCCAGGTCAGATGATGTAAAACACTGTCTGCTGTCCTCCCAGACTATTCTAAAACCCACTGCCAGTAGGTAAATCTCATTCTTTTTCGACAACAGTTCAGCCACAAATGAGCTCTCAGCTATTTGAATTTTAAGCGGAGCAGTGGGAGCAAAAGGAACAGAAATCCACCATAATTAAAGGCCAGCTCATCAACGCTTTCCTACATATGGATTAGCCACGTAAAGCGAGGTTAAAAAGCAGCCTTGTGAATAGATTTTTAACGTCAAAAATCTCATAAAAATTCCATATGCTCCACCGGTGAAGTGCTCTTTACTCGTTACTAGTGTCCTTTTCTCTCCTTCTATTGATCCCTCAGGGCACTGGCCTAAAGAAGGCAAATAGCACTAATTCTCCCTGAATGCCCCCCAAATTAAAATCAAAACAAAATGGAGACGAAGAATGGCCGTGGCCACAGCTGTGGACGCCACTGGGGCAGGCTCCGCAGCCTCCTGTGGTGTGGGCAAGTCTGACTCAGTTTCACCCTGGGCCCACGGTGGCCTCGTTCCTCACACCCTGGGCAGTGCCCTCTCCTCCCACTGCCACTAATGTCCCCAGGTGAGCTGCTCACCCGGTGTCCCTCCCAGCTCAGTGATGCCTCCGCCAGCCTCTGCTGCCGATGCCTCAGCCCCCTCCCTGCAAATTCTCCCACACACCCCCAACTGCCCCCTTCCCCCACCCCCAACAGTTTCAGTAGTTGTCTTGACTTTCTCTAGCGCCGATACCCCTGGACCCCATCCTCGTTCCTCTCATTTCAGTCTCTTCACCCAGTCCCAGGCTTAGGTAACAACTCCCTAATAGCACGTCCACCTTTGTAGGCCTGTGTACCAAAACAGGCTCCTTCTGCACATCTCCCTATTACTCTGAGTTTCCCAAGTTAAAGCCGGAGAGGTACCTTCGACTCCATTCAGAACATTGTTCCCTGCATTCGGCGGATATCCAAACTCTGATGAGTCAACCTGTCGACTAGATTTTAGGTCCAATCTTTCCTTCCCACAGCCACAAGTTTAAGTCCTCATTTCCACCTGCCTAAGCTTCCTGACTCACCTGCTGCCTTACCAGCCCTTCTGGATTGTAATTCTATCTGTAATATCGAATTCTATCAGAATAGTCTTTCTTCCCCATTCTTCCTAGAACCACCCATCCTTCCCAGAGATCTCCCTATTCTATCAGAATAATCTTTCTAAAACGCAGGTCAGTTCGCATACAATGCAAAATGTCTGCAAGTCTTCACGTTCCAAAGTCAGCGTCGAGATTCTCCGTGTGCCCCAGTGAGCACTTCAGCCTCACCACTCATTACTGTACCTCGTGCATCTTATTCTGCAGCCAAGTGCATCTAACTGTTCTCTGAACTTCCCCTCTCCTCCCCGTCCCACACCCGCCCCCCAGGACCTGTGTTCCATAGTGTCCTTCCCCCGATATATAAATCCACAATATCTCTCTGTCCAGGAAGTTCTGACTGAGCTGTTGTTAATACAAAACTTTAATCGACTGAACCTTTGATATTTTGAACATTTCAGTCAATTAAGCACTGTCAGTGCTCTTCAACTAAAGGCTACCAAAGATACACCTGTAGCTGAACAAGCTGGGTCTATTACTCATTGCAGCAAGGTAGAACGCACATCAGGGAACCATGAGGTGTCTCAATAAAAGGGGGTTAGATGCTACTTACAGGATCTGAACTCTAGTTGGACGATTTGGGCAGGATTCACTCTAGAGTGGGTGCTGTCACAAAGCGGGAGCAGTTCTATGTTTGAGTATCTCAATGAATCTTATCTATGTCAAGGGCAAGCTAGGTCAAGGCTACAGCTGTAATTAATAAAGAAATGGCTGGCCTCAATTTATCTGTGAAAGAAGAGGAGTTGTGGTATTTTGTGGATTGCATGGTGACTTTGGTTTTGTCTGTACTTAGAATTATGAAATGGTCTGGTCTGTCTCACTTTATCATGGCCTGTTAGTGACCATGTCTGACGTCAGTTTCCACGGGACCATTTATGTGCCTGTGTCCAACAGGAGACACAATGGCCCAGCTGTGAGCACAGCACTCAGCCAGCTCTTAACACCTCGAAGGCCTACCTGTAATTGCCCGACAAGCTCCCAGATGTCAGTGGGACATCTTCTCTTCTTACTGCCACCACGATGTCAATGTAGAGAATTAAATTTTTTTCTTAGGAAGAGTACAGATTATGCAGCATTACCACAGCTCTTAGCTAGGTAGACACGATCCTAGTTGGTATGCCAGTGTTGAGGGCAGATATCACATTTTGAGATATAACAAAGGAAGGGCACGGTACTGGCCCACTGGGTTGGGATGTGGGGAAAGGAGATACCTTAAGGTATACAGTCAATAATTCTCAGGAATCTGTGATGTGTAGATCAGGAATCCCCTGGAGCTTCTTAAACACAAGAATTGTCTTCATCTTAGTGAACCTAATAAATAAAGCTTCCTGGTTCATAAAAGATGAAAGTTGTCCACTGCACTTATCCAAGAATCTAAATGCAATTACACATTCATTAGCAAGCTAAATGTCTTCATATCTTGTAGGTGTGCTTCTTTTTTTCTTTATTGCTATTGAGTTGCTATTAAAATCCTAGGCGGTAAGTCTTATCTTAGACTGTGTTTCCGGAAGACACCATCAGAGTGCTGATACTGACAAGTGTGACTTTAGAGGGAGCAGCACCAGCTGTCTTTCGGGCCACAGAGACCAGAGATGCAGCCCACACGTGAGGCATCTGTAGAAAGTAGGAAAAGCAGCACCTGAAATTCCTACGATTTCCTTCAAAATTTTTTTATTTGGAAAAAAGTCTAAACGTTCTTTCTTTTACAGTCTGGATGATCTAAATGAGTTACCCACCCTCTGGTAGAGAAAAATCAGCAGAGATACATGATTGGCAAGTTGTCCCCGGTCTCATCTGTGACAGGCAATTAGCATCCGAGATAAAAACTGATACTTGAGGGGCACCTGGGTGGCTCAGCCGATTAAGCGTCCAACTTTGGCTCAGGTCATGATCTCACGGCTTGTGGGTTCGAGCCCCACATCGGGCTCTGTGCTGACAGCTCACAGCCTGGGGCCTGCTTTGGATCCTGTGTCTCCCTCTCTCTTTGCCCCTCCCCAGCTCGTGCTCTGTGTCTCTCTCTTAAAAATAAATAAACGTTAAAATGTTTTTTTAAAAAAAACTGTTTTTTTCCATGTAAAAATCCTCTGATGCCTTATATTTTAAATTCTTTAAATAGTAACTTAAGGCACACTCTGTAATGGCACGGTTAATTCAGTTCAACTAACAAGGTCAGAATAATAACAATTTCATGAGACAGGGGCCAAGACTGATGAATTCAGGCAAACCGTCTCCAACCAGGGATTCCTTCCAGTGTTGGTCATCATCCAAATGGCATCTCCAGATGCCACCATCGCACTGAGAACACATGAGACCCCACGGCTCCCACCTGCAAGGACAACAGCACGGCCTCCGACAAGCTCCTTCCACCGTGGCACCTGCTACAGTGTTTGCAGGGCTCCACGCTCTCACCTTCTCCGGTCTTCGGGAGATTTCAATTTGCAATTTTTTTAGAGCACGTGTGGCCTATCACTTAACATTGTCACCGCAAGATAATATTTCAGTGATTACTCAGCGCTGACATTTTATTATTTAATATTAAAATCCCATCAGAAATCCCTAGCCTGATAAGCTAAAAATGAGGTTTGAAAATAAAGCACCTGGCAAGTCTGATTTGCAGTCACCCAAAAGGCATTTTGTCAGATGGGAACTAATTATCAACCTGACATGATTTCAATCTGCTGTCATTTTATGAAATGGGATCGGTTTGCTCTCTATAAAGATGATCAGGATTGCCGCTTTTCAGCTAGACACCCAATTTCACCTATTCTCACGAGATTCTTCTATTATGCAAACTAGTGGTAAAGCAATTACATGCTCCAAAAGATTAAGACTAAAAATTTCACATTCAGAGAATTGTCATTTTCACCTCTTAAAATGTAAATTCTTGCCAGATGTTAAGATGCCTTTTTTATTTCACACAATGTCACCTAATGATCTGAGGAAGCAAACCCTCTGAAAGCAGTTTTATCTCCCAAGTCCGATGAGAGAACACTCTGACAGAACTCCAAGGCTCTACCCCGGGGACATCGCCTAATAACTGAAGGAACCATGGAAGGCGATACATGCTTCTTCGTTCAGTGGCTAGACGTCCACTATTACCAAGCTAAATGCTCCAGCTGGCCATGAAGGAAGTGTGAGTAGAAAGCAGGAGGAGAAAGTGGTATTTTTAAACAGGAGACACTTTACCCTTCCGCGGCTTAAGAGGAAATGCTGGAATGTCCATGGATGGAAAGAAAGGGGAAGAGCTCTTAGCTACTCCATGCCAGGAAATGTGCCGCATGCCTCTCATTTAATGCCCTCACACACACAGCAGACCACAGTCAGCGACTTGTCCCCACCTAGGCTGTGACAACAAGTGCAGTTGAGATGACGAGCATCTAAGATGTTATTCATAAAAACAAAAACTGTGGCCCAGAGATGTCCTGTCAGTTTCTTGTGGTGAGAGTCAATGGGAGGGGGTCTCACAGACAGGTTCTCACTTCCCAGTGTGGAAAGAGAAAAGACCAGGAAATCTATTTTCTATTTAGGACCCATGTGAGCCCCCCTCTTACATGCTGATAAACTCTACCCCATAGTATTAAACAACATTTTAATACTATCAAGCCACACAAAGTAGCATTTATCATTAAATAACTACATTCCATTTAAAGTGTGACAAATAAGCCAACTAGGAGAGCCTGGGTGGCTCAGTAGATTGAGCATCCAACTCTTGATTTTTGGCTCAGGTCATGATCCCAGGGTCATGGGATCAAGCCCTGTGTCAGGCTCCATGCTGAGCATGGAAACTGCTTAAGATTCTCTCTCTCTCTCTCTCTCTCTCTCTCTCTCTCTCTCATTCTCTCTCTCTCATTCTCTCTCTCTCTGTCTCCTTCTGCCCCTCTACCCTGCACTCTCTCTCTCTCTCTAACAATAAACAAATGAATAAATAAATAAACAAACATAAAAGTAAGCCAACTAAGTAGAAAATTTTAATATGATTAAGAAAGGAAGTCTGAGGAGAAGAGAAGGGGGAAACAAGGCTGGTTTCTGGGTTGGTAATGTTTGATTTTTCCTTCCCTGCAGGAAGCAGAACGCTCGGGAGACTGGGAATGAACTACTGGGGAAGATCCTGACGGAGAGATCCTGCTCCCGCTGGCTGGCGAGGGGAATCGCAGACTGTGTTCTGACCTGCTCAGGGCTGGGAGCAGCACACCCGTGAGTCACGGCATGAGTGAGACCGTTCTTCCCGGCACAACACGTGCTTGCTCTGTTTGCAAGCCCAGCGGTCTCGGAGCTCTGTACTCCCAGCAGGCAAGGGCACCACGGGGCTTCCTCCTCGGCACGGCCCATTCCACGGCACACACACACTGCCACGCACGTGGAAGAAAAGTGGCCCTCCACTGGGAAAGCCATTCCCATTTCCACCAGGGCTCTGACAGGAGAGCACGGGTGTAAGCACAGAAAAGGCATCTCACGGCATCCGCAGAAGCGGAGAACCTTCTTCACCTCAACGTTTAATGGGAAACCCAAAAATGTTACTGTGATAGTTAATTTCCCGTGTTAACTTGGCTAAGCCACAGCACCCAAATATTTTGTCAAACACAAAGTCGCTGTGAAGGTACTTTTTGGATGAGATTAGTATTTAAAAAAGCAGCAGACTTTGAGCCAAGTGATTACCCTCCAAGATGCCGGAGGGTCTCATCCAGTCGATGAGAATTGGATCATCGGATCATCAGAGTTGGATCGACGGATCCAGTTGAAGGCCTAAATGCAAAGACTGATGTTTCTTGAGAAGGCTGTAACATAGACACCCTGCCTGAGTTTCCAGCCTGACAGCTTGCACTAAAGATTTAGAACCTGCCAGTTCTCACAATTACATGAGCCGATTTAAAATCAGTCACTATCTCTCAATATTTCTCTTTTGCTCTCTCCAAATATGTACTGTTTTTCTCTCCGTTACCTATTTACATCATCATATATATATAGTGTCATCACATAAAATGTCAATCCCATGATTTCTTAAAAAACCAGAGAACTACGGCAGCCTGTGTGGCTCAGTCGGTTAAGAGTCCGACCTGGGCTCAGGTCATGATGTTTGAGTCTTGCATGGCTCATGGCTCATGAGTTTGAGTCTTGCATCGGGCTCTGTGTTGACAGCTCAGAGCCTGGGCCTGCTTCATATTCTGTGTCTCCCTCTCTCTCTTTGCCCCTCCCCTGCTCACACTGGCTCTCTCTCTCTATCTCTCTCTCTCTCTCAAATATAAATAAACATTAAAAAAATGTTTTAAAAGAAAACCAGAGGACTAGAAGTTTACATGAGAAAGGTTTTTCAACCCCCCTCCATGCTTAGTTGCAATTCCTACTAATTCCTTGCATTGATTCATGAGTATGAGATGTGCCCCTAGCATGTTCTGGGCATGGAGCCACGGCCCCTGGGTTGGAATCTGCATTCAGTCCCCTTCTGGGTATGTGGCCACCGGGATATGACTGAAGCAAACAGGAGGCATTTAATAGATGTGGCTTGACGCCATCTACCTTGCAGGGAGGGCACTGAAAGGACCAGACATGTGAAACACCCAAAACCTAGGAAGATTCATGCTCACTGCATGGCGGTTTGGGGCTGCTACAAGATTACTGATAAAATAACTTCCTCCTACCCCCAGTGGGGAGAGAGACACATGCAAAGACAATTAATATGTTTTAAAGACCAGACAAGTGATATTGAAGGTGACTGTTGAACTTCATAATTTTTTTAAATGTTTATTGTTGAGACAGAAAGACAGAGACAGAATACGAGCCAGGGAGGGGCAGAGAGAGAGGGAGACACAGAATCCGAAGCGGGCTCCAGGCTCTGAGCTGTCAGCACAGAGCCCGATGGGAGGGGGCTCGAACTCACAGACTGAGAGATCATGACCTGAGCTGAAGTTGGGTGCTTAACCGACTGAGCCACCCAGGTCCCCGACTGTTGGGACTTCAGGGGGCGGAAAGCTGATTCAGCCTAGGAGAAGATGACAGGTGAAACGGGGTGACAGGGAGCAGGCATCTGGGTGGAAGGCACGAGCAGAACCAGGACTCAAGCAAAACCGGGGAAGTGGCCGCCACACCGACGGGCCAGGCGCCTGTGAGAGGAATCACGCTTCAAAGCCTTCTGTAGGGCTAGCTCATGCACGTGTGGAGACACAGGCAGGAGAGAAGGGACACAGAAGAGCTGCCCACGTGTGTTCTTTCCAGACCACACAGGTAGGTTGTGCAGATACACATTTTGACTGGTGACCCACTCTGACTTCGGAGTAGCAAAACGTACAATAATAAAAAATCAGTCAAATGCAGAGGATCTTTGGAAAATAAATGATGGGATTTTCACACATTTGCACAGGGCGTCACAGGTCCTATGACACATACTGTGCACAGAGTAAGAATTTAAATAGATGAGAAAATTCTAAATGGATTGCGTCCTGTTTTTTATGCCTATTAGGGTGGAAAAACACTCTCCATTAACCTAAGAACACAGTATTAAACGACACCGAAGCCAGTAAAAGCTCTGGAGTGACCTGTAGTAAATCGTTAAAAAATAATTAAGCTGTTACGAGATTAAGCCTGTTTTTAATTTTCCTCATTTTGCTTACTTGGATTTTCTTATTTTTCCGCAATGACTGTGAAGTGCTCACGAAGAGGGAGAGGGTGTTTTTTCGAGGGCACTGGTTGGGATGAGCACTGGGTGCTGTATCGAAGCCAGGGTGACGATAAATTATATTTAAAAAATGAAAAACATAAATAAAAACAATTAACTGAAAAAAAAAAAAACACAAAAAAAACAAAGAAAAAAAACACAAGCCCTGCCACCCATAAGCCTAAAGAGAAAGTGTGTCATAAACGAGCGGCGCGGGGCACCTGGGTGGCTCAGTCGGTTAAGCGTCCGACTTCGGCTCAGGTCATGATCTCGCGGTCCGTGAGTTCGAGCCCCGCGTCGGGCTCTGTGCTGACAGCTCGGAGCCTGGAGCCCGTTTCGGATTCTGTGTCTCCCTCTCTCTCTGACCCTCCCCCGTTCATGCTCTGTCTCTCTCTGTCTCCAAAATAAATAAACGTTAAAAAAAAATTAAAAAAAAAAAATAAACGAGCGGCGTTAAGTTACACGTACAAGCGAACGCATTCGACGAGCCAACGTCTGCTCGGATGCGAACGACGAGTTACAAGTCTGAGGCTGGAGACAGAAAAGACCTGCGGTGCACGAGGGAACCCACCTGGGTCACAGAGGCATTTGTAGCTGGTGCCCACGCTGCGGCAGGTGCCGTGCGCGCAGGGGCTGAGAGCACAGAAGTCCACCAGCTGGGCGCACGTGGGCCCCGTGAAGCCCGCGCTGCAACTGCAGGTGAAGCGCACGCCGTCCGCGTGGCAGGTGCCGTTGTTCTGACACGGTGACGAGGCGCACGGGTCCACCTTTTCTTCGCAGGCCGATCCGAAGTACCCTGCCGGAAAACACAGACCCCGGGAAGGATTAAAACAATAAAAATTAAACTGTGTTCACACAGAATAGCTAGGAGACCGGGTCCATACTTCTTCACTTTTCCCCCACTGTGAACCGATTAATGCATTTAACGGCTTCCGCGTTCGGATAACCCAACGACCCGGGTAAGGCAGGTTTTCTTAGCTTTGCGAACCGTGGGTTAAAATATTAAGCTCGTGTTTCCAGTTTGTTGAAATGTAAGACTACTTAGATGTACAGACATACAGGGACATGAAAGTATTTACAAGTATACAGGTGTATATGTATGTGTGTCTAGAAAGTGTGTCTAGAGTCTAGAAAGATGCCAAACATAAATTAATGATGATTACCTTCAGGAAAGTGGGATTGGGGCAAGTGGACGGCTTTCTCTTATTTCATACACATTGCTGGGGGAAAGACGTCCCTTGCTTTGCTTCAAAAAAGATAGAATTCTGAATTTAAAAAGTTAAACCCACATAAAAGAGTAAACAATGAAAAAAATCTCCCACCAATATCCCCTACACCCCGTTCTTTTCTCTAGAAGCAGCCACGGTTAGCGGTTTCTTGAACATACACCTTTTTTCAAGCTGGTTACCATAATGGATAAGCTGTGTTGTATCCACAGAATGGGATATTACTCAGCAGTAAAAGGGAGCTAAGCTTCTACTCTTGCTACAGTGTGGCTGCACCTCAAAAAATGACACCAGCTAAGAGAAAGCAGTTAAAAAAACAACACACAGGGGCAAGGGGCACCTGGGCAGCTCAGTCAGTTGAGCTTCCGACTCTTGATTCCGGCTCAGATCATGATCTCACAGTTTGTGGGGTTGAGCCCTGGCTTGGGCTTTGCATTGGCAGTGTGGAGCCTGCTTGGGATTCTGTCTCTCTGCCCCCACCCCCAGGCTTGCTCACACGCTCTCTCTCTCTCAAAAATAAATAAATAAACATTAAAAAAAACCCAACACATATTGTGTGACTCCACTTATAAGAAATGTCCAGAAAAAACAAATCTAGACAGAAAACAGATCGGTGCTTGCGTGGGGCTGGGTGGGAAGAGGGACTGACTTTGGCCATGAGCAGTCTTTGGGGTTGATGTAAATGTTCCAATATCGCATTGCGGTGACACATTTACTAAAATGCATCGAGTTGTATACTTAAGATGAATGAAATTCATGATATCTAAATTGTACCTTAATAAAGCATTAAAATTTTTAAAAATATTAAACGCGCTAATTGTGGGGGCACCTGGGTGCTTTAGTCATTGAGCGTCCAACTCTTGATTTCCACTTAGGTCATGATCTCACGGTTCATGAGTTCAAACCGAGTCATGCTCTGTGCTGACAGTGCGGAGCCAGCCTGGGATTCTCTCTCCCTCTCCCTTTGCTCCTTCCCTGCATACACTCATGCCCTCCTTCTAAAATAAATAAACTTTTTTTTTTGACGTTTATTTATTTTTGAGAGACAGAGCATGAGCAGGGGAGGGGCAGAGAGAGAGAGAGACACAGAATCCAAAGCAGGCTCCAGGCTCTGAGCCGTCAGCACAGAGCCCGACGTGGGGTTTGAACCCACGAACTGCTATATCATGACCTAAGCGGAAGTCGGATGCTTAACCGACTGAGCTACCCAGGCACCCCAATTAATAAACTTTAAAATATATATAAATGAAATAAATGTGCTAATTATGTGGGTGATTTCTATTCTGTTTTCTGTACGTATGTTTCAGTATTTCTCAATTTAAAAAAATATATGTACATATATGTGGGTCTGTAGGTTTGTGTGTCCAGGCAGAGACTTGACAATGCTTTAGTAAAACCTAGCCTTCCTCTACCAGTTTAAGAGCAGCTTGAAACTTAAATGAAAATTGTTCAAATTTTAGAAACAAAAGTTAAATAATTTTACTAATAGTTTTTATTCCAATATTCTCTTCAACTTCTCTTGTCTACATTTAAGTTTGTATTTCCCTGTCTTCACACAGAACCCCTAGCAATGCTGGCAATTTCTGTTGTTACCGTTAAAGACATGGTGAATATATTAAACAAACAAAAAGAGCTCCCAGACTTAATTATCTGAAGCATCCCTCATAAATAGGCATAATCAACCTGGTAGTTTTCCAAACAGAATAGAAAATTTTTTTTCAAAATCCAATACTATTCAACATTTTATAAAGTTCCCAGTAGTTTTTTTTTTTTTAATTTTAGAGATCATATTAAAAATGTACTACATCAGTTTTAATAACCCTTGAACTCCCCAAGGAGTCCCTTCACGGCCTAGGGTGGAATATAACTCCATCTTTCATGAGACGTGTTCCATTTTACTCTGACTGAAAAGGAGATACTCAATACGTATTGCCATAGGACAAACAGCGACCAAGGCGAGCCTGACCTCTCTAACCTGCTGCCTCCCCCAGAAAAGAGCTGAAATTATGTTCTTCATAAAGTTGTTGTGAGTTCTAAAAGGATATGTAGCAAAACTCCCAAAACCGCTCCTGATCTAATGCGGAATAAACGAATTCAATAAAAACGGTGATAATAACAGCAGACATCCACCGGGGGCTCACGTGCACGGCTGGTTCTAAGCCTTTACGTGCATCATGTCATCTAAGCCCGCCCTAACCGTACGATAAAAGAACTCTGAGTAACTCTACTTAATGATGAGACATCAGAAACACGAAGTAGCCTGTGGAGGTCTACGTAGCTAGTAGAGGGCAGAGCTGGGATTCTAGCTCCACGGCACAGAAACCAGCAATGGGCCAATGAAGCCGTCGGGATCTAAAAACACAACCAAGACTCATGTTTTCTATCCTGTGTGTACCTTGATGGAGAAAGAAATAGGAGACTGATCGATCAGGTCAAAATGTAAAAAACAACAACAACACAAAGTTTAGAAAGGCAATCACGAGATTCAAGTCCATATACCCCGTTACAGATATTCACATAATCCACATAGAATATCCCAAGTAGGAAGAAAGATAGTAAATACGCAAGGAGATGCGAAGGGTCGTGACTGGGGTGAGCCCATATCTCAATAAGGCCAAGAGGAGTGTGGGAAAGTCAACATAAATGAGGGCACTGGTCAGAGGCCAGAGCACGAACCGTCCTGTGTGCCTCAGTAACGAGGGCGCATTTCATTCTGAAGCCACAGGACATCATGTATTCACGTTTTGTTGATGTCCCTAATTGCAAGCAATGTGGAGGGCGAATTAGTGGTGCTCAAGACCGGACACAGGAAACTAGGTGTTTGCTGGCGTAATTGGGGTGAGAGGTTATGAGGAACAATTTGCAGCAATAGGGATGAAGAACGTGAGACCGACAATAAATGCTTTCACGAGCAACGCCGTCAGTTCAGGCACCAATTAGACGGCGGGGGGAAAGAAAGAGAAGAGAAACCGGGTAACAGGAGCCAAAAATTCAAACGTCAGCAGGGGTCAGGCAGGTAGTGTTGATGAAGGAAGTGGGGCTGTTGGAAGACAGACAGCAAGGAGCGGGAGGGACGGTGGCAAACTGTGGCACGCATGCTCCTGGAGTGCATTCCAAAGTGGGTGGCTGTCACTCACCTGAGGCCAACCGTGCCATTTGGAAGGTGGATCCAGTTGCCAGATCTTCTGAATGTTCAAGAAATATCTGAAATCTTGATTCTTGTTTGAACCCCTCCTATTTTAAAATGTCGGTAAGTCGGGGGAGGGGGGCGCCTGGGTGGCTCAGTCGGTTAAGTACCCGACTTTGGCTCAGGTCATGATCTCCTGGCTTGTGGGCTCGAACCCTGTGACAGCTCAGAGCCTGGAGCCTGCTTCAGATTCTGTGTCTCCCTCTCTCTCTGCCCCTCTGCCACTCACACTCTGGAGTGCTCTCTCTCTCTCTCTCTCTCTCTCTCTCTCTCTCTCAAAAATAAATACACATTAAAATGCTGTTGGTAAGTCATTTCTCGGGCAAGTAAAACATGTCTGTGGGCCCCTGTATATGCGCCTTCTCTGTGTGACCCAACGTTAAGCACAGGCTTTGGAGCCAAAGGGAACTGGGGCTGAATACTATCTCTGCCCACTAGTAACTGTGGGACCGTGGGCAAGTCCTTAATCATCTTGACCTCATGTTTCTGTATTCATGGAATGGGGATGATAATGCCTACAACATATGGTTTTTATGAAGCTTAAATGAAAAACTCTGGAAAACATTTGGCACAGTGACTGGCAAATAATAAGCGTTCAGTAAGAAGCAGCTATAATTATAATGTGTTTCCAGACTGGGGCACAGTGTGGATGGTGTTGTTACCAACTGCAATGGTAAACACAGGAGGAGACTCCCAGTGCAGAGTGATGAAGTCAGCTTTGTGCGTGTTGAGCTGAGGCACTTTCCTGGTTGTTCAGGACTCACTTGACTACAGATCTAGTGCTCAGGGAAAGAGATACGATGCAGAGGACATGGAGTAGGGGTCAGATGCATACAGATGGGAACCAAATTCACAGGTGTGGATGCTAACACTTGAGGCCAGTGTCTGGAAGAGAGTCCTCACTAGAACCTGACCATGCTGTCACCCTGATCTCCGATTTTCAGCCGCCATTACTATAAGAAGTAAATGTCTATTGTTTAAGCCAACCGTCTATGGTATTGTCATAGAAGCCCAAGCTAAGACACCATTGCTTTGACCAGAAAACTCTCCATTTCCATCACCTAAGCAATTGTCATCCTCTTAATGACATGACATCCTTTGTAAATGACTCACATCTTCCCTCGCCACCTCTTAAAGGACCTTCCCATGAGAGAAAAAGACAAAGTTGCATAGCACAAGAAACGCAAAGCCAGGAAACCAAAGTTTGAATCTTCTTACTAGCTGTGTGACCTTGGGCAAAGTACTTAATCATTCTGTGCTTTAATTTTCTTACATGAGAAATAAGGATGACCCCTGCTGCACAGGATTAAATAGGATGGCAGGTGGGGCTCAATAAATGTTGGAGTCACCTTCCTTTAAGCAGTGGTCCTGGGGAAACTCCAAATTGCCTGTACACCCAGAGTCTGTGGTCAGGGCACGGGAGAGAGGCCGGCCTGTCAGCCGATCTCTGCAACATGATCGAACTTCACATGTGCACGAATCCTTCAGGGTGGAGTCCCGGGATATAGCCAAGAGGGAGTGTTTTGGAATCGAGCGGTGTTCACACGCTGATCTCAAAACACGTGCACAGCTATTGGGTCGTCCAGTAAGGCTGACACGTGGAGGTGGGGTCCTAGAGCAAACAGTTGAGGGAAGAGGTGAGAGGTAGGGCCATCGCCGGCAGCATTTCTGCACAGGCTCAAAAGGGCAATCTGCCGAAACAGTGTCTGTTAATGGAAAACACTTGTCCATACCAGGCACCGTTCCAAGTGTTTTAGCGAAAATAACTCATTTAACCCTAGTACGAATTCTATGAGCTAAGTACTATTATTTCCTTTTCAAATGGGTAAACAGAGGCACAGAAAGACCAAGTAACTTGCCAACATTACACAGCTAGTAAATGGCAGGGATGAGATTGGGCTTAGGCAGTCTGATTCCAAAATCCAAGCTTCTGACTGGTACTTGTTGCTGTAACGCTCGAGGTCTGGGGTGCAGCAGAAGGGCCGAGAATGTGAAAACACGTAATCCAGGATCTGTCAGAGCTCTGTCACTTGCTGGCTGGCAGAAAAGGGCCTGTTGTAGCAGAGTACGTTCAGCACAAAGGGCTTGCTGTCTCCGATATCTGTCTCCTCTGCTTTCACTGCAATTGCGTATCTGGTCACAAAGCTGCACAGAATAATGGCTACACCCACCCGCCTCTTCTGCAGCTAGATGTAAGCCTGCACCTACATTCTGGATAATGGGATATACATGGAAATCTCTTGAGGTTGCTTCTGAGAAACGTCCTTAGAAGAGAGTTGGCATGCAACTTCATTTTATCCCTTCATTCATTCTACTGCCTGGACCGCAGATATGATGCCTGAGTCTTTTCCCACTTTGGTAGAAAAATAAGCCAGAGACAATAATGCTCAGCGAACCCCAGGAAGGGTAAATTCAAAGAAAACAAGCAAGTATGTCATAGTCAAAGTACTGATCACCAAAAATTAGATTAAAAAAAATATATTAAAAGTATCCAGAAGAAAAGACAAAATACATACACTGAACAATGAAAAGAATTACAGATGACTTTTTATTAGGATCTATGGAGGCAAAAGACAATAAAATTATCTCGTTAAGGTACTGAAAGAATAAACCTATCTCCAAGAATTCTATGTCCAGGGAAAATAACTTCAAATAATGGGAGTTAATTAAGACATTTTCTAGTAAACAACAGCTGAGAGAATCTGTTGCCAACATATCTACCTTACTATAAAAATATGAAAGAGTGTTATTAAAGCAGAATATAAATGATAACAGATAGAAACTCAAGTTTATAGGAAGAAATAAAGAGCACTGGAAATGGTACATTTGGGGCTAGCTAAGCTTTTTTTTCTTTTCTTTATTTAAAAACAACTGGCTATTTAAAGCAAAATTAGCAACGCTGAATTATGATGTTATAACCTACTTAGCAGGAAAATACAGAACAACAATAGAATAAAGAATGAGGAGGGAAGTTGATAGAATTATACTGTCATTAGCTACTTTAATGCCCAGAGCAACCACTAAACAAAAATAAGAAATTAAGGGGTTCCTGGGTGGCTCAGTCAGTTGAGCGTCTGACTTCAGCCCAGGTCATGATCTCATAGTTCATGGGTTCAAGCCCCCCATCAGGCTCTGTGCTGACAGCTCAGAGCCTGGAGCCTTCTTCGGATTCTGTGTCTCCCTCTCTCTCTGCCCCTCTCCCACTCGCACTCTGTGTCTCTGTCTCTCAAAAATGAATAAATGTTATTAAAAATTGTTTTTAAAAAGAAAGAAAAAACAAAACAAAACCAAACACAACAGCAAAAAACAAAGATACGGCTAAAAAAGTCAACTGGAGAGAAAAAAAATAATTTCTAAATACTCAATTTTCCCAAAGAAAGAATAAAACCTAGAACATAGGAGATGACTAGAAAACAAATAGCAATAAGGTAAACTTAGATCCCACCCTATTTTTTTTTTTTTAATTTTTTTTTTTTCCAACGTTTTTTTATTTATTTTTGGGACAGAGAGAGACAGAGCATGAACGGGGGAGGGGCAGAGAGAGAGAGGGAGACACAGAATCGGAAACAGGCTCCAGGCTCCGAGCCATCAGCCCAGCGCCTGACGCGGGGCTCAGAGCCTGACACGGGGCTCGAACTCACGGACCGTGAGATCGTGACCTGGCTGAAGTCGGACGCTTAACCGACTGCGCCACCCAGGCGCCCCAGATCCCACCCTATTGATAACTGCATTGAAAAGAAATGACTAACAATGCAAAGATCGTCAGACTGACAAAAAAAAGCAGGACCTAATTACATGCTCTCTAAGAGAAACTCATAAGGAGGGACATTCAACGTGAAAAAATGGGCAATCCCTCAGGAAGATATAACAACCCTCAATGTGCAGACCTAATAAGAGAACTTTAGAATACATGAAAGAAAAAAAAAAACTGCCAGAGGGAGAAACAGATCCCATCAGAGAAGGACTTCTTTCTTCTTACCTGATAGAATAAACTGACAAAATGAGCTCGTGTCTACAATATTTCAAAACACTATGGACCATCTTGACCTAATGAATATTAATATAAAACTATACCCAAGCCAGATCGCAAATTCTTTACACATGCACATGAAACAAGTCAGTTATCTCAACAGATGTGTCAAAAATCATTTGACAAAAAATCAATGTCCATTCAATACTTTTAAAAGGGGGAAAAACTATCAGCAAACGAAAACAGAAGGTTATTTCCTCCATCTGACAGGGCATAAATGAAAACCTTCACATTTACTTTTTTTTAATGTTTATTTTATTTTTGAGAGAGAGAGAGAGAGAGAGAGAGACAGACAGAATGTCAGCAGGGGAGGGGCAGAGAGAGAGGGAGACACAGAATGCGAAGCAGGCTCCAGGCTCCGAGCTGTCAGCACAGAGCCCGACGCGGGGCTTGAACTCAGGAACCGTGAGATAGATACCTGAGTGGAAGTCGGACGCTTAACCGACTGAGCCACCCAGGTACCCCGAAAACCTTCACAGTTAACAGTGAAATAATGAGCAGTCTCCCCTAAGATAGAGAACAAACCAAAGGAAAATAATTTTTTTGTACAAATTGACAAAGGTGGCTCTATACTTTGTATCGCCATGCGAGGAACCTAGAAAGCCCAAAACAATGCTGGAAAGAGGAAAAGAGAAAAACTGGGAGGATTACTCTAGCTGACTCGAAGCTTAGGATAAAGCTACAGTAATCAAACCACAATTATCTGGAGTGCCTCTTGTTTGCCACGAAACCAAATTCTGATTCGTAAACCATGTCAGCGCAAATCAAATAACTCTTCTTTCAGGTCTTAGCTTCCTCATTTGTTAAAAATGGAGATGAGAGGACAGCTGTGTGAACCAAATAGTTATACTAATAGAGGAAAAGGAAGAGGAATCTTTTTATTAATAATAATCAATTTATTGTATATTACTAATTAAGTGGTATCCACTAATATTATTATGATGAATAATTATTAGTGATAATAGCAAATATTGAGTTCTTATTATATACTAGACACTATGCTAAGCCATTCGTACCTATTACAACTACTGGCTCAATCAGAGTCTACTATTATCCACTTGGACAGAAGAAGGCTTAGAGACTAGATGTCAGGGAACTAGTCCAGGGACATCAATTAGTAAGTGAGAAAAGCAAAATTCAAACTGAGGTCTGTATGACTCCACATCTGTGCTCTTAAGCCTCATGCTAGGAAGAGAATTTGTCTCAAAGCATTTGAAAAGTTGAAGGTGCTATGCTAGCAAAAGAAATTACAGCCAGATTAAACCCATCAGTATCCTAAATTCTTTAATTTAAGATGGCTTTAGAAAATGGAAATCATGGGGCCCCAGGGTGGCTCAGTCGGTTAAGCGTCCAACTTCGGCCCAGGTCATGATCTCATGGTTCGTGGGTTCAAGCCCCGCATCGAGCCCTGTGCTGACAGCTCAGATCCTGGAACCTGCTTAGGATTCTGTGTCTCCTTCTCTCTCTGCCCCTCCCCAGCTCACGCTCTGTCTCTCTCTCTCTCTCTCTCTCTCTCTCCTTCAAAAATACACAAAAAAAAAAAAAAAAAAAAAGGAAAATGGAAATCATGGGCCCCTGGGTGGCTCAGTTGTTAAGCGTCCAACTCTTGATTCTGGCTCAGGTCATGATCTGAGGGTTGTGAGATGGAACCCTGCATTGGGCTCCTTGCAGAGCCTGTTTAAGATTCTCTCTCTTCCTCTCTCTGCCCCCTCCCCCACTTGTACTCTCTCTCTCTCTTCCTAAAAAAATTAAAGAAAAAGAAAAGAAAATGGAAATCACTTAGCACTTGTAAATTTCGAACTCTGTGCTTTTGAAATGTTCTGGGACTAACTGGTTCTCAGTATTGCCAGTGCCACGTGAGGGATATTTTTAAAATATGGTTATTAAACTTGAGTTCTAAGGAATAAACATATCACATGTACTACCAACTTCTTATAAAACCAGAAGTCATCTTTAAAATCACCCAAATACCAGACTTGGAGCCAACATGCCAACCAATGCAGGCATGGCCTCCCAACTGGCCCATCAAGGACAGTCGGCTGGTTTATGGGTCTTGCTATAATACATGTTACACACAGGTGAATATGTAAGTTCTTGAAATTTTGAATCAAATCTGGCTTGTAAACAGGATACTGATTACAGAAAGCTTGAATGTTACCTGAACTGTAGTCAAAAACTGAACTGTAGTCCAGGTAAAGAAACAATGTATATTCAATTTCTAGATCTACAAATGAGTTCCTATGTAAGTGATCCCAAAACAGATACAGTGTTTTAGGGGTCTGATTTCCTTATGTAAAAATACAGAAGTCTGTGACTCAAAGCTAAGACAAAGATTACTAGAAAGGGCACTTCTGCGTGAATTTACAGAGCACAATGCCGTTCTGTGAGTGCTGGCAGAAAGGTATCTTACGCCACAAGGTAGAAAAGACCCATCTTCGGCTGAGACCCCAGCCAGTACAGACATCAACTTTCCAAGAAACATTCTAAAAATGAGCCAAGATTTTCATTCCCCCGTTTTCTCCTCTGCCTCTCCCTTCCCCTCCACCCCCTCGGTCTCTCCACATAGACACACACTACATACAAAGAATTCCAAACTCCACATTCAATCCTAGGAACCTCTCAGCTTTTGCCTGTTCCTGCAAAATGCTATAACTCTAAAAGCAATTATTTTAGATAGCCTGTGGTGAAGTTTCACTTTCTATTAACATAACTCTTTTAGAGCTTTGACAAGTCAATCTATCAATAATGATCTCTTAAGGTAAATGTTTCTTGAAAATTCCACTCGCAGAATATGCAAACCAAATGAGTCACGATGGCAAAGGCTAGAGAGCTGGAAAACAAACTTTGACATTCTTGGATTCAACGACTTTCACGGGCACATTGAGACTCTGCAACATGGAGGACAAAGGGAATACTGCTTTGTGGAATATGGTACTACAGGTAATAAAAATAGTAACAGTAATGTTTCTGAAATGACTAAAAGATTAATAAATTAACCACACTGGAGAAATAACATGGGGTCCCAGCTGGAACCTAATGAGCAAATATACTTGGATCTACAATCCTACTTGAAGGGTAAAAAAGAAAAGTTATTTAATAATGTTAATCAACAGGTGCAGAGAGGATAATGAAGCAGTGATATTCCTTGTTTGCGATGGTCTCTTTCTAGTCATACAAACTTCATACGATACACATCAGAAAACCTTGGAAAGAAAGCACAATAGCCCCAGGGAAAAACTCAAACACACGGAAGCAATGCCAGCAGTCGAGAGATTGAGAACAACTCACGGCAACACGGGGAAAGTTTAGAAAAGGGTGAAATATCAGAGGATTAAAATGGGAAACAAGCAAGACAGGACTATGCAAAAAAAATCTAAGGAAAGAGGGGTTACTGCAACACTGTGATTTAGCTAGTTGACTGTTGCTTCAAATTCTGGATCTGAACCAGTATTTACATGAATACGCCTGCTGAGCATTTGTTACATGTGAATAAAGAAATCCACACCCTTGATATACACACATTATGCAAATCAGATCTTTGAAACCAAAGGAAACATGCCTGGACCATTTCAAGCTGCTAGACCATGAAGTCACTTGATCTAGAAAGCTATGGAGATGTCAGAAGTTTGCAGTATTAATAAGGGGGAGACGGATTACACGATACTGGCATTCTTGCTGATGCTGTCACTTAAATATTAACTCGTGATTTCACTGTCTTGGCAAATGGTCCACGTACCTGGTTGCTTCCTCTCCCCCAACCCCATGTCTAACAAATCAGTGGATATTAATAGATTCTACTTTCAAAATGCTTCCTGAACACAAACACTGCTTCATCTCTGCTGCCACCGCTCCAGTCAAAGCCACAATTATTTCCTCATCTTTACAACAGTTTCCTTGGATGAGATTCCCAAGTCTATTTTACCCCTACAAACAGTAAGAATATTTGCTCACAATTAAATATTATCAGTGCTTCCGACTGCTCTTAGAATCAAATTTGTACAGCCCGGCTGGGGTAACACTATGGCATGAACACTGTGCCTTCTCTAGGAGCTGGCCCCACCGGCCTGGCCTCCATTCAGTTCCCAGAAACGACAAGCCATTCCCCACCTAGAGCCTGGCCACATGGCACTTCTACTCCCTGGAAGTTGCCACTCCCACCTGCTTACACTTGACCTTTTCGGTTCCTGGCTTTCATGTTAGACAGGCGGGTCTGCCCTGACCACCCCATTCTGGGGACGTATCCCTCTCTTACTCTGGATCACAGAACCCCGATCACTGCCTTCATAGCACTTTGCCAAATTTGTGATGACACAGTTGTGTTGGTTTACTTGTCTATCATCAGTCCCCCACCCCCAACAAGAACATACGCTTCCTGGAGAAGGAGCCACATTCGTTCCTCAGCCTTGAGCCCCAGAACCTGGCATAGTGGCCACTCAGTAAATAATTACAGAATGAAGGAACAGATGAATGAAGAGATGAGTGACAGAGGACATGTTCTAACAGATCTGTTACAAGGCACTATGAAAAGGGTAAATGTTAGTTAGTCATCAGCGGTTTTGATTACAGATACACGAATGAGCAATCACTGAATCACGATGAAGGGATGAAACTTAGCTCATCTCGGTGCCTCGATGAGCAGCAAAGGGAAGCAAGGAGAAGGAAGTATCTCGACTCTCAGAGAGCTTATTCTTCAAAGAAGAGACCAGGAGGACACATCTAGAATGATGAACAGACAACCTGAGGCTGTTTCTTCTTTCTCCAAACACGTATGGAATGGCTCAGCCTGGTGTGAGGTTGGAGGGACAGCCCAGGCTGTCTTCCCGGGATGAGCCTGTGGTACGGGCTCTAAGCACGTCAGTGATTCAAAAGAAGGACGGATTGTGACAGGGGTGGGCGGGCCAGCAAAACCTCACGGGAGAGCTGGGTGTTGCACTGGGCCCAGAGAAAGCCCGAGATTTGGCTGGGCAGACAAGGAAGACGAATGTATTAGAATGAGAGAGGAGGTTTTGGCCAATGTTTATGGAAAACATTAATCAGGACCACACTTGTTCTGGTCCTAGGAAAGCAGACAGTTATGCAAGATAAAGAGAAAAGGGAGAACATCTAGGAAAAGCAATTATAAACCCCTACGATGTAACAGACCCAAGATGATTGCATTTACCATGTGACTTTTAATTCGTAAGAGAATCCATCTGAGAGGCTAAAAGTCACCTTAAGGACTTTTTCTTTAGCAGGACAAAAAGACAAATTTAGATCTAAGAGAGAGGAAAATGAAAAATAACTAGGAAATGGTCAGAGGAGTGTTAAATCAACTTTTCCCCAGTTTAGACTAAATAGATAAGAGACCAAAGAGATAAAACTTAGGGCAGATGGGTTACATGAGCAAAAATAATTGGCCATTAACACTGGAAATTTAGGGGGTTAGCCAGAAAGTTTTGCGGTTTTCTTTGGGCACTTACTCATCTAACCTCCAGTAACAGAGCCCAGCCATGTACCAGGCGCTGCTTCAGACCTTAGATTTCGGCGAGGAAAACAGACAATAGAGAAGTAAAGAGATAGCCTTAAGTAGTGCCACATGCTACTGAGGCAGGTAAGAGGTAGAGAATACTGGGGCTGTCTTAAATACGGTGGTGAGGGAGATCTCAATGGCCTGAGGGACTGATCCATAGTCAAGTCTGGAGCAAGGTTTCCAGCAAAAACAGCATCAGGTGCAAATGCCCCAAATAGCCTTGTGTTCTGAGGTGAATGGTGCCCCCTGGAGGACAATCCCCAAGCCCCTGCTGTGCTTGAAGAACAGTGGGAGGCAGATGACGCTCGAAAGAAGTGGGAAAAGCAGGGAGTAGTAAGAAATGAGGTCCAAGAGGTTGCCAGGGATGTGTTGGCCCTACACCACACTTTGGGTGAGAAATTACCTGAGATCTGAGAGGCAGGGAGTGAAAGCGTGGGATCTACATTTTAGAAGGGCCACTTTGCCTACTGTGTGGAGATCAGACTGTAGAGGACAAGAGTCAACCAGAAAGAAAACTCCAGAAGCTACTGTAGGAGACCAGAGAGGAACCTGGAAACCCCCAAGAGGCTGGGAATCCTGCACAAACCGTACAGCCATTCTCTCTGACGTGAACAACAACAAGAAATTTGCCCTGAAAGCTAGCCACGGGATTGCCTTCCGCATACGAGAAAAACGTTTCCACTCTTTGTAGAAATTGAGACCGGAGAAAAACGAAAGACAAAAAAAGACAGAAACTAAGAGATGGGACATGGGAGGGAGACACAGGTGCTGAATACCCACCTGCCCCGTACTACCCAACAGCTCCAGGAGATGGGTGTTATCCTTACACATAAGGACGCTGAAGCCCGGAGGGTTAAGTAATTTTGTCCAAAGCCATCTGGAAATGGACAGAAGTGAAATTCCACACAAATATGCCCTTCTCTAATGACATGGATTTTGAGCCTTAGTTCCTTCATCCGCTTAAACAAAAATGACACTCATTTTCATGAATTTCATACACGCGGATACGTGACAACACGTGGCATAGCAGTTTCCACTTGCACACAGAGAACACCGAGGGAGCGGACCCCCGGGAGAACTCTGTGTTCTTCAGCCACAGAGGTTCTCAGCCCTGGCTGCAGGCTAGAACCACTGGAGAGCTTTGAAAATTACGCCTGGTTCCCACCTCGGGGATACTGACTTAACTGGTCGGGGGTGGGGCCTGCCATCAGGATTTTTCTTAAGGAGAATGTACCTTTCCTTCCTACGGTTTATTTTTTCTGCTGGTAGCCACAGAGTTTCTTGTATTTAGTCATGAGGAAGAAAATGTATAAACTACTGTTACATTTCATAACTGTCTTTTTGCTCTGAACCAATATAGATCTGTCTTTGTACCCAGTGCCATCACATTCGACCACTATGGCCTTAATTCACTACTTTTACCTTCCCAACTTTCATTAATTATTCTTGATTGTGAGAACTATACACTGACTTCCCTCTGGGAAGCAACATACCTCTTTTCTCAGCCCCTAAGAGTTTGGAGGGAATGGACTCCAAATGCCAGCTCCAAGAGTGACTTTGTGTCTGAGACTTGGCCAGCCAAAGCAGTCCATTCCCTGGCCGGTGGTAAGCCAATGTCTCAATTCAGAACACTCTAAGTCAGCCCCGTGGCTTTTGCTGGGAGAAGACAAACTCTTCCCCACCCATCTTCAGAATGGAGCCAACGCAGGAAAGCAGAAGGAAGACTGCTAGAGAGAGAAAAATTCAGGCTTGCTGACATTATTTGAGCTTCTGGATCAAGCCATGCCTGAATTCATCCTGCATATTTGCTACAGAGCCAGTACACTCCTCCCCCCGCCCCCCGCCCCTCACATTTTCTGGTCTATTTATCTATTGTTGAAAAATCAAGATTTTTAATGGATACAGACGTGCTGTAAAAGTTACTCTGTGTGAAAACAAAAGGCTACTACCGCATTTACCTAGTCAATTCTCCTGATAAAAAGTAATTGATTAAAAATAATAAATGGATGATAAGAGTAAGGGAAAGACAGATACTCAAGGGCAGCTATGGTCTGAGGAGATGGGGAAACACAAAGAAGACACCTTCACAAGTGAGAGAATTCTCAAAGACTTCAAACAGAAGATGAGGGTTGCTGTTTCTTTTTTTTTTTTTTTTTCTAATTTCCTGGGATTTCTTCAACAGGGTCTCACCTCTGCAACTGGACCACAAGGTTTCCAGGTTTACAAAAGTTACATACAACTTTGTGAGCCTCTGTCCTAAGGAAACAGACGAACAACGCATAAAAAATACACGTACAAAATATTCTCCGCAACACAATAAAAAAAAAAAAAATAGCCAAAAAAAGGAACCTCAATGTCCCCTTCGCAAACTCCATTTCCTCAGGGATCCCAAAGGTGGCGTTCCTCATTTTGTCCTGGTCAGTCTTTCCTTCCCCACCGGGTGCTTCCCCTGGGTGGCTTCACACAAGCCCGTGGCTCAGATTAGGCTCTGGACTCAACCTCTCGAACTTAACGTCTCCAGACCAGCACTCTCTCCATGCTTCAGGTTCACGTACTTAGCTGACTGCTCGATGCTTCCTCTGGATGCTTCATGGGTTCGTTCAATTCATGTCCCATATGGAACTTCCCATCCTCCCCTCAAAGCTGCTCGCCACCCCGCAGCACCCCGTACATGCACCTGCCTACAGCTTTCTGAAGTCTGGCTTGTCCCTGTGGTCCCTGGCTTGTCCTCCTTCTCCTTCTTCAGCCAGTCTGTCCACTTCTATCTCCACTGTCACCTCCCCATTTCATCCCACCGTGACTGCTCACCTAAATTACTGTGTGAGGGTCCAAACAGGGTTCTCTGACTCTTGTCCTCCTCTGATCCATTATTCCTCCTTCAGCCACTGTAATTTCTCCCAAACGCTAAAGCTCTGCCCCTCGCCTGCTGAAACTAATCACGGTGCCCCCCCCCCCCCCCCGACAACACAGTCGGGTGGAGTCCGATCCCTTTGTCGTGTGTTTGAAGGCCTGCTGGGCTGGCTTCTACGCCAGTCCCTCACCCATGCCGCCCACACTCCATCACATTCTGCATACAGCTCTGCTGAGCTCCATTTTGTTCTTCAAACCTGGCACCCTCTCTCTGCTGCACCTTCCCGCATGCTATCGATGTTCCCTTCCTGGGAGACTGTCCTCTCCCCACAGGCCTAACTTACTCATCTTGGTGCTGCCTTCCCTTCAGGTCTCTGCTGAAACATCACTTCCCTTGGAACATTTCCTGACTTTTCTTCTAGCCCCCGGTCTGGGTGGGGGGCCCCCTTCTGAAGCACACTGGATCATCCCAGCAGAGCTCGGCCACATCCCTGATCATAGTGTCTACACTGTCTCAAAAACCACGAACCAGAGCCCCATCTGTCTTGTTCACTCCTAGATCCCTCATCATTAGCACAGTAAGTGCCTCAAAGTAGGTGATCAATAAGTAGTATGTGGATGATTAGGTCGTTCATTAAATCCATTATGCCACATTCATATGATGGTATAAAATGCAGCCACTAAGAGCAGTTCTTTAAGAAAATAATGAACGATACAGGAGAACATTTGGAACACGTTGTTCAGTTTAAGAAGCTCATTACAAAAGAGAATGCACAGTAAGATCCAATTTTAGTTTTTGAAAATGCACATTAAAAAGAGACTTCAAAGATAGTTGCCTAAAATTCAAAGTGGTCTCTCATGGGGATGGAATCATACGGGTGTTTCTTTTTCTTTGAGCTCATCTGAGCATTGGATTCTCTGATAGCGTAGGGAAAAATGATAAAATTACTTAAAGTGTGATATGAAGTCCCAGACTGTAACAGAGCAGAGGGTGATGGTCAAATACAGTGAGAGGAGACAGTGGTGACATCAGCCCACGTGCATGCCCTGATGCACAGTGACCAGATGCATTACTAAGTGTAGAGTCAGGAGCTGAAGGTGAGGAAGGGATAAGGTCTTCATATAAATTACAACCAAACATACTTGGGGCAGTTAGAAGACAAGTGGAAAATGCTTCAAGAATGGGCTATGTGATGGGAGGGGAAACCTAAGCATCTATCTTTGGGGCCCTTTTATCAGTATGACATCAGGTCTCAGGACATGAGAACTTGGTTGGAAAAACCAAGCCAAAGAAAGATTATTTAGCCAAAAATGGAAGATGATAAAGTAACCAACATTCTTCTACTTTCACAGCTGTGTGCGTGTTCAATTCTCTTAGGCCGAGTCTCTCTGTCAGCCCCACCTTAACACGCTTATAGGACTCTGAGCCCAGATCTGAACTGTTCACAATAAGACCCAGGACCATATCGCATGGTACTTTGGTCCAAGTCAGACAAAAATTTGTCTCCAGCCTCTTCCAATTATCTAAAACAGAGTGAGTGTGTATGTGTGTGTGTGTGTGTGTGTGTGTGTGTGTGTGTGTGTATACACATACACATACATACATATGCTTATGCATATGCATATACATATATATGAGCATATACGTATATGGAGATAAATTCCACTGCAGGGAAAAATAAAAATTATACTTACTTTTAGGATGTTTGTATTTCTTTTTATTTTCTTTAAATGTTTATTTATTTTTGAGAGAGAGACAGACAAAGCGTGAGCAGGGGAGGGGCAGAGAGAGATGGAGACAGGAATCTAAAGCAGTTTCCAGGCTCTGAGCTGTCAGCACAGAGCCCAACGTGGGCTGAACCCATGAGCTGTGAGATCATGACCTGAGCTAAGTCTGACACTTAACTGACTGAGCCACCCAGGTGCCTCTAGAATATTTGTATTTCCATTGTAAAGGATCTTTGTTGCTGTTAAAAACAATTATATGGGCATTCGGCTTCTTATATGGAGAAATAAGCTTTCTTTTTTTTTTAAATTTTTTTTTAACGTTTATTTATTTTTGAGACAGGGAGAGACAGAGCATGAACTGGGGAGGGTCAGAGAGAGGGAGACACAGAATCTGAAACAGGCTCCAGGCTCCGAGCTGTCAGCACAGAGCCCGATGCCCGGCTCGAACTCACGGACCGCGAGATCACGACCTGAGCCGAAGTTGGCCGCTTAACTGACTGAGCCACCCAGGCGCCCCAAGAAATAAGCTTTCTTAACAGATTGTCCCACAAATAACAACAGTTAGCTCCAGGCCAAATAACCCCACCACTACCTGGCTCTGGAAAGCGAACAAAAGTGGACAGGGTTTTAGAGGAAAGTCAGAACATAGAGGCAGCAGCTGGCATGGGGGTAGTTTCACGTTTGGGGAGTCCCACCCCGCAGGCAGCCTTGGATGTGACTATGGCCCAAGGACACAAAGACGCTAGCATTAAGCCTGCTAGGAACCAGCTGGGGGCAGGCGCACCATGAGGAATGGGAAAGGGTCCTAGGAAAGAAGACAGCCAGAGATGGGATCCCCCAATTCTGTATATCAACTCTGCCCAAGTCTCTGATGACCCTTAAATCATGCTGAATGGGATCCTGGATGAGATCAGAGCCTCCCTTCCCACCCCTCCACCCCCCACCGGCCTCACTGCTGGCTTGAGTTTGCAATGAGTCTAACCAATGACAGTCACCTGGTTACATCAGTGGACCCTGGTTAACTCATCTTGGCTCCAGTCTCTTCCCATATTAAATGACACTGTTGAACTGCTAAAACAGTTTTGAGATATTTACTCACTCAAGACATTCAACACAAGGCTCATAGGTACCTAAGTGCCAGTTGTGCTAAGGAATACGAAAAAAAAGTTGAGCGTCACTGCCCTCGACAAGCCTAGAGTCCCAGGGGGGAAAGCAGACCTGTACCCAACCAGCTAGGTGTCACAAAGGTGAACTTGACCAGAGAAGGAGCTCAGTTCAGCAGAGTGAACACGGACTCCAGAGTTAGACAAACCTAGTCTTCACCCGGGTCCACCAGGACCTTAGAGCCTCGGGACCTACCTTGTACACGTATACACCTTGTACACTTATATTAATCACTTACCCCACTGTTCTTAGTACTGTATACCCATTTAATCCTTGTGACAACCTCATTAGGTTGGCACTAATACTACCTCCACTCCACAGATGCAGAAAATGAGGCACAGAGGATTTAGGTTTACTTGCCCAAGGTCCCCAAGTAAAACGTGATCAAACACAGATTCAAACTCAAGCAGCAACATCTATCCGAGCCTCAGCAGCTAACTGCTAACTTCAAGTCAAATACTAACTTCAAGCACCAAAAGCATGGCAGGCACTCAACAAATGGCAGATGTCCTCGTTGTCATGGTTACCGCCGATGCTGTGGTGATTCCTGAAGCCACAAGAGAAATGACAGTTGAAATTTAGGCCGTCTACCCAAATTTTTAAAGCCAAAAAGTTTTAAGAGCGCTAAAGAACTTTCCCGTGCAGATCTGGACACACACCTCAAGAAATCGGGATTTGTATTTACCTATGAGGTACCCCCTACCTCTTCTTAAAAAGAAAAGCACCAAGGTATCAGGATTTATTTCTTCATTCACTTGTCACGTTGCAAGTTCCTACTGTCATCTGCCACCACTAACCTGGGCATCAGAACGGTTCCCAGGAGGGCGGCAGAGCCGAAGATGACAGGACCCTGGTCATGGACTAAGGTGAGTGCATCTGGTCCCACCGCGAATGGGGGAAGCGGGCAAGCAAAATCCCTCGCGGTATTTTTAGTTAAACAATCTCAGAGCCACTGTGCTATGTGGGGACAAAAAGAAAAGAAATATGAACTTAGCTGTAAATCAAAAATTAATCAGCATACACCAAGCGCAGAAATAAAGTTTTACTCACACTTGGTAAGTCTTAAAGCCTGCTCTGTCTCCAAGAGGTGAAACTATATAGCACTTGGAGCGCCGAGGATCTCAGCTGCTACAGTTCCTAAATGATGTGGTGATTTAGGGATAGTGCCAAATTTTCAAAAAAATAAGAACAGTACCTTATTCAGGCCTGGGAATTTTACGAGGACATGTTGCACATTTCTTATGTAAATACATGCAGTTGAATAAGGTCCTAAGAGAGTGCTTTCACCCAAATCCTACCTATCAGGATACTGGGGAAAAACAACCAAATCCTAGGACTGTATGACTCCTAAATCCTTATTGGGTAACATGCCCGGTTTCTGAACAATACACATTATCTCAGGGATAATTTTTATGACATGTGTGGCTATTGCCTGTAAATCCCTCTAAGATGAAAAGCATTACCACTGACATTTGAGTTGGACAAAAGGATTTATATGGCTAGATTACTCAAGGCTATAAAATGTAGAAAAACAAAAATAGTTTGGATAAACCCTTGGAGCTTGTTGCAATGGGATTTGACTTACAGGGCCCGAGGGCCGACATTAAGTTCTAGGGAGTCGTTTAGAGGTTATGAAACTTTTCTCTGTAAACATTACTTGAAACAACAAGCTGGATTTATTGGCTCTGCAAGGGGCTCTTAGGCTGATGTATGTGAATCAGAGACTATCAGGAATAGGGTCCCTTAAAGGTAATAGTCAATCTTCATCATTAAAACAAGAAAAAAAATGGCTGGAGGAGATGAAAACTGTACGACTCACCCAAGGTGATATGGCTAAATTCTCCACCATCACCACCATCATCATCATCGCTAACACTATTCAGTACTTACTCTTTGCCAAGCACAGAGCTGAGGGCTTTTCTGTTCCTCACGCCGACTTATAAAGGATGTCCTAATATCATCCCCATTTTCTAAGTGGAAAAATGAGCCCCGGAGAAGCACAGAGCTAGCTGCACAGGGGACGGGTCCGGCATTCAAACACAAGCGATGGGACCCTCAATCCACACTTGTAACCACCCCACTCCCCCGCCTCCTCTCTGGCCCCAGACTCGGGTCTACTAACCTCCGGGCCAGAGGAGGACACTAACCACACGTGGCTACGGAGTTTCCAAGTTACAAGACCTGCATGGCTGACAGTGGAGTCCGGTGTGGAAGCAGGTCCCCTCCCTGGCTGCAGTATCTGCCTTCAGAATTGTAGGGCAAGAGCTGCTCACACAAACTCTGTGGGTCTGTACTCCCATCAGCAAGTGTGACACCAGAAAATAACCTGTGACTAATGTTTTTACAATCTATTGGATGCGATGATATCTGCTCAAACCTAGTGCCTGGAGCCCCATATTCTCACGTCAGTCTCCGGTCGCCACACGCCGAGGTAGATACCAGGCAAGCGATCAGGTTCTCTGCAGTGTGATTCTGTGCCCTGCATGATGCAGATCAGCATACCTGTAGGACCCACAAATGTGCTTGATTGCTGAATGTTTTCATCTCTACCAAGTTCTTTTTATTCCCTATTAGTCCGTGTGGTGGTCTACTTCAAATTCTGAGGCGGAAAAAATAAAAATTCGGAGGTACTGAAGCAGAGAGGACGGCTAGACAGTTATATTCAGATTTTATTTACGTATGTATTTAAATGTATTCATATATTTAAATTTACATATTTAAATACCAATAGGCAGTGATGGTAAGTATATATAATTAGATGTCTTCAGAATTAAAATGCATTTGGTTTAAAATTGAAGGATCTCAGAGTTCTAAACCAAACATAAAGACAGTATCTGCGTACAGAGTAAACACGTAGGCAAAAAGATCAGCTTCTAATTTCTCCTCTTTGCTGCTGTTGTTTGGTAAAGTATCTGCAAGAAAACGCTCCTGACATTTTTACTTTTGCTTCTTATCACCTGCACAGGAACCACAATCCAAAACTGCACTTTTCAAATGTGGGCCCAGTGAACGTTAAGCAGAAATTCAGAGAAAAGACAGAACCTGTTGACAAAGAATAAAAACCTAAGTGTAGGAGGAAAGCAGAAACCTTCCAGAAGGAGAGCTTAAATGATAATTACAGCACAAGCTGTCTCACAGGCCTCACTGACTTTGAACTTTTGGAAAGAGGTTAAAAAGGAGGCGAGAGTCAAAGAGACAGATAGCTAGGAAGGACTCCAACCTCGAAGGACCTGGTCCAGGTTGGATGCAGAAGGATCCTTGAAAGAAACAGAATGAAGAGGAAAAGGATGGAAAAGAGCCAGGATGTGAATGTGCTGAGTTGAAAGCACTATCCAGAGGGAAAACCTAGTTGTAACAGCTTTCCGGACTGGGAGGGAATTGCTGTAAAAGGATTTCACCGTTCTTACAGAAAAGAAATACATATATATTTAAATTTATGTAAATTTTTATATATATGAAAAAAATTTTTTCCAGCTTTTCCCAGACTTCAGAAATTTTTAGCAGGGACATTTAAAAGTTTTAGAACCCAACAAACTTTGCATTTATTCTATTTGTGACTATTGTTACAGAGATCATCTTTTAAAAAAAAAAAATGAGACCGAATGTATTTTGAAGGATGTATTTAGAGACACTATAGGACGATGGTTAAGAAGGCCAGTGCCAAGGTGCCTGGGTTTAAATTTCTATCTATGTGATCACCGACCGGCAGGTTATTTGATCCCCTTGTGCCTCAGTTTCCCAATATATTAAATGGAGACATTAATAGCATCTGCTTCATAGAATTGTCATGAGGATAAGAGGTGCTGCCAGACTAGAGTGATACTGAGGTGCTGACTTTTATAATTTGCTCATTTAACACATTTTTATTAACCTCCTCCTAATATAAAATGTGGCGTTAAATGCTCCTGGCGTGCAGTTTTCCCTCCCTCTCAAGAGAACACAGGGAACCAGGGCAGACAGAATTAATACACATAAAGGAACAAATGAAAAAAGGACGCATAGTACGTAATATGAGGAAACAATTACTAAATTTCTTAGGTGTGATAATTTTCTAGGCGCACCGTAAGATCTAAAGAAGACTGTGCTAATTCTCAGAAAACACAAACTGATTTATTTGGGGATGAAGAGCCATGATGTTTCTCGTCTGCTTTCAAGTTACTTTGCAAAGAAACAAACTATACACGTAAATGCACGTGTATAAAGCAAACATGACAAGAAAACGTTCATCACTGGAGAAAAAGAAAAAAAAAAAAAAGGAAAGAAAGGAAAAAAAGGAGGCAGGAAGGGTCCTAATGCTAGCTCAGAAGTCCAGAACATTCTGTGGACTTGAGACACTTTCCAAACTTGTCTTCGCAGTGTGCCGGAAACGAGAGGGATCCTGCAGATGCAACGTGTTCTATAAACATTATTTTCTACCACAAGCACCCAGAGAACAAGCCAGTGGGAGGGGCTGGTTCAAAAACGCCAGCCACCCGGTCACGGCCTCACACTCCTACTCAGAGGCTCCAAAACACTGCAATGAAGTCTTCAGAACTGGAAGTAAAGCCCCTTTTCCCTGGTCTGTCTTCAGTGAAGGTGAACCTCTGAAAAAACTCTTCACACAAAGACTGTCGGGAAATTGGTCTTCATTGTTTGCATTCCAGAGCGTCACATTTCCCCTAGGCTGTGTCTAGACAGCGTGGAGGAACTGACAGGCCACTGGATAAAAATGAAGGCTCCCTAGACAATCCCCCGGATGCCAAGGTTCAAACTGCCATCTATGGGCTAATGGGTCCGCATTTGGACTTGGCCCAGACTTCTCCACCAGCTTCCAGATTCACAGCTGACAGCTCCACTTGGACGTCACAAAGGCCACTCAAACTCAACACGTCCAAAATAGAACACTTGTGCTCTGCACTTCTTTTTCTCCAGGAACGGCACAGCCTGCCACAGACTGACAGAGGGAACAAGCTTGCCCCTCCCCCCCATCACCCACCCATCTCAGGCCCCCTCACTTGACCTCTCAAGTTCTCCCAAATCCATCAGCTTCCCTCCTTTCTAAGCCCCCACCCTTCCCCTTCTAACAGTCAACACCTGTTCCCTGGACTTCTACAACAATCTCCAAACTCTCCTCCTTACTCCCTCTCTATGTTCCACACTGTTCGGGAATGAAAATGACAAATTCCCATTTAAATTCATCAATGGTTCAACAGTAATTGTTACTAGGAAAACAGTAACGATGAAGCAGCTAATACCGAACAGCCATTTATCCAGGCACTGTGCTAACTACTGTACCTGCGACGTCTCATTTAATCCTCACTGTCCCTATTAAGTGGGCATTAGCATTTCCCCAATTTACAGATTAGTAAACTGAGACTGAGAGCGAGAGGTATGAACTCACTTGCCCATGAGCCAGAGCTGGTGAGTCAGTGGTGGAAACAGGCTCCAGACCTAAGCCCCCGTCTCCCCCTCAGGATGAAGAGGAAATGTCCCACCTGGGCACACAAAGCCCCGTGAAGCCATGCATACATCCGCTTCCCATCACCCACTTTCTTCCTCACCGTCTTCCCTCATCGGTGATGCCCTCAACTCCGCCGCTCTCCTCCCTGTCCTCACTCAGGGTCTCCACATGGGGGCAACACGCCCAGCTGTCCGAGACTAAACAGCTCTCTTTTGGACATCTTCAAGGCCCTGGTCCTGCTGTAATTACACATTTATCTGTGGATGTGCCACGGGAGGCCCCATCTCAGCTCCACTAGCCCTTAAGTCCCAGCGGCCAGCGCAGCGCCTGGCAAACAGGAAGTGCTCGGCCATCTTTAGGCACTAGGGAAAATGGCGGTATGAGGGAAAGTAAAACCACTGGGTCCCGCTTCGAGGGCCATCCTTTATGGCTGCTGTGATTTTGGAAGTCACTGCCTCTATGAGCCTCTGGGGTCTCATTTTAACCTTCCGGTGACAGTCAAAACTGTAAAAATAAGCAATTTGGAGTTTTCAAAGCTCTTTCGCAAGAATCCCATTTGTACCCGGAACGGTTCTGGGAAGTATGCAGTCTCATTCTAGCCCACATTTAGGAGGAGCGGGTGGCGGCGGGGGGGATTCGTGATTCGCTGCAGTCAATCGGCTGGTGACCCTGACGCCCACCCCTGACCACAAGCACAGGCTACAACCAGTTAGTCAGCAACCGCCTGACCCAGGGTGCAGCGAAGCCCTGAAAATCTGCAAAGCTCCATGTGTGAGGGACAATGCGTGCCGCTTGCTCAGCCCTCAACCCCTTTCAACGTGCCCGCGTTTTCCATTCGCTTCAGAGACCCAAGGGGAGGGTGAAACACACTTTTCTCAAACACACGCTACTCCACTGCCATGGTAACCACACACATCGCAAGCACAAGCAACCTGGGGGCGCAGCTCCCACCCCTGCACAGGTGAGCGGAAGCTGGGGGACAGGATTCGCTTCTTCACGTCGGGTCTTCAAAACACTGAGGAGGAGGAGGCGCTGCAACCCTGAGCCCCTGGGTCACCTGGGAGGTTGGTGGCCTTTCAGCAAGTGCCGTGCCGAACCACTGCTGCCCTGCAGCCTCTGAGCCAGGGGCAGGGTAGGGTAATGTGGAGCCCAGAGACGGTTCCAGAGTGTACGCACTCAGACTCTATACTTCATCTCTGCAGACGATGCCCTCATACTTTATGCAGCTGTCCGCGTACCTCTGCGGATCAGGAGCTGATGTGCCGGTTGTAAAAACAAACAAACAAACACAAAAACCTCTAGGGGCACCCGGGTGGCTCAGTCGGTTAAGAGACCGACTTCGGCTCAGGTCATGATCTCACAGTTCGTGAGTTCAAGTCCCGCGTCAGGCTCTTTGCTGACAACCCAGAGCCTGGAGCCTGCTTCAGATTCTGTGTCTCCATCTCTGTTCCTCCTCTGCTCGTGCTCTGTCTCTCAATAATAAATAAACGTTAAAAAATAAAAATAAATAAATAAATAAATAAATAAATAAATAAAACTCAAAAAAATAAAGAACAAAAAACTCTAACATCAGGTTATTCTTACAACATTAGTGTTTAAAGTAATCCCTTCCATAACATCCCTCCAAGCGGAAATGAGAACTTCCTCTGAGTACAACATCGTATCTTGAATACCAGCTTGCTAACTATGGTCACCTGCCTGCCCCTTCAGGTCGAACTACTCTAACAGTAAAACTTTTTTTTAACTAAAAGTAGCTAAAAGGGTGCCTGGGTGGCACTTCGGCGCAGGTCATGATCTCGTGCTTCACGAGTTCCAGCCCCGCGCCGGGCTCTGTGCTGACAGCTCAGAGCCTGGAGCGTGCTTCGGATTCTGTCTCCCTCTCTCTCTGCCCCTCCCCTGCTCGCGCTCGCTCTCTCTCTCTCTCTCTCTCTCTCTCAAAAATAAACATTAAAATAAATAATAAATAAATAAATAAAAATAAAAGTAGCTCAAAAGATGTGACTTTCCAGATAACTTGAAGTTTCTAAAGTGTTAGAAAGTTGATTTAAAAATAAAAGCAGGTGACGGGCACCCGAAGTGGCTCAGTCCGTCGAGCGTCCAACTCTTGATTTTCACTCAGGTCATGACCTCCCAGGTTCGGGAGATGGAATCCCGCATCCGGCTCTGTGCTAAGAGCGCGGAGCCTGCTTGGGATTCTCGCTCTCTCGCCCTCTCTCTCTGCCCCTCCCCTGCTCACACCCTCTCCCTGCCAAAAGGAATAAACATTTTTTAAGAATAAAATAAAATAAAAGCAGGTGAACTTCATGTTGAAATATTTTTTATGTGTATTGGTATCTAAAACAAACAAAATTTTGAAAATTTAACACATGAAATTTAGGAAAAAACTTATAGTTATCACTGTGTTACATTTATTCATTTTCAAGGTACAAGTGAAATCACAGAAATTCCTAGATTATGTCTAATATTCAAACATAATTCTCAAGCTATTCTAGCATAGAATTTTTTAAGAAAAGACTACCTTATATTTCGCTTTATAAATGGAACAAATGGAGGAAGTTCTCTCGCACGGAGGTTTTCAGAAATTTAAAGCTGATCAAAGTAGTTTATGGTTTAAAAATGGGAAGAAAAAACAGGTATCCTTAGGCAATAATGCTTACCTTCTGGACACTGGCAGGTGAATCCACTGAGACTAGAAATGCATGTTGCTGCATTTCTGCATGGGTCTAGGATACAGTAATCAATCTTGGATTGGCACAGCTCTCCAGTATAACCTGAATAAAACGAGATAGATATTTTATAAAATGGGTTATTCCAAAACCATTTCAAACTACCCCAGGAACTGATGGAGTCTAATCAGTACCCCACCCACCAAAAGCAGCAGCTTTGAGCAAAAGAGCCCCCCACCCAGCCACTCCTCCTCGGTCCGCTTTGGTTTTGCAATGAGAAACAGTCTTAGCGGTTTAGAATCACATTTCAAAAATCATTTACTTTGCAAAAACCTTTTACTGCAAGGAGAGACTTTCCTCCAGCCTTAGCCCTGCATTTTACTTTGAAATACGAATCAGAACCTTCAGAAACTGAGGGTTCCCAGCTTCCTTCTGACACAGGACAAAACACAGTCTACAATGTGTTTGTAGACGAGAGGCCATCTAACTGAGAGGCCATCTAACTGAGAGGACGGCCACTTTCCCTGTGCCAGTGTCATCCCAATGCCTATTTTTAAAAAGCACAAGGAAAAACGCTAGTCATTAAAATTTCTTTAATTTATATTTTACAGCTGGAAGAACCGTTCTGTGTTAATGCCATGCCCCATTCCTTCATTTTAAAGATAAAGAGATTGAGACACACATAATGTTAAGCACCTGAATATATTATTCTTGGTTTTATTTGAATCCCATCCAGCCTAGTAAATTCTCTGTGAAGCAAGACTCTGGCGGGGATTTCATTGGACAGTAACATAAACACATGTGTGATACGGAAGTAAGGACTCCCATCTATGAGAATACAACCCAAAAGCTTTAAATAAATTCCACATTAGGGGAGTCTGGGTGGCTCAGTCGGTTGAGCATCTGACTTCAGCTCAGGTCATGATCTCACAGTTTGTGGGTTTGAGTCCCATGTCGGGATCTGTGCTGACAGCTCAGAGCCCGAAGCCTGCTTCAGATTCTGTGTCTCCCTCTCTTTCTCTGCCCCTGCCCCGCTTGAACTGTCTCTCCCTCTCTCTCTCTCTCTCTCTCTCTCTCCCTCTCTCTCTCTCTCTCTTTCTCAAAAATAAACATCAAAAAAATTTTAAGTGAATAAATTCCACATTACTTAGTAACTTTGAAAACAAAGCCCTCCAGAGAAATAAATTCATTTTAAAGTGGAAAATGGCTATGAAAGAAACTTTGAACACAAGATGTCAAACAGAAAGAGGCTCTGCCCTTAGTTCTGTTATTTGAGTGACAGAACTCTTCATAATTTGGAGATGATTCCTATCAGAAATTGTTATGCACAGATATTTTCTACATGATTATAATCATACTGTAGCATTTTATACCTTGCTAGGCTGTACATTAAGTCCTTAAAAACTTGTCTTTCTGAATTATTAGTTTTGAAAGACTGTCATTAGCAGTTGAATCTGAGATTTGCAAAAGTAAATCGGTGATATTAGAAGAGGGATGATTCGCCTGAGCTTCAATTACCTGCAAAACGAGTATAAATTACAGATTGTGAATGTGGAGGCATTTATGTACAACCTTACTCTCCCCTACAGGCTTGAAAACAGCTCAGGAGATTGTAGTTTATTAGTGAATGTGATAAAATGAATAAAATAATTGTATAAACTAAAAATCCAAACACCAGGACAAAAAGCTGTTTCAAAACTGCAGAACAGAATATCTTAATATGATAACAGTATGTTCATAGATCTTCAAATGACGGCCCTAAATTCAGAATGAGGGAGAGCAAACTGTTTTTCAGAAGAGTGCTACAAATAAGTTTCTGACTAAAAATCATAGCTAATACCTATAATAGAACACTTCCTTTTTCTTCTATGCATTAACTCATCCTCGCTGCAAACTATGAGGTCAGTATCATAACCATGTCCGTTGCACGAATGGGGAAACTGAGAACTGGGGAGTTTAAGTGATTTTCACAATGACACACGGGGAGTCAAAGTCCTGAGCCCAATCCCTTAAATGCATCATCATGCCTGAGGCAACATGCATCACATGCTCAAAAACATGTATTTAACATGAAGGGAAAATAACAGAAAATGATGTATAAGGAAATGCACAGATATAGATAGACACAGCCTAAACACCATGGTTATTCTTGGGCTTACCAAAAATTTTCTTTAAATCCCTGCTTTCAACATTTCTACAACAGGCTACAAAAGTACCTTCATGAAAAAGACAGCCAATTAGAAATACTGGCTTCTTAGAAGCAGTGTGGTTACAGGATATAGAGTCATGAATCCTGCCATCACGAAGATCTTAAAACTGTGACCACAGAATCACACAAAATCATTAAAAATAGCCAAAAGCCAATGAGATATCATACACCTGTAAGGGATGTATATGTCCCTACCAGACAGAAACAATATGAGCAAAATTCAGGATTCCATGAGCTGCGAAGTTCTTTAGAGAAAATTTTAACATTCACTTTCTTTGAACTTTTTATTTGGGAGTTTTAAACATACCTAAACATAGAGAGACTAGTATACAAGCCTCATGTCTCTATCACCTAACTTCAACAATCGCTAGCATTCTGTCCATTTAATTTCATCTACCTCTCTCATAGTTTTATATTTTCCCTGTTGGGGTATCTTAAAGCAAATTTCATTTCACCTGTAAAGACTTCAAGATGTATCCCGAACTAATGGAGATTTTTTTTGTAAGATCACTTCTAATGGCCTCTTTAATGTGCGGTCCCATTTACAAACTGAATTAAACACTTTAAACTACATTTATTAATTTCAACAATTTCTTTTTAAGAACCCCATTTGTCAAATAAGACACAAATCTTCCCATGCATTTAATTCACTATTATCTAATAAATCTAATAAACTAAACCTTAAGTGCTGTTAAATGCTCCAATATTTACGCATTCAAGTGTAGTAGGATTTCAACCTAAGAGGTCAATCCACATAGCAGTGTGTGGGGTGTTTGGGATTGTCCAACCAGTACTTAGTGGTGGAGATTCTAAAGTCTTGCACTGCCCGAGACGACCCAGTACAAGAAAATTTTCTTACTCAAATGCCAATAGTCCTCTCTAATGAGGAACACAGGTCAGGGACCGGTCACTATATCATTGCTTTTGGCTCTCAAGCTTTACAGCTTTCTCGCAAAGATTTTTTTCAATAGGGAAAACATGGAACTATAAGCAAAAGTGTGTACTTAGACCTATAAAGTACGTATATATTGGCATGTCTACAGGTTCGATATAACTGGAAAAGAAAAACAGCAATGGAGGAGTGAGGGAGGCAGGGAAGCACAGCTGGGATTATGGGATTATGGGATTACTGAGTATCCTTAGCTGCAGGTGACCAGCTGGTCAGTTACTAGCAATAACCAGCCTGTGTGTCTGCCCGGCTGTAATTCAGGGCCTGACGCTTGTCCACACCAGGCCAGGCATGATTCTTGACGTCAAAGAAGGTAGTTCCAATTTAGTCGGAAGTCCCAGGAGCGCCATCACTGACTGCACTGAGCCAACTGGAGCCAGATCTGGGAGAGGACAAGGAACTGCGAGTGTCCTGTTGCTGGTTTCAGGGACTCTTAAACACCAGTGAGTCATTTCTTAGACCCGCAGAAAGCAGAAATCTACAGTTGTCAGACAAATCCCTGATATTAACCTATATATAATATTCTGAACTGCACATCTAAGGCATACACAAATTACCTATCCATGTCTGTTGTTTTTTCATTTGATATCATAACCAAGGTGTTAAAACTAAATGAGTGAATGGAATTTAAATTTTACAAGACCATGAAGGCCTTGTCTGGGTTCTTTCTTCCATCTTGCGGGAAGCCGGTATCTTCTCTGGGGAGTAAAATAACCATGCTGATCATGGACATTTCCTCACCCAACCAAAGCAGTGACACACATTCAGAGGACCTTGTGGAATGTTCAAGCAAAGCAATGATTGTGTCAACACAGTGGATAAGAAAGGTATTATGTGGTCATTTCGTGCATGTTGCTAACAGGAGAATTTTCTCTAACACACACACACACACACACACACACACAAATGGGCATTTCAGGACTTAAAGACCTAGGTCATAAGTTCCCAATGGGATATTGACAAGGCACAAAGAAAAGCCCATGTAAAGGCCCAGCAGTATGCATGAAAGGTGTGGATGCCATTCAGACGTCCTTAAAAATGCACAACAGAGAAAATCTCCTTCATTCAGGTTTCCAATGACAAAGTCTATACCCAACTACCAAGGCAAATAGCAGTAACTGTCTCCATTCCTTTCCTTAGAACTAGTGATATGGCCCCTTCTTAGCCAAACCTGAAGCGTTCATGGACCCCCTTCTAAATTAGTGTTATAACCACATGGTGCTTTCACGTTGTCCAGGTCGGGACATCATTGCCTCTCACCAGGACCTAAGACAAGGCCCCCTCAGCCCATCTCCTTACCCCTACTCTTGCTTTCCTACAATCCATTCTACAGTCCACATGGGAGTAGCCGGAGAGATTTTTTTAAGACATAGCTTATATCCTATTATTCTTAAAACTTTCTGCTTGCTTTACAAAGGGCTGGGAACAAAACCCAAACACTTGACTCCACGGGTAAAAGGCACAACGTGATCTGGCCCCTGCCTCCTTCATCCCCACACATTCTCCCCATCCACCACTGCACTGTGGCCACCGTGGAGTCCAACTGTCCCTAAAGTCACCAAGCTTCTTCTCACAGTCTTTAATGGTGTTTTCAGGCTGTGGTCTCAGGACCACACAAAGATGTGACAGAGACACAGGATACAACGAAAGCAGTTGTGGTCCTGCCCTAGAAAGAGAAGTGTGGCATGAATTTGAAACCGTCACGTAACAAAGGGGCGCCTGGGTGGCCCAGTCAGTTAAGTGTCTGACTTCGGCTCAGGTCATGATCTCGCAGTTCATGGGTTTGAGCCCCGCATGGGGTATGTGCTGACCAGCTCAGAACCTGGAGCCTGCTTCAGATTCTGTGTCTCCCTTTCTCTCTGCCTACCCCACTTGCACTCTGTCTCTCTCTTTCTCTCTCTCTCAAAAATAAATAAACATTTAAAAAAATTAAAAAAAAAAAAACTGTCATGTAACACAAAGCTCCAGAAGAAAGTCAGCAATAAACCTAGAGAAAGGGACTACAGGAAATGCAGGGGAGTTTCATCTGTAAGAGCAGGAAGCAGAGGTGGGGGGGGGGGGGTGTTAAAAATGAATTTCATAAAGGAGTAGAGCACCCAAGAGAGTACATTAAAGTCGTCTCCAGCACCAGGTAGGGAGACGTGAAATCCAGCGATGCAGGGTGGGAAGTCGGCTACAAACTCGAGGGGGATGACAGATAAAACCAGAACAGTTAGGTCAAGATGTCTTATGAATCCAGGGGGTTGTGTGTTGTGAAATCAACCCCATTTGGAGAGTGTGAACCAGTGTTTACTGCCATTGGAGGCAATAAGGGAGAAGAGTGGCCTCTGTGTGTTCATCACCGACCTGAGAATTGTCCCGGATGCCCGGGTCTTGGGAGACAGGCAAAAATCTCTCTCCCGGAAACAACCTCCAACCCGAGTGCCTGTTCTAATTCGTTTGGGTCAAGAATTGCAATTAGCCGAGAATAACACAGCTCTCCCCTTAGTGGTCTGAGTCTTTTACCCCAGAAAGAGGAAGAACCGCATACACAGATGGTAACGTGATGTCAGAGATCGAGCCCTGGTGTCTGCTTTGGCTAATCCGTGCATACTGGTGTGCAAAGAATGTGTCGTGATTAGGATAATTTGGTGCATGAGAGCGTCTATCAGACTTCGATTCAATTAAAATGTTCAGCTGAATAATTGATTTTTGATGCATGAATTTAAGTTGAAAGATAAGGCTAAGCCAGTATATGCTGAGAAGTTTAATGGAGCTTGAGAATCACTATGATTTATGTTTAATTCTTGCAAGGGAACAAACACAAAAGATCATTTCAGATCACCTTCCCTACGCAGGAAAGCCTAGAGTGGCCATCAGAAACCTCAGCCCTGGAGCCCCACCGCCACCTTGCATGAAGTGTTCCCTCTGAGCCTACACCCTTCCACGGCCGCCCCTGCCATTAGCCGGGTCTCTGCACAGAAATCACCTGCTCGGACCTCAGGCCTCAAGCCCTTCTTTATTCTTCTTCTTAGCACGTACCTCTACTTGACAAGACACAAGTAGACTTGTTACCTCCCCACCTAGAAGGTGACCCATGGAAGCAGGGCTTTGTCCTAGAGTCTCCTGCTGTCCCCCACAGGGTTCCTTCATGTTCCATCAATTATGTTTATTAACCAAAAGGCCTTTCTTTGTTGGTTTTCTTTCAACAACAAATTCCCTAAGAATTGGGAGTTCGCCTTTCTCGGTAATCTCTGAATCCTCGATACTTAAACATTTCCTAGCACAAATCAATCAAGTTGCTTCAAGCTTCTGCCCTAACATCAACCACATCTCTCAAGTTAGATTTAGCCTCTCCTTATGCAATAATACCCAGAACAGCATGGGCAAAATGTGCGACTGTTTTTTCCCTAACGCACATTAAAATAAATACATGGCTATTAAACTACGCATGTATTCTCTCAAACAGGTGCTATCTAAAATCACCTTGTGTTCTGCCACGGTCTATGCTTCCAATGCGGGGGACACCACAATGGAGCAAGTGCTCTGCTAAAGGACCCCTTCTCCCCAGCCACACTGGGATGGATGAAAAATTATGCTGACCCCCTTCTGAGCTTCAGTCTTACTTCTCCAAGAAGCGTTCGGCACCTTCTATAGGTGCCTAAGACACGGCAAATCAACAGACCTGAAGCAGGACTCGTTGCCCTGCAACAGTCCATCCAGGTTTAATTCCCTAGGTCAGACTGATTCTCCACCAGGATGATTCTCTCTACCCTCCGACACCCGCTCCCCTCCCAGGGAACACTTGGTGATGTCCGGAGACATTGTCTATTGTTACACCACTGGGGGGTGCTACTGGCATCTAGTAGATAAGAGTCAGGATGGTGCTGAACATCCACAGTGCACAGGACAGTCCCCTACAAAAAAGAATGACCCAGCCCAACGTGCCTCTCATGCCAGAGTTGAGAAACCCTGGTTTAGGTCAATGAGACCTTGGTCCTTCGGACTACAAACACTTGTCTTCATCCCAATGCCTTTTATCTTCCCTTAAACAGAAACCTGTCCTTTCAAACCAGGGATATCGAACCTTCAGCACATTTTTAGAAATCAAAATCCATTCATTGAAGAAATAATGTAATAACTGGCTCCAAAATAGAAGACTATTGGAAATACCGCTCTCTCCTTTTAGGGAATCCCAGAGGTTTCATCATTCCTTTGGAGAACATTCTACTGCAACAAAGAAGATTTAAGAAAAGCTATGCCTTGGGACATATAATAAGGATGCCTTTCAAGGACATATGGGACGACTGGCAAAGCTCTCAACTCCAAATGGAGGCTTAGTGCTTTTAGAGCACCTGACCATGAGCAATGATGTTGGACGAAATAAAGCACATGTACTAAGTGAAGGCCGGCAGATGGCAAAGCAACCAGATACCTTGTAGGAAATGCATTGAACTGAATAATCCATTCAGTGGATGCATTCCCAGATTACATTTGGTCTAATGTATACTTGGAGTCTTTAATTTTATACTATTTTGTACTTAAGTAGAAAACATAACTTAAAATGTATCCATGTATAGAGAGAAAAATGGCTAGCTTTTCCTGCGAGCATCCAAATGGTTTGGAGACAACTACATCCTAACAGTATCTTTTGATCGCAAGGAACATAACCAAAAACCTGTACCCCACAGCACCCCCAAATCACTGTCTCTGCTGGTTGTGCTCTTGAAATGAAGAAAAACCTTCTCGAGTTCAATGATAAATCACCAGTACGCAAAGTTGGCTAAATGAGTCAGGCTGTTAAAAAAACAAGGCCATAGATCAGTTGCTTTTCTAAACATCCTGCTTCCCTGCACAACTGTTTCTGTGCATGTTTACTTCGAGATTCCTTTACGGAAACAAAGCTATTCCTCTGTGTTGCTTTGATTCAGGGAGGTAGGATCTAATTGTTTCTTTGGAGAGCCATCCTGAAAGCTTCCAAGGTGGGAAGGTGGCGGGAGCTATTTTTAACATTCCTGGTCTCTTAATAGCTGGCTGTGCAGTCAGGCGAAGCTACTCGTTTTGTACTGAAAAGCTGATGGCAGGGAGAGAACCCACCAGCCTCGGCTCCTGCCCTCGGGGGATCAGAGCAGCTGGGCTGGGGCTGCAGAGATGCAGGGCCTAATATTAGGCAAGAAATAAATAGCAGGAATCTGTGGGCCATCTAGACATTCAACCTCAGAGGCATCCAATTTCAAAGTCAGAAGGCAGGAATTATTTAACAGAAAAAAAGTAGTGAGACCTGCTGGCAGGGGAAAAACAAACACATCTGAACAAATGCAAACATGATTTAAAAACCAAGGGCAAAGGAAGGAAGACATAGAAGGCCCATCTGTGAAAGGCAGTCAATAAAATGTAATTAAAATCGGAATATGCAATAGACAGAAAAGCATGGAAGAAAGCTGACATCCAGCAAAATCAGGAAAAATTAATCTCAAAGTTAGAAAGTAACCAGATCGAATTAGCACACATAGGTAAGAGGCACAGTGGAAAGGACAGTGGCTTGCACAGTCAAAGGTCAGGGACGGCCATACAAAGCTCAGCTGAGTAGCACATCAAAAGACCGACTTTGACCTTCTCGTCCCCCTTGAGTGAAATATGGAAAATGTCAATACATGGCTTCCAGGGTGGTTGTAATGACCGAATGAGACCCACTCTGAGCAGCATGGGTGTTGCTATCAATCTACATAGCTTGCACCGTGCCCGATTACATCGCAGATGGCTCAGTGTTTTTGAATGAATGGCTAATTTACGGATTTTAACACTGCCAAGCAATAAGCCAATATTATTGGATCTCTCAGTTTTTAAAAGGCAGTTTAGACCAGCAGTTCTCCAAGTGTGGTCCCTAGACCAGAGGCATCAGCATCACCTGGGAACTCGCTACAAACGTAAATTCACCAGCATCATCCCAGACCTACAGAATCAGAGACTCTTGGGAGGGGGTGGGGCGAGCGGAGGGCAGAATACAGGCTACAATCTGGGCCTTAAGAAGCCCTCCAGGTGATTCTGATTCAAGGTCCATGCTAAAGTCTGAGAACCACTGGTCCAGGAAATTAGCAGCAATTTTTAAAATATCAAATATTAATATTATTCATTTAAGAGTTACACATGTGACAGATTACAAAAGAAAAAGACCGAAGAGTGAAAGTCAAATATTGCATTAAAAAGCCTTTACTGACTGCACTGCGGGCACATGTTTTTTCTTTCTGTGACCGGGAGCCCCCAGGCTTGATGACCATGCCTGTCACTGCATTGTTTCCAGATCTGCTTTCCTATTATTTAAGAGCAGGTGTTGGGGATTTGTGTCCCCCAACCCCTACCACACAGCCAGGGACTCTGGAAGTACTCATTATAAAGTAATTAATGACTACGTAGCACCATGCATCGCTATTTTTAGAATAATCTCTTTCGTTCCATTTTCCTAGAACCCAAATAAGAAACTGTGATATTGGTAGAGGCCAGACTATACGTGACACCTATAGGGTCTAATCTGTTGATTACAAAGTGAGAGAGATTTCAAGAAATTTCCTTTCATGAAGGATGTCCTGATGACTCTCCAAGAAAAACTGAAACCAAAGGAAAAAAAGTATTACATTAAGAATTTATGCCACGAGACAGACAGGTTAAGGGACTGACTTCAAGATATTTATCAGCTGAATTGTAGGTTTGTATAATAAACCAAGCTATAGGGAAGGTAGGTATTCGTTCTCTGAGAAAGAATTTTTTTTATTTATTTATTTTTAATTTTTTTTAACATTTATTCATTTTTGAAAGGCAGAGAGAGACAGAGCGCGAATGGGGGAGGGGCAAAGAGAGAGGGAGACACAGAATGCGAAGCAGGCTCCAGGCTCTGAGCTGTCAGCACAGAGCCCAACATGGGGCTCGAACTCACGGACCATGAGATCATGACCTGAGACAAAGTCGGCCGCTTAACCGACTGAGCCACTCAGGCGCCCCGAGAAAGAATTTTTGATGAGTGAAAATTCACAGCTGGGGAATCTGAGACACGTTCAGAGGAGTGAAGACGCGTTCCCACGAAGCAAACACACAGCGTGAGCCAAAGCAGGGTCACGGTACCAAACAGGCACTCTCGGACGCACTGGCTGAGGCCCCGGGGAGGACGATGGGGCTGCGGCCTCAAACCCACATGCTGCGGAGCTGGGGTACCAAAGCAGCATCCGTGAAGGTTTCTGATCGGAGTGCAGACGTGGGGAAGGCATGTCGGAGACCGGTTGCTTCCTGTTCTCACCCACTTCACTTTAGGGGGAGGGCTTTACTCTCATCCTTTCCTCGGGCATAGGCACTGTGGATGGGCAAAACGGGGGCGGGGTGGGGGGGCACGGGCCCAGCCTCTGGGGAGACAACAAGGAGAACGAAAGCGCCCATCCGCTGACCTTGCACTAGCACTGAGAAGCTCAAAGAGGTGCCCTTGGCGCATCCCCCATTCTGTGGCCGTGCGTAGATGTGTGCATGTACATGTGTGGATGTGTGCGTTCTAACTCCTACAAGGTCGAGACTTGTTACTCCATTTCACAGGTGAGAACATTTGGGCTCAAGAGAGCAAGGTCGAGCTGGAGAGTGGCTCAACCTGCAATCGCACCCAGGACCACAGACTCCCAACCCCACCATTTCTTTACTCCTCGTGTGTGTTATACTTCCTTTACATGAGGCTTTTTTATTTTTTTAACATTTATTTTCGAAAGACAGAGACAGAGTGAGCAGGGGAGGGGCAGAGAGAGAGAGAGAGAGAGAGAGAGAGAATCTGAAGCAGGCTCCAGGCTCTGAGCTGTCAGCACACAGCCCGACACGGGGCTCGAACCCACAAATCATGAGATCATGACCTGAGCTGAAGTCAGGCACTTAACCGACTGAGCCACCCAGGCGCCAAGGCCAGCACGGAGGCAAGGAAGAGCGGGCAGGGAGCGGGTCTTAGCAGAGGAGAAAAGGACCTTCTGAGGGTCTCACGTGGTCCACAGCGGCTCCCTAGACAGGGGCGACACAGAGGAGCAGAGGCCAAGTCACTTGCTGGGGAAGCGGCAGTGGGGCACAGGGCAGGGCGAGGAACCGGCGGCTCGACAAGAATGGCAGCAGGGACAGCAGCCGACATTTGCTGGGTGAACACGGCACAGGCACCGTGTTCCCTAAACCTCACAGCACCCCTGGAGTGCGGTGCCGTGGATTCCGTCAGCCTTCCCAGGTCACGGACGGGAAGCTGGACCCAGTGCGATGAAGCAAGTTCCCTCAAGTCCCAGGGGAAATGAGGCTTCTGGAAGCAGGGCGGGGGGGACCGTGGAGAGGGAGGACCGCCTTATCGCAATCGCAATCGTTCAGGCAGAAGGAGACAACAGCCTGGATCAGGGCATGGGGGATGGGAGGGGAAGAGCTGGGGCAGGTGGGAAATCGCTGTAAATCCAGCAAACCTGGTGACTGGTCCAAAGGTAAGACGAGGGGCTTCCAGGCTGAGTGACAAGGGTGGTGATGGCACCGTTGATAGAAACCAGAGCTCTCGAAAAGGTCAGGCTTGAAAGTGTGTGAGAGGCAGAGGGAGGGGGGCCCCGCAGGTCTGGGGTCGAGTCCGAGGAGGACATGAGCGGTTAGTGGTGCCTTGGTCCCAATTCCACTGGGGGTGCTGGAGGCGACAGGCTGGAAGGAAGGGTCTGGAAGCCAGACACTTAGAGGTGACAGCTGAGAATGAGTGACTGCTGCCGAAGGCAGAGGGAGGTGGCAGCAGAGGGGCAAGACGGTGGCTCCTGAGAGAGGAAGGGGAAAGGAAGGAGGGGAGGAGGGCTGGACCGGTTTCAGGAGAACAGACACCACGCAGGCCAGGCAAGAAACGCTTCTAAGGGGATGAGGACAAAGAAAGAGCCCTGGAAATTAGTGGGGAGGACACACCACCAATAACCTTGGAGAGAAGCTTCCTGATGTAAAGAGAAAGGAAGTGTAACTAAATGGGCAGGAAATCACAACATGGCCACAGATGGAGGTGTGGCAGTGATGAAGAAGATGAGGGGAGAGAGAAGGGGGGAAAGGGAGGGGAGGGGAGGGGGGAGGGGGAGGGGAGGAAGAGCTCAACATATGGAAGCAGCAGCAGGCACTTCCTAAATTTCTGCCTGTCAAGGGGCTGGATTTAAGATGAGACCTCGGCACCGCTGCTGATGAGAGGCCAAGGATGAAGTTAGAAGATGAAGGATGGCAAAGACAGAGACACCGAAGAGGGCGGAAGCATAAGACCCTGGAGGAGGAGCGAAGGGAGATCGTAACCAGGGTAGGGTTCACAGTAGCACCATTCGCCACCACCAAACGGTGGAAACAACGCAAGCGTGCGCCAGTCGGTGAACAGATAAACACGGTGAGGGGTCTGCAGACAATGGGACATTATTCAGGCAGAAAAAGGAATGAAGCTACTTGCTACGACATGGATGAACCTTGAAAAGCCAGACACGAGGGGCCGCATAGCAAATAATTCAACTTACATGAAGTGTCCAGGATGGGCAAGTCTACAGAGACCGGAAGTAGGTCGGTGGTGGCCATGGGCTGGGGGGAGGAGGTGGCAGAATCGGGGGGCAGCAGGCAAAGGGGAGAGGGCTGCTTTCTGGGGACATAACCGTGTTCTAAAATGGACTGTTGCAACTCTGTAAATATTCTGAAAATCACTGAATTGTACCCTTGGGCGGGGTGTGGATCGTATCTCAATGAAGCTGTTGTTAATGAAAACCTCTGGAGCCTTCCACATCTCCCCACGGCCACTCACACCCCCCACACACACCCCCAGCAAGTGTTACCAGCAACACCGTCACCATGTTCCAGACCCAAACTTCCACCGCTGACGGCACCACGGTGCTCCAGTCGCCGTTCTCTCTTGCCTGGAGAGTAGTCTCCCAATTTCCCCTCCCTATGTTTCTTCTTCACCAGGTTTCAGAGTGACCCTTTCAAGAGAGAAGTCAGATGGCTTGCCCTAGCTCACACTAGGGCTGTCGCTTTCACGTTAGAATCCCTGTCCTTCCTCCGTGGCCCAGTCCAGCTTCCTTCCCAGCACCAAGTCTCATCATTGGCTCTTAGACACTGTGCAGGTACTCCTGCCTCAGGACCTTTGCATGTGCCATTCCCTCTGCCTGGATGCTATGCCCCCCAACAGTCACATCGTTCCCAAGCTCACAAGCTCATTGTATTCAGGTCTCTACACAAGTAGTTTCCCTTCAGAGAAGCCTCACCTGATCACCCTCATGCTCCCATTTCTTTTGATCTCTTCACCTGTTTTATTTTTCTTCATTGCACCTATCACTTCCTGACCCTCTCCCTTAACTACATACACACACACACACACACACACACACACACACACACCAAGAAACACACATGCTCACATTGTTGATTCCTCTCCGTCACTACAATGCAGCCCCCATAAGCATGAGGACATTACTGTTTCACAGATGTAGTCCTGGCACCTGGCAAATTCATGGCACGTAGGAGATACTTGATAAGCAATTGTTGAATGAATGAGCAAGCCTCACTATTTTAAATTTTTTTTTTTAACGTTTATTTATTTTTGAGACAGAGAGAGACAGAGCATGAACGGGGGAGGGGCAGAGAGAGAGGGAGGCACAGAATCGGAAGCAGGTTCCGGGCTCTGAGCCATCAGCCCAGAGCCCGACGCGGGGCTCGAACTCGCGGACCGCGAGATCGTGACCTGAGCTGAAGTCGGACACTTAACCGACTGAGCCACCCAGGCGCCCCATGCCTCACTATTTTAAAGGTAAGGACACCCGAGAGCTGAAAGGCTGGGAGGGTCACGCAAGGTCATTTAACTAGTAAATGGAAGGCGCTGGACTGAAACCCTGAGCAGCAGGTTACAGTTTGGTTTGTCCCCCGGTCCCAGCTGGCACCATCTCTTGTCCTGCGAGTGGGTGAAGAGCCATCATGGGTCATGCATTCGCAGCCCGTTGGAGAGGGCCATGCCCTCTGCCCTGTTCATAACTAATGGAAAATTCACAAACCTGTGAATATGTTGCAGTGAAATGTACTCTGACCCAAAGATGGACACAGAGTGGAGAGGCCTGAAATCCTGTCTCCCACAAGCTTGCAGACCTTGGTCAAGTCCTTCAGTCTCCTGGGGTCACCCCTGCTCTCCCTGCCCCACGACCAGAGACGAGCTCTGAGGTGCCCTCCACTCGGAACCTCTGAACTAAGCCACGTGCAAAAACCCGCATTCACCTGCCCACACACTCACTTCCTGAGCTGAGTGAGGCTGGGTGTGAGGACCTACAGCCCATCCCACTCAGGGCTTGTCTCCAGGAGGAGGTGACCTGCTTCTGACTCACCAGTCAAAGGCATCTGAGCACCTATCTGAGTGACACTGAGTAGAGCTGGGACGGGAACACATGAGATGTTCTCTGTGCCTTGGAAATGCCAAGCTTTAAAAAAAAAAAAATAGGCTGAAATCACCAATAAGCTGGAACAATGAAGGGCTCTGAAGTTGAAAAATGCTTTGTGCAAAATGCTAATAATATTTCGGCAGTGGCAGTTTGGAACGTGCATCGCAGCTATTCTTTTCAGAAAAAGAAATCGCTCCTCTGAGGAAAAATTATATTCTCAATATTAGAAGGCTTTTCTAAAATAAATCCTGATTAAGGAAGTTAAATTTCAATTTAATCAGGCATTCCACATTCACTAATGTGCAAGGCATGGGGTTTGACACTGACAGGGGATGGAGAAATCAAGAATTTCAGGCCAGCCACAATCTGGTGGGGCAGGTGAAAAACACATATGCTACACAGAGAAGCCCGATGAAGAGAGACAAGAAAATTGAGTCCCTACTGCGTATCTGTGTGCGCCTCATATAGAATTTCATCTCGTTCTGTTCATTCATTCATTCATTCAACAGATCTTTACTGAGCCCTACTGTGTGCCAGGCCCTGGGCTAGATACTGGAGATACAAGTCCACAGAACAGACCAAGAGCTCACGTTCTCATTTGGTATTCGTAAGTCATGATGAGGGTTGCCATAATCTTGCAGAGTCAGAGAAGCAGACCCAGAAAGGTGTGTGACTTGCCCAAAGAGTCCCACTAGAAAATGGTAAGGACACAGCAGGATTTGCACTGCTGGCTGTGGAACTGTAGTCCAGTGGGATGGGTAGGGGTCTAGTCCACAGTGCAGATGAGTGGTGTCTAGTCCACAGGGTAGATGGGTGGGGGTCTGGTCCACTGATGGGTAGGGGTCTAGTCCACAGGGTAGATGGGTGGGGGTCTAGTCCATAGGGTAGATGTGTGGGGGTCTAGTCCACAGGGTATATGGGTGGGGGTCGAGTCCACAGGGCAGATGGGTAGGGGTCTAGACCACTGACAGGTAGTCGTCTAGACCACAGAGCAGACGAGTGGTGTCTAGTCCACAGGGTAGATGGCGGGGGGGGGGGGGCGGATCTAGTCCACAGGACAGATGGGTGGGTGTCTAGTCCATACAGTAGATGGTTAGGGGTCTAGTCCACTGACGGGTAGGAATCTAGACCACAGGGCTGATGGGTAGGAGTCTAGACCACAGGGCAGATGGGTAGGGGTCTAGTCCACATGGTAAATGGGTACAGGTCTAGTCCACAGGGCAGATGGGTGGGGGTCTAGTCCACATGATAGATGGGTAGGGGTCTAGTCCACAGGGCAGATGGGTGGAGGTCTAGTCCACAGGGTAGACGGGTAGGGGTCTAGTCCACAGGGTAGATGGGTGGGGGTCTAGTCCACAGGGTAGATGGGTAGGGGTCTAGTCCACAGGGTAGATGCATAGGGATCTAGACCACTGATGGGTAGGAGTCTAGACCATAGGGCTGATGGGTAGGAGTCTAGACCACAGGGCACATGGGTTGGAGTCTAGACCACAGGGAAGATGGGTAGGGGTCTAGTCCACAAGGTAGATGGGCAGGGGTCTAGTCCACAAGGTAGATGGGTAGGAGTCTAGTCCACAGGGCAGACAAGTAGGGGTCCAGTCCACAGGGTAGATGGGTAGGGGTCTAGTCCACAAGGTAGATGGGTAGGCATCTAGTCCATGGGGCTGACGGGTAGGAGTCTAGACCACAAGGCTGACTCTAGCACCTGGGGCTCATGTAACCTCAGGAAACAAGGAGGGTCTCCAGGAAGCTTATTCTGGACCAGACAGTATGACACCGGAGCTAGATGGGAAACAAACAGGGAAAACAGCCCACATTTCAGGTCTAATTGGCTGGGATTTATGACTGCAATCTGGGCATTCTGCCTCCAGAGCCTGTGCTCTTAAATAGTATGCTATAATTTTAAAAAAGAAGAGTGCTTTCTGGTTCTGTCCTTCACATGAGTTTGCCACTTATTAATTCTCACATCTGGCCCAAATCCTGTTCACCTCATCATGGCCAACCACTGTCGCTGGGGGAGTTCACAGCTTCTTTGTCACAAGAAAACCAAGTGGCCGCAACTATTTCTAAATATGGTGCTGTCCTTCAGAGTGTCTGGTAACTTCTGGCACCTCCCTTGCTTCTGTCCCTGTATGTGTTCTCTTAGAGAGGTCTCAGAGCTTCTGATGAAATCCACACCACATCAACGTAAACAGAAGGCCACCAAGGGCTTGAACAAACTCTGTTGCCAAAGTCAATAACCTCCTCTTAGGTTCTCCTGAACTATTTGACGTTGTTGACAATCCCCTTCTTTTTGAAAACTATCACAAGAAAGTTTCAAGACAAATATCAATCACATTTGATAAAAAAATCCCCTGCCCCAAATGAAAATTTTATTGGCTATAATCTATAACTCATTTTACATCATAGACACATGTATATGACACTTATCAATGTTTTCCTACTGAAAAAATCATCTCCTGCTTTCAAAAAATTGTAATAAAAATCAAACGGACAACTTAAGTAGAGTTGATTACTTAATCAACTCTACACCCAATCTGCCATATTCATACATCTCTAACTTACCACGACTCAAAACAATTATATTTGTATGGACATTTGACATAGAACTGAAAGCAAAATATAAAAATATTAGCAAATTTGGATCTGAAGCTTCTTCACTGATAATATTTTCACCAAGAAATGCTCTATCAAGAGAAATAAGCAATGTCTCCAAGGAGAGACTTTGTTGGGAGTTTTTGTTCTCTGGTGAGAAGAATCTGGTTCGATTTCATTCATTCATCAAACAAGGTAATTTCTCATGATCAAACTTGCAACAACCGGAGCAAAGCAGGAAAAACAGTTTTAAAGGAAAGCAGACTTCATATTCTTTGAGAGTTCTTATGCATTTACCTGGGGCTTCAGAGGTCAATTAACTGATGTTAATTAACCTGTAAATAGTTCTTCCACAAAGAAAATGTATTTTTCCTATAAAAAATAAGTTTCTTGAGGATGTTCAGGACTAAATTAAGTAGAAAACTCATTGTGAGAAGCCAGTCCTTTTTCTTTTGACAAAAGTGTGTAATATTGCTTCTCTTAGGAAGACACCTGTTTGACGTGAGGACGCTGAAGGAAATGACATGGGCCTGGGCCACATATCTGTACCAGGAAAGTGCTCAGCAAGATGCTGAAGAACATGGGCTTTGGAGGCAGGCAGAGGGCCTGGGTCAAGTCCCAGCCCCGACAGTTATTGGCATGTGCACCTGGTATGACAGAAACCATGCGAATGTTCACCTCGTCTCCTCTTCCTAGTCAAAGCCTCTGGGGGCTAAGTGACTGAATTACGGCAAATGGCATGTGTTGGGGGTGATATAAGATATTTCCAGGTGCTGCTCGCAGAACATCGCACCCAATCAGCTCCCTCTATCCTTCAGCAGTGACTGTGAAGGCCACCTCTTGATGGTGGCACCTTCATGACACAAAGGGACCTGGATCCCTGAGTTGCCACCTGGAGGGAAGTGCCTTCATCAGACTATGACACGGGAGAAATTAACCTTTTCTTGGGAGCCACTGAGGTTTGGCGATTGATATATTATTGCAGCACAATCAAGTGTTACCCTAATATTCTTGGCCAAGTTACAAACTTCCTCGTACTTATAATTAAGACTGCTTAACTCAGAGATTGTTCTAAGAGCAACCTTGGAGAGCACTTAGCATGGGCCTGGCATGTGGTAAACAATAAGCATTAGCTATTTTGTGTGCACACACAGACAAGCATGCAAATACACATTAGCTTATCCATATGCGCACGCATGCACACACGCTTGCCTTGACTGCCCTGAAAAGCTCATGGAGAGGCAGAGCTGGAAGCTAGAAGTGGGAGGGGCTTATCCTGCAAGGAACACAAATTGAGAAGGTAGAGCCCTACTTAAGGAAACAGCAGGAAGACGTCAGAAAGCAGACAAGCAAAGAGAGAGTGAGGGCACCAGGGTAACATTTCCTAAATCTCATCTAGCTCTGATCAGGATCTGCTCTAGAGCATAGCAGGAATGGAGGCCATGGAGAAGAGACCCACACCGGCCCAGCTCTGTGAAAGGCAAGGAAAGAAAGCTTTGGGGAGTCGGGGAGACGCTGACAGAGGCAGCGCGACTGAGAGACCCCAGCCCGTGCGAGGCCACCTTACATGAAAGACACACTATAGATTCAAGGCCAGCAGGGAAGACAGAAATAGCTGCTGGGGTTCTACAACTGCCTTAAACTTGTACAAAACAAGAAAGGGCTCCTCATATGTGGAGGGATTTCCTCACAAGTGGAGAACCCTAAGCAAACCACACGCCTTTCAGGAAGAAGCTCAGAGAACAACACATTCCAAATGCAGGGGAGATTATTTACACTATTTTATAAAGTTGTTTAAACCGTGACCAATGCACAAAGGCATCTATATCCTTAATAAAAATGTGTATTATTTCATGAAAATTGAGAAGTCCTCAATCTGTGATATTCAGGGAACAGGACAACTGTTAGAAATAGCTTATTAGAGGGGCACCTCGGTAGCTCAGTCAGTTAAGCATCCGACTCTTGATTTCGGCTCAGGTCACAATCCCAGAACCCTGAGATCGAGCTCTGCATCAGGCTCCGCACTGGGGTTGGAGCCTGCTTACGATTCTCCCTCTCCCTCTGCCCCTCCCTCACTTACGCTCTCTAGAAAGGAAGGGGAAGGGAGGGAGGGAGAAAGAGAAAGAAAGAAAAAAGAAAGAAAGAAAGAAAGAAAGAAAGAAAGAAAGAAAGAAAGAAAGAAAGAAAGAAAGACAAATTTACAATGTGGTGTTATAAGATAGTTTTGTTGTTTTAATGGAAGAAAAAAAAGATGATCAGTTTATAAATCAAGATCAATTTGCCTGCCATCTCTTGGGTTCCTGATGAACTTACTGGCAATCACCAAACTCCCTGAGTCTATCTAAGTAGAATTATTAAAATTCATATTCTTAAAATGCAACTCCCTAGCCCTATGTCAATTGAGAGTCAAAGTATTTTTTATTGTTATTGCTATTACTGTTATTCGAAGTCCCAATTCCCCAATTCCCCAAGGAGAATCCTGTGTATCTGTATGTGCCTCATAGCCAGGATGTGCTATTAACATGGAAGATGTTAAGTCATCTTAGATAAAGGTGAAATCCTTTTCCCCACAAGTAAGTAAAAATAATTAGATACGCTTCTGAAAAATTTCAAATCAATGGGTAAATCATCACAGTGCAGAAACGCCTGAGAGTAAGCACAATTAAAAATGTATTAGGCATCCAGTCATTCCTAACTCTGTCAGTAGCTTTGTAGCAGGTGGGACACAATATAAAGTTTCAAATATTACATATTTATACAAATGGGGTATTTTCAAAGAAAAAGAAAAATAAAATTATAGTAAAAGATGAAATTAGCTCCCTATCTCAACAAACATATACAAAAATAAAATTCATACTAAATAAAGGCTGGCAAAATTGAATTTTTAAATGCCTACTGGAAAATATAGGTTAATATCTTTTAGTTCTCCAGGTAAAGAAATACTTTCTTAAATAGTACATAAAATGTAGTAACTAGAGAAGTGTGCAGAATACAATAAAAATGTCCATTCATCAAAAGACCCCTCAAAGCGAAAAGACAGCTTACGAAGGAGAAAATACTTGCAGTTCATACAGCTGACAAATGGTTAGGATCAAAAAGAAACAAAGGACACTTACCAACCAACAAGAAGAACACACACACACACACACACACACACACAAGCAAGAGATAGGAAAACAGTATTTCATAGGAAAGACACACACGTGGCTAATAAACATATGAAGAGGAGCTCGGGGTCACTAGTGAGCCACAAAATACAGAAACCACAATGAGACACCTTTTCGCACCCATTCAGTCAGCAAAAATGAAAACTTCTGATGCTACAAAACATTGAAGAGGGTGTGAATTCACAAGACCAATTATGCATCACACGTGGGAGTATATAAGAGCGTGACCACTTTGGGAAACCCTCTGACATGACACCCCCCCGCCAAAGCGATCAATTATGTAGCCTATATTCCAACAACGGCAGTCCTAGGTATATACCTAAAACAATCTCCAGCACACAGACGACCAAAGACACATACCCAAATGTGCCTGTCGGTCCCGGTCCACAGGGGAATAGGAGAATGGAATTTGATACAGCAGTCCAAAAGAACGAGCTCAAACCATATGGACACATCTCATGAAAAAAGAAAGCACCAGAGAATTACATGCATGATACCATAACATGACTCATGCATGGCACGGTTTTTATAAACATGAAAACAATTAAAGTAAAATTAAATTCTTCTATGAAAACATGTAAATAGTCTAACTTTACAAAAAGGAAAACCAAGGACAGATCAACTCAAGATTCAGAGTGATCATTCCCTGCAGATGGGAAGGGGAAGTCAAGGAGTGGGCTAATGAGGAAACTCTTTGACTAGTTATGGGGTTGAACTTCTGGTTTTTTTAAAAATTTTTTTTTCTTAATGTTTTTATTTATTTTGAGACAGAGAGAGACAGAGCATGAACAGGGGAGGGGCAGAGAGAGAGGGAGACACAGAATCGGAAGCAGGCTCCAGGCTCTGAGCCATCAGCATAGAGCCCGATGCGGGGCTCAAACCCACAGACCGTGAGATCATGACCTGAGCCGAAGTTGGACACTCAACCGACTCAGCCACCCAGGCGCCCCTGAACTTCTGGTTTTGATGTTGGTTTCACCAGGGATTATTACATTATTAAAATAGCTAAGAAAATATACAAAAGCAGGTTGCAGACAAAATGAGAGAGTGTCACCAGCCAAGCATTATGACCGTTCCAATTCTGTGCACATGAGCTCCTTTAATAAAAGGGACAAATGCCCTTTGAGAACAGACTTAGGTAAAATATCAAACTGAAATCATTCCAGTCCAGACAGTGACAAGCTCCACCCACCAACCCTGACTGGGACTATTTATAGAAGGTTCGTTATTTGTTCTAACACGACTTACAAAGCGGAAATTGAAAACATCTTAAAGATCCATCACTAGATGGATTAAAACATGAGGCCATGTTCATATGCTTTCATTAATTCACCTCATCAGCACATTGACAGAGTGCCCACAATTTGTCAGACACTGTGGGACACAGTGATGAGCTAGACCGACTGGGGCCCCACTCCCATGGGGTTAACTCTGGTGGGGAAGACAGGCTATAATCAAAAGATCACACGTGTAAATGTGCCCTGAAAACAGATGAGGGCTGTCAAAGAAAGGAGCCTGGGGTTATGGAAGGGAAAGAGGGAGGGAGACTAGCTTAAACCATTTAGTGACACTTCCCCGGGGACAGGGGGCATTTAAGAGAGATCTGAAACAGAAACTTGGTGGTATTCATCTAGGCGAAAGGAAGGCAGAAGAGGGGCCGCGTAGGAACAAAGAAGCGAGACAGGCCTGCAGCAGAAGGGAGCTCAGGCCGTCAGGGAGATGAAAGGCCAAGGTGGTCAGACCCAGAGCACGGTGGGCAGTGCGGTGAGATGGGGCTGGAAAGGCGGGTGAGCAACAGGTCACAGAGGAGGATGAGGCTGAGGATATCAGTCTATTTCCAAAGAGCAATGGGAAGAAGGGGTTTAAGTAGGAAGGCAACTACATCAGATCGGCACTGGAAAATGATCACCTGCCACCATGAGGAGAATGGAAGGTACGGGGACAAAAGCCGGTGCTCACTCTAACAGGACCACTCTGGTTCGGTGTACAGCATGCTCAGGAGAACATGGAGAAGCGGTGGGAGGTACCCCAGTAGCACAGACAAGGGGCAGAGGCAGCTAGCTTAGGGGTAGCGTTAGTGGGGCTGCGGAGAGGGTGGTAGACTTGAGAGGTCTCTAGGCAGTAAAAATGGAGACCACTTGGAGGTAGAAGGGGTGTGGACAGTGAGGGAGAGGGAGGCACCCAGGACGACTTGCAGATACATGTGCAGCTGATGGAAATAGATGGGACACTGGAAGCTGAGCAGAGCGGGGCTGGGGCATGATGAGCTCAATTGTGCAATGGCTGAGCTTAAGGTGGCCCGGGACATCTCAAGGGGGATGTCAAGTAAGCAGTAGATAAGGGGGTCTGGAGGGAGTCTGACCTGGAGATACAAATTTAGGAGACACGCTGTGTGATTGTTAAAATGAATGAGGCAAATCCATATGTAGTGATGTGAAAGGTTGTCGATGATGTACTGGCAAATATACACATACTATAATCACTTTTTTTTAAAAAGCATATAGAAAAATAACCATCTGATGTCCAAGAGAAATATACACACTCACATGTAGATGCGCGTGCACACACACACACACACACACACACACACACACACACTGGGTCTGGAAAGAATTTATCAGGTTATTTACCTATCCCTGTGATCGATCTTTCGGTTGGAAGAGATGAGTGAAGAACTTTCATGCATTCATATAAACTTTAGCATCGTTCGGTCCCGTTTCTGACAGTGAGCACTTCCATCACTCCAACTGCCCCTTCTCTCTATCCCTCTGGCCTTCTCCAACTCCCACCTCTTCCTGAATCCCCACCCAGGGGCCAATGTTGGCAACAGGACGAGATGGAAAAGGAAAGGTGATGCCAGTTTTGCACATTATCTTATAGTGAAAAAGGAGAAATTTGGGGTTTGCTTTTAAGCTGTATCGAAAGAGCGTATCAGAATGTTCACGGTAATGCCATTCCTGCTCCTTGAGGGCTAATAACCGAATTGGCTGAGCAGTTAAGTCAATTGAGATGACTGTGGAACACAGAAGTCTGTGGGCATACTGGCTTCTGTGTTCTCCTACTGGTCACCCATTGTGCTCCAAGGATTCGAAAGTCTCATGTAAAACCCACGAATCCCTCACACTGATCAAAGAACGTTGGAGACCTCCCCCACTGTGGAGAACAGTGTACCAAGAACTCGGCTTAATGAACACACATGAACAAAAGGAAATTAACAAAAACGGGAGGATGGGGTGGCTTTACACAGCACCCCGCACAGTTTATTCTAGATTTTTCTTGTTACTAAGCATAATCACCCAGCACAGTCCCACTCTACGCTCAGTGCATATTTGCAGGATTGTTTCTGAAATGTCCAGACCTCTCTTTGACCAAGCATATCATTATCCCAGAACAAAAATGGAGGACCGCTAAGACAGAAGCATCCTAATGTCAGAAAGTGAGCCAAGGAACAATAATGTCTATCCCCATGTGGATTTCCTTCTTCCATCCTTCTTCAAATGAAGCACACATCGATAGCATCAAATGAGATCTTCAAGTTGCCTTGTCTAACAGCTGGACAATGCGTTGCTTACGCGTCCTTAATTAGTGTGTATATTCTACAGAGAGATAGGTAGTAACTATTATCTATGGAAATCATACCAGCAAGGCAGACGCAGGTGAAATTGCTCCCGTCTTGTTTTTCATTTGCATCTATGCAGCTGGCGTTGTTCTGGCAAGGCTCCCTCTGGCAAGCATCAAATTCTTCACAGAAAGTGCCCACATACTGATCATCACAGCTACAGGAAAAAGTTGCCTGAAACACAAACATATCATATGTGTTACCTGAGTCCTCTAAAATGTATGCTTTGGCTCTAAAATGTAACTCGAAGTTCAAAGCCACGGCTTCTTTTTATAATTACACCAATACTGAATGTTTTCATCACATCGCTTATATTTTGATCTGATTACAATCATAGCTTTGAAAGATATTGTATGTATGTCCTTACATTTTAATTTCAAACATTTACTTTTCTCATTCTTTTTTTTTAAATTTTTTTAACATTTATTTATTATTGAGAGACAGAGAGAGAGCATGAGCAGGGGAGAGGCAGAGAGAGGGAGACACAGAATCTGAAGCAGGTTCCAGGCTCCGAGCTGTCAGCACAGAGCCCGACGCTGGGCTCGAACTCACAAACCGCGAGATCATGACCTGAGCCGAAGTCAGAAGCTCAACCGACTGAGCCACCCAGGTGCCCCTCTCATTCTTTTTTATTGATATTTATCCCAACCATTTTCAATCTTACTAAAAATAGAAGTGGAAAAGATAACTGTATTTTAAGCAAAAATGAAGTTTGCTGACCTGACATGGAAATGACAGTTTTGCTAGAGCAGATACATTGTGCTATAGCCATTAAATTAGATGTCATGCCAACCAGCTAAAATCCTTCAGCACAGTCAGCACTTGCAACAAAAAACAAAAACAAAAACATCATCAAATGTCCTACTCTGACAACCTTCCAGAGCACTGAAAGAATTTACTGAATCACCCTGTAAATTAGCCTCAACGTACAGCTATGCAGATAATCTGAGCGCAAGGGAAAAGAAAAGGAGTATAATCCAAGTAAACTTTTTGTTTGGTTTATATTACTGATATCTTGGTAACAAGACCATTGACTCAGAGCACTACATTTGGTTGGGAGCTTCATTTCGGAGAGAGTTGTAAAATCCAAGTAAAACCGAGCCCTCCTGCTCTCTTCTTAAGGCCTTAGTGCCTGAAGGTGGCAACCATCTAAAAGAAATACTAATCTGGCCCCAAGTCCCATGTGAAGCAACGCATGTTGTTACTGCAGATATTCATGAAGAGGGGAATGGAGGAAACAAAGGAATAATGTATGAGCAAAGCTTACTACTTACAAAAAATCAGAACAAAACAAAAAAAAGCACTTTCCCAGCATTCCCCAAGCCCCTACGTGAGGCAGGTGTTCAAATCTCTACCCATCCAAAGCCCCACCCACAGACTCTCCCAAGCCTGCCCTTCTTCTCACCTCCTCCTCCCCAGTCCCAGCCTTCTACCTCCAATCTCAGAGAGAGACTCTTCCTTCTTCTCCAGGTGTTGTTAACTCAGAATCCCCACCCGGGTCCCTGACCCCCAAGCACACCACGGTGCCTTCCTTCCTCCTGAAGGAGGAAACGTCTCCATTCCTCTCTTTAATATATATGTATATATTTGCCTCTCAATCAAGTTTAATAGTTCTTGCCCATTTCTTGATACATGTACTACTGCATATTTAGATTTCTTTGTAGCTACCGTTAATGAGCTACAAAACACTCTCCTCATCCTTTTCTGATAATACCCATCATACTTCTTAGCGGTTTTTACTGACATATAAAATGCTAGAGTTATATTACTGGCCATCATGCTGAGCTCTCACTACAGATCAGAGCTTTTATTTGATCCTCTTGTTTTTTTTTTTAGGTAAAACAACCCTGCCCCAAAGTGCATATCAGTTGCAAATAATGATAATGCCCCCTTCCCTTCTCCAGTCCTCATGGTTGCATTGGTGGCTCTTCTAGAATAAGCTTGATTTCGAAGGGAGGTCTGCAGAATTTACCACTAAGTAGAAAACTGGAACAATGACTGAATTGTATCAAATGCCATTTTAGCTTCTTAAAAAACAATAATCTCTTTCTTTCGGTCTTTGACCTAGCAATCTGTGAATGTTCAAATGCCCTACTCCTCACCCCACCTTGCATTCCTAGAAGGAACACCCCAGAGGCATTATGCAAACTTGTGTTATGGATGCATTCTACTTGGAGCTATACTTTGAGCGCTTTCCATTTAACCTGCCCCATCCCAACAGACTCTTTTTCTAAGAAAGGCTGTCCTGTGCACAGTGAGATCATAGTTTATACCATAACAGGACACTCCTCACCAAAAGTGACCAAACCAGGAGTGGATGGACCCCTGACCTCAGCAACCAAGCAAGAGGCCAGACGGTCAAACATGACATTTAGCTGGACCAAACTGCCAGGTTTTATGTAGGTGTGTTTCTTTTGTTAATTGAATGCGTTTTCGTTAAGGGGATATGAGAAATCCTTGTAATCTGCATAATCAACTCCTTTTAAGTTTCAGAATGCATTCTTCAATTATATGTTAGAAACCAGAACAAGTAGAATAAAAGCAATGGCTTTTCTCCTTAAGTTAGAGTTAAATTTTCTGCCTTCTGTTTCCATCCTCTCTCACACCTCTTTGTGGCAAATGGAAAATTCCCTCTGCCTGCTAGCAACAGTTGACTTCCTGTCTGGTTTCTCATGATACTGTGAGTTTTCTTCCCTTTGTGTGTGTTTGCACAGACTCTATAGTTGGAAGCTGGGAGAAGTTGCATCAAGGACTGTTAGAAAGGCAGCCTTGTAAATAGGAAACTCTTTTTCTAGAACTATCTGCTAAGGAAAATCTTGTCCTTGTCCAAATGTGCAACACAACGCACCTTGGATATCTTCAGAGATGTGTCTCGAGCCCTTTGTGCATCTGTGGATCTACGACTGCCTTTGAAATGTAAACACTGTGCGTGTCCAGCTCGTGCAATTCCGAAATGGGTCTCAGCTTCATAATAAATTATTATGTGTCATTATTTCTGGCAGCTGTCTTCTAAAATTTACTTGGTTTGTATCCAGCAGTTCCACGTTACAGATCAATTTACTTGGCTATCTGGGGGATGTAGTTTGCATATAATTCTTCTGTTGTGTCCCATGAAAAATATGTTGCTGGTGGAAATAAACTATTAAAAGCCCCAAATCAAATATCTTCAAGTTATCTTTGATTGACTCTAAAGCTAAAACAGAAGCCGCACATTTTGTTTTGCTTTGTTTTCAGCAGAAAGCTGGAAAGAAACTTCAAGAAACTGTTGAAACAATGGTTTTTGACCAAGAAAAACCACAGAATCGATTCTTAAACTTTGGCTGATGGATCAGGAAGAAGATTAAGAAATGTTTACATACCCATGACCACAAGGTGTTAGTGAGGTTTTTATGTTATTCTGTATCGTATCGTCCATAACGTTAGATTTCTTCCTAAGTCTATCTTCTAAGAACAACCAGCTTTCCTATATTGAGAGGTCTGTTTTACTACTTGCAAGACTTGATTTGTAAGAAGCATGAATGTGTATTAGGAAACTACGTTGTTGGCATATTTGCCGTGGAAACCAGTGATCAGTGAAAGCTGTAAACTGTTACACCAACCTTGAGAAGTTTCACCCACTATAATATCACTAATTAGGTCCAATTCACTTAACCAGCACAAAAGACAAAACCGACTTACTTAAAACTAGTCGGTTAGCGAAATTACAGAAAGATATTTCCTTGCAAAGTTATTGTGTAGTTCTACGTAAAAGGACTTTTCAAGCAAAATGAAAAGAGATTAATTTCAAAGCCCAGTGCAGAGTCTCAATTTTCCTCAACAGTTTGAAGTCAAATATTCCATTTGTGCATTAATGAAACTTTCTAAGTGGGAGGAAGCTCACTTTGAAAAGGTCCAGGTTTAAAAAGCTTCTGTCACACCTGCATTCATCTATTCATCCACACGGGCACTGTCCTTGGTCCTGGAGGCATAAACATGCAGAGGACTATCTCTTAGAAATTATCATCTGGTGTACTGTGGCTGACAATAAATAAAAAAAAAACAGGTAAACAATGTAGTGAATGAGGTGATAAATGCCATGGGGAAAAATAAAGTAGGGAAGGGGAAGAGAAGGTTCCTATAAGAAACATCCCTCTTAAACCTCCTATTATTGTATTTACTGTAAGGACACTGGTGAGAACATTTTGTGCCATACATCACTTGGTGCCTCCTTTATAAAGTCCTGCCCAGGAAAATTCGCTCATTTAAGTGCCAGTAAAAGTTATGCTAGTGGTGAGAGCTGATGTTTTGTCCTCGTGAACAACACGGACCATGTGACTGCCCAGGTTTCCTCCTTTTTGATTTGGCTGTAGTATGCTCTGTCTACCGCAAGTTCACCTTTAACACCCACCTAGGGTTCTGTGACCTATATGGCTACTTCCTCTTCCTGACTTGGATACTGCATTCTAACTTAGATCTTCACTGACTCTGACTTATTTTTTTTTGTATTTTTTAATATTCCAACTTTATGAAATACGGAGTCAAATGGCTGATAAGCCCATATTCCCCAGCACGGCACAGAACGCCCTTGGCAATCTAGCCCCATCTACTTTTTCTGTCTCATTCTCTGCAATTTTCACTTCTCAGTAAAGCCTAATTGTCATGAACAAATGATCCCACAGAGACACGTTTTCCGAAGAGCTTTCTCTCTGTCAGGAATCGGAATTCATCATTCTACTTTACCCTCCCTTAAACAAAGTACACAGAAAACACACTTATCTCTTTTTGGTGCCCCAGTGATATCAGCATGAACATAAAAGTCCCAGCTGACTAGACAGTGAATCTCATTGTTTATAGAGCTTGCTTACGTTGAATTTCCTCATTAATCTTCACCACATCTGTCAGGTGGCTATTATCAAACCTATTTTAGGAACTTAACAGACTCAACAGAGAGGACAGATACATTCTGGAAGGTGTCCCAGCCAGCAAGTATAAGGTCAAGGCTTAAACCTGCATCATCGATTCCAAACCTTTTTCACTCATAGCTGGATATTGTCCTATCATCACCATGATGGTCTGTGTATCCCAAGTGCATGTGGGGCACCCTTCACCCTGACTCTAAAAATAACCCCAACAACTGTGGTATTTTGGTTCTTGCTCCAGATTGTCTGGTTTGTCTACCTCCTCTCTTGCCGTCTGGCTGCCTTCCTTATCAGCATGATTGTCCTTTTGATTCGCTGATTCTAATTTCTTTGAGTCTTAACAATAATGTCAAATTTATTCAAATGAGGTTTCAAAATAGAGTAAAAATATCCATCCTGAGGGCTGAAAGTATCTCTTGTACATAAAGTGCCTCATCACTCATGGACACACTTGAAAACTTTGATTAGAAAATTCTTCACCAGAATTGGAGGTCCTTGACATCTAGAACTTTAGTTACTCATACATAATAGATGCCTGAGTGTTCACTGAATTGAGCTGACTTCCTAACAGGCTGTTTGAGGGTAGCCTTGAAGGACATTTCTGTGCAAGTAAGGGGTCTTCTACTTCCTTGTCTATCTCTGAGGGTCTTGCGTTCTGCTAAGATGGCATCACAGCCATAATCCACACATTCTTACTCCAGGGGATACTGGGACAGAAGTTGGGGGATAAGTCCCAAGCCAAAAGGTGACTAATGGGCCCCTAAACCCCTGAAAATGGAAAGGAGATTATTTGAGCCACTCCTGGCCAAAGACTCCCTGGACTAATTTCCACTTCCATCAGGGGCCAGTCTGGTTGCAAACAACATCTGGGCTATTCGCAGTGAAATGTATGAACATCTGCAAGGTCAAAACTCTAGCTAATGAACCGCTAGTTGTTGGAAATAGGAGACACAGACATGGTGGTTTGCCAAATTACTCTCACTTTTATAAATGTTCAAAAATCTCCACAGTAAGAAATTTTGTTGGGGGGGCGCCTAGGTGGCTCAGTCGGTTAAGCATCCAACTTCGGCTCAGGTCATGATCTCACAGTCTGTGAGTTCGAGCCCCACGTCGGGCTCTGTGCTGACAGCTCAGAGCCTGGAGCCTGCTTGGGATTCTGTGTCTCCCTCTCTCTCTGCCCCTCCCCTGTTCATGCTCTGTCTCTCTCTGTCTCAAAAATAAATAAAAATATTAAAAAAAATTTTTTTAATAAAAAAAAAGAAATTTTGTTGTTTTGGGGGCACCTGGGTGACTTGGTTGGTTAAGCGTCCAGCTTCAGCTCAGGGCATGATCTCATGGTTTGTGAGTTTGAGCCCCACATTAGGCTCTGTGCTGTGCTAATAGCACAGAGCCTGCTTCAGATTCTCTCTTTCTCTCTCTGCCCCTCCCCTGCTCACACTCGCTCTCAAAAATAAATAAATAAACATTTAGGAAGGAAAAAAAAGAACTTCTGTTGTTTTTATGTAAGCATCTGGCTGAGTCTCCAGGAAGGAAAGACACAACTTTGGCAAATGAGAATCACACTCCGTATCACGTGTCCGGATCCTCCCTGTGCAATCTGCTCGTGCCTCTACAGTAGGGATGCTGTGGAGAACATTGTGTGCACATCACTGAATCCTCCACATGTGAGGTCCCACTCCAGAAACTGATTTCCTATCCAGAACACCAGGAGAAGCACCCCTTGCCCTAGACTGGCATGCATGCTTCCTCCTGTGGACAACACGAATTGTGTCACAGATTCCCTCTAAACAGCAGAGTCTTCTGGAAGAGCAGCTCAGCCAATCCTGCGCGGGGGAAGGCGGGCCTGCCTCTCGGCTTTCCCCAGCACACAGAGGTCAGGAGCAGGGTACACCCAGCCCAGGGCTCCAACAGGAGAGCAATTCCTGCTTAGAGAAGACCTCTCTAAACCAGTTCTCTAGACGCTGGCAGGGTCAGGAAGTAGAGTCTGTTTCCTAGCAAGAGAAATCTCTGGAATCTTTCTGCTCCTAGTTAATGAGGGAGCCCAAGTGCAACTGTCCACGAAAATGATTCCCTGAGTAGGGGATCGCTGTAGACCCTCTTGCAGAGAGCTTACACTGCCGTGAGTGGACTTTAGGAAAAGGAGGCAGGGAGTCCCCACTGCCTAGTGTAATAACACAGGAGGGCTCAGATTCCAGCCTGAGCTGTCCCATCACCCCCAAAGTGCACTGACTCCGTATCTGTGGACATGGAAGCCACAGAAGCCTCATCCTGGTGGTCCTCAGCCAAGGACCTATTATTCCAGCTCCTAGGAATCTGACTGGATGGTCGTTTGGGTCTGAAAACACATAGCTGACAAACACTAAAACTTAGGTAAGAAGGATTAACCATAGCACACATTTTTGTTTGGTTAAGCATAGGTGAGCTATAACTGAAGGCTCAGAACACTAGTCTAGCATGCTCTTTTAGACAAGTAGAATTAGCCTTTTACTAAACCCAGATTTGGTATTTCAAGAGGCAGAAATGATTATCTGGATGTAAAATTTAAGAGACTACCTGAGAATGCTTATTATGATATAAAAATCCCTACACATGCCTTTTTTTGAGCCCAGGCCACACACAGACCCCTGGAGCCCAGCCATAGAGACAAAGTGTTGCCTCCTGCTGGGAACACAGTAAGCTATCTCAAAGGGAAACTCACTATGAATCACATTTTTAAAATTTTTGTCTATTGGCTGGGTCTTACTGCTCATTCATTACACATATAATTTAAACAATATGCTTGAGTTTGCTTATGGCTCACAATCTTATTTGTCATTAGCCTCAGACATACTATTGCTCTTCTATTTGGGTTCATTCATCTCAAACACAGCAGCTTATTTAAAAAAAAAAAGTAAGCTTGGAAAACATGCAGATCGAGGCACCTTTGTGGCTCAGCTATTTAAGCGTCTGACTCAATTCAGGCTCTGGTCATGATCTCATAGTCATGAGATGGAGCCCCAAGTTGGGCCCTGCACTGGGCAAGAAGCCTGCTTGGGATCCTCTCTCTGCCCCTCCCCTGCTCTCTCTCTCTCTCTCTCGAAGGAAGGTAAGAAGGAAGGAAGGAAGGAAGGAAGGAAGGAAGGAAGGAAGGAGAGAGAGGAAGGAAGGAAGGAAGGAAGGAAGGAAGGAAGGAAGGAAGGAAAGAAGATAGATGGGAGGGAGGAAGGAAGGAAGAAAGAAGAGAGAGGGAGGAAGGAAGGGAGAGAGGGAGGGAGGAAGAATGGGAAGGAAGGAAGGAAGGAAGGAAGGAAGGAAGGAAGGTGGGAGTGAGGGAGTGAGGGAGTGAGGGAGGGAGGGAGGAAGGAAGGGAGGGAGGGAGGGAGGGAGGAAGAAAGAAAGAGAAAGAAAGAAAGAAAGAAAGAAAGAAAGAAAGAAAGAAAGAAAGAAAATCTGAAGATCATATAAATATTAAATTCAAAACTTGACATTCATGAATTCCTAGAATTCATTTCTTTGGCTTAAATGTTAAATTCTGAAAAATAGGAACAATAATAAATGAGAGCCCTGCTCTTTCCTTCCAAAGGACACTGAAGTTTACTTTATTACTCAAGGGAGAAGAAAGTAAATGTCTTTCAGGAAATTTTGTAAAAGGCTTTCTCTCTAAAAGTGGATATATGGATTGGCAGAATGGAGACATTCAAAAGCAGTTTCTAACCATATCCTGGCAACTTCTGTGTTCTCAGCACTTTAAGCATGGCTGTAATTAAGCATAAGATTTCAATGGAATCAGCCTGGATCTTCAGCTCATCAGTATCTGTGCATTTATTTGATGAAAAGTTCTAACCCATTAGCAAATGTAAAGTTTGACTTTAAAAAAAAGTCACTGAAAATTCATCTTGTATTGAATTTCCCTGGGGGGGGGGGGGGAGGGGTAACAGGCTGATCCCACAAGTAAATGAGATACCATTCTAATTTTCTTATCTTAAAATTTCATCTAGTCTTCTAGTTATTTCTTTTGTTACATGGAAAGAAAATGGTAAAGAAAAAGCTTTAATAAAAAGGACATTTTGAGGTATAAATTATTGATGAGAAGGACTCATTGAAAAATAAAGACCAATCCTGTAACATCTTCCTCAAGCTACCTCAGATGGAAAACCCACTTTGAGTTACATTTTTAAATGTAAAGCAAAGATGTTCAACCAGTGGTAACTTCTGCAGATAGGAAGCCGATGGAGACAGGGCAGGGTACCCAACAACCATCTATTGAAAAAAAGACCCCACTATATGCCAAGAACCATATGCTGAAGAGCCACTTAATCCTCCCAACAGTCTTGTAAGATCAGAATAATTTTTCTATTTCACCAATAAGAAACAGTTCAGAAAATGTAAGTAGTTTGCTCAAGGTCACACAGCCCCTCAGAGGCCACGGGAGGCAGATTCGGTCTCACTGCAAAGACATTCTTACAATTTAAGATATTCATAAATGCAAGGAATCGAGTTACAAAGTATGAGGGGCGAGGATCAAACACCATTCTGAAAAGGGGGATGACGGAAGCATCTATGCACCAGGTGGGAATTTGAAGGGGACGACCTCCAAGGCCTCTTGAAATCTTAGATCTGATGCACCTCGGTTGCAGTCCCATGAGGCCACAAATCCTCACTGCCACTATCTTCCTGCAGGTGATTTCATGCCACCCTGGGGTGCTGACAACCACCTCATGGGTTTCTTTCCTACTCTCACGGCATGAATGTGCCAGGGCTGCCATAACAAAGGGCCACAGACTGGGTGGCTTAGACAACAGAAATCTATGATCTCCCGGTTCTAAAAACTGAGAAGTCTAAGACTTGCAAATAAAATTAACTGTATCCGTAAAACAGGATGAATAAGTAGTTGACTTGTCCCTCTTCCCTGTTCCTGTCTGAGGTAATGAAAATCAAATAAAATCACAAGTGAGATTTGATATAAGCAGAGATTAGAAATCAGGCTTAGGCAGGCAAAACCTCTTTGACCTCAGCCACAGCAACTTCTTACTCAACATGTCTCCAGAGGCAAGGGAAAGAAAAGCAAAAATGAACTACTGGGACCTCATCAAGATAAAAAGCTTCTGCACGGCAAAGGAAATAATCAGCAAAACTAAAAAGCAACCAATGGAATGGGAGAAGATATTTGCGAATGACGTATCAGATAAAGGGTTAGTATCCAAAATCTATAAAGAACTTATCAAACTCAATACTCGAAAACAAATAATCCACTGAGGAAATGGGCAAAAGACATGAATAGACACTTTTCCAAAGAAGACATCCGGATGGTCAACAGACACATGAAAAGATGCTCAACATCACTCCTCATCAGGAAAATACAAATCAAAACCACAATGAGGTACCATCTCACACCTGTCAGAATGGCTAAAATTAACAACTCAGGCAACAACAGATGTTGGTGAGGATGAGGAGAAAGAGGATCTCTTTTGTACTGCTGGTGGGAATGCAAATGGGTGCAGCCATTCTGGAAAACAGAATGAAAGTTCCTCGAGAAACTAAAAATAGAACTACCCTACGACCTGGCAATTGCAATACTAGGTATTTATCCAAAGGATACAGGTGTGCTGTTTCGAAGGGACACATGCACCCCCATGTTTATAGCAGCACTATCAACAATAGCCAAAGGATGGAAAGAGCCCAAATGTCCATCGATTGATGACTGTATAAAGAAGATGTATGTGGAATGAAATCTTGCCATTTGCAACAATGTGGATGGAACTAGAGTGTATTATGCTAAGCAAAATTAGAGAAAGACAAATGTCATATGGCTTCACCCATATGTGGAATTTAAAATACAAAACAGATGAACATAAGGGAAGGGAACCAAAAATAATATAAAAACAGGGAGGGGGACAAACTATAAGAGATTCTTAAATACAGAGAACTGAAGGTTGATGGGGGGGTTCTGGGTGGAGGATGGGCTAAATGGGCAAGGGACATTAATTAAGGAGGACACTTGCTGGGATGAGCACAGGGTGTTATATGTAGGGGACAAATCACTGGAGTCTACTCCTGAAATCATTATTGCTCTATATGGTAACTAACCTGGATGTAATTTTTTTTTTTAATTTCAGAAAGAAAAAAAAAAAAACGTTTTCAAAAATAAACATTACTCAAAGCAGAAACTCCAAGATGTTCAAAGGGAGGGAGGAAGGAAGAAATCAGGCTTAGGTAAGATCATCAAAACACCCAGTCTCTTTTTTCCCGTTAAGATCACACTGACCATTCACAAGTCTTGGGAAGGTCAAGTGCTCAAATGGATGTAGTGACCACACAGGAGCTGCCTGTATCCGGCCCAGGTAAAAGGTGCAACACCTGCTCCCGTACAGAGAAAACCCTGGTTCCCTGTCCTGACTGTTTCAAACACTCCAACTGCTCTGGGTCTATCCTTAGGTCGGTCCTGAGTGGCAGCTTTTGTCCTTTTGGGGATGAGCCATGGAGGGCTCAAGACCCTTGTCACCATCTGACACTCAAAGTCCAGAGATGGGGAGATAGTCCACCTGTGTGACATTCACCTTAATGACAGGGCTCCTGTCGGATACTCTCTGATGTGTGGTTCTTAACCTTCTTTCTTCTTCTCTCTTTATCCTTCTGTTTCCCTGTTTCTCTTCCTTCCCGTTGGGCCCTTCACATATGTGGTGGATTACATTCATGGGCCATGGCTAACAAATACGTGTGTGCCCCAGTTCTAATCTTTAGCAGTACGCGGGTCTTCCCCTGTACATGGACGACTAGCCTAGCTTTATTTTCTTAGGGGACCTGTAATTCTTCTTTGCCTCCATCCTCACATCTGTGTTCCTCCTCTATAAAGCTGTTTAGTAGTTTATGTATTCTTGTGGATAGGCTCAAACCCAATCCAAGAGAGAGATGTTGAACAAGTAAGCAAAACACAGCAGAGCTGATATAAAGCACCAGTTCAGCCTTCCTTGTGGAAGGTGAAAGCGATTGTTCAGCCCCCTGCCCTCCTATTGAAATAAGAACATGTACATGTAGTCAGAGTGGTTAAAATGAACAAATCAGGAGACTATAGATGCTGGAGAGGATGTGGAGAAATGGGAACCCTCTTGCACTGTTGGTGGGAATGCAAATTGGTGCAGCCACTCTGGAAAGCAGTGTGGAGGTTCCTCAGAAAATTAAAAATAGATCTACCCTATGACCCAGCAATAGCACTGCTAGGAATTTACCCAAGGGATCCAGGAGTGCTGATGCATAGGAGCACTTGTACCCCAATGTTTATAAGCAGCACTTTCAACGATAGCCAAATTACGGAAAGAGCCTAAATGTCCATCAACTGATGAATGAATAAAGAAGTTGTGGTTTATGTACACAATGGAATACTATGTGGCACTGAGAAAGAATGAAATATGGCCTTTTGCAGGAACGTGAATGGAACTGGAGAGTGTGATGCTAAGTGAAATAAGTCATACAGAGAAAGACAGATACCATATGTTTTCATTCTTATGCAGATCCTGAGAAACTTAACAGAAGACCATGGGGGAGGGGAAGGGAAAAAAATGTTAGAGAGGGAGGGAGGCAAACCATAAGAGACTCTTAAAAACTGAGAATAAACTGAGGGTTGATGGGGGTGGGAGGGAGGGGAAAGTGGGTGATGGGCTTGAGGAGGGCACCTGTTGGGATCTACACTGGGTGTTACATGAAAACCAATTTGACAACAAATTTCATAAGAAAGAAAGAAAGAAAGAAAGAAAGAAAGAAAGAAAGAAAGAAAGGAAGGAAGGGAAAGGGAGGGAGGGAGGGAGGGAGGGAGGGAGGGAGTGAGAAAGGAAGAAAGGAAAGAACATGTAAATCTTGAATATTAAGTATCATACCCTAAATTCCAAAAGTTCTGTCCCCGATACCATGGAATTTGACTAAAAACATTTCCTCGGTATTCGGAAAGGAAAAAAAAAAAAAAACCCGACAACTATCTTTTCATTTTATTGTGAAAGATTTTACGTAGAGTCCCTGATTTAACAAATGCATTTCTCACTTTATTGAATTTAAAGGCACACAAATTGAAGTGAAACCAGCAAAGATGGGAAGGTCCTATCATTCATTTTAATTAAATCTTATCTCATTAAACATTTGTTGCTTTCATCATTTTAATACTGAGAAAAAAGGCAGGTTATATCTAATAAATGTGTTTCTCCAAGATAATTAGAAAAGAATCATTCTAATAATTTCCAGAAGAAACTCATCAAAATATCTAACTCAGGGTGGCAAAAGAATTAGTTAAGTTCACAAGCAGGATGAATCTTGCTTGCTTTCAAATTATTTTTATTAATCTGTAATATTAACATGAAATAATCTCTTCCATGTAATAATTTAATCCTCCAATTCTGAGTAAGAAAGAAAAGTCTGCATACAAATTTTGAGTATAGGAACATTAACACTGCTCATATCTTCCTTTCAAACTTTCTTGGTTAATGTATCATATTTTAACCATTTTGATGCTGGCATGATTCATGTAGGATTCTTAGAACAGGATATTGGTTTGAAGTTCTTTCTTCAGAAAAAAAGAAAATGCACAGTTAATTCCCCAAAGCCTCCATCCCCCCATTATCAGACGGGGATGATGAAATGTCATGTCACGGGGATGTGGAGGTGGAAGTCCCTGGGCTAAACACAGATCCATGTAAGTGCTGGAAAAAAAAACATTAAGTTCATTTCCTCTTTCATGTGAATAGGGCTCTGACACAGGGCGATACGCCTTGTCCTCTGGCTACCACAGAGGACAGTCCTCAGTATGGGAATCAATCTCAACTCATGTTTTCTAATTATAATTTTTAGATGCTCATGTTGGAAAGAAAAAAAAAGTCCTATCAGCTGGCCCAAATTCCTGTCTTCTCTGAGGGATGCATAAATGAGCTTTTGCTATGGAATAAGCCTCCAAGTCATTTATGACATCGGATCAGTTTATTTAACATAACATCTGTCTCAGATGACTGGCTCAGATACCACCAGCCTTCCCTGTGTCTAAGAGCTGGGGAGAAATGAAAATCAAACACAGGGCTCAGATTTGCTGACAAATCTCACCTCCCCAAACCTAGCTCCCTGTTCTCATATCCAACACCTAGAATTATCTACTATTCTCATACCTACTAAAACCAACCCCTTACTAAACTAAGTTACTCAGTTTTAATGATAGATAAAACCTTAGCTTGATACGATTTTAGGCACATTTGCATTTAAATAGGAAATCATGCCTTTATTACACAGGAATCAAGCTCAAATAACAGGATTGCAGGCATCCCTCCAGAATGGTATGTCAAGGGAATTGGAGAGGAAAAGACCTCCCTAGGTAGCCTTGGATCTTACACCAGCGCAGCACCCCCAGACCACGGCCTTCTGTCCAACAGCATGGGCAACGAGATGAAACCAGTGTCAAGTTACTTTTATTTTTTAAAAACATTTTTAAAAAAATAAAGAACCTTCAGTTCAAAAGTAAAGACCTCCAAAAGAAAAAATTAAAAATAAATCTATTTCTTCCGACTACTGCTGGCTGATAACCATGGTTTTGCTTATTTTTTAGAAGACCCTTTTGGCAAAGTTCTCCTTGGAGAGCAATTGCATATTCAGGAGCATTTCTGGCGAAAATTGGTATTTGTCAACAGCTTTAGTTTTTAACTGCAAAATTAAAAATGCATTCAGCTACAGTGAAGAGTCACTAAATTCTACCCCTGAAACCAATGTTACACTATATGTTACCTAGCTAGAATTTAAATACAAATTTGAAAAAAAAAAAATTTAAGTAATAAGCAGCACTTCAAAACAATGGGAAAAAAGTAACAAACTGCCAATTGCCCATTTCTGCAGCCAACTGCACCAACATTTATTTGTCCATAGCACCGGTTTTCAAACAAAACAAAACAAAACAAAAACGATAATGTATAAAGCATATGCTAGGGACTTTGGATTCAGAAATTCTAGCATCAACTTTGTCCCAACAATTATCCTTTAGAATTGGATCTCTGAGAAGGAAATTAAACGTGAGCCTAGCCCCAAATGACTTCCACTAAAGTGAACTAAAACCTGTTGTGCAGGCCAGAAGTGTTCCTGGGTAGTTCAAAACAGGCTGAGTGGAAGCAGAAACTTCCAAGGATAATAGGGTTGGAGCGCCAAGGGCAGCAAGGGCCACAGGAAAATGGCTGCTGATGGGAGGCAACGAAGGGCATTTTCATTGGTTTGCATATTGTATGTGCCACCTTTTATTTGTAAAGAACTTTACAAAATGCTTCCACATAAATGATCTCATTTCACCTTCCATTAGGACATCTTCCAGCTCCTATATGGATGTGTGCTAATGCCAGGTCTTGTTTGTGTCTCAGCCCTGTGACATGGGCCTTGTCATCATCCCCATCATTGGGATAAGGCCCATCTCCTTAATGGCCTCCCGGCTCCATGTGAAAACCCCTGGACACAAATGACCATTTAATTTCAGCTTCGCAGGTGCTTCACAGGTGCCAGTTGCACATCATTGTGACTAGAAGGCTCTGGGGGGATTAAGTGACTCAACATCAGGGAGTAGCAGGGTCGGACCTTGACCCCCCTGATCTGCCTCCACGTCTACTGGCTGCCACAGAGCCACAAAGCCTCATACGTCATCAGAATGGTCTGTACAAGCGTGCAAGTCCACACTGACATCGTCTGGACCCAATACAGGAACCGCTCTCTTTAAACACGTGGGTATTTGCTGTAGCCTTGAATTCTCTCTCCAGCTAGATGACAAAAATAATGCCTTCATATGCTCCTTACCGTTCTAAACAAAGCTAAATGTTAGTGTCTTTGGAAGTACTATAAAATTCCTAAATTTCAGCTTTTCCTGAAATCATGTAAGTTAATGCCCGAGAGTCTCTATATCCACATCCAATAATTTGGGTGAAGAAAATGTCCACATCACAGGGCTGTGGTGAGCGGAAGATCCTTTCTATCAGGACACAGCAATGCAACTCACGTCTCCATCCTGTGAATTTCAACCAAGCTGAATTTAATGGAGTCTATCTGATTAATTGCAAAATGAATTGTTCTTTCAGTAGAAAATGGAACGTATAATATTGTACTAATCTAAATATGGAAGCTCATACTTAACATTTGTACTTAGTTTAGCAACCTGAAAAAGCCCTGCAGGCAAAAGTCAAATCTGGCAGCTGCTTCCGATGTTACCTATCACAACATGGTACCGTTTTTTTTGTAATCCCCCAAATCTTCCATGTGTAAAGAAACCCCCAAAATAGAGCAGCAAGCTTTGGTGGAAACATCAACGAAGATAATTCCGACTTGAAGAAAAGTGATCACATTACACTGTGAGTTCCCACAGTCTGTGACCTTGGCCTGTGGGGCAGCCTTGCCCTTCACTGAATCCAAGTTCAAACCAACCGTGGCATTTGCCACTCATCTTGTTGTAGGCTCTCTTTCCCTACCAGACCCTTACAAAACTTCCTCAGCAGGTGGCTTCCTCCCCACTTCAACTGCTGTTATATTTCAGTCTCCACTGACCTTTAATGTCCCTTGTGTTAATTTGCTTGATTTGTAATGGCTCTGTTTGACTCTTTGTTACTGGCACTATTGGGTGGTGATTACCTATTGTACTTTGCTCACCAGCTCTTCAGTATATACCAAATTAAATCGAGACCAGGTAGTTTTAAAGAAAATGGATACAGGTAAATAAAATGTGATGAAGAAAGCATGTGAAGAAATGAAAAAAGCAAGTAGGAAAGAAAGACCAAAATCATCTTAGTAAAGTTAGGAGGAGAGCAGCTGTTAAACTACAATGTAGAGATAAAATAAAGAGAGAAAAAGTGAAACTTTTTAAGTTTTTCCATAGATATACATCTAGACACACACGCATAATTATTTATGGAATGGATAAATGGCACTGTGTAAGCTGCCACCAGTATTTTCTGCGTTCATGTGCTTCCTCTTCCTGCCCTTTCCTGCCAGAATGTTGTGGACTGCAAAAACGAGATGTATAAACGATGGTTCTGATGTCCTACATAATTAATGACCTTTATATTCTGGAAAATGCTGAAACATTCCACATTTGCTATGACCTCTGCGGACTCCTGGAAGACTGTCACACCAGCACTCTCTGCGCCCTTCCCGCCACCCTCAAGCCCTAAATGAGATCCCTGTGCACATATCACATAGTCAGCTCTGTCTAAGGTTAAGACACGGCTTGAATTTTCAGGCCAGAATCGTGTGGAAACCACCTAAAGTCATATAGAGGAGGGTCCTTGCCTTCACAGCAATGGCCCTTGGGGGCCTGCGGTAGCTTCCCTCTGTGTATCCATCACTGAGCACCTGCTGGGTTCCAGGGAGAGCTTTCTCATTCCCTCTGAAGCCAGCGCCTCTGCCCCTTATTGACTTGGAAGTATCCTTTGTAACTGCAGAACTATTAAACTGGAAATTCTCCTCCAGTGTGAACCTGGGGAAGACCAATGCTTATGGCTCAATTAAATGCTGATCTTAGCCTCCAATGCCCATTATGTGAAAGGAAGTTGAGTACGGGATGAGTTCACTGCTGCTGATGAGTAACAGACATTCAGGTTTGGGCCAAGTTTCTTGGGGGTTATTCCTGGAGGACAAGGAAAAGACAGTCTGCAGGAAGAAACCCATAGGATGGCTCATGACGGTGTGACAGCTGGGGGGTGATGCCTGTCTTGCCCCTTTGTCACAGAGGTGAGAGGTTCCTGGCCAGCTTCCAGTCAAGGCAGTATTAGGGGACCATCTGCTCTAAACCTCTCTACCATATATTCCCTAGAAATAAACCGAGGTGGCAAAGGATAACCTGGGATTGAGCAGATATCCTGCGCCCAACCCTGCCTTGACCAGAATTACCATACAACCCAGCGATTCTACTCCTTAGCTATACACTCAAAAGAACTGAAAACAGGGACTCAAACACAATACTTGGGCACCCACGTTCATAGCTGCACTATCACAATAGCCCAAAACTGAAAAACAATCCAAATTTCCATCAATGGTAAATGGGTAGTCAACTCGTGGCATGGCCATACAATGGAATATTATTCAACAGTGTAAAGTAAGAACTCGTACAGGCTATGGCATGGGTGAGCTGGAAAACACACCAAGAGCAAGAAGGTCATCCTAAAAGGTCATACTGTATGATTCCACTTCTATGAAATCTCAAGAACAGGTAAACCCATAGAGAGAGAATCCAGGTTGGTTGTCAGCAAGGGCAGGCGGAAGGAGTGGGGAGTGACTGCCTAATGGGTACAGCGTTTCCTTTTGGGGTGAGGAAAATGCCCTGAAACTAGATAAGGGTGTGTCAACCGAGAAAAGAGGCAGAGCTAAAATAAAACAAAAACTTTTCTTCGGGCTCTCAGAATTGCAGTTCAGGGAGCCCAGATTCCGGCAGCAATCCAAACTGCACCCGCCACTAAGGGAACAAAAGTCAAGGGTTTTTAAAGACAAAAGGGGGGACGCCTGGGTGGCTCGGTCGGTTAAGCGTCCGACTTCGGCTCAGGTCATGACCTTGCGGTCCGTGAGTTCGAGCCCCGTGTCCGGCTCTGTGCTGACAGCTCAGAGCCTGGAGCCTGTTTCGGATTCTGTGTCTCCCTCTCTCTCTGACCCTCCCCCATTCATGCTCTGTCTCTGTCTCAAAAATAAACAAACATTAAAGACAAAAGGGAAAGCCTGTACATGTTGTTTACAAAGAACGTTGATGGATGTTGGCAGAAAACTAATCTTAACTGAACGTAAGTGGTTACTAAGGCCATCGCTAAGTGAAATCTTCTCCCGCAGCAGGCTTCAGGTGTTCAGGTTGAGTCCTTGGGACATTTGCAGTTTGGCCCAGGTCAAAAGCTCCCGGTTCCACCGGTGAGGACGTGCACGAGGCCCACCTCCTGCAGGGCCTCCTGACTCCATTTTAAAACCCCTGGACACAGGTGACCCTATTCTCCTTTCAGCTTTCACAAATGCTGGTCGCACATCACTGCGAATGTACGAAATGCCACTGAACTGTTCACCTTCCAATGGTCAATTCTCTACTAGAAGAATTTCGCCTCAATAAAAACATGACTTTTAAGAGTTCTCTCACTGCTTGCGCCTGACATCACTTGCCTCGGAGACGGGAGCTTTCCTCCCCTTGTCGAAAGCCCTCCTGCACCTCTCCTGATACTATCCCCTCCAGGAACTTCATCCATTAATTATACCCCACCGACCACGCTGCCTCATCAGCCCGTCTCTTGCTCTGGCCTACATCAATGCGATGCGTCCTTAGGTCTAGAAGCAAAAATCTTCCTTTTGACTCAGTTTCCCGCTTGGGAGTAGCATCACGCTCTCTCCCTCTGGTCAGTGCCAAGCTTAAGCAAAAAGGCAAGGCACACTGCTTACCCAAGCTCTTCCGTGCTCCCTATAATCCGGCTTCCTCTCCATGCCAGCGCTGTCCTTGCCCTCCTCGTGGCAAGATCCAGGAGCAAATTCCTGGCTCTTCTCCCAGCGAAATAGGCTGATTTTCTGAAAAGCAATCTGTTCCATTTCCTCATTACTGTTCACTACCTAAAGAGCTTGTAACAAGAAAGGTTGGTTTTAACCAGTTTAGGTTTCTGCAATTGTAAATGGCCCGCTTTTATCTTTTAAGCAGGATTTCAAGAAATGCTCTCTTTTTGATTTGGCTCTTTGCCAGAGGCTGGCAAGGATGGAACAATGGACAAAAAGTCAAGGACAAGGCTCTGCCTTGGGGACTCCGGGGGGGTGGGGGGGGGGCGGTTGCTGCTGGTCTCAAGGTGGGCGTAGGTATGGGTGGGAACGGTCTGAGACCCTGAGGGTGAAGGTCAAGGGGCACACAAAAAATGAGGACTTGTCAAACTGGCCTTCAGCAAAGTGACCCAGAGCTGTTTACAAAGAAGCCATTCAGAGAGTCATCTCAGAGGAAAGACGAAAGTTGCAAAGTGGTTTTCAAGGTCAAAGACAGAAAGAGCTGACTGTTCAAAACTAGCCTGGAGGTGTTCAGAAAAATAGGTTAAATGTGCAGAAAGTAGAGACGTCAGAGGCAAGGCCTGGACCAGGGCGGGACTCCCCCGACCTCTGGGGAGAGGTTCCATGAGGCCAACGCTATCTTACGATAGCATTAAAACGTGTGTCTTTTTCACTCTGTTGAAATTGGTACTGAAGATGCAAAACAAAAGTGAGAAGAGAGGTTGATGCCTTCACACAAATCAAAGCAGAACTCTGTGGCAGCAATCAATGCCTCTTCACCATCAAGCATTTGCAGGGGGAAAAATGCCAGCTGCACTCAGAATGTCCTTGACGAAGAAGTAAAAAGTTAAAATTTTATCAACTCGCAACCCTTGACTGCATGTCCTTTTGATGGTCTCTGTAACAAAATGGTAAATCTGGGAGGTGTGCATAAGGCCCTCTGGCTGCACTGGGGCCCCCAAGGCCAGGGGTTGCCTCAAGAAAACACACTCCCTGTGCAGTAGTTTGAGTCGTGAACTAGCCCACTTTCCGTGGGACACCTTTTTTCCTCGAAAGAATGACTGATGAACTGTAACTATTCAAACTTGGCCACTCAGCAGATATTTTCTCTCGAATGAAATGAGCCTGTCAAGTAAAACAACCAATAGCTTTTGCTATCAGGGATAAAGTTCAAACTTTTAAGGAAAAATTAGAATTTTGGAAAGTTTTTATCCTCCATTATGAGCTTGATCGGTTTCCAATACTTCAAGCCTTCCCTGATGAGATTGGAGTTGAAATTAATCACCGATGTGATTTTTGTGCTGTGGTATAATGAAATGTGTCAACATTTGGAAACTGTAGGACTCCTGTATTTTCCAAGTAACCAATGGGTGAAGTTCTCAAAACCATTCATGGGTAGAAGATCCCAAACATAGGATGTATCAACGGATGTCTAACAGTACAAGAGTTCATTGATGCGACTTTGGATTCCTGCATTCAATTAACCTTTAAGAATTTGCCACTTGTCAAATGTTATGTTCAAGAAAAATATCCAAAATCACCTGAAACTGCTATTAAAACACTTCTCCTTTTTCCAACTAAGTATCTGTTGAGGCTAAATTTTCTTCACACACTTCAACCAAAACAACACATTGCAATAGACTGGATGTAAAAACAAATGTAAAAAAAAATCCAGCCGTCTTCTTTTAAGCCAGATATTAAAGACATTTGTAAAAACGAAAACAATGCTTCTCTTTTCACTGAATTTTTTCTGCTTTGGAAAATATAGTTACTTTTTATTTAAAAGGTGTTAATTTATGTTACCACGAAACGATGGGTTTACTAATTAAATGAAATAATATTTTTAAGTTCCTCAGTTTTAATTTAATGCGATAAATATCAACAGATAAAACGCAATAAACAAACTCTGGGGGTCCTCCATACTTCCTAAGACTGTAAGGAATCCTGAGACCAAAAAAGTCAAAAACCACTGTGCTAGGTTGAGCCAAACTGTTTTGTAAATAAAACCACAAACACTGCATCCAGGGGGCAAATTTGTCCAGTGGGTCTGTAACTCAGCACAGGCAGAAAATGGGGCGAATCCCTGAAGAAAAAGCACAGGGAAGGCCAGCAGGGAGCCATTTTTGGACAGAAGGACCAGGAGATCTCCACTAACACCATGGAGAACCCCCCCCAACGGTGCCTGCCATGGAGACATTAGGTGCACGCCCAAAGCCTGCTGGGGGTCTCTGTTCAGTCTGGGAAAGCTGTCCTGTACTATAAACCCTAACACACGACGTTCATTCTGAATCCACGTAACGCTCCCCAACTCAGAAGGTTAAGCTGCAAAGCCAGAATCGATTCTTAAAACCTAAGACGATGTCACAGAAGGAATGGGGCAAATTTCATAATCAAACTAAAGCTCTGCTCTCCTCAGGCTACAGGGCGGCAGAGGACTACATTTATACGAAAGCTATATCTGGAGCAGCTGCCCCGGACGGAAAACCATGGTGAGGAAGCAATCAAAGGGTGTTCTGTTTTTGTTTTTTCCCTCAAAATCTGGAAGAAGTGCCAACCCCCTCAAATGGGCACTGGCTAGGTATTTAATTAGAAGCTGGGGAAGGCTGAGGAGGTTGGTGTTTCGGGGAAGATCTGGGCATGGGGTAAGGGTCAAGTTCAGTGATTTCCAAAGTCAGTTTTCTGACTTCCAGCACCGGGAAGGCAGGGACCCCGGCACTGTCTTTCATCCTTGTTTTGTTAGAGTGCAGCTCCGTGCCTGACACATAGTGGTGCTCATGACGGATGAGGGAACAAAAACGTGGGAAGGTAAATGATAAGCGGAATAAACTCCTTTTGTTGTAAACGAGCAGAGCTGATGGTTTCAACTCCTAAAGAGGAGTGACAATGTGCCGCCCCACAGGGAGGCCCTCCGTGGGCGGCCACAGCCAGTTAGCGGCCCCGTTCCGGGAGGTCACGCTCAGCTCGCTGACTTACGGACAGTAAAATAGGACAAGAAGATAAGTATTTTAGGGGAGAGGAGAGCATGCCCACCAGGCTCCAGAGTGGTGATTTTCTTCTCTCAGGCATACAGTGCTAGTCAGAGCCTTAGTTCTGTGTTCTAAAAAGTCTTTAATTAAAATCTAAGAATGATAGTCATCTGTCTCCGATACAGAGTTAGAAATTACTCTCTCTCCTCTTTGCAAAGACCAAGAGTTGTAACCAAAAGAATGCAAACCTCAGGGGCTGGAGAAAAAAAAAAAAAAAAGAAAAACAACCTGCTGCTGGAACTTATTCATCTTATAACCAGAAGCTTGTAACTCCTGGGGATCTAAGATGTACAGCATGTATCATACATTCAAAAGTCAGTAAGAAAGTAGATCTTAAAAGTTGTCATCACAAGAGAGAAAAACTTTTGTGACTAAGGGAGGTGATGGATGGTAACCAAACTCACTGTGGTGGTCGTTTTACAAAATACACCTGTATCAAGTCGTTATGTTGTACTCCTCAAACTAACGCAATGCTGTATGTTAATATCTCAATAAAACGGTGCAGAGGAAGCATCTAAAGCAAAAACTAGTGCCTGGGCAACGTGTAAAGGGCCACATGCCATACCTGTAGGGACTTTCTCTTTCCCTGCGTGAGTTACCTGATTCACCTGTACTGTGATTTTCTCAAAGTTTGCTCTAGAATAAGAGAGCCCCCGAGAGCTTAGTCCCCTAGTACAGCGTTTGCCCTAAACCATGCAATGGAAGTTTCTGAATCTTCCAAGCCTCTCTGAAAGGTCTTGAGTGCACTGGCCTCCCATGTTGAAGTCTGATCTCTGATGGCATGCCATGCCATCTCGGGGCCGCCCCAGACCCACAGGGCCAGGATCCGCATTGTAACAAGATCCCCCCACAATCTCTGTATATGTTAAACCTGACGGGGGGCTTCGCCAAAAGGTCCTGAGGTCACATCATTTGGAAAGTCTGAAACCAGGCGATGCCTGGCTTTCTCTATAGTGGACAGTGAACCTTTACATGGAGACACGACACGAACAATAAGGCTCACGGTAATGCTGGATGTTCTAGGAGACACGGGGCTGCCCAGTGGGAGGAGCCCCGGACAGACGTCCAGCAATGTCCCTCCATTATTGTCCTGCTCCTCCCGAGAACTAGTTCTTGGCTTCCGACAAATCGTAAATCTCTCTTAGGCCTCTGCTACCTGGTGTTAAAAATAAAATACGTGTGCAGTCCTTTACAAATCACCTTCCGCTCTCAATTCTTTGACCCTGGAAATGTCACCGGTGATATACTCCTTGCCCTGATATATCTGGATGCCACCAACAAGGCCTCTACAACTGTTTGCTGTCAGGGAGAGATACATTTCAACCTTCTGGAAAAAGCTTATGCCAAACAGAAATGTGATGAAACATCTATCCTTTGGGACACAAATTTAGTTATTTCTTTAAGTTATAATAGAATGACGTACATTGTCCTGTTTCTTATGTAGGCAACGATAGGATCATCCTTCTGTTTTATAACATAAAAGGCAGCGATGGCTTTTTAATTACATTAGTACCTAGAATTATAATTCAGACATGAGTCAATGAAATTCTAGAGCGGCTTATCCTTTACCACTGACGAGGCGACAGCTGGGCTGGACTGCGCTCCCTTTTATGATCTCTGTGCTTAATATGTGTCTAATAATTATTATTCTTTTTTTTATTATCCATAAAAGTACTTTCTCCCTCAGAGGTCCGCAATGCAGCGTCTGCAAGGAAAATCTGCTGGACAGATCACCCAACCCTCATTAGCAACTAAACGTATGTCAGACACCTTCGCTTTGGCATTCAGTCCAAAGCCTCTATTCTCCGGTTCAAAGATGTCTAATGAGCACTGGCAATAAGCTGTTTACTCAGTCAAGAGAAAGTCTCCCCCCTCCTTGGAAGAATGTCTTAGAATCGATTCGTCTCTTTTCTCTGTAATGCCATCAGGAGATCGTCATACGATGCCATACGTTACAACAGCTTCATCAAGTAGCCTTCCACCCGCCGCTCTGCCTTGACCCTTTCTTGCTGGGTTCTGTGCCCCACTCAGAGGAGAAATTCCACCACAGCGCCGGCAGACCGTGGGGGCCTAACCCCGCCACACACTCGACCCAGCCGGGAGAAAGGAGAGCCACAGCAGGCTTGCCGAGGCGCTATTTGGATGCTGAGGACACAGCGAATGCCCTTCCTCGGATTCCTTGGCAGGCTTCCTTGTCCACCCTCTCCCCGCCTCCCCACTTCTTCCTCAAACGCCCACCGCGTCCCTCTTTCTGCAAGGCCTCCTTAGGGCCTTTAGGCTTTGCACTAATGACAGTGGAAACGTTAGCTCTCGGAGACGCGATGAAAGAAAGCATGCGACACCCCCTCCTGCCCTCTGCAGCGTCCGTCGCTCCTTCCTGACCCAGAGGGGAGCCTGCTGACAGGTGCCCACCGACAGGACGATGTCATCAAAGGCTCGGCCGGTTCGGTTTACTCTGACCTATTTCTTCTTGAAACGAGAGGAAGGGCAACGCTGCTCACAATGTCCCTAAGGGGTTAGTTCCTGTGACGTTCTGGGTCACGCCGTCTGGGGGCTTCAGATCCCAGAATGTTTTCCGACTCAAATTCACCGTGTCTTTCCCGTGACCTAATGGTTACCAAACATATAATTCAAATTACGTATCTAACTCAAAACTCGGAGTTTTGATTTTTCCATCATGTTTTTGTGCTTTTCCTTAGTTTACTTGTTCCGTTCACGGGCTGTTTTTGAGCATCTCCCATGCAGAAAGCACCCTGCTAAGTTGTTCCAGTGGATACAGAAGGAACCAGACAGGTTCTAATGTCAAGGAACTCACCATCGGAGCCTCCCCTGGGAAGCTCCCGGCGATCCCACCACTGAGTCAGATATTTCTCTCCAAAAGGTACCCGCAGGTCCCTCCCATGGCACACATCACCCCACACTCTAATCCACGATTCATTCGGCATCCCGCCCCACAACCTCCCAACTCCTCCTCAGAGGCCACATCTTATCTAACCAGATGTGTCCGCCCCAGAGCCTAAGGCAGGAGCAGGTACAAGACAGGCAATAACTCTGCAGGGAAACGCATGCAAATGATAATGCACATAAAGAAATATAAGCACAAATCAAAGGCAGTGTGTCTCATAAGAAAAATAAAATGTTGCCAGGCTTGAAAGAGGGGGTTTGCAGCAGGAGTTAGGGATGGCTTCCAGAAGGAAGAAGGTTTGGGGCAGAGCCTGAAATATAGTTAGCAAGGTGGGAGGGCAGGGAGCAGAGGGCTGGGGTAGGGTGGTGCAACAGATAAGCATTCCAGATGGAGGGAACAGCATGAGCAAAATCACGAGGATGTAGGGGAAGCAGCAGCGGGATGAATGGACAGTGAAGGGAGCCGAGGTTTAAGCTGGAAAGGATGTCCATGCACCCAGCTTAGGGCAGGCTTGTCACCTTGCCCTGGGAATGAGATCTCAAAGAAACAAACCTCAGAAATGGGAACTTACTGGGAACCCTGATAAAGAGGCACATCCTTGGAAACAGAAAAAAATAAAGAGGTATTTATTTACTTTAGTGCAAAGTACTTTAGTGCAAAGTTTGATATACAGCAGACAGACTCCTGGAAGGATAGTATCTCCTACCCAGGCCACATGGGCTGTGGAGCAAGGACAGCAGGTGTTATCAAGCCAGGGACAAAGAAACCAGTTAAGGTCAGTGATTATTTCCAATATATCAAACTTAGCCAGAAGAACTCGGCTATAGAAGGATTAGGCTTCCTGGAGTTGGAGCCTTCGACTTCCAAGAGTAAGGTGGGGAGGTAACAGAAGGTTGGGAACTTTCAGGAGCCCAACGTGCCAGTGCTTTTCTCATGAACAGGCCCACATCTGGAGAGTGAATTAGGACACAGCTCCAGAAGGGATTGGGAATGGCTCCCAGACATGATGCCAGTTCAATTGTCACTCAAAACAAAGTCTGAGTAGGCAGCTCCAGTATCCAATTCAAACAGCCTAAGGATGATACATTCCCAAGGCAAGAGCTAGAGAGAATCCTAAGGAACCTTCTAAGAATGGAGGCCTGACACCATTTACTTATCAATACAGACCAGAGCCAGGGCCAACAAAAAGAAAACTTTGAGATAGATATTGAACCATTATAACACCTATCAACATCTATCTTTTTTTATTAATTCCACGTGACCATAACATTATTAACAATGAAATCCTTGAATAAAAAAGATGTTGTATACTTGCTTTAAGGAATCAGTGAGAACAGGAAAATGATAAGCACCTGAGACCCCTGCTTCCAGAATGATGTTCCACAATCTACTTTTGCATCAGAATCATCTGGCTGCCCAATAAAAGGCATCCTAACCTGAGTGAGGGACCTAGAATATGACTTTTTTTGTCAGACCCTCAAATATTAAGCAAATCTTAGGCAAACTAAAATTTTAAAACAACTCCTTTCACTTGTGGACAAGGAACACGACTGGACAGAAAGGGGGCAAGAGCGAATGAGAGAAAAAAAATAGAATTTTGTGATGATGAATTTTATGTATCAACTTGGCTGAGCCATGTCACCTAGATATTTGGTCAAACATTATTCTTGATGTTTCTGTGAGAGCGTCTTTGGATGAGATTTACATTTAAATCAGTGGACTTTGAGGAAAGAAGTTTATCCTCATAGCACGAGAGTGGGCCACATCTAATCAGTTGAAGGCTTGAATAGAACAAGAGGCTGACCTTCCTTCCCTAAGCAGGAGAAAACTCTGCAACAGATGGTCAGCCTACAGACTTCATCCCCAACATCCACTCTTCCTGTTTCACCAGAAGACACCTTGCCTTAGAGCTGCAGCTCCTTCCTGAGTCTCCAGCCCACTGGCCTTCCCTGGTCAGATTTTGGATTCACCAAGACTCTACGATGAGTGGAGCTACAATGAGATTATTCCTAAGTGAACTTATTCCTTAAAATAAATCTCCTTAATTCGTATACATATGATATGGTACGATAAGAACATATATGCCATCCATACATATATAATATATCCCATTGGTTCTGTCTCTCTGGATAATCCTAATACATAACTCTTGCTCTTGAGAGACAAGATCCATGGAACCTGACTGGATCTGAAGAAGGCTTAAGGTCCACACCAGCGAAGATCCCTGATACTCCCCTTTAAAATAATTGGGGAACTATCGAGTCGGCAGCAGCCAAACTTGGTGATAGAGTTCAAAGAGAAGTAGTGACCACAGTCATTTTTTTTAATAAGGAGAAGAAAAGATCAGAATCAACCCTTGTAAAGAAAGCAGTTCTCAAACACTGAGAGCTCCTGGCCATCCTACAGGAAACACATAAAAAGACTTTCCCAGGATGGTGTGCTATCTAAGGGCCGCGAGCCACAGTTTTATTGCAGACCACCCGTCAACTGGGAGTGTGCAAAGGCCTCCAGCCGAAGCGCATCTGACAGAAAAGAAACGAGGTCCGTTACTAAATGAGAGTGGCACGGACAGAACAGAATGGCTCTTACTGTGATGGATGACCTAATAAAGACACAAAAGTGATTAGCAACAATCACTTTAAACCATCCAGTAGAGCTCTTTTTTGTTTTGTACCGTGGAGTGGATTCCTGCACTAGGTAGAAGACTGGAGTACATGGCTTCTCATTTTAGGAAACAGCACAAAGAAGGAAACCTGACAGCAACAGTCTTCTATGGCCAGCAAACTACTCTTCAGTCATTGTTTTAAGTCACGAAGACAAACACGCACAGCCACGGGAACTCGAGTCGATTCAAAAAAGATGAGTCAACTCTCCATTCCCGCTCCGGCCATCTTTCTGTGAACGGGGAGACTGGCTTCCAGACGGCTCTCTCCAAGAGAACAATGTGGTGGGTCTATAAATGGATATGGTAATTCCAGCCTAGTCATTTGCTCACAGTCACCAGGGATAATTCCAATGGCTCAGGTAAGAAGGCTGGCCACAATTTCCTTCAGTTCCCTGAAGGTAAATGCAGGCTCTGGCAGAAGGCACAACAGCAGAGGCCTCACACCTTATGAGCACCTGGTGTGGACCCCGGAGGTGGGGGCACAGGGGGGAGGGGGGGCACCCAGAGCCCCTCAAAAGAGCCGGCCCCCATAAGGAAGCCGAACTTCCCCTGAAATGGCCTCCTACTTAAAATTAGCACAGATTCTTCATGAAGGCTTCTGAGCCATTTTTGTAGGAAAAACGAAGCGCTTTGGCAAGGCCGGCCAAGTTACCTGCCAGGTGCTAAATGCTTCTGCTGCCTTTTCGGTGAATCAGTTCTACAGGTGAGGGCTGCAAGCCGGCAACATGCATGTTTTCAGAAAACACGGTGGCCGCTTTATGGGTAAAAAGTTTCCCCAGATGGGGCATCCATTATAAGAGAAAGCTCACAAGGAAACAACCTCTCTGTCGGTCCCAACTTCCAAGAACAGCCTTCCCTTCCCCGTTGAAGACATTTCTCTTTCACTACTGTTGTCTTCTTGGGGGCTAACCAGGCCTCAGAACCGTTCATTGGGAATAGTACGAATGAATTTGGGGAACACCGCTGTGTCTCCTCTTTGCGCGTGGGAGGTCTGACACTCTTCCAGCTGGAGTGGTTGGCTTTCCTCCGTCTCTCACGCTTCATCTCTTCTGGAACATCTTCAGCAAATAAGCTGTCCACTGCTTCCTCATCTTTTCTCGGGTTCTATACCCCTTCTTAGCGTCGACTGTCACAGAAGAACTCTCAATAGCCTTTACTGCTTCACTTTCCCCGTAAAATAAATTGATAGGGGCGCCTGGGTGGCTCAGGCGGCTGGGCATCTGACTTCGGCTCAGGTCATGATCTCGCGGTCCGTGAGTTCGAGCCCCACGTCGGGCTCTGTGCTGACGGCTCAGAGCCTGGAGCCTGCTTCAGATTCTGTGTCTCCCTCTCTCTCTGCCCCTCCCCCGCCCATTCTCTCTCTCTCTCTCTCTCTCTCTCTCTCTCTCTCTCCCTCTTTCTCTTTCTCTCTGTCAAAAATGAATAAACATTTAAAAATGTAAAAAAAAAATTAAAGCTGAAACTTCACCTTCAACCATGTTAAAAAAAAAATAAATTGATAAATGGAGCTTCCCCTCAGGAAAGAGACGAAGAGAAACATGATCCAAGTTGGCCAAGATGGAAGAAAACGGGATTCGCAGGGCAGGCTTGGCTTTGTAAACGAAATCCCACTCTGCCTCCTGGACTCATGCCGGGCACCATCCCCTCCACCAGGGATTTCATTTTGGCTTTGGTTTACATTCGTGTTCCTTTCCAACCATTTAGCAGAAATTATTGCTCCCACTACTTTCTCAGGCCCTTCTGCCTTCTGCGGAGGACGATCTTACAAGGAAACGGGAAATTGACACCACTGTAATACCGCACCCGAGACATCAAAGTCGTGGATTCTCCAAGATGACGCGAGCAACACGTGAAAGTGTCTTCCAACACCCACCTGCCGGTCCCCCTGCTCCCTTCACCCAGTTCACACCGCTACCGCCGAATGCGCTGGCATTCCCACGGGAGGCGTCCCACGGGGGCCAAGTTTACCCGTGCTGCCCTTAACACTGGTCTAAAACAAATCATGCTCAGGGCGCCTGGGTGGCTCAGTCGGTTGAGCCTCCGACTTCGGCTCAGGTCACGATCTCGCGGTCCGTGGGTTCGAGCCCCGCGTCGGGCTCTGTGCTGACCTCTCGGAGCCCGGAGCCTGCTTCGGATTCTGTGTCTCCCTCTCTCTCTGCCCCTCCCCTGCACGTGCTCTGTCTCTCAAAAAATAAGATAAAATGTTAAAAAAGTGTTTTTAAATTAAATGAAATTAACAAATAAATAAATAAAACAAATCATGCTCTTTTGGGACTTGGGGGACCCACTTCACTTGGCACGAATTCCAGTGGGCAAATGTGCAGAACTGGGGAGACGGGCAAGGAGGCAGGCGGTGAGAGGAACACATGTGCCCTAATGGAACAGGCCCCCTCGTAAAGGGCAGAGTCTCCCTCTCCCGGGACGTGGGGTACAGCCCACAGGTCACCTGCAAAAGACCGCAGTCCACCTGTTTTAATGGAGCTCTCTAGTGATGGAGTGGGTCTCAGTGGCCACAGTCCCTTACGGGTCTGCCTGCCACATCCTGTCAATCACCCAAGAACAAGGAGGAGGAACTGTACTCAGCTCCTGCCCCTGCCCCTGCCCCAGGCCCATGTGACCCGAGCCACTAAAGAAAAAGGAGAGCAGGACTCAGGTCTGCCGTAGCACTGATGACACTGGCCCACAGAGGTCAAATGTAACGTCAGGCTTCTCGTCCCAGCCTCTTCTCTGTTCCTTCTCGTGCTTTTCTCTTGCTTTTGTAACTCTGCTATAGGCGCTGGAGAAATGCAATGTTTAAGGAGGGGATTCTGTGATCACTGGGAAATTAATGAGCCTGCTCACCTCTCCTGTCTTCCGTTTCTCTTGATTCTGCTACCAGATACGATGGCTATTTCTTCTCATAAAATCTCTACTTTATACCCAAGCAAAATCTGGCACCGCACAGATTTATTATCACTACTTTAAAAATTATGTGGAGGGAAGCCTGGGTGGCTCAGTCAGTTAAGCGGCTGACTTCGGCTCAGGTCGTGATCTCACGGTCCGTGAGTTTGAGCCCCGCGTCGGGCTCTGTGCTGACAGCTCAGAGCCTGGAGCCTGCTTCAGATTCTGTGTCTCCCTCTCCCTGACCCTCCCTCGTTCATGCTCTGTCTCTCTCTGTCTCAAAAATAAACATTAAAAAAAATAATACAATTAAAAAAAATTATGTGGAGATTGAAGATCTATATGTTACATACCAATGTGCAATCAAAACCAGAAATCTGAGGGACTCTTTCAGCAAATGCACTTGGTCTCTCCCTGTCATTCTTGATAGACACATAGATAGATACGTAGCAATATATGAGCATAGATATACGTATTTATGTAAATATAGGCTTTAGAGCTACCAGGCGTCCCCTTACCTCTGACGGCTTCGTGCTGCACTTTCCTTTTCCTGAACACTCCAAGGTATTTGCATGGCTCTCCCCTGGCACGCAGGTGCTGGCCTTCACCACCAGAGTTAAGCGCAAAGCCACAATAGATTTAGTAATGGAATCATTCACAAAACCTGGAAAAAAAGAAAAGAAAAAGGAGGGGACAATAGGAAATGTAAAGTAAAACGCTACCAACATTCTTTCTACAAGACCATGAGTTTATTTAACTCAGCATTTGAGTCTGACAAGCAAAACAAAATGAAATATTAGGCAAACAAATACAGCATGTGACTAGCGGCCATTCAGACCTCCGGCCTGTTAAGAAAGGCCAAGCGTCATGGGAAAATACTTGATGCCCAAGGAAGAGGAGTACCAGGCACTGAGTCATCGCCTTAGATGCTGTTGTCCTGTGCCTGCCCGTGCCCCTCTGGGGGCCACCTGGTCTCTCGATTCCACCCCTACGTTAGCATCTTACAATTTACTTTGTTCTGAGCTCATCTTCTTCCAGTCAAGAGTAGTGATCCTCGGGGCGCCTGGGTGGCTCAGTCGCTTAAGCGTCCGACTTCGGCTCAGGTCGTGACCTCACGGTTCGTGAGTTCCAGCCCTGCATCAGGCTCTGTGCTGACAGTTCAGAGCCTGGAGCCTGCTTGGAGTTCTGGTCTCCCTCTCTCTCTTTGCCCCTCCCCCACTCATGCGCGCGCGTGCGCGCGCTCTCTCTCTCTCTCAAAAACAAGTAAATATTTTAAAAATTAAAAAAAAAAAAAGAGCAGTGATCCCTAACCAGTTTTGAAACCAGAAGCTTCATCATTTTGCACGGGTTTTTTCCAAGTACACGCTGCCAACGTTCCAACATAAGTGGCTCAGAATCTGGGAGGTTCAGGTCTGGGGGCGACCTCTGGCAGGCATGTTTTTGGAAAAGGCTCCCTAAGTAATTCGAACATTGCTTCTAGTTAAGAACCACTGGTCTGGTAGAAAAACTAATTTCAGTAACACGAGTAATATTATTACTAAGGTAAATCACCTGGAATTAGAGGCACGCACTGAGCCTCTGAAAGCACGTTTTACGCATCTGTTTTTGAAAGTCTAGGTGACTCTGTTATTTAGGCAATATTTCTATTCTCTAGCTCATCGTAAGTCTCTGAAGTTCTTAGAGACACCTCTGATAAAGGTTTCTATATTGGCTTTATTTGCCTAATAAGACCGGGAGTATCCTGGCCCTAAAATACTTTAGCAAACTATTAAAGAAATCAATCTTTGCAACAGCATGCCACATATTACTATGTAATTCCTAATTATGTCACCTAACCCCCCACCGGGAGTCAAAAGGATATGCACGCTGTTTTCAACAATATACGGCTCACACGAGAACGGTGCCTGCCAGCTCCTTCTAGGTAAGAGTGAAATTTCAGTAAGTTGTTGGCACCTCCTTTTGATCATGTCTCAGGGAAAATGCTTAGAGCGGCTCATAATGAAAAGTAATACTGTCCAATTTAACTTTCATCAAACTGCAGCTGGGTTAGAGCAAAGCTGCCCTCAGGAAATCCCACATGCCAAGAGCAGGAGCTGTGCCCTTTACAAAGGGGCAGCAGGAAGAATCTGAAATGAAATAGAATTCACTTTTTTTTTTTTTTAGAAAAAGGAAGTTCTTTGGGGCTTTATAAGTGATCATTTGAAAGTTGTTGAAAAGCCAGTGTGGTTTCTTTGACATTGCACTCAAACTGATGGGACACTTCCAGCATACTTACAAGAAATGAAGAGCAGATGGTCACTATCTTTACTCTTCCTTCATAGCATGAAATCAATACACGTAATATAATTCTTGATACAGACCTGCAGAGAGAAGCCTGTCCTCCTCTTCAGAATTCTAAGATCCACAGGCCAACTAATTAAGTGGAGAAAACCCCGCAAAGTAGGAATGAAGACCGCATTCTGCTTCTGTTTGTGGAGCTGCCCTGCGACTGCCTTTTGTCAGCCCCTGCATCTTCGATGGTCTTTCCAAAAACTACAGAATGATGCCGTGTAGCAGGTGTCGCTTGGGGGTCGCTCTAGCTAACTAATGCCTGGTTTAACTTAACAACAAGCAAAGGAAAAAGAAAGGAGATTTAGAAAGAAAGGAGAGAAGAAGGAAGGAGGGAAGGATGAGGAAGACAGAGGAGGAACAGCAAAGCTCGAGACGGAAACTGCATGAGACCCAAGGAAAGGAAACACCAACACAGGAAAACAAAGCAGAAGTGGAGAAAGAAAATGAAGGCCCTCCAGGGGCGCCTGGGTGGCTTAGTCGGTTGAGCGTCCGACTTCAGATCAGGTCATGATCTCGTGATCTGTGAGTTCGAGCCCCACGTCGGGCTCTGTGCTGATATCTGGGAGCCTGGAGCCTACTTGGGGTTCTGTGTCTCCCTCTCTCTCTGCCCCTCCCCAACTTGCTGTCTGTCTCTCTCAAAAATAAAGATGAAAGAAAGAAAGAAAGAAAGAAAGAAAGAGAAAGAAAGAAAGAAAGAAAGAAAGAGAGAGAGAGAGAGAAAGAAAGAAAGAAAGAAAGAAAGAAAGAAAGAAAGAAAGAGAAAGAAAGAAAGAAAATGAAGGCCCTCCAGCAAAAGTTTCAGGGATTCTCCCACTTCTGATTACACTCTATCACCCTCCCAGTCTCAAGAGAAAATACAGTCTTCGTTCCAACCACAACAAATGCTAAACTCGAGTTCTTTGAAACTTTTCATGAATAAACATATATTTAAATCATCACTGTGTACGGTCCAAGTTTACGATTCTGACTCTGAGGCAGAAATATTGGGCCACTTTACGTGGACAGACCATGTGCTCCAGTGAGCAAGCGGGCGCAGGGGATGGGTGGGATGGGCCGCAGTGTGGGACGGAAGGAAGCTGGATTCATTGGTCCTCCAGGCAGCAGACGTTTACCCAGCTCCAAGTAGGAGGCCGCATTCAGGATGAGCTCTAAAGGCTGAGAATGAGCCAGCAAAGAGAGCTGAGAAGGTCACGTGTCTCGTGGAGGAGGAGGTCATGTGTCACACGGATGGGAAGGTCAGTGTGACCCACGGATGAGGACATCAGTGTGTCAATGGCCCGCATCTTGATGAGGACAGAGAGGCAGGAAGGGCCAGATCAGCGGGCATCTCGTGAAACTTAGTAAAATGGGAATCCATTGAAGAGCTTTAACCAGGGGAAAAGCACATGACTTATGCTTTTTCAAAGATCACATTTTGGAGGAAGGACCAGTAAGACTTCATGTACATTGGATGTGGGATATGAGTGAAAAGACAAAATCATACATACAGTAAGCAACCTTGTGGGGGTCATACTGGGCAAGTGAATCAAGATTTCTGTTGCGAACAGACTAAATTTGAGATTGTGATGAGACCCCTTTTCCAAATAAAGTGGTCAAAAGCTGGTGGCTGGACGTAGGACATGAGTAGTTAGAAACATCAGGGCTGAATATTTAAATTGGGGCTTCATCTGAATACAAATGGTGTTGCATTTTTGGGACAGGGAAGGGCACGTAGGGAGAGGAAACAGAGAGAGAGAACAGGGAGCCAGAACCAAGCTTTACAGGACAATATTCACAGTATAAACTCAGTTGTGTGTTGACATCAGACCACAGCAGAGTCATACTGGAAGAATTACCTGAAACAAGTCGCTGCATGATATTTCCACGGTGGGGTTGATAAGAAAAGACAAGATTTCTGCAGCATGGAGGGCATCTGGAACTACATGATGGCAGGCCTTTGACAACTTCAGCATCGAAAGGGGAGACTGTGGTCCCCGACAAAAACTTTCAAGGATGCTGCATAGTTCACCTTAGAATTCAGATGCTGGGAAAGGAAGAGGAGAGGGAGGAAGAGAGGGAGGGGAGAGGGAGGGGGTGTTGGAGGGAGGAAGGGAAGAAGGAAAAAGCTACTGCTACACTTGGAGAGCCCCCTTCTACTTGCTACACATCTGGTGATTTCCCTAATGAGCTTGAAAACGATAATGAAGGAAAACTTTCTCCAAAGATTATCCAGAGATCTGTTAACACCCTCAAGTAACTCGTTACGATGACAAATAAAAGTTGGGTTTCCTTCTGCCTCTCCCTACTCCTCCTCCCCTAAGCTTGCACAAAACCATGCAAACACTCTGCCCTGCTCACAACCCCACACTGTGCTCATTAACACTGTAATAAAACGTCCTGCCATCACTACAGTCCTTTTAAAACGGTGACTTTGCCAAACTCGCCTCCCCTGGTGCCAATGAGAAGCTGAGAGCAGCTGAAAGGGGGTCCAGTCATTATCTTTGGGGCGGAGTGGTCAAGCATCAATTGGGAGAGCAAGCGAGATGGCCGGCTCCGGGCCATTAACTGTTTATTTTACCACTTGTCCTCTTTAATATTAACACTAAAGGTCTTCAATGGACTTTGTAGTTAATACCTCATTGGGATTAGTGGCAAAGGAAATTTGCATTTCTCACCTCGGTGGTTTGACTAAAGACCATTTTCTTTCTTGTTAAAGGAAAGCATACGTGCAAAATAAAAATTCTGGCCGTAAATACTTGAGCAGTAGGTGTTGCAAACAGACTGCCGACTTTTCCTATTAAGACTTGGCGAGTCATTTGGCACAAACCTATAACCTATAAAAACCGTTCACAGTCCAGGAAGTCCCATGGCTGGCAGCCGACAGGCATGAAAGGCTTGAAATATTATGGGTTTCAGCTCCAGCTGGAGACCCAGGGTTTTTGTATTAACATAGGCATTGGGAAGGCAAACCCCCCCGGTTCCCACATCCCGTGCCACAGAAGCATGGATGAAACGGTGTATCTGCACCGACTTTTTTAAGAAGGTAGAATGGAGGTTAGCGCAAAGCTTAATAAGCTGGTTGGGATCCCCATGGATTTGTGACTCAGTGCCTGTGGACTGAGAAGCAAAACCGGAGAAATAAATCATCGTTTGACAATGTCAGGCCAGAGGCAAAAAAGAGAGCTTGATGCAGGCAGCAAATATGAACCCAGACCAAGTCCAGGGCTCCGTGATCCTGAAAGCAAGGCTTACTCATACCCTCTACCACCCGAGCGAAGCTGTCTTTTCTTTTGCAGGTGTGACAATGCCAGCAGACCGAGAGTTACGGTGGAAAGCGAAGACGCACCAGAAAAGCTGTCACTACACCTGTGTAGTGCCTGGCCACACCAACCACCCCAGGACCTCATTCAAGGTCTTTGTGTCTTTTGGAAACAAGGCTTGCTCTAGATTTCCACGGAAAGGCTGGGTTCTTTGTTCGCCTGCTTACTTTCCAGTTTCGATCCTTAAAGCAGGATACTGCTGTTGGGAACACTCACTCATGTGGATTACCTCATTTTCTGCTGGTTCCCGAGTAACGTATGGCCAGAAATGCTTTCTGAATCAGGAGACGCAAGGGCACATTAACAGCAGCAGACCAAATACTTCTACCGTGGCCACACATCGAAATCATCGGGTGGGTTACACCTGGCCGAACGACTATGAAAAGTACATATTAAGTACTATCATTTGCTCTAAAGACAAAGAAATTGCAGGGATAATGGGGAGCGACTGTTGAAAAAAATACAGTCACCGTGCTATCCCCCGAAGACAGAATGACTGGCTCTCAGTAAATCTTACTGTCAGAGGCAGCGGCTCTTGACCACCGCCTCCTGGCTTTGTCCAGATCTCAACAGCACCTTCTGTCTGTTCATGCTGCAGAGAAGACTATGAAAAGTCAGCACTGAAACACGGGCTCTACACTGTAACATGAGCCAAGGCTCCTCAGGCTGACGTTCTACACTTTTCCAAAAGAAATATCTATTCCCGCAGTAAAGGGTTACTAGCCCGGAGTGCTATATTTCTGTTTCTTTTTTCTTTTTTTCAAGAACAGGTTCACCCTCCCACACTCCTTCCTCTACTAATATTAGACTCAGTTATTTGTCCTAAGTAAAGACTTGAGTATTTGAAGCACAGGAGTAACTACTAGTTGCCCGACGGTATCTATTCTCCTCACATCCCTTTAATAATAGAGGAGTTTTTGCTGAGAACGGGGCCACCCAGTTAAAGAACACGCCTCTCCTCAGTGACTCAGGGATGGGATATGCGGCCCTTCTGTGATGTCCATCTACCAAGACTGAGCAGGTGTTGCCCTGCCCATCCCTCCCACCCCACTGCCCCATGGCAGTGGGGACAGCAGGTCTGAATCCAGAGATGGAACCTGTGTGGTGAGGGTTCAGAATTGCCCTCTCGGTCCTGGACCAGCCGCCTGCTCACTGTAACAGGAGAGCGATGAACCTGGAACTTGCTTCGGCCAGTGTATCTGAGGTCTCTCTATTACAGCAGATGAGACTGGAGTCTAACCAATACACGTGTGCAAAGGAATCATATAAAACCCCTTCTCTTGGGCTACACCCACCATCTGCCCTTTGACTCAGAAGGAAGCACTATTTAGCTACTACTTAGTGTGGCAATCTCACAAAATACTAATTCCATCACCCCTCTCCTCTGTAGTCCTTAGTATTCACCAAGCAGGGTTGGCCATGAGAGTGGCCCACCTATAGACAGGGGAGGAGTGGGAAGAACCGGACACAAGCTTAGGAAAAACACCTAGTTGTCATTCCTTTTATTATATAGGGATATACTGAATGTGCATATTCACCTGCAGGTTCAGTCTATAATTTGTAACACCTCACTTATCCTGTAGATAGTGTACGTTTCACACTGCAGAAGTAACTGCCCACCACATCTATTCATCAATTTCAAATCAGTTCCACCTAATGAGTGGCTTTACTATCTAGACTAACATGATTAACCAGGCCCAAGTGCCGACATCAGGGTAACGGGAGGTCATAGTTGGCTCTACCACCAGGTCGAGTTCTCGCCACCTCTGAATTTGGGAGAGCGATTTACACCACTCATGCCTTGGGTTATTTCTAACAGAGATAATAACACTACCTATTTCCTGAGATGGTCATTATGAGTAAAGGTCTTAATATTGGCGAAGCTATTAGTACAGTGTAAGCATGTAGAAAGGACTCTATAAATCATGGTCATCACCACCATCACCTCCATCACCACCATCACCATTATAATCATCACCCCCATCATCATCACCATCACCATCACCATCACCCCCATCATCACCATCACCCCCATCATCATCATCATTGCCATCATCACAACCATTATCACCATCATCATCATCCCCATCACCCCCATCATCACCATCACCATCACCCCCATCATCACCATCACCCCCATCATCATCATCATTGCCATCATCACTGCCATTATCACCATCATCATCATCACCACCATCCCCATCATCCACAGCAACGTCAACAACCCAACGTCTATTTAAAGTGGGATCCTCAGTGGAACTTAGACTTGTGTAGGTCTGAGGAAATAGCTCTGGGAAAGCAGGTCCCCTGAGAAAACAGCAGTGCTGGCTCATACGCGTGGAGGTCATTTAGAGAGTCCCCTAACTCGGTTTCTCTGATATCAAACCTTTTAAATGGAATTCTTTTAATCATTTCCACTTTTAAAGATTATTGCTAGAATTTAAAAATAATGTCTAAATAAAAGTACACCACACATACATAATAATGTGCCTTTTACTATCTACCATTTTGAATAATTCATACCTAGATTCTACTTCAAGAAGCCAGGCTCTAGGCTACATTTAAAGTTGTAAAGAAAAATATGTGAATAAATGAGGTATGGCTACAATTCATAGGATTGAAAAACATTTAAGAAAAAAGGTATATGCAGCAATTAATATAAGAAACACTGGCCAATATAATGGGCATGATGGTACAAAAAATAAAATTATAAAATCTTTTCTTGGAGCAAAATTTACAACAAAGCCTGTCAAATCTCTTCCTGTGCCTATTTCTGGCATTAAGTAATCTCCATTTAGAAAAAAGAAATTCATTGCCTATGAAAACCACATCCTAATTGGACACATTTTTTTAAGCCAGTTCCTGAATACCCATTGGTAGAACATGAAAATTAATTTGCACTTTCCTTTAAAATTTTGTTGGCTCACACAGAATATACAATTGAAATTCTTCATTTGTTTAATCTTTTTCAATGTCTATTTGATCGCCTTTTCATAATCAGTTAGAATTGTATCACTTAATCTTCCATTCGTACAGTTTCAACTCATCAAATACTAGTAAATCAATTGCTAAATTACTGTAGAACTCATATACAATTACCCACCGCATCCAGTCATTAATACCCAATGAATGTATTCTGATTAATGGCATTACTATGAACGTCAAAATAATTAATCACTTCTCTGTGTTGATGTGAGGGTAATAGGAGATTATAAATGCACAGCTAATTGGGCTGCAGATGACTTTATAAATGTTAAGGCGTTAGAGAACCAGGCCTGCAGAGGAGCTAACATAAAAAGCGATTGATTGACGTGTTTACCTTCTGAACTGTTGCAAGCATTGTGGACGTGATCCTTCTTTCAACTGCCTTTGTTCTATCGCATTCCTTTGCCTTGCTTTGATTCAAAACCTCACATTTAAGTGGGCACCAACTAGATGGTCTGGTAACTTCGAGGTCACATGAAAGAAGTTACCTGAATTTACACGTGTTTGGTCAGAGTTCTAATTTGAGATGCGTTTGCCTCTTGAATTATGCATAGCAACTTCATCTTCCAGAGCATGTATTATTGTACTAAAAATAAAACTAGCCAACGTATTGCAGTAAAGCCCCGGTGGTATGCCAGGGTTTGAAAGAAAAACGACTGGGAGGGAGGGAGACATTGACTCAGACTCAGTCCGTCTGGCTGGACTATTTCTAGCTCCTATGAGCATTGTCACCATAAGAACAGTCAGGCCCTTGGCCTCAGTCCTCGAGATGCTCAAAGGCAGCCTTGACTATCTGCTCCACTCTCTGGAGCTCCAGAAAGTTCTCTACCACTCTGCCCCTCACTTATCTGGTTCACAAACACTTAACATTAGAATCACCTACAGAGTTTATTTAACTGTTACGTCGGCTCCAGCCTGACCTAGTAAATCCAAACGTCTTGGGATATGGCCAAAGACACCTGTGGGTTTGCCAGCTCCTCCTGATGTCCAACTGCCCGGTATATCATCTTAAGGATGACTTCTTTCCTGCCACGTTAAAACGCATATGCTTCGGCAGGAACTATACACAGGATGAATGTGCTTACCAGCTCCTTCCCTTCGACAGCTCCTCCCTGCCGAGATCTTAACGTGGCCTCCACAGCCCAGCGTGCCTGACCCAACCGACTTCACCACATCTCCACCTCTCTCGCCCTTGTTCTCTAAGCTCCAGCCTTGTGGCCTTGTTGCAGTTTCTTCGATATTACACGTTGTCTCCTGCCATAGGGCCTTTGCACATGCAGTTCCAGTCTTCTGCCTGGAAGGGTCTCCCCATCGCCTAGTTAATATTTCAGCCTAATTACCTTTCTTCAAGATTGTGATCCCCAATCCCCCAAACTCATGTCAGATTTTTATTATCAACTACAGTCTTAGCACGGTGTGCTTATCACAGTTGTAACTTTCTATTGATTTGTGGAATCGTTTATTACCTGGGGCCCCACTAAAACATAAGATTCACGAGGCCAAGGATTTTTATTTGTTTTGTTCATTGCTCTACTGCCAGTGCCAAGCAGGCACCCAGCTCAGTAGGTGCTCAATAAATATTTTGGGGAGGGGGTGCTCCCGGGTGGCTCAGTCAATTAAGCGACTGACTCTTGGCTTCGGCTCAGGTCATGATCTCGGTTTGTGACTTGGAGCCCTGCACTGGGCTCTGTGCCCACAGTGCAGAGTCTGCTTGGGATTCTCTCTCTTTCCCCCTCTCTCTGCCCCTCCCCTGCTCGCTCTCTCTCTCAAAATAAATAAACTTTTAAAAAGTTAAATAAATAAAAATAAATAAATATTTGGGGCAGGAAAGAAGAGAGGGAGGTGGTGAGGGAGGACAGGCCTGGTGCCCAAATGGCATGTCAGCAAATACGAGGACACCAGAGGGATGAACTGGCAAAGAGAAACAGGAACCCAGCAAAGAAAGCTGGTAGTGACATAACACTCCCCTGACCTCCCATGTCCGCTAACCGCCTTGGCGGAAAGAGTAATCAGTAGCAGCTCTGACCACAAAGCAAAGCAGTTTCAGCTCCAGCCAGGAGCTGCCCTGAACACAGAGCCCCAAGCCAATTTGGGTGGCAAGCCCCATTATGAACCGTGCCCTGCCCCAGATCATAAACAATACCACAAGCCTGCTCCAGGGCTCACCAAGAAGGAGTGAGCTACAGACTGTCCCTGTTCCCAATCAGCTCTCTCTCAAAATTAAATTCTAGAATTCTGTGTGACTGGCAGTTTAGTGGGCTGCAGAGGGTTTCCTTTATCTGTCCAGAGCAGATTTTCTTTATGCTTCAGTCTTTACGGAAGTCCTGGGAATGCTATCTGATCGTCAGTTCTTTCTAGGGATACTCAGTGTAGCAAGTTAAAAATCCAGTCCGTCTTCCCTTACAGCCTTGCACTGCCCCAAATCCCAATCTGACTTTGAATAGACGGCCTTCACGGCTGGAAAATCTAATGGGAATCACAGTGTATAGGGCAGAGGCCCCAGAACAAAACAAACAAAATGAACCTCTGTTCCTATCTGAAACAAAGAAAAACTGATCAAACACAGCAAGTGGGGCCTGGTCTTTCCTTTTCTTTTTTTAAATGAACTTTAGGGGCACCTGGGTGGCTCAGTCGGTTAAGCGTCTGACCTCAGCTCAGATCACGATCTCGCGGTTTGTGGGTTCGAGCCTCGCGTTGGGCTCTATTCTGACAGCTCAGAGCCTGGAGCCTGCTTCGGATTCTGTGTCTCCCTCTCTCTCTGACCCCTCCCCCACTCAAGCTCTCTCTCTCTCTCTCTCTCTCTCTCTCAAAAAAAAAAAAAAATTAACATTAAAAAAAATTTTAAATAAAAATAAATGAACTTTATTGAGGTATAATTTACATACAATAACATACAATGAGGTTTTCCAAACATAAAAACTCTAGTAATTACCACCAAGGTCAAGATATAGAATATATTTTTCTTCACTGATGTATAGCTGGCATAGAATATATTAGCTTCAGGAGTGCAACACAGCGATTCCACAATTGTCTACGTTACACTATGCTCACCATGAGTGTGGTCACCATCCGTCACCATACGCTATTATTACATTTTTGACTATTCCCAGTGCCACACTTTACATCTCTGTGACTCATTTATTTTATAACTGGAAGTTTGTACCTCTTAATCTCCTTCACTTACTTCGCTCATCCCCTCCGGCTTCCATATCCAAAGCTCATGGGGGGGGTGGGGGGGGGGGTCCCTGCCTTGGTAAAAGGGCTGCCTGCCACCACAGGAGACCCGGCTTCCCAGTACAAAATGCAAGCTTTGGACTGAGGCTCTGTTAGTCGAAGCCAATCACACTTTGATATTCTGAAGGAAATGCTCCTTGAAATACAACTATCCCAGTTACAAAATGAGGACGTCACAGGGATGAGAAGTACTGTGGGAGTAGGGTCAGTAAAACTGAAGGGCGCCTGGGTGACTCAGTCCACTGAGGGTCTGACTCTTGATTTCGGCACAGGTCGTGATCTCAGGGTTGGGCTCCGTGCTGAGCACAGAACTTGCTTGAGATTGTCTCGCTCGCTCGCTCGCTCGCTCTCTCCTCCCTCCCCTTCTCTCCTCCTGCCCCATTCCCTGGCTTGTGTGTACACTCTCTCTCTCACTCTCAAAAACAAAATGAAAAAAAAACCTGAAATAATGCTGTATGGTGACGGATACTAACTACGCTTATGGTGAACACCGCATAATATACAGAACTGTCGAATCAGCATGCCATCCACTTGAAACTAAGATCACGCCGTCTGTCGACTATACTTAAATAATGAAAATCTTTTCAGGAGGGAAAAATACAACGATCACGTTGACAATGAATTCATGTTTTTGCTTACTGTTTTTATTCATGAATATTAGCTACGTACTATATCCTCCTCATATATACTAGCATTGTTTCCAACTCTAAGGATTCTGTTTCTTTCCAAACTAATTGTCCAATTTCACACGCCCTTACACGCTCTCACTCACAGACTCCAAGCTGTCTACCCTTTTACGGTCCTCCATCCGTCAAGTCCTTTAAATCATAGACGCGCAATATACACGCCTGTGTCTCTACATGTGCAAATGTACGTACGGATGCGCGTCCACGGATGTGCAGACACACGCACGGGCATCTGTGGGTGCAGGTGCAACCGTGTGTCGACACGTAAGTACACACACGTACCTCTGTATTTACGTGTGATGGGTGGACTGATGCAGGCATGCGCATCTCTATGTCTCGACAACGTATCCTATAAAATAAAATCAGAGGCACAAAACCCAAAACAAGCCTAAACCAAGTGTTCCAGAAGGCTGTAATGGTCTTGGGAGAAATGTGTCTGATCAAACTTTCTGAGACACTGGGTCTGTGACTCCAGAGCCACACCTGGACATTCAGTTGCAGGAGACTCTCACCCACCACCTCTGCTTGATTTTTTTTTTTTTTTTTGAGGGGTTGTTTCCCAGTTTGAGCTGGGTTTCCACACTTCCAAAATAACCCCCCTCTGATTACTTCCCAGGAATTCAAAATGTACTTAACTTATTCATTTGATCAACGTTTATTCAACGCCTGCATCCCCCAGGCCCTGTGGCAAGTGCTGGTGATACCACAGGGAGCAGGCCACACTCAGTCCCCTGCCCTCACCACGCTTGCGTTCTGCAACTCTGATGTCTGTCACTTTTGACGCTGCCTCTCCCCTTGCTCCCAAGACGTACAATCATGTCTAGAGAATCCAGCTTCACAATGTCCCTGGGAGGCGCTGACCTGCCGTCTGCTGCCACTCCCCCCCTCACCCCCGATGTTGGCTCTTCCTGCTCACCGCCAAAATCTACTCCACGGCGCTCAGCATACTGTACCAGCACCACTGCCCCCACCTACCCGTGCTCTCTCTCCTTCACCGGAGCCTCTCACTCCTACCTCCTATCCTCTTCTGAATCTTCCACGGCTCACTTCTTGATTGAGATCCCCTGCTCCAGCCTAACTGATCCCCGCCCCCCAACATTGTGATCCATACCAGTCCTCCTACCCTGAATGTCTTTCGCCCCTTATACCCACTCCTCGGTTCAAGGCCAAGCTCAAAATGTACAAGTCCAAAGCCTGAACTTTCTGCTGGGTGGTTATTCTTTCCTTGTGAGTTCATGTAGCCCTTAAAATTCATCCAATATTTAATACACACCCTTTTATCTTCTCATTTATCTCTTCATGTGCTCCTTAGCATCTCAAAAGCATTAGTATCTACCAAGAGCAGCAATTACTTATTTTATGAGTATCTATACTCTTCCTCTTACTTTCACCTCTCAGGGGAAAGGGCTTGCGTGCTGGGTCAGTTCCCAGGAAAATTCTTGGTAGTGGAGAACCCCAAGAAGGGACAAGACAGAAGAACTAAAAGCAAACAAACAGACCCAAGACACTACACACTGATACGTGGAAGAAAGAGCCAGAAGTGCAAAAAGAAAACGGCAAGAAAAGCCTCGAAGGCTAGATGCTGGACTGAGATTTGGGGGAGCAGGCCATGAGAGTGGGGGAGAGAATTTCACAAGGCCAGTGCCAAACACATGCAGACTGTTAAGAGAGTAATGAGGAGAGAAGATCAGTAAGATTGTTGCTGCATGGGAAGAATGCATTCTTCCCACTGCTGTTCATGTGCTCTCAACAAGATGAATAAAGATTCCAAGTGTTTTCATCCATTATTGGCTACTGGACTGGGTTTATTTGATGTGACTGGATGAACAAGACTGAACCATGGGACAGTAAGAGTTACCTGGGTTACGTGAGTATGTCCCATCTGCCTGGAGCCTAAAAAATCTCTCAAATACAGGAACTGGAACCTTCTATTTCTTTGTATCCCCAGTACTGAGCACAGTGTCCTACATGTGGTAATTAATCAACATTCACTGATGGTAAACAGAGAGGTGGATGGATGAGGAGAGGATACAGATCCTGTTTCTTTGACACGGTAGTGTTCCAGAGGCTGCTATCACTACTGATGCAGCCAAACAGTATTTCTCCGTGTATTTACTTAATGAGATTTCCCATTTGTCTACCAGGCAAATATAGCTTTTGTAGGTCAAACTCACAATTATGGCATTAAAACAGGACAACCGTGAGCACACTGCTTGTTAGGGATGTAGGTGAATACCAAAAATAACTTGGCATTCAAAACCCAAATGTCAGAGAGAGCGTTAGAGAAAAGAAAGCAAAAGAGTCTCGTTGAAATGAAATCCTAATTATTTATATTCCTCACCCAAAAGCTAGGCAATTTTTTCCTGCTGACATGCCCTATTTTGGTCCATTTACTTGCTGCTCTGAGTTTTCGACCTGAGAGCTTTGTGAAAAACAATTACGACTACCATGATCTTGTGTCAAAGTCAAGTGATCGTCTCTAAAGCAGCCCTCGTGGGTTTTCAAAATATTTGTCTTTTCTGGAAAATCCTTTGCCCCATTCTCACAGAGTAATTTTGACCCATAAAAAGTCTACCAGAGATGGAACTTAAAGATCTACCTTCAGGATATGGAAATGGGAAAGCAAAAGAATCTAAGAGGAGGAGATAGAAATGGAATTGGGGTTGCAGCCTTCTGGAATATGAATGTTCTTTGTATAGCATTAAGCAGGAGAAATGTCACTAGAATCTGACTGTGTGGTAAGGAACATGACCACTGTTCGTTCCCCATCTCCCCTCCCCCACCATTTTATGTCTACTTGCAAATGCAATAATACACTGAAACCATTCTGTTTACTATGACTCCGACGTGTAACCACTTTATATATGTTCTGCTTAAAGAGATGGGTACTGTCCTTTCTCTGGAAACTGTTACCACTTTTCTACCTTGCAGAGATCCCTGAACATTTCAGATGGCTAAGGAAGTTGCTAAGAGGTGTATGTAAATGTGAAGTTGAATCGAGTTAACAGCCACTAGCCACAAGTGGGTGGAAAGGGGACACCATGCTCCTTCAAAGATAAACTAGCTGACCTGAGTGAATATTGGAAGAAACTTAAGGACAGTTTGATAATGCATATCAGAGTTGTTAAAATATATAAACCCTTTGATCCAGCAAATTCTGTACCTGGAAATTTAACCCAAATATATCATCAGAAAGGATCCAAAGGCAAGGTTATACCAGTGCTTGAAATTCTACATAAAAAGGCAAAAGATATCAAGGAGCCAACTGTTTAACAGCAGCATATTGATTAAATAAATTACAGTACATTGATCTGATGGAACACTATACAGCCATGAAGAAGACCTATTCACACAAAACAATGTCAGTGACACATGAAGTGAAATGGGCAAATAATCAAACAGCGTATGAATGTGCTCCTCTTACCAAAAAATAGTGTGAATGCTATTTATGTTTAGATTATCTATTGTCATAGAGCCTTCAAGTTTTTCAAAAGAGAGTATATTATCTTTTGGTGAGAGAAAACCGTAGTTCCAGGGTTTAGCCCTAAGAATCAATCTCTCTCTCCCTCCCTCTTTCTTCCACTCTTTCCCATACTCCCTCTCTCCCCCTTAGAAAGAAGAAAAAGAGGTACAATAGAGGGGCAGAAATTGGCTGTAAACAGCGATTAATTAAATTACTTTCTAACTTGAAATTTGCGCTGACAGAAGCTAAGAAAAACTTGGACAGTAAACTGGTAAAGCCCTGAGAAGGTGTGTCCCTAAGTTAAAAGGGAAAAAAAAAACAGTTCGAATTCTATGGATAAGATTTGGGTTAAAACTATTATCAGTTAAGTAATAAGGTATTTATTTTCAGAGCTAACAAGAAATTCTTTAAAACATAAAGATAATTTTCCTTACTAATTAATTTCTCCCAAGTAATCCACTAGTAAAATGTGCTACTTTTATTTTTTAAAATAAAAGGCTGAGGGAGAGGGAGAGACAATGTGGCCGAAGAGAGAGGGAGAAAGGGAGAATTTATGGTTACGAAGACATTACCTTGAGTTTGCCTCTCGAAACCAGGCGAACAGTTCCACCTGAGGCATCAGGCCCACATAATAGGAGAATCACCAGCAGACTCTTTGTTCCCTTAAATTCTGAAACTGGTGCTTGAAATCTACAGAAGCAGCTTTGTAATGGACAGTCGTGCTCGGAGGCACGGATCTGGATTCATAGTACTCTATCACATGGTTGTCCTTTACTTCCTGATTAGTTCCTAGGATCCGCACAAATTACGGTGTGTGAAAGCACGACCTGAAGAGCTTGTAAAGGAATCTGGATGTTTAGCAGCCAGGTCTGTGGGTCGACTGGCAATCTGCTTTCCACAGAGCCTAATTCCAGACTGTCCCGGGGGGTAAGAGAAACATCTCATGCCACCATAGCCAGGACAACCAACACTCTGTGGGGCCCCGGGGAACCTTAGACTGTCAACTCTAGGGACCCCACACGTCCATAATGGAATGTGGTTGTGTTTACAATGCTTAGTTTATCACCACGATCAATAGGTACCAATAAATAAATGATGCTGATCATGACAGTATTTAGGAAAATAAGAGCAAGGCATTGAAGTGCAAGGACAACTAATAAAAAAAAAATTCTAATATTCAATACCAATAATAAAAAGATCAAAACAGAATAATCGTGATTGCTGATAATCCATAAATGTGGTTTCAATCTAGGTAAATTTTAATTTAATAGAAATCTTCCAATCAGGCAAATGGGAGCTATAAGAATTTTATCCAAATTATGCTGTTCAGGGCAGCCTTACCCATCCCCTACTTTTGTTCCAACTATTGCTTTTTATTTGAACACTTTCAAGTTTCTTTTCTTTCTTTTACAGGGAGTTCAATAGACCATATTCAACTGTGGTTTTAAGGTGACCTTGAAAAGGTGAGATATTTGCACTTTCTTTGTTAAATCTTACAGTTTTAGCAAAAGAAGATGTTAATGATTCTATAGCTGGTATCCTTTCCCAATTTTCTTTGACTACTTTACCCCCAGGCCCCCAGAGCACGACACCTTAAAGGACAAAATACAAAATGTAGTATTCCCTAAAGAATGATGGAAAGAAGAAAGAATGATGGAAATGAAGAAGTTTCTTTTTTCTTTCTTTTTCTTTTCTTTCTTTCTTTCTTTATTTCTTTCCTTCCTTCTTTCTCTCTTGTATTTGATCCTCTAAAATACTTTTAATGTAATAAAGGGGGGAAACTCTAAATGCCCTGGACACAGGGTTATAAAAATCTACAAAGAATTCTTAAGATTGACATTTCCAGCTAGAAATTTTCTTCCCCTGGCATTTACTGAACAGAGTAACTGTTACACGCGAACAAAATTTAATCACTCGGGTGGCCACCATATGGCCATCATGATACAAGGAGCCGTGATATGGTCCATTCTCTCTAGAAATTTACAGTCTAATCAAAAGATATAAAATCCACATACATAAAAAAGAGGATAGAGAGCATTCAGAGGCTACGTTGTGTGATGCTCGCTGATACTACGATTATCAGAGGAAAAAGTGAGACTTAGCTGGTAAAGCAAAACTTTTATGAGTCTAAAAGAAGCAGAAGGAGACAGAGCTGGGGGAAAAAATGATGCCAGAGATAAGAGCAAACGGGAATGTGCAGGGTTGGGTGAGGTGAACATCAGCGAAGGGTAACCAGCCATTTAAACCACAGGGGAAACACAGCCCCACTCTGGGCTGGCATCAGTACGTAAGAGCTGAGCAGAACTTCTGGGAATTTCATGAAGACAGAGTCCCTACCACGAGACGAGACCTACCATGGGAGAGTAGTCAGACAGGGTGACAGTCGTGAAGCGGGGGGGACTCGGGACAGTGGGATCTTATGATTGCAAGAAATCAGATTTCACTCCAAAGGCTAGAGGAGGCTCAGTACCTGTGGGCTTAGACAGGAAAGTTCCAGCTCACTGTATAGCCAAGGGGCCCGAGATCTCAGAAACCCAGATTTGGATGGCAAGCTGTGTACTCAATCCACCTCCACTAGTAGAAGCTAATAAAATATTGCTTGTTTGAGAATGACCTGCAGAAAGTCTAAAGAAAGGAAGCCCAAAGGTTTCATGCAACTGAGCAAGGTCTCACACTGCCAGGACGCGGGGGTAATTTTAGAAACTAGTCCTATAGCAACCTGCACACGGGAATGATGAGTTACAGCATTTCCAAAAATCAACCCTACTTTACTGGGTCAGAGCTAGGATGCAAATATCCTAATGGTCCTAAAACACTTCATAATCATGAAGGTATTATCAAGGTATAGTAAAAGAATATATTAAAATTTTAAGTGCCCCAACCTCTATCTTATTTCTTTATATCCGAACTTATTCCATAAGACCTGAGGAGCTCACAGAAAATGTATGCCATTAAATAGTGAAATACAAATTAAAATGGACATCGGAGCCAGGAAAAATATAACTTAAAGAGTGTGTGGAGGAGAGATAAGCAGGCCATAAAATCTTCACCGTTGCAAGAATTACCAATTTGGTTCCGCGTCTCCCAGTGACCTTTTCCAACAAGTAAGAGGAAAACGTATGCTAAGCACCTTTTACTCCGCATGGGAATCCTTCCTTCTGACAAGTCCTGGTCTATACCTGCCCTTTTTCCCTTCCCACCCCTTCCCTGCCACCCTGTGTCCTCCACTGGGAGCCACGGCCAGGGGGGTGGTCACGGGGGGAGGTCACACAGAGCAGGAAACCAGCCAGTAACAAGATGGAGAAGCATGGCAGGTGGGGAGGGGGAGTCTCTGGCCTATTTGTCTCCTGAGAGAGAAACAAAAGAATTCATCAAGAAACGGCTGAAATAAAAGTAAGACCTCTATCCAGAGACCTGATGTTGAAATTGCTAAGATAGGCACATGCAAAAAAAAAAAAAAATTATAATAATATTGGCCGCTATGCATGGATGGCTTCGGGAAGCTCTCCAGCCAAACTATGAAGTTAAGAAATCTCCTGTCCCTACTTTTCTTTTGAACTCTTCCCCTGTGAATACTGCCCACCACCCTTTACTCCAACTGGTATGTCCTATGGTGTCCCCTGTCTTTTCAGAGCACATTCCCCCAAACTGTTCTCTTCACCAAACTCACAGGATAAAGCATCCCAACTCTAGCTAATTGCTTTGGAAACATATTTTAAAGGTCAACGTTCACAGGAATAGTTTACCCAAAGGGAGGAAAGAGAGAGAGTTCAGGAATAAGAAAATAGAGCTTTCGTGAAGGATTCCAAAGGACTACCTGGAAATCCATTGTCAAAGACTAGAGGGTCGGTCCCTCCTTTGCCTGTTGAAGATAAACAGAGAGCCCAAGAAATAAAATTCACACCTGGAGCACTTCATTCTATGGAAATTTGTTCACACCCAACACGAGAGGCAGTTGGAGGAATGGATGGGATCTGCCATCGCCTGCTTGCTGAAATTAAATTCTATTTCCAGTTGTGATGGCCATTCATCAACTTCTAGCACTATCGTTAAATTATCTGAATGACACAGACTCCTGTGCCATCAAAATGCCATACACTTGCACTTTGTACATCCAAGGAGAGCACTTTGCCTGCCCTACCTCCCCTGGCAGGTAGCTGCTCCTTCCTCTGAACCCTGTGCCACTTTGCACGTCCCTTGTCCACAGCACCCGTCTCTGCCTTTGTTGCCCCATTCGCTCAGAGACCCCACCTACAGCATGTTTGCATTTCCAGGCTGGCACAGTGCTTGGGAAATGAGAGGCATGCACGGTGTACTTTCTAAACTAACACAGAATTGAGTATTTCCCACAGCCCTGCTGCCCTAAATGAATGTTGGTTAAGTTCCTTGATATGGAGACACAGGAAGCAGGTAAGTCTGTCAAAAGAAACATCGCTAAACAAACAGAGAATGTTGAAAAGCATATGTATCCTCAAAGGATCACACACATAGCTTAAAGTGAGCACCTCTAAAATGTTTGCACTCAGTATCTCTGAGAATCCAATGAACTTTTAGCCCTGTCTTAGAGGGATGCACAAACACATAAAAATCTACAGTGCATTTTCAGGAGATTCATGGGATTCTCAAAAAGTAACCTTTGACTCCCATGGCTGCCACAGAACCATGGTCCAACTGAGCCCAGATTAGGAACTTCTGCCTAAGAATAAAGTATCAGTTGCTTGTATATTTAAAATTCTGTCATTAACAAAAAAAAAAGTCAGGGTGCCTGGGTGGCTCAGTCGGTTAAGCATCCAACTCTTGATTCTGGCTCGGGTCATGATCTTCCAGTCATGAGATTAAGCCCTGCGTTGGGCTCTGTGCTGGGGATGCAGCCTGCTTGGGATTCTCTCTTCTCCCTCTCTCTGTCCCACCCCCACTTTTGCATGCTCTGTCTCTCAAAAAAATAAAAGTTTAAAGCATTTAAAAAACATTTTTTAAGTCGGTATATAAACTGCCATCCTACAAAAGATTGTATCTCCAAGGAAACGTCATGATGCCAATAAGGATCAATTATCAGTCAAGACCATAAAGATGCAAACCCTGAGGCTGTGAAGGGCTGTTGCACCAGTGGAGTCTGACCAAAGAAAAAGTCTCAACTTTCACTGTACCTGCTAAAGTACCGTGTTACTCCCCCTTATTTGTCAAGAGAAGAAACTAAAGAGAACACATTGCTCTAGAAATCATTTTGCAGGACAAGAATCTTTTTAAGCTGAAAATTTAGAATCAAGGAAACCTAAAGTGCGTTATAACTCCCTCCCAGGGGGCACAGGCAGAACGGGAAAATTTCTCATCTAGTTAGAACATCAGCTACAAAGACCTGGAAGTCATTATCTCAAGGGTTCTCTGGCTACTTTCGCAGCTGTAATCCTGAAGAAGTGAGCCCAACTCCTACAAGGACATTGCTATGGGCTACAGCTTGCACTACTCACTTCTTTATGAAGGTGAAGCAGATCTCAAGTCCTAAGGGTGGCTTTTTAGTAGGTCATGAACAAAATACCACTGGTGTGGATTAAACAAAAAAATGCACTCATTTTTATGAAATAAATTAGATGTCAGAAATGTACTACACATTGTTAAGAATGATATAAATATGGTAAGAGGTTATAGAGAAAAACAGTGGGTTACAGGCAGGAGAAGAGAATGAGGGAAGACAGAGAGGCAAATACGAGTAGTGAGACCACTGTCAAGATGATCCCATGATCTCACAGTTTGTGAGTTCGAACCCTGCGTCAGGCTCTGCACTGACAGCTTGGAGCCTGGAGCCTACTTCAGATTCTGTGTCTCCCTCTCTCTCTGCCCCTCTTCTGCTCATTCTCTCTCTCTCTCTCTCTCTCTCTCTCTCTCTCTCAAATAAATAAACATTAAAAAATAAGAAGAAGAAAGAATGAGAAGGGAATGAGATGGGTCAAAATGAAAATAATTTCAAAGAAGGGGAAAGAAAGAAAAATGCCAGATTGAGTTAACAACAGATCTGGATTATAAAAGAAAAAAGTGTGAAGGAAAACGTAGGGGTTTCTCTGAACAGGCAGGTAAGCAGAAATACAGGTAAAGCAGACATGCTTCGCCACCTGGGTTTTCTGATCAAAATAAGAACTAACTGTGAGAATACTCCAGGGTTGCCTGTGTGTTTATAAGAATTCATAAGTAGAGTTTCAGAGGATTTCAGAATCCAGGTAGAGTAGAATTTTGGGTTGGCCATTTTCCTCCTACACCACTCCAAATAAGGAGAGTTTAAATGAGTTCTCAAAGAAGAACAGATCTGGGGGGTCTGAGGCATGGACAAGATGAAGCAGGGGGAGGTCCAGGTGGGGATGGGACAGGCAATGGATGGACAGAGACCACGGAGAAGTACTGGGAGATAAGCCTAAGGGCAGGTGACCAGAGAAAGAAAAATCTAGAAAAGGAGTCCAATGGGGCTTCTACCCTGCGGAAATGGCAACAACCTCTAACCGCTTTCTCACACGAAGCCCACACACCAGACAGCTGGCTGGGCCCTCATCCCTGAGAGTGTCTACCCCAGCAATGTGTCCAAGCAACCCCAAGTGAAAAAACAAAAACAGTACCTTATACAAGACCGACAACTGCTTATCGTGGAAATACAACTGGAACCATGAATCCCTTCCTATCTGGGGCCATGAACCAGGGAGAGGATGAATCACTCAGTAAGCTCCTGAGCACCAGGGCTGCTTGCCATGGAGCAGACAATGCGACACAAAAGTCAAGTTAGTGACTGACCTCAAAACAGTGCCTAAAGCAAATAACATAGTTGAAAGAAGCACATTTAGGAAAAGCAAAGAGATGATTAAGGAGCGGGCAGAAGCATTGAAACTGGGTGACAACATGGAGGGAAAGGTGATGCACTGAGGCACAGAAGGAAGAGCTACATGTTTTGTGAAATGTTTTATCATCTTTGTCTTTCGATCAAAGGGTATAAATATTCATAAGGCAATGTCAATGAAAGGAATCTGTTTTAAAAATTCAGTGGCGGGGATGGGGGGTGCCTGAGTGGCTCAGTCTGGCTTCAGCTCAAGGTCATGATCTCACGGTACATGAGTTTGAGCCCCGAATCGGGCTCTGTGCAGACAGCTCAGAGCCTGAAGCCTGCTTCTGATTCTGTGTCTCCTTCTCTCTCTGCCCCTCCCCTGCTTGTGCACTCTCTCTCTCAAAAATAAACATCAAAAAAAATTTCTTTTAATTCAATGGAGTGTCACTGAAATAGGTCAAATATAAGTACATCATCATCTGGACCGTGTAGAACATTAACAGGGTCTTGGCAATAAACTTTTAAAAAGGATATTTGTGTAAAGCCAGTGACGATGACCAAGTTTGTCTCTCAAAAACACATAGGGACTCTTCTACACTGTTGCACAGAGCAACAGGGGCACCTGGGTGGCCCAGCTGGTTAAGCATCTGACTGCTGGTTTCGGCTCAGGTCATGATCTCATGATTCGTGAGATCAAGCCCCAGGTCAGGCTCTGTGCTGACAGCATGGAGCCTGCTTGGGATTCTCACTCTCCCTCTCTCTCTCTGCCCCTCCCCTGCTCATGTTCTCTCTCTCTGTCTCTGTCTCTCTCTCTCTGTCTCTCTGTCTCTCTCTCTCTCAAAAATAAATATATTAATTAAAAAGAAATATTAAAAGACCTTTGGTCATCAATTCTGTAAGTGGACCCAATTGAGAATGAAGGGCAGAGAGGGACAGTCAATTCCTGCAAGTGCCTCTCTTTCTAGAAAGGAGTGGTAGTGACTAGAACATAGCACCACAAGTCTGGAGGTTTACTGGCCCTTTGGTGCAGAAGTTTTCTCCCACCCGCACTGGCATCCCATTTGTCTATCTGTCAATGGAGGCTCTGTACTCTTTAGAATGGTCTTTTGGTTCTTAGCTAAAATGCATTCGTGTCTAGAGAGCCCAGTATTGTAAAAATAAATCATTTTAAGAAGCTGCCTTAAAAAAATTAAAAAGAACATTAAACACACATCAATGCAGTAAACATAAGACTTCCACGATGATTACAAAAGGTAAATCTTGCTCCTTTAAGATGAAAAGACCTCGTAAAGGAAGGAGCCGGCAATGTGTGGCAGCCTGTGGTCCATTGGGAGGAAGGTAGCCATTCTTCCTCAGAAAAAGCTTGGGACAAGACTGGCCCCATCCTGAAAGACAATAACACTAGAAGATTGTGAGCTCCAATACAAAGCCGCCCAAAGCACTTAGAATGTGTTCGAGTTATGAAATTTAAAAAGACATCAGACCACAAATTTTCCAAAAGGAAAATAGCAGCTTAGAGAAATAAAGCATGTTCCTCAAAATCACCATCACCTCATCTCAAAATCGTCTGGCACCTCAAGTATAATTTTTGAGAAAAAAATTCCTTAGTTATTAATATATCACCTTAAATTTTCAAAAATTACTCCTGTAAGGAGCAATACACTGCCATGCAATTGTTTGTTAGAAAAATGAGCACAAATTCTGTTAGAGTTCACATAATTCCGTGTATCTTAAGGGTATAAAATTATACTAATGCTAGAAAATCCTTCTTTATTAATCTCTACCCTTAACCCCAACATCAGTCTCAAGTTATAGTTATGCTACAACTAAATGTAATATCAAAGGTAAGCTAACATTTCGAATGGATAGTTTCTGGTAACACTAACGACATTGTACAGAGTGATGACAGCACATATGTTTTTGTGAAATGTTAGCTCCACGTCAGAGGACAGCTTAATCCACTAAAAAGAAAAACCAACAAAATCAATACGAAATAAAATTGAAACTATTTACCAAAATACACAAACTATATCCTTTTAGATGAACTGTTACAACAGACGGAGAAGTATGTTTTGGGGAGTGAAATTCAGATTTGACTTGGACAATATTACATCATGCTGTAATCCAACAGCTATCTGAACAGACAAACATCAGTCCGAAATGAAATACCCTACTCTCTTTTTCCAGTATGTCTGTCCCCCACACCAAGCTCTCCACCCAGTAACATCCCCCAACCACTCCACAGCTGGATTTCCAAAGACTGGGAAACGGCCTTCTTACCAGAGGAGGGTCGACCAAATGAAAAAGTGACAAAAATTATATGGAGCCGAGCATTTCATTTCACCAGTTTGTCTTCATTATGAAACTTGGATCCAATATATACCTTAGAGAATATGTCTTTCATATACTTTTCCATTTCATTTAGCAAAATATTTAGGGTCTCTCAGAACAAGCTAGAGAAGGTACCTAGAATCATCCCTAACATTTGTAACTTACACTTTCACACCCATTATCCCACTGAACCCTTACAACACCCCTGAGAGACACTGTCACTGCCCCTCTCCAGGTGAGGACTGTTAGCATATATGATCAGACAGGGAGCGGTATAAACAGCAGGATGCAAAAGGGCTTCTTGGGCGCATAGGACTGGGATGGGTGGAGTCTGAACTTGAGCTCCCGTCTGAGTAGAGGCGGCGGGATGCAAGGAGCTCTGATAAAGCAGCTGACGATGTCCGCCTGCAGAGGGGCTGGGGTTACAAGCTCCAACCCCAAAGATACTCTGCGCTGGGTGAGGGGTGAAGGCAACACAGGGTACAGTCAGAATGCCTACCAGGGGAAGGGTCCTCTGGAAACCGCCCAGATGTCGCCCTTGGGAGGGGCAGGAGGCAGTGAGTGGGGGGGTCACACTTTACGAGGGCCATTTCTACTCTAGGGCAGAGGAACTTGAAAATTGGGCTAATTGGGCATGTGGTCATTTAGGGCAGGTGAAATTGCAGACTGACACTATTCGAGAAAGTGAAAAGTCAAAAGTGACCCAGGAGGGAAGGGTGGGTGAAGAAGAGGAGCCCGGGGTAAGATGTAGTCCTCAAGTCATTTGTGAGTCAGAGGCTCAGATGTAGCCAATCGCTTCCGAGGTGCTGTGCCCCGGGCTCTAGGTCAGGTGTAAATCAAGGGAGAACAGGGTTTTTTCTGAGACACCAACATTCGGTGCCTGAAGTTGCCCACAATTCCTGCCCACTGTACCCTGTCCAGCATCTTGCAGACTGGAGTCAAAAAGAAAGCAGATTCAGAACATTATGCGCCAAAGATCACACATCTATGATGCTCTGTCCAGGGCTGGGATACGAATAGTCTCAGGATTGCAGAGCCCACGCTTTTTCCATATCGAGCCACACAGGAGATGCTACCTTATAAATCAATTTGGATGTTTAAGCAAAACCTCCTCGAAAATGGAGGAAATTTTGTTGATGGCCAGAACTCAGATTATCTGAGCAAAACGCCCTAACGCCCAAACCAAGGTTGGGTGGAATCAGATGTGTTGACGGGCAGAATTCCGTAACTCACCGATGAAGTGATTGTGCCCTAAGGCGAGCATCTCTTCCAAGAGGACCAGACCCCCAGGCGCCTGGAGAAGAGTCACACTCCGTCCGTCTATGAGGGAGCACTGCTGAAATCCCGTGGCCGTGACCTTCCACAGCAGAATCAGCGAGGCTGCAGCGTCTTGCCGAATTCTGAAAACGGGGGTGAAGTAAACCAAAAGTCCCTTTCAGAAAAATTCATCTTAGAACCAGTCCATCCAAGTCGAAAATAAAAATAAAATGACATATACATACATCCACAAAGGTCTCAGGAAATCATTACAAAGGTCTCCCACTTGCTTCAAAATATACCACAGAAAACACCAATAGATAACTCACATTCGAATAACAATTTTCATCGCGAATAAAAGGGTTAGGGCGCCTGAGTGGCTCCGTCGGTTGAACGTCTGACTTCAGCTCAGGTCATGAACTCACAGTGTGTGGGTTCGAGCCCCACGTCAGGCTCCGTGCTGACGGCTCAGAGCCTGGAGCCTGCTTCGGATTCTGTGTCTCCCTCTCCCTCTGCCCCTCTGCACCTCCTCTCAAAAATAAATAAACGTTAAAAAAAAATAAATAAAAGAGTACACTGAGTTCTTCTAGAGACAAATCTTTCCACATCCACACGATATGAGTCCTGCTTGAATTTACTACAAATGTGTCCTGCATCCCCAGATGGCCACCTGAGTTGTGCTGCCAACGTAAGCAAAAGTGTGTCACCTCCCATGCTCCAGGCCTCTCCTGGCTTCTTATTTTCAGGGTAAAGTCCACAGAATGAGATGCTAGGAAGCATATCAGCCTCGGCCTCAGTTCCCCTTTCAGCCTCAAATCCTGCAGCCCAGCGTTCCGGCGACATGGACCCACTGTCCCTCCCCAACCAGGTTCCCTCCCAGCTCCCAACCTCTGCCTCCTCGCATGCCTGGTTAAGTGACATTCTGCAAGGCTTAGCCCACGGGTCATCTCTTCTCTGAGACCTGCCCTGACCACCTTCCCACTGCCTGGAAGCTGTCCCTTGCTTCCTCTGTGCTCCTAGAAAACCAGGTCTCCACCTTCGGGAGAAGATCGGCGTACTAAGCGCTGAGCTCCTGGCTTGCAGCTGGGTGTTCAGTCGGGGTTTCGTAAAAGGTTGAATTCGTGAATAAATGAAAGTACACGGGGGCTAGCCACTCTTGCAGGTGAATTCAGGGCACCCAGAGATGACTCAGCCTGGGTCAACCTGCTATTTTTGCCCAGTCCTGAAGCCCAGAAGGGGCCTGGAGAATTTCAAGCTGATCGGGGGGCGGGTAGAGTATTTAAAGGGATAGAGGATCAGAACTATTTGGAAAGGCTTATGAAAGAAAGATAGTATGACCCAGACAAGAAAGCACTATGAGACGGTTTCATACACGTAAAGGAAACGACTGATCCTCCCCAAAGCCAGCTCTGACCAGCACAGATCATCTGTGTTATGAGCAATGAAACACTTAGGACCGGGGTCCCCCTGCTGGTAGCACTGGAAGCTGCCTCAGATGCCACACCTTTCTCCCCGCGGGGACTTCTTCCCGGTGCGGAGTTCACTGCCAATTCTGACTCTTCCGCCACCAGACTGAGTTCAAGGCCCCGGGGGGAAGGGACGCAGGGGCAACGTAACAAAGTCCCCCTTCCAAACATTTCAGGGACCCCATTGTTTAGAAAGCAAGGTGGGCAGGGGCGCCTGGGTGGCTCAGTCAGTTGAGCATCTGACTTCGGCTCAGGTCATGATCTCACGGTTCGTGGGTTCGAGCCCCGCGTCGGGCTTGCTGCTATCACAGTGCAGAGCCTGCTTCAGACCCTCTGTCCCCCTCTCTCTGCTCCTCCCCTGCTCACACTCTCTGACTCTCTTTCTCTCTCTCAAAAATAAACATTTTAAAAAAGAAAGCAAGGTGGGCAAAAACAATTCTGTATGAATAGAAGAGGCCCAAAGTGCCCACGGCCCCCCTACTAGGGAGTTGATACAGAGCACTAGTTAACCAGGGTCACATGTCCCTCGGCCTTCTAAAGTCCCTGAAGACTGGACAGCAAACTCCCATTTGGCTACATGGGGACAGGGGGATTGGCAGGTAATTAGCATCAGAGAAGAATGAGTAGTGGGAGACGGGACGGGGTCACTCCAGGGCTGGCTCCACCCCACTCCCTAGTGACACAGAGCACCTGACACACGGCAGGGGCAGACCCCTTGCCTCTTCCCCATCCCTGCCCACCTCCATGGGCAGTATGTAGTTTGAAAGAGCTTAAGTTTAAAAACAAAACAAGGGGCACCTGGGTGGCTCAGCCGGTTAAGAGTCCTACTTCGGCTCAGGTCACGATCTCACAGTTTGTGAGTCTGAGCCCCACATCAAGCTCTCTGCTGTCAGCACAGACCCCACTTTGGATCCTCTGTCCCCCTCTCTGTCTGCCTCTCCCTCTCTCTCCCTCTCAGAAATAAATTAATTAATTAAAGTAAAAAAATAAAAACAAAACACTTTCTTCTCAGATAAAATTGTAACGTTTGGATTTTAAATCGGGGCAAATGATGCACATGAATTTAACCAACAGCCCATTCAAATCGTAAGACACCAAAGAATTCTGGAAGCAAAAGTCACTTGGGAAGTGAAGGTTTCTTATCTCGCACCTTACTCACCCCATCCAGTTCCACATCTCCACCCAACAGGATCCCCACTGCAATATTCTTTCCTGAAATAGCTCCTTCTGGATTTTGAGCCACTTAGGCCACATCTACACATGGAACTCTGCTCATGACTCTCACTGGACTGACCAGTTACATGGACAGACACAACCTAGCATAGGGTCACAGTATCGATCTTAATGGTTTGTAACTGCGAGTTTTCTTACTTGACCGACGTGTTCTGTGGCACCTCAAAGGTTACCAGGCGGCCACCGGCAGAGCTGTTAGCACTGGCATTCCCACAGGCAATATCTGGGACCACCTGGGGAAAAAAGGAAGAAACAAGTTATCAGGGTTGATCATCACACAGGATAATATTACAAAGCAAAATTCCAGAAGCTACCTTTGGGTGACGCTGAGGTGGAGACAGAGAGAAGACAGGTGACATGGTACAGACTCAAAAGAAAATGAAAGCTTTGCCACTTGGTTTCCTGAAATGCCAAAGCTTTCCTGAGAGCGTCTACCAATTCCCAGATCGCTATGACTGATGAACAGGACGCTGCAGGGGTCCACTCCCCGCTGTCTTCCACTTAGCGAGCAGTCAGTGGCCTCTGCTCTATGCTCAGTCTGGGACTCAATGCTTGGAGAACCAGAGGACAGGCTTTAAGGACTAGCTTCTATGCAGCAAGCATTAACTAGGAGAGCGAGCCTTAAAACGAACAGTAGGCAAGAAGCACTAAGTCTGGGTGACCCTGCCCTGTGCAGAGGTGGGTCTCAGGAGCATGCGTTAAGGCCAGGGGACTGGGAAGCTGCCTATTTTTTTTTTTCCCCTATGGACTACACCTTCGCTGATATGTACATAAAGGGAGTTCAAGGGGGGGAATAATGGTGTTCGTCAGAAAATACACTGTGAACGCTTGAGCTGCGTCCAATGGGGTGGTTCTGACCAACTTATTCATTTACTCCTCATGCCATGAGCACTGTCTTCACCCAGTAGAGTCAAAACAAAGGGGTATTAGGGGCATCTGGGTGGCTCAGTCAGTTACGTGTCTGACCCTTAATTTCGGCTCAGGTCATAATCTCCACAGTTCATGGGATCTAGCCCTGCGTGGGGCTCCGTGCTGACAGCGTGGAGCCTGCTTGGGATTCTCTCTCTCTCTCTCTCTCTCTCTCTCTCTCCCTCTCTCTCTCTCTCTCTGACCCTCCCCCGCTTGTGCTCACTCTCTCTCAAAAAAAATAAAGAAACATTAAAGGGGGTGGTATTATATGTGTCCATCGTCACTGAATTAACTGAGAACAATACAGAAATTCTCAGCACCTCCACCCACACCCAATGCTGAGAATATATGCCCCAGAAGGCCTGACAGTCAAATGCCAGAAAGTAAGCCCACCATGGATATTCAAAGATGGAAGCCCGACTTGTTAAATTTGTGTCAACAGACAACTGTTACAACAATTTTAGTCCCTTAAGACTTCAAATAGCGTCACATTTCTGAAGCATCACTATTTCACGACAGGAGAAACCCAAATATATTCACACCTTCCTCTGGCAACTTTTAACCCGCTTCTTGAAACAGCCTAAGAAATTACAGCATGACAAGAAGACGAGGCGTTTCTTTTTACGTTTACCAACTACAGGACAGGAGGTCTTTAAATAAATAGATTGAAATGGGTGGTTGGGGAGAAATTTTCTTTAAAGGACACTTCCTTGACAAATGTAGAATCAAATCTAGTTCACATTCAAGAAGTGAGTCATTCAGCAAAGAGGAATTAAAACCATAACTTCAAAGCATTTGTTAAAAGTCTGAAATCAGAACACGTCCAGGGTTTTGTTGGGTAGGCTACAAGCACTGCCCTGCGGTCTGAAGAGGGCCTTGATAAATTGTGTGGCAATGAAAAAAAAAAAATGGGTCACTGGTTACAATTACCCAAGAAAATGAAAGAAGAGATGCTACCTTGTCTCTTTGACAATGATAAGAGAAACTTCTACACACATTCTTTGACTCTAAAACTGCTACACAAAGATCTATGTGTTTTGTCGTTTGAGCTATAAAACCTGCAATAATATACAATCACGGGATGTCCTATAAAATGCAAGATATGGAACGGAATTATACCCTATGGATATCACCTCAAAGTCATGATTTGGATTTGCTCCTCCACTCTCCTAGCTAGCAAATTTAGGTTATACGTCAACTTTCAAGGATCTGCTGAAAATTCCTCAAAATGAGACTTCTGATGAGCTTGAAACACAAGCCAAACCCAGACTGGACGAGAGTCAATGAATGGAATTTGTTATTGCCAAAATAAATAAAATTTGGAAATTTCATTCTCAAATGCAGTCTCGACATATTTTAGAAATCACTGATAGCAGCTGTTTTTAAAATGATATTGGCTGCAAGGCACCAGAAATAGAATCATAATAAATAAACAAGGAGTTAAGCATAATATTGAGGAAAATTAGGTCAACGGTGGAGGGTCCGTGATACGTTCATTTACATGGCCCTTCCTTGGGCTCTCTGTGCCGAATCCAAAACGATCTCACAGAAATATACACGGATATCGTTCCAGAAAATAATTTCATCCTTTTCCTTTTATTGCTTACACTCTTGATGCCCACAAAACAGTCATAATTGAAAAATCCCCTTTGCGTAACCAAAAGGGATCTACACACAAGTGAAGGCGGGAATAACCTCAGACTCCCTGTTTTGTCAAGAGGGTAACTTAAAGGTCTTCCATTGTTACTGCCAATATTGCAACCGCTGGCATTATCTTAACCTCACTGGTTTCTTACATAAAAACATGCAATCAAACGTTCTCACCTCCACTTGATCCCATTTCATTTCTACAACTTTCTGCCCTGTTTTCGGCTGCCAGGTGGGCAGAGTCACGGTCGCCTGAGAGCGGGGCAGGATGATGTCAGGCTCCTGGGTGGCGGGGACAGGCTGAAGCTGCCTGGGGGCCATGGACTCGGTCCAGCCAGAGGAGGGGAGGCTGGGAAGCGCCTGTTCACAGTTGGGACCTTCATAGCCTTCATTGCAAATGCAGAGGTAGCCATCGCTGCTGCTGCTGCTGCAGTTGCCATGGTGACAAGGGCTGCTGGCACAGGAATCCGCAACAAGCTGAAACAAGACCATAAATGGGTCAATTATTCCCTCGTAAGAAAAGTGGTGCCATCGCTGGGAAATGAGCTCCGTGTCTCAGAGCCGTGGCTCTAGGAAATGCTGTTCCTGCGGAATAAGAGTTCCTAACTGCTTGTGCTGTCGTGGGGGAGCCTCCCAAGGTCACCCCGACATTAACCCCTCCACAGGTAACAGGTGACCAGCAAGAACACACCTAGTGAAGAGCTGCCCCAAACCCAAGCTCCGAAATAATGTTGATTTCAGCAACACTTTACTTACAGGAATTTTCTAAGGCAAAAGCATTTAAAACTGAGGCTCATTAGGAAGATATCAACTTTAATATTTTTAGCAGCCACGACAACAAATACTAGAGATCGAAACTGGAACCTCCTTTTCCACGTCCTGGATGGACCACTGCAAGGTTTCCTCACGAGAAATGACCGCCCAACTAACTTATCTCCCCTAAAGATGTGCTTACCTATGTCTCCCAATTTCTACTGGAGGAAAACCCCTTTTAAAGCGATGTTATTTAATTAAAAGCTTCCACAATGATCGGCTTACACGACAATGGTAAGCCCGCCCGAAGAGAGCAGTAAGCAGAACTTTATGAAAGTTTCTACCTCATTATTTTGGAGGGTGATCACAGAGACATGTGACCTTGCAAGATACGGAAGATACAATTTCATTTGCGTGACTTTAAAGTGTGACAATGCTCCTAAGGAAAGTGTTTATCTTGGTGCCCTTTGCTGACCTGTAAATCACCATGCGTTTCTGCTTGGAGATGCAGTACAAAACAATGCAAAATGATCAGCCCCTTCTCCTGAGACAGCTCAAGGCTTCAGACATGTTCTCCCCACTTTTTCAATTATCATTTGCTCCTGTGAACAGAAAATTAGACCTCTATCTGATGTCCCTCTGGCTTCTGAGGGCTGATCATAAAATAGAACTCGGTAAAGATCAGACTACAGAGAAACGAGGCCCTCAATTTCTCTTGTGGAAATGAACTCACACATAAACACACGCGGACAGAATTCTGCATGGTAAAACAGCTACTCACCCTGGTAATTGCGCTTGTCAGACAATTTCCAACAAACTCCTTTAGGAATATGGAGGGATTTTGGATTGAATGAAAATGAAATTCCAAAAATGCCACCACGTTCTCTGCCTATCACTGGGCGATTCCTTCATAGCATCTCAGTTAAAAGGAGATGGGTTGGTATCAGAAGAAAATATTTAAGCTGTAAATAATTTTAAATATTTACAATCCTTATCAACTTAAAGTAAAACCCAGTTTCCTCCCATGTCAGAGATGTCCTCTCTTCCCTCCTCCCTTACACTCTCCCTTCCTCACCTTCTTTATGTCCCTGGACTATGCCAAGATCATTTCCACATGAGGGCCTTTGCACCTGCTGGGCCCTCTGCCGGAATGCTTTTCTCCCAAGCTTTCCATGGCTCACTGCTTCATTTCACAAAGTTCTGTACTCAAACGTCACCTCCTCAGAGAAGGCTTCCCTCACTACAAAATCTGAAATAACCCTTTTTTTCCCTCTCCCAAACAGGTGAGCTCTGAGAGTGTAGGGACTTCATCTACCATGTTCATGGCACTATTCCTAGCATGTCAAGGAACACAGAAAACACGGTGAGGCTTCTTTTTTTAAGTGTTCAAAAAATAAAGAGCTCAATTAGTATCTGGAAAGCAAGGCATGATGAGAGACATATGTAAACCGCCCTTTTGGTCACAATATTGTTACCTTGTTTCTGATTTATTTTTAGGAATGCTTCCTGGAATGGGTGTCCCCTCAAGAATCATCTGACAGGAAGGAGAATTTAACTAGCTCCGATAAAGGGGACATATAAGCCATGTTTCTGAAATCGACTTTTGATAATAACATCTGAGGTTGACCTAGTCACAAATTAAGACTTTTAGCAGAAGCCTGAAAGCAGAGAACTACATTTAAATCATTTAAACAAATTGAAGAGATGGTTAGAAGAATTAATTCTGGCAGCCTAAACCTCCACTGTGAAGCTTAGAAAAAAAAAAAAAAATTCCTAAGGCAAAGACCACCTGTCTGGTGACCAGAGACACCCCCTGGCTTTTGCTCCACTGCGGGCAACAGCCAGACCCCACAGAGGTACCACCGAGGTACGGCACACGTCAGCAAGTCCTCCCCAGAAAGAATTCAAAGCACAGCCATCGCCTGGACATCAGAGGCCGCCATGCATCATACCTACTGCTCCCTGTAAGGTGGCCATTTAGAGTTTTCAAAGAACACTGCCATCTAGTATCTCATTTGTGCTCACAACAACCCTGAAATAAGGAGGGAATTTTCTGAACCCGTATCACTGTTCAGAAACACAAGGAGAGAGGAGTTGAGTGACCCATCACAGCCACTACAAAAGAACTATTCCAGAACGACATCGCATCTTCCAAGTTCTGTCCACACCACAGCACTGCAACTTTGATGGTTATGATGACACCAAAAAAAAACAATCCCTGTGGAGAAGGCAAAAGGTAAGGGTTCTCTTTCTGCAAGCAACAGAAAATAACTTAAAGGTTAAATATAAGCCAATTAAGACCACCATTTCAGGATGCTTCTTTAGAATAAAGGTATAATGATATCACTCAATGAATATTTTCTAAAACTTTTTTAATGTTTATTTATTTTTGAGAGGCAGAGAGAGAGAGAAAAAGAGACAGAATCCGAAGCAGGCTCCAGGCTCTGACCTGTCAGCACAGAACCCAACGCAGGGCTCAAACTCACGAACCGCCAAGATCATGACCTGAGCTGAACAGACGCTCAACCAACTGAGCCACCCACGCGCCCCACACTCAATGAATACTGACTGAGGTCTTACTATTTGACATGAATTGTACCAGGTCTGGGAATAAAATGCTAAAAGAGAAAACAAACAGATACAGTGTCTGCCCCTAAGGAGTTTATAGCTAGTAACCTATTACGCACACTAAGAACAACAACAGCAAAACCAGTTCGACCTGCAAATCACTGGGTACTCCCTGGGTGCCTGCCACTACACTTAGCATTTTACTTTTCTTAATTTACTTCCTCCTCACAACAACCTTCCAAGGTAAGTACATTTACTACCATTGAGGCTTAGCGATATTGAGCAACTGACCAACTCTTACTCAGAATAAAAGCAAAAGTCTTTACAAAGTCTTAACTAAGCCATAGGTGATGTGCCCTCCTCCCAGCTCCGGACCTCACCTCCCACTCTTGCCCTGCCTCACTTGGCCCTAAACACACTGACGTCACTGTTCTTCCAACTCTCCAAGCACTCTCCGACCTCAAGGTCTTAGCACTGGCTGTTCCTCTGCCCACAACACCCATTTCTCGTGTCTCTTCCCAAAGCCTCCTTTGAGTCTTTGCTCAAATGTCATCTTCTGATGAGGACGTCCCTGAACACACAATTCAACTAAAACAGCTAATGTTCTAATACACTGTGGGAAAAAATTACCAATTTATTCTATATTGATTTTGTATCTGGCCCCACTAGACTGTAAACCCCTGTGAGATCAGGTTTCTTTTCTCTGTTTTGTTTACTTGAGTGGTCACCCCCACCCCCAGCCCCAAGAACAGCAACTGGCACACAGGAGCTGCCGAATACACTATGACTGAACAACTGAATGAATGAATGAATGAATGATACTAGATGCAGGTAACACCAGAGCCTGTGAGGTGTATTGCCACGTGAAATGGAATTAGGATTCTCCCAAGGTCCCATCCCAGCTCTTCAGAATGAAAGTCAAGGAATGCCTTGTGTATCTGCCCTACAATGCTTCATCGCAATTAAATAATAAAAAAATTTTTAATGTTCGTTATTTATTCTGAGAGAGAGTGAGCGCGCACACGCACAAGCAGGGGAGGGTCAGAGAGAGAGGGAGAGAGAGAGTCCCAAGCAGGCTCCGCATTGTCAGCGCACAGCCCGATGCAGGGCTCGAACTCACAAACTGAGACCGTGACCTAAACCGAGATCAAGAGTCAGAGATGCTTAACCAACTGAGCCACCCAGGTGCCCCAGCAATGAAATAACTTTAAATCAGCTTTAAAAAGGGGGAAAGTCTCTGATGACCTGAGAGGTAAGGCGGAGCCAGCATAATGTCCCGCCTTTGCCTTGATGAAGGGGAGCAGAAAGAGTCAAGTCTCTGTGGAGGTCACAGATGGCCCTCAACACCGAGTCGCCTTCCTCTGGTGCTCAGGGACTGTCCACCAGGTGAGCCACTGCTGAAGCCCATCACCCTGGGTGCTGGTGGAGAGATCTGGGTGCAAAGGGCAGGACCCACAGCAGTGTCCAACCCGCCGTGCCCTGGAGTCAGCTCCACCAGCTCGGGAATAAAGAGCTAGAAGGAAAATGTGAAGAGAATTAAAGATGTCGTTTAAGAAATGCTGTGTTCACAGATGAGCAGAATGCAGGAGCAGCATGGGGATGAAGTGAAGCCTGACTCACATTGCCGGGAGACATGCTCCTAGTAAAGACAACAAAAGCTCAAAATGAAGCTGTCAGTTGTACAGATTTCTACAGGGATTCAAAACAGTGACTGATGTGATGGGAGCACAGGCATGCGCACACACACACATACACACACACGCACACTGGGATACCAAACAGAGCTGAATGCACTACAAGGGTCATTGGTCCCTTGTTTCAAGTCACCATTTCAGGGGCACCTGGTGGCTCAGTCGGTTGAGCGTCTGACTCTTGATTTCGGCTCAGGTCATGATCTCAACGTTCCTGGGTTCGAGCCCCGTGTTGGGCTCTTCACTGTGTCAACATGGATCCTGCTTGAAATTCTCTCTCCCTCCTTCTCTGTCCCTCCCCTACTCATACTCTCTCCTTCCCTCCCTTTCTCTCTTGCTCAAAATAAAATTTTAAAAAATCTTTAAAAATAATCATTTCATATTACTACTACTTTCTTGGGTTGTGTATTAATTGCTTTGCTAACAATGACAACTACCTGCCATTGTATTCTCTAACACTTCACTCTAACACTTCAGGATGGCTTCGTTTCAAAAAAAAAAAAAAAAAAAAAAAAAGCCAATCTGTTTCAATTGCGTAACAGCAAATATAAGATAAAATGCAATCATGAACCTGTTGTAGAGGTCACTATGCCCTGGAATCCCATTAAGTCTGAACCTTAAGCAGGAAACAGCCAAACTGCTGAAATGTATAATGAGGCCAAAATATCATAATGAATAGACTTGACTTTGGGGATACTCAAAACTTAACAGGCAATGTTTTCTTGGCTATAATTCCCAGCCTCTAATGATGGGGGGTAAATGATTAAGTCTTTGTAATACCGGCTATAAGAAAGAATAAAGAGAAAGCCCACGGATTAATGGTTTTCCGCCTACAATTCACCAGCAAGCTCATTAAGTGCTGTTTGTTGTTGTATCATTAGTCATCTATTTAAGCCAAATATTTCACATCGCAGAACTAATCTGAAACTATTCTTTTCATATTTCATTTTAGACTTTTCACCTGTTACAGATCATTTACACTACAAGCAGGAGCGTTCATGGGGATGCATAGGGTGCACAGGGCGAGATGGGAGGCCAGACCAGAGCGAAGGCGCCTGCCGACCCGAGGACTCGTCATCTGCAGGACCTCCCATGTGGCACTTTAGCCATGACCTGTTTTCCTTCCGCACACTGTCTGCTGTCCCGTTTCTGGCAATTCTAACACCACCCTCCACCCCCGCATCGGCACACAAACAGGTTGGAAGGTCAAATTTAAAACAGGTATAACAACAGCCCATTTTCAGGGTCATCAGATGAGTAAGTCAAGGCTAGCAGGATTGCCTCCACATGGAGGATCTGCATCACCTGGGTGACAGAACCCGAGGAGGCGCCCATGGAACCACCCGCCCAGGTGACCCTTTCCCACTAGTTTCAAGAATATGAGCTTCGTTCCTACTCAGTACAGCTGATCAGTGATTGATGTGACATTTATCCAGCACCAGGTGGGTTTACCTTCCAGACAAGGTACCTGGAAGAGGGGTCAGAGAGATGAAAAAGCCCCAAGAGCTTGCACTCCAACAGAAGGTCCAGGCACACGAACTTGGACTCCCCTGAGCAGTCTATGTGCAATCAATACCCTGCCTGGACGCAAGTCCACTATTAACAGTCGTGTGTTCGAGGAGTTCAAGTCCCTAATGCTGACAGGGAAGATGGGCTTGATGACCGCAGGTCTGAAATGAGTAGATGATGAGTGGGTCTCAGAACTCGTTTCTCGGAGGTGACAGTGGCGGCTCTCAGCAAAGCAAAGACAGCAGAAAGGAGTTTTCTGACGACAAAGGACCGGCTGAGCAACAGTCCTGGCATCAGTCGGAACAGGCAGCTGAGAGGCTCCGGCCAAGTCCCTTGCCTGCTCTGGACACACGTCCCTCTGGCATTAAGTGAGGGCCGAGGGCAGAGCATCTCAAGGCCTCCTCCCGCTCTGGGACTTGGGGGTCTGCTGACGGCCGCGTGGTTTTCATTGACGCGGTTTTCAGAGCGTCCACAGAAGTACACCTGAAGCCACCTCTCTCTCACTTATACCCGTTGCTCAGCGGGCAGAGTCATCCGGGGAATGGGAAGGGCGTCTGAGGAGCCCGAACCCAACAAGGCCCCGGAGGAGGGCCTGTACGCGCCGATGGAGCTTGTGACGTGGCCCAGGCCACACAGGTCGCTAAGGGGACACGGTGGGCTCGTGGCACTTACAAAGGAGCGAGGAGGAAGATGTAGGCACACAAGAGAAGTAACTCAGGGGCACGTGTGGGTGGTATTAAGAAGTAAGTAGAGGGGTGCCCAGGTGGTTCAGTCGGTTAAGCATCCGACTCTTGGTTTCAGCTCAGGTCAAGATTTTGAAGTTTGTGGCTTTGAGCCCTGCTATCAGCACAGAGCCTGCTTGGGATTCTCTGTCTGCCCCTCCCCTGCTTGTGTGCTCTCGCTGTCTCTCTCTCTCAAAATAAACAAATATTTAAAGAAAGAAAAAAGAAAAAAGAAGAAGAGTCCTCTGGGCCATTGCTTTAATAATTTTTCTAAGCAGAAAAATCAGTTAAGGAACTTTTAAATACAGATTCTGAGGTAGTTATTGGCATCATAGGCAGAAGGTTCCTTACGTAGCAAGGAACAAAACCAGAAGCCTGAAAGAGGTATCTCTCAACCTCAGCACTACTGACTCTTTGGGCTGGATAATTCTTGGTTGGCAGGAGCTGCCCTGAACCTTGCAGGGTGTTTTAGCAGCATCTCTGATCTCTACTTACTGGAAGCCAGAACCCCTCTTGCCAACAGTGACAGTTGTCACAACCAAAAATGTCTCCAGATGTTGCCAATGTCCCCCCTGGAAGAAAATCACACCCAGTTCAGAACCACTGCCCTGAAGGAACAGGTTGATGCATTTCACTCCATCAAAATGTTTTAAAAATCCATTTGACTCTATAAATCAAGTCAAAAGGCAACGACACGATGGAGGAAAATCTGTACAACATATTACAAAGGACTAAATCCCTTATTATATAGATTCTTACAGATCAATAAAAGACCGCACCGCAATAAAAAGGGCACAGAAATAATACACAGAAAGATGTGTACAAAAATCGTGTCTTTTTAAAAATATTTTAAACACAAGATGCAATCTCATGTACTTATTTGTATAAGTGCACACACAAATTTTTACAAGCAGAATGGACCATCATTTTAGTAATGTGAGCAGCAGAATCAAGTAAAGAACTCTTTAAATTTTGTAAAGTTTTTATTTATTTATTTTGGAGGGGGGAGGGGAGGGCAGAGAGAGAGAGAAGGAGAAAAAAATCCCAAACAGGCTCCGTGCTATCAGTGCAGAGCCCAGTGAGGGGCTCGAACTCACAAACTGCAAGATCATGACCTGAGCCAAAACCTAGAGTTGGATGCTGAACCGAATGAGCCACCCAGGCTCCCCAAGTAACTTTTCCAACCACAGATTCCCTCACCACAGGCTGCTTATCAAAAACCCCAAGGGTGAGGCCGAGAAACCTGTATCACTCGGCATTCCCCCGATGATTCTGCCATACCTGGTCCAAACCGCAAAATTGAGAATTTGCTGGTATGAAGCAGGGTTGTCACACTATAACTGCAGTCCAAACTCAGCGTGTTTTTGGAAATAAAGTTTTGTTGGAATACAGCCACAACCATCTGTTTATGTTTGACCGCTTTGCACCACATCAGCAGTGGACAGAGTGCCGAGATGATCTGGCCCATGAAACCTCTACAGTCTTTATTATGTGGCCAGTCCCTCATCTAGACGATACTGACTTCGGGGTTCACAAAAGGGAAAAAGCGGGTACGTGGACCCGTCTAGGAAGACTTTGAAGAAGAAAAGCTTGAACAGAGCCTTTATAAAGCTGATAGCGATTGCATCTACTTCTTCTCCCCACCCAACTCTCTTACTGGGTTGGCATGCACGAACTTTAAATCACAGAAGGACCTCTTGCAATACAAGTCAGGGCAAAGCAGACACCAGATACTCTTCCAATCATAACTCTGTGCAAGCACCGGGCAGAATGAATCTCCGCGTTATGAAAGGCATAATTTCTAGACAGTCCGCCACCAAGCAAGACCACAGGAAAGGGTCACACGCCCACCTGTCCTTCATGGGAAGAAATGTGGGAATTCTCTCCCTCCCCTCCCACCCACCCACTGAACTAAACGAACACGAGTGATGGGCAGCCCACTGCACAGGCTAGATACAGAAACAGGCAGAGCTCCAGAGGAAGGTGGGTGGGGAAGAGTGACACAGACCAAGGGCCTTGAAATAGCAGAAGACTGTCTACATGTGCGCACTGGGCAAGGGTGGGGGGGCGGGGCATGAGAAAGACGATTCCAGAATTTGGAGTTTAGGGTTTCTGGAAAAATGCTATCAAGCATCTGCATTATGATGCAGTAGAGAAAGCTGGTGATTTTACTCCCGCTTGTGGATGATCCTGGATGGACAAGGCAACAAAGTTCCCTGGGACTTGGGGTCCTCGACTGTAAAAGGAAAGGATGGAACTAGAAAGCCTTAGTGGCCTTTCCGTTCTTAATGTGAGGTTTCTCTGTCCAAAATAGCAATTGCGCTGGTTACAAATGTCATCTTCATGCTGAAAGACAAATGAACACTGTTGGAATCCAACTCTCACAGTATATTTGCCTTAAAAAGGAATTTTTCCCACTTTGTTCAATAAAGATCTCGATTCTATTCCAACACCAACTGCTTACCCACTAGAGTAAAGATGTGGGAAAAAAAGAACCACTACAGTGCTTATGCCAGGAGTAGACTCTGCCAGGAAATGCATCCCATGATTTTTTTTCCCCCCAAATCCAAATAATAAAAATGCTCATTCATTTTACTGAACCAAGACACAGTAAGAATGTGTCTTAGTAAAACACACATTCTCACCTTTTGGTATTTCTTCACCTCTGCAGTAGGGACTCTAGAGCGACTTGAGAAATGATTCCAATACTAATCTAAACAGTCCCTTTTTTTGCCCTCAATTCTGAGCTGACTTTCTTGAAATCAGCCTGTCCTGATTTTCACATGTGGGTGCAGTTACATTTTGTAAGTAGGCTAAGAGGAAATTACAAGCAGAACTCAAATCTCTGACTGTGAAATGAATCCATTAAAAATAAACTACTACATGTCTAATTATTCTCCCACTTTTTCATAGTGTCTCTTTAAAACACGCTCTGTTTAGAAACGATCTTGAGATTGTACTGCTTTTGCTTTAGTCTGGCTAACACACTTAGTCCACAGTCATACTGATGACTCCTTAAGCCCTGCTCAGTCACAGATGTATCAATTTAAAATAACCGTTCTTCAAAAACCTGGCAGACCCTTTGTCCCTTGGTTCCCATATTCCACTAAATCCTAAGGGATCACACAAAACCTCGTTTCTGGCACAGGCACGCCAGCCTCACATGAGATGACTGTTCTTCCCTTTTCCTTTTAATCATTCAGGCCAGTTCCTTGAGTCGGAAACTTAAAGGACAGTGCCCACAATTCTTGTCCCGCCTCTCTTTAGAGATACTCATACATCCTGGCGAACCCTTTTCACAAAGCAACAATGCCATGAACACAGGAAGTATGTCAACTTTTATCTCCGGGCCGACTCAGGGAAAGAAGCCTGCAGCAGACTGGGAATTTAACTTCCCATAAAGGTCTCAGGATCATCACAACTGATGCAGGGAAAGCATTTTATTAAACTCAACGTTCACTTGGAGTGAAGACTTTTAGACAACTAGGAATAGAAGGGTACTTCTTTAATTTACAGGAAAACCTTCCACAAATGTAACTGGTAAAGTGTTGAAAAGTTTCTCACTGAAACTGAGAAAGAGGCAAGGACGTTCGCTGTGGCCGCTTCCAAGGAACATCACACTAAAGGTCCTAGGCAGTACCGGGAAGTGAGAATGAAAAGAAAGTCGAAGGATTGAACAGGAACAGATACTGTTGTAATTCACAGACCGTATGATTATGCAGGCAGAAAAACTATTAAAATACGGAACTTCAGCAAGTTCACTGGATACAGGGTCAAAAACTTTTTTAACTGCATCTCTATCAGAAATGAACAAAAACTAATTTTTAAGGGTTCTGTTTACAATATACCCCCCAAAATCCCCAAAAACCTAGGAATAAATCAAATGAAAGACGTGTATGGCCTCAACAAAGAGAACTATAAAATAGTAAAATAGTATTGAGACAAAAATTTGTAAATGGGGGGCTATTATAGTCATAGATTAAAAACTCAGTATTACAAAGATTCAGATTTTCCCCAGAGTGATCTACAGATTCAATGAAATTGCAACAAAAATCATAACCGTTTTTTTTTCTGTTCTTGTACAAAATGGCCTCAAATAGTCCAAACATTCTTGAATAAGTACGGTAAAGGAGGGCTTGCTCTATATCAGGAATTTCTTTTCTTTTTTATGTTTACTTATTTTTGAGCGAGAGCGGGTGTGAGCGGGGAAGGGGCGGGGGGTGGGGGACAGAGAATCTAAAGCAGGTTCTGTGCTGACAGCAGGGAGACCAATGCAGGGCTCAAACTCACGAACCGTGAGATCATAACCTGAGCCAAAGTCAGATGCTCAACCTACTAAGCCACCCAGGTGCCCCCAAATCAGGAATTTCTATGGTCACTGGAACACTGGAATAGAGAGTTAGGACTTAGAAAGATCACATATGAACACTTAATTTATGGAACAGGGTAGAGCAATAAATATAGTCCTTTCAATAAATTGATATCCATATGGGTAAAAACATTAAGCTTGTCTCCTCCCTCACATCATCCACCACAAAATTAAATTGTAAGTGCATTACATACCTAAAATGAAAAGCAAAAAATTAAAGCTTCAAAATGCTGACAGCAGAGAATATCTTCATGACTTTAGAATGAATAAATATTTAATAAACAGGACACAAAGAGCACTAAGTATAAAGGAAAAATTATTAATGAATTGGACTACACCAGGATAACAAATTTCTTTTTATCAAAACACACCAATAAAAGAGCAAAATTGCAAGCCACAGATTGAATGAAGGTATTTGCAATACATGTAAACCACAAAGGGCTCATCTCCAGAATAAAGAATTCTTTACATTAATGAAGGCGGTGTGGTGGAGATTCCATAGAAAAATGGGCAAGAGACCTGAACACGCACATCACAGAAAATGATGTCCAAATGGCCAAAAAATATAAGAAGAGTTCTCAACACTATTAGTAATGAGAGAGATGCAAATTAAAATCACAGTAAGAGATCACTACACATTTACAAGAAGGACAAAAATCAAAAGACTGACAAGTCAAGTGTTGATGAGAACAGAATACAATAGGAAGAATAAATCAGCGATGGAGTGTATGTTAGTACAACTGCTTTGGAAACTACTGGGTGTTATCTCCTGAGGTTGAGGGAATATTTACCTTCTGAGCCAGAAATCCACCCCAGGTATATGCCTAATAGAAAAACAAGTAAATGTGCACCAAGAGACATACACAAAATGCTCATATGCCCATTCACAATTGCCAAAAAGTGGGACCACTCAAATATTCACCGAGTAGAATGTATAAATAAATTGTGGTATACCCAGACCAAAGAATACTATCCAGCAATGAAAAAGAAACAACTCTAGTCTTACACGACAACATGAGTAAGTGGCCCAACACAACATTGTTTCCATTTGTGTAAAGATGACAAACAGCAAAACCGAACGATGCGAAAGTCAGGACAGTGGTTACCTCCGGGGAGAAGGGACAGGTGAGAGTCAGAAAGAGGCTGGAGGGCACCATTCTCAGTCCTGACCTGGTCAGTAGTTACAAAGCTGATAAGTTTATAATGCTTTGAGCCGTACGTGTTTGATTTCCGCACCTTTCTGTATGTGTGTTATACTTGACAATTAAAAAAAAAAATTAAGACCTACCGTATATCCCTATCTGGCTTATTTTGACCCACCAAGCAGTTAAGGGTAGGCCCCATCTTTAGCAGTCTACTTAACCTTAATTCACGACGTCTTCTCCCGTTCAGTCAGTTGTGCCTGCATCTAACACACCCTAAAAACAGTGCCCAGCACAGTCAGATCCTAACATTTTAGCATAGCAATCACAGGAATTCTATTATGAAATTTAGAATTTTATTTCTTCAAATAAAGGTTAAGTTTTTATTTTTTAAATGTTTGTTTATTTTGAGAGAAAGAGATAGAGGGCGAGCAGGGGAGGGACAGAGAGAGAGAGAGAGAGGGAGAATCCCAAGCAGGCTTCGCACTGTCGGCATGGAGCCTGGCGTGGGGCACAAACCCATGAACCATGAGATCGTGACCTGAGCTGAAACAAAGAGTTGGACGCTTAACCGACTGTGCCACCCAGGCACCCCAAGGTTAAATTTTTAAATTAATGGTAATTTCTATATCTAGTAATGACATGATGAAAGAGGCAATCTCATAGGCTCAGGGTAGCCATTATGGAAAAGGTTTGGCAATGTGGGCACGAGCCCTAAGGTTAGTGATTAATGGGGTCACAGATGAACAAACCATGACTTTATCACAGCGAAGTCAGACCCATGGGATGTGCATACAGGATGCTATGAGAAACAGGCAGTGGGACACTGAACTTACCATGACAACTCAGAAAATCTTCCTGTGTAAAGTAAGCCTCAGGGGTCAAGAAGGAGCAAGAAAGGGGGCTTCCTCTAGGGACAGCAGCAACTGCCAAAGTCCTAAGGGGTTAACGAGGTGGCATATGGAGAAAACTACAAGTTCTTCTGCTCAAGTGGAGAACAGGCCACATGTGAGGCGAGTTTCCTAGGACATGTCCTTGCCACCTGCCGGCCCACTCTGTGGCCAGTGGGACAACCTGAGTGGGAGAGGCAAGTAACCGTCCGGGGCAGGAGGCCCTTGTGAAGACGGTCTTGTCAAGGGCGGTGTCGAGTGCACCCCCATATTGACAGTTTCCTGTGCCCAGAGCTCCCCTTTCTGAAAGAACCCTGGAGCCTCTGGCAAAGGTGATGAATTGAACCTGCCTTTGCCCAAAAGCAAGTATAAGGCTCCTTCCGGGCTCTCCTCCCGGGTGCTAGGCCCTGACGAGGGGCTCCCAGATTCCACAGAGACTCTCCCCCAGCCCAGCGGCCACATGAGGCCACAGGGGCCAGGACGTCAGCAGGAACTGAAATGCAACAGCCTGTATTTTTCTCCTGGATGTGACCTCCTTTCTAGAAGCCTTAGGAAACAAGGGAAGTAAGTTAATCCAGGGTGGGGACTCCAGTCAGTCCCCCATTTTCAAAAGAGCCTTTCACTCTTGTTGGGGACCCCAAAGGTAGTCTCCAAATATTAAAATGTGCTCACTCCGCCACTTTTAAAACAGGCATAAATGACAAATGCCACCTAGGTGGGATAGCAAGGAGCTGGGGAACCAGGCACATAGCAGGCACTCAATTAATACTCATTGCCTGAATGGAAGAAAGGGCATTGCCTTCCTTGAGAGCATCCTTCAGTCAGAGCATTTTCTGAATGGGCACAGCGCTCCATACCTGTTAGGCTTGGTAGCCCAGGATCCTTCAGAAAAGTTGGCAGAGACCCTGTGGATGTCCACGATACCAGGTGATAGAGTGGAAACCAGGCTCACCTTATTTGGGAAAAGCTCTTGCTTTAAGCTGCAAAGTGCTTCACATGCCTGCGTACCTGCTGGCCTCTTAACTACTTTGATGTGTGTTTTTTCTCTCTGCGGGCACAAAAATTCCCTTTGCTCTCTTTTCAGTTATTCTAACCTTAAGTGGAAACAGCTGCTCTAATTTTAATACCCATCTGCTCCCAGAGATGAGGACAAGAATCAGTGGCTCTGCGGATAAATCTCAAGTCTTCATGGTGTCCCTCATTGACCTGGGATAAGCCTTCTAGAATCAGCAGGCTTCATATAAGCAGCTTCACTGAAATGAGAGATAAAAAGGAAAAAAATGCAATTCAAGCCATCAAAAGAGCAGGCCCTAGATATCCAGTAGCAATTGTTTTTAATTTATTTTTTCATGGTTTATTTATCTTGAGAGAGAGGAGAGAGAGCATGCAAGGTGGGGGGCAGAGAGAGGGGGAGAATCCCAAGTAGGCTCCACGCCCTGCTGTCAGTGCAGAGCCCAACGCGGGGCTCAAACTCACTAACCATGAGATCATGACCTGAGCCAAAATCAAGAGTCGGACGCTCGACCGACTGAGCCACCCCGGCACCCTGCGACTATTTTTAAATCCACAAAAGCCAAAGACCCCCAAACTGCATGTGTGCTCAGATTAGTCATTTCAGGGCGTGGTTGCAAAGAACTCTCCAATTGGCCAGCAACATCTACTAAAAAAGCCAGGGCTTTTTCCATGAGGAGGCTGGGAGGCATTTTTCAGGCAGAAAAAGGCAGAAAAAAATGAAAGCAAAAATTATAAAGGAAAAGAAAAGCAGCACGGAGAATGAAAGAGGCATTCCGTAAAAGCCCCAGCCATGGGGTGTGAAGCACAGAACCAAGCAGAGACCGGGGTCTCTGCCACCAGGGAGTTAGGGCAGGGAGTGGGGGGATCAGGAAAAACCCACCTCACCTTAATTTTGCAGCCCTGAGGACACAGGACAGCTCTACAGGGAAGCAGAAGACAGAACCTTCTAGCTACACTTGAGTGTGTTGTCTTTGAAGACACAGAGGGGTTTCCCCCACCCTGACAAGCTGCACCTTAAGTCAACAGAGAGCTGCTGCCTATGTTATTATATCCGCAGAAGCAGTACAACAGGGTACGATAGCTTAGAGGAACTCTACAATACTGTTCACCCCAACTGTCTCCCGAAAAACACAGATATGTAGCATTTCCAATTAAGGCATGAAATTAGAAGGGAAGTAAAACCCACTGGAAAACCGTTAGCAAAGCATCACCATGTAGAGTTAAGGGTTTTTCAGCAAACTGACTTTTGAGCACAGAGTGTCCTCTGAACTGTTTGAGGATGTTGATAAAAACCGATCCCATTTACTAATGCTTGCCAACCTGGACTATGTGAATTACCTTAGTGCATAAAGATTATAGACATCGTGACTTTTCTTACATATGTAATGCTGTAGGCACCCACGGAGTAAAAAGCTTTATCGATGGAAAATTTCAGTATTCAGGACTATTATCATAAGGATTGAACTGACGCGCGGGCCCTTCTCCAGCTAAAAACCATATTAACATATTAGATAAAATAGAAAATGCTTTCATGCAAAGGTGAGCTTTAAAAGGAGGTAGGAAAGAAGGGGAATCCTTAAGTTTCAGACATGATAGGAGAACTCACAACCAGAGCCATCGGCAGAAGATAGTGCATCGACCACAAGGGTTATAAACGTGGAAATAAGACCTAAAGGCTGGGAGTTTGTGATGTCTGCAACCAAGCCCACACATAAAGCCTCTGAGCCACCCTGTCTGGTTTGTTTTTGGGGGTTTTTTTGTTTTGTGTTGTTTTGTTTTACAGCAGCGGGGGAGTGCAAGGGGCACCTGAGTGGCTCAACCAATTAAGTGTCCAACTCTTGATTTCGGCTCAGGTCATAATCTCATGGTTCGTGACTTCAAGCCCTACATCAGGCTCCATGCTGACAGCACGGAACCCACTTGGGATTCTCTCTCTGTTCCTCATCCTGCTCACACTCTCTCTCAAAATAAATAAACTTTAATGAACAAACAAAAAACAAAAACATATGTGCTAACTAATTTGGATAGAAATTTAAAAAAATAAAACAAGTTAAAAACCAAAAATAAAAACAAAAGACCCTGACATCTCTCCAGGGTCTTTGGATGAAAAAAGACTACCCATGAGTAATCAAAACCTCTCATATGAATGTCCCATGTGATGAACATCCCCTTGATATGGAAATCCTAAGCCAAGACCAGCTAAGTGACAGGGCGCCTCTTTCACAAGGCAGAGCTCCTGAGGCTCACACACATGCAGGTGCGCGCACACACACACACACACACACACACACACACACTTATCAAAATGAGCTCACAATAACAAATCACAGACCACACAGAAAAACAAGCCACCATCAGCATGTGGAACTGTAAAGAGTCAACAAAACCCTTCCCCTACTACATAAACATACATTTATACATTTTAAGATACAATAAGATGCCTAAGGGGCATCTGGGCGGCTCAGCTGGCTAAGCATTTGACTCCTGACTTCGGCTCAGGTCATGATCTCATGGTTCCTAAGTTCCCCTCCTCAGGCTCTGTGCTGACAGTGTGGAGCCTGCTTGGGCTTCTCTCCCTCTCTCCCTCTCTTTGCCCCTCCCCCCTCCCTCCCTCTCTCACTCACTCACTCAAAATAAATAAACATCTTTTTAAAAAATAAGACGCTTAAACTATATTTGAAACTTTTTTATGATTCCCCACTTAAATTTACTTCTTTGATTAACTGACCTGATTAACTGTTGGTACTTTTGATAAGAGGGCTTCTACCAAAGAATACTTATAGCTGGGGGCGCCTGGGTGGCTCAGCCAGTTAAACGTCCAACTTCAGTTCAGGTCATCGTCTCAGGGCTCCTGAGTTTGAACCCCATGTCAGGCCTATAAGCCTATGCAGTATGTACTATTATCTGCATATCATCTCTGAGGCTCAGAGAATTAGGATAACTCATCCACAGTCATCGGCTAGTACTTAATGAGAATACTAATCCAGGCAAAAAGAATTCCATCCAAAATCCCATGTTCTTTTTTTTCTCCTCATTTGTCACACTGATCCAAAAACTCAAACAGAAGAGGAAGAAATCAAGTATTTCCAGGATAATTTAAAGAAAAATGAGGACATTTTCTCCACCAGATATAAAAATTTATTATGAAGCTATAATCATTGTAGCAGTATAATACTGGCACAGGGATAGACAAATAGAATTATGTATCAGAAAAGAGAGCACAGAGATATACCAGAGAAACCAAAGAAACAGCATGTAACAAAGAAGGAATTAAAAAATAATGCAGAAAGGATACACTATTTAGTAAGTGGTACCTGAATAAACTGCTAATCCCTGTGGCTAAAATAAATATGTAACTCATGCCATACACCCTCACACAAAAGTGAATCTCAGGGGAGCCTGGGTGGCTCGGTCAGTTGAGCATCCAACTTCAGCTCAGGTCATGATCTCATGGTTCGTGAGTTCAAGCCCTGGGTTGGGCTCTGTGCTGACAGCTCAGAGCCTGGAGCCTGCTTTGGATTCTGTGTCTCCCTCTCTCTCTGTTCCTCCCTTGATCGCGCTCTCTCTCTCTCAAAAATAAACCTTTTTTTTTTTTTTTTCTTAAGTGAATCTTGGATGGATTTTGTATCAAAATGTTAAAAACATAATTACTAAAACTTAGGTCAGTGGTCTCTAAATTACCGGTGATGGACCAAATCTGGCCCCATTGCTTGATTTCAGCAATAAAGTTTTATTAGAACACAGTCACACCCATTAGTATATGTATTGTGCATAGCTGCTTTCCACAGAGATGAGTAGTTGCAACAGAGGAAGAGTAGGCAGTAAAGCCTAAAATATTTAATCTCTGGCCCCCTGCAGAAAAAGTTTGCAGATTCCTACCCTATTTGGAAATATAGGAGAAAATATTTATGACATCAAGTTCGGAAAGAATCTCTTGAGTAAGACTCATAAAGGATGAATATATTAAACTACATGAAAATTTAAATGAATGAACATCTGAGAACTACAGACAAAGCACAGTGGTGAGTGGAAGGGGGAAAAAAGCTGACTGCAGATGAACAGATTCAATATGACTCTTCTGTGTACATTTTAGACCTATGCTGTAAAAATATAAACACACACAGAGAAGGCTTTCATACCAACTCACAATAACAATTGTTTCTGGATAGAGAGGAGGGAAACGGGGTTGGGGGAGCTAGAACAGGGGTGAGGGTGAGGGGCTTTAATATATCTGCCTATTGTCTTTTTTTAAACAACTGAAGCAGGGGCACCTGGGTGGCTCAGTTGGTTAAGTGCCCAACTTTGGCTCAGGTCATGATCTCACAGCTCGTGGGTTCGAGCCCCGCGTCGGACTCTGTGCTGACAGACCAGAGCCTAGAGCCTGCTTGGGATCCTGTGTCTCCCTCTCTCTCTGCCCTCCCCCACTTGTAATTTGTCTCTCTCTCTCTCTCTCTCTCTCCCTCTCAAAAATAAACATCAAAAAAAATTTTTATCTGAAGCAAATATGACAGAATGAAGTTTCTGAATCTCAGTGCTAGATGCTGATTATATTATCTCTGTGTTTATTTCATTTATTTTTATGTGCTTATTTCATAATAAAAATTTGACTTAAAATGTGGTCTTCACCAGCGAGCAAATATTTATTGAGCACCTTCTGTGTGCCAGAAATTGCTCTAGCACAGAACTCGGCAAACTATGGCCCACGGGCCAAACCTACCACTTGTGCCTGCACAGCTGGAGGTAAAGAAGGACTTTTATACTTTTAAAAAGTTGGAAAAATCCAAAGAAGATTAATCTCTCATATCACGTTAAAATTGTTTAAGATTCAAATTTCAGTGGCCCTCGGTGAAGTTTTACTGGAACACAACCAGAGGTATTCATTTCCTTATTCTTTATTTAGCTGCTTTCATCTCACATCAGCAGAGGTGAGTAGTCTAAATGGGGAGCGTGTGGCCCACAAGGCCAAAAATATTTACTATCTGGTCCTTCGCAGAAGTCTGCTGACCCCTGACATAGGCCCTGGGAGTGAACAGAGCCTCTGTTCCCACAGTGTTAGGGGAGGAACACGGATACAAACACCGAAGACATATGGGCACTGTCACACATTGTTGCTTGTAAGTATCACCTAATGCAGGAAAAGACAAAGGTAATTTTCTTGCATGGATTATACAATCCACTTCTGGTGACTTCAATACAAAATAAAAGCTGGGGTGCCTCGGTGGCCTAGTTGGTTAAGCATCTGGCTCTTATTTTTTGGGCTCAGGTCAAGATGTCACAGTCACGAGCTCGAGCCCCACAGTGGGGCCTGCTTAGCATTCTCTCTCTCCCTCTCACCCTGCGTCTCTTTCTCTCCCTCTTGCTCTCGAAACAAACAAACAAAAAAACCCAAAACAACAACAACAACAAAAAGCTAAACAATTGTAGAACCCCCTCCATGGAGGCAAGAGGAATGTCTGGAAATATTTTTCCTATCTTCTCCTTCCCCAGAGTTATAGCAGATTCAACTCATCGGGTAGAAATATTCAGAGCAGGAAATTTCATCACACAAGAAATTTCATGAGAAAAACCAACCCATTATGCAAAAACTATGACAGGAATTAAAATAACTGTATCATTATATAGAGGATTCTCTTAGTGTTGTTTGTCCCTCTGGTTCTGTTCAGAGTAAAAATATTAAAACTGTGACCTGGTGGCATTTGCTTTGATGATGAAAAGTTCTCAGACTTTGGAATAAGCCACGCCCAATAAACCCAAGTACAGTTCGGAAAATATACATGAAGGATGTGTGCCCTTTGTCAGTGAAGAGTGTGAATACAGAAAAGGCAGTATTTGTGCTCCCCTGGGTTTTGCTACAGAAATCATAGGAAACACTCAAAATAGCTTCAAAGTCAGTGAACTCTGAAGAAGACGGTGTTTCCTGGAAAGCAATAAGCTCACTTAGAAGAATGTTAGGGGGCGCCTGGGGGGCTCGGTCGGTTGGGCATCTGACTTCGGCCCAGGTCGTGATCTCACGGTTCATGGGTTTGAGCCCCGCATCGGGCTCTGTGCTGACAGCTCGGAGCCTGGAGCCTGCTTTAAATTCTGTGTCTCCCTCTCTCTTTGCCCCTTCCCTACTCATACTCTGTCTCTCTCTGACTCTCAAAAATAAATAAACATTGAAAAAAAATTTAAAAAAAAAACAAAAGAACGTTAGACACTTAGAAAGACATTTGTTCTCTGTTCGTAACTGGATCCACATTCAGAAGGACAGTGTTGTCCTCCACACCATCCAGAGAGGAAAGTTCATAAGGGTGGCCCAGGGTCCTGGAGAGCACCAAAAATGGGTTGTTATTTGTTTCACTTGGCCACGCACAGAGTATCACGCCCCTGACCACCTCCAACAGTGCACTGGAAGACCACTCTCCAGGACTGGGGTCCTTTCTTAACACTTGTCCCCGCTGGGCAACCCTGAGTCTGCTCTCCAGGCCTATCAAATGGCAATAGCAATTCATACATTGTGTGCATCCATGGTTCCCAAAGTGTGTGCCAAAACGTCACGGGTGCTGCAGTGAAGGCAAGGGAACAGGGAGGATTACGGAGATGTTTTAATTCTTCAAGGCAAACACGGGATATGCATTTCTGCCAAACATCACAAACTACTAGCGAGAGGTAGTTCCTGGTTCCAACGTTAGACCCCACTGTAATTTTTTTTTTTTTTTTTTAATGATATCACGTCTTGCCAAAGCTGGGTTTTCAGCAGTTGCTGTGGTAAAAAGTAAGTACTCCACAGAAGTCAACATGGATAGGGAATGAGGGTGGCAGTGATCCATTCGGACAGCTGTGCAGTAGCCAACAGACACATGCCCCCCTGTGTATAAACTGTACTTTTTCAAGAATGAAACAAGGGGCACCTGGGTGGCTCAGTCGGCTAAGCGTCCGACTTCGGCTCAGGTCATGATCTCACGGTTCGTGAGTTCGAGCCCCACGTCGGGCTCTGTGCTAACCACACAGAGCCTGGAGCCTGGTTCAGACTCTGTGTCTCCCTCTGCCTCCGCCCCTCCCATGCTCAAGTCTCCATCTCAAAGTAAACAAACATTTTTAAAAAATTTTTTAAAAAAGAATGAAACAAAAAGTGGGGCGCCTGGGTGGCTCAGTCGGTTAAGCATCCAACTCCTGACTTCAGCTCAGGTCATGATCTCACGGTTTGTGGAATGAGCCCCACGTTGGGCTCTGCACTGACAGCTTGGAGCCTGCTTGGGATTCTCTCTTTCCTCTCTGCCCTTGCCCAACTCACGGCACAAGTGTGCTCGCTCGCTCGCTCTCTCTCTCTCTTAAAGAAACTTCAAAATTGTTTCAAAGAATGAAACAAAGGTATTGTGTTTCTTCTTTCTATTTATGTGCATGAGTTTTTTCAAACAGCTACAAGATTGTTAGGGTGACAGCTACTGACAAAAATTCTCTCCTTAGCTGGACTCTGCTCAAGCTCCCCAGGACTCTTTCTACTTTCGAACTTCTGTGTTCATCTGTGCATCATCCAACGTAGCAAGACTCCTGCTACATCAGTGTAGCCAGAACCCACCAAACTTCCTAGATGATCACCCTAGTATTTAATCGGGTTCCTCGACCTCCACCATCCCCCAGGCGATGTCTCATCACCCTGGCCTGCTTTCAGCAGGAATCCCACAAAGTCAGTCTTTCCAGAACCCTCCCGACCCCAGCGTATTCTCTTGGTAACTCCTTCCACAGACTCCCACCTGCCCCTTGGCTACAAATCCCCATCTGTTCCTGTCATACCCGGTGCTACACTGAGGCTTCCTTTTGCCACTGCACTTGTCCCGAATAAAATCTGTTTTTACCACTTTCACTGCTGCCTGGCTCTGATGTTTCTTTAATAGCACTTCATAACTGGAACGTTAGCTATTTCTTTTGGCCTTGGGTGCTGTAAAAAAAATTTGCTGTGATGCTGAGCCCACCACGAACCAAGAAACTCTGGGACCTCTGGCTTATATCAAAAGGGTTGTCATGGGGGTAATAAAATGTTCCTCATCACACATGTCACTTTATAAATGGCTTCCATAAAAAGCAAATTTCTAAAGTTCTGCCACTTCAAGTTGTAGAAAGCTCAACAGTCTGGAAGTTCGGCTGCCCTCTCGGTCTTCCTCTAAGGCCAAACAGCTGAAATGTCAAGGGAATAGTATACTGACCACAGACAGGACCTGCTTATTGATCAGTGACTGAAATCAAGGAGGTCAATAATGCAAGCAATTAACACAGCCCTGCGAGGCCCCACAAGCACCTCGAGAAGCAGGCAGGCTAGAAATCTCCACGCCCACTTCATGCAGAAGGAAACCAAGGTCCTATGTGGTTACACGAGTGTGCAGGGTCCCGAAGTCAACTCGAACCCAGTCCCCTGAACCTGTCTCCACCCACCCTTCTCCACGACGTGTTGACAGAAACGGTTCACAACGTGGGTGGCATGTCCCCCAGTCCCCAGACTGACCGGTCTCTTGGAAGCTCTTTTCTTCAAGATGCAGGGAAAGACGTGGGACACCTGCCCTATTAGCCTGCCGTGGTTTTGTTATCCTACCGTCCTCAGTTTGGCAGCTGAGCAACAGTGTGGATCGGTCACACGTCAGTTGCAAAATGAAGTCCACTGCACAACCAGATTCAGATTCCAGCACAGCCACGTGACGCCCCTTACTTAGTCCCTGGGGGGTTAAAGTAACTTCACAACGCCTCACTTTTTCCATATTTGAAATGGCGATAGAAATTTCTTTGAGGGACTGACTGCTGAGGATTCTCAAGGAGAATCGGAGTCTTGGATACAGAACTCTGGTCAGAGCAGCTGGGAGCCCTGGTTGCCTATAAATATAGGTACAGATGTAGACACAGATATAGATACAGATGATATAGACACAGCTATCTGGCAGGTTAGGAAGTTATGAACTGTTCCCACAGTCGGATTTAGACCTTACTGGCATTTTAGACGTACCAGGGGACCCTCATGGAGGCCTGATTGCGAAAAGGAAAAAAAAACGTCCTGGAGATTTATCCTAGAGGAGAAGGTGTCTGGCCGGGCCTTGCTGCCACCGCCAGTGAAAGCACCTCAGGTCAAGGACATCGGGGTTCCAAGCACAAAGCTTCAGCAGATCCTGGACAAAGGGCGAGCCAGCTGTCTATGAGGGAGGTCCACTGAGAGAGTGGGTCCCTGAGGGCTGCAACACCACAGCTCCAGCGACTTCCCTGGGAATCCAGAACTGACTGGAAGATTCTGGGCTTGCTAGCTCTCCTCTGCACTTTGCAAGCATGGCCTGGAAATGGGGGTTGCCAGCACCTCTGTGCTCAGCCCAGATTCTGTTTTGATCGATATTAGGCACAATGAGCTCTAAACGAGTTATCTTTGTTCTTCTGTGCGCATCTCTAGATCCCGTGAGTAATTCTAGGGAGGACTCTGGTAATTTATTCTCGTCATCACGCCTATGCACATAAGGAGGGAAAACTGAGTGAATGAATGAGAAAGCTGTATTACTACGTGTGATAAAGCAAGAATCTAGTTCAATATATAAAATTATTGTATACCAAAATATGTTTGCATATTTAAGGCAAAAGTATAAATGACTTGCTAAAATAAAACAATGCCTTAGCTCTGTTTAAAATTCAATCACATTTATGTCCGTCCTCATTACAGCATTTGCATTGCAAAATGTCTGACGAGAGATCTAGTTATCAGTATCTCTATTGTATCCAAATCTGCAGGGAAGATTTTTGGCAAACAAAGCCTTTAGAAAATCTAATTTTGCTGAGTACAATATAGATTAATGGCCAGTTTATTCCATAAACATCACCTCCAAAAACAGAAGTTTCGCCGGTATTAGGAAGAAATAAAATCCAAACAGCACTACCAATGACTACAGTAGCATTTTTAGGAGTTTGGCAGTCAGTGCATGCTCCTGGCAAAAAGCAAAATCAAGTATTCAAGCATCTGACTGCAAAAGAGGCAGATAACCCGAATCATAGTCACAACACATGCACCTTATGAGCCACGACACATTTGGTGTGTTGTGTAGAAAATCAAATTGATGATGTAAGTTCTCATCTACATCTGTGCTCTGTCGCAGTGCTATAAGCGTTACAAACCATTATTTCTAAACCTAAAAATAATCCTGTGAGGCCAGTATTAGCAATTCCATTTTCTAGGTGAGGAATCTGAGACTTGGAGAAGTTAACCCGTATCACAAACATAATATACGTGCAGTGAAGGATCACACTCAGGTCGTTTTTACTGTATTTTGCCTTTCCAAAAGAAATAAAGAGCTACCTCGTTTTCTGGATGTCTTGTTCTTTTTCTTTTAATGTTTATTTTTGAAAGAGAGAGAGAAAGAGTGAGCGTGAGCAAGGGAGGGACAGAGAGAAAAGGGGACAGAGGATCCAAAGCGGGCTCTGTGCTGACAATTACAAGCCTGCTGTGGGGCTCAAACTCCCAAACTGTGAGATCATGACCTGAGCTGAAGTCGGACGCTCAACCCACTGAGCCACCCAGGCACCCCTGTCTTGTTCTTTTACAACTTTCACCTCTAAGGAAGGACAGTTTGACCCAGGTGAATCTGAGCACACACCCAGAAATAAGCGGCTACATACACTATTAAGTCCGAAAATCACGAGTCTTGGTTTGAGCCACTCTTCACCACTTCTGAGCCTTAATTCCTAATTATTCATGCTAATTGAAGGACTTTATGGCACAGACCAAGCAAGCTAGGAGTCAAGCTAAAATACTATGTTGTTTGGCACTAAAAGGAGTTTGAAATTTGTAAGTGAAGGTGAGTATCTTGCAATTCAGGATAGAGCTGCAAACAACATGAAACACGACTAGACAGAACGTTCGTGGTTTCCCAACCTACCCGGTCTCCCCAAAGCCGCGAGGGCACCTCGCTGCTGTCGACTCTGGGCCTTAACTCAGTCTTCCTTCCCCACCTTTTTCTAGGCTCTCTCACATGGTATTTCATTGGCAGAGTCACAACTTCCTGGGCCAGAGAGGTAGCTCTGTAGGCACAAAAGATTTTCTTGAGATTGCTCTGGGGCCAGACCAAGGTTATCTCTAAGCTACAGAATGAGGCAAAACTCAGAGCTTAGAGCCTGGTCTCGGGGGCCTGGATTCCGCCCCCGCTTAACCTCCTCTGCTTAACTGGACAGAGACTCCCAATTACAGTCTCCTCTTATACAAAATGGAAAGAACATTCCCTACTTTCTTCATGGCTGGTCGGGGAAATGCAATGTGTAGTACAATGTGATTTTTAAGCGGTTATAATGAAGCTGTACTTAAAATACCCAAACACAGTCACTTGAAGTCAAACATTCTGAATATACAGGTGCTTAAGACTTTATCTACTACGATCAGGACCAGCAGTAACATTCATGACAAACTCTTCCCACATCTTCGTGTGCAACCCATCTTAAAACCTTTGTCATATGGAGCCATAGTGACTTTTGACCTCACTTGAAGCAAACACATCATCTATTTATTACTGATTTTTTTTCTAATTAGCCAACTCTATGGTGAACACAAACAAACCCTGATTCTTACAGTGATACTCAATTATATGATCTAGGGTGCTGGTATGGAAGAACACAAACACTCATACATCTCGTTTCAGTCAATGCACAGATCTTCCTGAAAATACATTCACAGACAGTGTGTGTGTCCCTCTTGCCCTTCCCTGTGCCCAGAAACACTGTTGTAAAAGAGAGAACGCTAACCAGGGAATCAAAATAACCACGGTGCTCTCCATCCACGTGTGGGAGTCATCCTCCTCTGTGGGTGTCATGGATAAAACTGAGAAAGCTGCCTAGAATCTAGAGAACGTCTAGGGCCCTCGGAAAATCTGCCACCTATGATGCTATTAATCTCTGATACCCTGGGTGATACCAGGACCAAGTGAGCACTCCTAATGTTCCTTAAATCATGGTGTTTACCTGGACACATGGCCCATCCTGGTCTTTGGGCAGAGGACTTTGGTATGGTTATGTGGATGGAAAGACAGGGTTCAGGTTGCTGTAGCCATGGTGTGATAACCTGCCACAGAAAGGTCCAAACACGACTGATGCTTGCAGCCCCAGAGCACATCCACCATAGAGATGTCAAAACGTGAAACGCAGGCATTTAACCTCATGCTAATTTCAAAATATGCAAATCAAATTCAATAAATAGCAAATCCTTTACCAACTGGATCGTATTTATCAACGCCCAGCAGTAGCTTTATGACAAATAAAAATCAGGACAGGGAGAATGGTTAACAAGAAAAGAAAGAAACAGCTTCCTTTCTTGATTCTGTGACAATACGTCTGTGTTCTAGAATACAGAGTATGACACATCTACAGTTTCCAAAATTTAGATCCAGTTGATTCAAATGCTACAACCTAATTACACTGACCTATTTAAGTAAGACACTGACTTCTCTCCCATTTGAATGAAAATTGTCACTAGTGGCTGTTATGCCAAGTAAGTTCCCCATAATTTAGACAATGAAAAATTAACTATGATTTTTAAAACTAGATGGACGTAGATATGCTGCTCTCGACAGCTCACAGCCCTCTCAAAAGGGCTATTAAAGCCAAATCCATCAAACATACTGGTTGTATCCCTTGACACTCCAATTTTGTAATTACAAAAATCACCTGAATTTTCTCTCGTATTTTAAGTAATTTATTTATAGACTTCATAAAGATGCCAGAGAAAAAGAGTATGTTTTAAGCCAAAAAAGGGATCCCGTATCACAAATCCAGGCCCCAATCCCCTGATTTTAGACAAGTCGCTGACTCCTAGGCTGGGTTTCTGCCATCCGTTGAACGGAGAAAACGCTACTTTTCCTGTGGGAAGCAGGGCTGTTCCCATTGGCCATCAGAGCTCACCGGCCCTACACACAAATAAGGCAAAAAAGTCATGACAAGTCTTCTCTATTTTTTACCACACAAACTATGGACCCGAAAACAGTGGACCCAAAATTCTCCAAACCCTCTGCAGGTGGTTGTTATATAAGAAGTTTCATGGGGGGAAAGACCCAAGGGAAAAAAATGTTCAGTCTAGAAAGGAAAAACCATGAGGCCGAAACAATAAACTTGGGCAAGAATTCTTACCAAATCCTCCCTGAAAAAAACAAAACAAAAAAAAACACAGTAATGAAAAACAGAAACACACTAAATTGTTTTTGTGTGTATTTTATATGCGCTCCCAGAATATCAGCTCTGTAATTCTCAACACAACCTCTGTTGTCTTTTCACGAAGACCCATTTCCAAAGACACACATGGCACAAAAACGTAGCTCACCACATATGGGTATCACAAAGCAGCACAGAACAGGGCATGCAGCCCACCTCATTGAATTCTGACTTGACAAGGTTTAGTTTCTTCCACCCTGGCACCATGCTCCATTTGCCTTTCAAATTTTTTTTAAGTTTATTTGTTTACTTTGAAAAAGAGAGAGAGAGAGAGAGCACATGCACACCTGAGTGGGGTAGGGGAAGGGAGAGGGCGAGAGAGAATTCTTTTTTTTTTTTTTTTTTTTTTTGAGAGAATTCTAAGGTGTATCAGCACAGAGATTCATGCCGGGCTCCAACTCGAGAACCATGAGATCATGACCTGAGCCAAAATCAAGAGGCAGATGCCCAACCGACTAAGCCACCCAGGCGCCCCATCAAATTTTATGTTGCATACTCTATAGTCTCTTTGTGAGTATAGTCTCTCTTTGTGAGACTAAGATAAACAAAATTAGCAAATTTGTTTACTTTAGTAATTCGGGGGTATGCCAAGTCAGTAAACGTCCTATAAGCTAAATAAAATGATATCCCTCTCTTTAAATTCTCTTGTGTTTTTGTTTTAACACCTCTTAATGGTCTCATGGTCCAATCAAAATTTTATAGAATAATTCACTTACCCAGCCTAGGCCATGAACATAGCTGAAAATCCTAATATAATTTAAAATTCATGTGAACAATCATGCATTGTACTCACAGAAAAGGCTTTTGATGAGGCTCTTTCACTCTCGTCTTGAAAACAAACCTAACAAAATTAGTTATCTGGTTACACAACCCAAAATAAATTAGAAGGAACATATTGGAAAGAGAAGTTCCTACTACAGCCTGGGTCAGTGACATGGGCATGGAGTGATCCACAGAATGGGAAGAAGCAGGAAAGGATATAAAAGGAAGAAACAGGGAATCCACAAGTTGACCATCTGAGGTCACCAGATGGAGGGGCAACGTCCTATCCCTTCTGATCTCTTGGAGATTGTTGTAGTTACTGGACAATCCATAATTAATGCTCAAAACAATGCCCTTGAGTCAACAAAACGGCTATATTGTGTCTGTATGCTCCACTGACATCTATAGTACACTGGGGACTGTTTCTTAAAAATGACTGTAAAGAAAGATAACAGATTTAAGAGTAAAAACTCAGGTATCTGGAAACTCATTTAAAGTAACTTACTGCAAACTAGGTAAATAGGCTGATACTGTGTGTTTAACTAATAATAGTAGATACAAAATTGCTACAGTGACTTCTAGTCTGATTATTTCTACATCTATTATGTCATTATACTATCTTATGGAATACATGACATGCATGGGTGGATTGTCTGTTAGTAAAACCTCTGGTTGCCTCAGCTTGGAAATATTATACATATTTTATATATACATATACATATATGTGTGTGTGTGTGTGTGTGTGTAATGTAAATACTAACTTTATGCTAACATTTATTATGTGCTTAGTGTGACCAGGCACTGACATATATTAACTCATGTAATCCTCCCAAACTACACAGGAGATATCATTACTGTCCCCATTTTACAGATGAGGAAACTGAGGCCAAGTGGAACACAGCTACGAGCGTGAAACAAAATTTCAACCCAAGAAGTCTTGGTCCAGAGCTTGAGTTTGTAACTGCAACGCTGACATGGTCATTACTAGTTATGCAACGGCAACAAAAGTGTGGAACACAATTTATAAATAGATACTGACAAAGAATGTAATGACTGTTAAGGAAGCAAGCTTCACTTATCTGGAAATTTCACTTTCGTAGAAATACTCCTTTGTCAGAACTGTTAGGTCACTTTTTTAGAGTTTGAGTCCCAAACTCCTTTTTACCCCACTGTCCTGGAAATCCCAGATGTTTTCATCTTTTGGAAGATACAAAACACACTTTTTAAGAAAGCTAAATAAACTCAACGCTTTTTAAAAATACCTTGGGGGGGAAAAAATAGGGAAAAAACCTTGAAACGTCCATTAACCATTTAAGGAATGTCTCTACACCCTGAAATGACTGGCCTAAGACAGGATGTTTCTAATTGTTATGAGGGAAAGAAGTGCACTTTTAATTGGTTTCATAATATCTCGCACAACTGTGAGTTTTCCAATTAAAGCATTAGTGATAATGACATAATCCATAGGCGCAATACTCTAATATTAAAACTGAATCAAACTCAGGGGATTTCTACCTAATTGGTATTTCACATAAATACCCAAATATATTTAAATCCTTTCCCCAAAAGTTTTCATCAAAATAAATACCAGAGTGACTCTGAGATTGGCTAAAATTTTAATTAGGTAAAAAAAAGATAACCAAGCTTCCTATACCTTGATTTGCAATAACGTTACACAGAAATCACCCAGTTGATCATTTCTGGATCTGTCTGTGCAGCCTTTGGAGGCTCGTAGGGTTTTTAACGAGTTGGCTTTCAGCACGAAGTCACTCACGAGGGACAAGCCTGGTTCGTGCTCACTCAAAGGGCAGCCCCACTGGACACCATCAAAGCCTCAATGGTGGCTGGCAAAAGCAATACCATGCAGCTCTCCGAAGGCACGAAGGTCACAACTGGTGGGAGCCGTGGTAGTGGACGCTGCTAAGAGCTGGGACTGAAACAGTAACAGGTGACGGAACATGTGCGTTCATTTTACCAAATGAATGGGAAGATGGAGACTCTACGGTGCTTGTGGTTTCCATGGTTTCCAACGTGGTGTGCTGTGAACCTCCCCCTCTCGTTCCGCATCTTTCAGGGAAGTGTAACAAAAAATGGAAATTATTTTTTTTCTTTTTTTTTTTTTAAAGTAATCTACCCGCCCAGTGTGGGGCTCAAACTCAGGACCCCAAGATCAAGAGTCGCGTCCTGAGCCAGGATCGCGGAATCATTGACAATTTTACATTAGTTACTAGCAATTAACAAAGTTCCTTCTCAGCAGGCTGATCACTAGGCGGCCTTCCTCGCAGGCTTCTTCGAAATGGCAGCAACACTGATGGGCACACCGTGTTTGCTCGGTCTGCACCTGATAGGATAATCTGGTCCAAAAGAGCAGAACCAGGTTTTAAACAGGAAAAGTCGCCCTGGTTTTAAAACCTGCTAGTCTTGGGGGCAGCTGGGTGGCTCAGTAGGTTAAGCATCTGACTTCGGCTCAGGTCACGATCTCACAGTTCGTGGGTTTGAGTCCCCCATCGGGCTCTGTGCTGACCGCTCAGAGCCCGGAGCCTGCTTCGGATTCTGGGTCTCCCTCTCTTTCTGCCCCTCCCCGCTCACGCTCTCTCTCTCAAAAATAAACATTGTTTTTAAAATGTAGCTAATTCCAGAACTTAATTTATAAGGTGGTTTGGAATTGCGTAAGAGAATGCATACAGGGCACTTAGCAGAGTGCCAGGAAGAGAGTAAACGCTCAAGTGTGCTAGCCGGCACTGACATTATTCTGAATACTAAGAATCCCTGGTTCAATGGCAATGAGGTTATGGATAAGTAAATTAACTTTCTTTCCTATTCTTTCGTCCCGTGGGTCATTCCCAACCTGGACTCCTACTCCATCATCACCACTGTTTTTGAATAAGGAAATGCCTTGTGAGATCCAGTAATTAAGGGTTCTTTTATTAGTATGAAACTGAGAAGAAGAGAACATTCACCAGGGGGAAGTTTCTTCACACTCGAAGAAGCACATAGATGGAGCCAGCATGGAATTCATGGGAACTTTTTTCTGAACTGAGGTGACTCGGGCAGGCACATGCCAGCCTGTGCTTGTTGCTGAAGAACAGGCTCACCAGCACATCCTGGGCATGAATGGAGGGGTAACAAGGGCATTGCTTCCAAGAGATGTAACGAATGGAAATATAATGGAAAAGGAATAAATCCAGAAAGCGATGAAGGGGCTATCAATAGGAAGGATTGAACAAAACCAGAGACTCGCATTATCATTTAATTCTTTTTCGTGTATCTTTTGGCTCAGAGTACTTTCATACCAGAATAGTAACTACGGGTATCACTACAATGCACACATTGACCTCACAGGTGCCACTCTTCCTACCACGATTAATTAAATGTCATCCGTTCAGCTTGAACCGTCGGCATCCCTGTTAGAAGTCAGTCACCTGGGGCGCCTGGGTGGCGCAGTCGGTTAAGCGTCCGACTTCAGCCAGGTCACGATCTCACGGACTGTGAGTTCGAGCCCCACGTCAGGCTCTGGGCTGATGGCTCGGAGCCTGGAGCCTGTTTCCGATTCTGTGTCTCCCTCTCTCTCTGCCCCTCCCCCGTTCATGCTCTGTCTCTCTCTGTCCCAAAAATAAATAAATAATAAAAAAAAAAAAAAAAAAAAAAAAGAAGTCAGTCACCTTACTGTGCGCGATGAAATGAGACACAGAATCCAAGCAGAATCCAGCTAGGGGCTTAGTGTCATCTTCAGACATATACAGTTCTCTTCAGCTCTCCTGGCAGAGATCTCTGCATAATCATGGGAAAAACACTAGCCTCGTGCTATAATGGGGCATCAGTTTCTTGAGAAGCATGATGGGTTGAACTGTGCTCCCCCAACACTTGGATGTTGAAGTCCCAACCCACAATACCTCAGAATGTAACCATATTTAAAGATACGGTCTTTAGGAAGGGGATGAAGTTTCAATGAGATCAGTAGGATGGACCTTAATTCAGTAGGATCAGGGTGCTTACAAGAAGAGGAAGAGACACCAGGGAGGTGTGCACACAGAGGAAAGGTCCTGTGAGGACACAGCCAGAAGGTGGCTGTCTGCAGGAAAAGAGGTGTCCACAGAAAACAGACCTCCCAACACCTTAATCTTGGACCTCTGACCTCCAGAAACAAGAAATAAGTTTCTGACTCGTAAGCTATCCAGTCTGTAGTGTTCTGTTATGGCAGTCCTAGCTGACTAATATGGTAAGTTTCTAAAGTTTCTAACGATAGGGGCACCTGGGTGGCTCAGTCTGTTGAGCATCTGACTTTGGCTCAGGTCATGATCTCGTGCTTCATGAGTTCGAGCTCCACAGTGTGGATCCTGCTTAGGATTCTCTCTCCCTCATGCTCTGCCCCGTCCCACTCTCTGTCTCCAGATAAATAAACTTTATAAAGCAATCAATCAATAAAAATAAAGTTTCCAAAGACAAACCAAGTCCTTTCATGACCACATAACCGTTTTTACTGTTTCAATATTACAGATATTAAACAGAAGTGATAAATAACATAACTACGTGACATCAGAATCTGTCGTAATAACTTTCTGTCTGCCCACAGTTGATCTTTCCCCTGTTTCAATAAATCCCACATACCACTGTCAAAATAAAATCCTGGACATTGTACTCCCAGACCCAGCAACTTCTGTAGGCTCCTCATTGCTGATGTACTGAAAATGGTGCAGGCCCTGGTGATTTGGCCTCCAACACCACGTTTCCAGCCACAACTACTGCAATACCCCTGTCCTTCCCGTAGAGTTCACCAGGACTGCCTGCCCTGGACTTTCCCTCACTCCTTCCCTTTCTTCATTTTTATTTTTGTTTTTATCCTTAACCCGGAACCCATGGGCCTCTAGAGCTCAAAAAGCTTCCAAAGGGTCTAAGAATCCACTGAAATAGGAGGCAAATACTTCTCTCTCTCTACGCATGAGTTTTTTCCAGAAAGAGCGCTTGTAATTCCCATCAGACTTTCAAACAGCTTGACAATGTTGAATTCTACCCAAGCCCTATGTATGGTCTTGGAAAATAGTGAGGGCTGAGAAAATGCCCCACCCTTTCCTGTTCTGGGAAATGGCTTCCCACAGAGAACCAACCACCTTCCGCAGAAGACTTAAATCTAACACTCATTAATGACACCCTTATTTACCTCCAGCAAGACCAGACACGGACCCTCCAAACCCCAACTGTGTGTCTCATAAGGGATTCGAGGAACTGAATGGTCTCTGGTGACCAATCTGCTTAACTCGACTTGACCAAACTTTAGTAAGGCTTTTCTCCCCTGCAGGCCTTTGAACTTGTTCCAACCCATGGCTGAGCTGGCATCGGGATACAGAACAGCCTCCTTAAGGGCCCCTGACTGCAAAGGTTACCGGTTGAACTGTGTTCCCTTAAAAAGATAATGGTGACCTTCAAATCCCCAGTACCTCGGAATGTGATCTTAATTGGAAATAGGGTGTTTGTGGATGTAATTAGATAAAATGAGGTCACACTAATTGGCGTGGGCCCTGATCCAGTATGACTGGCATCCTTGCAAGCAGAAGAGAGGAGACAACGACACACAGGGGGGACACCATGGGAAGACAGAGGCCAAGATGGGGGGATGCGCCTACATGCTGGGGAACACCTAGGATCATCATCGAAAGTAGGAGAGGGGCCTGGAACAGATTCTCCCTCAGAGCCTCCAGAAGGATCCAACCCTGATGTCACCTTGATTTGGGGCTCCTAGCCTCCTAAACGATGAGCAAATACATTTCTGTTGTCTTTTTTTTTTTTTTAACATAATTTATTGTCAAGTTGGCTAATGTACAGCGTATACAGTGTGCTCTTGGTTTCGGGGGTAGATTCCCATGGTTGATCGTTTACATACAACACCCAGTGCTCATCCCAGCAAGTGCCCTCCTCCCATTTTCCCCTCTCTCCAGCCCCCTCCCCATCGACCTTCAGTCTATTCTCTGTATTTAAAGAACATGTGGTTTATATACACAATTGAACACTACTTGGCATTTCTGTTGTTTCACGGCCCTAGTCGGTGGCACTGGCGGTGGCACTTTGTCACAGCAGCCCCAGCAGCCTAACGCAGCAAGGAAGGTTCTGCTCAACTGCTTGTCCTTCCTGCTCACACAGTCTTCCTAGTTTTAACTTACCCGGCTTTCTGCCTGACCTCTGAGAGGCCTGAGGGGCTTTCTGCCTAACGCAGCAGCCCCTCCTGGGAAGGCAAGGGCTCCCTCCCCCAGTGCAGTCAAGCTTCTCTGGGTCTGGTTCTCACTTGACAAGCTCCACAGGCAGCTGTAAATGGTAAAGAACCAGGGCTCCTTCTGGACCAATCTCTATCCCTTCTCCCTGCAACTCGCCTCAGCTCCGGCCATCCCGAAGGTCATTCCCCACGAACCGACCCTCACCTGCTGCCTCCTCTCCCCATCACAGGAAGGCAGGTCTTCCAAATTGACCCTGACAGTGAAATAACGTTAAAGTGTTAGCCAGTGGGTGCTCCTACCCCACACCTCCTTAACTTCCAAGATCCCTGCCCCAGGGAGGGTGGCACACTGTTGGGAGCCGGAGAGCAGAGGCACCGAATCAGGAAGCCCGACACACAAGAAGGCAGGGAACACTGAGCAAGTCCTCAACACTGTCTCTGCCACAGAAAGATGCCATGGGCAGAGCTGCAGTCACCTGAATGAGCACCATCCGTCCCCAGTGTCAGAGGTCCACTCAGGACGCAGGCACGTTCGTTCATTCCTGCAGCAAGTGCCGCCTTCGTGTGCTGCCCCTTCACCTCCCCTGAGCCCAGGACCTCCCACAGGCAGCAGCCAGCTCCTTTGTCCGGTGGAAATGACAGTCCCCATCTCGCTTGCCCCATGGAGTCACCCCCCACTTTCAGTGCCCCAGACCCCTCCTAACGCCCACCCTCAATCCCAGGGATGGAAGGAGGGACCCTCACAACACCAGGTGGGAGGTGGAGGCAGAAATGAGGCCTGGGCGAGGCAGGCTGAAGGAATCCAGCATGACATCTCACACACACACACACACACACACACACACACACACACCAGGACAGCGATGGAACTCCCAAGCTCTCTCTCCATTGGACTTGGGTTCTAGTACATTTACCTCAGGGAAATTCATCTTGGCTACTTTTTTGGTAACGGCCCAACCTGGATTGTAGGGAGACTCTACTACCGTAAGTTCATTTTGATGATTGCAATATTTTATTATCGGGGAGATGAAATCGAACCTGCTGTCTGCCCACCCACTTTCACCAGCCAGGCCTCAGAGTAAAGCCAGGACATTCACACTCCAGTTGCTAAAACTGCCAAAGCCAAGAATGCTTCCAAAAGTACAACCCAGTGGCAGTGCTTGTAAACCCTCCACTCTCCAACTCACACTGGCAATTTTGTGTCCTCCAAAGGAACAGGCAGAACCGGTATATATGGGGGCACCGGGGTGGCTCAGTCCATTAAGCGTCTGACTCTTGATCTGGGCTCAGGTCGTGATCTCACGGTTCATGGGATCCAGCTGTACATGGGGCTTGGGATTCTCTCTCTCCCTCTCTCTGCCCCTCCCCTGCACACTTGCGCACGCGCTCTCTCTCTCTCTCAAATAAGTAAACTTTAAAAAAAAAAAGAAAAAAATGCAGAAAAATGGACTAAATAATGAGAGAACTTAAAGGCTCCTAAATCATATGGTAGTGGCTCTGATCTTTCATTGATGGAACTCAGAAATTCTGCAGCAAGGGACTTCCTGTCTAGGATGTCCCATCCTAGAAAAATATTACAGCAGTCGAAGTCATTGCTCTTTTCGACAGTATTTGATAACGTTTTCTTCTTTGCTCTAAAAAATAAAAAGCCAAGAGTCTCTGGAATAATACAATAAACTAAAACAAATTAAAAAGTTAAATAATGGCTTTAAGAGACTCCAAACTTTTCTGAGAACAAAAAATGCAACATGTCTTCCCATACCTCTAGCAAAGTAACAGAGCACAAGACAGCCCCCATCTTAAATATAGCCAAGTGTCCTGATTTCAACGAGATCAGGTATGTCTGCCTGCATGAGATCAGCAGTTTCTACCATACTAAAATAGCCGAAATCATTTTTCTCTCTGCATTTTTTAGGCCGTGACAATCAGCCCTCCCTTCCAGGCAGTCTTGATAGAGCCAGAGTTGACAGAGCACCTTTGTATTTGTATTCATTTCCGGAGGCCTCACAAAATCGGCATTTTAAATCATGCCCCATAATTTTATTCCTGCCGAGCTTCCCTCCCTATACTCGGGGACTCCAGTTTCGATTACTTCTTTTTTGTCGATCGCCTCAGACTTCCAATATGTAATCAAATCTCTTAAGGTCTTCTATGTGAGGGTGAGAAATCCACTGTTATTTTATTTTATTATATTGAGGATAAATAAGACTATTGGAGACACTGACTAGATGATAACATTTCTTTACAATAGACCCCTAAGCCCAAGGCTAAATAGAAATTGCAACCACACCAAAGAAAAATCATATAAAGCAAATTCAGAAAAATCTGCTTCTCCAGTGTGGTTCTCTTTTATTTTATTTTCATGGAAAATCAATGAGAGCTGGGAAGGGGGAGAGAGTGAAGTGAGGGCGGACGGATTATGAATAATTGAGTGCGGGCTAAGATCAGCTCTTCACCCTCCCAAGGGTCCCTCTGTCCTTCTAATCTTATACTGTCTCTCCTGGCACCCTGCCCCCCACCCCACTTCCTTCCTTGCTGCCAGGTGCCCCCCCCCCCCCCCCCCCCCCACAGCACAGACAAAACAGACCTCTCCTGTCATGGCCAGAATGGAGTACAAAGGCCACAGTCACTGAGGTTGCATCAAAGGACACAATGGAGAGAGAGAAGTTTTAAGAGCCAGAGGAAAAGTCCATTTTTCAGCCTATGTAAGACTCAAACTCTAGAACCAACACAGAGCCTCGAAAAGCCTACAGGCTGTAAACCACTGTGTTATGAGTAGGAAACACAACTTACTGAAGAAATGAATCTCAGTTTGGATCAAGAGGACAGAGCTCAGCAGGTAAAGAGTTGCCCCAAGTACGTAAAACAGGTGAGGTTTGGAAACAGGGATGCATAGAGTAGCACAGGAGACCATCCAGAGAGCTCCAGTTTGGTTCCACAGGAAGGAGGAAGATGAAACATTACCGGAGGTAAAAGCTCCCGAGCATTGGAAGGGTGGACGCGCCCCCTACTAGTCGCCCTGGCAACAGCAACCGGATTGGTTGGAGTCGCTGCTCAATCCAAGGGCTGCGGGGAATACTGAGTGGCAGACGAACTCATCGGCTACCCAAACCATTACATTTAGCTCCATAAAACTGATCAGAAGCTAATATATACTTCGAGAGCTAAGCAAAATATGCGTGGGCTGGTTTTTAAAATCACACGGGCGGGAGAGCTAGACGAAGCACAAACTTAATAGTTTTTCCTATTTGCTTGCATAGCCAATTATGTAAGGCCTTTTCTTTAGACCTTTTAAAAAATTCAAATACACTACCAGAAGCAGTTACAAAGAATCAAGCAATTACAGAGAATCAATGTCACTTTTATTGTAAAAGCCTAACGACAGAGAAGGATCATGTTGAAACTACAAAAAAAAAAAAAAAAAGGCAAACAATACCAGCTTTCCATGTGCAAAGGGAAATCAGAAAATCCATACATTCAACAAAAAGGCATGTGTTGCTGCTAGATGTTTTAATTGCTTAATCATAACGATGTCTGAACTTGTTCCAAGTTGCCTTTTCACTTTACGTAAATATTGAGAAATTCAAGTACCGAAACTGTCTCTGAGTATCGTACATATGTTTTCTCCACATTAGGAAAGAAGAGATCATGTAGAAATGTCCATTTGAGAAGAAAGCCTGCACAGATCAAGCCACCTTTTGAAAAGAGGAGAGCATCTCAGAGCTGATGAGAAACACAAAGATCATTGGGATGAACCCTATGACCAGTCAGGCTGGGAAATGAGGTCACAAGAGGTTGAAGACTCACCCAAAATCCCATGGCAGGCAAGGCACTGTTTCTTCTCACTCACACACACTGTCCCGCTGAATTTATCAAAATGTCTCTTTGTATGCAGAGGAACCTCAACCCAGATTTATTTTCCCCTTCAAAGTAACTACCAGAAACGAGGCTTGGTCCCAACCTCACACAGGGAACTGGCATGTAATTACCCACATGAACCCTTCCCCTCTTTCAATTCTTTTCTGCACAAAATGTATCTAGAGAGGGCTTACTGCAAATATCTATGATTTAATAAACACACTTTACCCTGCATCTTACAAATGTGACTGACCAGTAGTGAAATTAAAAAAATAAAATAAAACATCACAACAGGCTTCCTAAAGTCGAATGGTTCCATTTATTTCACAACTTTGGACACAACAGAGTTTTTTTTCTCTCCAAAGGAGAACAGCGTACAAATTTGTCTAATAGAAGTTTTACGTGACATGTCAGGCTTCACAGGGAAACAGCTCTGCCTGAGTATTTTTATGCTTGGTTTGACGAAGAGGGAGAAGCCCTGTAGAAATACGGGTTAAGGAGGTGAGGGGAGCACAGCAAACTGAGGGGGACAGCAAGCCCTGTTTCTCAGGATTCTCCTTGACATCCCTTTGACTTTGGAGATAAGGATGCTCCTTTCCTCTGGGTGCAGGAAGGAAACCCCTCACATGAGCGTTTTATAGCCTGTTTTGCCACTTTCTCAAAACTCCTCCAGCTAAAAATATACCATATGCCAAAGTGCCATATTTAAGGGCAGTGTGTCCCAAACCCCATCAGAGGGACATCCTTCATCCTGCACCTACTATATGAAAAATAATTCAGGGTCAACAATAGCTTTAGTGAACAAGGGAAAGTTCCTTTTTTTTTTTTTTAAGTTTATTCATTTTGAGAGAGAGAATCCCAAGCAGACTTCACGCTGACACCAAAGAACCCGACATGGGGCTCGAACCCATGAACCACGAGATCATGACCTGAGCCAAAACCAAGAGTTGGACACTTAACTGACTGAACCACCCAGGCACCCCATGGGGCAAAGTTCTATACAGATAAATCCCTGCTAATAATAATAGGACCAATGACAGGATGAGAGAAATCACCAGTCTGTGATCTGAATGAAATAACCCACTCAATGCAGTCATGATTTGATAGGAAAGAAACCTGGTGAGAATTGATGAGAACTTTTCAAATTGAGAGCGGTGATACCACTCGCCAGTATGCATTTTCCTCACCAAATCACCAACGTGCTTTCCTTAGAAAGGGGTTTTGAGGGGCACCTGGGTGGCTCAGTCGGTTAAGCGTCTGACTTTGGCTCAGGTCATGATCTCATGGTCCGTGAGTTCGAGCCCCGCGTCGGGCTCTGTGCTGACAGCTCAGAGCCTGGAGCCTGCTTCGGATTCTGTGTCTTCCTCTCTCTCTCTGTCCCTCCCCAGTTTGTGCTCTGTCTCAGTCTCTCTCTCTCAAAAAATAAATAAACATTAAAAAAAAATGTTTTTTTTTTTAAAGAGAGGGGTTTTGAGAAGCCTCAGACTTTCTTTAATGTGTTCCCATCTCTACTCTATCTTGCAGGATGTGATCAAAGTTTCTCCCTGGTTCCCTGAGCCTATTAAGGGTTTCCTATTTTCATATTCTTTTCATCATTTTGGTTCGTAGGAACAGGGATGAAAATCGAAGATTGATATATATAGAAGTAAATCTAAATTTAATTTAAATTTAAAATACTATGTGTAAATTAATTTAATCTTTTAAAGATTTTTTTCACTTTTTAAAAACTGTTAGCAATGCTAATCTATAAGCTAGAAGTAATCTTTTTTCTAAAGGTTATTTATTTCTTTTGAAGAGACAGAGACAGCAAGCGGGGGAGGCGCAGAAAGAGAGGCAGAGAAAGAGAATCCCAAGCAGGCTCCTCACTGTCGGCCTAGAGCTGGACATGGGGCTCTAACTCACTAAACTCTGGGATCATGACCTGAGCTGAAATCAAAAGTTGGATCACTCAACCGACTGAGCCACCGAGGCACCCCTAGAAGTAATCTTAAATATACTCTTTTCTTAATTTTTTAAACTGAGGTATAATTAACATGTAACATATTAGTCTCGACATTTCGATATATTAGTTTTGATATCATCATTCGATATTTGCACATATTGTCAAATGGTCACCACAGTAAGTCTAGTTAATATCTATCACCGTACGTTAACATGTTTTAGATAATAAAACCTTACCTAATTTTAATGAAAGCTGGACCACTTGGTACCCAACCTTCTAGACTTCTGTTATAATACCAGCTCTGCAGGAGATCAATTGTTAAATATTTGAAGCAAATAAACAGTACTTACCACCCATTAACAATGAACCACATGAAAGGAGGAAATGAAGACACAAGGATTGCAGGAATAAAACCGGGATCAATTAGAATGCCATGTGGAAGAGAGAGAGGTCTGATTAACAGCTGATGCTTCACTGAAAAGTGAAAACAAGCTGCAACCAGACAGAAGACAGAGATGTAAAGGAGGCGAGAAGGAGGACCATTCTGGAAGTCATGAATGTGCTCAGGCCAGCAGCAAGTTGGAAGCAGCGTGACTAGGGAAGGAGAAGGAGACTCTCACCAGCAGGGACAGGAGAGGAATCGACAAATGGAGAGAGGCGGGTGGAAGGGAGTGACCACCAGCGTGAGGGAGGGGTAAGGTTGAAACTCAAATCGCACCTCAGTACCGGTGAAATGAGGCAGAGAATATTTTCCAAGATCCAAGGTTTTCCAACAGCTCCCATCCCGCAACCCCTTCTGCCACGTGACCTCGCCTCTCTCCCGTCAGGAGGTGGACACTTTTCTCCATGCCTGTGAACTGGTGGCTGCTTCAACCAACGGCACCAAGATGCCTTCCGGCATCTTGGAAGGCAACCACCGCGTTGGGAAGGGGACGATCCAGAAACCACCATACTGTGAGGAACCACACAGAGAGGCCGAGGAACACGGGGGCACCAGACTCCTTGGGGGAAAAACGGTCTTAACTGGGGATGCTCAGCCCCAGACACTGTAGCTGATACCTCAGCGGAGCCTTTCCCGAATTCCCAACCCATGAAATCCTGAGCAAAATAAAACGGCACTTTCAAGCAACTAAATGTTGGAGTAATTCGCTACACAGAAATTGATACCCAAGACCCACAGAGCACCATAGCAATAAGTTAAGTCAGATACATAAGCAATTTTCAACGGACCTTGAACTGCTGGATCTTTTGCCCAAAAGATATCTCATTCAGAACCAAAAACTAAGAAACAGAAAGAAACCAGAACGGCTCTGACTTAGTGGCACAGGGTGGCAGGAGCCCCCAGGAGCTCTGTACTGTAATGCGGCGTGATGCCAGAGCTAATGAGTTCTGAACACGTTAACCCCGCAGAGAGGACACACCCAGGCTGTCCCGACTGGGACCCAACTTGTGAAGGCAGCATCTGGGTGCAGGTGGGAAGCTCCTGATCCTAGCCTCTACAGCTACAGGTAACCTGCTTCTAACATTAGGGAGAAGTTGGAACTCTGGCCATAAAAAAGGTACTGCCTTTAATCAAAGAGAATGAAATCTTGCCATTTGCAACTACGTGGATGGAACGAGAGGGTATTATGCTGAGCGAAATTAACCAGTAGAGAAAGACGAATATCACATGACTTCACTCATATGAGAGACTTAAGAGACAAAACAGATGAACATAAGGGAAGGGAAGCAAAAATAGTATAAAAACAGGGAGGGGGACAAAACAGAAGAGACTCTTAAATGTAGAGAACAAACCGAGGTTGCTGGAAGGGTCGCGGGGTGGGGGGGGGGGCGGCTAAATGGGTCAGGGGCATTAGGGAGGACACTTGTTGGGATGAGCACTGGATGTTATACACAGGGGATGAATCACCGAAATCTATTCCTGAAATCATTTTGGCACTATATGCTAACTTGGATGTAAATTTAAAAAAACAAACAAGTAAATAAAAATCAATAAATACAAATTTTTTAAAAAGGCATTGCCTTTAGACCGGCTTCTTCCCCTGTCACAGCGTCTGACCACTGACACTTTCACCTCTCGTTTTACATCCTTCCCCCAACATATTTTCTAACAATCTTAACAGGTGTCTAAAAGAACCCAGCAATCCCAAACCCTGCTCCTTCCCCCTTCCTCTTCCTTCCCCTTCTTCTTTCATTTATTTTTTGGGGGGAGTGGGGTGGGGGTTAGCTACCAGTGAAAGAAGGAAAGAGAAGAAACAGGAATTTGTTTTGCATGGTTTTGCACAGTGGTTGGATAGACTCTGAATCCAAACTCTCTAGATTTCTACCCTAATTTTCTCAATCACTAGCTGGGCAACTGTGCCTCTCTTTTCTAAGCTATGAAGCAATATATATAATATTAATAATATTATAGTATAATAATAGTATAATAGTATAATAATAATAGAACCCTGTTCATACAGCTGATGTAATACTTACCTGATTTACATGTGATAGTCAGGGCTCAAAAAATGTTAGGTCATGATTAGTGCCCGAACTAAAATTTACAGCTTTCCTATATTCTAGAAAGGAGGAATTTAGAGGCAGTACCTAAGATGTACCATAGACAATTACACTTGAGCTCATTTCAAGTACAGCCCTCTTTACATATTATTAGCCTTCTAAAGGCTCTCTTTATATTTTACCAAGGAGGACTTCATAGAGTCCTCCACAGCACTGTGGTCACTATTCTGAGGCCTCACTGGGCAGAAATGCTAAGGAGAGCTTTGTGAACTGTCACCCCCATTGGGGTCAGCCAAGTTAGCAACTCCAGGGCACCTACCTGAATGAGTCAACCCTTAAAGGGTCTTCAAGCAATACATGGAGTTCATTGTGTCAGAAAGACGGAGAGCCATGGGGCTCCCAGTCCTCCCAAGGTGCAACTTTTCTTTTTTTAGATAAGAAGACTTGGAAGATGACAAAGAAAAATGCCCGCGGAATGACACGGTGTTGATTCATTTGTGCGGTTTCATAGCAAAGCCGAGAAGTTCATAGTTGACAAGTCTGAGCGGGTATCTCCAGCACAGCACCCAGCAGCACAGCAAGTGGCAATCGAATGCCTACCTCTCTGTGACCACACCTATAGGTGCCCTTATCTCTGATAGGCCAATCTGTAAAGCAACATTTATTGTTGTTGTTTCTGGGTCATGTGTACTAGCCTTGGGGGTTTTTAGCAATGGTGACCAAAAAGCATAAAACATGACATCACAAGGTTATTACAGCCGGAGAAAACAGGTCTCAAGAGAGTACAGAGTTGGTGCCTCTTTTAGCCCTCCTGTGTATGAGCACAATCCATTACCCCTCTTCACTTCCCAATGTCTATTTGGGCAAGGTTTATCCATCTTCTATCTTAACAGATGACCACAGAAAAACCCCATGGGACTTAAACAGGACTTAGTCACTCATTAAACGCCAACGAGACCGGGGACCCTGGAAGTCTTAGAGACTCACAGAAAATAAAATCTTCTGACCAGATGTTTAAAATAGTCTCATGTACATGTTGCACACAGATCGCAAGCTAATATATAACTGGACAAAGACTTTTCCTTGATAGCACCTTATTTCTTATTTTCATATCTGCAGGGAAAAATCATTTAAAGTCACTGGCTTGCCTAGAAAAGACCAGGTAATTTATGACCAAGGCTCCCCCCACTGCCAGTAGTGGTGGCCGCAGGAGCGTCCCAACCACCTCCTTGTGCCTTCCCCCTGCCCCCCCGCCCCCCGCCCCGTGCTTCCTTGGAGCAGGAGCATCTTTGGGAGCCAAGGTGGGAACCTAGAAGAAGACCTCAAGTCATAAGCTTTGCCTTCTACTCTTGTGTTCTGCCTCCAACTCCCTCTGAAATCTAGAAATGCTACTTAAACGTGCAAACGAATGCCTGGAGTGAGCAAGCCTCTGCAAAACGCTAATGGGTGTTTCCTGGCGAGTAAAATAGAAGAAAGGAAAATGGAATTCTTCTTTTATGCACCTTCTGCATATGAACATTCTTGTTTTCATAACTAAAAATAAATTCAAGGGATTAATGAAACTCGTACCATTTTCTCACACGAAAAAATGACAAGACCAGGCTGTAAACGAAAGGATACAGAGACACCACTTCCAGCTTTTAAACTCTGGGACACCAGGAATGCTGCCTGCACAGCTACTCCCGGGCACTTCCATTTCTACATCTCAGTGAAAGGGCAAAGGAGAAGAAACAGAAGTAAATCGCCTTATCTCTCACCGACTCAGCTTCCTCGTCTGCAAAATGGGAATACTGACAGCATTTACCTCATAGGTTTGTTTTAAGATTCGAATCAGCCAGCACAAATAGCTGGCACCTGTAAGACATCAGAAGTTATCTAGGGTTATTTTTATTATTGTCATTATTACTGATTCTGTATCAACCAATAAAATACTTCTGCCAGGATTTTCCCAAACCTTATTAAAATAAGCACTGTAGAACATTCTGAGCTACTATAAATTATTCTGTCAAATACATAGCTATGATTAAGCGTACCTCTTTGATTAAAATGTTAGCACTGAAGGCAATGTCATTGAACACAAGACAGTATTTTCAGTTGATGAGGATGAAAAGCTAAACACTGTATCATTCTGATACCGATGTAATATGAAAGAAAGCTTCCCAACGTTCTAGACAGAGCTCTCCTAAAGAAGGCTGTGCAATGCAAAGGTACTCATGTTTTTTTTTTAATGTTTATTTGTTTTTGAGGGAGAGAGAGCATGAGCTCGAGTGAGGGAGGTGCAGAGAGAGGGGCACAGAGGATCCAAAGCAGGCTCCGTACTGAAAGCGGAGAGCCCAATGCAGGGCTGAAACTCATGAACCATGAGATCACGACCTGAGCTGGAGTCGGATGCTCAGCCGACTGAGCCACCCAGATGCCACTCTACTCCTGTTTCCTATTAATATATTGCGAAACATTGAATAGGAGACTCTGACAGACACCATCTAAAGCTAAATAAACACGGACTGTAAGATAGCACTTATAAAGTGAAATGAGCCATACAGAGAAAGACAGACACCATACGTTTTCACTCTTATGTGGATCCTGAGAAACTTAACAGAAACCCGTGGGGGAGGGGAAGGAAAGAAAGAAAAAAAAAAAGAGGTCCGAGTGGGAGAGAGCCAAAGCATGAGAGACTCTTAAAAACTGAGAACAAACTGAGGGTTGATGGGGGGTGGGAGGGAGGGGAGGGTGGGGGATGGGTAGTGAGGAGGGCACCTGTTGGGATGAGCACTGGGTGTTGTATGGAAACCAATTTGACAATAAATTGCATATATTGAAAAAAAATAAAGAACTTTTTGAACGATAAAAATAAATAAATAAGATAGCACTTATATACTAAGAACTCCAGCAGCTCACAAAACAAATCTGGAACGGAGACTGAATGAGTGAAGCATCTGAAGAACTCATTTCCACAAAGCCTCCTTAATAAAGGACTAACCCATGTCTTTAGTTCCAAAATAATGTGCATATTTCACTCATATACAAATCAAGACTCAAGCAGGACTTTTTTGGGTGTGGGGGGAGGGGCAACTCACTGAACAATTACAGTCTTTGTAGGAGAAGTGGGGAGGACAAGGACATAAAGAAAGTTCTGGGAGAATTACAAAGCCACACCATTGACATTATGGTACCAAGAGAGGAAGGTCAGATCACTGAAACAGAAATATCAGTCCAAAAAGGATGTTAAATAGGAAACAAGCCAGCATTTGCAGCAAATGTGCTACATTTTTCTTTTCAAAAACAATAAAAAAAAAAAAAATTAGGCCCAGTTATACAAGGGATCTAAAAAGATCATAGACAAAATAAAAAGTCCTAGAATGGGCAAAAGTACAAGCCTACCAGTAATTAAAAATGCAAATTGAGGGACCCCCTGGGTGGCTCAGTTGGTTAAGCATCTGACTCTTGACTTCAGCTCAGGTCATGATCTCATGGTTCATGGGTTCAAACCCCACACTGAGCTCTGTGCTGACAGTGTAGGCCTGCTTGCGATTCTCTGTCTCCCTTTCTCTCTGCCCTCCCCTGCTTGTGTGCTATCTCTTACTCTCAAAATAAACAAATAAACTCCAAAAAAAAAAAAAAATGCAAAATGAAACAAGGTATTCTCTTTTCCTACTTAATTAGCAAAAATAAATAAATTGATAGCTATTATTATATCAAATGTCAGCAAGAGTTCAATGAAACAGCTGTTTTCAGTATTGCCTATCTATGACGTTGTGAATTGGTGAAATCTTTCGGGAAACCTATCGGGCAATAAGTAAACAAGCGGTTTAAAACAGGAAAAGCTAGAAATTCAACACTGAACATCAAAAATACATATATTTTCATAGTAAATTTGGGGAAAACTAAAAGTGTGACATAGGAGAAATGGTTAGGCCAATTATGGTACAATCACTACATAGAACACTGCAACTATTAAAAGTCAAATTCTCTAAAATAACATGGAAAAATGTGAATAATGACAGGTTAAGTGAAGAAGCAGGACATAAAATTCTTCATGCACCATGTTTATGACTTTGTTAAATACACTGAATATCAACAGAGAACAAACAAAAACTGTAAGAGTTGCATTTGGGTTATAGATAATTTTCTCTTTTTCTTGCAATGGCGTTATCCCCCATTTGTAATGCAAAACTGAGTAAATGAAAGAGTTTTTAAGGACTGAACTGAAGGAATAAAATTTCTTTAGAAAAGCTAATATGAAGCTAAAGCAATATAAACGATAATTTAAGACTTCAGAATTTAAAAATAAGTCCCAAATACCAAAGTTGAAACAAAGGCATAACGTAAAGTCTAAAGTTGTGCACACTGGTCCCAAAACCAGCAGGGCTGCTTCCGAGCCCGGGCAAGCGCACTTTCTCAGCAGCCTGCCATCTGAAGCTTCCTCCCCTGCTAGGGGCAGAGCAGAGGACGGGCACCGAGCCACCCAACTTTCCGGCCCTACTGGGCGAAAGCCTCCACATCCAACAGAGTGTGCTCTATCCAAGGGTACATGGCCCGCTCTGGGCAAGGCTGGTCCTCCCCTAGACCCTTCCTCTCAGGGAACTAAACTCAGGTCACAGGAGGCCCAAGACAGTATCTTACTCATACCTAACAGAGTGCCTGAAGCAAAAAGGCCTGACACCAAGCGCATCAGCAGCTGCCTTTAAAAATGAGACACGAGGGGCGCCTGGGTGGCGCAGTCGGTTAAGCGTCCGACTTCAGCCAGGTCACAATCTCGCGGTCCGTGAGTTCGAGCCCCGCGTCAGGCTCTGGGCTGATGGCTCGGAGCCTGGAGCCTGTTTCCGATTCTGTGTCTCCCTCTCTCTCTGCCCCTCCCCCGTTCATGCTCTGTCTCTCTCCGTCCCAAAAATAAATAAAAAACGTTGAAAAAAAAATTAAAAAAAAAAAAATGAGACACGAGGCTGGGGGCTCTAGGGTGGCTCAGTCGGTTAAGCGTCTGACTTCAGCTCAAGTCACGATCTCGAGGTTCATGGGTTCGAGCCCCACTTTGGGCTCTGTGCTGACAGCTTGGAGCCTGGAGCCTGCTTCAAATTCTGTGTCTCCCTCTCTCTCTGCCCCTCCCCCGCTCACACTCTGTGTGTGTGTCTCTCTCAAAAATAAACATTAAAAAAATTTTAATGGGACGTTAGACTATCTGTCCAAGTAAAAATGCCATGAACACTCTGAGTTTAAGGAGTAAATTATAAATGCCAACACTCAGCAGGCTGTGACCTTGCCTGCTCTCTCACAAGGGACAATGACACACACACCTATAGCCTGTGGAAAATGTAAACGATGGTAGGCTAAGTGTGGAAGCAAGATAGAAAAAATTAAATGTAGACCGTGATTACAAGTTTGTTTTCTAAAAATTGAACAAATATGGATAGAGAATAAGCCAAAAAATTATGATAGCTGTGTTTCGGTTATGGGTTTTTTTTTTCTTTCTCCTTTTCTTTCGCACCAAGCTTTCACTGAAATGGTGCTGTTATCTCACTTTGCAAAGAGGAAACTGAGAGACAGGAGGTAAAATGTCCCTGGTTACAAACTAGAAAAGAGGTAGAACCAAGAACGGAAATCAAGTCTGCTCACTCTCGGTCTAAAAGCTCTATGCGCCTCTCACCACACGGCTCCAGGATTTCCTCCCCGATCAATTTGGAGAAATTATTTTTCTCAAGCAGGTTAGGTAGTATTCAGGGTAATTCTGGAAGTAGAACGATTTTACTTTTGAATACCAGAACGTGTACCCAGGAAAGCAACACGTTTTATAATGACATAATACATTTGTTTGGGGGAAATTATTTTCTTTTTAGGAGTTATGATGTAAAGCTCAAAGAGAAACCACTCTTTCTAGAAGAAAACAGACTGGCATCTACTGCCATTTCACAGTCTGGGCAGAAAAGGGAACCGGGGAATTGCCCGTCTTTTCTGCTCTGATGGCTTCACAACACTGCTTGCCCAAAGGAGTCTGTCATCACCATGGCAACCTGGCACTGCATCCTCCAGGAGGCAGGGAGGAGGGGCCTGCCTCTCATTGTCAGGCTCACACTGGCCCATCTGTTCCCCCTGTTCCCTCGCCTGAAATGCCCTTTCCCTTCTGCCAATGAAAACCCTTCAGGGCCCACCTCAAATCCTTCTTCTTCCGCAAGGTCTTCTCCATAACTTCCGAGAACAGTAGTATCTTTCAACCACATCTTATAACACTTGATTGTCAGCTGAGTTTCATCTCAAGCTCCAATGTGGCCGTGCAGCGGTGAGGTTGAAAACAATTATGTGCAAGGTCAATACTTGGTCCAATTATACAAGGCCGGCTACACCAATTATTAACACAGTGACATACTTCCTTTCTCCCATACTTCTCCGAACACTCTCCCACCCTTCACCCCCAATACCCCTTCCCCTCACCCTACCTCCCCACTGCCCTACAAGTACTGGCTGTTCCCCTGTGAGCCCCTTGATCTCCCCACAAACCTAGCAACTAGGGGGTTAATGTTGGGAGCAGCAGGGGACCTCCAGCCCCACTTCCCCCACCCCTGCCTGGGTCGGCTCTGATTGGTCAAACAAGATGTTAAGTGTTAAGTGTTTTGACTATCTTCCCTTTCTTGGAGGCACTGAGGTTCAGCAGGAAAATACTCCCATATTGATTAGCAATGGCTGCCAGGACAATCGAAGAAAGACAAGCTGAAAGATGCTAATTTTTTTTTTAATTTAAATCCAAATTAATTAACATATAGTGTTAACACACAGTGTCAGGAACAGAATTTAGTGATTCATCACTTACACATAACACCCAGGGCTCATCCCAACAAGTGTCCCCCTTAATACCCCTCACCCATCTAGCCCTTCGCCCCACCAGCAACCCTGGGTTTGTTCTCTGTATTTCAGAGTCTCTTCTGGTTTGCCTCCTCTCTGTTTTTGTATTATTTTTGCTTCCCTTCCTTTATGTTCATCTGTTTTGTATCTTAAATTCCATATATGAGTGAAATCATATATTTGTCTTTCTCTGAATGACTAATTTCGCTTAGCATAATACCCTCCGGTTCCATCCATGTTGTTGCGAGTGGCAAGACTTCATCCTTTTTGATTGCCGAGTAATACTCCACTGTATCTACATACACCACATCTTCTTTATCCATCCATCAGTCAATGGACATGCGGGCTCTTTCCATACTTTGGCTATTGTCGATAGCACGGCTATAAACACTGGGGTGCATGTGCCCCTTCGAATCAGCACGCCTGTATCCTTTGGATAAATACCTTGTAGTGCAATTGATGGGTCGCAGGGTAGTTCTATTTTTAATTTTTTGAGGAACCTCTGGACTGTTTTCCAGAGTGGCTGCACCAGTTTGCATTCCCACCAGCAATGTAAAAGGGTTCCTCTGAAAGATGCCAATATGATTAAGGCCTCTGCACATTAAAGTCTGCACATGAGCACCACCATAAGTATCACCATCTATTTCTCACAGAGGAAAAGGGGTTGGAAGAAGGAGGGTGGAAGAGAGTCAAAGCAGTAAGGAAAAGAAGAGGAAGGCAGCCCACTGCACAGTGGGACAGTTCTGTAGTTTTGGTGAACAGGCTGGCCTGCACAATCAATTTTACCCACTGCCAATTTTAAAACAACCAGATCTTGGGGCGCCGGGGTGGCTCAGTCGGTCGAGCAACAGACTTTGGCTCAGGTCATAATCTCACAGTTCATGCGTTCGAGCCCTACATCGAGCTCTGTACTGATGGCTCAGGCAGGGAGCCTGTTTCAGATCCTGTATCTCCCTCTCTCTGCCCCTCCCCTGCTCACGCTCTGTCTCTCTCTCTCTCTCTCTCTCTCAAATTAATAAACATTAAAAAAAAAAAAACCTTTAAAACAACCAGATATAGGCCCTTTTATTTCCTATTCACAATGCCCATAAAAGCATCCCTTCCTTAAATACTCTGTGTAATCAGAATTCTATTAATTAGAGGTGCCTGGGTAGCTCAGTCAGTTAAGTGGCCACCTCTTAATTCAGCTCAGGTCATAATCTCACAGTTGTGGGCTCAAACCCCGTGTCAGGCTCCACACTGACAATGCAGAGTCTGCTTGGGATTCTCTCTCCCCAACCCCTCTGCCCCTCCTGCATGCGGGCGTGCAAGTGCTCTCTCTCTCTCTAAACAAATAGTTTGAAAAAAAGGATTAACTATAACAACACAAAAAGCCATCCTTTTTATAGCATTTGCTACACAGCGGGCATTGTTCTGTGCCCTTGACATGTATTAGCTTACTTAATCCTCCAAAAAAACACTCTGAAGTTTATTTTATATAAAAATATTCTTAAATTCCACGTTTATTTAATGTTAAACAACACTTTGCAAAGCAGGAAACTGAGGCCCGGCGTAATTTGGTCTCAGTTACACAACTCCGAAAGGCAGAGCCGGGGTCTGCACCCCGGGCTGGCTGATTGCAGAGGTTACGTTCCTCTGTGGCGTGCTGTAATTCTTCAGAGATGTAGTTTGCTGGAGCAAAATGCTGGCAGCTGCATATTGAACTTGGCCTTTTCCTGAGTGGAGCGAAATGAGAAGAGCTTCCTGACAAAGCCCTGCGCTGCACGACGCACAGTTCTCCCAAGACAGAACAGCTGCGCTCGGTCCCTCAGAACCCGAGTCAGAAGGGCCCTGTGCTCCTCGGCACCGGCCCCAAGCCAGGCAGGTGGACAGAGCTGACAAGTCATAGGAGAGACCAGTCTCCACTGGGGTTCCTATCACGACCAAGGATGAACAAAAGCCTCCCCCCCACCAAGGAGGGCGGAAAGGAAAGAAGCAAGAGCAGCGACAGCTGGGTCGAGGAGATGGGAGTGAATGAGCAGAGGGACTCTCGGAACTAGCAAGGACCTGGCTCAAGCCCTGAATCTTACAGCCGAGGAAACGGGAGACCCAGAGCGGGCCCTGGGCCTGTCCAAGAGCACAGTTAATGATAAAACTTACCTACAGTCAAGCCTCCGGATCTCTGGGTCAACACTCCCCCAAACGATGCTGCATCAGGATGGCTAAAAAAAAAAGTATGAAGGAGAGGGTGCCAGGAACTACTCCTGTTCCCCCGGATCTGTTTTGTTCCTCTGCCCCCATCCCCAACCCCCACGCATGGGCAGACTGTTTCCCAGCCTCCCTTGCAGCTGGGTGTGGTCATGTGACAGGGTGCAGCCAATGGGACAGAAGAGGAAGGCACTGGCGCCATTTTCCAGGCGGACCCTACAAATCTCGGCTCTTCCTCCCCGCTGACTAGAGCGAGAGTCCTGTGCCGTCGTGGGTGAAGCGCAGAGCTGTCTTTAACCTGCTCCCTGCATGACTGAGTCCAGCTGACACCTCCCCTGTCCCCTAAAAGAAAACACCGTCTACCATCATCACCTGGAACCCGCCTGGTTCCACTGCTGTGTAATGAGAAATAAACTTGCCTGAGGAGCCACTACACATGTGGGCCAGGGTGTTACCTCACTCGTCCCACCGTAATTAAGGAAAAGTTCCAGCTGATCCTCCCTGACCCATCCCTCTCTCTCTTCTCTCTTCTCTCTCTCTCTCTCTCTCTCTCTCTCACTCACTCACACACACACGTGCACAGTTGCACCAAACATTTAATTCACAAAATGCTAATATAATGTCCACCCGACCCAACTCCCATCAGTCTGGAATTGTTGAATCAAGAATTTAAAGTTACAAAACATAACTACTTTTGTTTTATTTGACACTTAACTCCTTAACCACTAGTTCAGTTTGATATTAAAAACGCATTACTCCTCTGGGGCACTCGGGTGGCTCAGTCGGTTAAGCAGCCAACTTCGGCTCAGGTCACGATCTGGCGGTCTGTGAGTTCGAGCCCCTGCATCGGGCTCTGTGCTGATGGCTCAGAGCCTGGAGCCTGTTTTGGATTCTGTGTCTGCCTCTCTCTCCGCCCCTCCCCTGTTCATGCTCTGTCTCTCTCTGTCTCAAAAATAAATAAATGTTAAAAAAAAAAACACGCATTACTCCTCAAAAATTCTTTTCAATAAGAAAATAAGCTTAAAAAATTTTGTGAGCCAATTGTTAAACACTGCGATCACTAAAAACTAAATTAGACAGACTTACTATTGAGTAAATTATATTAAAAGCAAAGCTGATGAGTGCTCAAGCCCCATCTCTTCCTGATTATTTTACTACATCTTATTATCATTTATGCCCCTGGAGCTACTCACATCTGTTGTGTCTTGTATGATGGAAATTCTGTAGAATGGGACTCGATTACAATCTCTCCCCAACTTTGCATCAAGTTGGTAGCCCGAGAGTAGGTGTAGTGGGAGTATTTACACCACAGAAACTGGCACGTTCGACAAATCAGGGCCTTTTTTTTTTCCCTGGGGAGTCAGTTGTCAACTTGTGGCAGGGTCCCCTCCCTGAGGAATGGGGGGAAAAAAAACCCTCAAGTCAACCTGGCTATCTGCCATCCCTCAGGACCTTGTAACATGAGACCACTTAATCAGACTGCATATTTGTGTGTTACCATATATGGGAGACAAAGAGATAGAAAACATAAAAAAAACAAAACAAAAACAAAAACTACCCTGCATGGCCTTCGGGGCTCAGTTCTTCAGGTACGAACCCAACTGAGCCGTGCCAGCACAAATAAAGTTGCTTCCTGGAAAGAAAAGCCTTGGTGTCTTTAAGACACACCATCTTAAATGGACATACCATCATTTTTAATTTGTACATTTTACTTAATTTAGTTTCTTTCAAAAATTACTAACAGGCTGTAAGAAAATTATCTAACGTTCTCATCACCAAGGCAATAACTAGGATAGATGCCACATAGAGAATATTACCTGAAATTTAAACTCATTATCCATTTTCTATTCAGAACATAATTTGCTAATGAGGATTCCTCTTCCTTAAATTAAGAGCAACGCTTTAAAACCAGAAGTTAACACGAAAAGGGGGAAAATGTGCAGAGGTTTATATGTCAATTCTTTCCCAATTGATCTATAGATTCTAAGCAATCCTAGTTACAATCCTAGCAGGATTTTTTTATAGCTAAAAAAAAAAAAAAAACTGATTCTAAAACTTACATGGACATATATAAAGGGCTACAAGAAGTAATTGATTTCAAAAAAGAATGAACAGGATTTATACTACCTGATTTCAAAACTATAGGATCGTACAAATCACCTAGAGTAATCAAGGCAATATAGTATTGGCCTAAAGACAGGCAAGTAGACCAACAGGACAGAGTCCAGAAATATACACATACATATGGTCAACTGATTTTTGGCAAAGGAATTTAATGGAGAAAAAAATACTCTTTTCAGAAATGGTGCAGGACAACTGGGTATCCATATGGAAACCATTTCCTGGATGTCCAACTCTTCAAACTATACCTGCATGAGTGGAAGGGCACAAAGAGAGGCTTAAAAATGTGTATCTTCCAGAGCATCTGGGTGGGTCAGTCAGTTGAGCATCTGGCTGTTGATCTCGGCTCAGGTCACGATCCCAGAGTCATGGGATGGAGCCCCGCGTCAGTCTCCGCGCTGAGCGTGGAGCCTGGTTAGGATTCTCTCTCTCTCTTCCTCTGCCCCTCTCCCCTAATCACTCTATCTCTCTAAAAGAATAAAAAAAGTTTTTTAATTTTAAATGTGTATCTTCCTATGCGGTATGAGTTGAATTCCAATCCAACTATACTGAGATATTGTCTGTTCTAATTATTTAGATAAATTGACCAAATGCAGGACTTATTTATCTACTGAGACCTTCTATGCCTATGGCCAAAAGCCCAAAATAAAATTCAAAGTGTTATGTAATAAAATGATATTCTTTCACTACTAAGTCATATAGGCATTTCTTTGGAACAAGCTGTCAGAGACTATCTAGAATAGTCTAATTAAATAATCTGATTCAACCTAATTCAGTCTAAATAATCTAATTCAACCCACCACTTCAGTTTTAAAAAATAAATTCCAAAGCAATTAAGTCACTAACCCAGAGAACCTAAAGTTTCAGGGCCAGGTCTCCGGACTTCTGCTCCAGGGATGGATTCTAGTGGACCTCGCAGAGTAGGACTGTGACCACCATGACCTCCCTGCAGCAGAGCCACCTGGGGAATCCCTGTGAATTGTGGAAACCTGGGCCCCATCCCAGCCTTCCAAACATCAGGTACTAGAAGTGGGCCCAGCAGTGGAGAGCCCTGAACATGCTCTCCAAGCGGTACTAATGCACACTGAATTTAGGAACCTCCATGACCCCACCGTGCAGGCCCCAAGGAAGCACGCAGAAACGAGACAAGGCAATGAGAGCAGCCTTCGGAAGTGACACAGGCAGAGTTTAACTGCAGCCAAATTATCTTACGCTGTGTTTGCTATGACAGTTTTTTTTTCCCATTTTGAAATGTCTTGTTTGAACACGCGAGGACATTCAATAAAAAAATAAGAGCATGGAAGGTAATTCCTAAACACATTATAAAACGAAAAGGAAGTTTTTGAGGGTTCGTCTCTACATCTGGAAAGTGGCTAAAAGCAAAGCTCAGATCGGACTGGGGCTTCGGCTCGATCTACGCAACAACCAAGCAGTTGGCCAGAAAAGGCTAGAGCAAGCAAGTCAGGGGGTGCGCTCACACCTGCCAGGACTCAAGGGCAGGTCCTCGGATGACGCCCCAGCCTGGACTCAGGAGTGCACAGCATCTGCACACTTTCACTAGGCGACCTGGTTTGCAAGCTCTGGCTTCCTCCTCCGGGAGACAGGCCCCATCTGAAATTGGATCTTAATTGCCCACATATATTTATAAAAGAGGCCTTGAAGAAAAATTACACGAAGAGAAACATCAGCAGAAGCCTTCTCCCACAGCCCCAGCTACTGATTTCTTTTTGCAGCTTATATGGGCACTCCCGCAATGCACCTCTTCAATTGTAGCACTGTGTGGACGCTACTTTGAAAGGTTACGAGACCAAACCCATCATAAAAGGCTAATATCAGCCGAGGTGTGTTTTCAGGAGGTAAGGTCAACACAACTCTGATCCTATTGTGGCAGATCTTTGCCTCCGCAGTCCCAAGCTCTGATTCGCATGTTTCCAAATTACACTACAATGTGACACTTCCCACTCACAAAATCACAGCTTTGTGGAAAGGATTAATATAGAATTGTGCCAAATTATTTAAAGATATGTGAATAGTGAGAAAAACATTATCATCAGCTGATACGTGAAGAGAAGTTAGCTGAGCACGTCCTGTAAAAGCCTTCGTAGAAACACCTTCTTCTCTGTTCACGTCGTGCAGAGTGCTTATTTGAGGCAATCTCAATTATTTGTGAGAATTTCCAAAATCAAGAAATATTTCAAGTCAGTTTATTTTCACTGTCCTTCTCAATCATGGCAAACATGGAGAGAAAGATAAAGACATCAAAACATGCTCTAAGCATCCGAGGTGGCAATTTTCTTAGAACAATCTGTACAGAATGGAACTGAGCCAAAACTAGGAAGTGAATGACACAGATGTTCGCTGGAACCTCAACGTCTCGCCAGGCAGGGCTGGGGACCCAGCAGAAGTTGGAGACCATGAACGTGCAGTCTCCAGGATGGGTGATTTCCTGTGGCACAGCTCAACAGCCCAGGTTTTGAATGAGGAAAGTCAGCATCTGGACAGATTTGGGTTGTGGTTTTACTGAGCTGGTGCAGCACAATGTCCAAAGGGGAAAAAGAGCCAAGAGGATAGGCAGGAGACTGGTTCAAGGGATGGATCGTGTGAGTTGAAACAGCAGGCAGGAAAGAAAGATAAGAAAGAGTTGTCTTAGGTCTGAGAGGGGCTGAATGGGAACAAACAAAGCGTTCAAGGCCCCGGAGGTCCTGGCTTAAGGTGAAGGACAGATGTGCTGGAGAAGAGTGGGTGGGGAGCTGGGGGTGCACAGCAACAGAATGGATGGGGGGTGTTGGACTTGTAGATTCTGGAAGGCAACGGTTCCAGGGTGGACTCTGTCTGGGACACGGTCCTGGGTGAGAAGGGCTGAAACAGGGGACGTGTGAAGGGAGATGTCGCCGGAGACACGGAGACACAATGAGGCTGGAGAGTTAGACGGGCTTTCCAGAAGGACGTTACATCACATCCAGTGATACTGTGATTTGAGTGGAGAAGAAAACTACACAGACGTGAAAGATTTTGAGGAATCCAGTATGTGACAGAGTAGGGTTAACGGCACAATCAGCCTCCAAAGAATACAATTTTGTATACAGATGTGAAAGGGCAAATCTTTTCAAGTCACGTCGGGCAGCTTAAAGAGTGTTCTCTCTCCTTCTGTGCCCGCCTCTCCCTTTCACACACGTGTGCATGCACACACTCTCACTCGTTTACCAAGTTATTATCAGTCCCCAGATCTGTGAACGTCGGGGCTTTTCCCCCAGCTTTATTGAAGTACAATTCACAAATAAAATTGTATATATTTAGGGGGTACACCGTGATGATCTGAGGATGAATACACTATGAAATGATACCACAATGTATACGTTTAAGGCATACAACGAAGTAATCTGGTACACGTCCCAATTCCAAAATGACCACGACACTTGAGTGCAGTAGCATAGTACCATTTCACATCACCACCACTTTTTATTATGAGAGCTCATAAGATCTCTTAGCACGTTTCAAGTATACGGTACAGTATTATCAACTCTACTCATCACGCTGTACATCAATTAGATCTCCAGAACTTATTCATCTTATAACTGGAACTTTGTACCCTTTGACTAACATCTCCCCTTTTCTCCAATCCCTCCTGGTGACCCCCACTCCACGCTGTTTCTATGAGTTCAGCGTTTTTAGATTCCACGAATAAAGGAGATCATAGAGCTTTTGTCTGTTTCTTTCTGGCTTATATCACTTAGCATAATGCCCTCCTGTTCATCCATATTGTCACACATGGCAAAATTTCCTTCTTTATTTTTTTTAATTAATTTTTTTTTTTTTTTGAGAGAGACAGAGCACAAGGAGGGGAGGGGCAGAGAGAGGGAGACAGAATCTGAACCAGGTCCCTGGCTCTAAGCTGTCAGCACAGAGCCAAATGCGGGGCTCGAACCCATGAACCGTGAGATCACGACCTGAGCCCACGTCAGACGCTTAACCAACTGAGCCACCCAGGTACCCCAAAATTCCCTTCTTTTGTATGGCTGAAAAATATTCCATCATATGTACCACACCTTCTTTATCCATTGATCCACCGACAGCCACTTAGGTCATTTTCACTTTCAGATATGCGTCAGAGTTTTTAAATCAAACCGCCCCACCAGACAGGGAAGCAGGGAACCCCGCCGTTGGTCCCCTGGTCCATCAGCAACATGGCACCCCTCGGGCTGGGAAAAATAAGGCAGAAAGATAATGCTATATAAATGGTCATCCGAGAAAAGAAACAAAATCAAAAAGGAAAACCACGAAGATGTTCTTCTGAGACGTCTGAATGTTTCTTGTAATGGAAATCGGGAAATGGAAAATCCTGCGTTTCTGTGAAGGAAAAGGTTGGTCTCCTCTTTGCTACTCAGCTCCCTCTGGTGGAATACTGGCGGGCATGGCATGCCCTGTGAGATCCACGGACCACAGAGGCCTGGGGGACCTCCACACACAGGAAACGTGATGTTGGTGCCTCGGGACAGGAAAGAGGAAGCAAGTAATCGGAGAAGTGAGGGGGGAAAGGGAGCACAGACAGTGGAGGGGAAAAAAAAAAAAAGAAGAAGCGGCAGAAAACATGAAGAAATATCACAAAAATTTCACTTTTATGGCTTCTTAGGCTTTTTATCACTGTTTTTAGGTTTTTTAAAATCATTTTTTATTGTATTAAACACAGTTTATTACCTTATGTTAAAATACTAACTCTATGAAACTGTGAACTCATCTTCAAATAAACTTTCCTAGGGGTGCCTGGGTGGCTCAGTCCATTAAGTGTCCAACTCTTGATTTAGGCTCAGGTCATGACCTCACAGTGGGATTCAGTCCCACATCAGGCTCTGAGCTGACAGCCCTGGAGACTGCTTGGGATTCTCTCTCTCCCTCTCTCTCTGCCCCTCCCCCACTTGTGTGCACACACACTCTCTTAAAATAAATAAACATTAAAAAAAATTAGGGGTGCCTGGGTGGCTCAGTTGCTTGAGCGTCCAACTTCGGTTCAGGTCATGAACCGTGGGTTCCAGCCTGGAGCCTGCTTCGGATTCTTGTCTCCCTCTCTCTCTGACCCTCCCCCACTTGCTCTCTCTCTCACTCTCTCTCTCAAAATAAAACATAATAAAAAAAAATTTTTTTAATTAAATAAATACATGAACTTTCCTAGTATTGGGGATAAGTTTGGATTCAAAGGTGAAAGGTACCTGAAACAATTTGCTGTAGCTCTTATGGAAATCACTAACATTTCCTTCAATTCTGTTTTTTTGGTTTTTTCCAATTCGCAAAATCCTGTGCACATTTACCTCAGGGACAATTCACCAAAGGACGGATCCTTCTTCTCTGACAAAGAGAAAGCCCTTTTACAGAGTTACCACGAAGTGTTACAAAGTATGTCAATCCCTCTGCACAGTAATAGACTCCAGGTGAAAATACCGTGGGCAAAAAGCAAGGGGGAAAAGTTTAGATTGGCCCATTGGGCATCAACGTCAAGATTCAACAAGATCAGTGACTTTAGAAAACACAACACATAGCAAAGTCTCTGGCAGAAAAGCATTACCGTGGCCGTGCGGCTGACCTTACCTTCTGACCAAAGAAGAACAGGAAAGCTCTCCCCTCAAGCCCGTGTGGGCACAGAAGCGGCAGGCCTTGGCATGAGCCTGGCCCCTTCTATGAGCAGACTATATAAAAACTGCCCAAGCCATGTGGGCTCCTCTGGAGACAGAACTTCCAGTCTTCCTCAGTAGATTTTTGCGATAACATCGGAAGTCTCTCCCAACATCACACCAAGTCCTCTTTAGGGCACAAAGAAGCCCTGTGTGTATAGAGAAGTGAACTGGATAGAGTGTTCCAATAGTGGTCTGAGTGGCATTACTTACACATCATCTGAGGCCATAAGAGGCCATGGGAGCACAGAGAATATGGGAGCTTTAAAAAAATAAGGAAATCAGAGAGTGGCCTCAAGACTTCTTAGCTGTGTGGTCTTGGGCAAGTCACGGCCCCAATGGGCCTACTTCCTAGAGAGGAATATAACAATACCTGTCCTGAGGCTGTTTGTCTGAATGAGGGGGAGTGGGGGTAAAGGAGCCTTTGTAGTCCGGGAAGCCTCATGCACTAGGACTATCCAGCGAGGTCGGGGCAGGGGGGAAACACGGCAGACAGGAGCACAGATCCTACAGACAGGTCTGCCGAGGCGTGAATCAGTCCTGCGGCTTTCCAGCTGTCTAACCTTGCGCAGGTCACTTTAGCTTCCCATGCCTCGGTTTCCTCGCTGGTAAAATGGGGATCGTGACAGTGAGAGTAACAATGCCCACTCTGTAGAATTAAGTTAAACCCACAGAAAGTTGACTAAGAGTCTGGAAAACGGTCAGGAGCTGTGGGCGGCTAAGTCATCACGGTTTGCCTTTTTGTCTCCATATCATCGTTTTCTTTCCTCTCCTTCTTTCCAAACTAGTCCTTCCATTTTGTGACTTTTTCCCAATTTCTCGATGTCAATTATCTTCGTACCTTCCCAGGTGACAGCAGCCCAGTCTCCTCTCAAAGACCCTTGAAGGGCAACAGCCACGTGCATGACTCCCACATCTAGCTCAGGGCTTTGCACAGAGTGGTCACTCAGCAAATGCTTACGTGACTGGCATCCCCAGCGTGCATAGCCTCAGCGCCTTTCATCATGGGGATTCGTGAAAATCGAGACAATGCCAACCCGAGGATCGACCCTGAACTCGCCTTCAAGTTTCCCAAAAGTCACTGATGACCACACTTTGCCTAAACACCCATACCTATCAAGTATGACGGCTGTCTTGATTTCTGAAAGGGGGAGCTTCTTTGTCAGTATTGAGGTGTTTCTAAACTCAGCGATCAGCGGGGAAGCTACAGGGGCAGCGTTCTGGGGCCGTTTGGTCTGACAGCAAAGAATGGACTATGACTTGGGTCATCAAAACACACTTATGCTAAATCTATTCTAATATCTAAAACGTAATAGACTTTTAATAATAACCATTATTGTACTCCCTATCAGCTATAAATACCGTTTTGTGAAATGAAGAAGAATGATCGGTAATTGCCGGAATCTGCAGAATGTGGTAGCGACATAAACAGAGCTAAATCCACACACTCTGTGTGGCACCAGCTCATGGTGTCAGCGCTGAAGAAGCCATGACACTAGGGCCCAGAGCAGGAAAAAAACGTTGAAAGCATTTTGTATCGGACTGGACGTTGAGAAGGCAAGAAGCCCACGATATTTGCTACTAAAATAGTAAGTTGTAGTTAAAGAACAGGATGGGAGTTGTGTCCAGTGACGTTGTAGGTCCATTTCAACCTGTCCATCTGGGATCACGCAAGCACTTAAAGGCCCTAGGAAGAGGCCATCCATCTTGTACCAATTGAATGACACTTGTTTTTAGCTAGTTCAAATATATTCACCAATCTCTCAATATTTACCTGCAGTGTAGATAACTATGTAATTTATCATCTAAACCAGGATACTTTTTTTTTTCCAGGATCCTTTTAGAGTGAAAGAGGTCCAATTTTTTTTAATGTTTTATTTATTTTTGAGAGGGGGTGGGAAGAGGGACACAGAGAGAGGGAGGCACAGAATCCAAAGCTGGCTCCTGACACGGGGCTCGAACCTATGAACGCGCGATCCTGACCTGAGCCGAAGTCGGATGCTCAACTGACTGAGTCACCCAGATGCCCCCAAAGAGGTCCCATTAATCATGACCAGGAGGCAAATCAGGGAGCATGGTCACCCTGCATAGTTAACCTAATCCTGCCGTTATTTTGAGCTTCTCTCATTCAGTCAAGTCCAACATCTTCCAAGTGCTGACCTCATGCCAGGCCTGGGCAAGGCACAGCACAGGGACGAATGAGCAGTCACTCCTCATTCTGCAGAGCTCCTCTTTGAGCATGCAGACACAGCCATCATGAAGCATTCAGGGCACAGCGTACCCAGTGCAGTCCAGGCCGGCACAAGCGTGGACACAGTCCTGGAAGGCATGGCTGGGGCCAAGAGGGCTAGTCCTCCCCAAGGCCATCAGCCAGAATCCATCTTTTAGCCAGTTTATGGGGAGACCAAGGGGTGACCAAAGCCTTGGCAATGTGGATTCCAATCCTTTTTCTGCCGCTGCCCGAGTCTGTAACCAGGCAGCACTCCTCTCTCTACTTCCTCCCTCCTTTCCATGCCTTCTGTGAAAGCTACCGTGGGTACTAACAACCATCCCTGGGTGAGGATTATTCTCACCTCCTAATTTCAGGACATTTACCAGAAACTGTGATGACGAAGCAAGCCTCTACAAGTGCGGACTCGTGTAGTGCTTGAATTGCCAGGAAAAGTCTATTACAAATAATAAAATCGCCCAAATACTATGATTTTACAGTGTGAAATAAATAGTGCTATCCCAGTTCACTTCGGAATCCCAAATACCAAAACTGATCGATGATATAACCACGGAGTCGTTTTCACGTTTTGCTCATGCCGACCGAGTACACGCCGCTTACCCGTGCGATTGTGCACATGACATGATTTATGGAGGCAGAGGCTGTGCCAGCCACGTTTGAGTTACTAACAGGATGGACTAAACATCCGACGGTCGCTTGTTATGTAACATCACCCTTGGGTTTTCTGAAGGAATAAAAAGAAACAGTATGAAAGCAACAGAACTGTACAGGTGTTCTGGCACGTGCATTCAACGCCTGCTTACTGAACGCACACTCTGTGCCAGGCGCGGTCCACGGTCAACCAGACAAGCTCCCTGCCTTCACAGAGCTTCTGGCAATAAGCCAGAAACAACAGAGAGGCACATAGTAAATAGTTAATGCCAAGTAATGCTTGGTAGTAGAAGAAAAATCAAACAGGGTAAGAGGCGGCCGGAGGGTTCTAGAATGGCCGCTCTATGTGAAGAGAGAGACCAAATGTAATGAGGGAGGAAGTCACGAACTGATCTGGGGAGAGAGCAAATCAGGCAGCAAGGACTTTATTTCACTTCCATAAAAACTAATCATTACAAAATTTTTTTCAGAACTCAATTTTCCCACTTATGTCCACCTACACTAATATTAACGTGCATTTTGAGATTATTCATATCACTGAAATGGGATTATAAAGTAGGAAACACTTAAGAGAATGCAGTCTGAAAACATGTATCGAAAGCTATTATAATTATCATAATTGCTTGGCTCAGTAATGCTATTCCTAAAAATGTACAGTGAGGATGTATTCAGAAATGTGCACAAAGATTTTTATATAGGGATATCTATGGATATCAATATCAGAGATACCTATAACTTATAACAGCAAGAAATTGGAAATGACCTCAGAGTCTAATGACAGAAGGAATGTGAAATGAATTACATATGTATGCATGATAAAGTAACAGCCAATAATTATAAAGCAAGTTTTGTACAATATTTAATGACATGCAAAGATGCTCATGAGAATTTTAAGGGGAAAAGCAGAGTATAAAATCGTGTACACAAACAATTCCAACTTGAAATCTATGATGTATTTGCATATACCTATAAAATATATTCTGGAAGATAAAGGTACTGAAAGAAATTTATCTGAGTTGGGAGATTACAAGTGACTTATTCTCTTTTACTTCTCTAAAGGTTCTCATTGTTCCACAAAGAGTAGGATTTACATTTATAAGAAAAATTAACAATTAAAGAATTAAAAGTATGCAACTTAGGGATGCCCAGGTGGCTCAGTCGGTTAAGCGCCCAACTGTTGGTTTTGGCTCAGGTCATGATCTCGCGTTCACCAGTTCAAGCCCTGCATCGGGCTCTGTGCTGACAGTGTGGAGCCTGCTTAGGATTCTCTCTCTCCCTCTGTCTCTGCCTCTCCCCGGCTTGCTCTCTCTCTTTCTCTCAAAATAAATAAACTTTTTTATTAATGTTTATTATCTTTGAGAGAGAGAGAGAGAGAGCAGGGGAGGGGCAGAGAGAGAGAGAGGGAGACACAGAATCCAAAGCGGGCTCCAGGCTCTGAGATGTCAGCAAAAAGCCCGACACGGGGCTTGAACCCACAAACCATGAGATCATGGCCTGAGCCATAGTTGGACGCTCAACCGACTGAGCCACCCAGGCACCCCTGCTTTTAAAAAAACTATTCAACTTTATATCATTGTATATAACAAGGAGGTGTCTACAGTCAGAAATGTATTATGTTCTCAGGAAAATTTAGGGTATAATTTTAGTGTAGCGGGAAGGCACTGAGTTCTTCAACTTCATTCCTGTGTTTGTGTTTTCCCCTTCCCATTTATTAGCACGGATGCTTTCCCATCAGCCCAGATAGAGGACTGTATCATAATCACGTGTGTATCCCGAGGGTCTAGTGCAGTAGGCCGCGCATAGTAGGTGCTCAGTAAATGTCAACTTAATCATGTAAAATTACAAGTCAAAGCAATTAGTCCTTCTATTTAGAATCACTACCCACTGTGTTAATGGAGATTATTGCTTTTTATTTAAATCGAAGCGTATACCATTCTTAAAGTAACACACGGTTCTGAATTCTGATTCGAGATTTAGGACTTTGTCTTTGCAAAAATCTTCAAGTGCTTGAAGTAACTGTAAGCTTTACTTGTGCTACCTGTAGTGCTGTATTGAACCTGTCCAAAGTCACTGTGGCTATCTTTTCCCTATTTTTGCATTACTACACCTCAATGATGCTGAATGAGCTACATGTTTTAGAATATTTAGTTTTCCAGAGAATTTTTTTTCAGTCTCTGGTCTTGCATTGGAAATTCTAAACATATGCGTAATAGTCATCACAACGATAAAAGCAAGTTTTTTGGCAGATACTAAACGGTAAACGTCTCTACATATATGCTCCAATTATCTATGACCTGATATATTGTTTGTCTCAGATTCAAACACAAAAGCAGACATTTCTCTGAAGAGTGCGCTTTGCCCCAGAATAATTCATCCCCTATATACTCACTATCCTACTTTTTTTTTTTGTAATTTGCAAAATCTTCCTCTGCTGAAAATGTGCTTGCAATTACAGTAGGCTTCCTCCCACCCAGAGATAATGTGTTTCTGCTGACCTATGTCAAAAGGCCAAAATCCATGAATGGAGCATATGGTGTCCTGAACTCATCAGATCTAACAGGTTGCTGACACTTGTAATTCTTTCCGGTGACAGAGAGCACGAGAGAGGAGGAGGTGACAAAAGGCTGGAAGGCAAAGGCAGGTTAAAAGGATCTTGGCTGACACTCTCGACTTTTCTAATCCACAGCCGTTCTAGGACGTGTTCTTACCGCAATCAGAAAATAGCATCTTCTTTCTTTTTTTCAAGGTAAAAAAAAAAAAGCTCATATCAAAGGTTGACTACAAAGATGCTTTGGGAAGTTTAACTTCATATTTATAGGCTTATCAGTATTACTTATTAAAATATGTTCTCTCCATAGGAGGGAGAGAATTAAGTATGTAAAAGCATTACTTCAAAATGACTTATATCCAGTTATAAGCGGATAGATGCTGAACAGCTAACTCTCTGAAAAAAACAAAATCCTGCTTTATAGCATTTCCAATTTTCGTGACATAAATACTGCCATCACGTCCAAACTTCAGCCACCACTGTGATGTCACCGAATGCCGAGTTGGGGAGAGGTACGTCGGGTCAACTCCTGAAAGCCGGTACAAGCCAGCTCCAGCCTACCACTGATTTCAGCTAAGAGCATCATGGAATTATACCAGAACTACAGCAATTGGGATCATCACAAGGAAGGTTATATTTATATCCTGCTCCACGATGACGGAACATTCCCAGCACTCGGGGTCATTATACTTCATATAGAGTGACAGAAAATTATCTTTAACCCTTCCCTTCTGCTGGCTCCTCTCACCTCTTCTCTTAAGGAATAGCATCAAAACCATGAACCGAACTCCCAGGTGAACCCTACTCCACACAGGACAAATTCAGATGTCGTCCCCTCTCTCACGCATCCTAAGGACATTCCATCAGCTGGAGATTCAACTCTTCACTCGGGCTTCTTCTACTCCTAGTGAAGAGTGAATATACCACACCCCCACTAAGCTCTTCTCATTTACTCATACCACAGTGTGAATGAAGCATCTGAGCCCAGGTTTCTGAGGCAGCTCAGAGGAGACAAGACAAAGGAGTACCCTCTACTCTATGCTTCAGTAGGAATAACCACCAACAAGGAAAGGGAAAGGGTTGTTCAAGTGAAATTGCATTTCCCCTCTTTGGCAACCTTGCCCGGGGCTAGGTGTGACAGGCAGCCTTCAGCCTGCAGACTGTCAGGACAGAACATCTCGGAGAAAAGACCAGACTTGCAATACGGGGTCCTCCTCCCTGAGGTGCGGCATCTTCACTTGAAATCCCTGCCCTCCTGCTACCAACGTTCTGCGAACCAATCACCCCACCAGCCCCTAAACGTCACTTGCTTTCACTCTTGGTATATGCATCACCTGGTACTCCTCACCTTCCAGAATGTGCTCTACCTACCTGCCCAGGGTTACCCAAGGACCATCGACCATCCAAGCTGGCGCTTGCCTCATTGCTAGTCCCTTCCTCTGCGGGGGCCCCTGTACCCCAGTTCTGAAGAGCTCTAGACCCCTCGCTGCACAGAGCTGTGTAATGCTTTCACTAGGATCTCGGGAGCCTGGGATATAGTGCAGGGGACACATGCTGGTCTTGCTTTCCTCTCTTCCATTGCCCTTCATCTGGAATGAGCACCAAGAGTTCCCTTGGGAGGACTTAGGGGAACTGTCAACCTGGCCCCAAAGGTCAGCCTCTCCCAAGCGACTGGAGAACAGAAGCTGGGTTGCCCTGAGGGTGGCTCCAGAAAGGACAGTTCTCCTGCCTCCCAGACCCACCCTGGCCCCCCTGCTGCCCAAGGTGGGTGGCTCACCTTCCTCTTCAATTCTATGAGCCGCCCTGCAGCTCCCAATCAATTTATTTTTTGCTTAAATTTAACAAGAGTCCATCGGTTGCTTGCAACTGAAAGACTCGTATTGGCATAAACACAGTTGTGGATGATGTGCAAACAGACAGGGTAAACGGGAGTCGAGTCTTGATCTGTGTTTTCCTCCAGTTCTCAGAGAACATCTGAGTGTCTTCTCCCCAGATCAAACCCTGGAATCACTCTCTTTTTTTTTCCCTTCTGCAGGATCTCAAGACATTATCTGGATCTCAGAGAAAGCATACTTGCAGGAGGAAAAGTAGTCTTCGGGTACCCTGGGGGTGGAGAAGGACCTGGCCAGGACTTAGTCGGTTCTTCTGCTGAGAGCCTCTCCCTTGGCTGCTCTGTGGGGTCTGGTTTAGGTAACTCAGCATGGGGCAAATGAGGATAAAAGGCAGCACATTTTTAAAAGGATACAAACAGAGGTTTCTTTTATTCCCAAACAATGCCTTAGCACACTATTAGCCAAGGGGACCTCAAGGACCTTCCGTAGCTGACGGCTCAGAGTTAGGTCCTCGAGTTTCAAAAGGGATCAGGAGGCAGCGACAGGCAATGAAAGGGAGGCTAGACGAGGAGCAACATGCAGGTTAGCACAATCCAGCAGAACAATCCAAGCATCCAAGTGCCAACAATCACGACGCTTTCAAGATTCAGCATCACAGCCACAGAGCAGTGGTGGGGGCAATTAAATCAGGTGCCCTGGTGATAGACAGGAAATCAGTGGGGAACATAATGCATTTGTCTCAATTAGAAAAGGAAAATGATGGACATGTGACATCCTAGCTGTTACTGGTCATTACTGTAGCATTTCAAAAAAAAAAAAACAAAAAACAAAACTGTAGTCAAGGAGATTGACTTATAGAATCAAAGAGCTAGAAGAAACATCAAAAGAAAAATGGAGTCTTGCCCCCTGCAGTCAAGAATGGTTTAAAATTAAATCCGTGAAAAAGGCAGCAGGAAAAGTGAGTGGAGCATGAGGTCTTGAGTCAAAACAACCTGGGTTCTGTCTCAAGTTCCGCCATGACTGGTGAGGTCGGCTGATCAGGCTTCTCTGCCTCTCCAAGACCTCTTTCTCGCATCCTTACCTACAAAAGGATGAGACCACCACCTTGCAGATTTATTCTGCAGGCTAAATGAGAGAGCATGTAAAAATAACTTACACATTATTCTCAACATGAGACAGCCAGCACACTCGATGCACATATCGGGGACATCACGGGTGGCAATGAACCATGGCCCGCTAAACAAATCTCTTCCATATTATGTTAAAGAGGCAGGTGGGAGAAAAGAAGGGCAGGAATTGTTACGAAATGTGAGTAGCTGAGCATAAAAGAGGTGACCTGACCCCTGTCCCTCCAGCATCACCAGGGACACAAGAAAGTATCAGGCAGGAAGCAGAGTGTGAAAGACAGCACATATCATGAGCCCAGAAGCCAGTGAAAAATCCATTCTTTTCCAGCCTCGCATCTTGCGTGTTGTAGGTGTGCAGACACAGTAATCAATGTTGGGCTTTCAGTGCCTAAAAATAGTTCTTCACCTGCTGCTGTTTTTTCCATCAGTTACAAAGGCTATTGTTTGTTTCAGCAGATAGAAAAGAAGCTGCTGGAGGCTGTTCAGGCCGTGCAAAGGGAGACAAAGAGGCAGCAGCAAGGGTAGTATGTTAATGAGTGGGGTCGGGGATGATTAGCTCAAATGGTAACACAAGATCTTTCTTCTCCCTGGAATTTGTTAGAACGCGGATCTATCCCCGCTGCCAGCATGCTAATTTGGACTTGCGTTTCATTGGGCATGGCAGGGAGCATTTCCATTAGGCTGAGTTTCCATTAGCTTCTGTGGTCTTTCCCATTACACTCCGCAAACACAAGGTTTCTTTTCACGTGTAACACAGCACCCAGAAGCACTTAGATCCTAGGTCAGAGGTTTGCAGGGAAAATCATCTGCCATTTTGGCTTTGGGAGGCAGCGCCCAGTCCTGCCAGAGATGCAAAGGCGGGGCTGAAGCATCTCCTTAGAAGAGCAGTGGTGAAGGCGTTAGCCCTCTGGGGCTCCCAGAGTCAGCCATGGAAGCAAATCCAGGTTTTTGTTTTAGTGGAGTTGAGAACCACTGGCCCCAGGCCAGCTGAAAGCTCACTGCTTCTCCTAAGCCACTTGCCATAAAAATAAAAAGTAAATGCATTCTCCATTCTACAGTTATTTTTCTCTGTGGATGGCCAGTATCTTTTCTTCCTCACCGTGTTTTCTTTTTGCAAATATACGAACCGAGCCATAGCTAGACTCTGGACAATTGTGATCACTGCCCCTACCTTCAACAGCTCCCTGCCCAACCCCCATATTTCTGCTCCTTTCCTGCTGTATCTGAGCAGGGAAGCTCATTTCACATTAAATTAGCTAGTTAACCCCACCCCCATCGCCAAGAGGAGATAATGGGATAAGACCAGCTGCTATTAAGCTTCCACAAATCCATCTAAGACTGTGATTTTTTTCCCCCTTTTCATGCCACGGTCTGAACATTCAGAGTCACACACAAGCTTCATAAGCTTCACGCCGTCTAGTTATCCTAAGGGGACGTACACAACACAGGAAAAACATGGAGGGTTAGGACAGGCTAACGGTGGAAAACCTTGGTGCACAATTAGCCATACTGCAAAATGCCAAAGACAGTTACAAAAGTCACAAGGAAGCTTTGGTGGTCTTAAATCCATACTTGGAGGGAGGTTTAGGCAAAGGGCGTGGGAGAGGTTTGGTCTTATTTCAATGTGTGTCTATTACAAAGGTAATAACGCCTAAGGAGAAAAACAGCAATTTTGGAAATCTCTTCCCTAGGGCATATTCTATCTGGTTTATTACCAATGGCTGTGGTAGTTGAACCTTTGCCTGAGACAGTCCTAAATTCCAACAGCTATCTGGCTCTCCATTACTGCTAAGCTTACATGTCAGAGAGGGCTCAGATCTGGGATTGGAATAGAAGGTTCCAATCCCTACAACAAGGTCAAGTAATTCTTAGCTATAGAAACTACCAACAACTTCACATATTTAGCATCTTTGAGGTCACGGCAGAATATCCTGGGAAGCCACTTGAAATTTAACCTGAGGTCACATTAACCAAAATACCAGCATGTCACTTTTCACAAGAGAAAAGTTTTGACTTTATGGTCTCAAATGCTGCAAGAGAAAAAAAATGTACATAAAAAAAATAGCAGAGCATCATTAAGATAGCATCTGGCAATTAACATCTTTCAGATACTGGTACTGAGATAAATCTAGGAGAATGAAAAATTTACTGACCTAGTTTTTAAAACATTGCCCAAATCCCGAGAACCTTCCTCATCATGCTATGGCACACATGAAATGTAACATGACCCATTATCAGCATCAAAACCATCAGTTGCACAATATCTTTGCTCAAACATTAAAGCCCTACACAATCAAGAATAATCAAAAAGAATGGAATCAAATATACAAATAAATAATGAAAATTTTAAGTTAAACATTTAAAAGGAAGCAAGAGAAATGAAATCAAAGAAGGGACTAGTAAAAATAGGATATAAAATGTTAATAACTAGACCCAGAAAAGCATCTTAAAAGAGGGTCGTGGGGGGAGGGCAGGCACGGTCATTTAAACACCATCAGATCCAGGGAAAGAAAAACTTCAGAAGGTCTTTGCAAGCCTCACATCCAGAGGTACAGAGGCAAATAGGAGACAGAAGGTCTAAATGAATAATATATCCTTCACAGCAAAGAGCACATTTGGCGAGCATTTTTGTTCCTTAAAAAAAAAAAACAAAAAAAACCACTTGGTTTAATTTGGGGTATATAAAAAGGACCAAGTGTACTGTAGTGAATTGAAGGGTGCCCCCCCAAATGAGGACCATGTCTGCCCCTCAGAATCTATAAACTGTCACCTTATTTGGGAAAAAAAAAAAAAAAAAAAAAAAAACATGTTTGCAAATGTAATTAAATTAAGAATCTGGGGAGGTGGTACCTGGGTGGCTCAGTTGGTTAAGCATCTGAGTCTTGATTTCCGCTCAGGCCATGATCTCACGGTTCGTGGGTTCGAGCCCCATGTCAGATCCTGTGCTGACACTGCAGAATCTACTTGGAATGCTCTCTCTCCCTATCTCTCTGTCCCTCCCCCACTCACGTGTGCTCCCTCTCTCTCGCGCTCTCTCTCTCTCAAAAATAAATACATTTTTAAAAATTAATTAATTAAGGATCTGGAGAAGAGATAATCTGGATTAAGATGGGTCCTAAATCCAATGACAAATCCTGGGAAGGGGAGGGGAGGGGAGGGGAGGGGAGGGGAGGGGAGGGGAGGGGAGGGGAAGGGAGGGGAGGGGCGGAGAGAGGAGAACAGGGGAGGGGAGGGGAGGAGGGGAGGGGAGGGGAGGGGAGGGAGGGGAGGGGAGGGGAGGGGAGGGGAGGGGAAGGGAGGGGAGGGGCGGAGAGAGGAGAACAGGGGAGGGGAGGGGAGGAGGGGAGGGGAGGGGAGGGAGGGGAGGGGAGGGGAGAGGAGAGGAGAGGAGAGGAGAGGAGAGGAGAGGAGAGGAGAGGAGAGGAGAGGAGAGGAAAGGAAAGGGGAGACAGACACAGAGACACAGGAAAGGCCACATGAAGACCCACATGAACGGAACACGGAGAACCACCAGAAACTGGAAAAGGCAAAGGACTGTGATCCAGAGGGTTTGGGGGAAGAATGACCCTGTCTACACCTTGCTTTCCAACTTCTGGCATTTAGAACTGCAAGGGAAAATATTTCTATTGTTTTAAGCCACCAAGTTTCAGGTGATTTGTTACTGCAGCCCCAGGAAACTGATACAGGCACCTTGGCCATTTAAAGAACTAATCGTGGAAGGTCATCCTGTATCTGGATTACTATGTATGGCCTGGGGTCTGGTGGGAAGCAGGTACCCTACTGGCTGGAAGCAGAAGCTTCTGAATTAAAAAGACCTAGGCTGAATCCATCCACAGTCTGTCAGTTACTCGCTGTGTGACCTTGGACATGTTTCTCAACCTCTCTGGGCCTCAACATCATCTCCAAAAGGTAGATGGTAAAAACAGTCCCTACCTCAATGCTGTTGGGAATAAATGAGATCATCCCCGTGAAAGGACATGGTGTGGGGGACAAAGGGCGAGACTGGTTCCTTAGAACCAAGCAGGGCCTGAGCGCCAACTCACTGTGAGGGGTGGAGATTGGAGAATGAGTAAGAAAATCTCACTCCTAATGACATCTAAATGTTGGATCCTGTTCTTCTCGGCAAACGCCTTGTCAATAATTAAAATAACGCCAGTGTCTCGAGGGCCACACTTCTATTTATAAAACTTAAAATTATCAATTTCATCCTCACTATCACACCTAAGCACTTACTCATTAATTCTCCCAGGAGGAGTATCATTTCAGCAAATGTGTTTCTCAGATATTTTGGTGTCCTGCGGCTATGATACTGTGCAATTCATTTACTTTTTGAAAAACATGAAGGCAACAATTTTTCAATTTCAACATTACATGAGGTAAGTAACAAAATAAAAGTCATTATGGTCCTAAGATATTTATTCTGATGATGTTTTATCACGCTTAGCTAAATAATAGTCAGCATTCATTCAAAAAAAATTTTTTTAATGTTATTTATTCTTGAGAGACAGAGCACAAGTGGGAGAGGGGTAGAGAGAGAGGGAGACACAGAATCTGAAGCAGGCTCCAGGCTCTGGGCTGTCAGCACCGAGCTCAACGTGGGGCTTGAACTCACGAGCCATGAAACCATGACCTAAAACAAAGTCGGACACTTAACCTACTGAGCCACCCAGGTGTCCCCAGATGTTTGCTTAGTGCCTACTATGTGACAAGGTAACAGTATCTAAGACCTAGAGAACTCATTATATTTGGAAACATGACCTCTTTCAACCTAGGTCTGTGTCCAGACCCTCAAAGAAGCTTCTTCATCCCCAAGAGCTGGAATACCTGCCTGGTGTAGAAAAAGTCATACACAGGCCAGCCAGCACCTGTCTAACTTTGGAGAGGGGCAGAGATTAATTCAAGAGTGCAGGGATGGGGTCAGGCTATACTACTCTATAATTCTGAGGCATGCCCACTCTTAGAGTTCTCCGGAGAAAACGAACTGATAGACTAGATATATAGATATGTAAGAAGAGATTTATGATGGGAATTGGCTTATGCACTTATGAAGGCTGAGAGGGCCCACGATCTGCCACAGGCAAGCTAGAGAGCCAGGAGAGCCAATGGTGTCATTCAGTCTGAGTCTGAAGGCCAGACAACCAAAGAGCCAGGAGTGTAAGTCTGGGTCCAAAGGCCCAAGAATGGGGCAGAAGTAGGAAAGTGGCTATGTACAACGGTAGAAATTCTGCTCCAAATCCAAAGGCCCAAGCAGCACCTAGAGCACAGAGGTCCTAGGGCAGGAAAGATGTGATGTCCCAACTCAACAAGAGCCAATTCCCTTTTCCTATATTTTTGTTCTATTAGGGCCCTCAACAGATGAGATAATGCGTGCCCACGCCGATGAGGGCCATCTTCTTTACTAAGTTCACCAATTCAAATGCTAATCTCTCTCAGAAACACCCTCACAGACACCCCCCAGAAATGATGTTTTACCAGCTGTCTGGGTATCTCTTAGCCTGGTCGAGAGGACACATTAAATGAATCATCATACTTGCATTTCAAGAGAACTTCATGGGAATTGATAAAAAACTGGCTCTTCCTTATAGGCCTTAGAAGCATTTAAAATTTCCCTAAGTCAACGATTTGGGGACAAGAAGAGAAAAAGGGAAGCAGTGAATTAAGCTGGAATTAAAGAGAAGCAAACAAGCAGCCAATCTGTTGATGTTCTAGAACGACCTCTACCTTGATGGTTGGGGGAGGCGTGTTCAGGTTACCTTAACGGTCCGGTACACCTGGCCTTCACAAGCACACCAGCTACAGATACAAAGATATCTGACTCTCTTCAAAAGATTTCTCTACTTTTATCTCCCACCTGACCGTAGGACCTTTCTGAAGAAGTTTTCACTTTGCCTGAAGCCAAAATTACAGCCAAATGACACCGTTGGTCCCGTTTACTCTGGTTGAGGATGCAACTTGCCCTGGTGCCTTGGATTTGGGTGGTAATGAACATGCCCTTCCTTCTGAAGACCCTTCAGGCCCTGCAGAAGCGGCATCCCTATACAGCTCAGAGAGACCCAAGCAGGACCTCGCCACAATAATATCCTGCCTGAACCTTCGAATGGTGCTTCCAGCGATCTGTACAAATTACAGATGGAGACCCCTTGTTCATGCAACATGAATTCATCCATTCAGTAAGCCTTTATTAAGTAGTAACAATGTACCTGTTTTTGAGGGGCCTAAGGAGGCGATTTCATTTTCCAACTGCCCATCAGAAAGACCTTGGATAAATGTATTTTACTCGTGAATCTGAATGGCAACCAATTCAAAGGAGCAGTGCCCGGGGCACCTGGGTGGCTCAGTAGGTTAAGCGTCCTCTGACTCTTGGTTTCAGCTCAGGTCGTGATCTCATGGCTCTTGGGTTTGAACCCCGCATTGGGCTCTGTGATGATGGCATGGAGCCTGCTTGAGATTCTGTCTCTCCCTCTCTCTGCCCCTCCCATTCTCTCTCTCTCTCCCTCTCTCTCTCAAAAATAAATAAACTTCTAAAAACAAATAAAAAGCAGCTCCCAGACACCAAAAATCTAATCAGAAAAATATTTTGCCTTGACCCCCTTATCTTTCTAGATACCATTTCTTTCTAGAACCATTGGAAACATTCTGGCCAACTTCTGAGGCCATCAAAGTTGGAAAAAAAAAATGGACGTGACTTTTGTAGTTCAACTTATACAACACCTCATTAAAAATAAAAAACTATAATGGAAGGTTTAAAAAGTCAACCTTAAAAAAAAATAGAGGTTACAAAATTAGCCATCTTTCTATTGAAAGAAATGGGATACTTTTTTTTTTAACTTATCATTTCTCTACATCTGAATTTTGTCCTGAAGGATGTGGTGACCTATATAGGAATGACACTCTCATTATTGGAACTCTGCAGCACCCAGAACTGGCAGTCGTTGAGGAAGAAAAGCTTCAGCAGCAGAGATGCCCTGCAGTTTCAAAGCTAAACAAGAGTGTGTTTCTTTGTCCTAAGACAAGGATGGGGTGGCTCTTTTAAGGTCTCTGAAACGACATTTTAGTAAACGTTAGAAACAGGGGGCTACACAGAGGAACTAGATTTTTAAGCTGTTAACGTTTTTTTTTAAAGTAAGTTTATACCTTTCGACATTCACTATAGTCACACCTACAAATTACTAAAAATTTCAAAAAAAAGATGCTGAAAAGCTCTGCTCACGGTTTATACTTGCAGAAAGGAGAGCTCCCCTTTCCGTCACAAATCACATTCACGAGCATTTGATATTTATATAGGACAGAAACAGCCGACCTAATTTCACCTCACTGTGATATAAATATTTCTCATTTGTAGTTCGGTCACAAGATCTAAACTGTAGGTCCCAGGCTTGGGCTGCAAAACCCACACGACCTTGAGCAAGTCAGTATGTCTCTGAGTCTCAAGTGTTCTCCCACGGAGATCTGGTCCCAAAGAGCATTTTTTATTTTATTTTTATTTTTTTCTGTAGTTTTATTTTTATTTATTTTTGAGAGAGAGAGAGAGAGAGAGAGAGAGAGAGAGAGAGAGAACAAGTGGGGTGGGGGGGAGCAGAGAGAGAGGGAGACACAGAATCTGAAGCAGGCTCCGGGCTCTGAGCTGTCACCACAGACCCCGATGGGGGCGTCGAACTCACAAACTGCAAGATCATGACCTGAGCCAGAGTCGGACACTTAACTGACAAAGGCACCCGCACGCCCCCCGATGAGCAGTTTTTTAAAAAACAACCAGTTTGAGAATCCGATGTAAGTTACGGATCATCTCTTCATCAACACTGCAGTTTATGATGAGTTTGATGATGTTCAAAAGCAGCCACAGATCTTAGATTAAAAATGACTGATGTAAAGAACTTCTACAATCCTGGGGCACCTGGGTAGTTCAGTCGGTTGCGTCCGACTCTTGATTTTGGCTCAGATCATGACCTCCTAGTTGGTGAAATCGAGCCCCATGTTGGGCTCTGTGCTGACAGTGCAGACCCTGCTTGGGATGCTCTTTCTCCCTTGTCTGCCCCTCGCCCCACACGTGTGCACTCTTGGTCTCTCTCTCTCTAACATAAATAAATAAACTCAAAAAAAAAAGAATCTCTACAATCCTTCCAGAGCTGGAATTTTGTTTTTGTGCAGTAGGGCAACCTGTATTATACGTTACTGCCTATGCTATATGTTACATATTACATACATTGTCGCTATATTACATATTATGTATACAATATAACATGTTCTATACTGTTATATTACCTTAATATAATATAATGACTATACTATGCTTGCTCCTTACTGTATTTCTTATACCTGTGCTTGCGCCTTAGGCACAGACACAGATAGAACTCAAATAAAGGGTTTCGCTATGACCCATCTTTTAGTACAACTGACATTTTTAAGGGACGTATTTTAATGGACCATAAATGCCCTTCTTAAGTGACTATGAATTTGATCCCTCTCATTCACCCAGTTTTTTCTACGCTTCTGTTCCCCAGGCCTGGTGGAGCAGTGGCCCCGTCACAGAAAACGAAGTTAGTGAAAACACCACCAGCCACTCACGGTTGTCTGCGACACCCAGCTGCAGCTGTGTCCCAAGATGATTACCAAAAAAGTCAACATGTGGTGATTGGTTCTATCCTCTACTCGGTCGGAAATGGGAGTTGAGGGTGGGAAATCTAATAGATTTCCTTTATTATTTCACATCTAATATATTTATTATTTTATTAGCCTTGACCTCAGAAAACCCTATACCTAGGTTCAGCAATTTCCAGAAACTCAGTCCCAAAGAGGAAGATACGTCCTAAAACTGCCTGTGCAGCGTTCGTCGAAGATTGCGGCCTGTCAGGAGAAAGACGACCACGGCAAATAAAGGTAATTTAAATTAAGAGAAAACGAGGGGGCGCCTGGGCGGCTCAGTCGGTTAAGCGTCTGACTCTCGACCTCAGCTCAGGTCTTGATTTCAGGGTTGTGAGTTCAAGCCCCGTGTTGGGCTCCGTGCTGGGGGCAAAGCCTACTTTAAAAAAATGAAATAATTGGGGCGCCTGGGTGGCTCAGTCGATTGAGCGTCCGACTTCAGCTCAGGTCACGATCTCGCAGTCTGCGAGTTCGTGCCCCGCGTCGGGCTCTGGGCTGATGGCTCAGAGCCTGGAGCCTGCTTCCGATTCTGTGTCTCCCTCTCTCTCTGCCCCTCCCCCGTTCATGCTGTGTCTCTCTCTGGCTCAAAAATAAATAAACGTTAAAAAAAAAAAAATTTTAAAAATGAAATAATTAAGAGAAAATGAGTAACGTGCTAGCCTGCCGATGCTTCTGGCAACTCTAGCTATTTTGTTTATTGCTTTTCTCCAACCCACAACCTCTTCACCACCCCAACCCCCACCCCCTGCCCAAATGGAAGTTTCATCAGGGGAAGAACTTTTACCTGTTGTGTTTGTTGATCAATACTAGGCATGTAGAATATTGCCTTGCAGTCTACTTCTTTAAAGAGTGGAGAAAAGTCCTTTATTCATGCTGAAGACATCATGGTGGCTATAAAGGTGGTTACAAGGTATAAAGGTGGTTCACAAATATCTATATATCCATAGTGACCTAGATCTTATAGCCAGATACAAAATGGAAAACTGACTCCCCAAGTCTCCTATACATCAGCCTGGGGGAAAAAAACCAAAACCTGATCGTTCTGTACAGGGTTCACTGCAGCAGGACAGTATGTGTTGAGGCTTTTCTGTGGAGCCCAAGAGCCATCACATACTGAACCTTAAAGTCACAAGAGCAAAAAAAAAATAAAAAAAATAAAAAAAAAAAAAAAAGTCACAAGAGCATGAGGTAACAAAGCAGAACATGAGGCCTGGGTTTAAGTGGCTATGCAGCAGTAAGTTACTTACGGACTTCCTCAAGAAAGATGGCCTGGACCATGGTCCTCAGTCCAGCATAAACCATCAGAGAGACTAAAGAGAAGACTTCATAAGAAAGCCTGGGTGGCTCAGGGCGCTGAGCATCTGACTCTTGATTTCAGCTCAGATCATGATCCCAGGGTCATGGGATCTGGCCCCATGTCAGGCTCAGCATGGAGCCTGCTTGGGATTCTCTGTCTCTCTCTCTCACTCTCTCTCTCTCTCTCAAATAAAAAAGAAAGAAAGAAAGAAAGAAAGAAAGAAAGAAAGAAAGAAAGACAATTGTGAAAGGGAAGCAAATGTTGAGGAAACAAATATTTGATTTATAATGCAGCAGAAAGTCAAACCTACCGAAAGTAACTTTAAAATCAGAGCAACTGACATAAGATAGAAGTACAAACAGGCTTTTTAATTAAGTGTTTACATGGAACATTCAGATGCTGTCATTCCAGAGTGACCCCTTTGAGAAAAATGGAGGAAATGCCATCCCACTGCATGATTTATTGATGTTAGGATTCATGATTCACAATCAAGACAGAAATGGAGCTCCATGGCTGTGTCCTCATGATGTCCATACAAAGAGCTAGAGATAGAAAAACCCTGGCTGTTCTTGACCATGACTCAAATAGTTTGACTGATGTTCTAATTCAATTAGTATTTGGTCCAGCATCATGTGGTTATAGCCAAAGATTCACAATCATCTATAGCACTAAGTTGAGTCAGATTTGTGTCAATTTTGCAGAAGTATGCTCTCCCCCAAAGTGCTAGGTTGACAAAGAAAATCAATAGTGTCATCAGTTACAGATGAGCACGCTGCTGTTGGAGGAACTAGGGCAGGACTTCTGGAGTCAGCACAGCAAAAAGACATCCAAGGCCACCTGGCCCAGCGGAGATACAGGCTATACTTAGTTCACGGACTCTGCAACTCTGAGCAGCACTATCGAAGAGGGCACACTTTTTGCCAGACAAAGGCAGACCCAAAGAGAATAATAAGTAACTCTAATGGACTACTCATTATCTGTCAGGCACTGTTCCAAGGGTTTTATACATAATAAATTATTAATGGGGTTACTCCCACTTTACAGATGAGAAAACCAAAGCATAAAGAAACAGAACAACTTCAAGGTCACCCAGCTAGCGACTGTCAGAGCCAACACATGGAAGCAGGGGGTCTGGGTCCAAAGGCCAAGCTCTCACATGGACTCTTAGGAATGAAGAGAACTGAGGTTACCTCCAAACTAAGGTTACCTCATTATCTAGAACCAGCCCAGCCTCCTGAAGAGCCAAGGTCAATACAGATCTCTCTGGCCTCAGAACAGACACACCAGACACGTCAGGTCAACAGAGTTAAACCAAGCTAGTCTTCAAGCAACCGAGCTCTAAAACCTGCTAAGATCCAAAGTGAAGAAACCCAAGAAATCACATAGGTCCATCAGAGAGGGAGAAAAATAAAGAAGACTAATGCTGAGCTGGACTACTCTTAAGAAAGCTGGGTTGTCTCTGTGGCTGACCCCCACCCCCAGGGTCTTGAACAGGTCAGATCTGTCTGTTCTCAACCTTGGTTTATTCGCTCATAGCTTGAGAGACTTGGACCAGAAAATTGATGAGATCCCCTCCAATTCTAGAACTCTGTGCTCTGGCACCCTTCTGAGAAAAACTACACTGGGTCTCCCTGGTACTTTGCCCCAAGTAGACGCTTGATCGACTGAACTGGAAAGCAACCTTCAACGGCTCTTTTCCTATCAGAATTTTTAGCTTTGATCAAGGAAAAATGCAAAATGGAAAACCCACAACAGTTTAATTCTTAGCTCTTTATTTGACCCACTAGAAAAGAAAGTGCCATAGAGAATGTAACAGAGATTTGGAATTTTGTAAGAGCCAGCTCGCTCCCAATTAAAGCATCATTCTTTGCTCCAAATCAATCAAAAAAGAGTTCATGCATAATGCTAAAAGCAAACACTCTCAAATCATTCAAAAGTCAATTGTTTTCCATTACCTGATTCGATCCCATGACCTGTCATGGCATTCACTTCCTGAGTGTAGGACCAAACCCAAGTCATCATTTACCTAAACAAAATGGTTTGCTCTGTGTCTCCCTCTCTCTCTGCCCCTCCCCTGCTCACACTCTGACTCTCTCTGTCTCTCAAAAGCGAATAAACATTTTTTAAAAATGTAATAAACAAAATGGTTTGCATGTTGCATTCTTGGGGAGAATTATAATTTGACATAGTTGGACCCTGCACAGACAACCTAAATGAGTACAAAGTCAAGCATCCATTTCTCAAAGAGACACTTCAGTGTTCGGTCTCATTTTTATATAAAAGTTTAAGAAGTAACATCAATAAGATGAAAGCTTGCGTGTATTACATAAAGCAGAAATGCCACCTGTTTACATCTTACGTTGTCATCTAACATCTCTATTAATGCACCCGGCAGATTAAGTGGAAATGGGTCATAAGTCATTCACTGTAGAGATAAGATTTAAGGAGAGTGTTAGCACACTGGGGAATACACTTGGGTTTTTAATTTCTCCTACACGCTACAGGAAGTAGAAAGATAAGTGTGCAACATTTCTTCAGTGACACGTGACGGTCAGCTTCCATTTACTGCTACCTAAACTCCACGGTGGATCCATCCTGTAGTTCATGGGCAGCACAGGTGGCCATGGGGGTTGATATTTGGGGCCTATCTGAAACACAACTTCAACGATAAGGCAGCCTCAAAGAACAAATTAGCAAGAGATTCTACAAGAGGTCTGGGATCAGATGACGATGTCCTTCTATTTTTGCCCTCTATATTCAAGATGAACCTGACATTCAAAAACTCCTTGAAGTTAAGTGGCATTGTACAAGTAATTGCTTCATTACCCTTGTTCTCATTTCCATTCCTCACTTGCATTGATTTCGAGAGGATTTGCAAAATCTTGGGCATTTGTCTTTTTCTTCAACTGAAAAGATTTCTATTCAGTACTGATTTACTCCAAATTGAATAGGGATTTCCTCCCAGTCTACACTTAAAGTGTACTTTGAACAAGCAGCATGCTGAACGTCAGCAAAGAAAAATGGCTAAAACAAATTTAGTTTGCACTGAGGGCCATTCTGCATACATGTAGGATGCAAGCATGGTCCAAGGCATCCAGAATGTGAAGGCCAAGAACTGAAGCCAGCAGGTGAGTCCTCCGGTCGAGGCCCCAACTCTAGAAGCAACAGGAAAAACTGACCAAAGAGACCAGTTAGTTACACCCCAAAGCCCAGATGAGCAAACTAAAGCACAAAGTCAAATGATTCAACTTCAAGTTGCTAAATCAAAGAACTAGGATTTGATCACAAAGTCCACGGTAAATCTCTTTCACACTGCCTTCCTTCAAAACAACTTGGCATCCAAAGTGAAGCAAGGCACTCTGGAAAGACTCCTATACTCCTTAACCTGGGCAGAAGAAAGGGCACTTTCAGATCACACTGGCCGGAGGCCACAGTACAATCAATGCTATGAAGAGGCACCGGTCCCGGGTCAGAACACCTGGTTTCTTACTCCATCTTACTAGCTTCTTGACATTAAGGAATTTCTTTCTCATAATGTGTTGAATAATGTGTTGAACCGGCTTTGATTTCCCTTCAACATCTAGCAATATAGAATTGAAAATTTCTAAATAAATGAAAAAAAAAATGGAGCCTGTGCAAAAAATACCCATGTACACACACACACACATATACATACACATATACACACACACATATGCTTGTGTGTATCTATCTACTCCACTGAGCAACCCTTAGACTTTTTTATCAGGAGACACAGTGCAACAACCTCCCTTTAATCAGATCACTCAAGCCTTTTCAGGTCAGGCCCTTTAACTTGTGGAATAGCTCCTAAGAACCAGTTTATTGGGTCACATGTTATTGAGCAATATGAATGCCATGTAGTTCACTTGCAGGAAATACTAATGGCTAAGGCCAATGCCAAGCAGGATCCGACTCTGAAAGCCTGTGAGAACCAAGAAAGAATCTATCACCAGATGACCAAAGTGGGGATCCTCAGAAAAGTCATCAAGGTAAGAAAATGAATTCCACACAGCGAATCTTGCCAGATTTAAGACACTAATTAAAGAAGGATCCAAAAGAAAGAAAAGTGTTGTGCCAGGTGATTCCACGAAAGCCAGTCGATGTTCCAAGGGTTGGTCACCAATTCCACTCATGCTCGGGCCAGATACCAGACCGAGCTGGCCAGCCCCAGAGCCGCACAATCACTGAGGAAATGGGCAAGCAACCAAACCCAGAGATTTAAGATGGCCGTTAACACCAACATTTTTTAGAAGATTCTCTAAAGGCATCTATTAGGAAATATAATGTTGAGGGGATATATAATCAGCAGTGTAATTGTTTTAAATATTTACATATATAATTACGCGTAGCAATAGCAAAGAATGCCAAAATGTCGGTGTTTAATATTTTCTCCCTACTCAGTGTTAGATGTAAATATTCTACCAAAGATTCGAAGTCAGACTAAAATAAGGTCTAATAGAAATTTCAGGCACTGCTAGCTCTGGGATCATCTTTGACATATGGTTGAATGAGAGTCAAAAATGCTCTGGGTCTTTCTTTTTTAACACCATAGCTCAGAGCTCTTTCCTCCTCCAGCTCTGCAAGCCTAGGTCTTTATCAAGCGTCCTAAATTTCAACAACCTCCTATTAGCCAAGCTGTCCATTCTTACCTCAACTCCAATCATTATGCATGTCAGATAAATATTCTACATCATACTTTCCCCTTATCCAACCTCTATTCAAAAACCTAAATTTCTCAGAGCCTCCCTGACCTAGTCCTACATGGACTTGGTCTTCAAACCCAGACTCCCAGACCCCACCCTATCTCATCATAGCACAGGATTCCTAGCTCATTTCCCATTACTCTCCATGATGGCCCAACTGCTCACCTCATGACCGCCTGAAGTATGTGGTTCATAATTTCCTTTAATAATGTTGTGTCCTCCTTTTGGGATGAGCACTGGATGTTGTATGGAAACCAATTTGACAATAAATTTCATATTAAAAAAAAAATAATGTTGTGTCCTCTTCCCTTCCCCACTCAATACTCTTCCTCCTTTACCCCCTTTTCCCTCCATAACTAATGGCGATCACAAATCATGAGCAACTGGGGAAACTCTAGAACAAATCACTGGTATTTCTCCCATCCCCATTTCCAAAAAAGAGGTATGGCTGCAGTAAAACAAACCCCCCAAAATATCTCACCAGTAACTCAAAGCCAAGACACAAATAATAAAAGGTAAAGAAGGGTGGGAACCACATTTTTTAAAAACTAAACTTAAAGGTTCTTCAGTTGAACACAAAAATTGTCTCTGAGCTTCACAGCCACCAAGGCACAAGGTGAAACACGATATGTTAAGTAGTTTTTACCTGGCTTTAATCATACAAATTCATCAGAACAGAAAGGGAACTGCCATGCATATCATTAGATTAGACATTTAATACAATGGATAATATATCTTCAACGAATGTTATGTACAAAGTACAAAGCCATTTCTTACCATGACCGTCTATAAAAACTGAGGGCATAATATTCACCTCACTCTATTAATACGGTTCTGTTGGGAACTAGAAAAATACAGTCCGGGAGTTGGTGTTTCTATGACTTGGTACAGGAATAGCTCCCTCTAATATCAGTTGTTCTGCCTGGAGGTATGTGTCCGATGAGTCCAAATGGAGGCCACCAGCAGGCACCTGGAAGGAACTAATCTAATGCTATTCCTCTGAGGAGGAGGCCAACAAAAGGTCTTGTTCGGGCAGGAAAATATAAGAGTTGCCCTGATGGACGGCCACCGGCTATCCTTGGAGAGGTGCACCTTAAGAAAAGCCTGAAGGTTAAACGAAGACCGTTTCCAAAATAGCTCTGTATCCCGTCAAAGGCTCAAACAAGTACCCTGCTGCCCGTGACTTCTCTTCTACATCAAAGACATGGAAAATTTCAGCAGGCAGGATCACTGGAACAAGCACTCTGTCACAAATGGCCTAGATAATGGCTCCTGCCCACCGGGATTCACCGGTGATGAAATGCCCACTGGGGTAACTAATGAGTTGAAAGGACTATCCAGGGCTATCCATCTAGATGCACAAAGGCATATGCCCAAAATAGCATTTTGGTCTGACCACTCTGCAAAGTGATTCACAGAAAAGCGGGGGGCGGGGGGGGGGGGGGCGCACAGTGTATGAGACCGTAGAGAGTTTCTGACAAACCACTGCCTTTGGGAATGCTGAACATAGTATTTTAATCAAAAAGTCATTGGGAGCAAACCGGCACCTTTAATGACTATTATATAACTTGCCTAGGGTCACGGGTACCTGGGGCGCTGATGTTCACCACGAGTATTCTTATTAAGTTTCTTTGGTTTTCTTTATATTAAGAATTGGAGGCACAGTTTTGCCAGAGCACGTGCCCCAGTAACTGACAGCCATTTACGAGCTGTGTCCCTTACGCCTGTCGCTGTGCCTGATACATTTTCTGACAAGGGCGTCGTCTGCTAAAGTGAAAGCCGAGATAGTTCTCTGTGACTTAACAGGACTATGTTAAATTGATAAGAAAAATAGAAAATAAAAATTTAATGTAATAAGGAAGGAAGGAGAGGGGTGCCGGGGTGGCTCTGTCAGTTAAGCGTCTGACTGTTGGTTTTGGCTCAGGTCGTGATCTGACAGTTCATGAGTTCAAGCCCCGCACTGGGCTCTGCACTGAGAGTATGGAGCCTGCTTGGGATTCTCTCTCCTTCTCTCTCTGCCCCTCTCTAGCTTGCTGCCTCTCTCTCTCAAAAAAAAAAAAATAAATAAAAATTAAAAATGTAAGAAAGGAAGGAGAGAAAGAAGAGAAAAAGAAGGAAGGAGGATGGGAGGTAGGTCTGGACAACAGCAGAAATTGATCATTTTCTCTCCAACAGTCATGGTAACAACAACTCCAGCCTCCACTTGGGAAGGCGAACAGCCCCGCTTGTTCATCTGAAGGAGCCCATTGGGGTTTACAAGTCAGTAGCCATGCTTCCTGGGGTTCAAGCACTCAGAGAACTTACGCCAAATGATAGTTAACAAGATAGGTGTGTTGTGGCACTGAAAGTTTTTAAGGCTCAAACACATGCAAACAGCATCTCTCTTGCTTCATCCAGATGTGGCCCATTCTACAGAACTGAGCAGAGTTTGAAGCCACACTCTCGTGACTATGTCCACCACCATTCAGACACCACAACCCATCAGAGGTGCTGCTGGTCTGGCCTCCGAAATAGAGGCCTTTCTGGAGGCTGCTAAATGTCCATAAAACACACACAGGTGGAGAGTTCTTAGCAAATGAGCATGAGACACAGACAGCGCCCATTCCAGAATGGTTATAATCACAAGCACACCAATCCTTGATCAGGCTGCAGAGGGCTGCCTCAACAGTTTGCCTTCAGATCAAAGCTTCTAAGCCAGATTCAGGTGAAGGAAGAGCCCCTGGAGACCCCACCTCACACAGAAACTATTAAAGTCTCAAAATGGGTGTCGCAGTAATCCTCACCAGGCATCAGGAAGTCATGGTTATTTATGGACGGCCAAGACCAAGGTCACTCAAAGAACCCAGGTCAGATGCACGGGCACGGTGCAGGGTCTAGCTGGCACTGTGAATGGCCACTTGTGCAGAGTGCAAGCAGACTCCAGCTTGGGACTATCAGGGAGGGCCCCTCACTAAGTGTCCTACAAAGCCAAAGTTGGTGAGACCTCTGTGCGTCCGCGGGTTCATCTGCGTACTGGGGATTCACGCTATCAGAGGCGGCATGTGGCAATGCCATGAGAGGAATCCCAGTCAAGTCTATTCATGGTCACTTAGACCAAGTGACAAAGAGTCTGGGGAAGGAGCTGGCTTGCACCCCCGGGAAAAAATATGTCTGGGGCATTCCAAACATCCAGTGAGCTTGACTATAAGGAGCAAAACAGATTTTCCATGGGGTTCTCCAAGGAACTGGAACCTAATAAAGGGCAGCTGATGTTATTGTACAAGCCACTGATATGTAAATATACAGCAGGCAACATCAATTCTGTGTTAAGACTTTGTAGGACACAAATGCGCTAAAGAACACACACACACACACACACACACACACACACTTAAAACCAGAGAAGTGAGGGGCACCTGGGTGGCTCCGTCGGTTGAGCATCTGACTTTGGTTCAAGGCATGATCTCACAGTCTGAGTTTGAGCCCCACCTCAGGCTCTGTGCTGGCAGCTCAGAGCCTGGAGCCTGCTTTGGATTCTGTGTCTCCCTCTCTCTCTGCCCCTCCCCTGCTCACGCTCTGTCTCTCTCCATCTCTCAAAAATAAATAAACATTAAAACACACACACAGAGGAAGTGGATTCTGCCTAGCACCTCACTGTCCAAGAGGACTTTCTGTGATGACGGAAATATTCTGTTCTGCCCTATCTGTGTGGTGGCCACCAACCAGTGTGGTAACTGAGCACTCAAAATGTGGCTCCCGTGACTAAGGGACTGAATGTTTTATTTTACTTTTTTACAACGAGTTTAATATTAACTTAAATCATCATATGTGGCTGCTGGCTCCCGTATAAGACAGCACACGTCTGATCCCAACTATGAAAACAAAGTACAGTAAAAAGATGGGCAAAATGTGTGGTTGCCTGTGGGTGGCTTTTTTCTTCTGTTTTATACTTTTTCTCTATTTCCAAATGTTTTTAAGACTAAGCATGTCTTACTTTTATAATCAGAAAAAATAAATAAACATCTGCTAAAAGTGTTAACAGAAAGGCGAGACACAGGACAGTTTCCACAGCTCCTGTATCCAGTGCCCACCATTCTTGGTGACAAGGCTCCTGTGAAGCTGGGTCTTGCTCGGGCTGACCGATAACCAACAAAGGATGAGGCCTCCACTGCTGTCCAAACACCCATCACTCATCAATTGGCTGCAGGTGCAAATCTGCTCCAGCCATACTGGCTTTCCTTTGAGGACCTGAATACGCCATGCTTGTTCTCACATACACCACCACCCCCAAGCCATTCCCTCCCTCTCTGAGCCATCTTTCCAAAGCTCCTCTCTCTGGCTCCTCAGAATTCACTTCTGTCCAGTGTGGCCAACCAGGCACCTTCCATGTCATCACTTCACTTCTCACTATCTGCTACTTTCTTGTTTATTCACTTAGCATGTGTCTTCCCTGCGCCACAATCCAAGCTCAGAGACAGCAGGGATCTTGTCTGTTTTGTTCACACTGCCCTATGCCCTGGCTCCTCAGAATGTTCTGGCTCCTCAGAATTCACTTCTGTCCAGTGTAGCCAACCAGGCACCTTCCCTGTCGTCACTTCGTTTAATTATTCACACGGCACTTCTCACTATCTGTTACTTTCTTGTTTATTCACTTATCATGTGTCTTCCCTGCACCACAATCCAAGCTCAGAGACAGCAGGGATCTTGTCTATTTTGTTCACACTGCCCTATGCCCACCACCAGTGATTACAGTGTCTGAAGTTCTCTGATGTTCTGTAAATACCCAATGAATCAATGGCTAATGTCTCCAAGCTTCACAGAGAACTCTGCTTTTTAAGGTTCCCCAAGTGAGAAATAGATGGGCTCTGGGGTCAAGCTGCCAGGTTCACTCTGGGTGGATAATAACTACCCTCTTCTCAGGCACATGCACCCCAATATTTATAGCAGTGCTATCAACAATAGCCAGATTAGGGGCGCCTGGGTGGCTCAGTCGGTTAAGTGGCCGACTTCAGCTCAGGTCACGATCTCGCGGTTCGTGAGTTCGAGCCCCGCGTCGGGCTCTGGGCTGATGGCTCAGAGCCTGGAGCCTGCTTCCGATTCTGTCTCCCTCTCTCTCTGCCCCTCCCCCGTTCATGCTCTGTGTCTCTCTGTCCCAAAAATAAGTAAACGTTAAAAAAAAATTAAAAAAAAAAAAACAATAGCCAGATTATGGAAAGAGCCTAAATGTCCATCTACTGACAAATGGATAAAGATGAGGTATATACATACAATGAAATATTATTTGGCAATCAAAAAGAATGAAATCTTGCCATTTGCAACAACGTGGATGTATGACGCTAAGTGAAATAAGTCAGGCAGAGAAAGATAAATATCACGTGATTTCACTCATGTGGAACTTAAGAAACAAAACAGACGCACATAGGAGAAAGGAAGGGAAAATGAGATAAATAGAGAAAAGGAGGCAAACCATAAGAGACTCTTAAATACCGAGAACAAACTGAGGGTTGCTGGAGGGGACGTGGGTGGGGGATGGGCTCAATGGGGGGTGGGCATGAGGGAGGGCACTCGTTGGGATGAGCACTGGGTGTTCTATGTAAGGGATGAATCACGAAATTCTACTCCTGAAATCATTATTACACTATATGTTAACTCACTTGGATTTAAATAAAATGTAAAAAATAATAATACATAAATGACTCCCCTCTTCTCTATATCAGCTCCCTTGTTTGCTATTTGATGCAAGGCATAATAGGAGACCTCATGTTGCCGTGAGAGTTCATACGAAATAATGGAGGTAAAGCCCTGCGTGCGGTGCCTGGCCCACAGAACTGCTAAAAAAAAGTATCAGTGGTTATTAGGCTTTGAAGTTCTCTGGTTTGTGGAAGAAGAGCATGACAAATTTGCAGATATGTGTCACTGAGATAAGAGGAAAGGGAATCAAAACTTCAACTAGCAGCTTCTTAGGCTACCCCTTCTGTTAGCTATCACTGCATAACCAACCGTGCCAAACGTGGAGGCTTAATGACAAGGTTGCTTTTGCCCTTTGGGCAGGGCTCAGCAGGAAGAGCTAGCCTCTGCTCCACTTGGCATCCAAGGGGTGGTCCGCTGGGGCTGAAATCATACACAGGTTCATTGAGTGTCCTGTCTGTGGCTGCTGGGGCAGATTCCAGGAACTGGGAGCCAGGACAGCTGGCCCTGGGACATCTCTCTCTATCTGTATGTGGTCTCTCTGGTACGGCAGGCTTGGAGGAGTCGGGATGGCAGGTGAAGACCCTAAAGGGGCATTATGAGAGAGACACAGAGAGAGAAACAGAGGGAGAGGGGGAGATTGAGAGAGGGAAGTTGTACAACCTCTTCTAACCTAGCCTCAGAAGTCACGCCATGACATGTCCACAGTGTCCTCTTCACAGGAAGCAGCCACAAGGTTTGTGCAAGTTTAAGAGGAGGGAACACAGACTGAACCAGGGGTGACTTTCTAGAAGAGTCTACGGGACAGGAAACACTGTCGCAGCCACTCTTGGAAAAGACCTTTTCTCATTGTAGTTCTGATTTGTGGTGTTGAGCATCTTTTCACGTGTCTGTCTTTTAGCCATCTGGATGTCTTCTTTGGAGAAATGTTTGTTCGTGTCTTCTGCCCAATTTTTTTTTTTAATTTTTTTTTCAATGTTTTTAATTTATTTTTGGGACAGAGAGAGACAGAGCATGAACGGGGGAGGGGCAGAGAGAGAGGGAGACACAGAATCGGAAACAGGCTCCAGGCTCCGAGCCATCAGCCCAGAGCCTGACGCGGGGCTCGAACTCACAGACCGCGAGATCATGACCTGAGCCTTAGTCGGACGCTTAACCGACTGCACCACCCAGGCGCCCCATCTTCTGCCCAATTTTTAATTGGATTATTTGTTTTGGGGTGTTGAGTTTTAAAAGTTCTTTATATATTTTGGTGGTGGGGGATGGGTGAAATAGGCGACGGGGATTAAGGAGGGCACTTGTCGTGATGAGCACCAGGTGTTATATGGAAGTGTTGAAACTAACATTACACTGTATGTTAACTAATAAAAATTAAAGACAAAACAACAGAAGGACCAATTGAAGAAAGAAAGAAAGAAAGAAAGAAAGAAAGAAAGAAAGAAAGAAAGAGAGGGAGAGAGAGAAAGGGAGGGAGGAAGGATGGAAGGAAGAAAGGAAGGAAGGAAGGAAGGAAGAGGGAGGGAGAAAGGAAAGAGAGAGAAGGAGGAAAAAGGGAGAGAGGGAGAGAGAAAGGAAGGGAGGGAGGGATGGGGAAGGGAGAGAGGGAAGGAGGGGGGAAGGGAGAGAGGGAAGGAGGGAGGGAGGGAGGAAGCAAGGAAGGACGAGGGAGGGAGGAAAAAGGGAGAGAGGGAGAGAGAAAGGGAGGGAGGGATAGAGGGAGGGAGAGAGGGAAGGAGGGACGGAGGACAGACCTTTTCACAGAACTACCAACAATTTGCTAATTCTTCCTTCACCCGATGGCCACATGCTTTGGGAGCTGTGCCATGCTGCCCTGGGGAGCAGGGGGGCCTTCTGGCGACATGTGTCACTGACCACTCCTTGGCTCAGAACGCCGGGCAGCGCTTAGCCTCACAATGCCAGAGGAGACTGAGGCACCACGCGGCAGCCGCTCAAATCTCTCATGGATGGAAGAGAGGGGCACACACTGACAGCACTGGCAGACTGTGCGGGCACCGTCTCCAACCTCCCCCACCTGCTCTCAGCTGTGGGCAGGCAGGAGGGCTCACCCACCAGCTCCCTCGCCTCTGTCCACTAGGTGGGTCTGGCCAAAGGGTGCACTGGTCAGAGACCACAGGGAGGGAGCAGAGCGAGGAAAAGGAAAAGCATCTATCATCCCTGAGCCCCACGGCAGGTCACCCCAGGCCGGCCGAACCCCTCCGCCAAAGGGTTCCGCTCCTGTCCCCTAACACGTTTTCCTTGGTCTCTGGCTTCCAAGAACAGCTCCGGCTCCTCCGTCCCCTCACTCTTGAGACTTGTACCAATAAAGGAACTGTTCTGGGGCCGCGTAGCGTCCCTTGCTGGTTTTTTCTGTGCCTGCTCACTTCCATGGGAGCCAACTGAAATAGTTCCTTTACTAACCTTTCTCAAATTACACACACTGGATAATGTCATCTGTTTCTGGATGCAACCTGGATGGGTCCGGAACCCTTGCTCTTATGAACTAATAAGAGGCTCAAATCCATCTACCTCTTTCGTGCTTTGCTCTCCTGAAGGACTGTTCACGCAAGTTATGTCTTGATCAGGTCACCGTTCATTAATTTATCCACAAATAACCATGAGCTTTAACAGTGACAGAGCTGGCTGGATTTGGGGGTGGTGATGATAATCGTCCAGGGTCCTTGCTTTTACAAAGCTTACAGGCCACCTGCTCTATTGAGTTGTATTTGGCCGACATTTGTCAAAAAACCAGGAGTGTCTATTTCCAAAACACCGAGACCAAAGGTAAAGCAGACTGCGGATGGTGAGTCCCGTCTTCACTCACCACCTCGAGGCTAACAGTGCTCCCGAAGGAAAGCCGTCTAAGAAGTGAAGGACATTCGCAAGCCATCAGCATTAGTCACCTGCCCATAAACGTCATCTTTTATATAAAAGCCACATTGCTCTGGAAGGTGTCGATCCGGTTACATAATTCTAAACCCAGTCAGCACATCTTGGAGTTGCTGACACAGAGGCTGGCACATGTGTTCATGTTCATGGTGATGGGGGAGGAGGAGCCAGGGATAGCCGCTAATGGTCCTAACTCTGAAAGTACACTGTAGAGAAAGGCACAGGCCACACCACACAGCGTGAGCCACCTTCTTCCCGTGAGGACAAGTCAAAAAGCCCGTGGAAGGAGCCACTTGGCTTCACAGGGCCAATCAGAGGGGGACGTTCTGGGCTGCTGTAGCTGAGGTCAGCACGAGCTGAAGGGGACCCCTTTCCTGCCTCCTTGTCATCAGCCCCCACTCTCTGCCACCCTCGATGCCCATGAACCACCAAGGACAGCCAGCTCTCATCCCGGACCTGCATTTTTCTTGGGTTCAAACAATGTGTAGCCTGGAGGCTCTTCTGAGCTGTCATGTTTATGCCTCGTTACCGTCCAGAACCCGAGCACAAAGGACGGGCAGAGGTGGAGCCCTGCAGACCCGGGCTCTCCTGACTTCTCGATGTTCAGCGTGGCCCTCTAGGCTACTCATGGGCAAGCGATCTTCTTGTCTCGCTGAAGGAATGGCACTCAAGCCCCCCCTGGGCCACCTCAGTCCACGCTTCAGAGAGGAGGGGACCAACGGGCCCCCTTGTGGCCACGGCTCCATGGGCCTTCTCCCTTTTACCCTCCGACAGCATCAGTGGGGTGCGGGGAGCATGGCTGGGCTCAGGGACCAGAGGCAGCTCCTCCAGGCCTGCGCCCAGGGGGAGGGGAGGCGTGTCAGTGAGCTGAGAACTCCAAGGAGCATGACTCCCAGGGCTGCCCTGCTGGGGTCTCAGGGGCCTCTCAGGACACTTACAAAGTGAAGGCTGCTACGGGTCCTCTCAGCAGCACGGCTGCTGCTGCTGCTGTGAATTGCCCACTTCCCAGGCTCACTGGTACCATTCCACAGATGGCCTCACAACCAGTGGCGTGGCTGCTGGAAGCTGGGCTGAGCTGCGAGCGGGGAGAGCTGGGGAGCCGCGCTCCGGGGGTCCGGGCCCCAACCTCGCCGCTGAAACGCACCTTCCGTGAGGTCCCAGGCAAGGCGCTCACCGTTCTGGGCCAGGGTCCTTTCCACGGGTATCCTGACCCACTCTGAACAGCTGTGGTGGGGATGAAGTGCCTCTGAAAATACGTCTGACGTTTGTTCGGTGAACGACAGTCTAATAAGGCTAAATGCGCGTGAAAAAACAGTCACATCGGTACATGTGCCCAGTGGGGTGATGCTAATACTTTAGATCCTACACTCACATGGCTGCGTTTGCCCCGACAAAGGATTGTTCTTTTCGGACACCATCCCTTCCCCACTTCTAGCCACCTCAACAGAGCCTTCTTCCCCAAACAATAAAATCGGATGAGCGATGTTTTTGCGGAGGACCCGCAGACATTTATCTCCCAGGGAGAACTTCTGAGATGGTCCCAAAAGGATTCCTGAGTCATCTGTGTGTGTGATTAATGAGGAACTAGGGGACGTCAACAGCCGAGACCATCCGGGGCTGGGGCCGGAGGCAGGACTGGGTCTTTTTTTTTTTTTTTTTTTTTTTTTGCAGAAGTCACTGCCAGAATGGACTTGCATCTTTCCTGTAAAGGTGCTGCCCCCTCCATTTCGTGAATGATCATGGAGCTGTATAAAAGGGAAAGGAGGGTTACACATTGCCCTGACCCCCAGCCTAGTGTCGGTTGCCTTATTCACAATAGTTTATAGCCTTTGGGTGTACCTGCTCTTTGATTCAGGGGTGTGAGCTTCCCTCTTCCTGGAGCATGATTTTCACTGAAACCTCAGTGCTGGCCCACTTAGGATGTGGTGCGACCTACAGAATCCTTGCTCCTCCCTACTCTACTTCCTGGGAGCTTCGCGGCGCGGGGGGTTTCTTCTTCTCTTCCTCTTGAAGGCCCTCGTTACCACCTCCTCTCCGGATTCACCGCCTTACCTGCCTAATCTTGTCTTTGAAATGTCAGCCCCTGATTAGGTTGATCTTCTACCCTCTGGGAGCACTTCTTTCATTGGCACTGCTTCCCTTCCCGGGTGTCTTTTGCATCTGAGGCCTTTCTGTCCGGCTCACCAGACCAGGAACAGCTCCCGCGGCTGGTACACCGGGACTTGCCTCTCCACCCGCCACAGCACATTTCACTCCTCTCTTCCTGAAATATTGGGAACGAAATCCTTCTGGTACAAGAAATTCTGAGTTAGGGGGTGTCCGTTCAAGTTCTGCCAGTATAACGGATTTCAAGGGCTTTTTTTTTTTTTTAATTCCAAACCTCTCCCTCGACTCTCATTTGACACACAACACAGAAAATCAGAACTGAACACAGGAGGGAATAGAAGCCATGTAGAATATCTCACAGCTTGGGGAAGCTATACTTTGAAGAGTATAGCCGCTCTCTTCCTAAATACAGTAGATATGTGATTACAATGATTTTTTAAAATCTACATTGGCTATAATATTTAAACGAAAAGCCTAGAGAGTCTGAGTTTCAAAGTGTTTATTATTTTCAATACACAGGTGAAAGACAAAGATGTACTTTTTTGCTTTCAGAAGCAACGCCATCGTCACATTCATGCTATCAATATCCTAAAATGTTCAGGGGCGCCTGGGTGGCTTGGTCAGTTAAACATCCGACTTCGGCTCAGGTCATGATCTCACAGTCAGTGAGTTCGAGCCCCGCGTCGGGCTCTGTGCTGACAGCTCAGAGCCTGGAGCCTGTTTCAGATTCTGTGTTTCCCTCTCTCTCTGCCCCTCCCCTGTTCATGCTCTGTCTCTCTCTGTCTCAAAGATAAATAAACATTAAAAAAAAAAATTAAAAAAAAAAATATCCTAAAATGTTCAGAAGGATTAAAGTGATAACTAGGTACGGTGGTCTCCTCATGACTGTTCCCTGACAGATGAAAAACAAAAAATTGTTGTAACTGTGACTTTGCTATTATGCAGGCTTGGCATAACGTTTACTCTCATTTTAATTCAGAAGGTTAATTTAACTGATGGCTACCGTCCCCCTTCCCAGCTCGTGGCACGTAAGAAAGGAGCTTATGGACCCCGACAGGCATCAGCTGCACCCGCATTTACTCTTGTTCTCAGGTCAGTCTGAGAACTGAGTTTCTAACCGCCTCATAATGAGCTTTGTACACAAAATAGCGTATGTCAAAGCTCACGCGTGCCGGGAGTCCTCATCCAAAGCCACACGTGACAATGACCAGGTTTGAGGCATGTGTCAGCCAACACAGTGACAGCCATTCACTCCTCTCCAATTATTTCCTTAAAACCCATGTTAAGCGGTCACTCCATCCTTCCCACAGCCTTCCCGGTGACTCCTGGATTCCATCTACCACATAATGGAAATGTTCCAATAGTTCCTTTAGCCTTGATGTTACTACAACTGGGAAGATGTTAGGGAATGAATTCTCTCTCCCCAAAATATATGTTAAGTGCTAATCCCCAGTACCTAAGAATGTGACCTTATTTGGAAATAGGGTCAGTACGGAGGGAATGGAGTTAATACTTCATATCAACTAGAGTAGGCCTCAATCCAATATGACAGGTGTCCTTATAAAAGGAGGAAAGACACAGGACACAGAAACAAACATGCACAGAGGGAAAGCCATGTGAAAAGTCACAAGAATGCCACGTGAAGGCAGAGGATCGTAGCAATGTATCTACAAGCCATGGAATGAAAAAGGTTGCCCTGCAAACCACCAGAAGCTAGAGGAAATGCCTGGAATTCACCCGGACTGTCCTCATAAAGGAACTAAGCCCGCCAACACTTAGATTTCTGACTTCTGGACTCCAGAACTGTTTCTACATTTTAAGCCGCCTGGTTGGCAGTACTTTGCTACAGCAGCCTTAGGAAGCCGATGCAGAAGGTTTCTCCTTTCAGTTTTTATTTGGTTCCAGTATTTAAGAAGCAAAATATCGTTGACAACCTGGCAGTCGGTCTATCCTTGAGCACCAGAGGAGGGTCATGGATGCACATTAGAATGTCCACACCTACCCCAAGATTCAGATTTAACTGGTCTGAGATTCTAAAGTCTCCATGGGATTCTGACATGATTCTAATGTACCAGATTGCAGAAGAAAACCCACACACCATGACTTCTTCAGGAAAGACACATTGAATCTGGACACCCCTAAGTCACTGCACATGATAACTTTCCTTATAAAAAATATTGTTTAATATAGACATTCGCTGCATATAGAGGGAGTGCATTTAAAAAGTGTCCTGTGACTAAAGGAAATTTGGAGAAGTCAGGTAGACACAATCGAGAAGATATGGCAGCAGAGACTGAGGAAGCCAGGAAACACTAATGAGCGATGTGTGTGTTACAAAAGCCAGACCAGCATTCTTCAGTCAGGAGATGTCAGATTCGCCCAACACCCCCTAGACAATCACATGCAGACTTGACACCTCCGTGCCACTAAACCAGACCTCATTTCCTCTGGAATTCTGAGCCCCGGAAGAAAAGTGTGTCAACACTTACAAGTAGTATATCCCACAAGTGCTCTGGATTGACATTGGGTGGGAAAGTCTCAAGAAAATGGGGAGGTGATTGACAGAAAGATACCAACAGACACAGCTAGAAGGACATTGAAAGTGCTTGATGGGAACCTCATCAAGCTAAAAAGCTTCTGCATGGCAAAGGAAACAATCAACAACAGTAAAAGGCAACCGAAGGAATGGGAGAAGATATTTGCAGATGACATATCAGATAAAGGGTTAGTATCCAAAATCTATAAAGAACTTATCAAGCTCAACACCCAAAAAACAAATAATCTGGTGAAGAAATGGGCAAAAATATGAATAGACACTTTTCCAAAGAAGGCATCTAGATGACTAACAGACACATGAAAAAATGCTCAACATCATTCATGATCAGGAAAATACAAATCAAAACCACAGTAAGATACCACCTCACACCTGTCAGAATGGCTAACATTAACAACTCAGGCAACAACACATGTTGGCGAGGATGCAGAGAAAGAGGAACACTTTTGCACTGTTGGTGGGGATGCAAACTGGTGCAGCCACTCTGGAAAACAGTATGGAAGTTCCTCAAAAAATTAAAAATAGAACTACGACCCAGCAATTGCACTACTAGGTATTTACCCAAAGGATACAGGTGTGCTGATTCAAAGGGGCACATGCACCCCCATGTTTATAGCAGCACTATCCACAATGGCCAAAGTATGGAAAGAGCCCAAATGTCCATCGACTTACAAATGGATAAAGAACATGTGGTATATCGGGGTGCCTGGGTGGCTCAGTGGGTTGGGTGTCCGACCTCAGCTCAGGTCATGATCTCACGGTTTGTAGGTTTGAGCCCTGCGTTGGGCTCTGTGATGACAGCTCAGAGCCTAGAGCCTGCTTTGGCTTCTGTGTCTCCCTCTCTCTCTCTGTTCCTCCCCCTTGCACTCTATCTCTCTCTGTAGATAAAGATTTTTTTAAAAATTTAAAAAAGAAGAAGACGTGGTATGTATGTAGGATGGAATATTACTCAGCAATCAAAAAGAATGAAATTTTGTCATTTGCAACAGGGTGGATAGAACTAGAATGTTATTATGCTAAGCGAAATAAGTCAGTCAGAAAAAGACAAATATCACATGATTTTACTCATATGTGGAATTTAAGAAACAAAACAGATGAACAAAAGGGAAGGGAAGCAAAAATAATTAAAAACAGGGAGGGGGACAAATCATAAGAGACTCTAAATACAGAGAACAAACTGAGTGTTGTTGGCAGGGTGTTGGGTGGGGGGATGGGCTCAATGGATGGGTGGGGGATGGGCACTAAGGAGGGCACTTGCTGGGATGAGCACTGGGTGTTATATGTAAGTGATGAATCACTAAATTCTATTCCTGAAATCATTATTACACAATATGTTAAATAACTTGGATTTAAACCAAAATAAAGTTAAATTATAAAATAAAATAAAATAAAATAAAATAAAATAAAATAAAATAAAATAAAAAATAAAATAAAATAAAATAAAATAAAATAAAATAAAATAAAATAAAAAAGTGCTTGATGGGAAATGATACGAAAATGCATCTATATCTCTCTCAAGATGGATCCATAGAGCAGGAGACCACACTGCTTATTCCAGGGGCTCCCTACAGAGCCTCTCAGGATTTCAGTCTGATACCACACACAAGCATTAGAAATATTGTGTCATATGTGAGAACCTCCCTCTCTTTATACTCGCCTGCCCACACTACCCACAGCAGTCCTACAAACACCACTTATGTCACGGTCTGCCCACCGGGTGAACACCTGCCTAAAGTTTATTCGTGAGCAAGAATATCAGAGAAGAAAGGAGAGGAAAAAATTACTAAAATATTTAAGGATCCAGATAACTTTTAACCATAGTTTCTCTCCAAGATAGCCCAAGAATCAACCTGCACCTTTTGTCTGAATAGTAAGGCATGTGAGAGGAGGCGGGGGGATGAGTGGTTATAAAATGTACAGAATGACATTTTAAGATACACATTCGGGGTGCCTGGGACGCTCAGTCAGTTAAGCATCTGACTTAATCTTGGCTCAGGTCGTGATCTCAAGGTTCATGAGATAGAGCCCCGCATCAGGCTCTGTGCTGAAGGTTCTTTCTCTCTCCCTCTCTCTGTGCCCCCTCGCCCAGCCGGCGTGCACGCTCGCTCGCTCTCTCTCTCAAAATAAATAAATGAACATTTTTTAAAAAAACACATATTCACTATGAAAATATTATTATACAAGAACTGCATAGATTTCCATCTTCACTTGTGCAAACTCTATCTTTGGAACCTCTCTCTCTACTACCCTAGGCCACCCCTTTTTCCGTAATTCTGGAAACAGAATTACAATCATTTGCCATCACTCCTAGCATAGTCTGACAGTTCAACACAGCAGTCCCGACAGACATAAGAGACGCTTCATCAACAGGAACTTACCGTCCAATTGCTCCTCTCGGCAGAAATGGCAAGATCCGCGAAAACCTCTAATGCTTTATTCCACACGTCTGGTGGTCCATTTGGGGTCTGGTAACAGTTTGCAATTCTGTCTCCACATTCACTTTTGATTCTTCCACACTGGCTTGCCCACCTGTCACTCTCAATTGAGCTTCATTAACATGGCAAATAAGGGCGTGGGCCCCCTGTCTCAATATCTTTCACTTGAAGCCAGTCACATCATTCTTCCGGAGCACAGCTGGCCCTCTCACATAAAAAACGGGGTGATTCACGCCTGGGTGGCTCAGTCAGTTGAGTGTCTGTCTCCTGATCTCAGCTCAGGTCATGACCTCACGGTTCACGAGATCGAGCCCTGTGGCTGGCTCTGCACCTGACAGCGTGGAGCCTGCTTGGCATTCTCTCTCTCCCTCTCTCTCTCTCTCTCTCTCTGTCTCAAAATAAATAAATAAGCTTTTAAAATAAGGGGGAGTGATTCACTTCTACTCCAGAGGGTCACGGTGTGCAATTGCCTATAACTATATGCAGTGAAAGTGATGTGACTCATTTGAGAAAAGGCTGCAAAAGTTAGGTCTCCCCCAAATGCAAAGAATCAGAAGGCGTCTGATTCAAACCTACACGATCATGAAGTGATGACTGATTCATTCGCCAAATCCTAAAACAGTAAAATAAGGGGGCACCCTCTACAACCCCAAGTATAAAACAAATAAAAGGAAGCAAAATGTTCACAGAGAGTGATAGTATGAAATTCATTCCTCTCAAGATAAGGTCCCAGGTATGGAAGGGAATGGGGTGCAGAAAGAGTCTGGACACATTACTATGCCACTGAGTTGTGGACAGCTTCTCAGAAAGACCTAACCCATAAAACTGCATCAGGGAAGAAAGCTTCGCTCCCATCGTGCATCCCTTGGGGCCCTCACCGGCCGACTCCTGTGCTAAATGGACCAAGGATCTCACTCTTATTGGTGATTCCTGTGTCCTGAACAGCAGACTAGATGCACCGGGCAATCAGTAATAACCAGAGAAGAACCAATGACACCCAGATGCCCATGGGATTGCCAATTCCGTCCTTCCCTGTAAGTGCAGCTATCACACAAGTTCAGAACCTGATGAGCTGGTAGGTTGGTCCCAACAGTGGAATGCCAATGTCAGGCTGGCACCTACAACCTCCTCACCGAAGACACACAAGCAAGCTCCACGTGCCCTTTGAGGCAATAGCACGTATTAGTAGTAGCTGCAAAATTAAAGAGTCAGAAGACTCATTTATTTTTTATACTGTTTGACACAATTTAAACTTTTCACACAGCTGATCTTAGCAATATCATTTCTCTTGAAAGTAATGGTCACATAAGTTTTCTCTCCAACAAATGTTCAACTTGGAGAGAGTGTAGAGAACAGAGAACAGCTCCAAAAGATACGTATATGTTGCGCCAATGAATATCGATTTAACGCCTATTACGCGCTAGGGCAATGTGTTGGTAGCTAAGGATGTATTGATGAAGACCAATTTCACAAAGAGGCTAGCTTTGGCAGGGGGGCAGGAGTGGAGAAGACAGGTAGTTATCAAGCAATTAAAAAAATGTATGAAGGCACAATGTGATAGGGTCTCCAAAGGAGAGGTATATGTAGTCGTGTGATGATAAAAGTTTGACACGAGCGCTCTGAGAGGAAGGATCTCTGATTTGAAGCCTCTGCTAATTTCTGCGCTGCTAGTTCCCACATTAGCTGATTTCGAGTCACCAACAAGACAAGTGGCTTGCGGAATTCCTGTAAATTTAACAATCAACCCTCACAGACTGGCTAGCCCCAGAAAACCACTGATAATACTATAAGAGGAAACTGACCTAGACAAGGATTCAGAATGCTTGAGAAACAACAGCCCACACCCAGGTTCCAACACGGAGTCATATATTCCAAACATCCCATCCTTGACGCCATAATAACAAAATGGTAGACTGGATGCACCTGGTAATTAGCAATAAACCAGAACTATTGACTCTCATGTACACAGCTAGTTACTAGAAGGGGTAAAACGAGAGGCCAAGGCCACTTTTATCAACCATGGCGTTACTCCCTTAAGTCAGGTTCTAGAAAAAGAAGCGTGGTCCCTCCTAGAGGAAAGAATCCACACTCACAAAATCAAGTATTCTATAGAACACATGATTTATAGTTTCCCTCCAATGGTAAATTCCTTCTTAGTAATCTATGACAAAACATGTTGATGATGGCTTTTGGTGCAACATGCTTTGTCATTTTTAAAGTAAATCCTACATTCTGTTGTTTGAGTCCTGGAGCAGCCACACAACACCATCCAAGGGGAACAAAAGAGATTTAACCAGGTTTCTCTACGAAGCACTATTCTTCTTTTTTTGCTTTGTTATTTTTTTATTACTTTATTATTACCTTTTCCTTTTTCTAATTTTTTATTTTTAATATATGGAATTTATTGTCAAATTGGTTTCCATACAACACCCAGCGCTCATCCCAAAAGGTGCCCTCCTCAATACCCATCACCCACCCTCCCCTCCCTCCCACCCCCCATCAACCCTCAGTTTGTTCTCAGTTTTTAACAGTCTCTTATGCTTTGGCTCTCTCCCACTCTAACCTCTTTTTTTTTTCCTTCCCCTCCCCCATGGGTTTCTGTTAAGTTTCTCAGGATCCACATAAGAGTGAACACATATGGTATCTGTCTTTCTCTGTATGGCTTATTTCACTTAGCATCACACTCTCCAGTTCCATCCACGTTGCTACAAAGGGCCATATTTCATTCTTTCTCATTGCCACGTAGTACTCCATTTTGTACATAAACCACAATTTCTTTATCCATTCATCAGTTGATGGACATTTAGGCTTTTTCCACAATTTGGCTATTGTTGAGAGTGCTGCTATAAACATTGGGGTACAAGTGCTTCTATGCATCAGTACTAGGAAGCACTATTCTTACAAACTTTATGAATTCTTACTCCAAATCCTCATTCAAGTTCAGTGGAGTTCATGAAGCAGGTTAAGGAATACTGCACCTTACATCGTACATCATCACATCGTACATCAAAAAATCGTACATCACATAATACATTTATGATTATAAAAAAATAATTATATATTTTTTAAGTTTAGCAAATGTCATCTCAAGAAATTAGAAACAGGCACGACAGATTGCCAGATGCTATGTACATATTCCGGAGAAAACCATATTAAAGGGGAACAGAAATCATTCAAAATGTAAGCAAGAAGAAGGGTGGGAGATAGCACGAAAGAAGGAAGGAGAACATTCCAAGAATTGCAAATCTAAAGGCCACGGCTGAAGGCTCCACTGCATTTAGAATCAAAATGACATTTGAACAGGTGAGAACATATTTCAAGTCTAGTTTATAAATTTATCCCACACTCTTTCCCCCAATCCCAGTATAAATTCAGCAGATTTCAGAATGAAATTTCCTAAGAAATCTTACATGTGGAATTTCTTTATTAAAACTTGGTTTGTTTTTATTGAGCTCTCGAGGACTTCAGCATAAAACTCAATATTTCCTAATTACTACAACCAAGGGCGACTTTCATTTGCCTGGTAAGTTTGCTTACCTAGTCAAATATTTCCCTGAGGTTATTAAAATATTCACAGAGATTCTACTAATCCTATTTCTTAATACTTCTTACAGATATGATCAGCTAAGCAAATGGCATCTTAAGTTACACCTATCACTTCATCTCAGAACCATGAAGCAGGATAGAGAAGCTCAGGAAGGAAGGAGATGGTGATGATAACAAAAGTCAACCACAAGGCAAGGTCAAGACCGTGGTTCTCAGCAAGGATGGGAGAGTGGCTATGAATGTTATTGCTTTCCAGAAGATTGAATCACAAAGCTGAAAAGATGGGCAATAATTTCCAGGCAGACTTGAGAAATAAATCTGTTTTGTGAGGTGGCTAATTATTTAACATCTAAAGCATAAGATGTAATAGCATGAAACTGGACTCTTACCATGGGTAAACAGATAACAAAACAAAACAAAAGACCCAGACCAATGACAAGACCTCCATCAACCAAATACCTACTGTGTGCCAACTGGTCCCGTTGTTGGCTTTTGTACATCATTTACTGACTCCTCGCACTACCCTGCCAGATACATAGTTACCCCCACTTTATGGATGAGGAAACTGAGGCTCAGCAGTCATCTGTCTACAATCATGCAACTAAGCAATTCTGAAGCCTGAATTCCAAAGTGAGTATTCTTAACCTTGATGCTTTGCTGCCTCCTCTCTAGAGACCTTAGCATTAATAGCTATCCAGCATTCGCCAAGAAATTATAAAATCCATAAATTATCAATGTCAAAGAGGGTCCGAGGTAAAGAAGTCTACCTTTTCCTCAATTTGCACATTGGCCGTGTTTAAAATGCTGTTAAATTGGTTGTTTAGAAATCAGAGCACATTTTCCTGAAGAAAAAAGAAAAGGACAGGAAAGGAAAGGAAAATAATTGAGTTATAGGATCCGTCCACAAAAGCCAAATTCCTGATGATGATGGTGATGCTGATGGTCATCCAAGCACGCATGGGCACCCACCTGTGCCAGGACCTCTGCTAAGCCCCCAACACAACCACCCCACCTATTCTCAGTCCTTCCCATCTATACGTGACCAGTGATTCTCAACCAGAGGCATTCTGTAAGGTGTAAGTATGATTTTTAGTTGTCACAGTGTGTGTGTGTTGGGAGAAGGATGGGGATATTTAATGCCCAGAGACTGGGAAGCTGAACTCTAATAATGCACAGGATGGTTTGGTTCAGGAATTGTTCCTTCGGGAACTGAACCTCCATGTTCAAGCCCTTTCTTGAATCCAGACAGGAGCTCTGGCCTGCCTTGACCTACAGCATGTCGCAGAAGTGACGATGTGCCCATTCTGGGTTTACACTTTAAGAAGCTCTGGAGGTGGGGCACCTGGGTGGCTCAGCTGGTTAAGTGGCTGACTTCAGCTCAGCTCATGATCCTGTGGTTGGTGAGTTCGAGCCCCGCATCAGGCTTGCTGCTGTCAGCGCAGAGCCCGCTTTGGATCCTCTGTCTCCCTCTCTCTCTGCCCCTCCCCTACTCGTTCTCTCTCTCTCTCTCCCTCTCTCTCTCTCTCTCAAAAATTAAAATAAACATTAAAAAACTTATTTGAAAAAATAAAGAAACAAATGAAATAAATTGTAGCAATTAGTTACTTCAATTAGTGAATCAATGAATTAATGCTTACATTTAAGAGAGAGAGAGAGAGAGAATCTCTGGGGGCTTCTGCCTTTTTGCCCTTGGAGAAGCCAGCTGCCATGCAAAAAACCCCACTAACCCGACTCGGCCAGGTTGTGAGAAGCCCCGTCCAGCCACATGGAGAAGTCACGCGGAGGAAAACAGAGGTCCTGGCCCACAGCCCCGGCTGAGCTCCCTGCAGAAAGCCAGCACCTTCCAAAGCCAACTTGCCTTCCATGCCAGCCACTCTGCTCAGTCACGCCGTCCCAGGGGACGCCAGGGGCGCCTCTTTGAGCCCTGCCTGTGTTACGGATTCTTGGGCAAATAAATAAAACGATTGTTCCTTCAGCCACATTTGGGGTGGTTTGTTTCTCACCCATAGATAACCACAATAGTCAATGAGCCTCAGGACCCGAGTGAGCCTGCATTCATTGGTGGGGGTGGAGACAGACGTAGGAAAAGAAAGGGGGTCTCTGTAAACGCTCCCAAAGCTCCCCAGTGTCCTTAGAAATTTTTAAAAACTGATCACAACATAGAAAGCTTATGCCATCTGGCCACATCCTATCTTTCTCATAGTATCAATTTCAGAAACTTCCCCTACAAGGAAGATGCTGCTGCCGCTCTATTTTATGGATGAGAAAACTGAGGCTGTCGGCACTAAGAAACCTGCCCAAAGTTGCCCAGGGAGCGACCAAGCCGCCCTGCGACCTGCCTGACCCCAGGAAAACTGCCCCTGACCCAGTTTTCCTGGCCCACAATCTGTGGTTAAACACACACACACACCACACACACACACACACACAACGCCTACCAAATCTGGCCTTCACAATTATGACCTACTTACTTCACCACAAATCAAAGCAGCACGGGCTATTTTCCAACTGAAACTAATTTAAAATAATTTACTTTCTGAAGAATTATAATGAGAATCCGCAGTTAAAGATAATTTAGATGAAAGTTGTTCTCATGACCTAGTAAGAACTGAACATATGCTTTGGAATAAATGCGATTCTCTAGAATGCAATCAGGGTAATCACTGAATTATTATAATCATTCTGGGGCATGTTTTTATCTTTGTTGACTTGTTCCTATCTACCGGGACTGAGGTTGTATAATAACACAGTAAGTTTAAAGGACCGTGGTCTTCAGTTGCTTAGCAACACACGGCTTTGAAGAGAATGAAGGATAAAGGGTCCACTGGCGAAATAATGCTGTTTGCAATTCGACAGTTATTTAAAAGTTTTAGAATTATTAAAATTATTCTGTGTAAGTGCACGTATGCAAATGAGTATTTCACAGTGTCAGCCACCATCTTCATTTCTGGCATACCCTGAACTTGATGTTGGATTCAATTCACTGAATGGACTAATTATCAATTTGTCAATTTGAACAAAACACTAATGAGAACAGTATTCACCACAGATGCTTCAAAGGTGGTTCCTTCCGTATGAGGGCCCTTGAAAACAATGCATGCGAATTACAAAGGACAATGCCCACCCTGTGGCGCTTGTCCAGCATTAGCTGTCATGGTCACCGTCACTATCGTCCTCACGGAGGAGGAAAGGATGGACTGGCTTGTGCAGAGAATGCAGCAAATAACATCCACCCCACCATAAACACCTTTCTGTTCATTTCAGCGATCGTAAATGTAAAAGTCAGGTTGTAGGCTCTTCTTTCATCCATTTATGATTTACTCATTCCACAAATGCCCACTGAGCAGCTCCAGTTGTCACACGCTCTCCCAGGCACAGAGCGACCGACTGGGAGCCTAGCAGACATGGCGACCATCCTCGTGGGCTCTCCAGGACGGGAAACAAGTAAACAAACACGTCATTATAAGCCACGACAAGAACTGGGAAGGAAGCAAGCAGGAGGCTGAGATCAGTATGACGGGGTCAGAGGAGGACTCTTTCCAGACATGATAATGAAGGGTATCTGAAGGATGCAAGGGAGCAAGCCATGGGCAGAGCCAAGGGAAGAGGAACTTTCTGGAGGAAACTTGACACGCAAAGAGCCTGATGCAGGAAAGAGCCTTTCTGTTTGTGTTTGAGCCCCTCCTGGAATGGGAGACACGGTAGCCAGGGGTAAGAGGGAGATGGGAGACCGGGCACTCGATCTGTGTCCTTATAGAATTACTAACTATTCCGAAAGTTCGGGGACCTCCAAAAGCCTTATTTTATCAGGAAAATGCACCCATATTTTCTCTCTCCACAAAATGGAGGGCCTATTGGTAGGGATACTACTGCTGATTACTCACCTGGCTACCGCCTTACACACCAGCCCACCCCACCCCGTCTCACCACCACCCAGTCGACCTGGGACGCCCCACCCAGGCTCTGAGCCAGGTTCCACAACCGTTACCACACCCCCACCTGGGCACAGACAGGTGGGGTCCTGGCAGGCTGCAGGACAGCATCCTCTGGAATGGTCCATGGAAGACTTAAGTCTGGGTCAGCTTAACCTGGCCTGGGAGCCAGGAGTAGACAGAAATGCCAGAAATTTCAATAAACCAACCGAGGCAAAGCCCAGCGACACTCTGCACTGGCATTTCCTCCTGACCCTCGCTTGGCCCACGCTCACTGTTTGTTCAGGAACCACCAGACCCCGCCCTCTAATCTACCTACCAAGAAACGTAGGCTCTGGGGGCACCTGGGTGGCGCAGTCGGTTAAGCGTCCGACTTCAGCCAGGTCACGATCTCACGGTCCGTTGAGTTCGAGCCCCGCGTCAGGCTCAGGGCTGATGGCTCGGAGCCTGGAGCCTGCTTCCGATTCTGTGTCTCCCTCTCTCTCTGCCCCTCCCCCGTTCATGCTCTGTCTCTCTCTGTCCCAAAAATAAAAAAAAAATAAAAATAAACGTTGAAAAAAAAAAATTTAAAAAAAAAAAAAAAAAAAGAAAAAAAAGAAAAAAAAAAAAAAAGAAAAGAAACGTAGGCTCTGGTCTGCCCTCTCCTGCCTTCCCCCAAGCTGCAGAGATGCCCGCTCAGCCTGCTTCCCAGCACACACTCGGCTAGACGACAAAACCCCGGTAAGGGAAAGAGGACTGCTGATGGCCATAGCCTCACCCTGACAGTCTGGATAAGGACCCTCTGGGTGTCCTTACTACCTTAATCCAAATAAGTCACTTTAATCATGCCGACATGCTAGGGAGGGACATCTTTCATGGATTTTATCATCGACTCCCTTTGAAACACAATAAAAGGAAGAGACGCACTGCAAATAAAGTCAAAATTTTTAAATAATTAAAAGGCATAGGGTCCAGTTGTTTTTAATGCCACTCTGTCAAAAGACAGAGTCTATTTCCTTCTGATTTTATTTTCTGCACCTTAACCTAATTGTGATTGTAGCACTGGTTCAAGTCATCCTTTTGGAGAGGGTAATGGATCTGTGTCCTTTTCTCTTCCTTTAACATCATAAGTACAAAGTTGTCTTTAAAGATCTCTTTGGTTTTTTTTAATATATATATTTCAGGATAGTAGGTATTTCTTTTTTTTTTTTTTTTTTTTTAATGTAACTGATTGTCAAATTGACTTACATACAACACCCAGTGCTCATCTAAAGATATCTTTGAAGGAGGCGCCTGGGTGGCTCAATGAGTTAAGTGTCTGACTTTGGCTCAGGTCATTATCTCAAGGTCAGTGAGTCTGAGCCCCGCACTGGGCTCTGTGCTGACAGCTAAGAGCCTAGAGCCTCCTTCAGGTTCTGTGTCTCTCCCTCTCTCTGTCCCTCCTCTGTTCCCACTCTGTCTCTCTCTCTCTCAAAAAATAAACATCAAAAAATTAAAAAGAAATAAAGATATCCTTTAGGGGTGCCTGGGTGGTGCAGTTGGTTGAGCGTCTGACTCCTGATTTTGGCTCAGGTCATGATCTCATGATCCTGGGACTGAGCCCCAAGTTGGGCTCTGCACTGACAGTGCAGAGCCTGCTTGGGATTCTCTCTTTCCTTCTGTCTGCCCCTCTCCAGTTCTGTCTCAAAATAAATAAATAACCATTTAAAAAGAAAGATTAAATATATCTTTTATAATGGCTGTATAAAATTCTATCAGAGATCTATGCCATTATTTAAACATTTCCTATTAACTTGATATTCAGGTGGTTTCCAATGTGGGACTATTGTAAATAACGTTATGATGACTAGGTCTGTTGATAAAAGTTTGTCCAGATTGCCAACAACTTTTTAAGGACAAACTCCTAAAAGGGGCATTACAGAGTCAAAAGATTTTAAAGTTCTTGAACCATAGAGTCCAATTGCTTTCCCTAAAAGTAAACCAATTTTCACATCCAACATTGATACGAGCGCCCATTTCACTTGCAGGAATATATTTTTAATGCAATTTGAAGTTACTTTAATCTGTCATGGTATTTGAATATCAGTAGCTGCCAAGTTTAGTCATAAGGCTAACAGAATAACTGCACATACTATTTGTATACCTGGCCCTGCTTTGGGCCACCACTATCTCCAGATGGATTCTTGGTCAACTTTATCTTAACCGTCAACATTTCTTTCCTTTCTTCTGTCCTCTTAGTCTGACTGGTAATGAAAATTGGCCATCAAGAGCTTGGCAAGTTTCAGTTGTGATGCAGAATCTGTGCCACTCTTCTACTATGGTAAATTCACATCTGCAAACACATCGGCTGAAAACCTTTCTTCTCTCATCAAGCTTTCTTAAATAAGTTGCCCCTAACACAGTTCACCAGAATAGTACCATCTGGGGATTGCAAGCTCCTCTCGAATACCAAATGGACCTTCCTAGAAAAGTTGGATCCTGTCCACACAGGCATGGTCATGTCACCACGAAACCCAACCTTCTCAAATAATTATAGATGTCTACTGGCACTTAATCTAACTTACCCTGGACTTCTCTGAAGCAATCATCAGATGGCTTCATGGCATTCGTTCAACTTTGAATTTTTGTAGCCTCAGCAACACTGAACGAGCCACTCTCCTCCCATTTAATTATGGGAATTTATGAATAGGAAGAGAAGTTTCCCAGCATTGAAGACTGAGGTGCAACAAAATGTGGGTTGTTGTATCAGCCAGACATATCCTCTAAAACCATCTTTGGGTTCCTGGGATTCTATGTCTGTAGTTTGTGAGAGACGCCACTAGATGGTAGAGTTGATTCTCTTTAGGACCCGGCCCCTCTAGGCACCTTGATGAACTGTCATATTTCTGAGACCATGATCTTTAATAGCATGAGAGAGTATTTAATCTATAAGACTCGTTCCTGGGACACATCAGAAAGCACGTGTCATCTGAACACATATTTAAGATAGATTCTAGAATCTAAGTTTAATATACACTTTTAACCTGTGTCACCCTTCTTCCCTGCCTTGCCCCTCTCTCCTTGGCCCTGGTGAAAGGTGTTTTTTTCCACCACCTAAAGAGTTAGCCGATCCCTACCTTGCTCCTACCAAAGCCACCGAGCAGGCATCATTGGCAGAGGCATGACTTCTAATGATGCAAAAGTTTAGACGTGTTTCTCCTTTAGAAGCCGATTTAAACATATGCAGAGTTTAAAACCATTTAAAAATGTGTTTCTTCACACAATTCATCTTAGCCTTAAAGTGTACTGAAGGAAAAGAAGCAAGATGACAGCATTCACATCAGCATACTAGAAAATACTGGAGACGGAGCCTGGCAGGATAGCAAGCCAGAAAAAAAATATGTTGGACCCATTGAACTCAAATTGGATAAAGAGGAAATGCCACCACCTACCAGTGTGAAAATCCCTTGGTGCTTCCTGCATTCTAAAAACATATGCACACACATGCATACTCCCTCGAATCCAGAGTGCTGGGGGAGTGGGAAGGGGCAGACGCTACCAACAGCCCTCTCTCACTCCATGGAACAAATTTAAGAGCTCCTACCATTGAAATGATCGCAGCCTTCAAAGGGACCTCACAGAACCTGAAAGCCAATCTTCCATCATTGAGATGATGTAACTAAATCCCAGAAAGGTTAGGTGATTTGCCCAAAGTTCTGCTAATGACGGAAGCTGGCCTCCTAATTCCCCATCTAAAACTCTTTCTAGCATACTGCCCAAGACTTAACAGTCTGTTCTTCCATTCAAATGCAGGATTCCTAAATCAAACAACTCTTAGCAAGTGTAATTTGAGTAATTATGTTTGAAGCCTGCAATTATTTCCCTCACTGTGGTCTCAGGGTGTTTACGGATAAATCTTCCTAATGATCAAGCCCATGGTAAAGTTTCCTTTCCATGCTCAGATTATCAACTAAGTAGTCAGAGGTACAGCCAACTGACCCCAGTAATCTCCCCAAAGAAACATACGAAAGACAAGAATGTGTCATGTTTATTAATCATTTGTCAAATTCTATAGAAAATAATGCAAAAATGGAATTACCAGGAAAAAACCCAACTGATCTGATTCAGAAAACATAAAAAATACCCGGCTTTCTCTCGAGCAACAAAAATTGAAATTTGGGATACAATGAAGCAAAGGATCCGACCATGAACTTGAGGGAGATCATTACAAGTCATGTCGGCCCTCATAAAATACTTCGTTTATACTATAATATGGGTCCTTATGACATATCTTAATTCACCAGTTAGATGCCAGAACTGGTCTCATCAACAGGAATAGTGAACCACAAAGCACACATTCAGGATTTGAGGACAACTGACTTCCCACTATAATGATTCTCATTTGTAATCAATGCGAGGGTAACAGACACAAACATGAGTCATCTTCACTAATGTATTCCAGTGACCCCCACAAAGCAAAGGGAGTAAAAATGAACTTCTTTTCGTTTGTTGCTCTTGAGGGGGCCCAGACTAAAGAACCAGAAAAGTACATCTTTAGATGCCTTGTAGAAAGTATATCAGCTGATTCTGCAAACACTTCAGTCCACTTCATACAGGCTTTAGCACAAAAGGCACAGGGAGATTTATAATAAAAAATAACAATAACCAAAGCTTTGGGAAATTCTTCCCTGCAGAGACAGAAAGTCCTGGTGGACATAAAGGAGATGGCAAACGACTGGTCAAAGCATTCCTTGCATTGCCGTTGCCTACCCAGCAACCAGAAGAGACACACTTTATTAGAGGGGAGAGCAATGAGGCCCAGAGATGTTAAGTAACTTCTTTAAGGCCACAGAACCAAGACCCAAATCCCTGAGTGCAAAGAGGGAGGGGACTGGATGGCTAACATAGAATCCCATAGGCTGGATGAGTGTAAGGGACAGGAAAATAACACAGAACCACCAATTTAAATTTGATAGTTGCCCAGCATAACCGTTCCACACTCTTCAGGTAAGGCTTACTTTTTCTTGGAGCCGACCAATATTAGTGAAAGAAACCAAGCCAAGCTTTCAACCAAGAAAGCACAAGAAAGGTGGTATTCTAAATAACGTAAAACTATATTATGTGATCTGGATGAATAAACCAGGCCAGAGGTCCTGGGCCAGAGCTACCCATTAGAATCATCTGCGGCAGGGGGTGGGGGTGGGGGGAGGGTTCTTTGTTAATATGCTGCTCAAACACCACCCCCAGAGAATCAGATGTGATCACTCTAGTATGGGGCCCAGGCAACTACTCCTGGATCTTGCCTAGTATGTAGTCAGGGTTGAGAACCACCAACGGGCAGGAGGGATATTTTCCCCCTCTTTTTCGTATAAAGCAAAATATGTCTTGCAGATTTATACCTTGGAGTCTCAATCTGAGTAGCACTGGACAAGTCATTTAACCTCCCTGAGTCTGCTTTTTCATCTACCTACTAACCACAGTGCAGAGGGAATACACCTAATTTACCCTGGTTTGCCCAGTGCCAGGGCCTGGATGGGACCAGCATTTGATAAAATGTTTATTGTCAAAGTGAGTGAACTGAGTGAATCCAATCTCCCTTCTGGCTCTGTCTTTCCAGGACTACTCATTCATTCACTCAACAAATGTTAATAGTAAGTTATTTATTACCCACATGCAGGCACTGTTCCAAGGGCTTGGATTACATCTGTGAAAAAATTAAGACTCCTGCCCTCATGGAGATTCAGTTCCAGCAGGAGAGAGATAGACTATAAACAATGAACCCAAGGGGCGCCTGGGTGGCTCAGTTGGTTAAGCATCTGACTTTGGCTCAGGTCATGATCTCACGATTTGTGGGTTCAAGCCCTGCATCGGGCTCTGTGCTGACAGCTCAGAGCCTGCAGCCTGCTTCAGATTCTGTGTGCCCCTCCCCCACTTCTGCTCTGTCTCTTTCTGTCTTTCAAAAATAAAAAAATAAAATTTTTTACATAAAAAAAAATAAACAATGGACCCAATAAAGGAGTAGTAAATCCCAATAAAGGGAGTAAACTCCCAATAAAGGAGTAGAAGTTGACAAGGAGTAAGGAATGACTAGCATGGCTGTGAAAAATTACAGGGAAAGATCTAAAACAAGAAAGGAACTCAGCACTTCGGAAGACTTTTTCCTCCAGAAGCATCTGAATTTTCCAGAAGAGGTTGTTAAAATGCTGAAAAACTGAGAGTGATGACAACTTCACTGAATTAGGGGGACAAAAAAAATGGAGTTCAGGGGCTGCTAAAAATGGTTAGTCTGTGGGTGCCTGGGTGGCTCAGTCGGTTAAGCATCCAACTTCGGCTCAGGTCATGATCTCACAGCTCGTGGGTTCAAGCCCCACATCAGGCTCTGTGCTGACAGCTCAGAACCTGGAGCCTGCTTCAGAGTCTGTGTCTCCCTCTCTTTGTCCCTCCCCTGCTCACGTTCTGTCTCTCTCTCTCTCTGTCTCAAAACTAAATAAACATTAAAAAAAATATTTTTTTATGCCTAATCTGACAAATCCCCCTCACTTGGGGTTAAGACCTCCAGGGGTAACACTCTACCAATAAAAGTGAACCAAAGCTATAATGTGATATAAATAAACCCAATTGTATCAGTAACTAAATATAGAGGAACCAAATTTTCCCATTAAAAGACAAATATCATCAAACTACGTAAAAATCAAAACCCAAATATATGCTACTTGTAAGAGCCTCACATTAAATGTACAAACACAAAAAGACAGAAAATAAAACTCTTTTTAAAAAGATACATTATGGAAACACTAACCAAAAGAAAGCTGATATGTCTGTGTCAATATAGACACGGTAAACTTTACAAGCCCCACATCGGTCTCTCTCCTGTCAGTGCAGGGCCCACTTCGGGTCCTCTGCCCCTCTCTCTCTCTCTCTGCCACTCCCCTGATTGTTCTCTCTCTCTCCCAAAAATAAATAAAACATTAATAAATATATTTTCTTAAAAAAAGAAAAAACATACTAGAGCTAAAAAGAAACATTTCAAATGATAAAATTGAATGAAATATTCAATTTGCTAGGAAAATGCAATAATTATGAATTTATATGCATAAAATACATAGCAAAAATTTTACAGAAAAAAGTAACTATACAAGTTCACAATCAAAATATTAATGGTGGAATTATATTAGAAATCAATTATACTAGAAAAATCTCGAAAATTCTTGAAAATTAACCAAATGATCAAATCTAAATAATCTGTGGCAGAAGAAAAATTACAAAGTAAATTAGAAACAAATTCAAATCATGATAATGAAAATAATATATGCCAAAACTTGTGTGACATAGCTATAGCCAAGATTAGGGGGAAAGGTATAGCCACAAATATATATATTATAAAAGAAGAAGGACTTAAAAATCAAGAAGTTAAGCACTCATCTCCAGAATTAAAAAAACAAAATACATCAATTACACCCAATGAAAGTTGAAAATATAAAATATAAAGATAACAGAGATTAATAAAATAGGTAAAAAAAGAGATGGAATTTTTGACAAGACTAATAAAATCAATAAACTCCTGGCAAGACTATGAGAAAAGAGAGAGAAAGCACAAATAGCAAATATCAACAACAAAACTGGAGCCATCACTACAGATCCTACAGGTCCTTTAAAATTCACAGGAGGAGATTATGAATAATTTATGCCAATAAATTGGATATTTTAGATTATTTGGACAAATTACTAGAAAAATCCATCAATTTAATATTTATGTAGGCTTGATCTTAATTGATCCAGGAATCAACAGGCAATTCAGTTGTTTCTAACTTTGGCTATTATGAATAACGCTGCTATGAACACGAGTGTGCTAGTATCTGTTCCAGTTTCTTGCTTTCACCTCTTTTGAGTATATACTCAGAAGTAGAAGTGCTGGATTATATAGTAATTTCATGTTTAATTTGGGGGGGGGGGAGAATTTCCATATCATTTCCCACAGCAGATGTACCATTTTACATTTCCACCAGCAATGCACAAGGGCTCCAATTTCCCCGATACCTGCTATTTTGGATTTCTTATAACTAAAATGTGAAGTGGTATCTCACTGTGGTTTTGATTTGCATTTTCCTAATGACCTGTGATGTTGAGCACATTTTCATGTGATTATTAGCCACTTGTATATCTTCTTTGGAGAAATGTTGATTCAAATCCTTTGCTCATTTTTTAATTTGATTGTTTTCTTTTTTGTCATTGAATTTTAGGAGTTCTTTATATATTCTGAATATCAGTCTCTTAGTAGATATAAGATTTGTAAATATGTCTCCTATTCCATGGCTGCTTTTTCACTTTGTTAATAGTACCTTTTGATGCACAAAAGTTTTTAATTATGATGAAGTCAAATTTACTTATGTTTTCTTTTGTTGTCTGTGCTTTTGGTGTCATATTTAAGAAACGAATGCCAAACCCAATGTCATGAAATTTTTCTTCTATGTTTTCTTCTAAGAATTTTATAGTTTTAGCACTTACTAGCACTTACATTCATGTCTTTGATTCAGTTTGAGTTCATTTTTCTGTATGGTGTAAGGTAAGGGTCCAACTTCATTTTTTTTACATGTGGATATTCAGTTTTTCCAACACCAATTGTTTAACCAATGTACTTTTGAACTAATTCCTAGTGCCAATTTGTCCTAGGCTCAAAACATGGAATATATTAAAGATCAGTGCCATAGTGGGAGCTCTGGGGTACTGGGTCTATAAAGAACATAAGCATGCCTAGTCCGTCTGAAGGGCTTACTGCTATGTTGAATCTCACAAAATGACTGAAAGCTGGGTAGTGGTAATCCTACAAGTCTCCTGTTACACACACACACACACACACACACACACACACACACACACCTCTATATACATATACTATTAATATTCGAACACAAAAGGGTCACAAATCTAAGCTAGTTAAGACAGAGTATGTCTAGCACCAAAGCAAAACAGAAAAAGTACAGCACGCTTGTGAAGAACACAGTTTACAGCCCAGTTCCTCCACTTACTGTGTGAATCTGAGCAAGTTACTCACCTTTCTGTTCTTCATTTTCACCTTGTGTAAAGTTAGAGTGAGGTATGGAGATGATGACAATAATAACAGCATATACTTTGTTGTGTGGTTAAAAAGATGACATAAATTAGTATATGTAAAGTGCTTAGAAGACGACCCAGCACACAGTAAATATTAGCTATTATTACTATAATAACTTTAAGAATACTATAGATATCTAGCAAACTAAATTGATTTCTCTTTCTTTAAAAAGCCAACTGTGGATTATCCATAGTAACTCAAGACTATCAAAGCATGGGTCAAATCCCTCATTTTCTTTTAATAAACTTTTTTATTTTAAATAGTTTCAAATTTAAAGAAAAGTTGTAAAAATAGTACAGAGGGCTCCCATATACTCTAAACCTTGTTTCCTTTGTTATTACCATCTTACATTAGTGTGATACATTTGTCACAATTAATGAACCAATTTGACACATTACTATTGACTAAAGTCTATTCTTTATTCAGATTTCCTTAGTTTTTCCCTAATGTCCCCTTTTCTGTTATTGGATCCCATACTACATGTAGCCATCACAGCTTCTCAAGTTCTTCTTGGCTATGAGACTTTTTTTCTTGGGGTTTCCTTGTTTTTAATGACTCTAACAGTCTTGAGGTATAACGGTCAGGTATTTTGTAGAATCTCCCTCAATTAGAATTTGTCTGCTGTTTTTCTCATAATTAGATGGGATATGAGTTTGGGGGAAGAAAACCACAGGAGCAAAGTGCAATTTTCATCAAATCATGTCAAGGGCACATACTATTAAGATGACTTATCCCTGTTGATGTTGACCTTGATCCCCTGGATGAGGTGGTAGTTGTCTGGTGTCTCCACTGTAAGAGTGCCCTTTATCTTCCCTTTGTACACTGTATTCTTTAGAAAGATGTCACCATGCACACTCCACAGTTAAGGAGTGGGAGTTAGGCTCCCCTCCTTGAAGGAACATTATATCTATATATTACTTTGGATTCTCCTACACAGGACAATTGTCTGTTTTCCCCCATTGTTAATTGATTGATTGATTTGAAGTCTTCATTTCTAGTCAGTTGTGACTTTCTCTCCTACAAAACAAATTCTTTCTCCATCTTAAGAAGTGGCCAAGCCAGAACCTAGGTCATCTGATTCCAAGTCTCATGCCTCCTACTACATCAACCACTAAATCCCTGCAATAATCACTTTCACATCAGAGAATGTTAACTGATGAGGGAACTTCAGCTGATTATCACCTGTAAGCCATTTATTAATTTATATGTCTGTGAAATCAAGATGAAATGTGTATTAGATAAGCAATTGTGAACAACTACTGAATGCCAGATATTAAAACACATACACATTTTCTAAAACTCTGTTGGAGGTGGGGGGAGTGCCTGGGTGGCTCAGTCGGTTGAGTGTCCGACTTCGGCTCAGGTCATGATCTCACAGTTCATGAGTTCAAGCCCTACATGGAGCTCTGTGCTGATGGCTCAGAGCAGGGAGCCTGTTTCAGACTCTGTTTCTCCCTCTCTCTGCTCCTTCTCTGCTCATGCTCCATCTCTCTCTGTCTCTCAAAAATGAATAAACGTTAAAAAAAAATTTTTTAACTCTGTGTGTGTGTGTGTGTGTGTGTGTGTGTAAGACAGAGAGAAAGACAGAGATTATTTAGAGTCCTCCCAAAATATATATTGCAATATTTTGAAACTAACTTATCTTGATATGCTATCTAATATAAGATATCATCACTAGAAATGAGACAATAGAGATTAATATGGGTAATTAAATTTATACTCAGCCACCACAAAAAGTGCCCCACCAACAAGTCTCAGTGAGATAGATCGTGGCTGCAAAGAAGCAGACAGAGGAATTCATTTTTGGTGAAATTCCATTCAAATATGAATAGACACTAAGAGAAAGGCAGTAGGGTATATTGGGAATCTGTTGACTTCATTCCCAATATCTATTTTCCCTCATTCTAAGAATAGTACCCCAATTTCCTTAAGAAAAGACCTCTTTCCAATCTTGATCCATGCGGTTTAGCTGTGGCACATGACCCCGGCTTTGGCCAATCAGCAGAATCCAACCCCCTAGTCGCAATGATTGGATTAGATGTGCACACATGACCCAAGTCAGTCCAACCAGACCTAATCTCAGGACTTTTTAGAGCAACTAAAGAATAGACGCTTTCTGTTCCTTTAATGCTGCCCCAGAGCTGCCAGGGGTCACTATCTGGAATGTGAGAATAAAGCCAAGACAGGAAAGTGGGGCTGAGAAGTGGAGGGACTCACGGCCCATGTGATATTAGTTGAGCCCCCTGATACTGCCATGCCTCTACTTTTCAGTCACATGAACGTACGACTTCCTTCTTGCTTAAGCTATCTGAATTGAGTTTTCTGTTGCTTGCAACCCAAAGAGTTTTAGTTAATACAGACAGCATGGAAAACCTTTGATCTCTCCTGGTCTTCAAACCTCTCTGGTCTTCATTTTTCCCCATCCATAAGATGACAAAATTAGATACCATTTAATCACTCAAGTCCTTATAGGAATGTAAATACATTTAAGTAACTACATTTCTACTTAAAAACCCAAACACTTCGTTGTATTTCTGGTCTGTTCATACTTCCGCAAACACACAGAAATCACAACCACCTTAAAATCAGTACTTCCATTGGCTTTTAGCTGTCATTAATCACATTACTGAACTTTATAAGTGACTGTGTAAGGTAATAATGATTTTAATAAAACTAATTTTATCTTTAGAGGTTTTTTTCTATAAGTTAAAATATAAAATCATGCTTTCAATAGTTATTTCTGATGGCGTTGGGCAAAGGTATTAAGCCATGCAGAAAAACTGCCTCCAATCCAGATGAAAATGGTTTTACATTGCAAGTTCATCTCAAAACAATGGCCTGCCCATCCAGCATGGCTCTTGATTGCCAAAAATAAAATGATGTGATGATTACAGTTAATACTGCTCCATTCCGATTCATTCCACATAGTGTTCAACTAAGTAGTATGTACTTGAGAGCTGTGCTCAGCACCTGGTATAAAGAGTTTTTATTATATATTATATGGAGGAGAAAACAGCTGTGATAATGTGAAGAAAGCACTGCATTTGAGGACAGATGACTCCATTCTCAACCCCTGCTGTGTGACCTTGGGCACATCACCAAGAATCTCTATCCACTTCAGTTTTCTCATCTATCAAGTAGAGGAAATGCTTCCTCCAAACAATGTGATAATTACAAAACATGAGGGAAGAAACCTCACACATGGTTAGACATGTAAGTAACTGGATATTTCATTTGAATCTGAATGCCCATGAGAACATTTTTATTATAAATCCCCACCCACGCCCATCCCCAGAAGACTGTTCCTGGTGTTTTGAGATCCTGAGCTTAAAGTCTTCGGTGAAGACAGCCATGGATATGCCACTCCTGACTCTGACATTCATCTCATTGGCTTTCACTTACTTCTGCAAAATTGGAGAACTGGCCAAGATGAATTCTAGAATCCCTCCAAGTGCTGAAAGTCTATGAAATATGGTGCCATTTGTTGGTTCAAAAACTTGGAAACTTCCCAAAGGAAAAGTAAAACTGGCCTCCATACACAAAGGGCAAGGAGAGACCAAAGAATGAGGCAGGCCACTCCAGATGCAGGGGGAAGGTAAATAAGCAAGGGAACTTACATACCAGGCTTGTCTTGGGTGGTAGATCACTGTATCTACCTGAGAAATCTTACAAGTTTACACAGAGGCTTTAACTAGGTTCAGTCACTGTCCAAATGGTCCGAACAATTCTTTACTCCCTCAAGGCTGCATCCTAGAAAATGGCTCTGACTACAGGAACAGGGGGAATGATGTATATTCCAAGGGTGGGGAGGGACTGGGGAGCCTTTGATTGCCCGGGTTCAGCTTATGAGTCACCCCACGGTCATGTCCTCTTGATTATCTCCTCCAATACCATTTTAATCATCGCCCATTGACCATTTTAATCAATGGCCATCGGAATGGTGAGTTCCCTAGATTGTTAGCCTTGCAATGAAAAGCAAAGAATGCCATCTCCTCTCCGCTCCCAGTTTTCTGCAAAAAAGAGCACTTCGCTGTCAGGCCGTGAGTAGGACAGGCCTGGATGACCCCACATGACATGGGAACAGAGGGATTCATGGTAAGCAGAGGTTCACACTGAACTCTTGACCTGAGGATTCAATTGTTTTATGAGCTTCTGTGAGCCACAAACTCTCCAGAATTTCCAGAACTGCCATCTCCCTGAAGTTGGTTTGTTTGTATTTGTTTAGTACTGGGGAGAAGGGGGTGCTGTGCCTTAGGAGCCATATCAAGCCTGCAAAACATCCCATTCCCACTCCTTTCCCAAGTGCACTGCCCATCCCCATTCCTGCAGACATTCACCAGGTTCAGGTTGTAGGAATCAAGTTGCCTGGGGATGACCGCTAGGCAACAAGGGATCTCCGGCCCGCCCACCATGCTTTGGCTCATCGTTGGATGCAGGAGATCCCTCCCCACAGCCCACTTGAACTCGTTTACACTGAACTCATTAAAACTAACAATAGAAGTGCTCTACATAAACCCTCATCAGCTAGTTCCTTAACAAACAAGTGGGCTCAGATGATATTATAACCCACAATGACCATTGGAGAGGCTCTGTTTCTCCTTGTAACATACCGAATGTGTCTGATGGGTGCCTGCGCCTAGGAGAGGGGACTACACAGGGTATCTTGAAGGACACCCAACCAGATGTTAAAGCCCTTTCTCAAGCTCTATCCAGCCACTAATGCCGCGGATGGCCTAGCATACTTTTTTCTGGCCTCATTTCCTCCTCAGTGAAATGAGGCAATTGGACCAATGACATCTAAGGCCACTTATTCATGGTGGCACAAGTGCCCTGGCAATCTCTCTATTTCTCCCAAAGGAGCTCAGCAGACAATAGGAACCAGATTGAGGCATGAATCACTGGACTGGAGGGGCAGTGCTCAGGCTGAGCCAGAGAAAAGAACTCTCCGTTGACAGGCCCTCCAGAGCCAGAGCCACAGGAAGCTGGGCTCTTCCATGCAATGACCACAGAGTTGGGCAAGCAGAGTGTCAAAGGGAATTAGGGCCACAAACAGGCCGGGAGTGAACATCTGGGCTGCTGTGTGCCCAGGCAGGGACAGTAACGAGAAGACGTAAGTCTGGCCTGTGAGTAGAAGCTGCAAGTAGCCATCCAAGGGAGGATCTTGGGGCTCAGGCTGTATAAGAAGATAACACAAATGGAAATCCATATGGAGGTTCCTCAAAAAGTCAAACATAGAATTGCCATATGACCCAGCAATTCTGTTCCTAGTTATATACCCCCGAGAGTTGAAAACAGGTACTCAAACAATTAGTTATATAATCGTGTTCATAGCAGCATTAGTCACAATGGCCAAAAGGTAGAAATAACCCAAATGAACGGATGAATGGATAAATAAAATGTCATATGTATACACAGTGGAATATTATTCAGCCATAACAAGGAAGGAGCTACTGATACATGCTATAATGTGGATGAATCTCAAATTATGCTAAGTGAAAGAAGCCACACACAAAAGGTCACAAATTATATTACTCCATTTGCATGCAATATCAAGAACGGGTAAATTCATAGAGACAGAATGTAGATTGGTGGTTGCCAGCCACCGGGGGGAAGGGAAGAAGGGGAGCAACTATTTAATAAGTGTAGCATTTCCTTTCGGGGTGATAAAAACATTTTGGAACTAGACAGAGATGTTGATTGCACAACATCGTGAATGTGCCAAAAGCCACAGAACTGTTCACCTTAAAATGGTTACTTTTATATCACGTGAATGTACCTCAATAAAAATTTTTTTTTAGAGAATACAGATCCCATGGATATACCTGGGATGATATATAATTCAGGCCACTTGGGATTATGAGAAACCAAGGGATATTTCAAGACCTTATTGTCTCTCTACTGTAATACACACAACATCCATCGGTGTTCCTTTCTATGCATGAAGCTTCTTCCCAATGCACCATGGTCAAAGCCTTTTTTTTTTTAATGTTTATTTATTTTTGAGACAGAGAGAGACAGAGTGCAAGCGGGGGAGGGGCAGAGAGAGAGAGGGAGACACAGAATCTGAAACAGCCTCCAGGCTCCGAGCTGTCAGCACAGAGCCCGACGTGGGGCTCGAACCCACGAACCGTGAGATCATGACCTGAGCCGAAGTCGGCCGCTTAACGGACTGAGCCACCCAGGCGCCCCGGTCAGAGCCTTTAGAATAGAACGCTAGAATTCTCCAGTAAGAGGTGCTTTTTTCCAGGTTTCAGGTTAAGAGTTTATGTCAAGAGGCAAACAACCGGTCATCTGGAGGAGCCACGAAGAAGCAGGTCTCTTGGTGAGCGAGCTCTGGCAAGAGGAAAGAGTCTCCATTCTGGGACAGAAGACCCAGCTTTACCAAGGAGGCTGTTTTTAAGGGAATCACAAACATACAAGAGTAGGAAAGTAGGCTCTCAACTTTCCCCAAATTCCCACAGGCTCGGCTTGAAAAACACCTCTTCTAAACATACAAAACATCTCTAAAGACCCTTGCAGGTGAGGGAAGCAAGAGAAACTTCACATAAATGACAACTGTGATGTTTAAAAAGGGTCAGCATCATTTTTAGCAGCATTTTTTAACACTATGAAGGTCAAACAGAATAATAACAATTGTTTTTCTTAGGAAACAACAACAACAAAAGAGTGCTTCCCTTTGGGTCAGTACAGCTCCCAAATCCCCACCCCACCCCCTGTGCTACCCTCCCTTTGTAAAAGACAAAAATAATAACATTAAATTGAGTTCTCTCCAACTGAGAGTTTATTTTAGGCCTCATAGAAATGCTAATATTAGTTCTCATTTCTCTGTCTCTATTATTTTCTCATTATGAGGCTTTTCTATAGAAGTAAAAGAATTCCCTTTTGCACAACCAAAAAAACCAATGGCCAATTTTAAAGAGTGAAAATGAAGCTAGAGGAGCACAAAAATTCCTGGTCAGGAGAAAGGAGGTTGTTCTCAGGGCAGGGGGTGGGGGGGGGGCATGTTAAAAAATATTATATGGAGATTAAAGCAGAAGGGAAATTTGCATTTTGCTGAATATTAAGATGAACCTTTTTCTGCCTAAGCCGGGATGAACAACACTTTTTGTAATCAGACCATTACACAATCAAGAACTTTTAAGAAATACTCTATTATCCCATAATGCCATTAAAATTAATTTGGTGATTTTAACAAAATACTAAGGAACCCATGCCAATTATTAAAGGAACAATGCACTGAGTATGTCTTTTTTTTTTTTATTTTTTTATTTTAACGTTTATTTATTTTTGAGACAGAGAGAGACAGAGCATGAACGGGGGAGGGGCAGAGAGAGAGGGAGACACAGAATCGGAAGCAGGCTCCAGGCTCTGAGCCATCAGCCCAGAGCCTGACGCGGGGCTCGAACTCACGGACCGCGAGATCGTGACCTGAGCCGAAGTCAGACGCTTAACCGACTGAGCCACCCAGGCGCCCCTGAGTATGTCTTTTAAAAGAAGAAGGAGAAGGAGAAGGAGAAGGAGAAGGAGAAGGAGAAGGAGAAGGAGAAGGAGAAGGAGAAGAAGAAAGATCTTAATAAAATGGTTGCAGTGTTTCAGGCTCAAGAAAAAGTCAAGATAAATTACAAGTATTTAAATATGATTTAGGAAGTCCATGCCAACCCTTCTTAAAATAGTCATAAAGTGGGGCTATATTTGATTATACATTCTAAAAGACAATAGGATGAGCCTATCAATATAAACCTAGGCCAAAATGGAATTCTTAAAAGCAAACTCCTGGCTCAAATCAGGTGACTTTCAAAATATTATATAGTGTAGTATTGGTATCAAACATGAGAGTTGTAATTAAAATTAATGAACCACACCATTGACAAGTTTGGCTAAATAAGAACCAAAAAACTATAAGCCTCTAAAGAGAAAAACAACGAGCACTAACAGAGCCAAAAGAAAAATGATAAATTAGGGAAAAGAGATTTAAACAGAAAGGACAAGGCTTAATTTCCGTCAATAACAAAGAGCTATTGCAAATCAATGGGAGGAAAAAAAGGTAACCCAAAGGAAAATTAGGCAAAAATAAGAACAGGTAATTCTTAAGAAGTGTTCTCCCTCACTTATAATATTTAAAATGCAAAGAGAACCAATGAGATGCCAAGTCTGTCTATCAGTCAACACACACAAGAAGAAAGAAAAATAGGAAAACCCATAAAGACAAAAATGTGGGTAAATAGGCATTCTCATATGCTGTTAGTAAATTGCAAAACTGTCCAACATTTTTGCATAGTAATTTAGCAATATTAGAATATTCGATGATGTGGCTTTTGACATCTATGTACATATTATGTCACCGTGTGTGTGTGTACAGTCACTTAAACATTATTTATGAGTGAAAAAATGGAAACAATGTACTTCAGTAAAGACTAAAACATAGTCACACAACCACACAAAGGAATACTATTCAGCCATCAAAAAGAATGAGTTCGCTTTCTGTTTTAAGACATATTCAAAGTAAGATGCTCAAAACAGACAAAGAAAAAGTCACAGAACAGGATTTATAGGATGCTTTTATTTCTATACATTATAGTTGCGTGTATAGATGAGTATTTGCATACGCTTCATGTATGCTTCTGTGTAAAACTACACACCAAAATGCAGACAGTGATTGGTGCAGAAGCGTGAGATTAGCAGAAGGGTTGGAAGGAAGATCAGGTGAGTTTACCAATGGGCTTTTTTCACTATATTTTCACAGATTTTAATGCCCTGACATAGTCTGACGGTTGTTCTTAAAAGGGCCCATGAAGATGTAAAACTATGAGCAAAATTAATGTTTTTAATTCAAGTTAATAAAATTTGCCTATATAATTGTTCTGCAAGAATTTAAAGTGCCATTGATGTACTCTTCAGAAAAATCTCTGGGAATTGGCGTAGGGATTAGTCAAGCCTTTGAGGTAAGGTTGCCAGATTTAGTAAATTCAAAATATAGACTCCCACTTAAATTTGAATATCAGAGAAACAAAGTGTAATATCTGGGAGGCAGGCAGAATAAACTTAGAAGACTCACACAACCTGATTTCAAGTCTTACTGTGAAACTATAGTAACCAAGACAGTATGGAATTGGCAAAAAGATAAATACATAAAGTCAACGGAGGGGCGCCAGGTGGCTCGGTCAGTTAAGAGCCCAACTCTTGATTGATTCAGCTCAGGTCATGATCTCATGGTTTGCAAGTTTGAGCCCCACATCGGGCTCCACACGGACAGTATGGAGCCTGCTTGCTATTCTCTCTCTTTCTCTGCCCCTTCCACGCACTCTCTGTCTCAAAATAAATAAATAAACTTAAAACAAATAAAGTCAATGGAATAGAATAGAGTCTAGAAATAGACCCACATACTATGGTCAAACGATTCCAATAAAATTTCCAAGATAATTCAGTGAAGATAGTCTTGTCAACAAATGTCTCTAGAACAACTGGATAGCATGTGCCAAAAGTGAATACAAATTACCAATACACTGCACCACATACAAATATCATCTCAAACTGGGTCAGAGACCCAAGTCTAAACTTCAAACAATACAATTCTAGGAGAAAACAGAAGGAAATCTTCATGACCTTAGGTCAAAGATTTCTTAGAACACAGAAAAGCACGAACCACAAAAGGAAACAATTAATAAATTAGACTTCATCAATACTTAAAAACAGCCCTTTGAAAGACACTGTTAAGGGGCGCCTGGGTGGCTCAGTCGGTTAGGCGTCCGACTTCGGCTCAGGTCACGATCTCGCGGTATGTGAGTTCGAGCCCCGCGTCGGGCTCTGTGCTGACGGCTCAGAGCATGGAGCCTGTTTCAGATTCTGTGTCTCCCTCTCTCTCTGACCCTCCCCCGTTCATGCTCTGTCTCTCTCTGTCTCAAAAATAAATAAATGTTAAAAAAAAAAATTGAAAAAAAAAAAAAAAGAAAGACACTGTTAAGAAAATGAAAAGACAAGCCACAGATTAGGAGAAAATATTTGCAAGCCACATATCAAATCAAGGGTTTGTACTCAAAATATAGAAAGAACTTTGTACCCATCAAGGGAGAAGCATAGATGGCAAATGCATATTTTTTTAATGTTCAAAATCATTAACCATTAGGAAAATACAAATTAACATCACAACGTAAGAATACTGCACATCTGTTAGAACCGCTAAAATCTAAATCACCCACAATACCAAGAACTGGTAAGGATGTAAGCAACTGAAACTCTCACTTGCTGCAGATAAAAATGCACAATGCTCTAGCCATCCTGGAAAACAGTCTGGCAGCTTCCTATAAAATTGAATTTGCACTTACCACACGACCCAGTAATCCCGCTCCTGGGTATTTACTTGAAACGAAAATTGTGTGCCTGCTTAACGACCTCCACGTGAACGTGTATGGCAGCTTTCTGCACAATCACCCAAAACCGGAAACAATCCACATGTCATCAGTTGGTGAAAGAACAAACAATAATATATCCATGCGATGGAATACTATGCAGTAATAAAAAGAAACAAATGCTGGATACATACCACCGCATGGCTCAATCTCAAAAGCACACATATTGTATGATCTCATTTATATGATATTATGGAAAAGTAAAACCATAAGGGCAGAAATCAGACCGACGGTGGCCAGAGGCATGAGGCTAGAGACAGAGTTCACTACAAAGGGGCATAAGGAAATGTATGGGGGTGATGAGCTGTTCCATACCTTGATTACGGTGGTAGTTATAGAACTGAATGCTTAAAAGGGTGAATCTCACTGTGTGTGAGTTATAACTTAATGGGAAAAAAAGAAAGAAAAAAGTCTGGAAACCCTTTGTACAAGGAACGACACGGAGGTCAGTTTGAAGTTAGAGGTTTTGTTTTTCTTTTCGCGGTTCCTGCGCAAAGCCTTCCCTTTCTAAGGTAATATACTGAGGAGATATTTAACACTTTGCCTGCTCTAATACATTCCACGTTGCTTGAAAATTAAGCATGATAGCCAAATTATATATAGAAAGAGCCCAAATGTCATCAACTGATGATAAAGAAGATGTGGTCTATATACACAACGTGAGATCAAAAAGAATGAGATCTTGCCATTTGCAACAACGCGGGTGGAACTAGAGTGTATTATGCTAAGGGAAATAAGTCAGAGAAAGTCAGATATCATGATTTCACTCATATGTGGAATTTAAGAAACGCAACAGATGAACACAGGGAGAGGGAAGGAAAATCAGGTAAAAAGAGAGAGGAAGGCAAACCATAAGAGACCCTTCAATACAGAGAACAAACTGAGGGTCGCTGGAAGGTGGAGGATGGGTTAAATCAGTGACGGGCACCAAGGAGGGGCACTTGTTGGGATGAGCACTGGGTGTCACGTGCAAGTGATGAATCCCTGGGTTCTACTCCTGAAACCCATACGACACTGTATGTTAACTAACTTGAATTTAAATAGAGAGATTTTTTTTTTAAATGAAGCGCGCAGTTCTTCTTTAATGAAGAACACACGTCAACAATCTAACCTGAATGTCGCGGAGACTGGCCATCCCCCTCACTGGGTGTGCTTCCATCTGGGCGGAAATCGGCCCATTTACTACAGACTCTGGTTCTGATTTCCCGCGAAAAAAAGTACCAGCTCGTTTTCATCGCTCGTGATTACTTCCGCCACAGGATGCCTCCCGTGAAGGAGTTTCAATTTGCCTCTGAAACCCAAAGGGGATGACAAAATGTTTCTTTAAATTAACTACAAGCAGCAGATAAAGGCCAGCATTGAAATTCTAAAGGATGTGCTAGCTTTCAGGAACTGCTAGCAAAGATAGCAGACACGTTTCTCTTCTCAAGAGGCGATTTCTTTTAAATACACTTTAATCAAATCCTCGCTCTTCTTTAAGAGCCTTATGCTTTTTCTCTCTCTTGAAGAAAGAAAAACCGTACCATTGTACAAACGCAGAGCATCCTTATAGAAACTAAAACTGCCAGAATGGGGAGCATTACCCCTGCTTCCTCTCCTGGTCCCCTGGGGCACTCACGTTCAAGGTCATAAACATGGCACGGGTTGAGGGAAGTGCAGTACAGTAGTAATAAAACACTCTACTCGAAGCCACAGCGCCAGGGCCCAGATCGCCCACTGTCACCGAGCGGTGTGACCCCCAGGTAGGTTTCCTTAGCCATCCACTTGTATAAAAATAGTTTGTATGGTCAGAGCTTGTGGGAGGGCTTCACGAGCTACTCCCCTTAATCTTTCCAACCATCCTATTTATGAGTGAGGAACCAGGGTAAAGAAACCTAATAAGCTTATCAGTGGGCATAGGTTCTAATCTCTAAATTCACACCCCAGCTCCTGGCAGCTACCATTTCCTTTGCCTCCTGCCTCCCTGCAGACCGGCCATAACCGTAGCGTCCAAACACGTTAAACCAAGGCCTGAAGGGCAATGAAAAGCTAAAGTCTGTGAGGATGATTCCTGGGATTAAAGCAATCTGAAGACAACAAGGGTTTTGTTTATCTGTCCATGTGTCTCTCTGCCCTGGAACCCGGCTGTAGACACCCTTCAAAGAGAAGGGACCGGGGGAGGAAGAAAAAAGGGGGAGCAAGGAGGACCAGCCTTTAGCGAAGTCAAATACAGTAAAACCTTGCAGCGTGAGTAACTTGTTCTGTGTGTGTTCCGCAAGATGAGCAAACATTTCTAATAAATTTTAATTTGAGGAACGAGCGATATCTTGTAATACGAGTAGTACACGATGCCCCAAAGTCACATGATCACAACTGAACCCATGGTTCTTGAAATTCACTTTGATATACAAGTGCTTTCGGTTATAAGCATGTTTCCAGAATGCTCTATTTTTAAAAATTTTTTTAATGTTTATTTTTGAGAGAGAGAGAGAGACAGAGAGACAGAGTGTGAGTGGGGGAGGGGCAAAAAAAGAGAGACACACAGAATCTGCAGCAGGCTCCAGGCTCTGAGCTGTCGGCACAGAGCCCGATGCAGGGCTCGAACTCACGGCTGCGAGATCATGCTCTGAGCCGAAGTCAGTCATTCAATCAACTGAGCCACCCACGCACCCCTACGTGTTTCCAGAACGAATTATGCTCACAAACCAAGGTTGTACTGTAAATGAAAATGCAAAGGTAAATTCTTTCCAACATTTACAGAAATATTCAGCAAACATCTTCCTTTGTCAAGGACCAGATAAATATCTTCAGCTTTGTGGGCCATCATATCGTCACAACTACTCAACTTCGTCACTGGAGCTCCTAAGCAGTCACAGACGATACTTAAAAGCACGGGTGTGGCTGTGTTCGATAAAACCTTATTGACGGACATTGAAATTTTAATTTCCCATATGTTCACGCATCGCAAGATATCATTCTCATGTTGATTTTTTCCCAACCATGTAAAAACGTTAAAATCCATTGTCAGCTCTTAGCGTGGAGGGGAAGGAGAGACACGACGTGGACTGTCCTTTGCCCACCCCTGATTTAATTCGTAAGAAAAGTATTTTGAAAAGAAAGCTTTATTAGAGGATTAGAAGCCAAGGCTACTGCAAAGGATTTACTGAAAACTATCATGCACTGCCCAGAACAGACCCGGAACTAGGGGAAGTTATTAAACAGGCTAAATCTGTCTTCATGTGCTTTCCTAATCCTAACCAGTGTCCCTCCCCGTGTGCCTAGATCTGCCCCATGGTGCCCGGTGCCCTGAGGGTGCCCGCAGTTGCACCCCACTGAAGCCAGCTGGGTATTCAACAGTATTTGTGGGGCACCTACTGTGTGCACTGGGTACCTGTCAGCCGTCTAGTTGCCCGTCCCTGTCTTGGGTCCTGTTCTGCCCTCACTCGCCCTGGGGGGCAGGGAGGAGTGATGAGGGAAGCCTCTTCTCTTGAAGACACTCCCTAAGACTCACACCATGAATGTTGACTGAAGACAGGTTAGTGTTCAAATAAAGCAATGAACAATTCCATACAAGTCTAGGCCAGAGCACACGCTCAGTTCACATTGTTCTCTGTGCCTGGCACCCACTTGGTCAGTGGAGTACAGAGGAGGAACCGACCAACAGAAGTGGATGCTGTGCGGAGTCAGCACCAGACTCCAAGTCTTCTAGCATCTGATACCTCGGAACCAAAGAAATGAGTCTCTACTGATGGAATTTCGGTCTCTTTGGAAGTCAGGTAGGAAAGAATTTTTTTTTTTTTTTTTTTTGGTCCAAGGGAAAGGGCTTTCTAAGCTCCCCACTTTTGTAAAGAAAGGCATGAAATAAATAAGTCTCCTATTGTAGGTGTGCACAATGGCTTTTTATTGGGGGCCTCCTGGGCTATTACTGGGCCAGATACGTTTCCAAGCTACGACAGCCTGTAAGGTCGGCATCAGGATTCCACGAGGAAACCAAACCACAGGACAGTGAGTTACTTAATCCAATGCACTCAGAGCTGGATTCCAATCCACACTGGCCTCTTTCCACTCCAGAACACACCACCCATCAGGCTCCCTCGCGGAGACTTCCAGTCTACTTTGAGATGCAAACCCCTGCCATTTGAGGAGAACGTGGGCGAGGAATGCCAGGCCCTTCGCAACTGGATGCTCTTCTGGTGAGAATGACCGAGCGCAGGCGTGACTGTATTTGCGTTCTCTGCGTGCGCTACATGCTAGGCAGGGGGTCGGGGGAGGTTGCGGGGAGACGATGAGGGTCTAGCAGGCACTTCTCACTCCCGGTCATACAGAGTCACCCGGACAGCATTTAAAAATCACCAGTGCCCGGGCTCCGCCCGAGACCAGTTCAGTCAGAATCCGGGGGAACAGGGGACAGTTGGACACAGGCACTCACCTTTGTTAAAGCTCGCAGGGGATTCTTAGAGGCAGCCAGGGTTGGGGGCCAGCTGTGTGGGTGAGGGGAGCATCAGGGAAGGAGGGAGGGGTAAACATAAAGAAATTCTGTCCACAAAACTTTGCTGTGTTATTGGATTTTCTGTTTGGGGGACAAGAGTCTGTAGTCCCTGCCACTGGGTTAAACAGCTCTGACCACAGCTGCCTACTGAATCCATAAGGAGATCTAAAAATACAGCTCGGGCATTCTGCTTTCTGACTCGAATGCCCTTCAGCTGCAGATAGGTTTTTCTTTCCTGTTCGATGCTTGTGAAACGTGGCCACAAACAAGGCCATTTTGGATGGTACCATGTCACATGAGAAGCTTAAGCAAAGAAGCTAAAGACAGAATGTGTTTTTGTCAGGCGGCCAAGCTGACAAAAGTGATGTTTCCTAAGAATGCACTAGATAAACACAATAGGAAAATAACTTCATTTTAATAGCACCAAGAAAAGCAACTGTTTTTCTTTTAGCGAAATTGTCATAGGATTTTAACTCATTCGTTCCAAAGGAAAATGAGGTGACTGAGAATTTTCTGAGAAATTATTCATTTATTTCAGAATAAAAAGAAGCACACATTTATCAAAATTTTAATATAACAAATTGTTCCTTTTTTATATTTAGATTTTAGCATAATGCATCCAAGTAGGGAGAAAAAGCTGAGCCCGTTCACTGAAGATGATCACAGGCACGGAATAAACTGCCTGTGATCCTATATAATCCTATTCTATATGGAAATTTTATAATCCTTTTCTTGGGATAAGTTGTATTTGTGCAACATTTTACTTTTCTAAAAAAATGTCTTAAAATTCATTCTCCCATAGTTCTTTCCACTTATTGATAAAACTTCCCCATATTCCCATTTGTGAATTTCATCTTTTCTATAAAGAAGGCAAACACATTAGTCCATCGTAGAGGTATGAACACTGAGGTTCAAAGTTGACAGAAAAGCCAGAGAAAGAAGCGATGTCTCTTGACCCCTCCGCTAATATCGGACATGTTGCACACAATGCCGTGTGAGTTTGTGAGCATGCATGTGTGAGTTTGTGTGCATGTGTTTGTGTGCACGTGAGTCGTGTGCATGCGTGCACGTGAGCTTATGTGTGCACGTGTGTGCAAAAAGTCCGCTAGAGAAAACTAATGCTGTGCAAAGAGCCAGAATTCTCTTCTGTTCGTTAGCAACCTCCGATCGAAAATGGATTCATCACAAACAGAACCACTGTTTCAAGTCAGCATGTTTAATCAGAAGAGAGGATCCTAGAATCAGCTTTGCGAGTAAAATTAACTTGCATAAAAAGCAGCTATGCCAGCCCCTTTTCTCTCCAAGTGCAGTCATTGACACATTTCCTTATAATCCCAAAGGATAAGATTCCCAGGGAACATGCAAGGAGGAAACAAACAGGTGTCTGACAGCTTGAATACTTGGCAAAGAATTATTTCACGATAATAAAAAAAAAGGTTTACAAACAAAAGAACACAAATTAAAATAATACAAATAATCCCTACTTTGGCCCAACAGAACGGAAGAAAAGAAACACTGGCCCGGCCACTGTGCCTCTGATACCTACCTGCTTCGCCAAATGAACCCGAAAGGTGAGAAGAGCAGTCTCAATCCTTTAGAAGTTGGAGATTTTTTCAAACCCACCAGAAATATTTGTATTTCTTTTAGTTAGTGCCCATTTGCTTGTCATCGTGGGAAAATAACTTCAGCTAGGACCCAGAATTCTAACTCTGAGGTGAAAGTCCTACTTTGTATGTGGCATAAGAATTTGCTGTCGTGGTCATTCCTGTGGCCTTTTACCCCAGCTGGACAGAGCCACTCAAGGTCACTGTTTTAGAGCAAAACCGGACTCAAATCATGTTATCTTCTTTTTACTGACAACACTCCAAGAGGTCATAGCCCTTGCTTCGGGTCCCACAGCTTAATGGCGGAACCAAGGCTGGACTTTAAACTCCACAGCTCTGCATCAAGCCAGCCACCTGGTTCAAAAGCCAGCTCTACCCTTTGCCGGCTGTGTGACCTTGGGCCGGTCATGTAACTTGTTTGCACTTTACCTACATAACAAGGACAGTAGCTGCACCCAACTCATAGGACACTGTGAAGACTGGTGAGTTACATCTAAAAGCCCCCAAAACAGTGCCAGTGCATGGAAAGTGCTTGTGAAAAGACTTAGCAACCATCATCACCATCACCATCATCACCACCACCACCATCATCACCCTCACTATCATCACCACCACCATCACCACCATTGTCGTCATTATCACCGTCATCATCATCACCATCATCACCACCACCACCACCAACACCCTCACTATCGTCACCACCATATTCACCATCGCACCATCATCATCACCACAACTACCATCACCCTCAGTATCATCACCATCACCACCACCACCATCATCACCATCATCACCATCAGCATCATCACCACCACCATCATCACCATCATTATAATCACTACCATCACCACCATTGTCAACATTATCACCGTCATCATCATCACCATCATCACCACCACCACCATCAACACCCTCACTATCATCACCACCATATTCACCATCGCACCATCATCATCACCACAACTACCATCACCCTCGCTATCACCACCACCATCATCACCATCAGCATCATCACCACCACCATCATCGCCATCATTATAATCACTACCATCACCACCATTGTCGTCATTATCACCGTCATCATCATCACCATCATCACCACCACTATCATCATCACCATCATCAATATCGTCATCACCATCGTCATCATCGATCATCATCATCATGTCTGTGTAGGGTAGATTTCCATATATATTTTTAGAATCTATTGAACCCTCATGATTCACTATGTTTAAGTATGATAGAGGACTTAGAAAATAAGTATTCTTAAAATACATACATACATGTTGTATGATTTTCAGGGCAATCAAAATGTTAGATCTTAGATTGGTCATTCAGTCAAAATGAGCTTCAATTTCTACATCTGACAAGAGATGACGACACCTGTTCTATCTACCTCATACAGTTAGGTAATAAGTATATAAAATGTGTGCAAAAGTTCAAAAAGATGGGAAGGAGGTGGAATTTATGGAGGAACTATGGGTGCTTGGTGATTTACAACATATAATTAATTTAATCTTCCCCAAAACGCTGTTGTGGATATCCCACAGACAGGATGGTCACCCACTCAAAATTTGGTTTGAATGTCAAGACTGAAAATGCCACACACACACCAGCAGGGTATGAACAGGTTCTTGCTCACATAACGGGTCTTTCTGGGGAGATCACGCAGCTCCCAAATTGATCACCGGTTGCTTAAGAAAAAAGGGAAAGGAGGGTAGCTCAGTTGGTTAAGCAATGGACTTCGGCTCCGGTCATGATCTTACGGTTGGTGAGTTCGAGCCCTGCGTGGCGCTCTGTGTTGACAGCTCAGAGCCTGGAGCCTGCTTTGGATTCTGTGTCTCCCTCTCTCTCTGCCCCTCCCCCACTCACGCTCTGTCTCTGTCTCAAAAATAAATAAACATTTAAAATTTTTAATTTATAAAAAAGGGAAAGGAAACGAGGTGGGGGGGGGGGGCGGTAACTGCAGACAGGGGAGGGCCAGTAGAGCCTGGGCGGGTCTTGCAGGGTGTGAACCCCTCCCAAGCACCCAGGCTTTCTCAGCTTGCCCTGATGTGGTGCAGAAGGAAAGAAAGTGGGGTGATACTGAAAAGCTGTCGGCAGTCGCACGTCAAAAAGCCAAATCAGACTCTTTATCACAAACCCTGTGAGGTAGGTCTCATTCCCAAAGATGAGGAAACTGAGGCTCAGCCAGTTTAGATCACCTGTCACAGCAGGTTTATCTGTGGCCCACACATCCTGCCTTCACATCACACAGTTCCCAGATCCCATGAGTTCCTGTCACCGGCTGATGCCGGAAGCACTGCCTGGATCCATGGGCTTGCACAGTCAGTCAGCAGACCACAGGGACGCTGAAAACAGCCTTAATCCATTTTAATCCTGACTAGTGGTTTAGGGCTTTCTTAATTTTCTTGGAAAAAAAGGACAAAGAAAGAAGGAAAAGAAGAGAAAGAAAGAAAGAAAGAAAGAAAGAAAGAAAGAAAGAGAGAGAGAGAGAAAGAAAGAAAGAAAGAAAAAGAAAGAAAGAAAGAAGAAAGAAAGAAAGAAAGAAAGAAAGAAAGAAAGAAAGAAAGAAAGAAAAGAAAAGAAAAGAAACAAAACTTCAGAGTTAGGTTCTATTGTTTCCATTGCTAACACTGTCTTTGCGATTGGGGGTGGGGGTGACACTCTCTGTTTAAAGGCTTCTCTTCACATACAGGTAAAATTCCATTTCCAAGGTATCCAGGGAGTACCAGCCTCTATTTCAGCAACCACCAGGCTGCAGTGGCCAACATCCACTTCCCTTATCTGTAATTGAGTATGTGTAAGGGTTTGGTGGGTTTTTTTTTTTCCTTCTGTTTATCTTCTCTGTTGAGATTGCCTTTGAAAATGAGTCTTGAGTACTATTGCAAGATCATGAAAGATGAAGTTAAAATGGTCAGGAATCAATTTTGTAAGGAATCAATTTTTGTAAGGTTCTGAGTCATCTCAGTTAAGTTCTTCCGGATAACCAAGGCAGATCGGGTTCCAAATTTGCCATCTCTCCTGTTAGAATTACAGTTATTTTGGCTCTCTCTCCAAAGGGGAACTCAGAACACCCAGCGTTGCTTCTCCTCAGGTGGGCAGCACTCTGTAGCTGACACTGCCTGGAATGGGAGCTCTGCAAGAAACCCAAATCCGTCTTGAACCAGTTGGTTCTGCAGTATTTATGTATCTGTGACTCTTTTCTGAATGAATTACATTATATATCACACCACTACGTAAGACAAAAAATATACATATATTTGTGCTTCTCTGTTAGTCATCTAGGAAACACTGCAGGGGTCTCAGCCTTTCTTGAAGATTTCTTATAATTTTTGAGTCACGCACACACACACACACACACACACACAAATCTCAGAGTTGGGTTAAATTCCCAATGCCCAGCTTTTCTTCCCCTTTACTTAAACTCGAGTACACACTAACCTACCTTCTCCTGTCCATCCCTGCTATACTCTGAGTCCAAATCAACTATTTCCTTCAAGGATGGAATTCAGACATGTAAATATATCAGCAGTTTGATAGAAGCATTCAGGCAACTCATTTCTTCACAAAAGTCACATGAATCATCAAACAACAGGGGAAATTAGCCGGCAAGATTGTGTCCTGATAGTTACAAAGGCTCCAACAGCAAATTCCCCAAAGGGTCGTCATGTCCCCGATCCACTCCGGATGGCCATACCACACACACCCAGCAGCAGCATCTCTGCGAGGGAATTAAAGCTTATTGGAACCAGTTAACAAAGGACACAACACTGAAGAGACAGATTCACCGATAATTTGCTACCAAAGAAAAAAAATCTAGGGAATAGCAAAAATTCTGGCTGTCAAGGTCAAGCGTCTCAATCCCGTTAACCTCTATTTAAAAAAAAAAAAAATCAAAGCTCATCTCATCTCATCTCATCTGTGGTCTTTCTTCCCCACAGACAGAAGAGTCCATTTGGGCATTCTCAAAGTAACTCTTGGAGCATTTTATAAAATTTTCATGAAAACAAACTCCTGCACTCCAAATGTATGAAAGAAAGCATTTGCTCCCAAATATGTTCCACATTCACCTGGTTTAACTGAAGAATTCCAGAGAAGTTTGTTATTTGCCCCCGCCCTGGAGTGGAGACTTGGGCATTTTCTTTCTACTGCCAACACATTACCGAAACGCCTATTCGGAAATGTTGATGTTTAGGTCAATAGATGTCACCGAGCTTTAGCCTATACCCAGCCTCATTTATTATTTTCTACCAAATTCTCTCGTGAATCCCAAATCCACGCGCAGCCGCTGGCCACCTCCCATCCCTCGCGCCGCCCCGCGCTTCCTCGAAGCTTCCCAGTGCCCTGCTCATGCCCTGGCTGCCCGCCCCAAGCGTCCGGCCCGGAGGGCGACACCCCGGGCCGCTCGCACAATGTCCCCTCCAACCCGTCCGACAGTTGCAACATTCCCCCCTAAGCCCAGAAGGGGCAGGCCGCGGGAAGGCAGCTGCCCTCTCGGCCTCCAGCTGCCTTGCCAGAGCCCTCAAGGCTGGAGGAAAGGAAAGAAAAGTGTCCGACCACCTGGCACGGAGCCCGCCATCACCCGACTCCCATACCGCGCACCCTCGACACGCGCAGGGTCCAGCGGGACTGGCGGCAGGGGCCACCCGGACCTGAACACCTTGCGGGGCGGGGGGGGGGGGGGGGGGGGGGGAGGGGGCGCTCGGAGCTGCCAGGCAAGCACCGAGACCCCGCTCGCTCGGCTTGGCCCAGGAGGGGCGCGCCACTTGGTGGCCAATGGTAGTGCCAGGAGTACCGAGGCTGGGGTAGCTGCCAGGCCCTGGAGCTGCACGCCCTGAGAGCCCCAGGCGGCACGGCAGGAGCACTGGGGTGGGCAGGGAAGAGGCGCTTGCAAGGTCGGCCAGCGGTCCGCGCCCACGCGGGCCGAGAGGCCGGATCCATCGCCTCCGGGAAGCAGGAGAAGCTGGTGTCGAGCACGCTGGAGCCCCGCTCGGGGCAGCGCGCAGCGGCCGGCGGGGAGAAGCCGCTGGTCCCCGGCCGGCGCCCCGCCCCACGCCCGCCGACTCCACTCACCTGGCAGTTGGCCCCGGAGACCCCGGCGGGGCAGGTGCAGCTGTAGCCGGGCTCGCCCGCGGGGCCCGGGGTGCACACGCCCCCGTTCCGGCAGGGCTGCGCGGCGCACGGCCCCAGCGCGGGCAGGGGCGCGGAGGGAACCGGGCTGGCCAGGCAGCCGCCGCGGGGCCCCGCGCCGAGCAGCAGGAGCAGCAGGGCCGACGCGGGCAGCAGCTGCGCACCGGGCGCCGAGGCGCGGCGGGGCGGCATGGCCGACCGAGTGGGCGCGGGAGCGGGAGCCGGAGCTGGGGCGCGGCGGCGGCGGCGGCGGCGGCGGCGGCGGCGGCTGGAGCGACGGCGGCGGCTGGAGCGACGGCGGTTCCGGCGAGGGCTGCTCCGCTGGGCCGGGCGCCTCCTGCAGCTGCTGGGATCCGCGGTTCCCGGGGCAACGGCGGGCGGGGCCTGAGGGGCGGGGCAAACAGGGGCGGGGCTCCGGGCGGGCGAGGGCGGGGGAGGAAAGGGGCGTGGGGACCCTTCGCCCCGCGGGGAGTTGGGGCAGGAGGCGCGCCAAGGTCGCCCCGGGCCCCCAAGCCTGAGGGGTGCGATCGGAGTCGCGGGCGTGTCCAAAGAGCCCCGAGGGAAGCGGCGGCGGCGCGGGCCCGGCGGGGAGCTAGGCTGTGCTGGGGAAGGGGAGGGGGTGGAGGGGTCAACGCCGGCGTGGGGAGGACTTCACGGGCCCCCAGGGGCCCAGCGGCCGAGCGGAGGGCGAGGCGGCGGAGGCTCGCGGCAACCGCCCGCGGCCTCTTGGCGCAGAATCGGTGGGACCGCTGCGGTGCCCGGCCTTAGCTCAGTCCCCGGGCTACTCCTCCCCCTCCCACAACACTCCCCCAGGACGCACAGCCCCCTCCCCGCGCCGCCCCGGAACCCCAGAGCCCCAACACCAGCTCCACCGCTGGGCTTGCTGGGAACAGCCCGGGCGTGGGCTCAGCGGGCCCCGGCCCTTGTCCTTGGTGCTGACCGAGGAGTGTCCCTTCTCTCGGGCCCTTTCCCGAGGGCGGAGCCGGCCGTGCCACTCAGAAACGTCTGACTGTGGCGTGTGAGAGCTGGAAGAGACCTCAGGAGCAGTGTCCAACCCTGTCGTTGAGCCGACGAGGAAACTGAGGCCCAGACAGGCTGGACTGGAACCCAGTGGGTCACTTGACTCCCAGCCCGGAACGCTGTCAGTCTTCTGAAAGAGCAGTTCAGAAGCGCAGGTTCACAAAGGCCCTGCCAGGCAGTGTTTACTAGGGAGCTCTGTGTAAAAGGAACATCCACGGCGACCTACTTGGGGGAGGATGCTCTTCTAAACGTCCCGGTTAGGCTGGCTCATGTTTTGACAGCCAAGAAGGCCCATTTCCACTGAGTAAACGCAACGGGCTTTGTCTCCACCACCTGACCTTTCACAGCCTCTGTGAATAGACTCCGAGGCACTTGTTACCTTGTTCTCACGGAAACCTCCTGAGAAAAGAAATGTGACTCTCTTGGATTGACAGTTGGGCAATTTTTTTTTTCTTTTAGGGCACACGAAAATAGTTCTGTGAAAAGCTGGGCAAATAAGAAAGTAAAGAATCCACATGAATTCATGCACGGAGGTGCCACAGATGAGCAACCAGGAGCTGCTAAAAATCTCCAGTTAACCCAGGAGTCTACCCGGACAGTCTCTCCCCGTCCTGCTCGGATTCGGGACCAAATGTCAGGGGTTCGTGCTGAGGAAGATGCCTAAAATTCATGTGGTCATTACAGGAAATCACTAAAACCTAGATGGAGCTGCCTGCAGCAGCGGGAATTCAGACCTCCAAGTGGATCAAACAGTTACTACATTTTCCCTCACACCCGCAGTCTTTTATCGGAGACTTCCTCTTCCAAAAAAAAAAAAAAAAAAAAAAAAAAATCTTAATTTTGTACCACGCCAGCACCCTCTGCTGGCAACTAGTCTCACCATTCAGGTGTTTCTTCCACTTTCTGTGCCCCCTGGAAGATGCATTCTTTCCTGAAACTCACTTCTCTGATCTTAAATACTGAAAAACTATGCTGGTGCTGGTGCGGTTCACTCCCTTCCATCAACACACACACTCAAATGAAGCGTAAAGAAGTTTGTAAGGTAATTAAAAATCACACTTCAGCTTATGATATCTTTGCCAAAGCAAAATTTTTGTGTGTGAATTTTGTATGACTTTGAAATAATGGAGGAATAACACTGGCTTTATTTTCTGGATGCTGATTTCTGAATTTTCCAGATGATGTTTGGCTTTGTAAAAGTATTCTTCCTTTAATCGTTAAAAAACATATTACAGCAGAGACCATACAAGACCATTTCATTTTTCTCCAAGCTAAAAAGAAAGACTAAATCTCCCAGTCTCCTTGCTTATAGGTGGAGTCATGTGATTAGTTCTGAACAATAGAACATAGGGTTTTGTGCCCTGGCCCCAAGACATCTACATACTAAATACTTTGCAACTATATTATTAGTAGTCCTCTTCTCATTCTCAAAAAAGTGGGTCTTATTTTTTTTTTTTTTTTGGTTTTGAAGGCTGATTTAGTACTTGACTGACAGTTTCCAACCATCTGCAAATACCCAGCTAAAGAGTCCAACTAATATATTACCTTGTCTTATTAACAGAAGTTATTAAAACAATGTTGGATCTATGTTTAAATAAAAGCTAAAAAACCAACTGTCCTTGGGTTCATGTTATCCCAAACTTACAGAACATCAAATCTTCACCCTAATCCATCTCATTTCCTTTCTTGATAGAGACCCTACATTAACAAGTTGAGGGCAAAATATCAAAACAACGTGTCTAAATTTCAGCAAAGAATGTGATAGAATTTCTCATGATCACCTTATGGAGAAAGTGGACTTGAAACCATTGAGCAAATGTAGTCTGAACATACCAGTCAGTGGATCTCTACCAGGCTGGAGGAAGTTTTTAGGGAAATGCCATAGAATCTCAAAATTTGGCAGCTAATACAATTCATTCCGGAATCAGGATGTCAAATTGTCCCAATAAAAATGCTAAGCTACATTAAGTAAAATGGATCATGAAGTAAATGATGGTATATTTGGCCTTACGGCTATTTGCCAATATTTCTATCTCTCCTTCTTCCAAGAACTGCTCTGTAGGACTATACTTTCCTGATCCCTTGAAGTTAGGTGTGGTCATATGACTTGCCTTGACCAATGAAACATGAGGGGAAGTAGCATATGTCACTTACAGGTGGAAGCCTTTTTTTTTTTTAACGTTTATTTATTTTTGAGACAGAGAGAGACAGAGCATGAATGGGGGAGGGGCAGAGAGAGAGGGAGACACAGAATCCGAAGCAGGCTCCAGGCTCCGAGCCATCAGCCCAGAGCCCGACGCGGGGCTCGAACTCACGGACCACGAGATCGTGACCTGAGCTGAAGTCGGACGTTTAACAGACTGAGCCACCCAGGCGCCCCAAGAAGCCTTTAAAATACAGTGTATGACTCATGTGACCATGGTGACCAGCAAGATTCCAAGAGATGGAAGTTCTGCCAGCCTGTGTCCCTTGGGGAGGACAATGTGGTGATGCAGTGGGAACCTACAATGAGCATATGGTGTAAGACATAAGTCATTGTAGTTTTAAGCCACTAAGAATCAGCAGTGTTAAATAACTCCAGGTCACATACTTGTAAATGGCTGGGCAGGACTGGTTATTCCCAGTGAGCCATGCAGCAGGACCAGCTAACTCAGATGGGCTATTCCTCTGGAACAGAGGCTGGATCCAGTTGGGGATTCCAAGGTCTCTGGATCTGACGGAACAGAAAAGTGTCAAGAAACAATTTGGTCCATTTCTTCTCATGGATCTATTCCAGAGTTATAACTCAACTGCATTATACTGTAGGATGTTATAGAAATATTACAAACCAATGCAAATGTAGTTGTCTTTATTTTTTGCATTTTGTCACAACAGGAGAAAGACATGCTCCCACGTTCGCACAGGTTCATAGGCATTTGGGAACTGCAGGCCTCAGTGAGAACAATATTCCTCTTCATGGTGAAGTTCTCACATCCTATGACCTCCAGAGCATCCTGTGGGAATGTCGGTCTGGATACACAGTGCGATGGTCCATACACTTAGAACCTCGTAGAACAAATTGCAGAGGTTACCTGGTATAGTCTCCAGGGATTGAAATAAGATCCAAATTGGAACACTTATATTGTGTGATAACTCATGTTCAACTTACCTGGAGTTCCACAGGTGATTTAGCACACACCTTCTTCCCTAGAGTATTTAAGTTTTCTGCAGCCATTGGTAGGATGCCCCCTATGTCTCTCTCTGCACCCAGAGTTGCCCGTAGACAGCAATGCCTTTATTTCTGCCTCTTCTCACTTTCAGTTACTTTTTAAAGATCTAAGGGAACATTCCTGTCCCCTGCAGAGGGCGGGCCTGGATGCTGGATTGAAGCTGGAGTCAGCTTGGAAAAAAAGCCAACCACACAACCTAGAGAGAAGGGATGTTGTCATATTGCCTGACAATTTTCCCCCAGGAGATCAGCCCCTACTCAGCCTACGAGGACTGGAGCAGTTGTATCAAGAGCCACGATGATGTTGGGCAAGTTACTCAGTCTTTTTCACCTTCAGATGCCACATAATATGGAGATGTAAATCTCTATGTTGGAAAAGGTCATCAAAAGGATATGACAGCTGGTCTTCCTGCAAGCTGGACCTGGGCAATCATAGGCTCCTCACCCCCATCCATGTCCTGGGGACATACATTCCACTCCATGTTCCCATAGCCAGAGCTATTCAAGGATATAGCCTTAGAGAATAAGGTGTTGTTGAGACCGTCTGGACTAAATATGCGACTGAACCCAGTTAAGGTCTCCATATAAGATCCTGGTGGGCAGATGTGGCAATCTACTCATCTTGTGGTCACCCAAGACAAACGTCGTATGTAAGTTCCCTTGTATATTAAAATTTCCACCTACCAGTCTGGAATGGCCTGCCTCTTTCCTGAGTCTGTCCTTGGCCTCTGTGTATGGAACCCAGTTTCAGATTTCACCTGGGAAGCTCCCAAGGTTGCAAACCAATACTCTACTTGATAGAGATCTTGGGAAAATTAAATAGGATGATAGTGGTAATGTGTGGAGTAACTGCATTGCCCCAGGCGCTAATATAAGTATATTTTTTAACATATTATCTCATTTAATCCTACCCCAAATCATGAGGTAGAAACTTCGAACTTGTACCCCAATTAAAGGAAATAAAATTGGGGCGCCTGGGTGGCTCGGTCGGTTAAGCGTCTGACTTCGGCTCAGGTCATGATCTCATGGTCCGTGAGTTCGAGCCCCGCGTCGGGCTCTGTGCTGACCGCTCAGAGCCTGGAGCCTGTTTCAGATTCTGTGTCTCCCTCTCTCTCTACCCCTCCCCCGTTCATGCTCTGTCTCTCTCTGTCTCAAAAATAAATAAACGTTAAAAAAAAAATTAAAAAAAAAATAAAGGAAATAAAACTGAGGTGCAATGTAGTTAAATAAATGGTATAAAGTCAGCCAGTTTGCAAGTAGAGTGGTCAGGACTCGAGCATAGAGAGGAGTCTGGCTGAAGATTCTGTATTTGAACCTCTTCTCTGCATCTGCTATGTGAATCTCCTATGGTGCAGTCTGGTACTTAGTAGATAGTGCATTATACATATGTGATATATGCATCATATTGAATGTATATATACGTTTCATATCTAAGATGTGTATCATATATGTGTGTGAGGTCTCGGGTGTATGGTGTATACACTGTGTATGTATAACATATCGTGTATACACACATGAATTGAATATATGGTGCATGGTGCCTAGTGGATTTTGGTTTATTATCAGGGGAGGCACTTGAAGATTATATTTATTTATTTACATATTTACTTTATTTACTTCTCCCGTGCTTCCTTTTTTTTTTTTTTTAATGTTTATTTTTGAGAGAGTGAGAGAAAGAGCTGGAGAGGAGGAGAGAGACAGGGACAGAGGATCTGAAGCAGGCTCTGTGCTGCCGGATGTGGGGCTCGAACTCACAAACCGTGAGATCATGACCTGAGCCACAGTCGGACACTGAACCAACTGAGCCACCCAGGTGGCCCTCGTACGCTTCCTTTGTAAGGTGCACTACCACTGACTTGCAGAATGACAGGATGTGAAAATGGAATGGGACTCTGACGATCTTTTCTGAAGAGGAAGACGAGGCATTGAGGAAGTTAACCATGACTCAGGGCTGGGCTGAAAGAGACCCCTGTCCTCCAAATTCCACAGCTGATGCTCTTTCCACTTCCCACAGTGCCTTTTCTCCACTCCCAATATTTCCTATTTAAAGGACAATCTGATCAATGCAGGGTAAAAATATAAATACTAACTCATGGAAGTTTACGCGTCTTTGAAGAGTCTCCAGGAAGAATAAATACGACTTGCACATGTACCAGCCACAAGCACCAGAACTATTATCTTATTACTTTAATCAGTTGTATCCTTTTTTAATTATTATTTTAGTGTTTTAGCATTTACATCCAGGTTATGTTACTCTGGATGATCATTGGACGCTTCCTAAATCCTGTGTTTAAGACAAGTCCACGTTTACCTTCCTCCCCCAGCCTTGTTCTGATTTGAATTAAACTACTGTTCTAGCACCTGTTCAAACAGTTCTAAATTCTTTTACATCATCACTTAATATTGATTTTATCTAGGACAGGCTTAAATGAGAAGTCTTGAATAAAAAGACAGAAAGGAAGAATCGTTCACAGAGCACTTGAACTACCACCAAATGGAAATCAGATATTTTCACAGAGACTCCTGAGAACATGAGAACTGTGTTAAACTTAGTAATTGTTTTTATTTCCAACATTTTGTTGTCATGAAGAAGGCACCATACTGGAGTATAGGAGTGTTTTCAGGAAGGAATCCACACCAACTGACTTAAAAATAAGGAGGTTCATTTCAATGCCTCTCTTTTGCTCTTCAATTCACAGTGGGACCTTGAAATAGAATACCACGAAATAACTCTAGTCCTTGGATTTTCCAGTGGCAGTGAAAATACTTGCATTGGCTTTGCCAGCATGAAAAATGTCTAGTTTTTATTTCCATATGGAAAATGTTTCCATTAATGGCTTAAACAAATTAGTTTATTCTCCCACATCAAAGAAGTCTGGAAGTTTTTGGTCCTGAGCTGATAAAAGTTCTCCTGATGACTCACACAATTACCAGCAGAGAAGCTTCCTGTCTGCAGTTTGGAATATCCAAGCTGAATTATCACCAATTCTGCCTATGATGGGGCGTCGGTTGTTTTCTCCACTAGTAGCCCTCTTTAGGTAAATGGCCCCACGTCTCAGCCCTTGTACTTCCAGTGAAACTGACCCGGAGAAAACACAGGCCGAAAGCTTTTTGATATTGATCTTGGCCATCATTTCTTGATACGAGACCAAAAGCACAGGAAACAAAAGAAAAAATAAACAAGTGGAACCACATCAAACTAAAGAGCTTCTGCCCAGCAAAGGAAACAATCAACAATGAAAAAAGCAACTTATGTAATAAAAGAAAATATTTGCAGGCCATATATCTGATAAAGGGTTAACATCCAAAATACAACTGAATAACAAAAAAATAACATAAAATGAAATAAAATAACCCAATGAAAAAATAGACAAAGGAACTGAATAGACAGTTCTCCAAAGAATACATATGCCCAACAGATATATGAAAAGGTGATGAACATCACTAGTCATCAGGAAAATGCAACTCAAAAGTACAATGAGATTAAGAAACAAAACAATGGGGGCACCTGGGTGGCTCAGTCAGTTAAGCATCCGACTCTCGGTTTTCAGCTCAGGTCACGAAGTCACGGTTTTGTGGGCTCAAGCTCTGCATGGGGCTCTGCACTTGCAGCATGGGGCCTGCTAAGGATTCTCTCTCTCCCTTGCTGTCTGCCCACCCCAACTCATGCTGTCTCTTTCTCTCTCAAAATAAATAAATAAATAAATAAACAAACTTTAAAAAAAAGAAGAAAGAAAGAAAGAAAGAAAGAAAGAAAGAAAGAAAGAAGGAAAGAGAGAGAGAGAGAAAGAAAGAGAAAGAAAGAAAGAAAGAAAGAAAGAAAGAAAGAAAGAAAGAAAACAATGAACATAGGGGGGCTAAAAAGAAAGAGGCAAACCATAAAACAGACTCTTAACTACAGAGAACAAACTGAGGAGAGGGGAGGTTTGCTGGAGGGGAGGTGGGTGAGGGGTTGGGCTAAATGAGTGATGGGGATTAAGGAAGGCACTTATGATCAGCACTGGGTGTTATATGTAAGTGATGAACCACTAAATTCTATACTTGAAATAATAGTACATTGTATGTTAACTAACTGGAACTTAAATAAAAACTTGAAACTAAAAAACAAAATAAAACACACAACTATAATGAGTTTTCACATCACACCTATTAGGATGTTTTTTTTTATTTTTAAAAGCACCCCCCTCCAAAAACAAAAAACAAAAACAAAAAAACAAAAGATAACAAGTGTTAGCAAGGATATGGAGAAAAGGGAATCCTTGCATTGCATTGATGGGAACGAAAATTGGTGCAGTCAATTTGGAAAATACTACGGAGGATCTTCCAAAAATTAAAATAGAACTACCATCTGATCCAGCAATCCTTTTTCTGGGGGTATATCCAAATTAATTGAAAAAAAAAATGAACCGAAATCAAGACATTGAAGAGATATTTGTACTTCAGTGTTCATTACAGCCCTATTCACAATAGCCAAGATGTGCAAACAGACAAAATGTCCATCAGTGATTGATGGATAAAGAAACTGTAGTACATACATACAATGGAATACTACTCATTCTTCAAAAGGAAGGAAATTTTGCCATTTGCAAGTGGAGATGAACCTGAAGGACATTATGCTTGGTGAAATAAGCCAGACATAGCAGGACATGATATCGTGCATACAAAGAATCTAGAATAGTCAAACCCCTAGAAGCAGCAAGTGGAATGGTGGTTGCCAGATTCAGGGGGATGGAGTATTGGTCAAAGAGTGCAAAGTGTCAGTTACAAAAGATGAATAGGTCCTAGAGATTTACTGTACAACATAGGGTCTATAGTTAACAATACTGTATTGTATACTCACAAATTTGCTAAGAGAGTAGATAGCGTTCTTATCACACGCACACACACACACACACACAAATAATAATAGTAAAAAGAAGATGGAAGAACACTTTTGAAGGTGATGGATACGTTTATGGCATAGATTGTGGTGACGGTTTCAGGTATGCATACCGATCTCCAAACTCATCAAACTGCATACATTAAATATGTATGGCTTTTTGGATGTCAATCATATGTCAATAAAGTGGTTTAATAAGTAAATAAAAAACTAACCCCACCCTCAGACCCAAGAGTGGTCATGTGACCCAAGCCTGAACATTCTCCTGGTGACAGAAATTCTTTCAGAGATGGGCATGTGACCCTAGTCACATTCTTGTTGCTTTTATAAAATATATAAATCACTGACAGCAAAATTCCACAAAGCTAGCAGACATTTACAAAACAAGAATAGATGGAAAGATCCTTTAAAAATTAGCAAAATAATCCAGCAAACAATTTAAAAATTAATGTGTAATGACTTGTAGAGCTTATTCCCAGAAGAATAATAATGAAGTATCAGAAATAAGAATTAAATATCAGAATTAAGTATCAGAAAATCTACTCACCTCTACTACCAAATTTAAGAAGGAAAAACCCTATGATCATCACCAATGCTGAAAAAACATTTGATAAAATTCGACATACATTCTAAGTAAAACTTTCTCTTTTTAAGTTTATTTATTTTGAGAGAGAGAGTGCAACAGGGAAGGGGCAGAGAGAGGGAGAGACAGAATCCCAAGCAGGCTCCACGCCGGCAGCACAGAGCCCAATGTGGGGTTTGAACCCACCAACCGTGAGATCATGTCTTGGTAAAACTCTTAATAAAATGAGAAGGGTGCCTGCGTGGCTCAGTCACTTAAGTGTCTGACTCTCAGTTTTGGTTCAGATCTTGATCTCACAGTTCATGTTTTTCAGCCCTGCATCAGGCTCTGCACTGATAGGGTGGAGTCTGCTTAGGATTCCGTCTCTCCCTCTCTCTCTGCCCCTTCCCTGCGCTTACTCTCTCTCTCTCAAAATAAATACATAAACTGGGGTGCCTAAGTGGCTCAGTCAGTTGGGCATCCAACTTCAGCTCAGGTCATGATCTCAAGGTCTGTGAGTTGGAGTCCTGCATCAGGCTCTATGCTGATGGCTCAGAACCTGGAGCCTGCTTCTGATTCTGTGTCTCCCTCTCTCTCTGCCCCTCCCCTGCTCATGCTCCATCTCTCTCTCTCAAAAATAAATAAACATTTAAAAAAAAACAACACAAAACTACAATAATGAAAAGAATGTGGCACATTAGATGGACACATTTATGGGACAGACTAGGGAGTCCAGAACTAATATTTGTGAGAATTGAGTATATGCAAAGAGCTAGATGAATTATTCAATAAATTATACTGAAACAACTTAGTCACCGCATGGAAAAATAATAGCGTTGAATTACTATATGAATTATCAAATCCATACTCACAACTTACTCCTAAGTGAGTCCCAAATGGACCAGAGATTTCAATGTAACCCCAAAAATGAGGCAAAAAAAATACCAAAAGAAACCAAAGCAGAATATTTTCACAATCTTGGAGCATGACACATATCCAGAAGCCCTTAAAAATGGATCAAAACATCTGTTGACATAAAATTACAAAATTTCCAAAAAATGGCAAAAATCACCACGTGCAAAGTAAAGTCACTGAGAAAAACATTTGCAGCTTTCGCGAAATCAAAGGGCTGATTTCTCACTTTTTTTTTTTTTTTTTTTTTTTTTTTTAATATATGAAATTTACTGTCAAATTGGTTTCCATACAACACCCAGTGCTCATCCCAAAAGGTGCCCTCCTCAATACCCATCACCCACCCTGCCCTCCCTCCCACCCCCCATCAACCCTCAGTTTGTTCTCAGTTTTTAACAGTCTCTTATGCTTTGGCTCTCTCCCACTCTAACCTTTTTTTTTTTTTTTTTTTTTCCTTCCCCTCCCCCATGGGTTTCTGTTATGTTTCTCAGGATCCACATAAGAGTGAAACCATATGGTATCTGTCTTTCTCTGTATGGCTTATTTCACTTAGCATCACACTCTCCAGTTCCATCCATGTTGCTACAAAAGGCCATATTTCATTTTTTCTCATTGCCACGTAGTATTCCATTGTGTATATAAACCACAATTTCTTTATCCATTCATCAGTTGATGGACATTTAGGCTCTTTCCATAATTTGGCTATTGTTGAGAGTGCCGCTATAAACATTGGGGTACAGGTGCCCCTATGCATCAGTACTCCTGTATCCCTTGGATAAATTCCTAGCAGTGCTATTGCTGGGTCATAGGGTAGGTCTATCTTTAATTTTCTGAGGAACCTCCACACTGCTTTCCAGAGCGGCTGCACCAATTTGCATTCCCACCAACAGTGCAAGAGGGTTCCTGTTTCTCCACATCCTCTCCAGCATCTATAGTCTCCTGATTTCTTCATTTTGGCCACTCTGACTGGCGTGAGGTGATATCTGAGTGTGGTTTTGATTTGTATTTCCCTGATGAGGAGCGACGTTGAACATCTTTTCATGTGCCTGTTGGCCATCCGGATGTCTTCTTTAGAGAAGTGTCTATTCATGTTTTCTGCCCATTTCTTCACTGGGTTATTTGTTTTTCGGGTGTGGAGTTTGGTGAGCTCTCTATAGATTTTGGATACTAGCCCTTTGTCCGATGTGTCATTTGCAAATATCTTTTCCCATTCCGTTGGTTGCCTTTTAGTTTTGTTGGTTGTTTCCTTTGCTGTGCAGAAGCTTTTTATCTTCATAAGGTCCCAGTAATTCACTTTTGCTTTTAATTCAAAGGGCTGATTTCTAACCCTTAAGGCATCACCTCCTAAAATGTATCCTAGGGAAAAAAAAAAAAAAGGACATTGGCTCCTTTGGATTTTAGTATGGATGTTAGCAGACTGGTTGGATCAATCCTTATAAGTGATCAGTTTTATTGTGCAGTTACGTGCATTTATAATTTTGATAGATTTTGTCAGATTGCCCTCCTTGCAGATTCTACCAATTCACCAGGAATATGTAAGAGTCCCTGATTTCCTCTTCATCATAAAGTTTTATCAATCTTTTTTTTTGTTTTCTTTTTCCAGAAAAGAACCTGTTTACAAGTTCCAGTAGGGGAGCACAGCCACTGGTATATCCTTGACCGATGACCCTTGACCAATGAACGCTCCTCGTCTATCAGGCAAGGCTGTCCTCTTCCACCAAGTGTGCAGCTTCGAGAGACACACACATGAGGCGGGGAAGGAGGATGGGGACACACGCCTAGCCAGCCAGATCAGCCGAATCAACGTTGGCGGTCAATGGGGCGAGAGATGTCACTGCCAGATAGCCCTCACATCCTCAAACTTTTTGATCTCTGAAAATCTGCTAGGTGAAAAAAAATATATCTCAGTATAGTTTTCAAGTATATTTCTCATCATGAGTCAAATTGAACATTTTTCCACATACATCGGAGACATTTGTATTTTCTTTTCTGTGGACTGATTGTTCTTAAATTTTATTTTATTTTTTTGGGGGGGTTTAAATGTTTTTATTTTTTTTATTTTTTTAAATGTTTATTTATTTTTGAGAGAGAGACAGAGCGTGAGCAGGGGAGGGGCAGAGAGAGAGGGAGACACAGAACCCGAAGCAGGCTCCAGGCTCCGAGCTGTCAGCACAGAGCCAGATGCGGGGCTCAAACCCATGAGCCGCAAGATCATGACCTGAGCCGAAGTTGGATGTTTAATAGACTGAGCCACCCAGGTGTCCCTGTGGACTGATTGTTCTGGAAACCCAAACCATCTCCCTTCATACAACTGCTTGGACTTGACACAGAAACTATCCCCCCCCCCGCCCCCCCACACACACGCATGCACAGCCTACTGTCTACAATGTCGACTCACTATTAACATGACTTCATTATTCCATTGTCTTCCCTGCTATCACTTTACTATTCCAAGCAAATAACTCGATTATTCATTAGAGAAACCTTTGGAAAGACTCATGAACCCTTTAATGAAAACTACCAACCGTTTAATCCCTAAGCCCCTTGGCCTCAAAATACTCGTCTAGCCACTTCCACCAATCCAAACCCTAGTCCCCAATCCTCCTCGAACCCGTGCACTGAAAGACCTGCCTGAACAGAGCTAGAGATTCACAACGGGCTCCAGCTCTGCCCTTCCCCCTCTGTGACGTTGGCCCCGCTCCCGGGAGCGATCAACTCAGCCTCGGAGCTACTGCCCATTTTTCCATTGTGTTGTTAGTTGCTTTCTTACTGATTTGTAGGCACCGGTTCATGAAACTGAAATAAAACTAACCCAGCTGCAGAAACACGCACAAGAGGGAGCTTTCTAGGGAGAAGCAGGGTTGGGGGCCACCATGTGGAACTTGAGGGTTGTTGTTTTTTTTTTTTATCTCCAGTGAGGAAGCTAGGGAATGATCAGACTGAATTCCTACTGTGAGATCACTGTGGCTCACCGGAACAGACGGAGTGCTAAGGAGCGGAGAGGAGGGAAGCGATAACGAGCAGCTTAAACCGGGGTGGTGTGGCCAGAGGTGGAGAGAAGCAGACACGTGTGCAGTACAGTGGGGACGGAAGCAACAACGGACGCACTGGCCACGAGCTATGACTGGAGAAAGTGGAGTCAAAGCAGACCCCTAGATCTGGGTCTCGAAAGGCTAGATTCGTGGACCTGCCGTTTCCTGAGAAGGTGAGGGATGGGGGAGCGGAGAGTGGGGGGCAGGCGCGTTTGTGGTGGAGTAGAGGAGCTGCTCTGTAGGCAGTAGGCGGGTGGTGGGACCACCTGTACAGGCAGGGGTGAGGGCCAGGTGAGAGGGTTAGGCAAGACAGGGGCGGGAAGAGCCAGTCAAGAGAAATGGGGGTGAGGCCACAGATGGACTCATACTTTAAAGTCCATACATAAAGTGGCTGTTAGCTTTTCCTTAGTTTGTCAAGAAAGATAAGTTTGACACCCGAATTGTCATCGTAAACCCACTAAATCACTTTATGCGGAACGTGTAGTCCATCCCTATGAAGCATTTCCAAAAACAATGCCAGTGCTCGGGCTTGTGTGCTCCCACAGCCAGCCTTGCGATCCTGCGGAAAGGACACTGTGTCCCTTCGTATACTTGTCATAAATCTTTCCAGAGACACTAATGAAATAGGAAGATGCTGATTCAAAAGAGAAATTTAGAAAAGGTGGGGCTTAACTGCTCTCCGAATGAAATCAGCAACGCAGAAGCCAGTCTGTGCACGTTCCATTTTTGCTGACAACGCACAAAAGCGGCAGCTGTGTTTCATAGGAAAATGACTCGAACAAGGGGAAGCCAAGGAGTGGGTAACAGGAAGGAGTTGCCCCTGCGTCTGGAGCCCCTCAGCTCTCCTGATCCGCCAGGTCACCCTGCCTTGGGATTCACTGAAGCCTTGGGACCACGTCACCATCATCACAGCCTCAGCTGACCTTTTGTGCATCAGGTCGGAGTACCCCTCAAAGAGCCAGCTGTGGAGAGCAAAGCCCATCCGTGTGTCTGTGAGCCAGACCAACCGCGATCATTTATGCCAACGTTAAGCCAATTTCTTTAGATGCACACGTCACAGGCTGATTAAAAACTACTCAGTGGCAAATATCGCGGCAGCTGCTGAGATGAGAATTAAGAGACACAAGCCAGACAACATTTATGTACGTGTGACGGCTCATCAGGGGGGCACAGCTCGTGCTTAGCCATTTTTCTGAAGGCACAAATTAGCCCAAGGTGAGCCTGCCCCTCTTCTACTGAAAACCGCCTAAACGCACACTCGGAACCCTGCCTCTTCTGCTCCGTTGCACGACAAAGCTATCAGGGCTTTGTATCATCGTCCTGGTCGGCCACTGTGATGGATTTGGGAAGTTAGATACTTAGGGATGTCCCCCACGCAATCCAGGGACCACAGGAAATTGTTTAATCCCAGAAAGAAGAGATTTTTTTCAGGCTGACTCATGCTTACATTCTGGGATGAAATCTCAAAGGACCATGGATGGAATCAAACGTTTTGGAACTTTGGGGTCTGAGTGGGGCCTGGAGGTAGAAGAGGGGCTACAGAGCCAGAAGCTGAAGGTGAGCCAACAGAGAGCACCCAGGGACCAACGGCCCAACCGAGGGGTCAGCTCAAAGAGACTGGGCAGAAGGCAGAATCCGGGTGCAGAGAGTGGATGGGAACCAGGGACACCAGAGGAGGCCAGACGAAGCGCTTTGGAGCAGGCTGTTCATTGCCTGGTTCTGTCTCACTTCTGAGTGTTCAAAACCCCGCATGGCATTTTGAGTCTGTCTGGCAGAATGAGGCCTGGAAAGGACAAAATGCAGCCCTGGTCTAAACTTGGGCCTTTGCTGGGCAGTAAAATGTGGTTTTTTGTATTTGAAATATGTTTTCAAAATACACAATATAACACACCTGATGGTCATTCCAGAAGTACGAGCTCTCTTTGCGAGTAGTGAATGTATAGAAAATACACTTCTACATACTGATCCTTCTCAGTAAAGAAAAGAAGTTAGCAACACGTTTACTGTAGGGGTCTTGAATTTATGGAAATAACTTGATAATTTCTAGCAAGTACAGTTTTATTTGTTTATTTGCTAAAAATAAAAATCCCCACAGTAAGGCACAGTCTTGAAAATTAAGAGGAGGATTCAATAAAGAGAATATTCACATATATCTAGATAGATAGATAGATATAGATATAGATTATAGATTATAGATTTTAATATATGAAACGATGTTCATCTTTTCCTGGATTGGTCATCAGACAAATGCAAATTAAAATCAAAATGAATAATATTATGTATCTGCAAGAATGGCTACAGTTAAAAAGACTGACAATGACAAGTGTTGACAAGGACACAGACCAGTGGGGACTTGTGGACAGGCCGGTGGTGATGTAACTCGGTACCCCACTTTGGACAACCCTTCGGTGCTATCTACTAATGTCAAACATAGACATGCCCCACGACTTGGTAATTTCACTCCAAGGATTTGCTCACATCCAACAGAAGAGTGGGTTTCAAAAGCACTAAAAGACACGTACTACAATGTTCGTGACAGTCTTATTTGTACTAGTCCCCAAACTGGAAACAACCCAATGTCCATCAACAGGGGAACAGATGAACAAATCGTGATGTCTTCCTACACTGGAATATGATACGTCAATAAAAATGAACAAAATACAACTGCAGACAACGACACTGTGGACTCTCCCTAAATATTGAACAAAATGAATGCATGATGTTAGAGGTCAGAAGAAGGGGTATCTTTGGGAGGAGGAAGTAGCTGACGAAAGACAAGGCAGTACCTGCACCGTAGCGTGCTATTATTGTCCCGATTTTTACGTAGATCCTTCTTACGTCGTGTGTCCCCTTATGATTTGTGCACTTCTCTGTGTGTTTGTTTTACTGTAATAATAATTCTTAAGTTTTGAGAGGAGGAGGAAATCCATAAAGGGTGATTTTCTGGAGCCTGTAAGAAAGCCCCAGTGACCCCACCCCCCACCCCGACCCAATTCCGCCCTCTTTGTTGAGCTGAGTCATCAAATCCAACCACTAGATCTAGTCCTATAACCTGTTTTTATAGACGGCATATATGCATTCAACAAATATTTGCGGAGGGTCTATTATGGGCCGGGCACTATGCAGGAATACAAAGAAGAAATAAGACAGGTTTGTGAGTTCACAGGGCACAGCCTAGGAAGCAGAACAGCTTTCTAATCCCACACTCCACTGAACACTTAGCTCACGTATCATTTAATTCACACACTCTCATTTAATTCTCCTAGTAACTCAGTCTATAAGTCCGTGGCAGGGCTCAAAATCAGTCTTCCCGGTACACCAGGGTTGGCGATGTGTCGTGTTTACCGTGGTAACTCCTGCTGACCCACAGCAGACCTTGCTAATCAATCAGAATATGCTCTCCTCCCTGACTGTGATGCAGCCTCACCGTCCTCCCCGCAACAGCACCTCTGGCAACCGTGACCACACAGTGAGGGTCAATGCATAGGATGCCATATTGCCGGTCCTCCTGAATCATAGCCGCCGCCTTTTGAAACCTTTGTCCTTCTTCGATTGAAAACACCTTTGGGAAGAGTTGGAAGCTGTTACCAGTCATTTACCTCCAGCCGTGAATGGGAACTTAAGAGTCAATTTGGAGGTAGGGGCAGACCAGGAAGCACACAATCAATGCAGAGCTAGAGCTTTAAGAAAAAATGGTTAAGACACCGCAGGAAACTTGCTGCTACCGCTATTTTGCTTCTGGTAAAACCAGCCTTGGTGATAAAAGGGAAGCTGATGAATTAATCCTCCTGGAAATTAGGGGCAACTAAAAGAGATCCTGAGATCATCAGTGTGAATTTCAGCTTACATTATGTGCCAACATTCTGTGGGATTAAAACCTCCACTCCTTGTCTCAGCAGAACTTGTGATCGATTCTCAAGCAAGAAGATTTATCAACATGCTTTATTTGTGCCCTACCCATCGTAATAGAAGCTATAGGTTGGAGGAACGGGAGTGTTGAGAGGAAAATGCATAGTTGGAACACCAGTTTACTTTATTTTGTTATTTTTTATTTTTTTTAATGTTTATTTATTCTTGAGACAGAGACAGAGCGTGAACAGGGGAGGGGCAGAGAGAGAGGGAGACACAGAATCCGAAGCAGGCTCCAGGCTCTGAGCCGTCAGCACAGGGCCCGACGCGGGGCTCGAACTCGCCAACCGTGAGATCATGACCTGAGCCGAAGTCGGACGCCCAACTGACTGAGCCACCCAGGCGCCCCAACACCAGTTTAAATAAAGAAGGAAGATCTCATATAAATAACCCAACCTGCCAGGTGAGGAAGCAGTCTAAATGCAAAGCAAGCAGAAGGACGGAACTAGTAAAGCTTAGAATGGAAATGTCTCTGCGTCTTATCTCTGAGAAAGCGAGCCCATGAGAGGAGACAACCATCTGCACAGGCAGTGTGTCAGGCCATTGATAGCTTGTTTCTGAGCCATGAGCGTGGGGTGTTACGTTTCCACAGAGTATCATTGTCAGGAAGGTACTTGGACAAGTGATAGGACAGAAGGTGATGTGAGATAAAGACCCACGCTGTGCATTTCCTGTTCCCAGAGGCAAGGTCCAGACCCCACGCCCTGAAAGCTCCATGAGGCTCACTCCGCAGATTGTCCTGCCTGTCTTCTCCCCACCCCCGTCCTCGGCCACTTTCCCTTTTGGCTCTTGTAGAGATGCTCCCACCCTCTGTAAACCACCGAGCAAATGGCTGAATCGGCAGAGACAAGAAGAGAGGAGACCCTTGACAGGAAAGATCTCTGCCCCTGAAGGGGAACAGCAAAAGTTGCTAAGGAATCCAAGGAGCGCATGCTGCGGATAAGAGGGAGAACTCCGCAGGGGGCCCTGGGTGGCTCAGTCGGTTGAGTGTCCGACTCTCGACTTCGGTTCAGGTCATGATCTCAGGGTCGCGGGATCGAGCCCCACTTCAGGCTCGGTGCCGAGCATGGAGCCTGCTTAAGATTCTCTCTCTCTCCCTCTGTCACTCTCCCCAACTTGGGCACACCTTCTCTCTCTCTCAATAAAATTTAATTTAATTTAATTTAATTTAATTTAATTTAATTTAATTTAAAAATAGAGAGGGATCTGGATGAGAAAGAAGAGGTAGGTGGCCAGAAATGTCTCTAGCTCTGCATACCAAGGGGATCCAGGCTCAAACAGTCCATTCTGCACACTCTGTCTCTCAGAGCATGACCCCAAATCTCTCTAAACCAAAGGTAAACAAACATGCGTCTGATTCATTGCTATGCTGAGGACCACCTCACCCACTGGCCACTTAGGCACACTCTAGAACATTTTTTCTCCAGCAGCGGTGGCCAGCTTCAGTGCTGCTCTGTTATTCACCCATCAAGACCAACATTACCTATCTTATTGTCCTTCTTCGTATTCCCCCATTAGGGTTTGTTCGCTGAGGTCCCATCACTACAGCAATCATATGTCCTCGATGTGCTTTTAGTAAATGTGATTTATATTATTTTACCAGCGATAATCGTCACAACAAAACTATGAGACAGATATCATTCCTCTCGTTTTCTGACCGAGGTAGTTGAGGCTCAGAAGGTGTCAGTAACAGGGAGTACGAGACAGGCTGGGATGGAAACTCAGGGTCAGCTTCCCTCAAAACCTGTAATGTTCTCACCCTGTCAACCTTTTACCTCCAGTGCCCTAAGACCATGCTGAACTCTACCCACAGAGCTTCGTTGTAAGAGCACATTCTCCAAAGAGGAAGAGAAAAACTCTCACAATCAAGAATGAACATAAGAAGGTGGCCAGAACCTTCCAGTTAGAGCAATATCAAACAAGAATTAAGATGTAGACCGGGCTGAGGCTACTAAATGAGCAAAACACAATGAAGAATGCTTTCACTTCTTCCTTTTCCAACCTGGGCACCTTTTATAATTTTTTCTTGTCTTACGGCCCTGGCCAAGACTTCCAGTGTTATGTTGAATAAGTGTGATAGGAGAGGATCATAGGGGTAAAAGCATCCAGTCTCTTACCATTAAGTATGTTAGCTGCACATTTTTGGTAGATGTTCTTTATCAAGTTGAGCAAATTCCACCCCATGCTTATTTTTTGAGAGTTTGTATCATGAAAGGGTTTAGGATCTTATCAAATGTTTTTTCTATCATATGGTACTTCTTCTTGGGTTTTTTGATGTGATGGATTATTAATTAGTAAGTATGTATTACATAATAGTAATAGTACATATTATATATTACATATCGTAATACTATATATTATGTAATACATAATAATTTTTCTATATTATTAATATAATGTGACGCATTGATTTTTGAATGTTGAACCAGCCTTGCATATATGGAATAAATCCCACTAGTCTGTATAATTTTTTATACTTCGTTGGATTCCTATCTGTGTAGAACGGATTCATATCAATATTTTCAAGGTTACGTCTTGTTGGGACCCAAACTCAGCTGTACCTGCGTGAAAAGACTTAGGGAAAGTATAGGTATATAAGAAAACACAGCAGGCTTTTAACATTAGTATTCTAGGGATTTGTGGGGAATAGGGTTATGATGAAGACGTTGTAGAGGGAAGGAAAGGAGACAGAAGAGGAGGGAGGTGGAGGGAGAAATAGAGCAACAAGTTGGGGGGGAGAATGCATAACAAGACGTGAACTGAAAATAAGAAGGGCTAACATTTGATGAACACTTGCTGTAAGCTAGACACTATTCGATGCCCCTTTTAGTATATTTAGATGGGTTCATAACTGGCAAAATATCCTAATCACAGGTGATACAGTGTTGATAGAAACTATGTTTCTCCATTTTATACACAAGGATGTCACGAGAGGCCTTTAAAAAGTTTGAAGAATGCATATTTGGCCTAAATCACCTATCTGAATAATCTCATTTAATGGGGAAGCGTGCATTATTAGTGCAGGTGAGGAAAGGGGAGATGAAGTAGCTTGCCCACGTCTACACAGCTACTAACGGATTAGCGAGGCTTTGAGCTCACACGTCTGCCTCTGAAGTTCCTGACCCTCCGTGAGGATATACTGCCTGTCACAGAGAATATACACTTCCATCTGTAGGAGCACCTCAGTGGCTCGGTCACTGGGGCAGCCAACTCTTGATTTCGGCTCAGGTCACGATCCCAGGGTTGTGGGATCGAGCCCCACATCGGGCTCTGTGATGAGCCGGGAGCCTGCTTAAGATTCTTTCTCTCTCCCCCTCCGCCCCTCTCCCCCCATTCACGTGCTCTTCTTCTCTAAAAATAAAAACAAAAAAAAGAGGGGGGGAGCCACCTGGGTGGCTCAGTCAGTTTAGCGTCTGACTTCCGCTTAAGTCATGATCTCCCAGCTCGTGAGTTTGAGCCCCGCGTCGGGCTCTGCACTGATAGCTCGGAGCCTGGAACCTGCTTCAGATTCTGGGTCTCCTTCTCTCTCTGCCCCTCCCCAAATCACGCTCTGTCTCTTTCTCTCTCAAAAATAAATAGACATTAAAAAATTTTTTTAACTTCTGTCTGTAAAATTATTCTAAATATGTAAGGTCTTAATATGTCCAGCGACTGGGTCTAGAGAAGGACATGGATAGATGGAAAGAAACATCAAGCTGGAAAGAAATACATTGAAAGACAACATCGACGTCAACGTTCAATATCAATTTGCACTATGACCTGGTGGCCGAGAGAGCAAACGCAAGCCTGGGCTCCGTGGATGCAAGTCGAGGGTCTAATGAGAAGGCATCTCACATGGGACTGTGCCACCCAGACCCCTCACTATCCTTTCAGTGCAAGTGCTACCATTTGGAGAGGGGACATGAACAAATGACAAGATGTCAGATATCTGAAGAGAGTGACACGGGCATTGTGTTCAAGGGACAGTGTGGGAAGTCACTGGGAATGTCAGGAAACGTGTGAGGTGCCTCTGTGAGAAGAAAAGTATCAGGATGGGGAAATCAGAAGCAATGAGAGTCTACTCTATATATGTTAAGGGCTACCTCATGGAAAAGGGGATGACATGTTATCTAGAATGATCTTGAAAGACTGGACTGGGAGAAAAATCACCAGGAAAAAAAGAGGGAGTTTCCAATTTCCTATCAAGATGAGTTTTTCTACCTGGAAACATCTTCCTCCTTTTGTTTGAATTTAGTCTCAGCAGTAATTGAAGGGTGTTTAGATAAGCAAAAGCAAGGTTTGCTATTCCCTTGGATATTATCTTAAGAGAGATTTCTGTAAAATTACCAGTAATAAACCCAGGAAAAAATGGGAGAGCAGAGAAAAAGACTCATTTACTATAAACCATCCATTTTGTCCAAAGAAAATATAAATAAAGAACAAAGACTTCTATTAAATGTTTTTGTCACTGGGTTCAAAAAATCAGCTATGGAAATAAATATAAAATGCCTCTCCAGCAAAAAGAATTGGAAAAATCTTTTAATAATTAGAGCTTTTATTAAAAGAGAAAATTTTAATGTTTATTTCTGAGAGAGAGAGAGAGAGAGAGAGAGAGAGAGAGCAAGCAGGCAAAGAGCAGAGAGAGAGGGGGACAGAGGATCCAAAGTGGGCTCCGTGCTGACAGCGAGAGCCCGATGTGGGGTTCAAACTCACAAACCCTGAGAAAATGACCTGAGCCAAATTTGGATGCTTAAACGACTGAGCCCCCAGGGCGCCCCTAATAATTAGAGCTCTTAACGAATGGGACGGAAAGCAGGAGGGGCCAAGGGGTGAAGAACAGGGTCCTGGTTGAGGACATGGGGAAACATGTCACGTTGGGTGGGAGGGGCGGGGGACAGCTCTAATGCCCCTGGAGCCACAGCTCTCTAGGCTCAGTCTGGGCTTGTCTTCAGCTTGTCTACATGATCAAATTCCCGGACCTTTCTTGACCCTTTTTTTTTTCATCTGAAACAGGAGAAAGCTGGACCAGATGATTGCTGAGAACTTCACTTGCTCTGACTGGTAGGTAGGATTCAGAGAGAGTTACCAATAGATGTCTGTTCCACACACTTCTGCATCCATTTAACAATTAAAATGGGCCAACAGGGGCGTCTGGGTGGCTCAGTCGGTTAAGCGTGCAACTTAGGCTCAGCTCATGATCTCACGGTTTGTGAGTTCGAGCCCTGCATCAGGCTGTCTGCTGTCAGCGCGGAGCCTGCTTGGGATCCTCTGTCCCCCTCTCACTCTGCCCCTCCTCCCCTCAAAAATAAATAAACTTTTTTTTTAATGGGCCAGCGCTGAGACACTTGCCATCCTACTAGGCATAGAAATATTTCAAGAGCAGAGAAAACAGGATAAAACAAGTCTCTGTGAAAACACTACACATGTGTTCAAACTTGACGTCACTCAACAGGGGAATGAGACCCAGTCCACCCATAACACCAACCACAACCTGGAAAGGTCACCAAACACTTGAACGGAATAAGTGCATTTTTTAAGCTGCGAGTGATTCACAGCACATTTTGTCACCTGCACCGAGAAAAGAAACGCCTCTGAATATTTAAATATGCTCCTAAAATATTAAGCACCTCCCACAGGCAGTGACATTGATATCTCTTCCCAACCCGAGAGTTCAATGTCCTTTTGACCGCAGGAGGATCACAGGTGACAGCCTCCTCTCACTTGCAGGGGCTGCTGCCTGGACCCGCCGGCCCCCCCGCCCCCCACCCCCCGCCCCTCACCCCGGCAGTGGCAGGTGACAAGGCCAGAAGCCCACTGCTTCCATTCCGTGCAGACCCGCAGGAAGGACCTGGGCACGTGGCCCTGCCCTCTGGTTTTTCTCTTTAAGCTGGAAACAGGAGTTTCCTTTTCTCATTGTTTTTTTTGTTTGTTTGTTTTCGTTTTTGTTTTTTTTTGTAGGAAAAAGCGTTCATTTCCTAACTTAGATGATGCCAAGTGTTTTGTTTTGAGCCAAATAATGGAAAGGCTTCATGGCTCTGAAGGTGAACTTGCCTTAGGTACAAGGGCCTGCTACTCTGTTTTCTGTGGCTCTGAACTGATTTACTTTCTCTGGATTGCTCTCTTACACACGTATGTGCATGCACACACACAGTTGCTTTTTGGCCTCAGGCTGTCCAATGCCTCTTCCTAGCTCGGGGACGTGGACCAATCATTTCGGTCTTCAAACCTCGGTCTCCTCATTTGTGAAACAGGAATAAAAAAGTCAACCTCACAGGTGTGTGTTACAACCAAATGCCACCAGCCAAGTGCTCTGCAAAGTGTGCCTCAGGACCATCCGCGTTCCCCGACCTCATCACTGACTGGGGCAGGTGGCTGTGTGGTTTCGTGACTCAAGTTCTCCTCCCTGGAGTAAGGTCTGGGTTTAAATCCCAGACAGCATTGAGTTTAGGACCGAACCAGGTATGTGCAAGGCGCTCAGGTAATCATAATTAACTATGGTCACTGCAGACAGCAAAGTGCGACACAATCCTTTTTCGAAGGAGATTTAATGTTTATAAAATGAAAGAAAATTAAGAATTAGGCAGAAACCCACCTTCAGCAGATATTTTGAGTTGTAAGGAGAAGTTGCCCCAATAAATGAGTTGCATCCTTTCTTTACCAGTTAACTCTTCTCTTCATCGAGAAATACTGTCCACTGCATCGAAACAAGGAGCTTGAGCGCTTTCAACAATAGCCAAAGTATGGAAAGAGCCTAAATGTCCATCAACTGACGAAGATGGTTAAAGATGCGGTGTATATATACAAGGGAATACTACTCAGCAATGACAGAGAATGAAATCATGCCATTTGCAGCAACATGGGTGGAACTGGAAGGTCTTATGCTGAGTGAAATAAGTCAGGCAGAAAAGGACAGATATCATATGTTTTCACGCATATGCGGATCTTGAGAAACTTAACAGAAGACCACAGGGGAGGGGAAGGGGGAAAATAGTTACGAACAGAGTGGTTGGGAGGCAAACCATAAGAGACTCTTAAATACGGAAAACAAACCGAGGGTGCACGGGGGGCTGGGGGAGAGGGGAAAACAGGTGGTGGGCATGGAGGGGGGCACTTGTTGGGATGAGCACGGGGTATTGTATGGAAGCGATGAACCACAGGAATCTACCCCAAAAACCAAGAGCACACTTTACACACTATATGTTAGCCAATGTGACAATAAATTATATTTTTTTAAAATAATAAAAAATAAAATAGAATAATGTTGTGGGTTTGGTGCTGAAAGCGAAAGAAAGAAAGAAAGAAAGAAAGAAAGAAAGAAAGAAAGAAAAGAAAGAAAGAAAAAGAAAGAAAGAAAGAAAGAAAGAAAGAAAGAAAGAAAGAAAGAAAGAAAAAGAAAGGAAAGGACGGGACAGGAAAGGAAAGGAAAGGAAAGGAACGGAACGGAACACGCTGCTTGGCCAGACTCTCTTCCCATTGTTAAAATGCAAGAGGATGTAATTATATTTGTCATATTATTTTTCACTTTCATAAAGGTGGGTGTACATATCACTAACTAGCCGTGACCTTGGATAAAAACAGGTATTAAAACGAAAGCTCAAGGTGGAGAAAGATGATTTATGCAAATAGTATTTGAAAAGAATAGCAACATTTGCTGAATGTTCTCTCTTTTAATCCTTGCAACCTTAAGAGAGGGGCCCTATTACCAGCCCATTCTACAGAGGAGACAACTGAGGCTCTGGAAGAGTAACTAATATGCCTTAAGTCCGTATTTAGAAAGAAATGGGATCGACTAGTCACTAAAACCCCTCTGGCTCTAAGGTCTGCTGTCTCCTGTTCCCGTGTCTCTGCTGTGAAAATATAATATTAGCACAAGCCCAAAGCTACATGCTCATCTGTCTTCAGTTAGAGGCTATAATTATTTGTAAGTTTGGGGACACAAACTTGATAGGATTTTATCATCATCGATAGGGCAATACTTTGCTTCATTCAATTGGACACCTTCTCTTTCCCTAATTTTCCCTGCTAATTTCATGTACAGCAACTTTCATACATTTTTGAGTCCCTTGACTTTTTTTTTTTTTTAATTTTTTTTTAATGTTTATTCACTTTTGAAGGAGAGAGAGACAGAGTGTGACTGGGGGAGGGGCAGAGAGAGAGAGGGAGACACGGAATCGGAAGCAGGCTCCGGGCTCTGAGATGTCAGCACAGAGCCCCACGCAGGGCTCGAACCCACGAACTGTGAGATCATGACCTGAGCCGAAGGCAGACACTCAACCGACTGAGCCACCCAGGCGCCCCCCTTGACTCTTTTTTTAAGAGAAACAATTTTTCTCCCTTATACCAATAGGAGACAGTCATAAAATTAAGTGGAGCCCGGTCCTTTTAATTTTGCTCGTCGAATTTAATGTAAGAATTACAACGGAAACATAATGTGACAGCTCAGGGCCTCTGTCTCTATTGAGGCAGAAATTTCCATTTAGACTTTACTTTCCTGAAGAACAGAAAAAACGAAAGAAAGCAGAAGAAAAAACATAAACAGCCCAGAAACTTTTGAAAAACTCTGCCTTCTGTGAATGACAACTGAAGACGCAAACGGGAAAGGTTTTGTTTTGTTGGTGTTAATGCCAGCCGGTCCCGGAGAGCGTGCATGAAAAGGTGTGACACACGCCCTGCTAAGATGGCCATCACAAGATCCTGTGCCGAAGGCGGTGTGGCAAACCCGAGCCAAAACCTTACGACGCCACACTCTCTTCTCGATCAGAACCCTCGGTAAAACGAGAAACAGAAACCACAGCTGCCCCCAGCGGAGAGCCCGCTAGACCTCGCGCACAGCAGGATCCGGGCAATCGATTTCACCACGACCTGTTTTCTTTCCATTTCTCAGTTCTGCTTCCTCCCGTCTGGTGTGATTCCCTGCACTTCTCACGTGGTGGCCAGAGGGCCCCGGCATCTCAAGGTTTGTACCCCACTGGCCACGGGGCCAGCACCAAGACAGCTTCTCTCGCCGAGCAGTTGTAAGAAAAGCAAGGTATCGAGTTCCTTGCCTCTGATTGGTCTGTCCTCGCTCGCAGGCGCACGCCACAGCCAATCCCGGTGACCCAGGGGACGCGCTATTCGGATGCGCTTGGTCACGTGCTCGCACTTAGAGCTGGACTGGAAAACCACGTGGACTGAAAGGGAGGGTGGATTGTTCTTGAAAGAAAATTGGGACAGCGGCTGAAGGCAAACAAAATAATCCCCAAAGCAACAAAAACCAACGTCCCCCATATCCATTCGCCCAGCAGTCCCTTTTGTAAGGAAATGATTAAGGAAATGTGCGGTACTAGGCACAAAGTAATTCATCTGTGGGTTTACAATATGACAAATACTGAACAACTGAATAAACTAAATGACCGACAATAGGCAGTGTGTTAAGTAAACCAAGATACCGTCATAAGATGTAATATTAAACTAGTTTACAGGAGACTATTTAATGCCATAGATTGCTGGCGTCAGCCAGTAAGCACTACCTCTTACATGTATTTTTTTTTTTTAAGTAGGCAGGCTAGCATCAGCCCTTTTTTTTTTTTTTATGTTTATTTATTTTTGAGAGAGAGGAACAGAGCGTGAGTAGGGGAGGAGCAGAGAGAGAGGGAGACACAGAATCGGAAGCAGGCTCCAGGCTCAGCTGTGAGCACAGATCCAGAGGCAGGGCTCAAACCCATGAACCCTGAGATCCCGACCTGAGCCGAAGTCAGACGCTCAACTGGCCAAGCCACCCAGGCGCCTCTGTATTATTTTAAACGAAAAAACCCTTGTGATGTGGGGATTAGTTATCTTCCTATTTGCAGAAGAGGAAATTATTAACGAGGGACTTCTGCGACCTCTAGCAACTGTCCTCCCACGGAGGGGCCCGAGTCACCGCCGTGAGAGCAATTCCAGCGCATTAAACTGTTCCAGATTGGACCACAGATCTATTCGGAATCTCCACTCTCCGTTTCCATTTTGCCACCGGGTGATTTGGAAACGTAATCGTCCCGTTCAAGGTGTAAATGGCTTGGCCATGCATGTCCACATGTCGCTGCCTGCCTGCACTCTTAAATGTTACTACAGTAATTTTTTTTTTTTACAGTTTTGGAGGGGTTTTGTTTTGTCTTATTTATTTGTTTATTTATATTTATTTATTTAATGTGTTTATTATTTTTTATTTGTTATTGATTGTTTGTTTATATTTATATTCAAGTTAGTTAAGGGGCGCCTGGGTGGCTCAGTCCGTTGAGTGTCTGACTTCACCTCAGGTCATGATCTCACAGCTTGTAGGTTCGAGCCCCACATCGGGTTCTGTGCCGACAGCTCGGAGCCTGGAGCCTGCTTTGGATTCTGTGTCTCCCTCTCTCTCTGCCCTTCCCCTGCTTGTGCTCTGTGTGTGTGTGTGTGTCTCTCTCTCTCTCAAAAATAAACAAACATTAAAGGAAAAATTTTAAATTCAAGTTAGTTAACATACAGTGTAGTCTTGGCCCCAGGAGTAGGACCCAGTGATTCACTGCTTACATACAGCACCCGGGTGCTCATCCCGGAAGTGTCCTCCTTAATACCCATCCCCCTTTTGCCCCTCCTCACCCTTCCCCCATCTACCCCCACCCAGCAACCCTCAGTGTGTTCTCTGTATTTAAGAGACTCTTATGGTTTGCCTCCCTCTCTGTTTCTTATTTTTCCTTCCCTTCCGCTATGTTCATCTGTTGAGTTTCCCAAATTCCACATAAGTGTAATCACACGATATCTGTCTCTCTCTGACTTCGTTTCCCTTAGCATAATACCCTCTAGTTCATAAAACAATACCAACTATACGTCTACATTTTTATTTTTTTAAGTATATGTAGAAAATAGAATTAAAAAAATTGATTCCAAAGACGATCGAAAGAAATTTTTTTCACCGCAAGCCAGTCAGAAATACATTTGATGCTGTAACTAATTATACACACGCATATACTTGTCACTGAAAGAAAAGCTTCACAAAAGAACAGTTACCCCTACCCCCCGGGATACCCTCTGCACTCCATTTCAATTATTCTTTTTACACACAGGCCATCTCTAGCTGCTGCATTTGGGGAATCGACTTTTCTTCTTTCGTTTCCTTTTTGCTTTTTTGTGTTTTCTACAGCCACCCCTTTCCGTATTATGACAAAGCAAACAACGAAACAAGAACAAAAATTTTTAAATCATTTTCTTTGAAGGAGCACTGGGGCTCCAGCCAAGTTTGGTCACGGGGGAGAAAAACCAGGCTGGGCCCTTGATCCCTTTTCTAACCTGTTCCTGCAGGGTTCAAGGTGTGTTGGAAACTACAGTAAATGCCTTCAACTCTCGCTCAGTGTTGAAAAATAGGGAGAACGTTGACTGGCATGAGCGTGGAGCAGGCACGAGGAGGAAATTAGAGAAGTAAAGTGTTCTCGCACACTTAGTTGACAAAACCAGTTGTTGTGTTCAAGGCGGGGAGTGTGAGACCCAGAAGCAAAACTCACCTCTGCAGCTGCCATCACTCATGAAGAGCAACTCGTCCGCCAAGCGGGATACTGACTGAAGTTGAACTCACTGCATTTTGCTTTGTCCTGGCGAAGTGAAAAAATACATTCAGAGGACTTTTCTGTGGTTTCCATGGAAAGCTGACAAGCCGGTGCTGGAGGAACGTGATTCTAGTACCAGACCCAGCAACACTGACCAGCCCGTTGTCTCCTCCCCTGTCGGGGGCTTAGTTTGGGCTGTGGGTGCTAGGTGGCTTCTTGGGGACCCATCATAATTTAATCCTCATCATTTCCCGCTCTTTCTCCCTAGTTTGCCAGCTGGTCCAATTTTTACTCCCTTTTGTTGTGGCAGGAAAACCGTGCTTATAAACCTGCAAGGACTTACTTGTATAAAGTGTTTGTTTTGCTCTAAATCACTGAGGCTTGGCCACTGATACATAAAAGCCAAGCTCTTGGCATTCCAAAAAGAACGGAACAGAAAAAACCAGACATCTACGTGTGCACACACACACATTGCCAAAAAGCCTGTTTTGTTTTGTTGGAGGGGTGAGGGGCGAGAAGCTGTAATTATAAGACCGCTATCCATGAGAGATGCTCTACTTAGAAATCTGAAAGCCAGCAATTTTCTTGACTTTCTGCGCGGCCTTCCTACTCAAAACTCAGTGCACGTAAAAGCTCCTGCTAGTGCTGAATGGCCAGGGAAGGAACAGGAGTCAGAAAGCAGGGATGAGTGGAAGGGCAGAACCTTACTTTAATATTTCTGCATTATATCCTGTCCCTTTGGGCATTGGGAGAGCCCTTGCACCCCTTCAATTGGGATGGGGGTCTTAGTCACCAGCGTTTTGTCCGCCTCCCTTGCCACAATTTCCATGAGCTTTAATCTCCACTGGGAATGAAGAAGGTTGAAAAACCATACCTGAAGTATCTTCTGTGTAGGTTATAAATCTCTATTTCTGGCATAAGTATGTGATCTTGAGGGGCGCCTGGGTGGCTCAGTCGGTTGAGCGGCCGACTTCGGCTCAGGTCATGATCTCGCAGTCCATGAGTTCGAGCCCCGCGTCGGGCTCTGCGCTCACAGCTCAGAGCCTGGAGCCTGCTTCGGATCCTGCGTCTCCCTCTCTCTCTGCCCCTCCCCCACTCGTGCTCTGTCTCTCTGTGTCAAAAATAAATAAAAACATTAAAAAATAAAAATAATAAAAAAAGAAGTACGTGATCTTGACCGTGGAGCAACACAATCATTGTTCAGACAGAAGGTGGGCTTGCTGTTCTAACGACCCTCCCAACTCCCAAGAATCTACACCAATGGCAACAGCTATAAACACCCCAGTCCCACCTGATCACACTTCCTAACTTAACTAATGGTAACTGAACCAACCCACCAAAAACCCACTAGGACTAAACACTAACATGGATTTAAAGGACCAAGGCATAGGATCAAAATATTTATTCCCTCACGCATTTTAGTACCTGGCTACATGACCAAATGCAGGTTCAGAGTATTTCCAAAATAGACCCTGCGCTTCTCTTTTGGCCAGTTGAAAGTATATAGGAAATAGTTATGTAATTTTGTTCAACTCACTTGGAAGACGACCTATGTACCCTCTTAAATCAACTGCGTTGATGTGAAAAAGATAGGCCACGGACTGTGACAGATGTTAGGAGCTTAGGAGTTGAGAGCAGGAAGGGAATTTAGAGTTCATTTCATCTGCTCCCATTTCACAGATTAGAAAATACTCAGTGAAGGTCACGGGACTTAATCCAACGTCAAATTCAAAAGAGAAGCCAAACTCTCAAAATTCAGAGCCCGGACATCAATCTACAATACCATGGCAGTTAAACAGAAATCTTCGTAACAAGTTTCATAAATGCGGGAACAGATTCCACACTGAGATTCCACAGTATTTTGCCAGTATTTACAAAATTCTGAATTTAGGCAAACGGCAACTTTAAGTTTACAAAAAACGTCATCATCGAGAAAACACGATTACGGAAGTCAGAACCAGCCCCTGTAAATGTATCGGGAATCATAAAAGGCACTGTGTTGACCTTCCCTCTCTCCTGGACTGCCGGTACTAAGAAATATATTACAACTCTCTACTTGCTATCTTCCAACTGATTAAAAAACAAAGTTTTGTTTCCCAAATGGACTTTTGTCTTCCCCTGTAATATATCTATTATGCTGAGAGAAAGAAACATTAAGATCCTTTGTCATTCATTAGTTTTGCTATAACAGAGCTTTTTTTTTTTTTTTCTTTTTTTTTTCCCTAACACTGATATTCCTAATCATTCCTAGCTCACCCTACTTGGTCACAAATCTAAGTTTCCTTCCTGAGCAACCTCTGATTTTGTTTGGTCTCTCCAGGCCCAAGTGAATATTTACCATAAAAATACAACTGGCGAATTTTTACAGACCCACATAGTTGAGCAATTTACTATATATATATATATATATATATATATATACACATATATATATATATATAACGTTTCGGTTCCATTTTGCTTTCTACTTGGAACTTCGAGTCCTTGAAGTCAGAGCACAGCTTCCACAGAAGTCAGAGCACAGCTTCCACAGACAACCTGACTGGCAAAGAGGAAGGACCACAAATGTAGAACTCCTCATTTCTTCCATGACTATGTGCATGCCAGGCGTCATGCCAGGCACCAGAGGTGGGAAGACCGGAGGGGTGGCATCTCCTCCAGATGGAAAAATGGGAGTGCGAACACATCACGCTGCTAATTGACCATGAGAGCCTAGTGAAAATCTCCCTGTAAAGAGAAAACAGTGTTTTTTCAAAAAAGCCTCTCTCTTTAAATTCATTGACTTTAGGACGGATGTCAAATGGACTGATGACTGAAGGGTTTCCCCATCACACTTCCACCCATCCCCATGTGGTACCGTGAGATGGGCAAGAAAAATGGCGCGCTGGAAAGACCACAAAAATCCCAAGTTTTTACTTCTATTTGTCGAAACACCATTTAATGCTTTGGGAGGAAATGGATTTCGTATTCCCTCCATCCATCTGGAATGTTATGCATCAGAACAATGGGGGACAAACGAATCTATTACAGCACTAAATTGTCCATGGAGGAAAGAAAGACTGTTTTGCCCACCCCATTAGCCTACACTGCAAAGAGACCAATTCGTTTTGAGAAAGTAGTTCCAGAAAGTCGAAAACACTGGCTTGGATATTTACTTATCATCCTCTAACATCGGTTAGCACTACTGAACTTTTCTAGATGAATTTAGTTAAGGTTGTTTTTAATTTGCAAAAGGGACAATTGTAATGACAGTTTCTGAATTTAAAGTTCTCTTAAGGTTGGTGGTCATTTTAAAGAAAAAAAGGAGGAAATCCTCTAATGGTGTGGAAGTTCTCACATAAGTCAGGTGTCAGAACCTTAAAGATGATGTCCTCCCGATGCACAGAAGGAGGAAGGGGGAGAACAGAATTGTGGCTTTTCTAACTAAATAATTGTTTTCCTCTTTTTTTAAATATAATTCATTGCCAAGTTGGCTAACATACAGTGTATACAGCATGCTGTTGGGTCTGGGTATGATAGATTCCTGTGATTCATCGCTTACATACAACGCCCAGTGCTCATCCCAACAGGTGCCCTCCTCAATGCCCATCACCCATTTTCCCCTCTCCCCCCCGAGGACCCCCCCGCCATCAACCCTCAGTTTGTTCTCTGTATTCAAGAGTCTCTTATGTTTGCCTCCCTCTGTTTAAAACTGTTTTTTCCCCTTCCCTTCCCCCATGGTCTTCTGTTAGGTTTCACGTTTTCCTCTTCTTACCCCTACCTTACGCCTCCTCGTAAGTCACAAAACATTTTGATTTATTTACCAGAATTATCAGCTGAATATCTGAATGCTTCCTCAAAGCTGCCACACGCGGTCACTGTTTCTCAGCTGGAAGGACAACATCCTGATATTTGAGATCTCTCCAAGGGTTCAAGGACATTCTGACCTGTCATGATGACAGCTACTGACATTTTGAGCAGGAGCCAGGGAGGCCGAAGTGCTCCGCAATAGCCCCTCCCGCAGGGAGAGTTGTCAACCCACATGCCCACGATGCCCTCCTTGAGAAGCACTGGAAGACAATTCAAAGAATCGTACCCAAGACTGTGACAATACTAACATTACAACATGACCTTAGACGACTGAACTGCTTTGGCCACCGCTGAGACCAGGGCGTGAGGTGAGGGATCGCGACTCTCCCTTGGAGGCGGGTTGGGGCTCCTCCTGGTCCCCAGCATGGTTCTCACCAAACCCTCTACACGGCTCTGTGCAAGCTAGCGTGCGGCCGGGGGCCGCGCCTCGATTCAAGAGCTGTTAAGTTCTGTTCCGCAAAGTGGAGTCAGGATGTACTTCGGGAATCGAGGCCTGGCTGGAAGAAATAGTTTTCACAAAGGCCCAAATTCCTTCACATTTTAAGTGAACACCAGATGGAGTGCATGAGGCTTTCTCTTTATCACTGTTTATTTTAGACAGTCATTTCAAACAACCGCTTCTTGTGGCAACTCTCCACGGGACATTAAACACTATAAACACTGCCCCGTCCCTTTAGCAATCTCGACTGTTGTCGGCCCGTGTATATTCCTTAGTACGAATTTTTTCATAAAATGAAACTTTTCTTTTTTAATGTTTATTTTTGAGAGAGACAGAGCATGAGGGTGGAAGGGCAGAGAGAGAGAGACACACACACACACACAGAATTCGAAGCAGGCTCCAGGCTCCGAGCTGTCAGCACAGAGCCCCATGCCGGGCTCGAACTCACGGACGGTGATCATGACGTGAGCCACCCTGGCGCCCCGATAAAATAAAACTTCTTAATATAACGTCCTGAGGAATGTTTCGATGTAGGAGAGTAACCCAGAGAGTACTAGAACCCACTCCAGAAACAGAACTCCTGGGGAGAACACAATCACCCGGGTGTGCCTGGGCCTTGAAGCCACCACAGGGTATTTGAGATGCAAACACCTTACGTGCCTGTCAAGGTTGCCTTCAGTCGTGAGGCGAATTCTTGGGGACCAAGTATGCATTTGGGGGTTCTGGGAGCTGCATCCCTGAGGCCCCCCACATAGGCAGAACAGCACCTCTTCAGGCTCCAGCCTTCAGTGCTCCGCAGAGCACGTGGGAGAGGCGGGAACACACAGCAGACGGCAGGAAGGTCACCAGCCTGGCTGAGGACAAGAAGGAATGGTGGTGAGAACGGCAATGAAATGTCCACCCCACCCCCACCCCAAAGCACTGGTCCCAAGCGGGTCTGAAGGCATACTGGGTCTTTCTACCGGAATACTGGCCCAACAATTGCCATCAAGACTCAAAACTTCTATTTAACCCGTTAACACACCAACACTGATTCATGCAGTTCCATCGACTAAAATTGTGAAGTTACCAGACACCTGCCCCTGCCGCCCCTGCCCCCCTGCCAGAACCGGTCATACAGACAGCTCAGCATTTGTTACCAACTTTACCTCCGTGCCAGTCTCATTGATAGGCTTATACCTAATAGCACCTTTCACCTAGGATTTGAAGTCATTTTACAGACCAAGATTCATCGAGGGAAAAATGTGGTTTTGTCCTTAGGCAGGTAGATCAACACGATATGTAAGAATGTACGTGTGTGTGTTGTCTATCGTCCGTATTACGTATGGATTTCACTCACTCGTTCTCTTGAAAAGAGCAACAGTCCACTCCCACCCTCAACTTCAGCCATCACCCTTCCACAATATTTCCATCTGCTTTGCAATCCTAAGTCGATTCTATTTTTTTGTTCCAGTGAAACAGACTGATCCAGACATTTGTCAAGGGCAGGGAGGCCAGTCACGAAAGCCAACAGTGACTTCTCAGTGGTCCAACCGGGAGGTCGTGCACAGGGTCACATCTCTCGATCCCAAAGGCACCACGTCCCTGCTGCATGGGAATATCTTACAAGTGTTAATCCTCACCCCCAGCAAGCAAGCATTAGAGTCATATCGGAGTGGATTTGTCTTAGAACTCTCTCCACTACTTGCCTCCAAAGAAGGCTAAGATTACTGTGTTACCGCCACAGAAAGCTTTCCAAAAATCACCCAAACAAGCACACAGCTTTCAGAAGAGCCCTCTAGTTGTGCAGAAGAGTTAATAAAACTGACCATGTAGGATAATGCTGTTTATTAAAAATATATTCAGGGAGAAGGAAGTCAGTGCATTTATGCAATTTTACATACACATCTGTAGTTTGAGGTTCCATTATTCCAACAGTTCATATAAATCACTGTTTCAGGTAAGAGAAAAAAAAAAATTCTTTACACAGGAGATCAGCAATTGGTTATAGGCTTGGTAATATGAGTAGGCTTGTTGTAAAAATAAAACCACCTCTTCCATTAGTAAAGAATGTCTCCTTTATGCAGAACAAGTCTTCAGAGTTAAGAACTTTGCTTGCATTAGCCTGAAGTTCTTGGAAAACAGCCAATCCTCCGTTTTCTAGAAATATAAACGCTATCTTTTGTCTGGAATTTTTTTTTTTTTCTTTTGAGGTAACAGAGGAAGCATTTCAGTGATCTGTCACTAGGTTATCCTTCTACTGGGTGTGCCAACTACTGTAACGTCAAACCGAAGACTCGTACAGAGGCATTTCCGAGAATTAGAAATACAGAGCATGACATTTCCAAACAACGAACGTTCTCATTACAGGAGGGAAAATAAAATGGGTCCAACAACCAAAGCCGAAGTAAAGGAAGTTAAATCTTTGCTAATGGAGAAGGAACAAGGGCACCCAGAACCCCGTGTAAGGATCTGGTTTGTGAATGCACGCTTATGCCTTGGCCCTGGAAGTCTCCTTTCTCAGTTACACACACTTTCCTGCAGTGTCAGGGACGTCCCCGTTCCCTGAGTTCGTAAGCATGGACAGGAATCGGGAGCATAGCCTCCACAGCTGATGAACCAACCAGAGGGAAGACAAACTTACGATTTATTTGCTGGCGATAATCCTTACTGTGTTAAATCAAGGGTTGCATCTAACTTCTGGGATGCAGACGCTGGGGCCTCTCCCTGGGTCTTCCAGTCTTTCTGCACAGGATGCCCCCGGGAAGGAACTCTAGACCAGGAAGTGACTGGTCAGTCAGGTGCTCCACCCCTTGTCATGTCATGTCATGTCCCCAACTCACGAGAACCGCCAAATGCAGGAGACAGGGGCTTTAGGGATACTACCTTCTTAACAGAATGCTGAGGTCAAAGAAACTTCTCTGTCACTACAAATGCAGGAACCAGAACTGAATCACAGGAAGAGAGAAATCTGTACCCTTACAGTGACTAGCTGTGTGAAAGTTTTCTGCTGGGTTCGGCTAAGGCATCTAGAACTCTCTCTGTGCCTGTTCCTGATTAGACTACCTAGAACTCACAATTAACTTTTTGGAGGGGCTGGGAAGAGGGAATTATTTAATTACCTCTTCCTTCCTTCCTTATTGTGAAATAGTTAAAAAAAAAAAAAAAAGGTGTTCTCATATACAAAAGAAAAAAAAAGGCAGATCAGATCAGTAACTGTAAATGACACCACGACATAGTCGGTATTAGCTGTGACTAACCTCTGACTCCGTCTCAGCAAAAATTAAAGGGCAGTAAAATCTGTCTCTACCCAACTGTCTATGTGTATAAAGCATAGTTAGAAATCAGTGCTTGTTGGTAGGATTACTAAGCAAACAAATTTAAGGCAAAACCGGAGTAACAAGCAAATGAAATATAGACTTTCTTCCCTACGATGCAGGATTAAGTTCTCTGCAAAGAGAGGTTGCTTTAAAATGGGAAGAGTCTTCCTGCCCCTAATTAACAAAGGGTCCCACACATTAAGGAGTAAGCTAAACAGTAAAAAGCATTCAAACAGGTTAACTACTGACTTTGAAACCATCAACCTTCAGAGTTTGAGTCAAAACCATCAAATGTACTGGTTGATGCTGAAATCAACGAGGCCAAATCTGTCAGGGCCACAAGAGATCTGGATAAAACATCAAATACAGATATTGTGGTATGAAACATTGCTTTGTTTATACATGTCTAAAATTTAACAATGAACCCTTTAAAAAATGAGGAACAAATGCTATGTTCACACAAAAATCCTTGTGCTTAGTTGGTAAAAAGGTATCAGAACAGTTTTAAAACCAAGTGGCTCATTCTTGAACACAAATTTCACCTGATCAAACTGCTCGGCTCCTATGCTGTCAATGTCAGAACCGCAGAAACACAACTCCCCTTCTCGGACTTCATGGTAAAGCTGCTCCCTGGTCAGAGCCCCTGCAAGAACCAGGGAAAGACACCCTCTGAGCTCCGTCACCCTCAGTGGGGGTCACTGCCCAAGTTCACTGTGAAAGGGGGGGGGGGGTGCTCCCAATAAGGCCATGTAAGTGTAAAATGACAAAATAATCTAAAGAAAAGCAAGCTACTTTCTTTTCGGTGGAGGGAGGGATGGGAAACAAAGAGGCTTCTATACCAATTAAATCAGACTTTGGAACAGTCTGTAGAACAGAAGAGAATTGATTTCTCAAAGTTCAATAAAAAAAAAAAAATTAGCTCATCTCTCATTTTCAAAAAGATACATTATGGAAATCCTCTCAAGTTTATGCAACAGGCTTAATTATGAACCTTAGGAAGGAAGGAAACTCCTCCTATTTTCCTGCCAGATTTTATGTTCTTCAAGTTGCAGTCACAAATTCTCTCCCTAGTGGTATCAGCCATGATGTGAATCATGGAGATGGGACGATTTGCTTGCACTGAAATACGGCTACACAATGGAGAGTTATGCATACAGCACAGAACTATAACCGAAAAGGTGAAGCAAACTTTATTTATTTTCAGGTAAAAACATTAACCTGACGGATTATTGCAGATTTGAGAAATCAGCACATGAAACAACTGGACAGAGCTTTGCTTACAGGTGCTTGTATCGGTGCCGAGACAAAGGCTGAACTGTTTGTCCCAAGTTAGCCCTGGGAGGAGGGGAAGGGGAGAGAGGAAAAAAGACGACCACGAACAAAAACTTGAAAACAAGGACAAGGGAGAAAAAGCATTCTTGGACTCCCAACGGGGAACGAAAACTGCTAATTTTGTTGAAAACGTTACATCAACTCAAAACGCTCTGGTCGTGGAATAAGAAAATACCGGCCAGCCCAAGCCGTAGACTTTTCAAGCTACACAAGAGTGAGCGGGCTTTCCTGGCCTCCCTTCCAGAAGCTGCTGTGGTTGCCAGAATCACCGTGTAAACAGTCCTACCGGGTCACTGGGCAAAGGCCAGCCATACCCTACAGCTATATTAAAACTAAGCTATGAGAAAGGTCTACCGAGCTACAAAGGCTGAATCACACTGACGATATATTTCAGTTCAATGAATTTTAAAATTATATCTTAATTTGAGAGAGAACACGGAACAACGGGAGCCCATGGCTAATGAAGATGTGACAACCGTGAGTGTCGCACACAAAAAAAACCGTGTGGACCGCGGACAACACATGAACCGGGGAGGGAAACGAGAGGGGAGGGAGATGCACACAGAGCTAACCTACCGAACCGGATTTGTCAAACACACGTGAGCTTTCGTGTCTGTACTTATGTACAAGAGTGGTCTTTGGAGGAAACAAAACTGCAGACTTAGCTAGATGGACACACACAGCCCAGAATTAAACTGCACAGCGACATTTATTGTTTCAGCCTGAAAAACATCCCTTTTTTTTTAAATTTCACACAGCAAAGCAAGTTAAAAACTTCACTCATCAAATAAATGATAATTTAAACAAGAACTTGCTAAAGAAACCTCATCACAACAACGTTTTAGGGCCTGATCACTTTAAGTCCATGGGGCCATTAATGAATATCAACCAAGTGTCTCTTGTATAATCTGCAAGCCATTTTTCCTACAACAAGAAGGCGTAACATGTTTCCTTGACTCAGGTGATACATTTAGAAAAGAAATCATGATTTTTTTTTTCTTTTGCTGTAACAGGCAGACACCGCATTTCTCGCTGTGATCAGGAAAGATGGAACGACTGCTGTCCTTCTCTGGCCGCGATCAACAGTTTCTCACGCATGATCTCAATGCTCGAGTAGTCCGGCAACTTAAGATAGTTCACACAAGTCATTACGGAGGGCAGGAAGTCATCCGGGTTTTCTGTCGATTCGAATGTCTTCCGGACAATTGTCAAAGGTGGATTCAAACTCCGGAAGCCTGAGCAGAAGGGGAAGGAAGAAAGACCAAGGGAAGTTAGTAAGTTAACAGGCCGCACACAGCTAACTCCGAGCCAGATGTTTTTTAGCCACAAGAAGAATCCGTCTGGAATCACAAACGTAGCCTTTCTGTGCTGCTACCATCAGGAAACGTCACGCTGCTTGGCTGTACGGTGTTACCACACACGCAAGGTGTTCCTTCTTGCTGGGCAATTACATCTACACACGTGATGTACGTTTAGTGTACGGACCCCAACATCTGCTTTATTTACTGGAAAAAACCACTGTAGAATATGGAGGCCAACAGCTCCTTCTGCTTTTTGGCTTTTAAAACTGAGTACCAATTTGACTCCTATTGGGACTGACTCACTCCTAGAAAAGTAGACTTTACAATGCTTTCTCATCCAAGAGTCTGTAAGGTACAGCTGGCTGGAGGATCTGAATTTCACCTAGAAAAGTAGCCTTACGTGTTCGTTAATAATCCTACTTCAGTGTGTTTAAGATGATCCCTATGAATCTCCCTGCCGGCCGAGAGCTCTCACATATCGCAAAGCCAATGGAAAACTCAAGACACGTTAGGATACTAGAGTAACGAAAAGGCACTGTGGGGTCAAATGCAGAATATCCTGCTGGTGGTACCAAAGTCTCTGTCCGTCTCTCCCTCTCTCTCTCTCCCTCCCTCCCCCCTCCCCGCCCCACCCCCACAGAACTGCGGCAGCCAGGCGCCTCGGGCACACCCACCTCCAACAGGCAGTCTCGGGCTACCGGTCACGAACTGGAGAAATAACCTCTGCTGCTCGTTATCAAAACTACTGAGAATCTCGAACAGGAACTTCACGGCGCGACTACAACAGAAACAAGTCAGCAAAATCATTTCAGCACGGGACCGTGCACCTTTCAATCACACCGCACCGCACACTCTCACAGCCAGCTGCAGACTACCAAATTTCAATACGACTACCTATGAATTCGCATTAGGACGCATTCGGAAACCTACGTAGTTTTCTGTTGTCACAGCTGGAATTCAAATGGAACGATTACCGTTGTAACAAACAAGACTTGTCAGGAGTGTACGGATATTTCCATTTTACCGCAAACAAAAACGGGTAACGGGTTTGACCTGTATCCTCCTCTCTTTCCTCCTCCCTGTTCACTTACACAGAAATACCCGAAAAAGAAATCTTTGAGTCCTAAGGTCTTGATAGAAATGAGGCCAAAATATCAGAAAGCCTCCTTTAAAATAGGCAGACAAATTTAAAAATGGCACCCCCCTGTTGTTCATAACGTACGTATACACACGCATGCACGCACACACCACCAAATTCTTGACCCTCAAACGAAAGCCCAGCAGATCCGGGTACTCACCTGTCGTGAGTGTAACCGTGGTCCGGCCTGCAGCACTCCATCAGTGTCTTTGCATCCCAAGTGTCTGCTTTACTGCCGCACAGGAGCTGGTCCAGCTGCGTGGTCACCCAACAGAAACAAATTACTAAGGACACGGCTGCATAACTCAGTGAAAACTCACAGGACATGCTGTTTTGCAGATGCCAATATAGCACAGGACTACCGTGTACCACAGTATCATTTTCAATACCGAAAGTTCTGCGCAGGGACCTCTTTTTTCGACAACGTGCTCTTCTACTACAGTTACAGACTCAGCCTTTAAAGGCACCCTGCCTATCTGCAGGGACTGGCTTCTAGAGAAGACTTTAATCGCAAACAAAACATACCTGAGACAAACCTTTGTTTAAGCTTTCCTAACGCCTCTCGTGTCTTTACGGGCTTTAACTCCATAACCTACATCTCGCCAGGGAGATTTCATAAATCCTGTTTTCTAGAAATGCCAGAAGCCAAGACACAGACTAGTGAGCTGGAGAGAGAAGTGGGAGAAAGCTGAACTGAGGCCCAGCCAACGGGCAGCTTCCTCACTTTGTACAGAGGCAGATGGCTGCCAGATGGTCGGCTGGGGCTGCACAGGGACCAGGCAAGCAAGCCGTTCCAGGGGGAACAGGAGAAGGCAAGAGTGCTTGCGTCTCCTTGGAAATTCTAACACCAGTTTCACATTAAGCCATCTTTCCTCTGGTGACCTGCCCACCTGCAGGACTACGTGCTTTGAGAAAATTTAATACCTACTACGCGTCACTCACTGGCAGGTACTCTAGGTGTCCCGTTCAGTAAGACAGAGGTTATCCCAATTTTATGGACGAGGCAGTCAGATCAGACACAACAGCCTAGACAAGGTCATACGGTGGAGCAGGAAGGACCAGAATTCAATTCCAGGAGCAACACTTGCTGCTTTCAATTCCACGTGACACCCAGTGCCTCAAAGTGTCCGCTACACCACATGCTCCCGTGAGCGGAGAATCAGAGCGGACGTAAAAATCATAACTGAGATTAAAATGCTACGTCGAAGTCATTCAAAGGTATCCGGGTTCGGCCAGTAATAGATGTGTAAAGTTATCATTCAAATACTAAACAAAAAGGATCCCACACTGGAGAAACCCCACACCTCGCAGACCCTTTCTGTGCCATCTCACCACTCGAGAGCAGCGTTCCAGATTCTTGTTGCACTTAAGATGGCTGGAAAACTGCACACTCATTTTTCCCCACTCTTAACGGTACTTGCAACGCTTCCTTAAAACTCCAAGAACGGACTCCAATCATAAAACAGTGTCTCACCTAATCCAGGAAGTTTAGGTTAAAAAAAAAAAAAAAGTGCACTCTCCTCAGCGACCGCAAAGACGCACATCCCATTCTCCACTGGCCGGCATCCAGGGTCAGGTGACTGACGATGAGGCGGGGCTTACCCAATCTCACACACAGACCCCACTCCAATACTTCAACTATATTTAATATTTATACAATATAAAATGTTATGTTTATGAGATATATATATATATATATATATATATATATATATATATATATATATGGTATTTGATACTCTTCTTTGCTCAGAAATGATCTTCTACCTTTACCAAACATCCACCCCTCGGCTCACAAACCCACCTCGCCCCCCAGTTTTCTCGTTTGCAATCCTCTTCGGCTAGATGGCACAGAGACAGCGTGCTACGATTGCTACAGGTACACAGTGAGCAATGGGCAATTTCTTCAGACACAAGCTACTCACTTCTTCCGGGTAGAAGTACTGGAGATGACTGAGTGGGAAGACAGATTCAAATCCATCTCTGAAGGAATCGAATTGCCTAGAAACGCCTTCATTGAGTGCCCAGAATATAACCAGCTGTAAAAAGAGAGGTCTTTTAAAAACCGTGACAAGATTTCATAGCTCTTTCCTACCCAATCCTGATCACTTTAAATACAACAGCAACAACAACAACAGAAAACCCCACACAAATTAAGTCTCTAAAACATCTCTCAGAAAACCACATAAAAGATCTCTCAGGTCAACTTCTAACTCGGGGCCTGGCCAGCAAGAAAATGTAAAAACAATTACGATGAGCATTTATGTTTAGTGTGTTTTAAAAATTCATTTACATAAAACCCTGATGGCACAGAACGGTACCTTACTAGATGAGAAGCAGATGAAAGTTTCTCAAGAGAATAAAATGTTATTAAGAATTAAAGATAATGTGTCAAGATGCATAATAACCAACTGTTAAGTGTTCTGAATTTTTAACGTGAAATTTTTCTATCCAAATCCTGATTAAGTTCTTAGAACCAATGCTTCTGAAGTGGACCTTCGCTTAGAAAAAGGCAAACTCTGGAAATGCAGTCATGTGAAATTGAAAAGGAACAGAAAGCATCTGTTATTGGTTCAATGATATCTAGTCATCAATGACTCCAGCTAACCCATTGGGTTCAAGAAATACAGGACATACTCAGATAAAAATAAAAACAACAGCATTTTGCTAACAGAAAAATACAAGCATCATCACAAATTCTTTTCAGAGAACTTTAATCTGGACATTAACTCATCATTTACAAGTAAGCTGAAAGGTTAGCTTTCTCAAAGTTAGGAAAAGCAGCAGGTAAGTTTGATCAGATAGTCCTGTGAATATTAAAGAATGTGTTTAACAGTCACAGAATAGTTGGGTATGCCAAAAGATATCTGAAGACCTTGGCTATCTACTCTTTCTCTAACAGACGAAGAAACCAGAGCCATTTTTCAGAGGTTCTATCTAAAATCCCACTGTATGGGCACCTGGGTGGCTCAGTTGGTTAAGGGTCCGACTTCAGCTCAGGTCATGATCTCGCGGTTTGGGAGTTCGAGCCCCACGTCGGGCTCTGTGCTGACAGCTCAGAGCCTGGAGCCTGCTTTGGATTCTGTGTCTCCCTCTCTCTCTGCCCCTCCCCCGCTCGTGCTCTCTATCAAAAATAAATAAATATATATATATATTTTTTTTTTTTTTTTTAAATAAAATCCCACTGGTGGTGGCAGAAAACCCAAGTCTGGGTATAGGTGATTTTCTATCTTGAACCCAATGCTCTTTCCACTCAGGGTCAGAAATAAACCAAAAGAAACTTTTCAAAAAGCAGCAGTAAAGACCTACATAGCATGGAACTTAAAATACAATTTCTTTTTAATACAAAATTGTTTTCCCTTAATTTAACAAATATAGTCAAGGGCTACAGATTATCTGAAAGTCCTCATTACACCCATAAAAACGTGTTTGTGTGTGTGTGAAGAATAATGTCTAGTTTTGCCTTGACAGAATGCAGTTTAATGAGAACACAAGTGATGGCTCCTTTTCACTGATTTGTTTTAAACGAAGACAATGAGAGTTTAGTAGTGTTCAAACTTCAAGACAGAAAATTCAAGGTCATATATAAGGCTTCATGAAATATCTGACACATTTTGTCAAGTGCAGACAGAAATGAGGGCCTGAAAAAGCGGATATTGTGCAGTGATCTTGGGTGTCGAGGGTCTCAGGCAGGGGAGGCAGGCTCCCGGGACAGGTGCTTCCCCCTTCCCCCAGAACAGTGTCCACAGAAGTCCTGTGTCGCCCACCACGCTGGCCTTTTCCCCAAAGGGTGCCACGATTACGTACTCTTAAATATTCTTCTAAATTGTGGATAGTGACTGGTATATCCTTTCCTCCTTTCTTCAGTTCGATGTTGGGAAATCCTGGCAGAGTGAAATCCAATCCTAGATCTTCAACTGAGCAGCCGTTCATAGTCAGGGTTTCTAATGCATATTGTAGACTCTCTTTGGTCTAAACAAGGGGGATGGGAGATCAAGCACAGTAATTCAGTTGCTTGTATGTCTGTGTTTATAAAACAAAAGATATGCTAATAAATTTTATGGGTTCCTTCAGCTCTTAGAATACTTCTTTTATTGTCATAATTTACACATGACACAGATCACGAAGGAAATAAGCACTTTAGAATCCAACTATTTTTATATGGGGGAAAAACCAGATCACTTAAGTGTTCCTTCAAGATGAGAGGTCTGCTACTCAATCTGACTGAATTTCAAATCACCTTTCACAGAAAGTCCTGATAGTTTACATGATGGTTAATTTAAGAGTAGCTAATAGGGCCAAACTTCTTCTCAATTCTATCTTAATCCTACACACACACCCCCCAAATACCAAGCAATAGTTAGGAAACTGTAAATACAAATAATGTACTATCTACTAATGGTTATAATTAACATTCTTCCTGCTGCAAAGCTCAAGTCTAAGGAATACCCTGGGGATTCCTCATTCAATCACTTCAGGACTAGAGGAACAGATCTGTATCCACAATGAAGAAAAGTTCCAACAAAGCCCTCAAGCCCTACTCTAAAGACAAATATTAAAAAGCAATTTGTATTATTCACCTTCTTAAATGCTTAAGAATACGAAAGGCTTACGTAAAATTTCTTTAGATTAGAAATCAAAGACCAACATGCAGAACTGCAAATACTATCTGAAAATAAAGGTGTTCAGTATAGGAGGAAGGGGCCAAGTGACTTTCCAAACTGGGGATACCCATACGTATGAAATTCCTAGCAGCCAAAGAGTCTAGGTACAAGAAATTAGTCATTGAAACTAAAAAAAGCTAGGAAGTTCTGGTTTACAGTCATTTTTAGAAGTTCTCATTTAAACTTAATCATTCTTTAATTAAAAAATATATATATTTGTTTATTTATTTTGAGAGAGAGTGTGTGTGCACACTGATGAAGCCACCCAGGCATTTTTAAAATTAGTCATTTTTAAAAAGGGAAATAAAAGCTGCCTAGGATTCCACATGATTCAGAACGCAGGAGGGGTAACAGCACGAAGACTGAGGTATAATGTGCCTGGGGACTATGGCCGTCTGTCCTCGCCTGTAAAAGCCTGTGTTTACGTCTTTCCTCGGCCTCAGGCGCACATTTGAGGGCACCTGAATGAAGACCTTTCACTGCCATCATTGAGACACCTGGGTGACTCAGTCGGTGAAGCAGCCGACTCTTCACCTCAGCTCAGGTCATGATCTCACAGTTCGTGCCCCACGTTGGGCTCTGCTTGGACAGCGCGGAGCCTGCTCGGGACTCTCTCTCTCCCTCTCTGCCTCTTCCCTGTTCACTCTCACTCTCTCTCAAAATAAAAAAAAATCGCTATCATTGAGAGGAATCTAGAATATACAGTGTCCGCGAGATGCTTAAAAGAAATTCACTATTCGTTTTATCAGATCTTACGTTAAATCGAAGGCTAATAAGCTTTAGCCCATTTCCCATGTATCTTTTGAGAATTTAAACTACCGAGTTTGCTCCATCCGTGTACTTTATAAACGATGAGGGGAGGGTTTGGAACCCTCGCCATTCCTCACGTGCTGGGTGAAAGTCGGTTAACATGGTACATCGGTTTCTGGAATCTGGTTTCTGTGCTGTGCATTTTATACTTTTAAAGTGGCAACATCAAAAACAAAGATCAGAAGAACAAATCTCAAAAGATATGAGGAAGAAAACTGGGTGGCATATTGCAAAATGTGTAACAGTGAAGGTTCCAGAGCAAACAGCCCGGGTGTGAACTCTCAGCCCTGCCCCCACTTCTAGGTATGTGACCTTGGCAGGTTACTCAGCTGGTCTGCCCTGGGTTTCCTGTGTGTAAGGCAGGAATATCAGAAAGACCTACATCTCCCAGGGGTGTTGTGGATGAAATGAATAGACATAAGGCACTTGGAACAGTGCCATGAGTTTTACTTTCTTTCCTTCCTTCATTTCCCCCTCATTATTTACCTAAGAGATAATCCTAAAGATGACCGTATTAGTTATTAAAATTTATCAAGTTGGTAAGCGTAAATCTAACGGATTCTAGAAAATCTTAAGACAACAAATCTTACATGGCCTCTTTTAAATGCCAATTTCTCTTCATAAAACATTTTTTCCTCAAGTCACCAATTAATAAGGGAGATCAAATTATTTCCCTTACAAATCATTTTCTTCTCTGATAACAAGGCATTCTAAAACCCATCTGTCCACAGTAAGCCCTTCTCCAGCTTATCGGGAGATGTGACACTTCCCTACAGAATCTCCCCTATTCTTACTTTACATAATTTATAAAATGGGAGCTGCTTTAAAATCGGGCCATGTTACATGCCCAGACATAGCTATTTGAGTCCGTGCCACTTTTTTGTCTTCTTCTAATGTCTGACGCAGAACTGCTAGTAATCTCAGACTGGGTAAATAATCTTTAATCTGTTATCAATATATAAAGAATACACATTCATGATATAAAATGAAAAATTACACCTTCTAATAGCGAAACCTCAACAGGTGTTCCTGAGAAATAGAGAACACCTACCATGACCTTTAAAACTATTTTCCTGAGATCTTTCTAAAAACAGGTGGACTGTTCTTTCCAGAAAAACAATCTATCCTAAGCATAGTTTTTATTGATTCAAATGCTTACTAAAAGAATTCAGGGGGGCCTGGGTGGCTTAGTCAGTTGACTCTCGATTTCAGCTCAGATCACGTTATCACGGTTTTGTGAGATCTAGGACCACATATCAAGCTCTGTGCGCTGAGCGTACAGAGCCTGCTTGGGATTCTCTCTCTCCCCCTCACTCTATGCTCCCCCACCCCACTTGCATTCGCTCGCTCTCAAAACAAATAAATAAAAACTAAAAGAAAAAAAGAAAAAAAGATAATTCAGTATGATAACACTACCTGTCCAGGTACGTAATGCCCATCTAAATTTAACAAACAAGAGCCCTATGGCTTCAAGTCAGGACTGTATCCTATTTGTTAATCAAGCTGTTTATTTATCACCTGCTGTTATTATAGGTCATCTTACCCACTGTGAAGTCTTTTCAGTTATTCTAATAAAAAAATTAGAACTCTTCTAAAATACGACATTAATATAAAATAACAACTGGATCAAATATAAAGCACGTAACAAAGACCTCATCTCGCAACGGTAAGAAAGTGATCCACTTGACCGCCTTCTTATCTTCTAGGCTCACCTGGGATTTATCTTGTTCAAGTCTTTTCTTCTGTCTGACAATGTCTTCTAGGTGATACACGGATCTGGCTACAACCGGGTCAATGTCAAACAAATCATGCGATGTCAGTGAAGTTTCTTGCCGTAGCATCCACTTATAAAAGGGTAAGCCAAGGGGAAGGTCCACCTGAAAGGGAATATACACAAAATAAAACAGTCATGCTAAGCTTCTAGAATTGCCTCAATTTTATAACTGACACTTTAAGAGATCATTTATAAAGGTTGAGTAGTACTCCCCCAAAACCCCCACATTTTGGAATGGTTTCTCTCATTACACACAACTGTTCCCATTTAAACCCAATTTGGGGCCCTGATATTGTGAAAAACTTAGTACACTGAAGAATCCTATTTAAAAAAACTGACGCTGAAAAGGTGATGGACACATATATTCTCCATAAGAGCCTCAAACTAAGAGATGTTTATAGGAATCTTACTCTATTTGGGGTGGTGTAAACTAAATTCCACTGAAGTCTGTATTACTGCACATTTGGAAGAAAAAGAAGTTAAAAGGACCAACTAATTAAAAGTGAAAAAATGTAACTTCTAAAATAACTCAGGGCACCTGGGCGGCTCAGTTGGCTAAAGCATCTGACTCTTGATTTCAGCTCAGGTCATGATCTCATGGTTGTTGAGTTCGAGTCCTGCAATGGGCTCTTCTCTCTCCTCTCTCTGCCCCCGCCCCTGCTTGCATGCATGCATACACTCTTTCTCTCACTCCAAATAAATAAAAACATTTAAAAAAATTCAAAAATAAAAATAAAAAATAAAATACAGCATTAAGTGCAGGGGATTAAGATACTTTCATAGTACAGGTACAAAACAAAACCGTCAACAAGCGAATAATCCTAAACTTACCAATCTGAAATCCATGATCGCCTTGGCCATTAATTTGCCTAAGAAGCGAAACTTCATCTTAACCTTTGCGATATGAGCGGGCTTAGCCGTCCTACCAAAGGGAAGCGCAAACAGGCCCTGGAGGTTTTGAATGTACTTGGTCCCTTCTTGGCTTCCTATAAAATGAGCAAGTCACGAAACTTTAGATGCGATTTCCCAGAACAAAACAAAATAAGACAAAACCTGGTTAACTACTAACACTTAAGAAATTCAGTATTCTCAAAATCAGAAGGCAGATCACAGAATGAAGACCTCTAGAGCCGGAAGGCTCTCTTATTTGATAACAGAGAAAACAAAGGCTAAAAGGTAAAAGGGATTGAGGTCGGAGAGCATGTTGAGTTTACTAGAAGCTAAATATATTTAATGAACTGTAATGGCCCTTTTACCTGATGTGGAAAACCCACAGAGAATCACAAATTGATGGTACCTTTTGGATTGCTGAGAGTCACTTCTTCACCTCTCCAGAGACCCAAGTCGGCTCTCTGTAGTTCCTGAGATACAAGTGCATAAAACTCCAGTGTAGGCCCAAGACCGGTACCAACCTACAGGAGAACAAAAATAGAACGATTTCAAACTTCAGATCTGACGCTGCCTTTTAGACCAGCCAACCTTTCTGCAACGCAGATGCTAACAGCAACCATTTTTTGGTCATGTTATTGCCCAGACCATCCTGTCTTCCTTCCGTCTTGGTCGGCCAGAACAAGAACCAGCAGCCCTGTATTTCCTCTTTCTCCCCAGGACCTAACACTGTCACTGCAAGGGTCCGGCTCCTACACCGGTAACAGCGCCACTGCAGCTGTCCTGTCCCTGGGGAATAAGATGGCTTTGTCTGAGTACGAATCTCTTTCCGGAGCTCTCGTGGGTGAGCTGTTAGCCTGAAACCAGTTCAAATGTCATCTCCTCAGGAGAAGCCTCCTTTTCTGCCCAGTTACTCTACCCCCCACCCCTTTTTTTAGGACTTCTAGTTCAGCTACTTAAGTGCTTATCACATCATAGCACCGCAATTTTGTTACGGGCTCACATTTCTCACTCGAGGACAACTCTAATTCACCTTTGTACCTTCAGTGGTGCCTGGGCACACACCAGTCATTTAACAGAGGTTCGTTGAATAAAACAAGAATAAGGGAAGGCCAGAACCCACGCCAGCACCCACACGGCTAACTCAGCTTCGGAGCCTCACGGTGCACTAGCAACTCTGGAGAGCTTTATCAGTATGTGCACGGGATGGGGAGCATGTCCTGAAGACTCTCAACTGACAGGTCTGATTTAGAGCCTGGCCCAGCTCCAAGGTGACTGCACAGCCTCGAATGGAAACCCCTCCTCTGTGAGACATATCCTGTGTCCATGTTCACAGTCTCGTTATTCCTTCACGTTTCAAGGTCCTGCCAGCTCAGACCATAAATCAGATATTCGGCTAATGACAAGTTAGTATCATAGTTTATATGCTGCATCCACAGTCCTGGTGAAAAAAACGAGAGTTCCCTTATAGATCATAGTAAATAATTGGCCTCATTTTATTACCAAAGTTACTTTTAAAAAGTGCCTATACTAGTTCAAGCGATAAGATGCAATCCACCAAATGTTTGACTCTAACTTTGCCAACAGTGATCTACCAGGCTGGATGCGGTGGCACCTTGGGGATCCACTTCCATCCCTTCGTCAGTTTTCCTCTACGGCAGTAAATGGCATCTGCGTTCACCCCAGACTCCAAAAAACCTTGGCTCTTCTCTTCTTCACTCGCCACATTCCAACCCATCGTTGAACACTGTAAGCCCCACCCTCACAATATATTCTAAACCGGCCACCGCCATCGCCCCTCATCTGGGCTACTGCCAGCCCTCCTCCAGGGTCTCTGCACCGGCCAGCTTGGCGTCTCCTGTTCTAGGCTCACAGCGCTGACAGAGGCCTCCGTCTCTCGCAAAAGCAAAAGCTCGAGTTCTTCCACGCAGGTCCTCCGTGACCCCTCCTACAGCTGGACTCCGACCTCCAGCCAGTCATTCTGCGACAGGCCAGGTCTCCGTGTCAGGGCTTTTGCTTCTCAGTTCTTTTGCTAGACACACCCTTCCCTAAATGGTAATGGCTCACCTGTGCTCAAAGGTCCTCTTGGGCCACCCTCTCCCTTCCCCATCGTGATCCATCTCATTTAGATTTTTCTTCATCACGCGGCCTAACATATACATATGTTAATAATATTATTAACATAATAATAATTATTACATAATAATATGTAGTAAGGAAGTGCGTACTGGCCTTCCCAAACTGCACAAAGTTCTGAGATGGTAGGAATTTTGTATGTTTTGTTCTTCACTGAATACTGGGTAGTGGAGGAGAGGAAGAAGGGGAAAAAAGAGAAGCAGAGAAAAGAAAAAACTGCAGTAACATCTGATATCCACCAGAGGGCAGTTTAGAGCTGCTTAACTTTTTCTCCCTTTAGCGTAATTATCCTAGGCGAAAGAGAAATCACAAATCAGATCAAATTCCTTCATCCAAATAATACTGTTCTTTCTAAAGGCAAAACAGACTTAAAATATTAAATGCCCTGGGTATCACTATAAACCCGTCACCACAGCAAATCTCCGTGAGGGTGGAAGGAACAGGTCGAAGCTGCTCTGGCATGGGGCGCCCGGGTGGCTCAGTTGGTTGGGCCTTGGACTTTGGCTCAGGTCATGATCTCGCTCTTTGTGAGTTCGAGCCCCACATCCGGCTCTGTGCTGACAGCCCAGAGCCTGGAGCCTGCTTCGGATTCTGTGTCTCCAGCTCTTTCTGCTCCTACCCCACTCGTGCTCTGTCTCTCTCTCTCTCAAAAATAAATAAAAACATTAAAAAAGAAAGAAAGAAAAAGCAGCTCTGGCAATTCTTCCCAAGCCCTGCGCTGGCCAACAGGGCTGCTGTTCGCAACCTGATCTTTCCAGGCATCTTTGTTCTACTCAGCCACTCCAGTAAAAAGGTAGGGAGTTTGCTTTTGCTTCATTTGTCTTTAAAGGAAAGAAAAGCATAAAGCTTTAGAAATAAAAACAGAGAAGACCAAGTTCTGACAACTTGTCTTACTTGAAGCGCTGCGAGTCTTTTTCTTTCAAAAGCTAACCCTTATGTACCAGCAATTACCATGTGCCACTGTTCTGTTCTTTTTTCACACCTTAGCTCATTTAGTCATTCTAACATGATGAAAAAGGTCCATTTCTTACACACTTGTTGAGGCATCACCACGGAGTTTACATAACGTGCCCAACGTCACGGTCAGTCAGTGCTGGCACCAGGCTCCACAGTCCATGTTCCTAACGCTTCACCGCCCCAGAGGCTGGTCATTTGTAGCCCCAGCGAATCCTGAGGCTTGAAGACTCTCTGAGCCCAGAGACGGGTTTGGTTCTTCCCTGGCTCACCAAGCATCCTTGTTCAAGCTACGGCCCATTTTGATTTGACACTGTGAATTAGGATTCTTCTGGAGCTACTCTGAAGTCTTCCGAAAGGTCACCTGCAGACTTGTATAGCTGAACAGGATTTATGACCTGACACCCTTTGTATCTAAAAAGACAGTACTCCTCCCAACCCCTGTTCCCCACTGCAGTCAGCTCCTGGAATCTTTTCCAGCGTCAGTAGGTAGGACCATCCATGAAGATTATAAGCTCATGATTTCTGCATCAGTCATTCATTCTTGATGATCCTCAGATCAATGTGATGCTACTCTGAACTTGTTTAGGTTCCATGTAAGATGCAATCTGAAGAGAGGCACAAAGGATGAGAGAGGAAAGGAAAGACATTCCTGGCAAGAAAACAGTATGGTGGAGTAAAAAACTAGAAAGCATGTGAAAATAAATTCGGTAAAAGAAGTCAGAGCTGGAGCAGAGGTCTTGCAGTTTTATGAAGAAGAAACGTGGGCATGTAAACATCTAAATCCTGTATCCTCTGAGCAAGTGGCCCAATCGCCTTGGAATCAAAACTCGATCCCAATTTCTTATCCCAGCATGCAAGGCCTTGCCCCAGTGTCCCCTTACCCCATCACTTCTGGAGCCGGTACTCACTTCTGCTGCTTACCACACCACCAAGCCCAATCCTTTGCTCAAGCCACAGTATTTTTTGGTCCCTTAATGCTCCCACTCTCTTCCATGAAGGTCTAACTCTATGGCCTACTGGTCCTCATGGCTTCCAGGACAGTTGTACTTGTGTGAAAGCCTCGTTCTCTTGACACCTATATCACTCATCAGCCATACACCTTTGTCCTAGGACTTCCCAACTACACTGTAATATCCTTTGACCTCTGTAATCCTTTGAACTCTGCTATAACCTGTATCACTAGGGCGCCGTATACTTCCCAGTACAGAAGTACTTAGAGTTTTAATTTTGATGACCGAAGACTCTCAAATTATCTTTTCAAAAGCCTTAAGGCGAAGATGAAAATGCTTAAGAAAATGAGTGAAAATTCAAAGTCATACTTAAAATTACTTGCATACTACAGGTCATACTGTAGACTATTAGAGATTGTGCTATAACCCACATTTTATAGATAAGAAAACCGAGAGGCAGAGAGACTGGCTATTAGAAATAATTGGTGTAATAGAAGGTTTGGATATTTTACGTCTCTAAGAGTTTCAGAAGTCTGAAAATTCTGAAGTTTTGTCTTAAAAATATTCAGGGGAAAGAGGGAGGAAAGTATCCCCAAGAAACTCTGTATTTCATAGTAAAAAGACACAGAAAATAAGTATTTGGTGTACTGTCCTGGCTGTTTAAAAGCATCTCAAAAGAAATAAATGACAAAGATTAGAAAGGAAGTAAAACCATCTTCTTTCACAGCCGACACGACTGTCTAACAACACAGATCAGTAAACTGCACCTCTGGCCCACTTCCTGTTTTGTACAATCTGCAATCTAAGAATGGTTTTTACAATTTCAACGGTTGATAGAAAAATCTTGAATATTTCACAACATGTGAAAATTGTATGAACTATAAACTTCACTGACAAAATTTTATTGGGACACGGCCAGGCACATTTATATACGTACTGTCTGTGGCCACGTTCACGCTTGTGCAAAGGCGAAACTGAGTAGCGGTGATAGGAGGCTGCAGGGCCCACACCACCTGAATCTGGCCCTTTATAGAAAAGTTTCCCAAGCCCTGGAATCCTAAGTGATGTATTACAAAGTTATTACAACTGGGGTGCTTGGGTGGCTCAGTCGGTTAAGTGCTGACTTCAGCTCAGGTCACGATCTTGCGGTTCCTGAGTTTGAGCCCCATGCTGGGCTCTATACTGAAAGCCTGGAGCCTGCTTTGGATTCTGTGTGTGTGTCTCTCTCTCTCTCTCTGCTCCTCCCCCACTCATGCTCGTGTGCACGCGCTCTCTCTCTCAAAAATAAAATAAATATTAAAAAAAAAATTTAAGTTATTAGAATAATTAAGTTTAACAAGGTCGAAATGTGAGGGTCAGGGGAAAATTTCCTGGGATATATAAAAGCACAGACTAGAAAAAAAGAATTGATGACTTGGATTTTGTCACAATTAAAATCTTCTGCTCTTCCAAAGACCTTTCACGGGGAAACTGAAAGATGAAGTACAAACTGGAAAATATCTCTAAACACCTATCTCACGAAGGACTTGTGTCCAGAGTAATGAAAAACTCAACAACTTAATCATAAAACCCAATGATGAAAAAGTGGACAGAATGCTTGGGACACCTCTCCAGAGGACATGCATGAGTGGCGAATGAAAATATCATTAATCCTCAGAAAGGTGCAAATACAACACATTAAGACATCACTACAAACCCACCAAAATACCCCAAATTAAAAAGACAGTACCCAAGGGCTGGTGAGCATGTGAAGCAATTGAAATTTACACACTCCATCGCTGGTGGGAATGGAAAATGGCAAAGCTACTTTGGAAAACAGTTTGGTGTTTCTCATCAAGTAAAAACATGTCCTACTAAATAACTTATCAATTCATCCCTGAACTATTTACCCACAAGAAGGAAAAAAAAACCGAAAACCTAGGTCTACAAAGACTTGTACACAAATGTTCATAGCAGCATTATTCAGAAGTATCAAAAACCAGAAACTAGGGGTGCCTGGGTGGCTTAGGTGGTTGAGCGCCTGACTCTTGATTTCGGCTCAGGTCACGATCTCACGGTTTGTGAGTTCGAGCCCTGCGTCAGGCTCTGCGTGGACGGCACGGAGCCCGATTGGGATGCTCTCTCTTCCTCTCTCTGCCCCTGCCCCACCCGTGCGCACTCGCACGCTCTAAGATAAAGAAACTAAAAACAAACAAACAAAACGAAACAAAACTGGAAACTAAAATGTGCATCCCCTAGCGACTGAACATTTTGTGAGATATCCCTACCATAGACTCACACTAGTGATAAAAGGAAACAAACTGATATAACGAACAACAGGATGAATCTGAAAAGCACTACGCACTAAGTGCTAGAAGAATGACACAAGTGGCCACACACCACGGGTGTCCGCTGCCTCCTGCACTGCGAAAGAGACAAAACTCCGGGACAGAAGACAGACCAATCAATGGTCGCCCGGGGGTGGGGGTGCGGTGTGTACACGTGGCCACGAGAATTTGTACAATTGGAACTGGACGTGTCAAAAGTGTGCATTTATTACATAGGTTATCTATTTCGGTAAACGTAAATTTTTAAAAAGGCAGTTCAAACATTCTGAAAGATATGGCTTAAAACACTCTTCCACTTTACCAACCTAACAACTGCACAAACATTTGTTCTTAGGCAAGAAAAAAAACCCTCTCTTAACATACAACTGAACTTTGGAAAATGGAGAGCTTAGATCACCAGCAGAGCACATCTCCAGTTTCCAGATAAATTTCCCAACCGTCTTTTAGAATTTCAGAGGACCAACAAACTCTTACGAAAGCACAAACGAAGCTGAAAAGCGTCAACACTCATAAGCTCACCTCATTCTCATACTGGATTTCTAACATGGCCCGCGAGCTCCCCAGATCCTGCATCACAGACTCGGCTTGTTTCAGCAGCTCCTCTCTGTTCACAGTACGCTAAAAAAAAAGAAAAAAGAAAAAAAAGAAAGAAAGTACAAGGGTGAAGAAACTAGACTCATATTACACTATAATAAACAGGTAGCATTTATCGAAGTGCAAAAAAAAAAAATCAATTCGGTTGTTTTAACTGTTTCTTTAAAGCACGCCTCAGAAAGGGGTAAAAGAGTGGCCACACGGCTACAAACACAGACAGCGAGGCTACGTGGGAAGTGTCCTCTTGAGCCCACGACAGGTTCAGAAAATTCAAGGCGGAGAAGAAAGGATCTCTGTGACCTTGCCCAAGACCAGTGCAAGTCAGGGCTGCAGCTGCATGAACCACCCCCCAGGCACACGTACATTGACGTAATGGAGAAATAGGTATGGGGGTGGCTGGTGACACAGGTGAGCGGAAACTTCCTGGTTCCGACCTGCAGAAACTACAAACATCTACTCAGGAGATTCAGGAGGACAAGAGAGGTCCTGCTAGATTTCCAAATCCCATCAACACCACTGTTTACTCAATCCTAATGACACAAGTAAAAATAGAAATAGCAAAGCTTTAAAAAAAAAAAAAAAAAAAAAGTACTTTTTTGTTTCTGCTTCTCATTCCTTCTAACTCCTCTTCTAATGTTCATTACTAATGGCTCTCATGAGTCTTGGAGTGAAAGGTTTTGGAAGGACAGACCCGAGTAAGAATCTTCAGCACAAAAGAGGAAGATAAAAAGGCAGTGCAGGGTCAGCAATGTTGGATGGGGTCTCTGCAGGAACGGCTCAGAGCAGTGTGGTCAGATCTACGAATGTGCAGCCAAGACGAGAAGCCCAGGAAAATGAGATCAACAGCACAGGGGCTGACTGGGCTTGAGCTGGGAATTACACCATGAATCCTGTTTCAGTCATTTCTGATCAGAGTGATTTGTGAAGGGAAGAAAGTGGATCTGATTAATTCTACCTACTGCATAAAGCATCAATTATAAAAGGGAGGCTACAGTTTGAGTTCGTAATTTAAAAAGGAAAAGAATCCTCAGTAAGAGAAGACGAGATTCTTTGTTGGCACAAGAGAGGAAAAAGAATTGCAGAAATTATTTCAGAAACAGGAAGAAGGGACTCTTAACTGCCGGGTGAAGAAGAACCACAAAGAGCCCAGTTCCAAGAGCTTGAGAGTAAAACATCCAGGTGAGAAATCAGACAAGCCAAGAGATGGCTGTGGCTGAGTGACGGTCCTGTGCCAACAGGCACGTTCAGGTGCACCCCATTTCTAGTTTCCCCATTACTTTCCAAAGGTCGGTTTGGTTTATCTTTGAATATCTGGGGGGAGAAACTTACTTTTTTTCTATCCAATCTAGGTGCAACTCTGCTATCTTGAGAATCAGACTGGTTGATTTCTGGGTTGGTGTCAAGTAATCTCTGCATCGCTCGGTCCCGATCAAACGCAGTTACGTAAAAAAGCATTTGCCGGGTATCAAAAGGGAAGAAAAATGGGCTGTAAAAAGACGCGATACAGATGATCTGAATTAGAATCAGAAACCATACAAACCCTTGTATTAGAAACAAGTTTTAATACGATACAGAATAATAATTGTAAACATAACCAAAAATGGTCTAGGCAAACTAATTTTGAACAATTTTCATAATTCTTTCATGAAATGTCTAAGTGATCAAGTAATAATGTATTAAGTAGTTTTTTGCTGTGAAATCTGAAATCCAACTATTCAAATCAGGTCTATTCAAGATTATCTTTGATCTACCCAAAGACCTTCAGGATGCATAACACGACTAGAGAAATTTTAAATTTCAAATATAGTTTTAAGCCTGGTCACGTTTCACTGCCATCCCATCCCCATACCACATATACACAAATAATAGATAATGGCTTTACTAGTTCACGATTTTCCTCCCAGCTTTGGCATTTCTAAGTCACTCAAGCATGCCAAACGGCCATGCTGATTGCCAAAGAATGAACCCTACGGTAACACAGATTCTATTGCTTCATGATGTAGGATTTTGGTAGTTCTTGACACGGAGCGGCTAAAAGCACTTCCTTTGAAGACCCCAATATTCAACATTTGTTCTGTCCAATACAGGTAGCCACCTAAAGATGTGGCTATGTGTGACTAAAAACTAATTTCTAATTTACTTAATTTTAATTGATCTAAATGTAAACAACTGTGTGTGGCTACCGACTATCATACCGATCAGTGCAGTTCTATGGTCTCTGAGAATGTAAGTCTGGGCCCAAACAGGCACAGAAAAATCAACTGACTATACCTTTGGAGTCCGCATTTTGTGATGACAGGGGATTTTACTCTCCTTAAAGATCCTTGTGTGCTTTCCTATTTCACACACATAGATACACACTGCCACAAAGATCTCGTACGAGCCCCAGCTAGCCTCCTCTGGATGCTAGAGCCACACTGAATATTCAGCAAGCTGTCATCAGGTATGATAACGTCACTTAAACACATTTAAACAGGTTCATCAAAGACTATGCTTCTGTGACAAAATGTGTAAAGACCAACACAACGATAACACTCCCAAAGTCGCCGTTTCAGAAATGATCGTCTTACCAGGTTTTTCCCAGTTCAGTCAGCCATGTTGGGATGTTTCCGGTCATGATCACTAGAGGATCTTGAAGCTGCCTGTTTGCTTTTGCTGTCAACTTACTGTTAATAAATTCACTAGTTGGAATAATCTCCTTGCACATTGCATTCTGTAAAATGTTAAAAAAAAAACAAACAAACCCAAAAACAAAAAGGTCTGCATGCAGGAAAACATTAGGATTATACCCACTAACTCTTTCTTCACCTCCAATATGTACCCAGAGTGCCTGGATTCCAGCCGGTTCCCAACATACAATACACAGCTTCCCACAGGAGTGTCCCAATCTAAACGACAACTTCTACAATGCCCAGCGGAATGGCCGAACTGCTACAGGGTACCAGTACTGTCCCAGTCACTGATGCGGCAGCTAACGCTCATGCGAGGCCAATTCCTTCATTCTGCTTTGTATTGTATAAATATCAAAGGTAGTACTTCACTTTCACTTCATTTTTTACTTAATATGTATTTTAACTTAGGCAAATGGAACTTTTGTTTGATGGAGAAAGAATTTTAACTATGTAAATTCACATTCATATTTCTTGTTGCAGCCTACCTTAATAAAGTTACAGCTAGGAAAACATTAATCCAAAATATAGGCCAGCAACGACAAGTGGGGGAGGGGCGCCTAGGTGGCTTAGTTGGTTGAGCGTCTGACTTCAGCTCGGGTCATGATCTCACAGCTCGTGACTTTGAGCCCCCCATCGGACTCACTGCTGTCAGGCTCCTCTGTCCTTCCCGTCCCTGATCTGTCCCAGCTTGTACTCTCTCAAAAAGAGTAAATAAACATTAAAAAAAAAAAAAAAAAGTGGGGGAGAAGCTCCCACTGTGAATAAATTGTATTTCACTGGGCTATGATCCCTGCATTTAACCGAATCATTATTTCTGTTTCTAGTACAACAGAAATTCATCAACTACTAGACAGCAAACTATGGGTAGTGTGCCGTGAACACCACACCATGGGAACCATCATCAGCGGGCCACATTACTCACATCATACAAGTAATACCAGTATCGACTGATGGCATGTAGAACTCTTAAAAGAAGAATCACATCTAACGACGGGTCTTCAAAAGTTATATTTTCAGGTGGCGTGGATATGAGGTAAACTTCTAAAGGATTTGATACCGATGGGCACACTCCATCTAGAGGGCAAAAGATCAAAGTTAAGTTTGATCAAGGTTACAAAGGCTATGCCAGCGGCATTGGTGTTACCTTATCACACCTAAAATAGTAAGCACAAGCTGTGAAGATGTAATGTTTGGTATCTTATTAGGGTATTGATAGCTTGGAACATTTTTTCCCTTTTATCTTATACCAAAATCATCCAGGCTTATAAGAATTTCACTTGCCTCCCATATCAACATAAACACTGACTCATACGCATTTCCTCTTTCAACAGAAACAACAGCTAATAATAAAATAGTTGGGAAAGAATACAGACAAAAGGACAAAATGTGTAAATTTAAATTCACAGATACAAATTTCTTGGATTTTTAATTTTTATATCCAGCTTACAATGGCCATGTAAAATAGACAAACACTCCCAATTGTAAATCTATAAGAGATTTGGTTATTTAATTCAAGGTTTAGGATAGAAAAGACTGTGATGATTTCTGAGGGGATCTAGGATGCTTTTCTTCTTAGATTTCACTTAGTAGCAGCATGGTGGGGAAGGGGGTTGTGGGGGTGTGGACTGTTGCCATTGACTTTGTTACCATGCACAGGAATCAAAATCACACTATCACTACAGAAAACAAAGGGCAATTTCTAACACCAAAAACATAGAAATAAAAATTTCAAAATATAAACCCTTTAAAAAAGAACTTAGTTGTGGGGGAGGATGCGGGGGGGGGGGGGGGGGGGGGAACCACAGCAACAACAAACCCCAAAAATATTTGTTACAATGTCCTTATTTCTGAGGACCAGAAAAATTTTCAGCAATTGACACCATTTAGTTTGGAAATCCCTGATAGGGATGGTCTCTGTGCAATGACCCTGCAGCCAATGCCCCGAGGCACTGCCACTACCACAGAAAAAACGTGGAGGGGGGGGGGGGGGTGAACGAGCACATGTAGACTGGAAAGAAATACTACAAAGGAAAAGAGCTCAGACTGGGAGATGCTACTCCATTCAGTAGTCATCGTATTACCTGGCAAAACTTTTCATTTCTTCTAGAACTGTTAGAGTACAATAAATGACGAAAATGAAGGGCCTGCCTGACCACGATCAGTCTCTTCTTCAGTAAATGTGCTCTACTAATGAAATGTGTTTTAGCCTTCATGAAAACAAATTTTTCATGGAAAGAGTATCTGAGTCTTTTCCAATTTTCTTTCCAAATTTAATTTTGCAGATACTTAATTTTCCATTTGTGGTAATTTTGTATTTTCTAAATTATAAAGATTTGACTGCTAGGTATAAATCAGGACAAGAAGTCTACTGCCCCATGGCGATGGGTTTTCCCGTCCCTTGCACGAACTTACCGTGCCATAACTCATCATGCTTTTTTGCATTTCTGGGGGATGTTTTTGTTGGAGCTGTTTGGGCTCTTCCTCTTTTACCACCAACACAATCTTTATTACTTTCTTCATCCTCTCGCACGGGTTTGTACCTAAATCGATTGGAGAGTATGTAAACTAAATGTAGATCTTAAGAATAAAAACTGTTCTACAGGGGCCAAAGGGTGACCCACAGACACTGGAGTTTCTACAACTCTAAGACCTATCCAGTTTCTCTTGACTTCTGGGTCTGGAGAATTACCAACGGCACCGCTTCCAAAAAGAGACCACAGATAGACCACATTCCCAGGAGGGGCCACCTGAGGAACTCCGGGGGTGGTCCAGGGGAGAACAGATCTCTTTAATTAAATGTAAGTAGCAGACATTCATTCACAATGTGGGAAGCTGCATCCAAGTGCCTCTAAGGGCTTAAAGATGCCAAGCTGCTCATCACCCAAAGGAACTTCATCTTATGGAGATGTTTCTGTCTTATTTAAAGATCTGAAATTGAATCTAAAAAGGTGATGTAAGCTAGGATTACTGCCCTTGAACAAACACGTTTTCTAGTAGACATAACGAAGGTAAGCACACACATACGTACGTGCATGCGTGTAGGCATTCATGCGAAGTATTTGAAGTGGCTTTTGATAATAAAATGTAGGATTCGGGTCTCCTCCCCTCACTTAGGCCAGCCATTCATATGAATTCCCAAAACACACAAACGGTAACAAAGCTGATGAAAACTGAACGAAGTCATTTTACTTGCCATATTGTATGAGTCTTTGTCCAAATACCAGCTCTTCCCAGAGGATTGCTCTCATCGTCTGTGGACTCCCTCTCATCTTCAGCCTGTATACTGAACTGTCGGACTGCCTGATACACAGTCATGTTATACGGGAGCAAGTGTTCTCCAATGTAAAACTGTAGCCGGTGTCTCACATTTCCTGAATTTAAGAACTGAGCAGCCTAAATGAAGCAAAAGAAAATCCAGTGAAGCTACAGGCCCTGAACTTCATCCATTACAACATGGTGAGAACAGCACCTTACCAGAGACTCGTCTATTTCCTCATCAGAGCCATCATCATCACTGTCTTCATCATCTTCTCTTACTCTTCCATACCCTAAGGATGCAAGAAGGCTGTTAAATTTCTAGCAACTTTACATGCCAGGGCCCACACATACCGGTTAAACTAATATGCTCTTAGAAAAACACGTGTATACTACACCTTGACCTATGAAACAGAAGGATTCAAGAAAACGGTCACATACAAAATGCCATTCCCACTACATTACATTCCAGCTGACTGTAAGCAGTCAGCTCCTAGGAAATTTACCACATTTCCACATACTCCGTATTAAATAAATGATGGGAAGCCGAGTTCCTGAAGCTAGGTTTGAACAGAAGTAGTAATACAAGGGAAATCATTTATATGTCCCCCAATATTCCCAGCCCACATGTACGTATGGAAACAAAACACACATATAGGGAAAGTACCTCTGACCACAAGGTATCTCTCGATAGCTTGTACCAAAGCCAGGGGATCAATCTTGACAGGCCCACCCTTCCACTGTTTCACATTTGCACAGTCTGGATGTCTTTGTAACTGGCATTTTAACTGATGGGTGTTGAAAAATTTTAAAGCCTGTGATCCTCTGTTGAGAGAAAAGCTCAAGATAATTTGTGAAAAAAAGTTATTCTATTATTTTCAAAATCAACATAATAATTCACACAAAAGCAAGATAATACAAACTGCATTTTTTAAGGCACAAAATAAGCACGCACTTACCAGTTACGTAAATAGTGAAGTCAGCAATTTGACTTACTTAGTAAAGTTGTTAAAGTAAGAAATAAAAGAGGGTGTGTATGCACGCATATGAGAACATTAAATCATCATTCTCTGTCCTACCATAAATCCAAGCGGGCAGAAATCCCTCCCCACCGAGATTTAGCCATTTCTCTAGAATAAACATTCCGCAAGCACTGTGCGTGCTCACTTCCGCAGTATTTTGCCACTGCGTAACTAAATTCTATGGATTTAAAAACAAAAGAAAAAGCCCTCTTTTTTGCTTTCAAATGCTTCTGCTACAAAATTACTTTAAAAACTACCCTTTACAATTTACTTCACTATATTCTTTTGAATGAAGCAGTTCAAGAGCTACACCAGTCTGACCCTGGAAATGAGAATTAATCGCTCATTTCTGAAAAAGGGCTGACAACATCAAGACACAGGCAGGCTTAAGATGCAGTTCTCTTTAAGATTCCAGAAGGCATGCAAACTGGGGTATTGGAGAGGAATATTGCATTAAACGGATACATATGTAAACATACACACTTTACACAAATCTGGGTGAAAATGAAAAACGTCATGGTTTTCTCAGGCATAGATGAGATGCCCCCTTGTTTCATAAAATCCTCCAGTAGGATGATTAAAACCGAATACCACTTTCTATATTAGTTTGCAAAGCCAGAAAAAGCTCTAGCCCACACTGCTCCCTCTATCTGATCCAGTAATGCATACTGTTTCAATTCAATCACAAATTTAAATGTTTTCAAAATACATCAGACTGTGTATTTTTAAACCAAACTGATCTCAGGGGCACCTGGGGAGCTCAGTTCTTAAGCATCCGACTCTTGCTTTTTGGCTCCGGTCATGATCTCACAGTTCCTGAGATGGAGTCCCTGTATGGGGCCGGCACTGGTAGCACGGAGCCTGCTGGAGATTCTGTCTCCCTCTGGCCCTACCCTGCGCACACATGTTCGCACTCTCTCTCAAAATAAATAAACTCAAAACAACCAAACTAATTTCGTATTTTGTATGCTTCCAGTCATGACATTCTAGAAACCTTATAACATTCCATAAAATACAATAATGAACCTTTACAGTGAATTCTTTCTGTAGCACTTCATGAGTCCAGTAAAAGTACTATATTATAGAAAAAAATAGAAAGTTTTATTAAAACAAGAAAACTTCAAAATAAACTTATTTGTTAAAACCCATCAAAGGTATAATCACATCACACAGGAAATCACAATACTGCACAGAATGCAAATATTTTATCATCCATGCCTGTAAAATTCACGGAGAAGCATTCTATATGAAAGTAATGGAACACTAAGCTTATTACAGGTTGCCAACACAGTCATTGGGTTATAGATTTCCAAAACACCATGTTAAAAAAACACAAGGGGTGGATTTTAAATATAAAAAAGTATTTTTCTTTAGCCATTACAACCAAATGGTCTTTGGGCAGATGAAGATATTACCAGACCTCTTGCCACTTTACCTCAACAAAATTAAGCACAAAGTCCAATGGCAAGGGCACACCCAAGCCATGATTCTTACCTGCCTCCTGTCCCATTCCCACTGGGGAAGTCATGTACTTTGACTGGAAACTGTTCCATCTGGCTGAGGCAGTTGTTCATCTTGTGAACTAATGCCAACAAAGGTGCATTACCCACTGGTTCTACTCTTCCAATGGGCTCTTCTCCAGGAAGCTGAAGTTATAAATAAACCAATCGGTTAAGCAAGGCCTCCTGAAAATGGAACACTGCTCAACAAGGAAATTTAACAGGCAGTTTTACAGAAGAGAACCATTCATTTGTTCTCTTTTATCTCTTGATACACTCGGTTGGAATGGTTACTTCCAAATAAATCATTTCAAAATAGAGACGCTTTTTGTGCAGGTCCACAATCCTTTATTCCTAGCTCCTAGGTCCAAAGGGCTTGAAAACACTACTTGTGTGGTGGTGAAACCTGACCCAGACACAAGGCTATCTGCAGTCTTTACGTTTATTTGGTAGGAATATTCACATGCTTTGCTGCAAAAACATTTAATGTGTGTGGAGTGTTATTTATCCACTGGGGATATCAGGTAATATCTATGTACTGTATTGAAGAACTTGTGAAAACCATCCAGCGCCAAGGAGTTTCAGGTAAGAGATTACATACCTACCTGTACATAATCTTAGGCATAGTATAAAACCACATCCAGTATTGCTACGCATCTAATGCATCTCTAACAAATACCAACTCTGCTTCAGGTAGCTCAAGTGAAAACAATACAAGCGGGGTGCCTGGGTGGCTCAGTCAGTTAAGTGGCAAAGTCTTCATTTAGGCTCAAGTTATGATCCCAGGGTGGTGAGATGGAGCCCCACATTGGGGTCCATGCTGGGCATGGAGACTGCTTGAGCTTCTCTTTCTCCCCCCTCTCTGCCCCTCCCCTGCTCCCTCGCACGCTCTCTCTCAAAACTAACGACTAAACAAAAAAATTAAAATTTGAAAAAAATAAAACAAGAAATGCTCAAAATGACTACAAACACTGAAAGGAAGGCACAGTGAAGTAGTTTCCACTAACACACAGAATCATCCTTAGCCCTACTACACAGAAGATCCAGAGACATCTCCAGGGATGCCTTATCTCAAGTAGTTGTCAACAAGTAGAATGATGTTAAGTCAATATTGTCCAAGAATAGGTACATTCTTGCTCTTACCCACTGAGGCTGAAGGTAGGGGAGCCTCTTTGTGGCCTCTGCTCTTGTAATCCAGATTGGAAGTGGTGACTAAGTACTCTCGAATACAACTGTTAATACTGCATTTCATACGCAAAATGGAAATGTCCACTCTATCTTACGTCTATAGCTATGTTTACTGTATTTCCACTACAATATGTTTAAAAACAAATATTGAGCATAAACACATTCACAAGTGAGAGACTACTATTAACGACTGGGCTTACAGGAAAAACAAAGACTCAGCATAACATGGATCATAAAAACTGTGGCACTCGCACCATTAAATCACCATTCTGTTGCTTTACTAGTGTATGTGATCTATAAAAGACCAAGGAATCCAACTGTGTATCAGAAGCTAGAAGCTTTACCTGAGTATCTTGACCAGCACCTAATGGAAATCACGGAGATGAAAATACACACATTAGTGAGCAAAGATTCCCGTAATAACATACACAAGCATTATAGACAACTTACTGGTGAAGAAAAGAATACGTGAAGGAATCTCTTTAATCTGATCTCTCTGCTCACAGCATCCTTTTCACTTTTAGATGTCAAATAAAGCAACAGCTGCTTCACGAATCCACTATGCTGGATTTCAAATGATGAAACGTCTGACTCTGAGACTATGCTACGGATTTCTACAAGGCACTCAGCTCCACCATCCACCTGCAAGAGTTGGGAAGAGTATTTCTGTATTGATTTAAACAGTCCTTACTAAATGCACAATTTACACTTCCCCCAAAGGAACAGAATACATTCTCAACACCTTTAAAAAAGAAGGCAGAGGAAGTGATGCATTCTTGGTAGATCCTTGGAAAATATGATCTTAACCAGCATCCACACTACTAACATAGAGAAGTCTCACACTCAACCGATGTAGAACAAACAAAGTAAATAAAGACAAACGATGAGAATATAAATTGAGGGGTAAAGAGAACACCAGAAGGAGAAGATTAAAACAGAATATGAAGTGTGGCTTTAAATTAATACATTTAAAACCTAGATGAAATGGACAATTTCTTGCAAAACATGTACTACTCAAATCGCTCAGGGTGCACAAAAAAATGTAAAAAGGCTAAGAATCAGATGAAATTTAAACAGTTTATTCAACCTCCCTCTTCAACTACTATGAGACCCAGTTAGGTTAGGGAGGGTCCCATCCACTCTAATACCCAGAGTTGAGGAGATATACTCAAGGGACATTTCTCGAGTCTCTTCTTTTGTCAAGAAATACGAGTTGTGAAGAGAACAAAGTCAAGGAAGAGATTTCCCAGTACCGTTAATGATAAAATGATGAAGCACGAAAGTCAAGGGACTCGTTACAGAAACGTCAGTGCTAGAGGTACATGTCTAGCTAAAAAGTTGATCTAGGACAGCAAATCCGGGGAAAGCCAGAGAGTCATCAAGGGAGGAACAGGAAGACAGAAGAGATGCCAAAAGAGACTGTGAAGGACCAGCAAGGTGCACCCAACGCGGTACCTGGAGGTTGAGTTGTTCGGTCGCAGCACAAAGTCTCTGAAGGACATTCAGTGCAGGGTTGCTTCCATCCATGTTCTCAGAACTGAAGTAACGTTCTACAAATTTATGCGCTTGTTCCTTAATCCAACCTTTAATTTTTTCTCTGCACAAAGGAAAAACAAGATATTAAATTTAGTCTCTGTGTACAAAAAGGATTTCAACTGTAACTACCCAAAGGCAAATTGCTGCTACATTTTTAAAAAACCCTCTTGGGCCTATGCTTATAGATTCATGAACTCAGATTCCATATTAACCAAATTTAAGTGTCATTTTGAAAATGGGTTAAGGTGTACTAGAGAAATGCACAGGTACTTAAAATATATTTCAGGTCATTACATGAAACATATACAAAAAGTTCTAACTCCCTGGAACTCTACCACATTAATAGTTTCCTTCCTAACTATTCGCCTGATAACAACTTGACATGGTTGTTTCATTGGGTACAGACACACTTGCTTTGTCCTTTATTTGTGTTCCTTGGAGAGGTGAGGTAAAGAACTATAGACCAGAAACATGCACCTGTTAGATGTACAATTAACTGAAACCTCGCTGCTTAAATGACAAATTCTGATGGCTTTAGAAATACACGTGCTTAATTATTATTAAATGCAATTCAGGAAAACAATAACCAACGCAACCAATCAACCAAACAAAAAGAGCCTGTTTCTTTGCCAGTGGAATCTGATTTTTAAAAATTTCTTGGTTGCAGAGGAAATAATCCATGTTGGCGTGCTACATCCAGAGTCAAAAGAACAACTCTAGAGGGTTTTTAAGAAATAATTGTTAATAGCCACAAATTGGTGTGTGAAACAGTTTAGCTGATACAGTTCTAAATTTCTTAAGACCAACCAACCGACCTCTACTCTAAGATCTTTAAGTCCTAATGTAAAGGGTAGAGGAAGGGGATCAGAGAAGCAGGTGAGTGTGTGTGCGTGTCTGTGTGTGCATGCAGAAAATGCCAGCTTTTACTTGTCTAGAATAAAACTGAGGAACAGGTTCCACAGGGAGAATTTATTTGGTTTTGAACGTCTACAACTCCCAACGAGAAATGTTGAAACATGTTTTAAGATGTAAGATTGAAATTCAGGACAAAGCCAGGCACGGAGTTCAAGAACTGAGAAATCTACTTCATCTTTGAGCAATACCACTACTGAGCATAAATTAAAGGTCTGTGTCCATGTTTCATCTCCATACAATACACGTGCTGACTGAAATAATGCTCAGTTTTGCTAATCCCAAGCACAGAAGCAATAGAGGATTCCCCCACTTCACCTATTATTGGAGATGGTGTCCTTTGAGGCAGCCCTGGCAAGACCACTGACTCCCGCGGTTCGTGCTGGTTCAATGTTGTTGCTGTTGGACTGTGCGCTTAACCTTCCCCACGTTTTTGGATTCAAGCTTGCCAGGAAAGAAGATTTAGGTGACTGGGTAGTGGTGGGGCTTTTAGCTATGAGAAGAAAAGGGAATAACGGTTAAACCACTTTAGCGTAACTGATGAAAACCAACTGAAATTTAACATTCCTGTTCTTATGAGACGAATTAGCTGAAACAACTTAGAACACGGAGTAAACTCAGGTGTACTTCAAAGCTCTCAGCAGCTTTCGTGAGATCCGTGTCTCTAACTGGTACCATCTTTCCCTCTGCCTTCCACCCCCACAGTGTCACCAAAGGAATTACCTTGATTGTCTACTTTGTCATCATCTCTTGGAGGTGAATACTTTGGCCTTCTTGGCCCTCGTTTTGGCAGTCGCTTTCTCTTTAGAACATCGCTTAATCGACTATCACATGAGAAAATATGGGAGAAGTTTAGCAATTACCACGATTTATTATCACTCGCTGAAAAGCAAGCTAAAATGGCAGAAACAAGGAGCTGTAAAATACTGCCATAACGGTATTTTTCATTCAGTGATTACCTATTTAATGCAGACTCTGCTCCAGTCATGATCTAAGAGGTATAGAGACACAGAAGATGATGCATTCAGAAAAAGCTATTTGACTATACTGAGCTACTAAAAGTAAAACCAAATAGACTATTTGAATAATCCTGTGGTAAACTCTTACTATAAAATGTTGTACACGTACAGGAAAGTACATAAAACAAATTTACAAGGCAAAAATAAAAATTTAAAAAGACCTACGCTATCAAACTAGAAATAGAATGTTAAATCTGATTACCGTATTTCTTCCCTAACCTAAATGACAAGAAGTAAAATATACATGACATTGAGTGTTAATATTATCAAAATGCTTTCCTGACACTGCCCAAAGTAATTTCACGGTATACAACTGCCATAACATCCTAAATGAATTCATTTATAAATAGTTTAGGGATTAAAAAAAAAAAAAAAAAACCTCAAAATTACCTATAAACAGATCAAATCATAGTATGAATAACTTATTCTGAATTAGAATACCTGAAATAGAACATACGTAGCCTGTCTTATTTTCACTATTCCTAACAGTAGAAATAGTTTGAAATTATCAAATGATTCTTAGAATAACAAAACCATGTAAGATAGATAAGATGGGAAAAATGTTCTGGTTCAGTTGGTCTGTGACCCACAATAAAATTAGAAAAATTTGAAAAAGTTTTAAAGTTCTTCCAATATCTGATGTCTATTAAAAACACTAATGTGTTTGGGGAGCCTGGGTGATCAGTTGGTTAAGCGTCCAACTTTGGCCTAGGTCATGATCTCACAGCTTATGGGTTCGACCCCTGCATTGGGCTCTGTGTTGACAGCTCAGAGTCTTGAGCCTGCTTCTGATTCTGTGTCTCCCTCTATCTCTGTACCTCCCTTGCTCATGCTCTGTCTCTCTCTCTCAAAAATAAACATTAAAAACAAACAAAAAAACACAACAGTAATGTGTTTATGCTTGACAAGCAAAATGAGTGAACGTCCAGATATGTATGGGTAAAAAATTCCCCCTTTACAAACTTATATGAATTTTTCATTAGAAACCATATTAAAAAGAAATGGAACCACTTAAAACTCCAAAAGGTTCTTTCCGTTTTGTTTTGTTTTAGAATTTTCAATTATTAGACTATAATCAAGTCTAATCCTTCAGTGGCTCAGAAACAGCGTCTTTCTCTGAGCTGCATCACATCTCACCAAGCTAGGGCACCATGCCTGCGGTAGCGGAAGTTACTACAGCAGCCAGGGGGAAGGAATGGGGCTGGAAAGGAAGGAAGAAGAGAGGCAGGCGGACAAATCCAACTGGAGAACAGAGAAGGTGGAGGGTCTCCAGTATTGTTCAGGCCCAATCTCACAGGACTGGATCCATGACACAGGCACCACCCAAACCTAGAAGTTTCCTAAAATAACAGCCACTGTGTCAGAAGTCCCAGCGGGTAGTCCAAGTCCAAATGCCAAAATTCATACTTAAGCTAGAGCGGATAACTGCCACCAGGTGGCACCAAAAGGAGCTGGGATCCTCAGCTGGCCAGCTTCTTAGAACAATGCTACCTTGCAGTTCACAGAGGTTCAATTTTTGGACCTCACTTATCGACTATATGTTTCACCCAGACCCACGTTACAACTTAAAAGGAGTAAAAAGGAATATTACACGGAGTACACTCTGAATTCCAGAACCGAGTCTGGTTGATCATGCACCATTCTTACAGCCATATTAAGTTTCTGATGTCAAAGAAACAAAAACACTTTAGAGTATAATTTGTTTTAACCCAACAAAATGAAAGCTAATATGAGGGTTTGGTGGCGATGTTCTCAGTAGCACAGTACAACAAGGGGATTAAAAACAGATAAAGAGGTGGAAGCAGACACACTTAAGAACTCCCATTTTCCTTTATTAAGAGCAAAGTTCTCATTTGCCAATGGAAGATAAATGGGAAGTCGGGTTTTTTCCTGTACGTTCTAAAAATTCTAATTTTTAATATTTTTCATATGTCACTACTTGGATGTCTCAAACCTGGAATGTATGCTACAATGCAGTAAATACTCGCAAGATCAGGGAATTAGAAATGAGGGCTCAAACCCTACATCTGTAAAAATCAGTGTGTGACTTTGGCACATCATTAACTTCTCTGAGCCTCAGCTGCCTTCACTGTCCCTGGAAATACCTAGTATCTCTTGTGGTTCCTAAACATGGCTTTGTAATACATGTTCAGTTTCTTCCCACCCATTCCCGTTAAAGGTCTAAGAAGATACAGACGGGAAAATAAAGGTGTACTCTCGAATATTTTACCATTTTATTCCCTATGGGAATCTCAGGTACCAGGAGACAGTTAAAGGCAAAGAGCATAAAAACCACCACAGAACTCTGACTTACCCTTGAGGGCTCAGATCTAAAGAATCATCTCTGCTGTGCTGCAAGCTGGGGGATCCCACGTCAGCCGCAGCATTAGTGGCAGCCGTGGCTGTTCCACTGCTGACTGACGTCGTGGACCCCAAGGATCCTGACCCATTCGTACATGCCTTTGGTGGACTTGTCAACAAAGACTCTGATTCTGCTAAGTGTTTTACTTGATGCATTACACCTATACAGTAACAGATTTAAAAGAGTCAGTTTTAATCAGAACCACCTCCCACGATTACAAAATCCCTAAATGCTAAACAGGGAATGAATCAAAAGTATCCAGCGAATTGGGGGGGGTGGGAGTGGGGGTGGAGGCCCTTAGGTGCCAGGGTTTTCAACTTGACCCATTCGAAAGAGTCGTAGGCAAATTCAACATTAAAGAAAGATATTGATATTGATATTGATATCGAAAGATAATTATTTTGAACATCATCTAATATTCAAAACCTGGTAACAGGAAGTTTTAATAGGGTCACACATAAATACCTACTGAAAATTCAAAATACCCAATATAAAAACAATCAACTACAAAAACACAGCAGCGCACCTGTGGTTCGATCGCCACAAGTAAAGAAAGACCTGCTACGATTATTAACCAGCTTCAAATGCTACAATGAGACGAAAGTAACCGTGACGCTGCTGCCAAAAGAGAGAACACCAGCAACCCAAGGATGGGGATTTTCACATCCTTGGAGGTGTACAAGGAGAGCCGAACTGTAACTCATGAAGGCAGGGGTTCATATCTGGGCTAGAATCACAGGAGAATGTAGGTAGGGCGGAGGGGAGTGCCACGAACTATTAACTGTATGCAAAGGTGTATGTCTGAGTATATGAGCGCATGTTCACACATTCACGTTTTTTCCGGGATAGAGTCCAGAGTTTTCCGTCAGATTCTTAAAGCAAACAAAAAAACCTCACAAGACTGCAAGATGTCTGAATGATCTCAAACTTCAGGCGTTGACTCCACAAACACTGTTTGCAGCAATCATATGCCAGACTGTGCGCAAGGTACTAAGAATATGACCATTGGTGAGAAAAATGGACTTAAGGGCACTTACTGGGGAGAAAAAATAATTTTTATAAGAAATTACAAATAGAGTAAACTCCTCAGAGAGAAAATACAGTGCTGATGGAACACACAGCAGGAGGATCTAACACAGATTCTAGAAGGCAAGTCCTCAGGAAAAAAATGACAGGTGGAACTGGACAGAACAAATGCCAGATGCAAAGTAGCTGAACTAATCAAGCACCCCCCCCCCCAAACTTCATAATGTATACACTATATGAATATCTGGGGGGTGGAAAATTCAATTTGATGGCATAGTGTTCTTATACATGTAAAAAGAAAGAAAAAAATCACTTTGAGAAAAAGACATACTCTCATAAGACTTCCAAATCAGAGGGCGGAATATATCCGAAAGGCAGAACTAAAGGCTAACACCAAAACCAAGATACAAAACAAATTACAAGATAATCCAAGGCTAAAAAAACCACATACCAAATGTTTATGTGAGCACAGAAACATCTATTCATACAGGCACCCCATCTGTAAACCACAGTTATGGAGTTTGCTTTCCACTTCAAATAAATATGTAGCACTGGAATTTTTTTTTGACTGTTTTTTTAAACAAAACTAGTAAAAAATGGTGAAAGCCTCTTCCTATCTAATACTCTTACACTAACAGGACTACAGCATTCTCAAGATGTGAAGAGATACAGAGCCAGCATCAGGTGATGAAAGACAGGAAAACAGATCATTTGCAGAAAGAACTAGAATTGTTGGTAAGATGAAAGATGAAGCTAAGGATTACTTCAGTATAAAAACACCATGATCTCCTGTGTCCTCGCAACACCAAAGTATCTCTAAAAGACCAAAAGAATTATAGAGACCCGTTTATGAGAAAAGAACTTCTTTTAATATCTTGGTATGCTTGAAAAGGAGAAAACACCTGAATGAGCAACAACAGTCTTTGAGGTCTTCAAAAAGAGAACAGACAAGTACCATCTCTCCTAGGCTGATTTCCACATTCAGATTGCTCAAATCAGGGGACCAGACCAGTTGCACACTAAAGATTTCAGTACATAAATAACTGAAGCCTAAAAATATTCCACTAGGCACACAACAAAGTAAATAATAATCCCTCTTACAAGTGTTCTGATCTACTAATGGGATTCACTGGGAAAGAAAGTGGCCTCTGACTTTCTCAAGGCGTCTTTATGGGAGCTGCACAGTATCTACATGAAAGGAAACGTTAATGATTACCTCTGGGCCATAAACATTCAAATCATTACAACTTACTGTTTATCAACAGACTGTGAATCTCACACAACTTGTATCAACAGATTTTACAAAGGACACACCCTGTATGTATGTGAGCTGTAAGGATGGAGACTTCTCACGTAAGAGGTTGTTCGGAATTAGAACTATACATGCTATCGCAATACTACGTAAACGAAAAGATTAGCCATTAATGAATGAGTATGGAGGACATTACCTTCTCTTCTGAAGTAAACACTAAAAATATCAGGTAACTTCTGCATTAAGATCTCTGCCATCTGAAGCGCTCCGACTACTATCTTCAGGTCTTGGCTTGACAGCATGGAAGCAATGTGACTAAAAAAAGAAAGCATTCATATATAAAACATCTGTCTGAATGTGAGAATTATTTTGGGCCATACTACTTTAACTTTGAGAGCAAAACATTTTCATTATGAAAACAGTCCACTACAACGAAAGTTTTTCTTAAATGCTCAACTTTTGCATTTGTTTTAGTCCTTCTCAAAGGTGTGTATGCACATAAAGAGACAAGGGGCTCCAGATACTACAAATAAACTGTTCTGTGCATATTTTTTCTGTGTTGTCACTTTTAAGGTTTCTGAAATTACTTGCAGAGACTTGAATTTCTAAAAAGTCTTCACTATTTTCATGAACACACCTTGAAACAGCATGATTTTTCAGGACATCCTTCAGAAGTTCAGCATCCGCAAAATAAATTATCCTAAGAATTGCTCTAAGGCACTTATGTCTGACCGCAGGTCCTGCCGAGGAACTATACACTTCATAAAGGACACCGAATAACGTCTTAATGAAAGCCTTAGCCAGTTCCGGATCCTCTTTCATAAGCTGTGCTCGAGCATCATCCTTCTTTAACTCGGAATATCCGCCTGTTGTAAAAAAAACGGACAATCCTGAAGTGACAGACCTCAGAAACACAAGGAAGTAAACAACATAAAGCACGCAAGCTGCCGTGATTATCTGAAATGTTATTTTAAAAATGTGGTCATGTAACAAGTCAACTTCTCTAATATGACTAGGGTCTACAAAGATGCCACGAGCAGCATTTAGACAAAATGTAGCCAGCTCGAAAGAACAAGCCACGAGCACACTGTACCTCTTATTTTAATGATATACATTTAACAAAACACTAAGGATGTTCAGTGTTAGCCACCTAAACCACTGGTAAGAAACAAACAGAGTTCAAGCAATGGACAGAGGGTATGTGACCAGAAGCTATGGAAACACAAGATGATCTGTTGCTTTCCTTAGGGGGAATAAAGCACAGGGGAAAGGAAACGGATGAAAAGTAAGCTCTAGATGAGGGGCTGGCAAAGTCTGGTCCAAACGCCCAGTGTGGCCCAGCACCTATTTTTGTACATCAAATCTTACCAGAACATAACCACGTACGTTTGTTTACATATTGTATATGGCTGCTTTGGAGTCACAACAGCAGTGTTGAGTACAGGGACCGTGCTGTCCACAAGGCTGAAATATTTACTATCTGGCCCTTTCCAGAAAAAGTCTGCTGACCCCTGCATTCTAAACTAGAGCTGCAAAAGCAATAGATGGTATGTATCCCCAAGGACAAAGATAAATGTCAGAAACCTGAAAAAACAGTAAAATCATCTATTGGTCATTAGTTAAGAAGAGAACGCTCACGGGAAAGTATAATCTATAAGGTTGGAAAAACTAATCTGACAGGTGCAAGTGGATCTAAAGGTAAAAGAGGGAGAACAGGATCAGATAAAAAAACTCCATGGGCCAATTCTCGCTGGAATTCCAGAACGCAGCAAACCACACAGCAGAAAAATAATGCGGAGGATACCATTTCGGCAATCCTGGCTTATTCGTCAATTAAAACACGATAGAAACAACAAGAAATTAATTACTCCTACGCAGCAGTCTTCAGCTTAATAAAGACACTCAATGAAACAATCACCGCAAATATTATTCACATGACAGTATCGTACTACTATTAACTCAAAAGGTACTTACTAGTGTTAGTATTCGCTAAGGGGTTAGGTTTTCTCTGAATGGCACGTGCTGTTCCCGTGTCCTCATTGATTTGCTGCATAGAATTAAAATCAATAGTATAAACTCGTCCCAGAGTGGACAAGCTTATCTCATCCTCACCGACCTGATGGGCTGCCTGAGAGCAAAGAGAGAGAAACCTTGAATATAAACATGGAGAAATTTATTAACTTAAGACACAGTGGGGAACCTTCATAAATGCTAACTTACAGATTTATCTGATCAGGTTTCAGATGGTGAAGTCAAAGAATATGGAAAATTTAATAGTGTGGATGTGACAACACTCATTTATTCAATAAGTCATTTTTAATTAAACACAAATATACACCACAGGCCCTTTAAGGCCCCTCCCTGGAGTCATAAATAGATACAGATAAATTCCTGATGAAAGATCCAGTCATGGAGAATCAGTGACATGAAGATGACACCATTTGTATTAAGGAAGCTTTTAAGACATTGCTGATAGAAAAAAAAATCGTTATCCATAAAATCTTAGTATCTAATTTTTAGGTTAAAATGTTATTTACATCATGGATTCTTAGCAGCCCACCAAAATCTTCTTTAAACAATATGCTCCTATAAAATTACCCTTAGATCAAAAGGCTTTCCATTTAAATCATGCTCTAAGATTGAAAGGGACACAACTGGATCTGAGAGAGCAATGCTTAGGCTGTGCATGCAGGCACTGTCCGAAAAGAAAATGACACGCTTTGACACTATGTGCTTGACATAAGACAGCCAAAAGAAGTGACAGAATATTCATTTTTTTAACAGTCCGATGTATGGAATTCCTAGGTTAAGTGGAAGACAGGCCTCCAGGGAAGTATAAGAGAGTAAGCAAACAGGGAAAACGCAATTAATAAGAAAATGCTAAAAGAAGGCGGTTTAGCACTGACCACGTTAGACCATGGCCTGCTTACACACTAAGAGAACACACAGTGGACCCATCACACGTAAAAGCTGACTCAAAACTTGGATGTTTTCAGAAGAACTTCTGATTTGGTAACAGTGGTTTCAAAGTTGGTTTTCAAAAATTTGTTGTTAAAAACTAACAGGTAGAAGACATCTTTAAAGAATGTCTCTTCAAGAGTGATGCTCTATAAAGGTTCAAACATCACAGGTCAAAATTGGGAAAGATAGTATGACTTAAAGGTATCTCACACACTGAAAGTATGCGTAAATGACGCATGGTACCCCAATTAATGCTGTGACCAACAGTCTTACACAGGGCGATTTTCCGGACCTGAAAATTTTTTGAAATATTCAATGCATACCTAACATGGAAGTAATGAAAAGAATAAAATCACACAAAAAATCTTCACAGGAAAACACTAAATATTTTTGGTGCACCTCTCTCCTTTGTATTATTCCTTTTTCTATTATTTTGCTGAGCTCCCCAAAGAGCCACAAAATTTGATTATTACGTGGTCATTTATCATATCCCATTTTATGTCACTTAAAATTTATCCCAATGGATTACATATGAGGCTAGTACGTATCAAAACCTACTTAACCATTTCACCTAGACTTTGATATGTAAGTTGTTTCCATGTTTACGCTCTTTAGTAAGTGCTGAGAAACAGCGATTTGTATGCAAATCTTTGCTTATGGGAGGTTTTCTTCTGGGTAGGAGACAGAAGGGACTTTTAAACATTTGGCCTAACTCCTCCAATGTTTCCTTTCAGAGATGAGGAAACTATGGAACAAAGAACTTAAATTACTTGCTCCAAGTCAATCAGGTAGTTAGCAGCAGAAGCAGGACTAGAACATCATGTTTTCTGACCTGAACAGAAATGAGGACCTTGTTCTCAGGAGACAAAAGGAGAGAATCTTGAGTTAATTCAAAAGCGAGCACATTGAAGTACACACATCCACCTCCCCACTCCATCCCTACACCCACTCTCCACCAAAATAAACATCTTTAAACGGTACGATGAAACTACTACCTCAATGATCCGGCTGTCAATCCGGTTATAGGGATGCCAAAGGCCACGGTCGTCACGCCACTGCCATATCGCACCATCCGTGTTCTGCGCGTTTCCCTTCTTCAGCATGGTATCAACTGCAAAAATGCCTTCTTTTGGTAAACATGGCATAAGTTCGCTGAAAACAGAGGTGCAATTATTTTATTAAGTAGCTTCCTGAACTACTAAATGACAGACCTCTAAAGTGAAACACCCACCCATAAACCACAGTTACTACTGGCCCGATCCTTACCAAATCAGAGACGTCAGCTCGTACAGTTCTTGAGGGCTTCGTGGAACAAGATCAATCTGCTCCTGACAACTTCCATTAGAGGCACCGCACAGGAGGAAGTGAAGTGTTTCTGCAATATCTGTAAAACCAACAACAGAAACCAAAAGCTCATGAAAGTTAACGTAATAGGTGATCATTCCCGGGGGGGGGGGGATCAGAATTATTTTCTTAAAGTCAGCTATACGTGAAAAAAAGTAAAATGAATTATTTTCTTACAAAACAACATACTACAGAAATTACAAGTCCAAATGAGTTATAATGAAAACTTAAAAAGAAATTTATGAAGATTTTAACAATTTCTTTCTAAAGACTTTAGTCTAGTGGTGCCTGGGTGGCTCAGTCAGTTAAGCGGCTAACTTCAGCTCAGTGGGGGTTCGAGCCCCATGCTGGGCTCCTTGCCCACAGCTCAGAGCCTGGAGCCTGCTTCAGAGTCTCTGTTTCCCTCTCTCTCTGACCCTCCCCGCCTTGTGCTCTGTCTCTCTTTCTCTCAAAAACAAACAAAAAGAAAAAGAAAAAAGACTTCAGTCTCAAGTCCAGCTGTACATTTAATCACTAATCCACCCCCAGAGACTTGGAGAATTTTTTAATTTTGTGTTGCATTGAGGAACACAGTGCTTTGTGCAAAGGCACATTCAATGCACATTTTAATCCCCAATTCAAGTATATTCATGTATTTGTCTTATACTGAAAACCCGTGGTCAAACACAGTAAAACCATGTTACAAGCATCTGAAATGTTACCATACTGTGATCAGGAATAATTACTTACAAGACAAGCATGCCAACTTAATGCAAAGATCGTTAACATATCCTCTACCCTAAGTTTCCATTCTCAGAAGACATCAGTTTATAGAGTGATCTGCATGAAAACCAGTCTGATGTACGGACGCTGTGACATGAGGAAGCCCCCATTATCCACACAGGTTTAGTCATTCAAATAACTAAAAGTAACAAAGCTAGGTCTTTGTTTGTTGTGGCTGTTTCCGCAAATACCATACTATACGTGTGCAAAATGTAAACGTTTCATTGAAATGTTTTACGTCACGTAAGTTCATAAAAATGTTATCAAAGAAAGTATTCACTACTGATTTGGGCAGAGTGTGGATAGTTAAATTGCTGCCCCACAGAAATTTCACTGACAGTGATTAGAAATATTCTAAACTTCTTGGGGTGCCAGGGTGGCTCAGCAGGTTAAGCATCCAGCGCTTGATTTCAGCTCAGGTCATGATCTCACGGTTTGTGAATTTAAGCCCCCGCATCGGGCTCTGCGCTGACACTGCAAAGCGTAGTTAGGATCCTCTCTCTCCCTGTCTCTCTGCCCCTCCTCTGCTTAAAGCTCTCTCTCTCAAGAATAAATATAAATTAAAAAAAATATTTTAAGTTTTTTGAAAAACTAGTTTTGCCAACTTTCCTAAGAAATGTGAATTCATGGCAATGTTACATTATAAGGACTCCTTAATTTTTTGAGAGATTAGAGGGTGACAAAATTTTTCCTTTGTGTTACTGCTGAACGAAGAAAATAAAGGTCTAGTGGCGTCCACGTGATAAATGTGTGGCAAATTTCACAGAGTATGCAAAAGGTGAAAATATTCATCATGAGAAAAAAAATTCAAAATGGGAAAGCAAACAAGTCAGTGAGCAACTTCCCAAACTGGTTTTAGGGAAATGCTGTGCACCACATGGTAACAAGAAATAATCTGCACTCAAACTTCAGGAAAGAGGGGAGATTCAAAGGGCTCCTAGGGATTTTAATAAGCAAAATGCACTGTGATGATTAAAGAAAAAGCTAAACCTTTCCTCAGCTTCTCACTTTGGTTATGACACGAGCTGTGCAGTTTTCTCTGGAATACCAGGTTTGGGAGTGATTCACTGCATTAAGAGGACTCTTTTCAATAGAACACCTCAACAACACTATTTTTCTGCAAAATCCGGGGCCAATGTGCTTACTCACAAGAAATGTGACTAAATATAAAACTGAATCCCCCCCCCCCAAAATAGTATTATGTGACATATCTGAGGCAGTGACAACAAAGGCTATTTTGTCAGTGAATACCATCACCGCGGTGATGTCCTCAGAGATTAGAAGCACGAAATTCCCCACTATAATACGCACTCCATACAAATGTGACCACTACTCTCCTAGCAATAACCCTAACATACAGATGCTTTCTGAGGCCCATTGTCTTCTGACATTAACCTGGGGAATCGAAGGTTTCTGAGACAGAAGCAATAGCAATACAGCAGTGCAGGGAAACTATATTTATAGATAAGGTTGACAAAGGTTTAGAAAATACTAAAGCAGCAAAGATGAGAGATTCAACTGTGTAAAGAAGTTCCGAATTTTTGAGGGAGTAAAGCACTGTGAAATCAGATCAGGAAAAACTCTAATGGGGGCAGAAAGGACCACCTAGAAGCGGAAGACAAGCAGTTACTGGTAACCTAAAATTCAGAATTCTCCCAATGAAGCGTCACTACATCATTGATATTGTAGAGAAGGCAATGATCTTGCACCTTTAGCCCTTGAATCACCTAGGATAAAATTTTCATATGCTACATACCCAAACAATTGTATGTAAGAAGCACTACTATGTTGTTCCCACACAAATTTATTATATAGTAAAACCTTGCTTTGAGAGCATAATTTGTTCCAGAAACATGCTTGTAATCCAAAGCACTTGAACATCAAAGTGAATTTCAAGAACCGTTGGCTTAGCTGTGATCACGTGATGTTCGGCGACAGGTACTAACTACTTGTACTGCAAGACGTCGCTCATTTATCAAGTTAAAATGTTAGAAATGTTTGCTCATCTTGCAGAACACTCGCAGAACAAGTTACTTGCAATCTAAGGATTTGCTGCGTCACATTAACATTTTTCTTCCTTTACTACCCAGTGTCTGAGCTATTAGCAAGCTCTTCTACTTGCTTATGTTGACTTTACTTAATAAACATTAAAAAAAAAACAACAAAACAACCGCCTCTCTCGCCTACAGCAGGATAATAAAGTAGCACTTACTTTGCTTCATAAGTTGAACAGCTAAAGTCGGACAGTTGGAACACATCAGAGAAAACATGCGAACCACCATTATAAACATCCCAGAACTTAAAATTGGTGGGGTCACTACCAGTAGCTGTTGAACATTCGTAAGCAGATCTTTGGAGGCAACCTGCTGGAGTAAATTCTTCACAAACAGAAGGAAAAAAGATACTATTACATTGTGATTCAGCAATTTAACCTTTTCACAAAAATACCACCAAAGACTACATGCTCACCTCCTCATGTTGGAAGTTGTCCACTAGACGTGCAAAACAAAGGCAAGTGCTTTCAACCGACTTTTTGTCCTATTTTTTTTAATAAAAGAAAAAAGTTTGTTAATAGAAAACTCTCTCATATTATTACCTAATTTTCTTCCTATTCCCAAATTCTTCAAGGCCAGCCCAATTAGATGGGCTCTGAAAACCCAATGAGCCTTTATAATAAGCAAGGTACAATCAGTAACACCATGATTTCAAAGCAAAGAGAATCACACTGAGAGAGCTTCTCTCCTCCGTTAAGGCCCCAAGAGATAAGAGAAAATCTATAGAAAGGAAGGAACAACTTTTGTGCTTCTGCTAACTTAATACCTAAACACAAATTATAATAAAGATACCACTCTAAAAAAGCATTCCCCATAGAAAGGTTTAAAACATATATACACTAACAAGTTGGAAACAGTTCAGTATACAAGCATGAACTAGAGGTTTACTGATGATGTGCGAAACCAGGTGTAGATGTGTTGTATTCACTATGAAAATAATCTAGAAAAACTAGTGCAGTGGCCTCATTCAGAAAACATATGAAATGTCCTTATTAGAATGGGAAGAATAACTTAACAGCTAAACAAGTGTTTTGATACTGCTGTTTTTTCTTCCTATCGATAAAGTGGCTTCAGATATGAAAACCAGACGTGGTTGTATAAAAGAATAACTGTGGTGTTACAGAAGCCCTATGCCCTCACCATCAGTACTTCAGTCTAGACAGAGCGCTACAAATAACAGAGACCAACTATTAAACTTCTCTGATTCTCACACTTTATTTCCAAAGTTAGGTACTGAAATCACAGCCAACCCAAGAATATACTTCTATCCCTGATAAGCACAGGCCATCTCAGCCTAAGTTTTAACATTAAAGAAACAACGAATGGCCCGATTTGTGTCTTGATCATCTTAGAAGCAAAACATTTCAGAGTGACTCAATCATTATTTTATCTATCTTATATAAAGCCCTTATTTAGCATATTCTCTACCTAATTTTCCCAAAAAGATTTTAAACATATTTTGTAAATGCGACTTAAAAGTCGCATTTCCAAAAATCATTTTAGCAACAACACTTTAAAAAAATTGATTTGCAGGGGTGCCTGGGTGGCTCAGTCGGTTGAGCGTCTGACTTCGGCTCAGGTCATGATCTCGTGGTCTGTGGGTTCGTGCCCCGCGTCGGGCTCTGTGCTGACAGCTCAGAGCCTGGAACCTGCTTCAGATTCTGTGTCTTGCCCTCTCTCTGCCCCTCCCCTGCTCATGCTCGCTCTCTCTCTCTCTCTCTCTCAAAAATAAATAAACATTAAAAAGAATTTAAAAAAAATTGATTTGCATTAAAAAAATTTTTTTTTTTATTTCCCCACAATGAAGCTTAACTCACAGTCCTCCACACCAGGGTCTCCTGCTTCTCATCCTCCATCACCAGGCCCACCACTTCCATCTCCCAAATAATGGCTCCTGCTCTTCCCCAACCTCAGACAGCCACAGTCTGTATTTTTTTTCCAGTTCATTTCTATTTGGGACACAGTCTCTTCTCACCTCCGATCTGAGCCCATAACTTCCTAGTCTTTCCTGACTAACCCAACGCCTTACAGGCGAGATGATCGCTCCGAAAGGAAACTCTGATTTTATCACACAAGAAACACTCAATGTTTGCTGAAATAGCCATTCCATCCCTTAAAGTCAAAATATGAAGACATCAAACATATGAAATGCTGGTCATTTGGGTAAGTCCACCAAATTGTATAACACAACCTAATGTGGTACGTGACCGGAAAGCACAGAGGAAAGAAACATGGATCAGAGTATTTCCAATTTATCTATCCAATTGGAAGAGTGAAAGCCCTAGATGAAAGTGGCATTTTCAAAGACATAGTAAAAACATGTTATGACACACAAAACAGATTCATGTTTTACCTGATGGGTTAGCCTTTGGGTGAGCAACGGGAGGGAATCTGCCACAAAATGAAATTCATCCGGCGTGATACTCTGGCAGCAATTGGCGGCAATCGCTAGTGCATTTCTTTGGGCATTTATGCTGAAGAACTCTAGATACAGCAAGCAGTCTGCCAAACCACCCTAAAACACAGGAAACCGTTCAAGTGAAGAAATGCCCTCTAACAGCAACTAAACAAACAAACAAACAAACAAACAAAACTACTAAGAAGTCTAACACATCACTTTGGAAACATCATGCGTACCTTACAGAGATTGCAATCTAGGAGCTAGGACAAATGTGGATCTAAGATCCCCCTTGAAACGAAATACAGTCCTTGGGTGGCAACACCTACCGCCTGTAGAATGGCTTTACTGTGTCTGCGTGATAACATCTCCAAGGCGGTCAAGGCCTGCTCTGCCACATCAATACACTGAATAACCTGCAGCTGGGAACATAAAAATAGGTAACTTAAGCCCATCATTCAAGCTCTTTTCTAGTCGCTTATCTTCTACACGAATAAACAGTTATTTTCTCTAATTTCCATCAATCTCTATACTGCCTCTGACATGAAACCCACCATAGAAAACCAGTGATTTATGAGCTTAAGCTAGAACATACAGTCACTATGGTTTCCTTCCGACTACCTTGCTCTGTTTTAGGACACAGAAAAATAGGTTTTCCATAGAGAGTAAGCTAAACCCAATGAAATGACTTGAAATCTTCAGATTTACAATAAATGGGTGGTTTTATGTAACACATTTTAGAAGTTAGCTTTTACGCTTTATATCCTATTCCAAGGTTATCAGACAATGCAAATTTTATTATGCATTAAAAAAGAAAGAGGCCCTTAAAACAGACCAAAAACACAACCTACCACAGGCCACATGAAAAAATTTCCTTTCTCCACTGACTGACTTTATGACCTTGAACAAGGCACTTTGTCTGTCTCAGCCTTCTCAGCTGTAACATGAGGGTATAAATAGCTATCAACCTCATTGGGATATTTTCTAGAATGAGATTATTTTAATTAAGTGCTTGAAGTTCTTCTCTGAAAGATTTTATAGTAATGTGGTAAACTGCTTCCATTAAAAATTATAAAGCTGAAATGATTCTATGAAATGCTTTATTAGCATCAACTTTAAACTACTGGTCTGCTAAACATAAAATACTTTTCTGGAATCTTGGCTACAAAATATACTTTGACTAGAAAATAGACACTAAAAAAAATGTGCTTTAAGGTGGCCTTACAATGTGATGTACCACTTTAGAATTTAGAAGTCAAGAGTCCTCGACTGGATTCCCCTACACCTGCTACCGAACGAGCTGAGCAAAAGCAGGATTACCTTTTCTAAGAAGACGGGAATTGCATCTACGACAACAGCAGATGATCGAGGAAGTGCTTCCATCATGTATGTTAAGGCTCGACAAGCATGGTTCATCTGGAAAACAAGAAGGCACTTTTACTCAATGAGAACCCAAAATTTAAATTTGGGATATTCAAAATATACCACATACTTACAATATCGAAATTATGTTCCATCTGCAGTAATGTTATCTGTTAAAAAAGATAACAAAGTGTTAGAAGCTACCTATATTCTTAGAGGAAAGCCCTAGAAGAACGGTTTCTTCCTCTATGTCAACGGAAATGGAAAGTATCGTTCAAGACTTTTATCATGCAAAAATAACATCAAGATAAAACCTAGCACACACACACAAGAAATGATTTATATTAAGGACGGCATGACTCACAGACTATAGAGCTCACTTCGGAACTCTGCTAGATGATCATCCCCTTTCATGATCCAGGTCAAAAAGAAAGCTTTCTTGTCACCTGTAACCAACTACTCTGGTTACCTCCAGCCCCCCTTCAGAATCCCAGGCATCAATAAATACTTAATACAAAAACAAACAGACCGGCAATGCACTGATGTTTGTGAACAGCTGTCAGTACAGAGTCAAGGCCAATGCTTCATCTCTTGTAAATAAGCTCCTCTACAAGTTGAACCAAACACCATTTAACTCAGCTGTAATATGCACAGTAGTATAGAATCTAAACACAAAATCGATCACATCAGAAACAAATTATGCACTAATTAAAACCCAAGTTAATGTAATTATTCTACAAATACAGGAGAGAATCTAAATATTTTATTTACTTTCTCTTGTGGAAACGTCCTTAAGCAAATTTCAGCCATGTTTTTCAAAGGTGGGAATACCCCTATACTTCTAGGGGTATATATGTAAATTGTCCATCCTCCTGAAGCAGCCAAAGCTACCAAAGAAATTTCCTATTTGTGGAAGCAATCTGTCACGGTCTTCTAGTTCTAAATGGAAAAATTTTAATGCGTAGAATTTAAGCTATAAAGTACCTTTCAATTAAATTACTTAATAATGGACGTGAGATATTCTAATACAATATTCATTTCATAGGAGTGCCTTCTCAGCTCTGAATTATGCTGGGTAAGGTATACACACATACTAAAGGACCTGATAACTTTTTGTTAAAACACACACACAAACACATACACACATGCCCCATTTTGGGGTTCAGTGGCACTCAAAACCATCCACAATCAGTCATCTAAAACACCCACTGTAAACTGAAAGGGGTTGTTAACGTTAACAAGAAAAGAAACAAGTTCTTCAATTCTTAAGGTAGAATGAACCTTACAGACCATGTTTGGGAAAAACTGCTACAGATTCCTCATCACCAAAAATGACTACAGTCACACAAGTGAATGGTGATGGATGGATATATAATCACAATATTCAATTATGATACAAGATAAATCTGGCCAATTCATTAACAGCAGTCAGTATTAATAGCAAGAGCTGACTTGTGCGGGCCTACTGAGCACTCAAATCTAATCAACAACTAAGAAATTAAGTAAATCACATTATGTGCCAACATCTGTGCCTAGATTTAATAGCCTCCTTATCCGACTAATAAAAACTGCATTTTAGGTAACATAAGATAAACCTAGCTCTTTGTGGTTATTTTGTAACGAGTGGGGAAATGAGTGGGGTGAGTGTGAATATTAACAGAGGCAAAATGTAAAGACAGAAAAATGAATACTGCTTTCATTACACATTCAGAAATCAACATTCCAGCCTTCAACAGAATGGCACTGGTAATACTTAAATGCTAGTGCCCATTACCCAGAGGTCTGCGTGGCAGAAGGTAAAGAAACCGGCCCATCCTTTATCACCCCTGCCAGAGCGGAGCCACCCAACAACAACAGACAAAACAAAGACCATGTCACCCTGTGTTTCAATGAGCTCATTCAACTGCCCCCACGATTTGATAATGTGATCAAATGGGGCGATCCCGTATCTCAACCAAATTTCCGTCAACAAGACTTAACAAGATACTTATTTTTAACTTCCAAGGTAAAATATGCTGAGTGTGTTCATGATGTTTATGTTAGTCTTTTAGTCGACTTAAATTTTAATTTTCAATTATAGCCAAGTGTTCTCATCTTGAACTCAGAAAATCACCAAGCCACTATTTAAGACTCAGGGGCACATATTTAGTAGCGGCAATTTCTCTTCCTGTTGTTTTCCATTAAAAAGCTTAAGTGATTAAGATGTTAATAAAATTTTAAACATCAACTCACAACCGTGTTGAAAAGTCACGAGAAGATTTTTTTGTTTTGTTTCTTTGATTTTTGCTTAACGTAACACCTAACCTGGAAGGATTCACGTGGTATTCTGGCTCGAATGCTCTGCCATTGCATACAATTATCAAACATGAAACCTTTGTGACCCACAAAGACAGCCCAGCCCACACAGTACTGCGTATGTATCACCAGTTTAAAAGAGAAAGTGTGTCAATTTTGGCGCAGTAAGTCTAGGTCCTACCCGATGGGACAAACAACTGGAAATTTAAGACCAGTCATTTACGTATCAAAGATGGGTAACTACTTACAAAGAAGTAGTTTAGCAGATGTACTGATTCATTATTACAATCAGTCACGAGTTCTCTAAGCATGAAGCCACAATCCGCTCTCTCTTAGTTCTACTGTATTTTAAAATTCACGATGACACTACTCGTGCTTTCACGGTAGCATCCAGAGAACAACTAAGGTAGAAAGAGGGGGGAAGTCTCTTACCAAAGCAGGAACGACACTCTTGACGGGAAACCCTCCCAGCGTCTCTTCATTTCCCATGACCAATAACTGACACATTTCGATAACCGCCTGGAGTTGCTGGCTTTCATCACTCGCCTGCAGTCCTTGCAGAAGCTGCTGGGCCTTAGAGCCTTCACAGGAAAGAAAATCGTCATTTTCAAACATGCAAGGAAATGGTTCCTAGGTGTAAGGTGGGACTCTACGTGGTGGCTGGCTGCTTGTCTTCTTTGGATCCCCATGAAAGGCTGGATCTATTCCAGCGCTAACACAGGGTGCTGATACTTCAAGGCAGAATTAAATGAGTTGGATTTAGTCTACCTTAAAGTGATCTCACGGTATTTACAGATTTTTGTCTTTTAATTTTCCTTTTAAAATCAGACAAGCTGACTGGCTCTTACTAGCTGAAACAAAAAAATGGTATCTGTGAGATGAATATAAATTGTTACCTTTAACATGTATTTTTTTATAAAACCTGTTAAGTTTATTTATTTATTTTTAGAGGGAGAGTGAGTGAGCGAGCAGGGGAGGGGCAGAGAGAAGGAGAGAGAGAGATCCCAAGCCAACTCCGTGCTGTCAGCGCAGCAAGGCCCGACGTGGGCCTTGATCCCACAAACCCCAAGATCATGACCTGAGCCGGAATCAAGAGCCAGACGCTTAACCGAGGGAGCCACCCAGGCGCCCGTGCAATGTCCTGCCTTAAAAGGAAATGCCGCATACCTCTAAAGACCTGGTCAGCATAAATGGAATCCAGGTTAACAGAGGGCAAGAAAATAAAGACAAACGGAGCAATGCATCTAAGGAAAGAGATTGCAGAGAATGAAGTAGTTCTAAAAACAGGAAAAGACTGGGTTTTTCACCTCCTCTCATTCCCAGTGCAGATGCTGCCATCAGAGTGCGAGAGAGTACTTTCACTTTTAAGGCTCAAATCCATTGCCCAAACAACTGAAAAACACTAAGATTCAGCCACCACAGAGAAAGACTTGTCAGTGAACTGGATAACATACTCAAACATAAAGTGTGTTTCAAATTTTCACGAACATCTTCCTACTTGTGAGCATGGTTAACTCGATTAATGCTAACTAAATTATAACTGATGCTACTTCAGGCCCCTTCTCTTCCTATACCTTTTCAAGTTGTTTGTGTATGGGATTTTTCCACTCCTGTATTATTAATGAAATGGCTTAGAAATGGCACACATTTGGAAACTTCCAATGAATGTGGAATTGACATGAAAACCAAAGTTTCTTTAAAATTGAATTAAGTTACAGTGATCTTCCTGGATGGCACAGCCTTTCAAAGGGACACATGGTGATCCTTGAAAGATTTATTTTTCTCTATCGTGTAAGACTGTGGCTAGTGAACTGGACAACTATTACCGCCTACATAACTTTAACATAACTAAGAGTCAATCCAACAACAGACCGCAAGAAAGTCAAATTCATATGGCTTGCCATCTTTAAACTTTTCCAAATAACGTCAGTTCCAGTTAGAGCAGGCGAATCATTTCTGAGTTGAAATGTGAAAGGCCAAACAAATGAATGGAAAGTAAACTAATGAAAACAAAAGAATCCTCAGTGGCTTCTAGATTTGCTTTTCAAGGATGAAACAGCTCATAAAAGTATACACTAACAGCACAACCACCTAAAATAGGAAAAACTGACACATGCCACTGGATGCCTTATCAACACAGATGTCTTATCAACACTGGATGTCTAGGACACAGATGACGTCAGCATGATCAAAATCATCATCAATAACCACCGAACCTTTAGGATGTTCCTAAAAAGACCCTAAACCAAACCAAAATGACAATAAAAAGCCAAAGCTATCGTTTATGCTCTGATCAATTTTGGTTTTAGAACCTCTTTGTACTCTTAAAAATTGCTGAAGAGCCCCAAAGCACTCTTGTCTATGTGGTTTATATCTGCTGATATTTATAAATATGTTTGGAATTAAAAGAGAAAATTTTTAACTATTTGTTAAATCATTACATATTAATATAAACAAAATTTGTGTGAAAACCACCATACTTTCTAAAACAAAAAAATTCAGAGATGACTACGTTTTCTGTTGCAAATCATTTAAAGGTCAAGATTACAAAAAGAACAAAACAAAAAACTAGCAACAACAACAAAACCAGCGGTATGACCACCTCTGCATCTACTCTCAATCTGTGGCAACACGGTTTGAGATGAAGAATGTGGAGAACATGGGCCCCAGTTTGCACAAAGACTATTAAAAAGACATGTACTTACTGGTAAAGACAATACAGTTAATAACTTTGCTTAGCAAGGGCATCCTCATGGAAAAAAAATGGAGTCATTTTACTAGGAGCCTATGGTATTGAAAACTACAGTGACTGTTAGTGCAGTTTGGAGCCACTGCTTTGATTCTTTCAATCAAGCACCGACACTTTTACCTACCACGGCTTTTGCACCATCAACATCAACAAAATTCAAACGTGAAACAAAGTAGAAGAGGCAAAACCTCAGCAATTGTTACTAGAGTTCTGGCCTATGGATTCAGCGTTAGGGTTTCAGGAACAGCCAGCAATCCACAGACGCACACTTGAAGAACCACCATCACAGATCAGGGTTGGTAGGCAAACATTTTTTATAAAGAGCCAGATATTAATATTTTCGGCTTTGCAAGCCATTGGGGTCTCTGCTGCAACTATTCAACCCGAGCACAAAGGCAAAAACAGACAATACAGAAACAGATAAGCATGGCTGTCTGTATTCCAATAAAACTTTACGTACACTAGAATTTGATTTTCATTGAATTTTCACGTGTCAGAAAATATTACTTTTGAAAGTTTCTCAGCCACTTAAAAATATAAACATCATTTTTATTAGTTCACAGACTCTATAAAACCAAGCAGGAGGCTGAATTTGGCCACTGGGCAGCAGTTTGCCAACTGCTGATATGGATGGAGAGAACCCACAGTACTGCTGGGAGTCACAGGAAGCTGATGTTCCCAACTGCATTGGTCCCACCGGACATGTGCTCAGTTCTAGAGCTGTGGATAGGGCTAGGGATGAATCAGAAGTTTTGGTAAGACAGAACAAAACCTCGTGCGTTCTCATGGTGCTCCAGAAGACAAAAGTCCCTACAGAGGGAGGAGGCCTGCCTCAAATATGTACAGTCAGTAGGCCCTACCCCCCAAGACATCTACAATATTTTCAAATTGCATAATGAATGAAGTCTCAGTCGACAGAGACCTGCAAGGTTCTCAATCAACACCGTGGGAGGGTCACAACATACAAACAGGGATGAGCCAGAGGTGTAACGAGTCATACAAAAACTGCAATTCTAGTCAAAACAAGCTAATGCCCTGAAGGGAACAAACCGATTAGCATCTGACCCTTAATATTTAAATACAGAAAAGGGGAAACCTTTACAGTAGAAAACCTCACTTGGGGTCTCTCCAGTTCTTCTATACAAAATGTCTAGCACATAAATAACTACTAGACACATGAAGAGGCAGGAAGATGTGACAGATAATCAAGAGAGAAAAAAATGGAAACAGACCAACATCATTAGAATTTGAAAAGTTTTTTTTTTTTTTTTAACTTTTTTAATGTTTTAAATTCATTTCTGAGAAAGAGAGACAGAGTATGAGCGGGGAAGAACAGAGAAAGGGAGACACAGAATCTGAAGCAGGCTCCACGCTCTGAGCTGTCGGCACAGAGTATGACATGAGGCTTGAACTCACGAACCATGAGATCATGACCTGAGCTGATGTTGGACGCTTAACTGATGAGCCACCCAGGTGCCCCTAATTTGAAAAGTATTTTATGACACACATAACCAAAACTGCAAATATAACCAAAGATAGACAACATGAATAAGAATGTAAAGCATTTAATAGAAAACCAGAATCTACAAAACAAAATCAAGTTACCTGTCCAGAAGTGGAAAATATCTGAAATTAAAAACTCATTGGTGGGTTTACCAAAAGATTAAAGATTTCAGCAGAAAAAAGAATTAGTGGAATCTGAAAACTGATCAATAGAAAGTTTTCAAACTGGACAAAAGGGAAAAAAAATAATAAACTAAAATAGAGCCAGAGAAACATGCTGGATGAAGCCCAAAGTCTGAACATGTATGATCTTGATACTCCCAGAAGGAAAGAAAGAGGAATATATATGAAGAGATCATGAGATAAGAGAAGCAGTTATTTCATGAGATAACGGCCAAGAATTTTCCAAACTGATGAAAGGTATCAAACTCACAGACTCAAATGCTCAGTCAAACCTAAGCAAATTAAAAATAAGTCACTAGGCTGAATACAAACTATTAAAAATTAATACTAATTTGAAAAAAACAAATCTTAAAAGCCAGAAGAAAAAAGACATTGCCTCGAAAGGGCACCAGTAAGACTTTTAAATAGCAACTATGGAAACCAGAAGACATTACAAAGTGCTAAATGAGAATTTTATAGCTGGGGAAAATATATTTTCAAAATTAAGGCAAATCAAGGATTTCTCAAAAGCAGAGAAAAATCATTACTAGCAGTCATTCACCACATCAAAAAAAGTTCTTCAGGCTGAAGGGAAACGATTCTGATTAGAAGAGAGGAACTGTAGGAGGGAATTAAGAGCACTGAAAATGTATGTGGACAAAGGAATATGGATGATCTACAACAAAAATTAGGTCTTACTGTGTTTACTAACACATGTATAAGCATAACAAATTAAAACAATAGCACAGAGGATGGCAGGAGGTAAAAAGAGCAAAGGTGTTGTACTCCTTACATTGTCTGGGATGTGGTAAAGTATTAATATAAGGTTGGCTATAATAAACCAAGGACATGCATTAACATCTCTACAGTAACCACTAACCGATGTCTACAAGGATATATAACTAAAAGGTTAGAAGAAGAAAAAAAAATGGTGAAAAAAAAATGACACCATGTTATTTGTTCAAGAAATACAAAAAGGTACAACTTCAAAAAAGGCTGATTTACAATAATCTATCCTAAAGATGACGCAGGAAAAAATACAAAAGCTGTGTTTTACTACTGCAATACAAGGAAGACTGGAAATGACCTGAATGTCCAACAGAGGACATGCTAAATAAACTTCAGCCCCACGGTGGAGCACTAGGCAGCAGCTATAGAAAGTGAACCCCAAAATATTGTTAAGAGCAACATAAAGCGTATAAAGTTTACTACTCTTAGCTTAAAAAGGCAGCGCGTGTGTGGAATAGATAATATGAATTTGTTTTTGTTTTCTAAAGTAAATAACAGAAGGACAAGCCATAAAATTAACAAAGGTTATTTGTGTGGGAGGAGGAAGCAAGGCAAAGGGAATTGCAAAAGAAGATAAGACGTCTCTAAACATACCTTATTTATTAATAATTTGACTTTTTAAAGCATGTGAACATCCCATAAGTATAAAATTGAAGTTAAAACTTAAAAGCAATCTCTAAGAGTTAAAAGCAACACAAAGCAAATGAACCAAACCAATGTGGCAGCCTGAATATAGAAGCAATCATTTCAAATTACTTTGAAATACAAAAATCTGACCACAAAGTGAGTCCCAACAAACACCATAAGAGAAACCGTTCAAAAATTAAAACATTCTCATTCATATTGCTTTTGGTGTTACGCTGAAGTTTGTACTGTAGGAGAAAGTAAACAGAGGACTATGATATTATCACTGGGAACTGGAATTTGTGGCATGGGAGATACACGATAAAGATAAATAAAAATCTTGCAGCCCTAAAATTTGAATTGGCATTAAAAGTAGAACTCCTTATTTTTATTTTAGAAGATAAAACACAATTATTTTCTAGGTTTGTTCATTACAAGCATCCAATAACAAAGATCACCCAAGTATAAATGAATATACCTAGACTCTAGGCAATGGGCTCTAAATACTATTTCATGTAAAAGAAACCAGGGTGTTCTGAAAAAATCCCTAATTTCAGATATTTGGGGTGGGGGCAGTGCCTGACATATCAGAGAGGAAGGAAATTAACAAAAACTACTGGGATCAAATCAAAAAGATTCAGAAGCCAACCTAAAAAAGACGCCATTGCCCAATATGACAATTTAATCAGTAAAAATCACAGAAATGCCTAAAAACATGTCTGCACTTGACAGTGATATTTAAAACCACAATGGCACTTTGTGGAGGAAGCAAAAACCAACTACTTTCCAAACTGGTAAATAAAGGCGAGAAAACCATTTTTCCTGTTACTCTCCTGTGTAGCAGAATAGAAGGGAGATACTCTTAATAGATTTCTACTTAAAAATCACCTCTTTTACTTCTAATAAATGAAGTCTGGTCATCAGATGTGAGGTACCATCATTTTATACTCCCTGTCATCTAGATACTGAGTTTTGATGGCAGAAGAGACAATCAGACTTTAAGGTACCTCCTCGTATTAGAACCCACTACCACTTCAGCAGTCTTTCCCCACCAAGGGACTAAAGAAAGAATCAAACTTGAATCTGAAAAATCCTCTGGATCCAACTGCCAGTTTATAGAGAAACACACTGATGATATTCAACAGATGGAAACTTGACACCCATCAGATAGTAATTATTAAAGGAATCACTAGTTTAATTTTTGGGGTATGATAACGATAATCTGGGGGTGTGTATGTGTGTTTTAAGGGGCATTACCTTGAGCTACATGATAAAATGTTTATAGGTAATATAATGTCTGGGATTCATTTCAAACAATGTGGGAAAGGGTAAAGACAAAGACTGGCTGTGGAGTAGGCAGTGCTGAAGCTGGGTCACAGGCCTGGGGGGACAACACTTCTTTCTACTCTGGTTCTAATCTATGGCCCACATTAATTTCATATGCAATGGTCAACCCTTAATATGGGTTTGAGATACTTTACTGTTAATACTCTCAGGCAGACCTGCAACATGTTTTCTTCCTAGCCTTCTCTAAGAAATAAATGAAGTGGCAAAATAAATGAATCAAATTTCTCTCAAGAGAAAAAAGAAGACGAAGAAGAAGAACTTAAACACACTAACTGATGGCAATGTACAGATCACATTTTGGTCTTGATTCAAACAAAAATGTTAACTGGATTTCTGAGAGGCCTAGAGCATTTGCACTCTAAACAGGCATTTAATAAAAGTAAGGATTCCTCTTCACAGGACCACAACACTGTCTAAAAACTTTTGTCCTTATAGTTACAAATTCAATGACATGCAAATGAAATGGTGCCTAGGACTGCCTGAAAAAGGATTTGAGAGAAAGGTTGAGGATGTAACTGAAACAACAGTTGCTGTGGGCTGGTAATTGTTGACGGGTTCACGGTTCATGGAGGTTAGTCTACTACTATACCCTCAACTTTGGGGTATATTCGATCATTTCTGTAATAAATATGTCCTTCCCCTTTCCTAAGGCCTTCAGTGGTTCCTAAGTACACGTACTGGGTTAAACCCCACACTGGCCCAAGGCCTGCCAAGCCCTACCTGACCTATCAAGTATCTACCCCTCAGAGATTTCATCTTTTACAGCTTAACTCGTTCCGCAGGCCCCTCCTGCTATGTCTCCAACATGCCAAGCTAATTCCCACCTCTGGTGGCGCACTTCATCTCCCCTCAGACCCCTGTGGGGCTGGCTTCCTCACTTAAGGATCCACAAACTCACCCTGCCTCGGAGAAGGTTTCTCTAACCAGCCTACTGATATCCTCTCACCAGCCGACTTACATCCTTGTTTTGTTCTGTTTTCCTTCACTGCACTGATGCTATCTGAAATTTTTCTATAGGACAGCTGTCTTCCTCACTGTCAGGGTCACCCTCTAGTATGGAAGCTCCATATGGGAAAAACTCTGTATATTATCCTGTTTATGATTCAGGACAATCCCAGTACCTAATAAATGACACTAAATCAAAATCCTCACTCAGAAGTTCGTGAGAACTTTGCAAAAGGGCACATTATCTGAGAGCTGAGTGTCAGGGCAGCAAAAGCAAAACCACACCAAACCAAAATACCAGCTGCTTCTTAAATTTCCTGTCAAGTGCTAAGGCCAGAAACTTGAAAAGGACTTAAGTATAAATACACACATGTGAGCATATGTCCGCACAGTGCATCATGTTTAAAAAACAAAACAAAAAATACCTTAGAATACTTGATGGAAAATTCTATGAGCACATATTAGTAAGGTCAGAGTTAATAGGTTTCAGTTAACACTTCAGAAATTTTAAAGTTAATCAAGACAAGTCTAAAAATAGCCTGCTGATTCTATGGAAAACATTATCAATGGAGTTATTAAAAAATGCTTAAATGCAAATTTTGTTTAAGAAAGCTAAAGATAGTATGCTATACCAAAAGAATTTAACTGGATTTGTAATTATGCAAAAGTTATTCTTGTTACAAACTGCCACTTCAAGAGTCACTGTTTTGTCTACCATATATGACAAGATCTCTGGATTATAATATGTTAATTTGATTAAATGAGTCGAGCGACTCGTAATTCTGCTGAGAAATCTTTTCTCTAAGGCTCAGCTCTACGACTGACTGTCTCATGGATTAAATTTTATTATGCCACAAAAAAATTCAAGATTCAAACGTATGCAAATCATGCAATCAGATGCTATAATATAATCAATGCAATCATTTGAGATTCTTTACTATCCTAGAGTTAAACAAAGATCCAATCTTGCCATAAACTCTGGATGGTTTTCTAATGATTCCAATTCAGTAATCAAAAATAAAAGTACAAGTGGCGCCTGGGTGGCTCAGTCAGTTAAGCGTCCAACATCAGCTCAGGTCACGATCTCACGGTTTGTGGGTTCAAGCCCCACGTCGGGCTCTGTGCTGACAGCTCAGAGCCTGGAGCCTGCTTCTGATTCTGTATCCCCCTCTCTCTGCCCCTCCCCTGCTCACACTTGTGTGTGCGTGTGTCTCTCTGACAAAAAAATCAAAGTACAGAAGAACTTCGAGTTGATGTATTTAAAGGCAAGAATGCGCACAAACCCTATTTTTAAAAACAGGTTAATATTCGTGAAAAGCTCCTTACATGAAAGCCTCTTTACATCAATACAGAAACAGTAAAAACAGCACTCAACTATTTATTGAAGGTTTTGGAGGGGGAGGGCAAATTCAAAAGTATTCACTTACTAGCTCCGCTTCCAATTGTTCTATGGAAAAGCTGTGACATCCGAGGACCAAGAGGGCCAAACAGATGAGGGGGAAGACCCCTGGCCTCTAACAAAGCTAAAGAAAAAAGAAAGGCGGGAGGAATAATTGAATTATGAACGCAGTTGATCTTACCTAAAAATTTCAAGCAACGGATTCATCTCTCATAACTGATTTAGACAATGTTACTTCCCATTTCTAACTTTAAGAGAAACTACCTTCAACTTTCAAGATCATTCTTAAATATTAATATATAAGTTACAACACCCATGTGCCGCTCCACGGCATCTTAAGGTTTTATGGAGGTACTAAATATTAGTGCCAGAGGGGACTGTCTCAAATGATCCAAGAAAAACCCAGAGTACATATTTATTTTGACGAAATTATAGGCTAAGTACCCTTGTGTTGTTTTCCCTGTAATATTATCTACCAATCAAACACTGGTCATGAGATCCTCTAAAAACATGAAAAATTATTTTTATAATGTCCGTAAAGAGAAAAAATGGGCTCACAAGACCTCTAGTCAAAAAGAGACTGGTGTAAAAGTTACTTTAGGAACTTAAAAGCGATCTCAAAGTGATTTATAAATAATGCTTCTTATCAGCCTCACACTGGGGATCTAGCATATAAACCAACTATCTGAAGACAATAAAAATACATACCCATCCACCTGTAAAGAGTGTATACATAATATAAGGTTGCTTCTTCAAAAGCACAACATTAAAATACCTGGTGTTTATGTATACACTTCGCATTCATTTTTAAATGCTGACCAAGAACACAAAAGAACACAAAAAGCACCCCACTGGATGTATTATGTTATCAGGCACCATGCAGCAATATACTCAACTATCCCCTTTTCAAGATCTTTCTTAGTTTATTACCAGCTACACAAGCAAACATAATAAAGAACAATTTAAAAACATAAAAAATAAACATATAAGATTTTGTTTAAACAATAAAACTAAAGAGTGAGACAGATCATCTTCCAAATCCAAATCATCACTAAATAAGCAGCTTTTTTTTTTGGGGGGGGGGGGCGGGGGAAGTATAGGCATTGCTAGATTATGTTTAAATGAGCTTATCTGAATTAATTTCAACAAAGCACAGAAGTAACAGGCGGCATCTGGTAATGGCTTCTTGTTTCTTATAAGCTCATTAACCGTCTTTACCTTGTAATCGTCCCATCTCGGAATCATCGGATTCACTCTCCCCAGAGGTGGTCATGCCCACAGCCCCTGCAACAGAACTAGAAGCTTCAAAGGGAGGGAAAAAAGAAGGTGAGGGTTAGGAGAGGAATATTCACACTTATTATGCCTGGTTTATCTTAAAAAAAGAAAAAGAGTTTTACGGACTATAGTGAATCATGGCAATTAAATGTGTCTGCCCACTGCACACTCAACTGTTCTTCTAGATTTCATCCTGTAGCTTTTATGAACAAGATGGCTCAAGTATCCAGTGTTCAAGAAGCATAAAACTACAACCTTTACATCTCATTCATACACGGCTTTGACAGATTCCTCACGCCTTGTCCTGAACTCGCCTACCAAAAGTCCACGAAGTTCATACTGCCAAAACCACTGTGGCATTTAACGGCTGGGCAATTAGTCACAAACAGAACAGAAAGCAAAACTGACATTTGGGGGGACATGTTCCGTGTAGATGAGTGTCTTCTTCGGTCTAACTTATTTCTGGACTGCAGCCTCGACACAATCCCTTCCATGTTTTAAGGATGTGCAGATTACACGCTTATTTCCAGGACCAAATACTGAAGATACACATTAACGAACAGCCCAGCACTGAAGTACAAAAGAGAGGACAGCTAGGATGTCACAACAAGTGCAGAAAAACAAGAGCTCAGACTTAGAAGGATTCTACTCCCCAAAAAGCTAACCTGAACAATGATTCGGTCTAAGCAGAGAGGTGGAGTCTGTTACGAACCTGCCCTGATGAAACACTACAGTCCTGTAAAACCAGCGGTTGTTCTGTTCCTCCTCTCCATGTCCGCTGAGTCTTTAAGCAGTTTTTCTACACAATTAACCCATGTTATGACCGCATTATCCACAATACCCTAAGCCCTGCACACTTGCCAGATGACGACAGGTCAGCCCAAAACAGTGTTGCTGACTGTTAAAAGAAGCACAGAGATGACATGTGAATTTACAGAGCTTTTCTGAAAAGATGCTAACATACCAGCCACCAACTGTGTATTTTCTTAGTAGTTTTCTTCACACCTCATTAAGTATTTTCTATGATTTCACTGGGATTTTTAGAAAATTCATCAAAAAATGGGTGATTTAAGAACAAGAGTTCGCAAACTGCGGCCCACGGGCCAAATTCGATCCAGCACATCATTCCGTCAATAAAATTTTATTGAAACACAGCCAAACTCATTCTTTAACAAGTTGCCTGTGTCTGCTTTCAGTCTACAACCACAGAGCTGGGTAGTTCCAACAGAGCTGATATAAAGCCTAAAATATCAACTGTCTGGCCCTTCACATGAAAGGTTAGCAACCCCATGGTTTATAGTTACAGGCGACCCAGAAATGCTAATATAAAAGCGTATCAGAGCTTGACAAAATGCATACTTTGGATGAAGAAAGAAGAGTGGCTACACTCTCTAATGCCACCTACACATGACATGTATAAAACGCTCACCATACGCAGGCTGTGTCTGTTTCCTCACAACCATACAAGCAGGTATCGTGAGCTTTTTCACACGTGAGCAAACTAAGGCCTTGTAACTTGGAGTGCACTTGCCCGAGGTCAGACAGCTAACGATGGAGCACAGATACGAGCACAAGTGGTCTGACTCTTCATAGGCTGTTCTCAAGTACTGCATTCTATTGCCCCCCTGAATATACTCTGCAGTGCTGATTTTTTTATTCCAGTACAGCTGCTTCTTCGTATTCAACAGAAATCTTGTTAACAAATACTATTATATTTTTTTGATTTTTTTAAAGGTTTCTTTATTTTTGAGAGAGAGAGAGAGAGAGAGAGACAGAGACAGAGACAGAGACAGAGTACAAGCAGAAGAGGAGCAGAGAGAAGGAGACAGAATCTGAAGCACGCTCCGGGCTCTGAGCTGTCAATACAGAGCCTGGTGTGGGGCTCGAACTCACAAACTGTGAGATCATGACCTGAGCCGAAATCGGGATGCTTAACTGACTGAGCCACCCAGGCGCCCCAACAAGTACTGTTAGTGAGGTCCCAATTATGACTTCATCTGTTACAGTGACTCTTATGCTTGCTTTTAAACTTTTCCAAGTATGTGGAGAGCAAACAAAAAGCTTTGACAAATGAGGTAGATTTTTTTAATTTTTTTTTTTAACGTTTATTTTTGAGACAGAGAGAGACAGAGCATGAACGGGGGAGGGTCAGAGAGAGAGGGAGACACAGAATCGGAAACAGGCTCCAGGCTCTGAGCGGTCAGCACAGAGCCCGACGCAGGGCTCGAACTCACGGACCGCGAGATCGTGACCTGAGCCAAAGTCGGACGCTTAACCGACTGAGCCACCCAGGCGCCCCATGAGGTAGATTTTTTTAATGTACATTCTGGTACCACACCTTTAAGGAAAAAAAAACCCAAAAATTCACTTGGGAAGGTAATGCTGGTTTTTTTAGTTTCTGTATTAGAGGGTCACCATAAGAAGAGGCAAGGATATTCTGATTTTTCATGGAAGTGGAGGGCCTGTTTTAACAGAAATCAGTCACTGAACCCAAAGGAAAAAAGATCCTTCGCCAGCCCACTGAAGGCAAGTATCAAGCGTTAGAGTACTAAAGTGCCCTGTGAGAATCCCAAAGCTAGATAACCAGTCTGTGAGTAGCGGGTCTGTAAAGTCATGCAGGTAAGGAAGTGTCATCAACCAACAGTCAATGACAAAGTTCTTTAGTCGAGGCGTCACACCTCCTTGGGCAACATGCACAAGATCTCTCCTGATACAGATATAAAAACAAGACCATCAAGCAGAGAAAATGTGATGCCAGACTGTAAGAGGTGTCCATCTTTTTCTGCTGATGTTTACACCAGTTACCTCCCCCATCTACTCTTATCTCTCCCATCTTCACAGGACCTCGAAAGACAGCTTCTAACACACAGCTGAATGAAAACAATGGAAAAAATATTGCTTAAATTAGAACACAAGAAATTTATCCCAGAACCCCATGTTTTTACACTTTAACTGATAAAGCCTCTTATGCAGAAAGAAGTGATAAAATATTAGAAAGCTGACAGAGTTCAAGTTTACTGGACAGGAACCTCCAAGGGTTCACCAGATACCTAAGTACAAGAAGCAACGGGAAGATGTTTTTTTGGAGCGTAATGAAAACTTTTGAGGAGAACCAAAACAGTCACTGTCAGTAATGTAATTCTGCCTTATTATAGGCCCTGGTATCAGGTGATACGGAAGCAATCTAACTTTTAGTGATTCTAAACAAAATTAGGAAGATAAAAACTTAAAAAACTGGGTTGCTTTCTTTTTACAAAATGACCCTGTTTATTTCTTGTGAAATTAAGATTCACAATGCAAAATCAGGTGCCAGGACACGGGCTATTTTTCCTTGCCATCTGATTGCTTTGCAGGTGTAAGGAAGAATATTTCTCACTGTGGTGTCTCTAGTATCTGCAAGACTTCACCAGCACTATGAAAAGGTACACAGTCCTGATAAAGTCAAAAACGAGACCCCCCAACTCGTGGGCAAGCATGGAGAACACTTAACTTTCACCTCCAAGAGCTGGCATCTCTTCCACAAAGAGCCAAGAAGTTGTGCTCCATAGAACATTATGTTTCAAGGTGACCGAGCAGGCACACTGTTGTCAACAAATGTTCTTAAGAGTCAACAACACTGGCAAAGTCAGGGTGATATGAACAAGTTTGCCCACGATGAAGCAACGTTTTCTTACTACACATGTAAAAAGAAGTAAGTTTATTTTACTGATTTCATTAAAAGAGATCAGGAAGATGGGATCTCTATAAATAAGTAACACTGGGGATAAAAAACCACACCAAAAACACTGAAGAGATTAAACCAATCTCCTTAAATGAGTAAAAACATTATTTCAAAATAAATGTTTCCAATAAACGGCGTCTCCTACCAACTGTCTAAGAGCTTCCTGATAACGGATGCTTCGCGAAAGATGCTCTACGTTACCACCATGGATTTACATTCCACGCTAACTTAGAGGGTTTTATTTTTCTTTGAATTCCAATTTTGCATACTGAGAAACTAAAGCACATTGCACTGAAGACTTAAAGCTAATAAGGAATCTGCCTCTTTCCGCAGCACTACTGTAGTGAGCTGGCAGAGAAAGTATTCCTGCAGGATCCATAAGGCATCCTGCTTCCAAAATAAAATTAACTAGTGCTGCTCAAACACCAGTCAACGTGCCACATGCATCTTTTACAGAAACTTGGAAAAGACCTAGATCACACTGTGATTGCAAGTAAGAACGACAATGAACGCAAGCCTTCGGGGGGCAGTCGTACCCACCTAATCCCTTGAAGGTTTTATCCTCTTAGGTATACATGCCAGGGATCAAAGTTTTACACACCACCTCCTCACTCTGGCCTCCAATTATATCCGTACGGATTAAACAAACTCTCGTGACTATGGGGGAAGCAGAATGATACAGCCTTTATAAATGCGCCCTTATTTTTGAAAACCTGGATTTGGGAGCCCCACACCTCCAGGCAAGCTTAACTATCACGTGTCTCAGTTTTTCCTCGTTTCCAAAATTAGGGTAACAGCACTCACACCTCGGCATACTGTTTTGAATATTAAAAGAGAATATACATGGAGCTCTCAATGCCCTGTCTGCAGCAGCCTACAACTTTATAAATGCTGGCTACGGTAATTCCTGTAACGAGTCCACTTTAACACCACGCTCAGCAGCGCCATTTGTGTTGTCCGCACGGGAACTGCCCCGCTTCCATATGCAGATGCGAAATAAACATTAAGACATTGGGAAGCACAGCCCGTGTGGCATGAAGAGTTGCAACGAGTTGTACTACAATGGACTGGACTTTCCCTCAAATTTAAACTTTCAGAAAAACTAGTCCCCTCCTACCAGAAGTGCTTCAAGTTCACGGTTCCGTTTATCATACAAAAGCAAGAAAGACAGTGGCCAAAATGTTAAGGTGGACAGAGAGCGGAGACAAAAAGCACAAACCATGAATAGCTGCAGGCAAACCCGAAGCTTCCTGGCAAACTAGGACACAGGCTCCACCACAGGGATGAGAGAGAACTAGCACATATACTAACGTTACAGTAAGTGGAAGTGCTCTGTTAAAGTCAGTCCATACCTAAACCTAAGCCCATGTGTATCATTCGGACATAAGGGACTCATCATACCCAAGTTCATAATGATAGACTGCGACATTTTCCCATCTGTACTTAACGTTAGTGAAAAATGCTCACAACAAGCTACATTTTACAACTGCCATCCACAATCAACCTCTGAATTATTAGTCTCCTATTCGTACTGGTGATCAATACATATTTAAAGCTGAAAGGGGTGGGGGGCAGCCTAATTTCTGTTGTGCTGAGATATCAAGAAGAATAAAAATAAGCCCATAAAAACATAAATAGCGTTCTTCAAGTTCCTTCCAAACTGAATACTTCTTACTTTTTAGAGGCTACAACATATTCTACATCAAAATGTACACATATACGAAGAAGCAATTTAAGCCACATCCTTATATTCTGATCATAAACTCAAATTTTCACACAAACAATGGGCAACTATTGTACGTCCGCATGGACAGTGTAGAATCTTCAACAGAGAGTGACTTATCTTACCTAAAAGCCTTTTGAATGTAATCATCACAAACTTGGATTTGGAAAAGAATTAAAACAAAAACAAACGAACAAACCAAAAAACAAATGAATCCGACTAATCAAAAAAACCCAAACCTATCAAGGAAAGCCAAAGAGAACCAAAAGCTTATTTGATGTTAACATCGAGTATATTTCTGTCCCCTCTCTTGCATTATATTTGGTACGCCTACAAAGCAGTTGCTCTCTAAATAAATCTGTAAGACGCATAAACGCATCTCGGGGCTAGAAGTGCCAACCTACCTGCGGCTCCCTGGGGCGTTTCGTCCGTCCGCGCAGCTGAAGAATTTACTGTCTCCTGGTTGCTTTCAGGGTCTGCCATTTTCTCCTGTCGACGAGCTTCAGCTGCTCCTCGTTTGCCCAGGCCAGAGCCCCGCCGACTGCAACAGAAAGATGCCATCACAGGCGGCACTACCAGTGACCAGGAGCAATGTCCACACAGCACAAAGCTCCAATGCATGGAGCACAAAGCCAGTTTCTTCTTTTTACATAAAAATTGTTGCAGAAAATCACTATGGGTAACAACCAAGACTTTGTATATTTAAAATTCTTCCAAGTTACGTCGCATTCACAATACACGCTTTTGTGTCGCTATGAGCTGTGGTCATCTTTACAGACAAAAATGATTTTTAAACACTTCAACCAAATGGAAAAGTGACTCCTGCTGAGAGAATTCAACCATTTGAAATAGATCCCTACTTCCAGGCTAAATAGTGGATCAATATGCAGACTTTACAATTGACAATGAGGGGGAAGGAAAGTGGAAGACAAAAAGGTCGGGGCTGGGGGCGGGGGGAGGGGAGGGGTAGGGATTCCCATCACTAAGTTCCAGACAACTTTAATCATCAACAAAAAATAACTATCCCAATAATGAGCAAGAGTTCCATCTTTTAAAATAAAGGATTAAAGGGGCGCCTGGGTGGTTCAGTCAGTTAAGCGTCCGACTTCAGCTCAGGTCATGATCTCGTGGTCAGCGAGTTCGAGCCCCGCATCAGGCCCTGTGCTGACAGCTCAGAGCCTGGAGCCCGCTTCCGATTCTGTGTCTCCCTCTCTCTCTGCCTCTCTCAAAAATGAATAAATGTTCGAAGGAAGGAAGGAAGGAAGGAAGGAAGGAAGGAAGGAAGGAAGGATTAATATTTATAAATACATACAGATGACACTGAGGAAGACACTGGTTTCGGATTAAGTAACAGTGTAATATGCATCAGAACATCAATCAATCATCTCTCATAAAGCAAGTAACATTTTACTGATGACAATTTTTTCTATTTTAAAAGAGAAATCAGTAAGCAAATTAGGTAAAAACAAAAGATTTCCCCAGGTTATTACAACTTGGTACTGTTTAAATATGTAGCCTCCAAAGTACCTTAGGAAATGAAGAAAGACACTAAGGAAATGTTTGAGACCAAAGCCAATCTGCAGTGGAATTGGATGCTGGCTAGTAAAGAACAAGAAGAAGGCAGCAGGCATAAGTGACATGGAAATGAAGGCTCTGAATCTCCAGACAGTGCTAGAAGAGTCTGTAATCCCCCCTACACAGGAATTTGCTTAGCCAATCTTCTCTTCCACGGAAACAGCTCACTGCAAACCCAATTTACCAAGCTACCACTTAGTGGGATTCAAATTAATCCATCTATTTAACATTTCAATTTGCACCAACCCCATAACACACGCCATGCTGAACACTTGGGTGGCTGCCCTCAAAGAGTCACTGGTCTACAGAGATGAAGACACACCCGTAGCAGGCTATGAAAGCACTAAATTCAAGAGGCATCTCAACTAATTTAGAAAAAATTCGAGATGAAGAGCTCTCCAGGCAGGTGGCTAGCTTGCTTGTATAGAGCATAAGCACGTAAACTGTAAGGAACGTGACATGCTCTAAGAAAGCGGTCATGAACAGAAGGCAGCAAAGATGGGACCCTTAGATTACCTGACTTCACATCAACCTAAAATTAATTTTCAACCACAGCGAATTCAGTTTACCTCTCAGATGATAAACTCTGGGTAAAAACTGGATTCAAAATCTAGCCCAAAATAAGACAAACCCTTTGAGGAACTGAGACATTTTCTCAAAAGAGTTCTTGGAAAACTATGGCCAAGAAATCTCAAAAGCCAACAGGTACACTAACTCCACAGATTTTAACCAGTACATTAAATAATCCAGATAGAACCAGAAAATAAGGGGAAAAACAGAGTTAAAGTGGCACAAGTCCTCTTCTTCTGACCTATAACAAGTTTCACTGTTTCCTTACGTCACCACTGGACCTGGCACTGAGAGCAGTCAATGTCTCTTACCTTAGAGCGGAAACAAGAGCTAAGCCCTTTTAGCTCACCTGAGGGAGAGCAGGGGAAAAGGACACTCAAACCCTCTGCCCCACCAGTGTTTCGTGACACACTTCGTAGAAAGAACAAACTACATATAAAAGAGTGAATAATTAGCTTTGCAAGGGCATCTGAGCAACTGACCACGCCCCAAAATGTGAGGCAACTGTAAGAAAAGAAATTTTTTTTAACTTTAACTTCAGATTCTCAATCAGTTAACAAAAGCATGTGACAAAACGCACCGTGTCACACACAAAGGTAGTGGATTTCCTGAAAATGAGATCCCATCCAGCAACTGAGGGAAACAGGGACTGGAGTCCTGAAAAGCACACACGCAGAACCTACATCCGGCCTCCAGGGGTAGGTGTCGTCCTACACGTGAAAGTGAAGCATCTCTCTCCCCCCCCCCCCGATCGATTCAACTCCAGTGGTGCCCACATTTTCAGAAACTAAGTAGGCAATGGTACAGCCATTAAAACAGGCATCCCTTCTGATCCATTAATCACACTACCGGGAAATTTAGCTACCTTTACAAAATAACCCAAATCTGCATAAAGATGCTCATTAGAGATTTATTGGCCGACTGGAACTCTGAAAACAGCCTCAAGTCCAGCTACTGGCAATAACTCTGTGAAAATGTTGTAGCAACAGAAGACAAGACAGATGGTTAAGAGTGTTGTCAAAAAATAGCATGAGGGGCGCCTGGGTGGCTCAGTTGATTATGCGCCTGAGTTTGGCTCAGGTCTTGATCTCGCGGGGCTCATGGGTTCGAGCCCCACATCAGGCTCTGTGCGGACAGTGCAGAGCCTGCAGCCTGCTTCAGATTCTGTGTTTCCCTCTCTCTCTGCCCCTCCCCCGTTCACACTCGGTCTGTCTCTCAAAAATAAACATTAAAAAAAGTGTGTTTTTTTTTTTTAATTTTTTTTTTTAAACGTTTATTTATTTTTGAGAGAGAGAGAGACAGAGCATGAATGGGGGAGGATCAGAGAGAGGGAGACACAGAATCTGAAACAGGCCCCAGGCTCTGAGCTGTCAGCACAGAGCCCGACGCAGGGCTCGAACTCACGGAGCACGAGATCATGACCTGAGCCGAAGTCGGCCACTTAACCGACTGAGCCACCCAGGTGCCCCTAAAAAAAGTTTTTTAAACTAGCATGAATAAAGCTTAGCAAAAACCTATAAACACTGGGGAAGAATTCATTTACATAGGACAAATAAATGTCAAGTGAAATTTCAATAATCTCTGAAAACTTGTAAAAGGAAAGATTTTGATCAGAGTGGAACAGAAGACAATGAACTGATCATAAACCGGGAAAACCCCATGTGTTACCTGGCACTAGCACAGGAGCCCGTGGTCTTTTGGCGTGTGCTCCGCCTCAAACTGGGGAGCTCAGCAGGTGGGGATTCACTGCGCTTCTTGGTAGATTTTCTTAAACCTATACGTGTGAAACGCAAGATCAGTTTTTGTTTTTAAAAGTTATCGTAAATTAAAAAGTACAAAACTCTTCAGGTCAGAAGACCGCAGCATCTTCCGTGGCCTTTGTAGCACTCTACCAGGGTCCCTTCCCAGTTGGCCTTTACTTACCTGACTCATACTGGCAAAGCCAATATGGGACACGCCGCACTCCTGGTCAGGATAGAAGCTTCTCACGTAAGCCCAACCTTGACTCAAGCTATGCCACCCCACGAGTGACAGTACTTCTCCTCTCATCCTATCCCCTTAAATGTTCTGATCACAGCTGTACTGCTCCGCTAACTAAGCCAAGAGATTTTCTTTTTCGCATTTACTATGTATTTCAGGTTTTTACTAAATTGAAAAAATTGCCTAAATTTCATTCGCATTCATTAGCACTTTATTACATGGCCTTTAAACTGTCCCATTTCACCTAGTTTATATAAAGTTCGTCAATTAAGACTACGAGAGCACAAAACGCTTTCTTTTCTTTACACCACCCCATCCACAAGGAATATACACTGGAGCTGAAGGCTATTAGGATGTCCAATATACAGATAACTGGATAATTCGGGGTCAAAAGTAAATCAAGCACACTTCACATGTCATTCTAGAAGCTAACTGATACCCTTTATAGGGTTAACAGAACCTAAAAAGGTACAGCATTAGGTAAAGGTAAAGTTTATTACTATTTTATAAACAACGGTGACGCAGTCAGAGTGCTGTTCACCCTCCCCCCCGCCCCCCCCCCCAACAACGCTATCATCCATGATGACACGCTGGGCAGTGTGCTGGACCTAAACAAAGATCTCCAACAGTGAAAGGTCTCCAAAGTCAAAAAGCCTATTTCCAGGAGAAGTACAGCATCATCTGACAGAGCCCTTACCTTTATCTGAGACTAATTACATAGTAATAACAACTCTCTAGCTCACTTGTTATTTCCCCCAGGAAGTTCTAATGTTTTGGACCATTTCACTGCTTCACAGTGGAAAGATCAGAAATTCCTTACTCCCGACTGGGATAAAAACACCAGTAACAGCCTGGATAAGAGGTGGTAAAAAAAAAAAAACAAAAAATTCCAGACATCTTCTTGGGCTTCTAGCTGCTTAAAACTTCAGTTCATTTAACTTGGGATGGTCCCCATACCACGTATAATAAAAGTTGCTAAGTAAAAACAGCACACTACTAAAGAATCTTTAAATACCAAACAGAAGTTATGAAGACAAAAATCGATGTTTAGACAGGCATTATTACCATTTAGAAATCTAAACCAAACCTTCCACGCCTTTTTTTGTCTCCCCCAGAGTAACTTTCGGGAAACTTTACGCAGACTCCTCAAACTAGCATAAAAGGACCAAGCTGAAACTTTAATTGGGGAAAGACTGGCCTAAGAGTTTCTTAAATTTCAATTTTGCTTTTAGACTGATTTTCTACACAGCATATCACCACAGTTCCTCGGTGCGATCACCAATCTATGCCTGATACCCTATACTAGCTTTCCTCTGCCTGGACATACACCCTGTCATCTGCAAGACGAACATGGCACGTGGACAGAATCCAGGACTAGCTTAATGTATTCAGCTAATTAGTATCACTCTTTTTTTAATCTGTAAACAACTCAGAAATTATTTTTAAATAATGTTTTAGAAAAGATTCCACTCATCTATTTGAATTGTGCAACTAAGTTAGAATAGACTAAAAATGTACAATTTACAGAAAAAATGAGTGCACATTGCATATGAACACTCCACAGTGTTTTTACCTCTAAAGCACTTTAAAATCCCTTGTTATTATCACTAATATTACTTAATATGATACTAAATGTCTTTATACATATACCGTGATACAGCAATGGACATTAGCAAACATTTTTGTATCTATTCAGTGACATCCCCCCAAAAATTCAAATAAACACACTGTGGGTTACTCCTCTATTGCTAATGAGGTGACAGTATAGTTTTTGACCAAACTTTTACACTTTCACTACCCATGCCCTATTTTAGACTTCAGTGTTTAACTTTCTTTTAAATAATTTCACGCATATGTCATTTTCTTATGATAAAATGTACTCACTTTAAATTACGGGGTTCAATATGGAGTTTAACAAACGTACCGACCCATATAACCAACACGACAATCAAGACAGGACGTCTCCATCGCTCCAAAAAGTCCCTTCATGCTCCTTGCTGCTAATTCCCTCCCCCACATTTCGGACCTCTGGACACCACTCGTGTGCCTGTCTGGCATTACTGCCTCTTCTAGAATTTCATAAAAATGGGAGTCCTATAGTATTTTGGAGATGAATTCACATTGCTGCACAGATTAGTAGTCCATTTCTTTCTATTGTGGAGAAGTATCCCTTTGTATGGATGTGCCACAATCTTCATCCATTCTTGGTGTTAAAATTTAAGAGAAACGTACTAAACAGAAAAGTAGGACAAAGGAGAACCACAACAACAGAGTAGATAGATATTTTTAACTGATATTATAATCCCGCTGCAAAGTAAAATGGCTGTCAGGCTACGTGACATGACTCCATTTAGCCTGATAAACTAGGAGAACCCCAAACATTCTGTTTTCTGAAAGGCAATCCAATGGTAAAGGAGCTGCTACATGTAACGCTCTGGTGGAAAAGAGGTCTCTATCTGTAACATTACCTGCACCCAGGATGGGAGACAAAACTAGCGGTTGTATGTATCTCTGCTCCCAAATCTGGAACAGGGGAACACCTCACAATTGGCAAAGAGTGATAATTAATAACTTTTCAGTATTTCTAGGCAAATCAAGTCAAATGTTGGAAGAACTCTACAAATTCTCCCTCCCAAATCTAAAACATGTTAAGATTAGAAATGTCAAACTTTCGGGGAAAAAGGAAAGCTGAAGTAGTGTGGCAAACCAAGCTCTGCCTAGAAATGGGGAGAGCTTAACTTTCTTTTGGCCATTCAGCTGTCAGTTCTAGAACATTTTTTTTTTTTTTAAATGAAGTATACCATCAAGCCTCTTTGTTTTTAATGTTTATTTTTGAGAGAGAGACAGAGATGGGGGGAGGGGGGGGAGGGACAGAAAATCCAAAGCAAGCTCTGCTGCTGACAGCAGTGAGCCCAATGGGAGGCTTGAACTCACAGACCACGAGATCATGACCGAGCCAAAGTCGGGATGCTTAACCGACTAAGCCACACCCAGGTGCCCTAGAACATACTGTCTTCACAATATTAGACTGGCTTTAGTTTTCAAAAGCACTTTCAGATATAAAGTTATGATTATTCTTACTTTTCAGACACAAAAATATTAACTGACTTGCTTAAAGGTGCGTAACCCAGCCAACTACACAATTCCTAAGCTTATTTTGAAGCAAAACAGAGGCTACTACATCTTTACTATACTTCTGGAAAAGCGTTAAAATTACAACTCTACCTCCACAATAGTGATTTGTTCAAGGCCCAGGGAAATGAGGGGCTTTCTTACAAGCTAAATTCATTAATGACTGGATAGTAATCTTGGGGAAGGTAGGGTGAGGGAGCCGTAACACAGGCTGGGGACCGACAGGGTCATCTTTATTTGAGCTCCTGGATCCAGCCAAGCCTGAAGCAAACCAATCTCCTGACTTTACCAGTCATGTGAACTGACTGGTGTATATATGTATGTATGCCACATATCATATAATATATGTCATAGAATTTATTTACCTTATATAACACAGAATTATATTAAAATTATAAAAAGGCAGGTGTTGACAAATTGCAGCCTATGGGCCAAATCCATCTGGCAGCCTGTTTTTGTGCATCCCACTAGCTAGGAATGGTTTTTTACATTTTTAGTAAGTTGTTAAAAAGAAGAAGATGTGACAAAAAACTTATGTGGCCAGTAAAACCTAAAATATTTACTTTATGGGACTTTACAGAAAATATATACTGACCTGGACTTTGAAGAGAAAAAGGAAGAACAGTATATGGACTCATCTAAACTTCAAAAATCAGTTAAATATTTAAAAAATAAAAACTTGTCCCCCCCCCCCCAAAAAAAAATAGAAACAAAAACCTCTTGTGTTTTAAAAAGAAAAACAAGGGGCGCCTGGGTGACTCAGTTGGTGTCCAACTTTGGCTCAGGTCATGATCTCACAGTTCATGTGTGCAAGCCCTACGTCAGGCTCTGTGCTGACAGCTCAGAGCCTGGAGCCTGCTTCCGAGTCTGTGTCTCCCCCTCTCTCTGCCCCTCCCCAGCTCGCACTCTCTCTCAAAAATAAACATTAAAAAAAATTTAAAAATAAAGAAAAGAAAAATAAGACTAGAAAAATAAGCTAAGCAGCATTAGTTTCAGTCCTAATTTTTCTAGATTATTAGTTACTTTGATTTTTTTACTTCTAAGTTTTGCAATATTCCCACAGATAACAAATACATCTCCATTTTAAAATGGAGTAGACAAACCAATGAATAAGGTACACAAACCAGTATTTTAAACAAGGGTATTCAAAATCAATTCATTTATATTTAAAGTCATCAAAGGATGATCAGGAATGATTTTTGAAACACAAATCCCCAATTTGTTTATACATTTTAAAAAGCTATGAAGTACCCATTTATTTACACATGTTGAATCTATTGCAAAAGGTTTTCAGAAAGACTTGTTTTTTCTTCATAAAGAGAAAAACCAAATAACATGACTATTATCCCACATGGAGACTTCAATTTAGAATCCTGCAATGGGGCCATTTTGCTACTGGAAAAAGTGAACCAAATAAAGAGAATTAACTAACAGTGGGAAAATTTTCAGTAACTAGATCTTGATTCCTTCAGCCAAAACAGAATTGTGAGAACCTGGTAGAACTTGGTAGTGTTGCGTGTCTACTTTCAAGTATATACATCCCTACTAATTAATGGTTACTTTACCAAAATAAATTCACAAAATGGAAAGTAACCTATCCTATTAAAAGGGATCATAGATGGTTATTTTAAAATCACTCAGTAACAATAAAAGATAAGTTTTGCAGATGACAGTAAGCTAATTCCCAAATGGAATTTTCTAAGCCAAGTTTTTATTTCCTAGTCAATGCAATTTCATGCATGGAGTTGGCAATACAAATTAAAAACATTAGACATATACAAAGATACTCATCTAAGCATTGTTTTTAATAATGAGACACTGGAAAAGAGCTAAATGTCCAATAATAGGGAATGGTTAAATAAACACCAGTATAGTAATAAAAACTGCAGAACACAGTATTAGCTAATAAGGATTTGAACAACTGGCATTTTACCCTATTAGTGGGAATGTAAATTCATATATTTCTAGGGGCAATTTCAAAATAAATCAGTATTTAAAAAGAACATAACCAGAAACCTAACAAGGAGATAATGATGTAAATTACAAAGCTCTAGTCAATTTAAAAATTTAGAACAATATAAATTGGGAATGAGCTAAATGAGAGTACATCCATTTACAGCCATTAAAATGATATAGTTTTTTTGAGAGGAAAAAATCTATTAATAAGTGTGTAGGCAAATAAAAGCACTTTGGTTTCTTCATACCAAAAACATGGATGCTACCTCATTCTGTTGTCGCAAGGATAGAATTTAGTGTGTGTCGCAGGTCCAGCACGGAGCCTGGCTTATAATATTAGGGCATTCTACTGTCACACAGAGCAAGCTCCAACTTTTGAAAAAGTATGTGACTTCCGGCTAAAGACAGACTGAATACACATGCATTCACTTCTGTCCTCTCCTAGAGCTCCACTAAAATGGCATTAAAAGAGTCTGAGGCAGGGGCACCTGGGTGGCTCAGTCAGTTAAGCATCTGACTCAATTTCAGCCCAGGTCATGATCTCACAGCTCGTGAATTCATGCCCCCATCAGGCTCTGTGCTGACAGTGAGGAGCCTGCTTGGGATTCTCTCCTCTCCTCTCCTCTCCTCTTCTCCTCTCTCTCTCTCTCTCTCTCTCTCTCTCTCTCTGCCCTCTACCCTGCTTGCTCTCTCTCAAAATAAATAAATAAACTTAAAAAAAAAAAAAAAAGAATCTGAGGCATAAAATCACAAGGATGAGAAGAATAGATTACTATCGCAATACAATTTTACAAGATGAAAAGCAGAAATTTTAGCACGAGAAAGTCCAGAAAACTGAGATAAATTGCCAATGAGAGGGCCACTCAAAATCTCACAAAGGTTCAGGAATTGATGGTACCAGGTACCTCTGGGATATGCTCTGGAATTAAAACTGAGGATTGGTTGACAGGCTGCTTATAAAGCAGTCAGATCCCCAGATCCCCTCCCCCACTTGTACAGCTGGGTAACTGTCCCTCTGCTGACCCAGCAAAACACAAGACCTCTATTCTTAAGAAAGTATAAAACAAAGAAATTCTCAAAGTACAGAGTTGCATATAGGTGCACCGTATCAAAATAAGAGGAGGGCAGGAAGATCAAGCATCAACAAGACATATTAGATGACAGGTGGCCTCTTTTCCTGCTCAGCCCCCAGACCTCGGTCAGGTCAGCTTTTAACTCCAGGCAGGAGCATAAAGGAATCTTCTCTGTGGAATTTTACCAAAGAAAAAGATCTAAAAATAATGATAGAGGAGGTTTTGTAATGACTAAACCAACCAGATCACTAGAGAATGAGTTTCAGTCAAATCTCATCTCTGTGCTCAGAGCTTACAAATTGGATTTTTGGTCCCCATACATTTGAGTATGAGGAAACAACCAGGAATTGCCAAAGCCTGAGGAAATTTCCTGGTATGAAAATCAAAACCAAACCAACCTCCCTCCCCCAAAAAAGGTCATAAGAGAATAGTGCAAAGAAAACTCACCATTAATGTCCTCAAAAAAAGAAAGGCGTCCGTAACAAAAAGGAAATGAGAACAAAATAATCTCTTGAAAATAGAGAGCAAACAAAAAAAACTCAATAGAAAGGTTGGAAGAAGTTGAAGAAATCTACCAGAAAGCAGAACAAAAAAGTAAATCAAGAATGAAAAGACCAGAACTTTCCAAGAGGATAATCATCCAAAACAACAGGAGATCTAGAAAGAGAAAGAAACAAGGATACAGTGAACAACCATTTCGGTTTGCTTGGTTCTAATCCAGGTTTTAAAGTGAGAGTCCCAAGGGAAACCAGGGCTGCGGGGTACCCTAACAAGAAATGAAAACCCAAAGGGAAGGCAGTATCATGACAATGCAAGTTTCCAGAAAAATGGGTTACATATACAACAGATTAGGAATCAGAATGTTTCCAGTAAAAAACGCTTAAAAATAATGTAATTCTTCAAAATTCTTAAGAAAAATAATTTCTAACTCAGAACTCTATGTTCATTCAAACAAGTATCAAGGTTAATATACTTTCAGACATTCAAGATCTGAAAAATCAATAAATAAAAGGCCTTTAAAAATCTTGTACGCCCATTTTCTTAGAAAGCAAGTGGAAGTGAGGTTCCATCACACAAAATAGTAATCCAGGAAAGACGATGTGGGATCTATCAACAGCAAACTAAACCAAAGACTGAAGAAACCAAAGACTGAAGAAAATACCCTGACTAAATAAAAACAGTGCACAGGCATAAAAGAACAGCCATCCAGAGGCTTTATTTCTTTAGGAAAATGTAACAAACACAAGTAGACAGCTTGAAAAAGATTTAGACAATTAGCAAAGAGTTTGGAGTAATGGGTTCACAGAAAAGGAAAACAACATCAACAAAATAATTATTTAAATCCAGAAAAACAAAAATATTTAAGAAAGGAACCCTTCTGACACAACTGTAAATGGCATTTCTGTCTCCATACAAACATCAGGCACTGATCATGACTGGGCAAATGGGAAGTGTATGCAGTATGTGCTTGGTGGGTACAGAGGTGCGGTAACTTTCATAAAGGGTGTGTAACAGAGCACACATTGGAGGGGGGAGAAAAGCAACAAATAAACATGAGTACATAATCCAAACACATGGAAACAGATACCAAAATAATCCAACGGGGAAGGGCAATGTGGCGGGAAGACTGTTTTCTCCTAATCAATTTATATGTAACTTCAGTAAAACGTAATCTGACCAAAATAATTCTTATTCTAACGTGGCATACAAAAATACATACCATGGTTGGTTAAAATTCACTGGGTAAAATAAAACAAAGCCTTCTCAACAAAGAAGCTGATGATACTTGTTTCCATTCAATGTTCTTAAATTTGGCAACTAATTTTCCTAATTTAATTTTTTTAAAGCCTCAAAATTATTAGGAATCATTGGTGATTTTTCAAAGTAATTACATACTAGAATTATTACAGTGTTAAGTTGCTAAATTAGTTCAACAGCTGTCTTACACCATATAGAAAACTGTCACCGCTTCATTCTTTTCCCTTTAAGCTCCTCAGCCAACACCTCAGGAGGTGGAAAAATAATTTAATTATATAAGCTCAGCATGTATGACCCTATAAGACTCTAGGTGAAACCAAGAGTGTAACTCTTAAATTCTCTCCTTCTCAACTCATTCTGATTTCTTCCTTCCAGGCTGGAGGTGCAAAGCACCATGTCTCAGTCTCGGGCTGACGGTAGAGTCCTGATCTAGACCGAATTACCTTCCCAGAATTCTGCATCCGCCTGGTTCTTGTCTAGTTCTAATAATGGCCACAGGCTGCATGCAAGGCACCAGAAGAGTAGAAAACTCAAGCTGGAAGTAAGCTGATAACTGCTGCTATGTTATTAATAATGTGCACATGGTGTCCACTCAACTAATGAGAGGAAACCAGATCTGCAAACAGACATATCAGACTAGAAATATCTTTACGTTTTTCCATAAAGAAGTTCTGTAACAGCCCAGATTTTGATCACAAACTTTCTTCCGTTTCTATGCCATCCATCACCTACTACACTCAGCACGTACTTTGAAACAGTCCTATTATTTCAAATTTAGCTTAAAAAGGCAAATTAGCAAAACAGATCTTGAAGCCATTAATAATTGTAAAAACACTTGGAGATACATTAAGACATAGAATAGTTTCCAAAATCATTTGAGTCATTACATTGCCCCACTGGTTATACATTTACGCTACATAAATTTTGAGAAGGTCTGTTTGCTTACGTTTAACAACACAGAGCAAGAATAATTTCCTAACGCGTATTAAAAATTGTCACGTAACACTATCTATCCTTTCTGGGGCATTCTCAAGACTTCAACCAACTGATACAGTGTGTGACCTTTGCCACTGAGCTATTTTGATCAGCTGCAGCTGGCAAGCCACAAGGCTTTGGGAAGCCCATCACAAAAGTGGCTGTTTCACTAGTTCTCCTGCCAACTCTAATTCCTCAGCAGGAACCTGCCCATCAGTCTGTGAACAGTTGCCGAAACAGCACATTGGGAAAGGTCTTCTTGCTTAAGTGTCCCAACTAAATGTATTGTATCATTTCCCAAAGGTGCTCCTTGGACTACTGCTGTCTCCCGAGGTAATGACCTGTGGTCAGGCAAATCTGTAAACTACGAGGTTAAGCAGAAGTTACCATGAGGTTTCTCACAGCCTTCAATGTGTTAACGCGTATGCTCCATCTCCCGGAGTAGTATTTGGAGTAGTATTTGGCTGTGGGAAATGAGTTTTCACCAAGTATCACGTAAGTACTGATCCATGAAGTTTTACTGACCAATCAGATCAGTGAGCCTTTACCTAAGAAAACATACCATATTCTAATTAACAGGTTCACTGAATGCTAACAAGTTGAAGAAAACAAATAACTACCCAACTTGGAATGCTTTCTATCTCACAAAGTGGTCTACTCCATTTTTCGGGTAACTTGCAGATTCTGGTTCCCCGAGATACACTAATCAGAAATCTGCCTCTCAACCTCTATCCACTGAATCTAATCTTGTCCCCGGGTTGACGTGCAGGGTGGGGCGGGGGGATTCCTCATGCATAAAGAGCCCTTCAAATATATGGCAGTAACTCTCAAGTCACCATTTTATATGTTTGCATGGCACGTTAACTTTACAGTTATTTTTACATTCTTTTATTGATGCTTCGCAAGAATATTGTTTTACATATAACATCAGGGACTAGGCTGCTATTGTAACTATAGCCAAATGATTGGCCCAAACACACAAAACTATGAAGAAGTAATATAACTAAATCAAGACCTTCCAAATTTAAAAATAGCTATACTTCAAACTGATCAAAGGCTAGGATTTATCAGTCCTTCATTCTCAAAAGGTTGCCGAATATGTTTTCTGTCTTAAGACACTCAACTTCTAGTGTACACTCTAAATTCTATCATGCATCTCATATACTAATAAGCACTATGCTAAGTCTGCTCATTTATTCCTCAAATAAACGATTATGCCCATTTATAAGGAAAAGATGACAAGCTTTCCCACAGTTGCCAGCTGATAAAAGAGCAGAACTAGAATTCAAACCCAGGGTTTTTACCTGTATAATAAGAGTTCACTATCCCCAAAATGCCATTTCTTGAAACTCAAGAGATCCCCAAAAACTACCTTACTTTGCCCCTATGTTCTTAAGTAAAATTACCAAGTACTGTCAATTCTATCGCGGTATTGCTTCTTACTTTACAAACTCTTTCCCGAAGTGACACACGTAATCATGCCTAAAATCCACCCTGCCCTGTCTGACTTCAAGAAGCCTTCCTAGATTTAGCTCACCCAATCTACTCAATCCTATGCTTCTAGTGTCATGACTGATTTCTGGAACCAGATGGCCTGGGTTTCACTCTTGGCTCTATCACTTCTAAGTTCTGTGACCTTGGGCAGGCAACCTGACCACTGTCCCTGAGTCTCCTTACCTGTAAGAATAGTATCTGCCACACGGGGCTGATGAGGAGTAAATGACATGATCCGTGTAAACTATTTACAAGTTATCAGGCACTTGTAAGAACATTACACGTAAATATTCCCTACTATTTTGTTCTGAAATGATTTTCACCTATTTGAAAATAAACAAATCTGTAGTGAATGGTAGGATATAAATCCTTGGGTTCACACAACATTCACCTCTAAAGATGAATCAATACCAGTAAAGAAGGATCAAATTGGATTTCGTCTCCTCTGGGACCTTAACGTCTCTTAACGACCCAAAACACGGCGTATCAGCACAAGACAGAGCTCACAAGGTTGCAAAGGAAGCGGCAAAGAGAAGCAGTGGCTTCAAGTCACGCGTATCCTGCATCTTCCGATCGCTGCTCTGCCATCTGTGAGACACGTTACCCGTGCAAGTTCTCACCTCATGAAATACATTTCCTTAATAACTATCCTTAAGCACCATTTTTTAAAAAAAAGTAAGTGGATGGCCTATGTAAAATACCTCGTACTTATCAGATGCTAAGGAATTGCACCTTCTCTTGTTTCAACAGCGTAGGGCTCAGAACCAGGGTAGTGGTAGTGAAAATGGGAAAGTGGTATTTGTGACCATACAACACATAGAGATTTTGTGACACTGAGGAAGATAATCCAAGGTGAGTTTTAAACTACTCCGTTTGTGACCACGTGCAGAGTGAGTTTCATAGACTGTTTTATTACAGCAGAGGGGTAGGTGGCAACAGGACATTCAGTGCTTTCTCACTTAGAGAAACCACGGACAACCCACCGGGGGCTGGGTTTTCTTTCAAAACTCCTGTTAACAGACTGAAGAAAAGAAAACGAGTGACCAAGAAGAGTTGAGGACATGACACTCGAGAACAATCTGAACTCAACCCTGCACTGGACTCCCCAGAAAAAAGAGCTGAAAGTGGTAAGCTCTTCAAGTAAAGCCAACTGGAAGAAAGCAGAAGTGGAGAAGTAAATTCCACTGAACATGCCACGAACTCAACCTGGCCTGATGGCTGTGGAGGTCACGCAGCTACTACAATGGGTACGTACATATGTACATGTGTACATATGTATGCGCACGCGTGCGCACGCGCGCACACACACACTCACACTTCTCTACTTCCTTAAAAACAGAGAAGAAGAGGTATAAAAGGGATAAGCTAACTCCAAGTGCCTAGAAAACCTTGGCAGATCCAACGGGACAGCTGGCTGTGCCCTTTTTTACCTGGCTTTTAATTCCCTTTTGACTTGAAGATACCAATCTTTTTTTTTTTTTTTTAAGGTTTATTTTGGGGGGGGAGGGGCAGAGAGAGAAGGGGAGAGTGAGAATCCCAAGCAGGCTCCGTGCTCTCAACACAGAGCTCAATGTGGGGCTCCAACCCACAAACTGTGAGATCATGACCTGAGCTGAAGTCAGATGCTTAACCGACTGAGCCACCCAGGTGCCCCTCAAGATACCAATCTTAATATTAATCCAGTATCTGTACCTTGAAATTGAAAAGATTTTAGACAGATGGAAGGTGTATTTAAAATACTAAATTGGGGGTGCCCGGATGGCTCAGTCGGTTGGGCATCTAACTCTTGATTTTTGGCTTAGGTCGTGATCTCAGTTTGTGGGATTGAGCCCCATGCCAGACTCTGAGCTGGCAGAGCAGAGCCTGCTTGGGATTCTCTCCTTCTACTCTGACTCTCCCCCACACCCCTGCATGCACTCTCTCTCAAAATAAATAAACTCTAAAAAATTAAAATTAAATGCCAAACTGAACAAAATGCTGCAACGTAAAAGATGTTATTTTCACAATAACCCTATGGTACAGATTAAAGACAAGATTTTATGTGGTGCCTACTAGTATTCCTATCACAGTTTAGCTAATATTGAATCAAGTGAAAGTACAGATAGTAGGGTTAAAGGAAACAGTGCTGACAATTGGCTGTGATTCAATATTAGGTTAGGCTGATTCAATATTAGCTAAACTTTGACAAGAATACTAGCACACTATATAGAATTGTCAAGAACCAAGAAAAGGTTCTAGCCCTATCAAAATATAAATCTAAAATGTTCTATGAGGGCAAGGAAAAAAAAAGGAAAAAAAAGACGGTCAAAAGCAAGCTTCCTGGATAAATACTACAAAAATTAAATGCTTAAAAAAAACTATACATAAGGGCTATATTATTCTTTTGTGTGTTTTAGATTTCTCAAAATAGGAAAAAGAAAAGAACACCCTTCAGTGTGACAGCAATCATGTAACTGAAGAGGGCCGCCACCAGTCCTACTCATTCTAATGACACGAACATTTGGCTTCCCTGAAGAAGCCTTTTGACAAAAAGAGAAAGAGAAAAGTGCCTCAAGATCCCTATCTCCCATCTAGTTTGTTTCTCTGCTTGAAATGTATTATTCCCGAATGTTAGCTCTCTTCCGCGGTTCAAGAGGGCAACACTCTTTCCCATTTATGTGGGACAAAACAAAGCCAGTGTAGGGAACATAAGAGGTATTCATCTTTAGACCAGACTCCTTCAAGGCCACAAAACAGGACATGTGAATAAGGCTTAATTTATACGAGGATACATTTATTTTGAAAACTTAGCTCACTCTATTTCCATACATCAAGAATGTATCATCCCCAAAACACAACCCACCATGTGATTTTTGATCATGGTCCAAAGCGACTCATAACTGAAATAACTTTCTGGTGTGCTTATAGAAAATCCAACTTGATGTCCTGCCCTGATAACAGGAAATAACTTAAGAACTATAAGGAGAAAGACACAGGCACTAAAATGTGACCACTTAGTAATAATAAGAAGGCAGCATTTCTTACCGGTTTCCTTCAAACTAAAGGCAGCATCAATTACTATGCACTGTTACAAATAGATCCGGTAATAAACCTGAGACTGCCTCAGGCCGGAAAAAAAGCAAAACAAATCTGACTACCTTGAAAGCATAATCACTTCTGACAAACCAAGAAACATTTCATTTTAAAAAGAGATGTCGCCATCCACTTACTTGCCAATTTGGCCTGTAATCCAGAAGGGCCAGGTTTTGATGTCTCTGACTTAGAAGACCCTGGAAGAGACAGTTTGGTTTTAGGAAGGCTAACTTTAGGGCTGAAACGAGCAGCCCAATCGAATTTTGAAGAGCCACCAGTTTTACTCTGTTCCTTTTCCCTGCTACTTCTTCTGGGACTGGGACTGGATGCCGAACGGGAACGCCTGGCCTTGTTCTGGTCTTTTCCTTGTTTCACCCTGGCCCCTGGTGGCACGGCGGAGGAGGCCGAGGCAACAGCGGAAGAGGAGGAGGAAGTAGAGGCGGCAGAGGAAGAATCAGTGATGGAGCTGCACCCAGCCTTGGCCGAGGCGGCGGATTTTGAAGCCAGCTTGGTGGGTTTTGCAGATCGCTCTTCGGCACCAGTGGACTCAGACACAGAACCACTCTTTATACAAGAACTCTCTGTCCTCTTTCTTTTCTGACTCCGTGAACTGCCAGCGGCCCCACTCTTTCTGGTGTGAGCCTTACTTGTCGATGGCGAGTGTGCAGATTTCAGTTGTTGCTCCTGGTCTAAATGTCTCTTCTTTGACTTACTATGTGGCTTATTCGTTTCTGAGGGGGATTCAGTACGCTGAAGTGCTTTCGGTTTTTTGGCAGAGCTGGGAGAGTTGGTCCTGTTGTAGTCTGGACTAGCACTGCGTTTCACTCCTCGAGAATTGTCTTTCTTAGGCACCTGCCCCGTTTTTTGCCTTTCTGAAGGATTGGCTCTGTCTGGATCCTCTGGTTGTGGAACTATGACAGCAGATGATGAACTGCAGCTTCTGACAGGGTAGATAAGGAGAGAGTTAGTATCAGCCGGCCATGATTAAACCTGTCGTATAATACTTATTAACTTCTCAAATCTATGCAATAAATGCTTTAAAAATAAAAAAGGTGCAAAAGTTTTCCTGATTGAGTCCAGGGCTTAATAAATACAGGTTTTCAAATGGTTCAAAACTGGGGGCATTGGGGGGGGGGGGGGAAATAGGTGTAACTTTAAATGGCTAAATATTTGATGACATGATCAAATATTTGTAGATCAGGGCATTTCTTCAGCCCAAAGATTACTGACACTAACCCCCCCCCCAATCACAAAACATGAATTAAATTTACAAGAAAAAGAATGCTTAGAACCAGTTGAAGCTAGAATACTGACGCTCTATTTGTAAATACAACTTCTTTGTCAAAGCTTTAAATAACCATTAATATGTATGCATTTTTGTATGCAAATGAAGGCAAGAAAGTTTTATAGTATTGTGTTACTCCTTTCTAAAAGACTCCTACCAATTAGATCTTAAGAAATCAATGACCTTTGGCTCTGCCAACAAAAAACAATAAAAAACCTAAGGGTTTCAGTAAAAAAAGGTAAAATGGCATTTCGGATGCCTATAAAAGTTTGTTAAACAAACAGGTTCTCTAAGCAAGGGCAAAACTGCATTGTCTAGAGTCCGCTGCACTGACATCACTGCAAAGATAATCAACTATTAACCCTCAAAGTTACATTCAGGGAACAATGAAAATACCTATCACAACATTTTGGGATAACCTGCTAAATTTTAATATTATGCAATGATTTAAATGCAAATAATTCTGCCTTGAAAATGTACAAGCAATGTGAAGATTTACCTTTTAGAAAGGTGTCCCCTTGACAGTTCAGAAGTAGTATTAGACTGCACTTTGGGTGCCTTAGAATTAGATTTTCTACTCTCAGGAGGGCTATATCCCTTATGTTTTGCCTGCCCTAAATGTGACCTGTCAGCAGAAAATCAAAACAGAAATCTATCAGGACACTGAGATGCAAATACAGCACTGAAAGTGAAATATGTTTTCATTTTTTTAAAAAGCCTCCCAATTCTTCATTATTGACTACCCTTTTCCCAAATATTTCCAAAACTAAGTTATTGCTCTACCAAATACCCTTGCAAAAAAACTTGCCTTAGAACCGACTCAATACCCAAGAGTTAAATCAATCTTATTACCACTTTTCATGACTGAGTAGCAATATTAGAGTTACTTAAGCAACAAAGAATTTTTCAACAGTTTTACTGCAAATTCACATATGCTAAATTTTTGCAAAGCACAAATCCAGACTTTAGATCTAAACCCTACTTTTACTAGATAATGTGAGTATAACAGCTTAAAAGCTTTGGGGAAGAGGCAGTCTGTGACCCATCCCTACAATGCTGCCGATTCCCAATTTGTAGAATTCAGGTTAGCACAGTAAATGCAGAGACAGATGAAATCAATTCGCAAACAGATTTTACACAGAAAATCATCAGAAGCACTCAACAGTAAATAAACTTACATGAAATCAATAGAGTGATATTTGCTAAGAATGTAATGTACTAATCAATAAAAAAAAAGTACAACAAAAACCAAGTCCTAGAGAAAGAGATAAAGAATTGACCACAAAATATTCCAAACACGTTCAAAAGATTCCATCATTGATATATGGTTAGGTTATATTTATAATAAGACATATTCTTGTGCCAGCATTGTTCTAAGAGCAAGTTTGCAGGACATGAATAAACTGTTTTTCAGCGGTTAGGTTTTTTTTTTAACCTCAGGCAATGATTACATTAGATTTACATAAGCAATAAAAAGAGAGCATGCATTAATATATACCCAGAAAAGCTGGTGTTACAGAGGTGAGGGGTATTAACGTAACAGATGCAACTATTGTAATTCACAGACAACATCCATCCTTCATGTAAGGAACATAAAAGAGCATATTCTAATGAGAATAACAAAGTCTCATTAATACCAAAGCTGTTTACTGTTAAAAAAAAAAAAAAAAAATCTTTCAAAGGTTTTAATTCTAACATCATCTCAAAGGAACTTATAAATCAGTCACTGAAACCTCACATGATGATTCTAATTGAATCTGTAAGAATGCCACAGAGTTCTTAACATATCATACAAGTTCCACCATTTCTTCAAAAAGATGCTCTAAGGTTTCTCGTCTCTTATTTTTTTTCTTCCATTTTTCCAGAAGAGTTCAATACTGGATTCTTGAAAGAAGATATGAAATTAGCTTCTCAATAAAAAAGAAATATTTTTGGATCCATAATACCACTTTCATTTTTAAGATTCTAATAAATGATAGACTAGAACTTTCCAAAGGCTTACTAGAATAGGTCAACTACTAAAAAACTCTAAGCTAGTCTTTTCAAGTGTCTTCGTCTTGTGGGCTTAGTCTTTTCAAGTGACTGTAGTAATGAATACAAGTATTTTTCAAGCTACTTAATATTTTTTCTGTGTAGCCAAGCTGAACCTTGTAAGATTTATCCACTGTGATTTAGTTTGTGCATTTTTCCTAAATAGTCTTCCAATGCAGAGTGAAATTTTGTTTTAACCCATGGGTTTCCTAATATAGAGATTTAATTTCTGGGAACTGCTTTTGGTTTTGTTACATTTCTACTAACAGATCTGAGAGTTGTATATTAAAAAAAAAAAAAAAAAAAAGGAAAGAAAGAAATGAAATGAGTAAATTTTCAAATCATCCCATAATTACTTTTTAAAAGGTATGTTCTGTTTTCAGGGTGTACAATTTAATATCCATGGAACAATACTTATAAATTATGTCATTCAAGTTCTCTACATTCTTATTTTAGTAAAGTTTGCTAAGGATTAATTTTTTAACTAAATCACAATTTCTACTTCACTATAAAATTTAAAATACCCCTTGCTATGTTCCTTGATTATAATTTTAAAATCATTTTAAAAGAAAACTTTAAAGTCTAAAGTTAGACTACTTTGTGATAACGTTCAATTAAATATTCAAATGGCAATCTTAAAAAATGTAAATCATTAACATATTCCTAGTTAAGTCTCAAAAGAAGGAAGGGAATTCATTCTCTTTGTCAACAGATTTTGACCAACATTAACCCAATGCCTACAGTGGTGTAGAAGTAGCTGTCCTCCTCTTTGTACAGTAGATAAATTGTTCCCTGATCTTAAATACATCTAACTTTACAGCGACTTAAATCAACTCCTGAATTTCTATTGTCCTTACTCACACCTTCAAGGAACTAAAGAATTTATCAGTTCAATGCTCAACATTAGATTACAAAAGGAAAAAAAAAATCCACCCATCTTAGAAAGTGAAACTCACAAAACTAGCTTAAATACAACAACGCCCACAATGATCTGACTGCACCTTTCCTAAAATTACTTTAAGCGCAATAGTCTCACTGAGGCCTGGTTAAAAATATTTTAAGATACAAAATACTGATTGTTACTGTTCTTCTGCCTATTGTTTAAGAGGGACTTAATACATTTTCTGTAAAGGATAGTACTTATGGCTTTGTGGGCAATATGTAAATAAATGGGCAGGGCTATGTTCCAATCAAATTTTTATTTACAAAAACAGGCAGGAAGCTGGATTTGTCCCGTGGGTCATACATAGCATGCCAGTCCTTGGCTTACCACAAGAGAGTAAGCAAACAGATGGTACCATAAAGAGACAATATGGGGCCTCCCAAAGTAGGGCTCTGCTTTATTATGCCCATTTATAAATTATTAAAGCTCAGAATACTGTAAAGTAAATCTCCATAAAATAATAACACCTAATCTAGCATACCCAATCAGAATATCACAGTATGCAGCACCTAACAAGCCATGATGCCTTTTAGCTCATTTCAACAACTCCCTGATTCATCAGACCTTAGTGCTCAACATTAATCTTTATTAAAAAGCATAATCTAAGACCCAGTAAAATTTATATCCACGATAAATCAAATTTGCAAGAATAACACAGTAAAATTCATGACAAAATCTTTGTGATAGCACCAGAATGAGCCCATTTAGTAAAATACAACCCAAGGATAGGCAGATAAATGGGTGGGTGTGTATGTTCAGGAGCTTTTATATCATCCTATGGATATTCCTGAGGAAAAAGCTCACTTTCTGCAAAATCTAAAAATAATTGGGCTAATGGTGAAAATAAGATTAGGCATAGTGCACTCAAACCTATGTTATTTTATGATCACATTCCTGACAAAAACATCACCAACTTTAAAGATTAAATCTCCCCTAACATTTGCACCAAATAATCACAGTTGGTCCACTCTTTGGGATCTTATATTTGCGCTTTCTCCTTTCGAGTGTGAATTTTTAGACATTTTCTCTTAAGACCAGCTTCAACAAAATTAAAAAAATACAATTCCGGGGGAGACTTTCCTTTTTCTCATTTTCTTCCTTTATAAATACAGGAGTAAATGGTTTTGAGCTTCCTTAGCGTGTTTAACCAGGCAAAGTGTGGTGGTTCTAGAAGTCACTGAAATAGCACCTCCTGCAAATGAATTCTTTAAATCATTTCTGTAAGATTTTTAAGCTTTTTCATAAGATCTTCATAAATAACCAAATCTTCCACTTTAATTGAAAGGCTATCCCATTTCAGTCCATATGTTACCACTGGAGGAAATACTGCCTATGAGCCAACAGTGCTTCCACATTGTATTGACATCATTTCCCTATTTAGCAAGTGTATAAGGGCCAGATCACATTAAACAAACCCAGCTGACAAGAGAACAGACCAATCAACTCTGGGTTATGTGCTTCCAAGAGTCAAACGCCTCTTGTTGCCTTTTAGGAAAATCATAGTGACTGCCCCTTTCTAGATACTTTAATTTACTTTTACTGCTATTTATTAAAATAGTTGGTAGTCCAAAGGGTTAAAAACCATCTCTAATCCAGAGGGCATCTAAGAAAGGGCAAAATCTTGTATCAAAGAGCTCTTCTTCTCTTAATGGTAGATAAAATGAGTGACTAGTTACGAGTAGTTAATACATCACGTCTTAAATTTTGTCTGAAATTACTTTTCGTGCCAGACATATTCACAATTCAAATACATGTACATACTACCAAACAAATTATTCGGGGCTTCATTAAATCTCCAAATGTTTTTTATGTGTATACAGACACACATGCATTTTTATGCCTTTAGATTTTATATACACAATTAACATCATAATTTTGTCTTCTGAAAATTAAATGCTTTGTTTATAATGTTCATAAATTAAATGCACGTTTTAAATAAGTCACTGATTTGCAATCATCAGGCTGGAAAGTTCAGTTAAAGCATTTTAAACAAAAAGCTCACTAATGTTCTCAGCAAAATGCACTGTTTTTCTATTCTGATCACAAAATGGAAGCTGATTAGTCTGACCAGTGTTCCCATGTTTAGTTATGGCAAAAATGCCAGCCTAATGGATTCTGTAATTTACGGTAAAGAACTCCTTATTTATCTCATAAAACAATGTTTTAAACATCACTGGCTCTCCCCTCTAGGGAACATTTTGAAAACATGTTAGGGAACAGGGTGTTACTGCCATTTAGCGAGTGTGGACCTAGAGGTAAAAGATGCCAGCCACGCAAGTATACAGAACAGCAGGACCCCATGAAAGGCTGTCCCATGACCCAGACCGCAAGTAGCCTTGGTAATATATGAAACCCTTAGGAGAAAACTTGAAATCTGGCCAGGATATAGGTGAAACAGATGCTCATAACTTCTCGGCTTCTATTCGTTTTGCATGGTTTTTATATACCGTTTCTCCAGTCATCCATGGGAATCAACAGATTACCTTTTGGCAGCTCTGCCATGGGTCACGTATCATTCTGAAGAAGTCTACAAAGAAAATGCTGCTTGTGGCATTTAAGCATGTTCCTGTAGCCGTCACATTCAATAAACTCAGACGCAGATGCGAGCGTCTGGAAACAGTGCCATCTTGTGTCAAGGCACCCAAGCATTTACCTACGGAGATCTTATTTATTATCTTGAAATGAATTAAGAAACACAAAATATCCGTCTAAACAGTTTAGAAACATAAAATGTTTCTAAATATATAAAACGTAACGTAAAAATAAACAAGTAGAAGGAAAACAACTGATAAACAAAAGGGGCATCATAATAAAGAGATTTACGTTATGTGATACACATTACAGAGTGGGAGGGAGCACTAGATGGGACAGGACGGAGTTGAGAACTACTGGAACAAACTACTCATTTCAACAGATTGTCAGGTTTGCCAACTCAAATATATGCAAGTCATGACAAGGCATATAAATATGGATAACACACAGTCTAGTTCCTGTCCTCAAAGAGGTCAGTGCCTCATAAAACAAAGTGATCTACCAGATGCTATTAAGTTCTCAACAAAGGGAAAAATTACTTCTAGGAGAATATAGGCTTTATAGACTACATGGCATTTAAACCACACCCCGAAGAATGAAAAGCTGAAGAGAAAGAATGTTCGAGTCAAGCGCAGAGTATAGGGAAAGGCAGAGGCAGGAAAACACGAAACCCACATGGCACCTGGCAAATGATATGAATTTCCCGGAGCACAGAGCTACATTAGGAAACAAGGTTGAAAGGACAGGCCAGGGTTTAAATGCCTTGTCAAAGGATCTAGATTTTGTCCTTAGTAAGGCTGGCACTAGGAGACTGACAGAGTTGGAAACAGTGAGGCAAAAGCAAAATTTCTGTATGTTCAACTACCCAGGGTATACTAAGGACAGGTGAGTAAACAGAAGTACTTACTTACTGTGTAACAAGAACAAGGCAGAAGGACTGCATGTAATTAAAACTGTGGAAAAAGACAGCCCACAAAAGGGAACATACAGCTCATTACACTTGCACCGTTCCCCCCGCCCCCACCACCATTTTACAAAGTCGTTGGGTAAGGAGTATAAAAACGAAGATAATCCAAAGTAAATTAGTCATCAGTGATAGATGAGTGATGCAGTATTGAGTATCTCATAGCTAGACTGGCTTTTATAACTGAGTAAAACTTATTAAGACCACCCAGAACACATACATTTAAAGGTATGACTATGTGATAAACATTAATTTTTTTATCCAACTTAATTCTCAGATGACACTCAAGGCAGGTCTATTTCCATTTTAAAGATGTAGGAAATGAGGCTTGCACAAAATCACCCAGTCCCTAGGCAAGGAAAGGTACAAATGAGCCCAGGCATTCTGACTCTCTCAATCTGAAACCTGGCAGCTGTTCCTAGGGACTCAGGGGGAAAAGTAAAAGGCCTATATCCATAGCTATGAAGTTTTTTCCTTCAGCTTCAGAGCTGGTACCTCTGTCCCTAATTGTATACATGTCAGATTAAATGGCTTAAGGTTTTACAGATGATATGTGAGAAAAATGGAAGAAAAGATGTCAAAAAAGGAGACCTCCTGCTTTCTTTTGCTTTCCCTATTACCAAAAAACTGCCTTCCATAGGTGATGCTAAACTTGCTGTTCAACTATTGAAGAAGCTTTTGTATATATTCATTTTTTCATTCACACTAACACTCTTCTAGGAATGCATTCCGATATGGAGAAAACATGTGTGAAAACTGGTGTGAACATCAGATTCCCTCATATTGAGGGACAGAAGCATCAGAGCAAAGCCTCAGTAAGGATAAGAAATCATCTACAGCAGCTGACATCTTACAGGTTCCCAATATGCTTATGATACGACCTTTTTTTTATGATGTGACTTTTAAACAAAATCTCACAGTTGGTGAATAAAGCAAGATACCTATACTGCAAAGAAAGTTAGCAAAACACATGAGATATTACTCTGCTGGTCCAAGAAAGAACTTAACACGGGTAACTATTAAGAATCCAACGTGTTGGGGGAACCTGGGTGGCTCAATTGGTTAAGCGTCCAACTTTGGCTCAGGTCATGATCTCACGATTCTTAAGTTTAACCCCACATGGGGCTCTGTGCTGACAGCTCAGAGCCTGGAGCCTACTTCAGATTCTGGGTCTCCCTCTGTCTCTGCCCCTGCCCTTCTCACGCTCGGTCTCCCTCTCTCTCAAACACACACACACACACACACACACACACACACACACACACTCCACTGTGCCTAACTTCCAACTACAATAAAGTAGCTTCTGTTCCTCCTCAGACCAAGGCAACCATGCCACTGTTTAACACAACCTTGTAAGGGTGCCTGGGTGGCTCAGTTAAGCATCTGATTTTGGCTCAGGTCATGAACTCATGGTTCATAAGTTCAAGTCCCGCGTTGGGCTTTCTGCTGTCAGTCACAGAGCCCACTTCGGATCCTGTCCCCCCGCCCCCCCCCCGCCCCTACCCCACTTGTGCTCTTTCTCTGTGTTTCTCAAAATAAACAAATAAACTTAAACAAAACAAAACACACCACCACAATCCTGTAAACCTTGCCTCCAAAGGTTGTCCAAAGGCATGATGGGACAGACAGGCCTTCTCAGCATTACCAAAGCATCACTAGAAGTGAAAAGGTATATGCAAATATGGTTCTGTGGCTAAAACTCAAGAGTATCTAATTACAGCAGTAAGATTCACCATTATTAAAAGAAGCAAGTTAGCAAGTTACCTGGCTCACTCTAGTATACATGTTTATAAAAGCGGTTTCAATTTGGTCCTAAGAAACAATGAGGTCATTTTCACACCACATTAACTCCGTCTCTCTTTAATGTTCTCCTCCTCCCAAAGAAGATAAAGCTTGAACTTCCATCTGCCTCAGCGAAGGTCAGGATAAAAAAAAGACAAAAGGTACGTGCAAAAAAAAGAATAGGAAAATGGTATCCATACTGGTTGAGTAGGAGAATGAAGAAAACATACCAGACGCATGGCTATGTTGCACCAAGTAGGATACAGGGGAACGAAGGGTCTGTTGTAGACATGGGAGGAAGAATGAAAAATGTTTCAAGGGCCTCTGACAGCTATAATGTGCCGCTTACAAATACCCCATTTCTCCTCTGAGCGGGACACACGGTGGGGGGGCACTTGCCGAACTACTCGGAAGTCATGTGCAGCCGCATAACTTGCTCTGTCAAGGGAACGTGAGTGGAAATGAAACCCTTCTGGGGGAAGCCTTGGAGAGCCGGAGGGCAATTCAGCGTGCTCTCTTGTCAGAGCAATGCTACCCGAGTACCAAGTGCCCAGACTCTGCGAGCAGGGCCTGCAGCTGACCCAAGATGGCACGTCCGCTGGCGGCTCGATTGTCACCTCTACGGATTACTGAGCTGTGTGCTCCCGCGGCAGGGTGCTCCAGCCACCCTGTTACACAGCCCATTTCGACTGTGCCCTATTTCAGTTCTTCCTTCACTGCAGTCAATCACCTTCGCATGACCTTTCCCATAAAAGGCAGTCCTATCTCTGGGCCTAGAAATGCCAAGAAAGTAAACCTTCTTATTTGGAGCCCATACCAGTATTTGTTGAACACCTACCACTTAAGAGCAAAGTAACAAGTGACATAAAAAATTACAAATACAATCCACGCCCTGTAACTAATGACACCACGTGTCAAGTAGAGAGAGACAAATATAGCTGACATGTAACACCTGCTTTGCAACTGCTTCTTCAATTCAGCCTTCAGAGGCCAAATCAATGAGGTCATCCCTAGAAATGTTTCTCACCTGACTCTAATAATCACCTGCACACCCATTTCCCCCACTGAGTTGGAACAGCTTATAACAAAGGCTATTCTACTCTCAGTTTGATAACTACCAGCCAGCATGGGGCTTACTAGCATGGTGTTCTACAAACGAATGAGAACGATCTTACACTGAGTTGGGCTTACAAGTACATTAAGGCAGGACAGGACTCCTTAAAGCCAAAAGAGGCTTGATTGAAATAATGCACACACACCTCCAGATTGAACACAATTGCTAATCAATCAAACCTAGAGAAGGCAAGAGTCTACACAGCTCTCAAGACCTAAAAGACTGAAACTTCACAGAACTTTAATACACACATACTAATATATTTGTTTTTCTCTGTTCATCTTCTCCCCTAACGCAGGAGATGTGCCGTTGGCTACTTCAGATTCGCATCTTCTCTTTGCTACCAGGAAAGAGAAAGCGTCCAGTCTGAATCATGTGACCGCCCCAGCCCCATCAATGAACTCAGAAAGATGGGAGAGTTGCAGATTCTCCCAGCTTTGGCAAAAGGCTGGCCGGCGCTGGCGATGGACAGTCAAGAGCTGAGTGAAGATCATGTTGGAAAAGAATAACTAGGGGCGCCTGGGTGGCTCAGTTGGTTAAGCGTCTAACTTGGTTCAAGCTCAGGTCATGACCTCATGGTTTCGGGAGTTCGAGCCCCACGTCAGACTCTGAGCTGACAGTGGAGGGTCTGCTTGGGATTCTCAGTCTCTCCCTCTCTCTCCACCCCTCCCCGGCTCACCCTGTTTCTCTCAAAATAAATAAAACTTAAAAAAAAAAACAACAAAAACAGAATAAGTACCATTCAAAACACATGGGTGAAGAACTGAGGGAGATCATTCAACAAAAGAGGGTTACTGTGACAAGAGGGGCTCATGTCAGCTGAATGCTTTAAAGGTCAGTTCTCCTGTACAGTGGTACAAAGGGGGATTAACAAACTTATTGGTATGCTTATACCAAAAAATATTCTCAAACAAAAAAATATTTTCATTCAGATCTCATTCCTCAAACCTGAACATCTGTCCAATGTTTAACCTTGTTAGTATAAAAACACCAAGAAAATTAATGTGATTTTTTCATTATTAAATTAACAGAAAAATGCACAGTGAAAATAACATGAATAGAATGATGAGAAAAAGCACTCTTTTTCCTGATGGTGATACGTAAATGGGTTAAAAAAAAAAACTTATGTGAAACAAATTGACTGTAAAAAAACAAACAAACAAAAAAAAAAACTCCCTTTGACCAAGTGGAGACACCTGAGGGTCGCCTGGGTGGCTCAGTCAGTTATGTATCCAACTCTTGATTTCAACCCAGGTCACGATCTCAGGGTCGTGGGATGGAGCCTATACTGAGTATGCAGCCTGCTTAGGAGTCTCTTTCTCCCTCCCTCTCCCGCTCCTATTCTCTTTAAAAAAAAAAAAAAAAAAAAAAAGAGAGAGAGAGAGAGACACCGGAAATACAAACATTTAAGCCTACGCAGAAATTTTGCCCATTACAACCATTTAACTATCCAAAAACTAAAAAGTAAATCTGGAAAACATTGTATAGTGGTTCAGTAAATCATGTGGCCATTTGTAACAATTACCAAAAAAATTGTAATGATGTGAGAAAATGTTTGTTAAGATGCTGAGTTTTGAACAAAGCAGGATCCAAAACCATATTTATAATGTAATCAGCTACATGCTAAGCTGTATTTTAAAGGCAAATAAAAACCAAAATGTTAACACAGACCTATCTCCGGATATTTATTTTTGTGCTTTTCTGTATCCATCCCACTGAAATAGATTTTTAAGCGAAACACAAATCTATTTCCTTTCTGTATAATTAACACTGGCTAAAAAAAAAAATCCCTGCTCTGACAATGCTAAGAAAAAGTTATAACCTATAGATCTCATAATCGAGGTTTTACTCTGTAATGAATAACTAAAACTTTGAAGACAAATTTTTTTTAATGGGGCTGGGCAGGTGGAGAGGACTGGATTCAACCATTTCCTCACTCCATTAAAAAATCCGATAGAGTACAGAAAAGAACAGATCACCTATAAACCAAAAAACTACACAAGAAATGGAAAGGGAAATAATAGAGGAGGAAGTCTAGTTAATATATGGACAGAGGAGGACAGGAGAAACAGAGCAGAGAAAATAACCAGGAGATATGAAATACATCCCAAAGATCCAAATTCCTTTTAGCTCAAGAATGAATGAAAACTAGTCTCCTAAAAAGAAAGGAAAACGTAAATGACCTTGATTTGGGGGATGGGCAGGACCGGTCACAGGAGGGACACTATGCAAAGAAGAGCCTAATGCAAGTCTGAAAGAAAACAGTGAATACAAAAATGAATGCATTTAAAAATTCTAGGAGGGAAATACTGCTACTGAAGTCCTCAACTGAATGAGTGGAGGTTTTTCCATTATACATTCTTCATACCCTCTTCCAAGTCCTTCATCATAGGAACTGAGCGGTTTGTGCAGTAAAAACAGTTTGGCGTGACGAAAATAATCACTGACTTAGAGTCAAGTGGTTGGAAATCAGGTCCTGACTCTACATACTAGTTGTAGAATGCTGAGCAAACTACCACATTCAGAGAATGGGGGTTACCTACTTATTAGCAGAGCTCCTCTGAGTCTCTACTAAAAGAAGGCGCATAAAAACATTTGGGAGCACTCCACCGGGGCACGATTGTAGTGGTTGCTACTCGTGCCCATCAGCTGAAACGCTGTACCGCTATGAATACATTTTCAAGACCACGTCTATTTTTGAGTCAAAAGCCTAATAGCAGCATTTGACTTAGGAAAGCTGGTCAACAGGAGTCAGCTAAAGAGAACGAAAATACAGTGGTAACTGCTCCCTCCCAATTTATCCCAATCTTCTCTGTCTCCCCCAAATCGAAAGAGAGGTTTCTTAGAGATTAGTTCACTTCTAGTACAGCACAGTCTACGAGGGCTTCCAATGTCATTCTGGGCTTCGATGAAAAGGTCCTTTCCAGGTTCAAGATTCTATCATGAGCAAAGAATCAAGCTGTCTGAGAGGGGAAAATAAAATTCAAATGAACAAATTTGCATTCTTAGTCAAACTGGTTCAGACTTTTTTGGCTAATAGTCTAAATTTACACGTCATAGTCATTAATTACACTTATCCACATAAAAAGAGGAAAAATGTATCTATTCAGAGTTATTACTAAATTATGGTACAGCCACACAATGGAACATCAAGACTTTAAAAGTCATGTTTTTAAAACAATTTTAAGGACACAGAAAATGACACAAATGATTCTGGGTTTCTAAAAGGGGGGGTGGGTGGGAACTGGCCCTCCTTTATGTGCTAATTTTCTGGGGAAATGTTTTTTGAGGATATGTGAAAGTTGAAATTGTAAAAACCGAAATGGGCTACATTATGGAAAGAGAGAAGGGATTAAAGTATAAAAACCCTAAGTATACTCTGCTTTATTTTCTTCAGCATGTTTTCTGCCATTCCAAACACATTTTTTTTTCCAAGCACATTTTTAAATTCTACACTTATCCTTCACAACTGAGTTACAATTTTTTTTTCAGATCGTTATTCTAAACTATGGCGGACAAATCATATTAATTTCAGGTGTGCAACAGTCATTTGACAGGTCTACACATGACTCGGTGCTCACCATAGTTAGGTGTGGTCCCCATCTGTCACCATATATTACAATATTACTGATTATGTTTTCTCGATGCTGTCCTTTTCACATCTGTGACTTATTTTAATACTGAAAGTTTGTACCTTTAATCCCCTTCACCTATTTCCCCCATCCTGCCGCTCACTCCTCTCCCCTCTGGCAACTACCAATTTGTTCTATGAGTCTGTTTCTGTTTTTCGTTTGTTTGTTGTTTTTTTTAGATTATACATATAAATGAAAGCACATGGTAGTGTCTTTCTCTGACTGACTTAATTCACTTAGCATGATTCCCTCTAGGTCCATCCATGTTGCTGCAAATGTCAAGATCTCATTCTCTTTTAGAGCTGAGTAATATTCCATTGTACATATATACACCACATCTTCTGAATCCATCATTCTAATGATGGGTGCTTAGGTTGCTTCCGTATTTTGGCTATTATAAATAATGCTGCAATGAACACAGGGATGCATGTTTGGAATTAGTGTTTTTGTTTTCTTGGGGTAAATACCCAGCAAGGGAATTACTAGACTGCATGGTAATTCTATTTTTAATTTTCTGAAGAACTTACATACTGTTTTCCACAGTGGCTGCACCAACTGAACTAATCATTGACAGACTTAAAGCAAATAAACTATAGCAAAAATGTGCCATTCTACAAATAAATAAGAGTTCTATCTTGATTACAACTTTATCTTAGTTCTTTAAACCAATACATCTTAATAACTAATATTAACCATTTCCATTTCTATTTCTTGCCCATATTTTTAAAATACATTAATACAATAAAATAGTTAACACCAATGGGTAGAAAAAGATAAAGGCGCTGAAAACATCGCTGTGGATTTTAGAACCAGTGTACTATGTGAGAGACCAAACTGTCACTCACGTGCAAGAGTCCAAATAGAACCTGAGTATTACTATGTAAAACTCCAGTTGTTCAAAAGGTAAAAGTTACTGATTTTTTTTTCTGCTTTTCAAAAAAATCTCTACATGGGGCTCGAACTCACGACCCCAAGATCAAGAGTCATGTGCTGTCCCGACTGAGCTAGCCAGGCACCCCCAAATTGGTACAGGTTATTTACGTGTAAACACAAGCACATATAAATATATATTATATATGCTATATATGTATATATATATATATATATATATACACATATATAGCATATATATGTATATATAGCAATAAAGAAGACGAAGGAAAAACATGCCAGTGTTAACAGTGTAAGTCAGAAGTGGATTGTGGAATTATGGTTTTTTCCTTTATACTCTTCTTATTCTCTAAATTCACTAAAATTAACATGCTATGCTTTACAATGGGGGAAGGATATTTTTTAATCAACAGAAAATAAAGTGTGGCTACTCCAACGAATAATCTGATTGTAAAATAAAGCAAAAAACAATTTCAGAACAGAACTCTGCACACTAAGCGTGGTGCTAGCAATGTAACATACTACAGATTGCTGATGTTAACCAACAGCCCTATGAAACAGATCTCCCCACTGCGTGGACTAAAAACTCCGAGGTGTCCTAAAAGATACAACAAAGGACACGCAGCTATTTAATGGCAGAGGCAGTAATTTCACACAATGCTGTCCTTGTCCAAAGTCCATACGCTCACCTACTAAAAGAGCCTGATGTCAGCAGGATCCGTTTCAATATATTCCTTACATGTGACATTTAAAAACTTTCCTTATAGGGGCACTGGGTGGCTCAGTCGGTTAAGCGTCTGACCTCGGCTCAGGTCATGATCTCACGGTGCGTGGGTTCGAGCCCCATGTCGGGCTCTGTGCTGACAGCTCGGAACCTGGACCTACTTCGGATTCTGTGTCTCCCTCTGTCTCTCTCTGCCCCTCCGCTGCTCATGCTCTCTCTCGTTCAAAATAAATAAATAAATAAAACATTTTTAAAAAGTTGTTTATAATTTGCTAGACAATATACACATGGTAGTGTCTCCAAATGTTGTGTCAGATAATCGTATCAGAACCTTGCCATGATTTATTGCAAGCTAAACATGGATTGGAGAGGAAGGCTTTGCAAGTGAGGTTCTGAGTATTTTATACATAATGACAGTCCCTGGCTAAATCAGACAAGGAATTTTCCATCCCACAGAATGCATCTGATTCTTCACACTACCCCCCTAGGCAAGTACTCTAACTGAAAAACCTGCGAAACACCATACCACTGAGAAAACGAGAATGGAGAGGCCCACAAAGTCAGACTGCCTCACCAGCCTGTCGGTACCCACGCGCTGGTGAAAAATAAGATGGGGAAAAGATTCAAAAGCTACTTATCAGAACTCAAGGTCTTAAAACAAACGAAGCTTCCTTTCAATAAAGTAAATAAAGACCTGCATAAAGAAAAGGCACCACAAACGATCGAAAGACACGCTGTAGCATGTTTAAGAGAGTGAGGAGAAAGGGCAAGCACAACAGGACATGCCATATGCTAACGACCCTTGAATCAGATTTCTGATAATGTCAGTGACTGACAACTATTTTTTGAGCCTAGCGCACTTGGAAAATGATGAAAGAACTGCTTTGAATTCCAGTTTTGTTTGTGTTACTTGGCTCAAAAAATTAGGAAAAAATTGCCCATTTGCAGTGAACCATTTAATTTTCTGTCCTCAAAATGAGGTTTTTAAAAAGCATTTTTTTTTCACCACTTACTTTTCAAATTACCATCCAATACATACCTTCCTCCTATCGAGTCGTCTTGTGGTTGGGCCCCGGCAGTGTTCCTCTGTGAACGTCGCAGTGACCCCCCTGGATTGTTATTAGGCCGGTTGGACATTGGCACCTCTCTCTTGAAGGGACATACCCTTTCTAGACACTACCATTCACTGAAAGGAAAAGAAAAATGAGAAAAAATTATCAGCTATATGTGGTACACCACAGAAACCAGATAAGGGGCAACAAAGATGAAGGGGAAATTTCAGGTCAGCAATTTATACGGCCAAACTGATGCTACATTGTCTTATCTGAAATCTGAGTAATGTCATATAAGATGTCAGGAATATACCAAATTCAAGGCATGTGGTCCAGAGCCCAGCACATAAAATTAACATAGATTTCTCATGGAACACCCAGGAAATTCTCAATTCAAAGAAAACAGGGCACAAGCAGAAATTTGTCTTTGCTTCTCCATTTCTTATAGTGTGTAGGAAAGGGCACTACACCCAGCATCAGAACACTCTGGCTCAAGTCCTGTGACAGAACAGGTATTAAAGGGGTCTGTCTGCCTTTGTACAAATCAGAGCCTCCAGCCTCCAACTCCTCAGCCACAGAATAAACAACATGTCATGCCTACTTCACAGTATTGCTGTGAATAACAAATGACATCATAAATGCAAAGGAAACTGTAACACTATGGAGAAATGAGGAGAAAGGGGCTGAAGTCCAGTGAACTAAGAAATGGTCCCAGATATCCTGGATTTCAACATTAGCTGTGCTGGCTGTGACCTTGGACAAGACACTTAATCTCTCGATTTCTTTTTACCTCTTCTGTGAAATCAGTGTATCACCTATCCCACAGAGTCGTTAGCAATACGATATTGAGAACATAATTCACAAATATAACAATTTAACTCGAAACACAGTTCTTAATCAATGTGAACTTTCTATTAGAAATTTATTATGTAGAAAAAATGCTGATACCCAAAGAAAATCAAGTTAACTGATAGACAGGCCCTTATCACCATCATAGAAAGAACCACAATTTGTGTAAATCAAATCTTCACAATTTTTCTTAAGCCTCCAGTCAAACTCCAACTAGGGTTCTTTCATTCTGTTTACTGGGGAGGGAAAAGAACGCATGTGACATCACAGGACACAGTGCCAAAGACAATGCAAATTACTCACGACTAAATCTATTACTGGATTTTGTTTTAAGAGCTTCCATGCTCTAGAACAAGAAGTGGGTTCTCTTTGGAGTTACATATTGACCCAATTCAGCAGCAGAAAAAGATGGTTTCTGTCACATATGCCCACATCATCATCAATATACTAAATAAACTCTGGTCAGAAAGTTCAAATTACTCATGTACTAACTGTCAATTTTGGAAATAAAAAACAGGGAACAGTACAAACCACTGAGAGAGAAAGACTGAATTTACATGTATCAATGTGGAAAGATCTCCCCCAAGATATATTAGAGGGTAAACACTATAAAACTCCTGGCTGTGTGTATGCAGATTTAAAAGACTGCATATGTATCCTTATCTATTGTCTACACATTGCAAACTTAATACTGCTTGCCTTTCAGAAAGAGGACCTGGGGTCTGAGGTCTGAGATGAAAAGAGTCACTGTTGTTATCTACCAGAATAAACCATAATAACAATAAACCACAATAAGCCATGAGGTAGGTCACTCTAGCAGAACAGTTAGAAATGCACGGCTCTCGGCTCTCGAGTCAAACTGCCTCTGGCTGAGTTTGAGTCCTGACTCTACGAGCACCAAGTTGTGTGGCCTTGTACATACACTTCTCTGCTTCAGTCTACCAAACGGGGATAAAGAACTTACCTCATAGAGCGGTTGGGAGGACTAAGTGACAAATCCACGCAAACCACTTACCACGGTGCCTACGCTATTCCGAGGGCTCAGTACATATTAACTATTACTCTTATTACTATAGATGCTTATCGCAAATAAATACGACCCTTGTGGCCAAATAATGCATTGGGGGAAACTTCATAAAAACCACTATCAAGGTGAGTCTTACATTTCTAGAGATAGAGTTTCAAAGTGAATTTTGCTATAAACACAATCAATAGCGCTTTTAAGTAAGGATTAATTCCACAATAACCTGAGAAGTTTTGTCAAAATATGAATGCCCGGCTTCTGCCCTCAGAGATTCTGATTCTGTGGGGACAAGGACCGGAAACATTTTGAAAGACCTCTCCTGGCAGTACCGCACCCGCGAACAACCGCACCCTATTCAGGAATTAAGCAAAAGCCATTCTATCTCAGGATTCGCCCAAGAAGCTTTACTAATTCAAACATCACAGTGCCATTTCACTTGGACCCTCAACAGCATGGAAACAAGAGAAGAGCAAGCTACTGCTGCCTTCACTTTGAAAAGCAAAGAAGACTGTTAGCGACCAAGACTGGTAGGTCTCACTAGCCTGAAATGCACACTGTAGGTCACGGGATGTTAAGTCATTCAAAGGGATCGAAGCGACACTGGTCATTCGGACCCGCAGTTACCGAAGGCACCTTAACAACACTCCCGACTTCTTCTGAGTTTGTCCACCAGTACCGGTGACCGTTACCATCACCAGCCCACGGCCTGTTCACAGATAACTCTTGCTAAAGACAGAAAGGGTGGTGGCAAATAAGAAGACAGTTATTTACCCAAGTGCTAACTGTTTTTTAAGGAAAGCTGCCAGGCTCTGTTCAACTCTGGAGTACGAAACCCCAAAAAGTAAATCTATGATTAACATAAAATATATACAGGACCTCCCCCTCTGCCAGATTACCAATAAATCCAAAGCTGGAAGGGACCATCCAGGGCGACCAACTTAACCCTTTACCAATCCAAAAAAGTTCAAGCCATCTGTTGAGGATCTAGTCCTCTGAATCTGACACTGAGATCTATCCCTTCCGGAGATCACCACTACCTCAGCTTCAACCAAACTGAACTCCTCTCGCTCCAGGTAAGAGCCCAAATATTTTCACCATACAGTGATTTTTTTCCTTCTTGTTATACTCTTATGCCTACTGCATTTTATTAACTAAATTTTAAAACACACATGTGTGAGTTACACCAATATAGAAACTATATCATAGCTATAATTTGTGTTTTAAGAACCTGAAATGAGTATGAACTCAAAAGATTCCATCTTAAAGCTGAAACTATAAGTTTTAAGTCCAACCTGTTAATAACCCTATCAGGTCCTGAAACATCCTACTCTTCTAACATACTAACTTCATTTCTGTGAAAATAATCACATAAAACCTCTGATATTAAATCCCAAAATATTCAAATAAAATAGATGGCATATAGGACTCTGACCTCAACGGGAAAAGCATAAAAACACTAATGGGTATGTTCACGACTATAAAACTCACGATGACTTTGTTCCCAGCTAAGTGGCCAACAAACTTACTCATTGTTCAGGTTAAACAGCATTTGAATTTTATGTGAAAAGTACTTAGCTCTTCAGGCAAATAGAACTCTTTCAGGAAATCCAGAATGGCATATTAATCTATACTTTAAAATGCACTCTTAAAATTTTAAAAGAAGGATATTCTTTCAAGGAAATTTCAACTGTAGTCATTCTGGAAACTGATTTCCCTCTAATTCTGCTAATTCAAAATCACAGAAAAGAGATTAAGACTGGGGGGGGGGGGGGGGCGGGGAGGGAGGGAGATTAAAAAAAAAAAAAAGATTCAGGAGCACCTGGGTGGCACAGTTGGTTAAGCATCTCTTGAATTGCAGCTCAGGTCATGATCTCACAGTTCATGAGATCGAGCCCCACACCTGGCTCTGTGGTGACAGCACTGAGCTTGCTTGGGATTCTCTCCCTCTCTCTGCCCCTCCCCCGCTCTCTCTCCTCTTTCAAAATAAATAAACTTTAACAGAGAAAATAAAATGAAATAAACCAACCACTCACTTAGTGTAAAGCTCAGAACACCAAGAGAAATGGATTACAAAAATTAACTTCAGGACGTAGTAGTTCTTCCTAATCATGGCCAAGTATGAAAGGAAAATACGAAAAGGAATACCACAGAGGTTCGTTAGTACTTATGCAGAATTTTTATCACACGAAGGACATCTGACAGACTGGAAAACCAATCTCCAACTTAGTAACCCAGAACAGGGAGCTAGCTAATTCATAAGTGTCATCACTACCTATTACCTATTTAAGAGGCGACACCGAAACTAAAAAAAGCTGCATTATTTCACAGTAAAGATGGTAACATTTTAAAAAGCTACAATCTATGTCCCACACACAATGTCTGCAGAAAAGTTTTCCGCATCCAGAACTGACACTGAAAGTGAATCTATTTATCTGCTGTCTCCCCCGCACCCCATTTCTTAGGCACTCTATTTAGACGTGGGCCTGCAAAGGGCACTTGGTTTGGCTTCAGATTCTGAAACTAGAGTTTAATAACACCAGTGATGAACACAACTGCGTGACACTTTACTCCTCTGTTTATTCTATTAAGCAAAATTTAAATGTGCCAATGAGCCTTATAAACCATTTTATTATCCTACTTTCCAAATAAGGAAAGGGAAGTGTTACAAGATTAAGTAGCCCCTGTGTGTACGGAGTAAAGGCATATGGACTTTCAGACTGCAGGTAATGGCATCCAGAACCGCAGATGTGAACAACTGCATATACTAGATCAAAACAAAAAGTCCACACTTAGGAGCAGGTATGCGAAGTTCAACTGCCCAGTGGCAGTATTAAACTCCACAATAAAATGGAATAGAAGTCACCCTTGTTTACGGAAACAAAAAGCCATTTTTGCAGAAGAATGTCAAGGACTTCAAACAACACTATCTTTAATGAATAACCTTTCGGCTTCCTGAAGAGCAAGGGGTTGAGAGGTACGAGAGAGACAAAACAATCCCCGCTCACAAGGAGCAGAAATGAGGAAGAAGAGCCACCGAGTACAGGGAAAAGGGCCAAGTGACTTGAGAACTGGGTCAGCTAAGTGTTTGATTCAATGTAGGGGCATCAAACCCAATCCAATGTGATGATGGAATACTGAATGCTGTACAACACACAAAGTAATTTCAAATTATACATTTTAACACTAGAAAATAATATTTAGTGGAAAACACAGGTTTTAAAGGGAAAACTAAAATAAAAACAATTACGGGTAATGTTTATTCCGTGCTTACCATATACAAGGCTAAATGCTTTTTCATTTAATTTTCACAACAACCTTACCAAAAATAGGTACTGGAAATTCACTTCCTTCAAAGAAACTGTGGCACACGTGAAGTTAAAATAACCCTACCACCACAAAGCTAACAAGAAACTGGGTCAGCACCAAACACAGATTTGACCTCAAGTCCATGCTCTTTGTGACTATGTTATATGGCTGAACAAATAAAAATAATTATACATTTACCTTTTTTAAAGAGTCAAAACATTAGAGAACCATGACCTTTCCAAGCTTGGAAGATATCCAGAAGATTCTAATCCTTTCACAGTTCTTTGAAAAAATCATTGTTAACTGCCCAATCCTTAAATGAATTATCAGAAATTATACTAAATGATACAAGAGGCAATATCAAAGGTAATATTGTAAACAGAGAAGAAAAGGTGACTTAATTTTGCCCTTACTCCATTGAGAAGGCTCAGCTTAAAGAGGGCCAAGAAGGATGGCACACAGGAATGAAGAAATCACAATGGAGGAGTACTGAGTAAGTCGTCAGCGCTCAAATACGGGATCTGGGAAGAACTTGGACCTGGAAACAAATCTGATCTGTATCATGAAGGGCCTAAAAACTCAAAATTACTAGTTTAAGACCTACAGATAAGGAGGCAGATCAACTATTCAGCTACCAAACAGATCTAAGGATAGATAAATGAGGGTCTGATAACGATGGAAGGTGAAATGATGAAGAGATGGCAGTCAAAGGTTGAAACGATAAAATCTAGGCAATCAAAAAAGAGAATATGGGTCTGTGGTTATCCAACTTCAGCATGCATATGAATAGAAACACTAATCTGAAATGCCTTTCAGGTTTCTTGCTGTGGTAACAAGGGTTGAAAAGTTATCTAAAAAGTAAAGAAAGCAAATCCTTTCAGTATCAAATGAAACATTAGCAGGCTCACTTAGGAATTAATTTTCTAGAGAAGACTAGCATCAACGTTGCTATATACTATTATTTAGGGGTTCTGACAATGAATTCACCGGTTGACTTGCAGATCTGTGTCTACTGGAAATACCACAGGAACTTCTACAACAGCTGATAAGATAACCCCAAAGAGTGCACCCTGTTGCCCTGTAGGACGCCAGTAAACTTATTCTAAAATCCTTTACCAAATTTCCTTTAAATACCCAGTTCCCCAGATGCTTTTAAACCAGCTTTCCCTAACAGGTTCCCCTTCATTAATTAGTGAGCTGAATAAAATCTTTACTACGTGTTCATTCTATAGTTTTAAGTTCTGCTTTTAACTTCAGAAAACCATAAGAAATGGTAGTAACATTACCCAAGGAAACCAATGGGGCAAAAAAAAAAGTCTAATGTCAAACATGTCCAGTTTGAGTTATTATGTAGGATACTTAGGTGAAGAGTTCCAGCATACAGATGGAAATAAAGATCTGGAATTAAGTAGTTAAGGGTAATGTGTAGATGATAAAAATGATCAATGTGTAGAAGGTGAAACCAAGATAATCAAGGAGACTTCACTTCCTCAATGAAAAGTATGCAACAGGCCTAGAATGAAACCTTAGGAAACACCGAAATCTAAGGAAAACAGAAAAGGAAGAATTCAGATGAGGAGAATCAAAGTATGGGGGATAAACATTGAAAATATGAAACAAAAACAAAAAGTATGGGGAAAAAATCAGGAAGGTGGTATTGCAGACACTAAGTGGAATAAGATAGGCAGAAAGAACAGACACACAAGACGGAACAGTGTCCATCAGGATTTGGATACTGGTGAGAGTTGTTTCTAGAAATGGAGGGGAGGAGAACGTATGACTAAGTTAAATGGACAGTAAATACTAAATGCTAGCCTATAAAGAGGACAGAGAAGAGACAGCCAACCAAGTAAGGGCGGCAGGTTTGACCAAGGCCACATGGTATGATCTTCATTTCTAAAAAAATGTCTTGAACATGTTTATGTCATAAGGAAAAAAATTACTGAAAGGGCTGGAAACGGCATATAGTTTACTAACAATATCCTACAGGAGGAAAACAGAATTAAGAGCATAAGCCTCAGATAAGAAAGGTACATCAATCTCCAAGGCAAGAGAAGATAAATGGAAGCAAGGAAGTACATGCCTAGCTTGACTGAATCTGTGACTAACAGGTATGAGAAAAATAAGAGAGAATGGAGATTTCAAAGAGTTTACCTAAAGTAAAACAGAGGAAGGAACTATGGGAAAGGATGACTGCCCAGCAGCACTAAGAACGTACATGAGAGTAGAAACCATAAACTTATGTTCAATCCATACCTGATGGAATTATCTCATTTATGCAAGAGGATATCTTCATCCAAAGAGTCAACTGCTCAAGAGCCTACATCTATTTAGGGATATACAGACCTAACAGCAGAATCCAGCTCTCCAGAACGCCAGTGGAAAATATACTTTACACATGCTATTCTACTCCAAAAAATTAACCACTTTTTGCTTACTGATCTGTGGACAGCTAATCCATTTACAAAGGGGCAAATAGAATACACCTGACCCACCATGGTCTGAACTCTGAATAACTTCTATACTATACTTTCATTTACAAAGCGCAAATTAAAAACTAAAATGCCTACAACAAACCCTCGATCTTTTAAGTGTCACCCAACACTTACCAACTAAATGCAACACTGGGCACAGGAAGGGATGCCAACACCCCCATTTTACAATTGTAATATGCCTTAAGAATCTACCTTACGTGCCATCTGGCAAGAGTTCACGAGATTAATTTTGGCATTATTCTTACAAAGTATATTATTCGACAAGACTTGAGATTCACAAAGGACTCTGTCAATACATTAATTAGTATATAAGAGACTCCAATATTTCTTGGGTCTAAGCACACTTGATTCAAAAGATTTTTGGACATAACCCAGACACAACAGTTATCTCCCAGAAAGGAGACAGTGTGGTGAAAGCTCTTCATTTCCCTTCCTGAAATCAAGCAAAATGAATAAAAGCTTAAAAATTCATTAAAAAAAACCCACGTATAATGAAGCCAGAGAAAAGTGGACTATACCCTAAATCATAGAAGACAATTCAACAGATACAACAAAATCTATACCAAAAACAGGAAAGAGGTAAAGACCATGGAGTTTTTAAAGAAGAAAAAGGTAAGAATACCTCAAGGGTTTCCATCAATGATCCTTTCCTGGAAAAAACAGAATTGCAGAGGAAGGGCAACAAAAGATCAAAGTGCCTTCTCCTCAGGGGCCAATTTCACAAGCTGCGGAACAGGAGGGAGGTGTACCTACTAAAAAGGAGGCAGGCTCGCCATTTGTGTTTAACAGCACCCTGATTAAACAGGACAAAAAACAGCCTAGAACTGGAGAGAGAAGCAGGAAAGGGAAACAGCAACTCCAAAATTAAGATCAGCTGGGGAAACAATCACCAACCCACCACGCAAAAGGTAGCACGTGGGCTTTGCACTGAGATGATCTGTTCTGCTCAAAAGGAGAATGACCGAAAGCAAAACTGAAAATGAACTGCAGGGCAGAAGAAGAAATCTGAATTGGGCAAACAACTGAAGGAGACAAAAAAGGAGGACATGGGTAATAAAAGAAACAGAAGAAAAAACACTATTGTACAATGTTAAAAACAGGTTATAAAACAGAAAGACAACCTTAAGATTTTAAAAAGGAAAATGCTCTATGCACTACAAATGGAACTACTGTCAAGATTTTGTTAAGCAAAAAAGCAGGTACAGAATGCTGGGCACAGAACACATCTACATATATATTATACATGTAAATAATAACTGGCTTAAATATTACTAATAAAGAATACATTAAAAAAAAAACTTTAAATCATCTACCTTGTTAGAACAGGACCCTTTGATGCCTTTCACATTCTGAACCATGTACCTATTTCCCTATTCAAAAAATTCTTCACACAATTACATATGTTGTAATTTTAACACTTAGTGGGTAAGAATAACCAGGAAAAAAAAAATTAAAATACTAGCCATGTTGAGATTATTTTCTCATTTTCATTTCTTTTAGTCATGTGGCCTCATTACTAAAAACTGCAGAAAAATTCAAAACGTGATTTTCAAAGGTTTCCACACCCCAGATACATGTTTATTTAAAAAAAAAAAAAAGTAATCTGTAATTCAAATCCTGTTTCCAAGTAAATGGAGTTCTTACTGCCTAAAACACAGACCACAAGGAATGACATGCTGAATCAGCCAGAGATCGTGTATCCATCACTGCACCAAAAATCTATTTTGTGGAATACTATACTATGATCGGCCAATTTATCACAAAGAGATACAATCCAGTCCAGCTACTTCTAAAATGCAGAGCACCTCATTCCTTAATATAAATCCTGTCTTAGCTCCTAACACTTCTATAATCCTTCAAAACACTAACAACATTTAATAGAGCATTTCTTTCTTGTTGTTAAGGCCTCAAGATTATAGACTAGAGTCAGCAAGTTTCAGCCCATGTGCCCAAGATGGCTCACAGACCCAGTTTTAACAGGTCTCAATCCTGCGGGCTACCATAATTAGCCAGTCGGTGGTGGGGGTAGAAGGTCAGCTTATCACCAGCATTTTTAGTACATCCTCTTAAAGATGTTCTTTTCTACCTCCCCAGGAATGAAGAGACAAAAGGGAAAGGTTATGGACTAGCTAGCCTCTAAAATCTGATTCCGCTCTCAATTTTGTAACACTCTAGCCTAACATTTTAGCTTTTCTTAAATGGGGTATATTGTGTAAATTCCTCCTCATAAAGACTTAGTAACACCACAATCAGACACAGTGATTATCAAAAGGAAGAACTACTGAAGGAAGGAGGGAAGAATAATCAGTAAAATGCCTCTCTCCACCAGGGATAGGAAGGGATAGGAAGATGCCCGCTGGGTAAGAATCACAGTCACTGAAAGTAAAACGCGAAGTATCCTGTAGTTTACAGAAGGTGCTCCCCATGGATAAAAACAATTTTGTTTGGTAAATGACCTTTAGAACGCATGTAATAAGGCAATTTCAGAGTATTTTCTTCAATACATGTATGTTCTCATCACTGCTGCGAACTCCACCATAATAATGAAACCAGAGAGGTTAATTTATTTAAGACTGCTTGTATTAAAAAGTCTACCTAGCCTGCCTGGCAACAACAAAAAATATTTCAACACTGTGATAATCATGGGTTGGTACCAACTTTTTGAAACAACAATATGTAACCTGTAATCAACAGTGTTAGATCCTGAAGCATTTTCAGGAACAAATACTACTAAGTTTGTGGTTAGGCTCAGGGAAAACAAAACTAAAAAACTTAACTCAAAAGTTGGGGAAACAAGATACAGACTGTAACTTTAATATAAAGCAGAAAAATGCACAGTGCCAAATTTTTGTTTAAAATTATCTATGTCACAGGAGAAAAATGAATTTAAAAAATTCTGTATGTTATAGGAATTGTATGTAAATTTGGAAATAGTCTCAGACAGTATTTTTCAAAGGTTAAAAAAAGCCTCACATTTAGAATGTCATAAACTCGGGGCGCCTGGGTGGCTCAGTCGGTTGGGCGTCTGACTTCGGCTCAGGTCATGATCTCGCGGTCCATGGGTTCGAGCCCCGCGTCGGGCTCTGTGCTGACAGTTCAGAGCCTGGAGCCTGTTTTAGATTCTGTGTCTCCCTCTCTCTCTGACCCTCTCCCATTCATGCTCTGTCTCTGTCTCAAAAATAAATAAATCTTAAAAAAAAAAAAAAAAAAAAGTCATAAACTCTACAGACCAGTGCTCCACATTTCTACAAACAGTAGCATTTTTACAAAACATAAGTAGGTGCTGGAGTGCCTGGGTGGCTCAGTCAGTTTAAGTGTCTGACTTTGGCTCAGGTCATGATCTCATGGTTCTTGAGTTCAAACCCCGCGTGGGGCTCTGTGCTGACAGCTCAGAGCCTGGAACATGCTTCGGATTCTGTGTCTCCCTCCTCTCTGTCCCTCACAATCGCACTGTCTCGCTCTCTCTCAAAAATAAACAAACATTAAAAAATTAAAAATAAATAAACAGGTGCTAAGGACTGCCTCCATAATGAGCCAGAACACGTAACAAACCTATAACCAAGAAAAATATTAAAGCTGTTGGTCCCTGGGCACCTGGGTGGCTCAGTTGGTTAAGCATCCAACTCTTCATCTTGGCTCAGACCATAACCTCACGGTTCATGAAATCAAGCCCGGCATCAGGCTCTGCACTCAGAGCACACAGCCTGCGTGGGATTCTCTCTCCCTCACTCTGCCCCTGCTCATGCTTGCTCTCTGCTCGCTCTCAAAATAATAAACTTAAAAAAAAAAAAAAAAAAAAAAGCTGTTGTTCCCAAACCTAAGTTTTTTTTAAATACAGGTTCCTGGGCCCTATCAGAATGGGGGTAAAGGGAAATCAAAGCTGATTTTTTTTTTAAAGACCCTTACATTATTCCAATTCAGCTAGGTCTGAGAACTGACGCAGGTTACACCATTCTCTTGCTATCATTACACCTCACCTAATCCTCCACAATCTTTACATGACTCTTCTACATCCCATAGCTAAAACCTGCACTCATCTTCTTAGAATCCAGCATTCCACTTCTAGGAATCTCCAGGGAATCTAAAGAAAGACTTGCACAAGTATGCAAGAATATATGTGATCAAGATGCTAGCTGCAGTATGTCCCACAGGAAAAACTGGAGAGAATCCAAATGCTTTCAGGAGGGGAATGGTGAAATAGCCACTCTGCTGCAAGTCTACGGCAGGCCCAGAAGTCCTAAAAACAAAGAGGTAAACATAAATGCTGCACTCAGACGAAGGGCAGAACTCAGTGAATTCCCTCAACAAGTATTTTCAAGCTTTCACAGGCATCGGCATAACCTTTGCCCGGATGGAGCTCATGCTCAATTGGGAAGACGAAGATAACCCAACTATCTGCACATTGTGGTAACTGCCAGGAAAGATGGAATAGGAGAAAAATAGGACAAAGTAGAGAGTAACAGGAAGGGGGAAGGAAAGGTTGACTCATCAGGTATTACTTCTCTGAAGAGATATGTTGAGCTGAGACCTGACGATAAGAACAAAACAGGGAAAAATTCCATGTATTTGTCTGTACATATGTAGGGGGAAAAGTCCATAAAAAGATACCTTAAATGTCAACAGTAGAGCAGAGAGGGAAGCTTCTAAAGGGCATCTATTTCTTTAATTAGTTCGAATCATGGCTCCAGCATAAACCATGTTACCTTGGAGAAATTTCTTACCTACCAAAGCCTTAGTTTTCTCACCTATAAAATGAGGATACCTGTATCTCATTAAGTTATTAAAATTAACTGAAAATTGGGGCGCCTGGGTGGCTCAGTCAGCTGAGTGTCTAACTTCAGCTCAGGTCATGATCTCGTGGTTGGTGGGTACAAGCCCCGCATTGGGCTCTGTGCTGCCAGCTCAGAGCCCGGACACTGCTTCAAATTCTGTGTCTCCCTCTCTCTCTGCCCCTCCCCCACTCGCATTCTTTTTCTCTCAAAAATAAACATTGAAAAAAAATTTTTAATGGGAAAAATGACCAGAGTTATTACAAAAAAAAATTAACTGAAAGTAAAACACTTAGAAAATACAGTAAGCAAACCGCGGGGGGGGGGGGGGGGGGGCGCGGTGGAGAAGAGAGAACACGTACGTACTAAGTTTTAAGAGATACATCAACAAAATGCAGTATGGAAAGTTTGAACACTGGATGGATATTTACAGATCTTAAGGAACTATGTTTTATTATACAACCATGGTATTAAGCCTATGTCTTTTTTAAAAAGAGTTCTCATCTTTCAGAGAAGCTGACGGAAACATTTACAGATCCAATAACAACTAAAATTTGCTTCAAAGTAACTGAGGCGGGGTTAAGAGTATGGTGATGGAGTGGCCAGGAGCTAATGGTGTCAGAGCTGGGTTGTGGGTCCACAGAGCTTCAAGAGACAGTTCTATTTCTGTATGTTTGAAACCCTCCATAACAACAGTCTCTTAGAGAAAGAGTGAGCACTCAAATATATGTTACTATCATCTCTGGAGGGGAAAGGAAGACTGTTGCTTTTGTTTCCAGAGTCATCACCACTTGCTTTTTAAAAAAAATGTCCATTGAGAGTTCTCTTTTATCAGAAATGAGAAAAATTGAGCTTCTGGATATAGAACAAATCATCCTTGACCTAAATGTGTCAACCTACATTTCATTAATTCATCCTTTAAATCCCTGTTGCCCGACTCCCAACTCTAACAGTGTAAGATTATCAAAGAAAACATGCGTCTCAGAGGTGAAGATACAAAAGAAAACAAACCCTGTCCCCCATCCGTGCGGGAAGTGGCCACAGTGACTGGACATCCTCCCACAGTCCTGTTTTCATAGTTCCTGAGTGGAGAAGTACTCCCTCCTCATACATCATATGAAGCTGAGTATGAGTCTTCTGATACTATGAGATCCAACTGCCAGTAAACTCCAGAGGATGCAGAATCAATTCCACACTTTGCCCAACTATCTGCAGCGGAGCTTAACAGCGATCACATGACTCCATTCTAGCACAACACCTCCACCTTAGGCATTCCGCCCTTCAGCATCCTGCTAAATCACAAGTACTGACTAACGGGCGTCTTAAGCAGTAACATGTAAATAACATGTAAACACGGAATGTGATGAAATAAAGTGAAACAGCCCTGGGGTGGACCAATAAGGTATATTAACAAAAGCCCTTCTTCTAAACGGAGCACTGGATCTGTTACATACACACGAGTGGACACAGCCAGCAATAACTGAGCTACAAAGAGTCTTGGGCACACTACAGTCGATATAGACAGGCGGTTCTCCTGCTTTCTAGCCTAAAACAAAAATTTCTTAGCTGAATAAAAGGATTAAATCAAAAAATTAAAAGCCACTTTCAAATCAATAGTTATCATCCTTAACATGGCACAAATGTAAATTGAACAGAATTCGTACAACAGGCTAGTTGTATAAATCCAATTCCCTTTCTGAACTCATTTTAATCTTTTTCACTTCTCTCTCACTACTTTCTCCCCAACAATTTGTTATGAAAATTTTCAAAATACAAAAATTTGAAAGAACTGTTTAATAAACACCCATAATTCCATCACCTAGCTTTTTACAAGTAGTGGTGTGTTAATCTCCTTTATCACATATGTATCCCTATCTATTCACCTATACATCCCTGTCTGGCCAAATGTCCATCCTATTTCTGACGCATTTCAAAGTTAAGGTGCAGACATCATTATACTTTGTGTATATCATTAACATGAAAATTTTGTTTCAAGTTTTGCTACATTTACAGTGAAATACACAAATCTTAAGCATAAAATTTAATGAATTTTGTCAAATGCATACACCTAATCCTAAATGTGTTAACTAAACCCTTATCAAATAGAATACCACTCAAGAAAGTTTCTGTGCTCCCACCCAGTCAATCCTGCACTTTTCCCAACTCTCAAAGTGCCGCTCTAATTTTTCTCAGAGATTTGTTTTGCCTATTTTCCAATTTCATGCAAATTTAACCACAAAATGTGTACTCCTTTGCACAAAGCTTCCTTGACTCTGTATATCCTGAGATTCATTCACGTGGCTGAGTGTTATCAGTTTTTATTGCTAAGTAGTATTCCACTGGATGATTATATCACATTTTGTTTATCCATTCTTCTGTTAGCAAACACATGAACTGTTTCTAAGTTTGGGCCATTATGAATAAAGCTGCTACAAACATTTTTCTGGAAGTCTTTTCATAGATATATCCTTTCATTTTTCTTAAGTAAATACTAAGAGCAAAATATCTAGATCATCGTGAAGATTATGATTAACTTTTTTTTAACATTTTTTAATGTTTATTTTTGAGAGTGCGCACGCATGCATGTGAGCGGGGGAGGGGCAGAGAGAGAGGGAGACACAGAATCCGAAATATGCTCCAGGCTCTGAGTGGTCAGCCCAGAGCCTGATGCAAGGCTTGAACCCACAGACTGTGAGATCATGACCTGGGCTGAGTCAGATGTTTAACTGACTGAGCCACCCAGGCACCCTAACAATTATAATTAACTTTTAAAAGAACCACAAAACCTTTCCGAAAGCAGCTATACTATTTTACAGTCCTATCGATAAGTATACAATTTCAAGTTGCTCCATAACCTTGTCAACACATGGTGTTAGTCTTTTAAAATTTAACCATTCTGATGGAGGTGTAGTGGTATCTCACTGATCTAATTTAGATTTCCTTAACGATGAATGATGTTGATCACTTGTTTGAAGCTTTTCCCCACTTTACTCTCCAAACCGAAATTATTCAAGAACCTAATCTTATTTCAAATTTTGGTCATCATCAATTTATTAAAAACAACCCACTATGAGCTACACCTTGAGGATTAAGACGCCCAGGTATATCCCTAATCCTCATTCCACTCAATTGCTAAATCAGGGGCGCCTGGGTGGCTCAGTCGGATGAACGTCCAACTTTGGCTCAGGTCATGATCTTGCGGTCTGAGTTCGAGCCACGTGTCGGGCTCTGTGCTGACAGCTCACAGCCTGGAGCCTGCTTCGGATTCTGGGTCTCCCTCTCCCTCTGCCCCTCCCCCATTCATGCTCTGTCAAAAATAAACAAACATTAAAAAAAATTTTTTTTTTAAATTGCTAAATCAACTTGCTAAGCAGTGAGGACAGGAAGAGTCACTGATGGAGAGAAAAGAGAAAGTAAAAAACCAAATCTGAAAGCTACACATGCCTTGCCAAGATTTCCTGTCATATTCTGAATAATCTGAAATTTCAATAATCTGAATAATCCAAGAAACTTCAAACCGGAGTATTCCAAATCTTGCCAATTTTTCAGTACAGGGCGGCTCAATATTTAGCCTGCCTAACACTGATTTAGGGATCTCATTAAAATGCAGGTTCTTATTAAAATATAAGTACAGGCCTGGTGTGATGCATTTCTAACAAGTTCCCTTGCCAGGCGAAGGGCTACATTTTTGGTAGCAAAGTTTTTGTGCACTTAAATACCTGCCAGAAGCCAAAGCACATCTTCTCTGGATAAAGGCTCCTTTATTCCAGGTTCAGGAAACCTCTACAAATAAACTACATGGTGAACACCACACAGAGTATACATAAGTAAACAAGGCACCATGAACAAGAACTTGCAAAAACAAACAACAGAAACAATCACATAGATTTCAGAGATTAGAATTATCAGGCAAATCTTAAAATTCTATGTTTAAAGATGTAAGAGACAAAATTGCAAAAGCCAAAGGCGGGGCGGGGCGCGCCTGGGTGGCCCAGTGGGTTAAGCGTCCAAGTTCAGCTCAGCTCATGATCTCATGGTTCATGGGTTCCAACCCCACGTCGGTATCTGTGCTGACAGCTCAGAGCCTGGAGCCTGCTTCGGATTCTATGTGTGTCTCTCTCTCTCTGCACCCCCCCTGCTCACGCTCTCTCTCTCAAAAATAAAATAAAATAAACATTAAAAAAAAATTTAATGAAAAAAAGCCAAAGGTATCAAGGAAACTATTAAAAGGACAAATATGAAAGAAAACCAAAATGAACTTCTAATATGTGTATAAAAATAAAGCTCAATAGACAGATCTGGCAACAAACATTAAGACCAAAATTACACAGAATTCAACACAGAAGCCAACAGATTAAAAATGAAGATATACTGAGGATAAAAGTAAGACGTTCAAACATAACATTTACAATCGCAGAAGTACAAGAATGAAGGCATTGTAGAGGCCTATCTAAACATTTAATGGCTTGGAATCTTCTAGCACTGGTGCTCTCACTGGTGTTCTCTACCAACGCTTAAACTCAAGAAGCCCAAATGATCTTAAACGGGATAAATAAAAAGACATTTACCTAGACATGTCATAAGGAAATGACAAAGTATCAAAGATAGAGAAAATCTATCTAAGGAAAGGAGAGAATTATTTTTTACAGACTCTCAGCTGACCTCTTGACAGCAATGATGGAAGCCAGAAGACAGTGGAATTATTTTCTTCAGCACACTAAAGATAGGTGCCAATTGAGAATTCTATACCATATGAAATTATCTTTTAAGAATTAAGCTTTTTGTCAGATTAAAAACTGAGTTTTTCCACCAGCAATAAAATGACCCCACATACAGTGCTGCAAAAATAAAGGTGACAGATAAATGTAAATGAACATACACTATCTAGTAAGGTTTTAAAAACTGATTAAAGGGGTGCCTGGGTGACTCAGTTGGCTGAGCGTCCAACTTTGGCTCAGGTCATGATCTCATGGCTGGTGAGTTCGAACGCCGTGTTGGGCTCCATGCTGACAGCTCGGAGCCCAGAGCCTGCTTCGGATTCTGTGTCTCCCTCTCTCTGCCCCTCTCCCACTCGCTGTCTCTCTCAAAAATAAATAAAAACATCAAAATAAACAAATAAAAACATTAAAGTATGGGGCACCTGGGTAGTGCAGTCAATTGAGCATCTGACTTCAGCTAGGTCACGATCTCATGGTTCATATGTTTGAGCCCCCACATGGGTTCTCCGCCGTCAGCGCAGAGCCCGAATCTGATCCTGTCCCCCACCCCCGCCCCGGCCCTGCCCCTCCCCAGCTTGTGCTCGCTCACTCAAAAATAAACATTAAAAAAAAAATCTTGCCTTAAATTTCTCAATGTTTCTGCGTATTACAGAAGAGATCTGAAGAGCTCCATGGCATTTTGCAAATTGAAATACGACATTAAATACAAGGGGTACGCATACTAGACAACCACGTTTCATCTGTTTCTCTCTATGCAATGTATTCCCACAGATTCCTACAGAAGCTGCCACATACTACATGATAAGCCCCTATATCCCACAACACCCACAAGTTAACTAGGGCTCAGGAGACTGTAAATGACCTATGCTGGACCACTCAAGAGTCCTTCCCCAAGATTCTCTGGGTACCTAGACTGTTAAGGGTAAAGCCTGGCATTATAATGGCTATGTTTAACACAGCCTCATTAGGAAGCAGTCTTGAGAAAAGGGACAAAGCAGACACACACGGGGTGGAGACAACAGGTAAGACTATCTGAACTGCTGGTTTCAGTTTGTTGTTCCTGAGGCCCAGCTTCCTGATTCCATCCTTAAAAGATTTCATGAGACACAGATGGGTAGTTAGTCGATCTCAAGTAACCAACAGCTCCAGGTGACCCAGTGTTCAATTAATGCTTAGAGTTTTGTTTTGTTTTTTTAAAATCCTACTTTACTTTTCAGGCCTCCAAATTGAGATGTTCTTTTAATCCCAACTCATTCATGGAGATTCAGTGTTTCCTCCAATAACAAAGACAAAACTACTAAGTTTTTGTATATTGTTGTTCTATATGAATACTTTGTATACGTCTAACATGTCTTTCTTTAATCCTAGCAATTCCAGAACTATAGCAAGACTATTACTCATACCTAACAGAAGAGATTCAAAGGAAATCCAACTATGCTCAAGTATCTAAAATTGAAACCAGATTAGAACTCCAGTCTCCTCTCAGACGAATTTACTTATACAATGCCTTTTTTAAAAGTATATGCATCGGGGCACCTGGGTGGCTCAGTCAGTTGAGCATCCGACTTCGGCTCAGGTCATGATCTCACAGTTTGTGAGTTCGAGCCCCCCCATCGGGCTCTGTGCTGACAGCTCAGAGCCTGCAGCCTGCTTCAGATTCTCTCTCCTCCTCTCTCTGCCCCTCCCCTAGTCTGTCTCTCAATAATAAATAAACGTTAAAAAAAAAAATTTATTTTTTAAATTAAAAAAAAAGTATGCATCAAACCTAGTTTGTAACTTTCCATTTGTAATACACTACATATAACCCTTAGTGAAAAAAATTCAAAATTAAGTGGTAATGCATACAGTAACACTAAAATAACACACCACTCTAAAAACCGTACTAAATAGCACTGCTGAATATGCTAAAATCAGTATCAAGGAATCAAAATTCAGTATCTTCTTTCCCCATCCTTTATTAAAATTTAAAGGAGAAAAATATTAAGATGAAATACAACTAATACAAGTACCCACTTGCAGTAGGAGTAAAAGAGAAAGAGAACCAAACGAAACCAGAACCAAACTTCTATGTGTGGTCATTTCTCACACACACACAAAAAAAAAAAAAAAAAAAAAAAAAAAAACAAGGAAAAAAAAACAAAACAAAACTAGGAAGAAAGGTAGAAAGAGAAGGTAATACCAAAACATAAAACAGGACAAGTAAGTTTCTCCTGGAAAAAAAGAATCACAAAACCAGTAAGAATAAACCAGAAGTGACTAAAGGGTTAAGAAAGATTTCATTTTGTGCTGTGCTGAGACAGCAGCTAGCCCTGGCCCTTTTTTAAAGTAAGGTGAGGGAGGGGCACCTGGTGGCTTAGTCGGTTAAGTGTCCAACTTCGGCTCAGGTCACGATCTTGCGGTTTGCGAATTCGAGTCCCAGGTTGGACTCTGTGCTGACAGCGCAGAGCCTGGAGCCTGCTTCGGATTCTGTTCTCCCTCTCTCTCTGCCCCTCCCCTGCTGTGTTGTCTCTTTCTCTACCTCAAAAACGAGTAAACGTTCAAAAATAATAATAATAAATAAATAAATAAAAATAGAGAAGATGAGCAGATAGTGATGATGCTATTAGAATCTTGGGTAACATGCACGTAACACCTAAAGGAAGTCTGGGAAGCTCAGACCAATGAAAAACCAAACTGTAAAGTACCTAGAATGAAAACTAATAGACTACTACTGGAAGAACTAGTACAAAAGAACAACCCAAGCCTCCCTTAGGGGAGGCAATACACCTCCCAGGGATGCTAGCAGGAAAACTCTTATGGATAAGAAGGTATTTGCAGGGCAGCCGGGGGGCTCGCTCAGTCGTTAGGTGTCTGCCTCTCAGTTTCACCTCAGGTCATAGTCTCACAACTCATGAGTTTGTGCCCTACAGAGCCCAGGCAGTACGACACCTGCTTGGGATTCTCTCTCTCCCCGCTCTCTACCCCTATCCCGCTTGCGCTCTCTCTCAAAATAAATAAACTTAAAAAAAAAAAAAAAACCCAAGTATTTGTCCAGAAGAGAGAGGGACTGGAAGGCAAGGAGGGCATTTCAGACAGAGAAACAGCTTCAGAAGGACTTAGGAACATAGATGAATGAATGAATGAATGAATGAACAGAAAATAGCCGGCTAGGGTCTAAGAGGAGAGTCTGAAAACACCTTAACAACTGAAAAGACAAAAGACACTCCAAAGACAGAAATCATACCTAAACACTTCCAACTAAACCGCATTCCAGATACAGTAATGTAGAGTGTGTTAATAGGTGTGTTTTAAAACAAAACATTCTGTATAAAATTCTAAGTAAGAAAAGGGATATTAGTCTGTAGAAGCCAATCAAAAATTCAATTTTTACCGGTTAGTTGGACTTCTACCTTGGAAAAGCAGAAAGAACTCCTAAGTTGCTCCCTACCATGGAGAACTAGCCCTCCGAATTTGGTTCTGAAGTACATGTGGCATCTTCCAAGAACAGTTTCCTATCCTGCCTTGTTCAGGTGACACTGTTACAGCCAACAAAGAAGCAGAGTTTCTAGTTAATAGGATGTTTAACTTCAACTAATAATAACTTCAAATAGAAAAATTATCATAAGGGATGAACCCTCCTTGGAGGACAAATCCAAGTAACAGGGGGTTCCCATGTGTAGTCCCACATTACACAACGGGCAAGACTGGTATGATTTTAAGTAACAGAAAGCACATTATCTCCAAATTGTCAATTCTAAAACTTAAACTAAAATGTACAGAATCCAGTGAGTACAGGGTCTATTTTGGAGCGATGAAAGTGTTCTGAAAGTAGACAGTGGTGACGGTTGCACAACTCTGAATATATTAAAAATGCTGTAGACTTTAGGGGCGCCTGGGTGGCTCAGTCGGTTGAGCGTCCGACTTCGGCTCAGGTCACGATCTCATGATCCGGGAGTTCGAGCCCCGCGTGGGGCTCTGGGCTGATGGCTCAGAGCCTGGAGCCTGCTTCCAATTCTGTGTCTCCCTCTCTCTCTGCCCCTCCCCCGTTCATGCTCTGTCTCTGTCTCAAAAATAAATAAACGTTAAAAAAAAAAATGCTGTAGACTTTAAATGGGTGAATTGTATGGCATATGAATTACATTATCTGGATAAAGCAGTTTTAAAAATTCTGTTCTGCTTTGAAAGTGGTTCCTGCCTTCCGAAGTATTGCACAAAAAGGAAAACTCTAAAGCTGTTGCTTTGGGATCTTCATATATGTCAGCAGATAAAATGTAACATGCCAGACTCTTCCCAATAGGTATTGAAAGGTACTGCAAACCAAATGACATTTAAAGACAGATAATCATCGTTTGTTAAGAATGAAAAGACTCCTATATATAATGGAATCTATTTTTTAACGCATTTACTAAATCTGACTGATAATCCAATTTCTTCACTACTTATACATCTTCCTATTCTCTAATAAATGATGCCTTCTTCCTTCATAGTCCTTACACTGCTTAGGAAGTCAATAGCTTTTTCCTGTTTCCCAACATTGCTATTAAATATAAAAATAAAATGAAAACCAGAGATACTTACGTAGGAACTAACAACTAACAACTATATTTCATAGTATCTCACACTTGATCAATTTAAGCATTATTAACGTTTTCTAAAGCAAACAAAACAATCAAACCCGACTTATCTGTTCCAAATGAAGTTCTTCTAGGACTCACAAGTCCAGTGATCCAAAAGAAGTACTAGTTTACCTTGTAACAAAACTTTAACAAACCCTAAAGACTGAGAGGCAGATATTCAAGACAAATATGCAGACTCATAAAAATGCATTCAATCAACAGAATTTTGCAGCCCAACTGTGCAAAAGGCATTAATGTGTCTTTTAAGTCAGAAATATTACTTTAAAGGGGGACCTGGGTGGCTCAGCTGGTGAAGCAATCCGACGACTCTTGACTTCAGCTCAGGTCATGATCTCAGAGTTTGTGGGATCAAGCCCCACATTGGGCTCTGTGCTAACAACATAGAGCCTGCTTGGGATTCTCTCTCTCCCTCTTTCTCTGCCTTTCTTACATGCGTGCGCTCTAATAAATAAAAAATAAATTTTAAAAAATAAAATAAATAAAAAGGGAAAGAAAGGGGTGCCTGGGTGGCTCAGTTGTTGCGACTCTTGACCTCAGGGTTGTGAGTTCAAGCTCTGAGTTGGGCTTGGCGCTGGGCATGAAGCCTACTTAAAAAAATAATATAAAATAATAATATAAAAATAAATAAAAGGGAAAGAAATAAATAAAAGGAAAGGCAGATTGCCCTGTTTAAAAAAAAAAAAACTGTAAAGATGGCAAGCATACTATTAACTCCAGGGAGGTTTAGATTAATGTCCTTAGACTACAGTTCTTTATTGAATAATTTTCTTTTTTTTCCTCTTATACAAATTAAGAAAAACTATCTCTGTTCCTGGCTTACAAACTATTTGAAATACACCCACAGATCTGAAAGTGCAAGGCAGGGAACCACATGAACACAAGTCATTTTACACCCCTGTCCACCAGGAGAATCATCTCATGTGTGTGAAGCATTTTGTAGCAGGGCCTTTACCTAAATTTCTCACATTTGAGCCTTTACATCAGTCACACCTGTTTCTTTGAGAGGAGGGAAAAGGGAGGAGGAGGGGGATACCAAGGCCCACACTCACTGTACGGTATAGGGGAGTCCACAGGTTTTACTCAGCTGCTCAATTCTTGATTACCCTACTTCCTAGTTCCTAGGCCTTAGGCACTAGGAGAAAGGGAAAAATAGACAGTCTCTCCCTTAGGGAACTTACATTCCACTGGGGAGGCAGAAACAGTAACACTGGATAGCGCAGGAAGAAAATTAAAACAATTGGAAAGAATAAAGGAGGGGGGACTACAGGCAGGAGAAGGCAGAAGATAACATTCCCTACCCTAATTCCATGTACCCCACTCTCTTCCCTGCTAAAAGAATCCTGCCTTATAGGGGGGTACAAATCCATTCACCTCTGAGGAAGTAGGCTACTCCCCTGGCCCTAAAGGATGAGTCATGGTTGGGCCAAAGCCAGTATTTTTTCTCAAACTGCATGATTAGAGCCTTGAAATCAATTAAGACCAGGGGTTCATAATCAGGAGTTCATGGACTTGGATTAAAGAATATAATTTCACTAACCTCTAACTGAAATTTAACATTTCCTTCCATCATGAATAGGCAACAAACCACAGCATTATTGGCAGTACCTTTGGCTTTGCACCAAGAGAAATCACAGATATTATCCTATCACATTACAATTGTTGCACATACCTCAAGATATCATTTACACTCATCACTACTCTGAACAGCTGCTAGATCATGTTATTGAACGTGAAAATAAACGTATTACTGCATTACAACATACTAGTTTAGCAGTTTAAGAGATAGATTTAACATTCTGATATATTGGAGTTTTTGTCTTATGCAATTATTTCAGGATTTAAAAATACTTTTTTGAGGAGTGTACTGCTTAAGACTGCTACAGCGGTCCACACCACAAAAAAAGGTTAAGAATTCTCAGACTTAAAAGATCATAATCAGAGGTTTTAATTTTTTTTTTTTTCAACGTTGTTTTTTTTTTTTTTTTTTTTTTTTTTTTTTTTTTTTATTTATTTTTGGGACAGAGAGAGACAGAGCATGAACGGGGGAGGGGCAGAGAGAGAGGGAGACACAGAATCGGAAACAGGCTCCAGGCTCTGAGCCATCAGCCCAGAGCCTGACGCGGGGCTCGAACTCACGGACCGCGAGATCATGACCTGGCTGAAGTCGGACGCTTAACCGACTGCGCCACCCAGGCGCCCCATAATCAGAGGTTTTAAATGAAATAGAAAATAGAAAATAGCGTGCCTAATGCTTAAGTACTGTTTGTGAAATTTCAGTTGCATACACATATCTTACTGTTTGTGAAATTTCAGTTGCATACACATATCTACACATACACTGGAAATGCCAAGTAGGGCATTTCTTATCATGGATTGCAGATCCAAAGAATTCAAAAATCAGTGGTTTAAACCTATCTTCATACAATACCATTACTCATATTTGTTTTTGACAGAGGTATACCCTAGCTCTTCCCCAATAAGAGGTATGGTAACATATGCTGGGCTTCCTCTAGGAATACTTTTGCTTTCTGGATTTTAAATAAAAGGCCCCAGGAGGTAGCCAGCTGGATCATAGAACATGCAGCTCTTGATCTTGGGGTTATGAGTTCAAGTCCCACACTGGGCATCGAGCTTCCTTTAAAAAAAAAAAACGGGGGCACCTGGGTGGCTCAGTCAGTTGAGTGTCTGACTTTGGCTCAGGTCATGATCTCGCAGTCCGTGAGTTCAAGCCCCGCGTCGGGCTCTGTGCTGCCAGCTCAGAGCGTGGAGCCTGCTTCAGATTCTATGTCTCCCTCTCTCTCTGACCCTCCCCCATTCATGCTCTGTCTCTCCCTGTCTCAAAAATAAATAAACATTAAAAAATAAATAAATAAATAAATAAATAAATAAATAAATAAAAAGGCCCACATCTCCTTCCTGCCTCAAATGTGATGAACATAATGACTTCAAGCCATGACGCAGCTATGCAGTGTCCAGGAGAACCACTTGTTAACAGCAGCAGAGCAGAAACAGAGTTTGATCCTTGCTGGAACCACTGCATACCTGAACCACGTCATAGGAGGAAAAATAAACCTCGAACTGTTTAAGGTCCAGTCAAGTTTTCTATTACCTGCAGGTGAAACTTCCTATCAAAGGGATTATTATGTATTATGGATAGGGTGGCCAAGTAAGACCTCTTCGAGGGGTAACTTCTGAGCCAAGACCTCAGACATGAGGAGACAGATACAGAAGATCTAGAAGAGCATTCCAGGCAGCACAAAGGGCCACTAAAAGGTGAAAGAAGAGCTAAGGTCAGAGAGGTTGGCGAGAGGCAGAACAGAAAGGAGTCCTATGGAGCATTCTAACTCTCCCACCAAATGCTACCACGTGCACACACACCTCTCCCTCTCTCTCTCTCTCTCTCTCTCTCACACACACACACACACACCTCTCTCTCTCACACACACACCTGTCTCATACACATGCACACCTCTCACACAGAAGAATGTTTTCCAAGTTAATACAAATGGATAAATACCCCTCATTCTAAAACTTAGTACAAAGCGTTCCTTAAAGTATTAACAACAGTTTTTTAAAAATCTGCCAAAACAATTAGACAAGTAAATATAAAGTAAACAATAAAGAATAACAAAACAGAGAAATGTTCATCATATAACAGCATGGGGAAAAACATAACATGGACCCCTTTTTATTAAAACAAAAGCTAGAAAAAAAACACAAAAATGTTTACACTGGTGTGTCAGGTAGAAACATTATGGACGGGCTCTTAATTTTCTCTTTATATTTTTCTTTATTCAAATTTATTGACTGTACCTTATTATCAGAAATAAATGCCTCACAAAATCCATCCAGGATCCTGGAACAGAAAGACACTAGATAAAAACTAAGGAAATCCAAATAAAGTGTGGGTAGTAATAATCTACCAATGCTGGTTCATTAATTGAGTCAAAAATACACTCATGCTGGGGCACCTGGGTGGCGCAGTCGGTTAAGCGTCCGACTTCAGCTCTGGTCATGACCTCACGGTTTGTGAGTTTGAGCCCCACGTCGGGCTCTGTGCTGACAGCACAGAGCCTGGAGCCTCCTTTGGATTCTGTGTCTCCCTCTCTCTCTCTGCCCCTCCCCCACTCACACTCTGTCTCTCTCCCTCTCTCTCTCTCAAAAATAAAGATAAAAAAATTAAAAAAAAAAATACATTCATGCTAAGATCTTAAGAAAAGGGAAACAGGGTGAGGAGTATAAGGTAACTAGCTCTCCAACTTTTTTATAAATCTAAGACTACTCTTTAAAAAGAGGTGTTTTGGGGGCGCCTAGGCGGCTCAATGGGTTAAGTGTCCAACTTCAGCTCAAGTCACGATCTCAGGGTTGGTGGGTTCAAGCCCTATGTCGGGCTCTGTGCCGACAGCTCAGAGCTTGGAGCCTGCTTCAAATTCTGTCTCCCTCTCTGCCCCTCCCCTGCCCGTGCTCTGTCTCTCTCAAAAATAAAATAAACATTAAAAAAAATGTTTTAATAAATCCAAGAAGAGGTGTTTTGTGGGTTTCTTGGGTTTTTTAATGTTTAAGTCCTCTCACCTAAGACTCTTCAAGCACGCAGGCACAGACAGAAGGAATCATTAATAAGGAATAGCAGGCAAAAGCAGAGAAGGCATTTAGAAAAAAAAAAAGATTATATGTTGAAAGTTAAGGGCAAAAGATTTTGTGCAATAGGTCTTCAGGGCACACAATAGGCCCTTACTTGTTGCAGAATAAGGCTCTCACTTATCGTACCCTTTTCAGAAACCAGTTTAAAGTATCTTTTTTAAAAGGTCTTATTGATCCCCTCCACTAAAAAGTGCTGAGAATACATCTTTAAAATGAGCTACCAGAATTATCACCTTCTTAAAGCCACGCAACGCAAGCCTTCACTCAGAACTTGCTTAATGCACAATTCTAGGAAGTGATTTTGCAACTCAACACATATTAAAAGCCAGGGGAAGTAGGGGGAACACACAGAGTACCGCAACATATACAAGACCACCAGCCAGCAAGGGAGGGGCAAGGCGCACTCACTGTACGAAGCAAGTAATTCCTTAGAAAGCAGGCTATTTAGGAGGGTCCGACTGCCAACAGTAATGTTCAGTAATGATAGCCTAGAGTCAGGAACAAAACCCATTCGCAACATTCTGAAAAGTCAACAAGTGTATTAATGACTGGTAAAGAGCCACATGAAAAAAAAAGTGTTCACTGCACTGACCTTTTTTCCGATTTTACATGTATTTCCTTAAAAAAAAAAAAAAAAAAAAAAAAAAGGCTTTTTACTGATTAAAAAACTTTTAAAAGAGAAAACAGACTTATCTTCTAACGATATAAAAATTTGACCTTGGAACTGGATAAAAGGGAATATGGGATATTCTTTACACTACTTTTACAACATTTTTAGGAGTCTGAAGTTATATCAAAAAGCCATCAAAACAAAAAACCTTAAGCCATATCACACATCTAACAGTGACCTTACTGAAACTATTAGTCAAAGAGACTATAATTAGCAACGATAAAATCTTTGAACCTGGATCAGATGTACATACGGTCCCCAAAAAACTTTTCCAAACACTTCATGTTAGACCAGGTCAGGATACTTTTTCTTTCAATCTTGAAAGTGTCATTTTAATTGTCCATTAAATTTACTAACACCTAAATTATAACATCTGAAAAACAATAAATTCACACCCTGTTGACTGTAATTTTAGACATTTACAGCAACTGTGACAATAAGCCATCATTTAAAAGGACTATTATATGGTTCTGTTATATAGAATAAAAGCTACTTTTAAACTCCTTCTAGGAGCCAATACCTAATCAAAAAAAATTGTAATCATAGCAAATACCATCTGATCACTTCACTGTGAACAAGGTACTGTGCTAAGCACTTCACTCTCTCGTTACAAACTCAAAAGAATCCTGTAAAGTAAGATTTTTCTATAATTTGCACCTTAATAACTTGTCCGATTTGAGTTCAAACAACCGGGAAACCGGGACCAAATTCATCTTGCTGTTGAGTCCACCGAACCTATCAAATTATCTCCTTCAACCTTAAGACTCTACCACTTACGTAATTCCAAGATGATGTCAGAGAAACCCATCTTCTCAAACCTCCTTTTAGACAATCAACAAAGGAAAATAGAAATGCTTCCTCTCAAAAAGAATGATTATTAACAAATAACACATCGAGCACTTATCCTACAGCAGCCACTATTTTACAGTTTACACATTAACTAATTTAATCCTCACAACAAGCCTACGATAGGTATTACTATTATTCCCATTTTCCAAATGGAAAAACTAAAGCCGAAATAAAGTGACTGACCCAAGGTCACAAAGTTAATGGTATCAGAGCCAGGGTTTAAATGAAATCCCAGTCTTTGTTCTTAGCCATTTACACCAAATTCCTTCATCGCTTAGACATTATCACACGATCTTCAGAACACATAGATGCCATTTCAAATTCCTGTGAACAAAGTAAAGGTAGCAAGTAATACTGTGGAATGGGGGCTGGCAAACTGGCACACAGGCCAAATCAGGACCGCTGCTTCACCCTGTAGATCACTTTCATTAAAACAAAGTCAGTGGGGGCGCCTGGGTGGCTCAGTCGGTTGAGCGTCCGACTTCGGCTCAGGTCACGATCTCATGATCCGGGAGTTCGAGCCCCGCGTGGGGCTCTGGGCTGACGGCTCAGAGCCTGGAGCCTGCTTCCGATTCTGTGTCTCCCTCTCTCTCTGCCCCTCCCCCGTTCATGCTCTGTCTCTCTCTGTCTCAAAAATAAAATAAACGTTTAAAAAAAAAAAAAATTTAAAAAAACAAAGTCAGTGGCTGCTTCTGCCCCACAACAGCAGAGTAACTGCAACAGAGAGACTACATGACCCACACAGCCCAAGATATTTGCTGTCCCGCACCTCGTAAAAAAAGTTTACTGACCCTGGTTCTGGAAGACAGGGTATAAGCCTTCCTCTAAACTATCCAAATTAATATGCATTTTTTTTTCTTCATCAATATAACAACAGCAGCAGCTATACCATTTATCAAGTATATACTACCTATGCAAGATTCTAATACCAACCCATTTTATTCAAAAGAAAGCGAAGTCTCAGAGGGTTTAAATGACTTATCCAAGATCACATAGCTAGAACAGGGAGGATCTTAAATACAGAGTTTCTGGCTTCAAGGCCCATATTTTCTATATGGCACCGCCTTCAAAATATGTAAATGTGTATAGCCATAAAAAAGCAAAATTGTCCAAGGAAACTGACTGAAGTTTCATGATAAAAATGCCAACTTTAAAAAGAGAAATGTTCATGTAAATGTATGCACTGATTAATTGACTCATACTTCCATCTCATTTTCCATTATACTATATTTATATAATCCCTGTTATCCCAGTTGGGGTTATGAATAACTCAAAGCATAGGATACTCAAAGCATAGGATACTCAAAGCATAGGAAGAATATGGTACATTCTGCCTATGTAATGTCATGGGGCAAAAAAAACTATTAAATCAAACACAGAATCTAGAATGTATTTACTCAGTACAATTAACTCTCCTTGGCCACCAAAAATGACATCCTCTTCTGACACAGACACTCACCCACCTTCATTACACTTCTGGTCTAGAATGTCCAACTCTCTTCTATTTACCCACTTACCTATCCATCCCCACCCCACCCACCTCTTCATTTCCCATCCCAGCCCCCTGGATACTGACCTACACACCACTGAGCTAAGGGAAGAATGCAACAGAGGTTGGTTGCTATGATTCATAAGGCCTTTTTCTTTATTTTTATCCCATTAATCTCCCACACCATGACTGCTAAGGCTATATTATACATATCTATAGTGAAAGCCACATCAGAAATACAACATGGAATTGATTTTAGAGTTAAATGCGGTCATCTTACATATCTTCAGAATCCCAAATCTTGATCTAGGACTTTAAGTCAGTAGTATTCAAAAATATTTATTGATACATACCCTTTGATTATTTGTACACATTACTTCTATGCCCACTGCTGACTTCAGACTACCTTAACTGAGAGCAAAGATGTCTTTACATGAGTATTTTTCTAGGTGTGAGTACAGCAGTTGCTGAAACCAACATAATTTTTTCTACTGGACCAGGATTCTAATACTGGACCATAAAACAGACATGATTGCAGAATTTTTTTTTAGAACTATTGTTTTGCTAAGTCTCTATGTGTTCCTTAAAAGAACTACAGATTAGGACGTTCCTAACTATAAAACTCTTAATATGGAAACTTCCCAAATCCTTTACTCTCACATCAAAAATTTAAATCAACTCAGCAGGCATCCTGAAAAAAGTTCTAAGTATCTCTAAATATAGTAAACTCTGAAAAGTTAATTGTGCATTATGAATCATCTTATTTTTCTTTTTCAGTCACACAAAAAAACTAACACACGCTGAATAGAAGTAAATGCAGAAGTAGGAGGCCCATCCACCGAGAAGAAATGCTGCTATACCAGCCAACATTAAATTGACCGATTCCTTAACTGATTCAAGAAGCATAAACTGGGTATCATTTAAAACTAGTGCCACCACAAAGATCCCAAATGATAGTGTCTTATCTCTCCCGAAATTCCTTTCAGAAAACTTAGCGTGTGTAATGAGAAGATACCTGGAGAAAACATGGCCTGACCTAATATACAGGCAGCTGAAAAGAAATACTAGATGGTTCAAAGAGGCAGAAGCAGATTATCTTACACGGCCACACCAAAGGCTGAAATTCCCCAAGTCTTACCTCACAGCAGCAACTGGAAGGGCAAACTTAAAGACGGGGTGAAGAGTAAAGTAGAAAAAGAATGAACTCTGCAACGGACAGTTTAGTTTTCTGAGAAAAGTATGCCGACGTCAAAATACGTAAATCAACACTAAAGTTCCTAAAGACACTTGAGAAATAATTAGGAGCAAGTCTGATCACAAAGGTAAGAACTACTGACTCTTCTCAAAAATCAGCCTAATTGTTGCCATCTACTGGGAGGAAGGCAGAAATGCTTGCGGGTCAGGGATGGAGGGGGAGATGTCAAGTCCCTAACTCCCTTTTGAGACGAGGCTGCTTTCCCCAAGTGGGTAGAAGAAATGGAAATATAGGTTTACTAAAGGAAAAATTAGAAAGCTGCATGAATACCTTACATTAAAAAACACCCATGTCTCTTGTAGCAGTAAAATACACAGCCTTCACAAATGTCTCTATTCTACAGTCCACAAGACCCCACAAATTTTGCACTCTATAACTTGAACAGGTATTTAATTCATGAATTTGCACTAACTGCTAGCATCTCTGCTATTTCCCCATAAAAATAAAATGAATGCAAACTGCAGTGAGCAAAATCTACAAGAATATTCTAGAAAGAAAAGCTGCTGGAAGAAAGCTAAACGTTACTGCTACCGGACCCCTGAATGAAAGTATTATTCTCTGCATCTTCAGTTCCCTCCAGTCACCATCTAACTTCATTTCCCGATTTTGAAATCCTATCTTGCCTACTCTTGAAAAAGGTGTAACAGTCTACTAATACATCAACTGGAGTGCTATGCAAATATTTTACCAAGATATTTAGCTTGATGAAACAGGTAGTATTAATTTGCACTTTTTAAAAGTATGTAAATGCTTAAGCCACAACGTGCTTTTTTAAAAACATCATTTTCTCTTTTACTCCATTAGATGTTTAGCAGAAGTTTCTTTTATACCTGACATTACTGAGTAACTCACAAAAAGTCATGTTATTAATTCTGGAACAGTACTCTGAATTTAAAAAGAAAAAAATCTCTGAATAAACAATAGACGAATGTGTTAAGACAAAATGATTGCCAGCTTCCACTAAAGATTCCATGACTGGACAGGAGCAACAGGAGTCCTTTAGACATCGCCTGCTTATTTACTGGAAGTATTCTAACTACTAAGTAGGGACACTAAACAACAAGTTTTACCTCCACGGCTTCTATCACCCCAAAACTTACCACAAACACGCCTACAACATACAGTCCTAGAAAGGGAAGCAATTTCATTGAAAGACAAATAAAATCTAAAAGCACTTTTTCTTTGCAGTTCACCTACAAAGTAAACATGCCCGTACGCTTTTTTCATGTTGTCACAGCCTACTCAGGGATTAACAATAAAGTCAACATGTCTATTTGTTAAAGCTAATTTCTTGATCTCCCATTTAAGAACCTCAATCAACACAGCCTGAATTTTCTGTTAGTTCATAAATATGGATCCTCTACTGCAAAGGGCCAGTTTAGCTTCCCATCAGCCCCTCGCCTCAATTATACCTTTGCAAGTTACCCATTCTTCTCTACCTACCCAAACGATCAAGGCCAGTTCAAGTAGCAAGTCTTCCTCAGTAACTGCAACCTAGGACTGAATCTCTCTCTAAACCTCCGAGGGCCCACTGTATAAAAAACTCAACTTTGTACTTAGTAACAAATATGCACAATGTTAAATGTTGTGTTCTACTATCATAGTTTGAACTCGTTTACAGTAAAGGACATTCCAACGTAAGAGATCTTTTATAAATCACCTATTTCTCCTCCGCACTCTTCAAGAAGGCAAACCTGGTATGGGACCACAAATGCACACGGATTAGTTGCTGAGGAAATATCTGCACGATGAAAGTACTTCCAACAATTTATTCGGCAAAGCCAAATTTTGTGCCCTAATTCTTCTGTTTCTTAATTTAGATTCTCATATCAGGTTTCCTAAACGTAGAAAACCTGCATTTAGAATATCTACGGGATACTTCTGGATGCTAAATGCTATACTATATATAGTTACCAAGTTTGAGAAGTGTTTTTCAACTAAATGAAACAAAAACTCAGGACAGGAACCTTCTGTATTCCTCCCAGCAGAGACCTGGCACACAGTAGCACTTGATAAATACGTATCGATAAATATGCTTTTATCTACTGGTAAACAGAATTCTCAAATGCTAAACCTAACATCACAAAGTCAGTAAAATGGTCTAGTGTCTTATCAGTCCCTTAAGTGCATATTTTAATGAACCTAATTCTGAAAAATTTATATTCTAGCATCCTACACTCAGCTACCAAACCCTGAGAAACGAAAATAAGCAAGCAGACAGAAACCATGGCAAATGGTGCTAATAATACTTCATAATATAGTTTCCCAATATGTCACCGAAACGAACTCTATCCCTGCCCATATACCATGCAGGTTAGGAGCCTTGTGCCAGCCACTGTGGGCATGGAAAAATTAAACCTTTAGCACAAGAAGCCAAAAATTTACTTAAGAAGAAGTAAGCAACTAATTATTTAAGGCAGATGGTGAAAGCAGTAACTAGTAAAACGTTATGGAAGAAAGAAGTGAAGGTAAAACTCTTACAGTAGCTACCCAAAGAAAAAGTTAAACGTGTAAATGTCACTACAAGAGATACAAGATGAGAGAAGGGTATCAGTCCAGGTGGACTCAACAAAGTCCAGGCAAGAATGCTGAGGTTCCTGGAGTGTGTTCAGAAGGAATGAACAGCTCAACCTGCCCACATCCAGCCCAGGGCGCAACACAGACAAGATTAAAAAATACTGGGGCCGTAGCAGAAGTTACAGCATGTTCATACATTTACTACTTACAAGGAAACTACAAACACTTGGTTTTCAGGAAGATTCACAAAAGGGGGCGGGGGGCTCCATATGATCTCCACAAACCTGCTCTTTAAGGACACAAAACAGCTTAAATTACAACTCAACAGTGAATTTCAGAAGGGCTACCTGAAAAAACTCATTTTGGGTTTTCCAGGGCATCACATATGTTTACCAGGATAAGGACTTCAAATTGAGTTAATTTGACCTTAAGAAGTTATAGCACAAGGTACGAGTATTTATTCAGAATGCTGCCCACGGGTGGAATGAGTAGGAGTTTTGAAGTCAGGGTAGAACTCATTGGTTACCACAGCCAACAAGTTGATTAAAATACCCATTGAAATGCTTTAACTTCAAGTCTTGAAGGCTTGCTGATAGACACTTCAGCTTATAAATAACCTTCAAAGTATGCATTGGGTAGTAACCCAAATTTATAGAAGTACATCCTTCCTAAAAACAAAACAAAAACAAACTCAAATGAGGTATAAAACTCAGCTTTGTACTTAATACACACATTATGTCAAAATCTATTTAGGGCCTCAATCTAGCATTTAAATGATCAACTATTATATGTAAACAAGGGCCAATCACAGAATATAAATGGCTTGTCCTGATTTTTTTCATATGTGATTTAAAATAACTTGCAGTCTCTAAAATACACATCAACAGATGAAAAAGAAAACTTCTATAATCATTTTTAGGATTAACTAGGATTCAAAATGTTTGTCAAAACGAGACAGACATTAAACCCTTACAAAGTATTTTCACTTACAGTAATATTTTATTCTCACAAGACTTACTCCTCCAAGAAGCATTCAAAGATTCCTTATTATAGGCCAGACACTGTGCTAGATACTAGGGATTAAAAAGGGGGAGGACTGGCTTTAAGGAATTCATAATCGACTAAGGAATATGATATACTCAAAGACTTTCAAGTCTACATATGTAACAGAAGTATGCTCTAGGTAGAAGGGTGTTAACAAATGAGGCAATGGTCAGTGCTGCAATGAACCAGTGGAGGAAGAGCCCTGTGTTCCAATCTAGCTTTGGAGCCTAATCTCCTAAGTAGTGTCTAGCATACAAATGACAATTAAATCTAGGTGGCAATTAGCCACGCTCAGATTAGGTACTTGAAACTCACAAAGGTTAAATTATTTGTCCAAGGTCACAAAGACAGAGGAAAAGGCAGTGAAGATTGCAGCCCAAGTCTACACTCAAATCAGATGTTCACTTGAACAGTGCTGTTCACTAATGAGAGGACAGGGTAGCAGGCAGTGTTTTTCACTCTAGTCCACTAACATGATGTTTTAATTCAAACAGAGCTGCAGAACTATTTACCAATAGCTTCTGCACACTCAGACAAAATAGGTAGGTCTGAACAATGGACAAGTTCCTTTTTCTTCTGGCCAATCCAGTTTAATGAAACTGTAAGAATCCCAACCCAAAGCTGAAAGGCCTCAGAGAAGAACTACAAAGCAGACTTATTTCAGCCTAGGAAACAACTTCTTTTGCCAATAACCTAAAATCAAGTTAGGATATTGGGTTTAATTAAAGAACTGCATTTTTGAAAATCCAGGACACTGGCCAAGTTAAATTTTACTTAAAAAAAATCAAGAGACTGGTTCAGCAGAAGTATACTTACCTATTTACTGTTAAGTAGCAGCAAGCACCCACTATGTGTCAGAGTAACCCAGCAAACCAGGCAGAGATTATAAAGAACAATTGCTAGGAGTTTGTGCCTTCAAGAAATCTGTGACACAGCTGTTTGAACTATACAGAGGCAACGAAAGAAAATACACAAATGTAAAGCTCATGTCAAATGTTAAGAACTACAAGCACCAAGATTACATTACAATTGACAGATTATACTTATTGTATAATATCCATCAGATTCTTTCTTACTGTTAAGCCCTTTCCAGCAGTCAGGAAGATATGAAGAGGCTGGGATCACCAAAGCAAATAGCATCCTGAGGAATCTGTTGAGACCAAGAAACTTTCCAAGCAGGAAGGTTGGTTGCATAGTCAGCAAGACTAGGTTAACATTATTGGTTTGGAGTGGGAAGGAAAATGGGTGTTATTTTCAGTGAGGCTTATGAGTGCACCTTCATGCAAAACACAGCTGATACAAGATAATCCTGGACTTGGGGAAACCTATAATCCAGTCAGGAAACAAACGCAACACATGTCAACAAATCTAACGCTATAATCCCAAAATGGAGCCTATTTAGATAACCAAGAAATAAATGGGAAAGATCCTGGGATGGCAGGGTCTGAGGAAGTGCTAGGAAGGGGTGAGCTGAAGTGAACCTAAAATGGTTTAAATAAAGGAAAAGTGCAGGTCAGTCTGGCAGTAACAGGAACCTGAGAGAAGATGAAAAGCAACAAACAGGTTGGTTTTTTCAACCTGAGTCCATCAAATTTCCTCAGCAAATGGAAAAATAAAAGGGCAACTGGTATTCTATTTGCTCAAAAAGATCATCATCCACCTAAAAGAAAAAAACAAAACACCTCCTCCCTAAATTCTGTAAAAAAAAAAAATTAGATTTGGCAAGGTTTTCCCTTCATTGTAGACTCTGACATTATAAAGTCAATTCCGTAAGAGCCACGAGGCGAAACAGGTACATGTGTTATCAATAATGAAAATGTGAAGAAATTTCTCTAAATATGATTAACAAATTTCTTCAGGAGAAAGTATGGTAGAAATCGACCATGCTGATGCAAAAAACCAAAAACCAAAACCAAAACCTACCAATCAACCAACCAACCCAAGAGTAACTTAACAGAAATTGGGGCCAAGTTCCACTACCAATTTAACAGCAGTTTCAAAAAATAAGTTGCTGTAACTTACCTTACATCAAGGTCACCGCCCCCCCCACCCTTCACCATCACTGGTGAAAAGCTCTAAGTGTTCTTAATGGCCTCAAACAGCAAATGTAATTTTCTAAAACTAATGATAATATATTACACTTATTTAGCAGTTTGTAATTTTTCACAGCCATTGTATCCACTGGGTCTCACCACCACCCAGTGAGGTAAGATAGTGACTGCCCATCCCCATTTTACAGATTAACTGGAGACCAGATAGGATAAGTGAAAAGCTCAAGGTCACACAGCTACTGTCAGTGTGTGAATTCCCAGGAGTTTGTGTCTCTTTGCTGGGATGATGTGATTAAAATAGGATCATAAAATCTTCCGTAGATAACATTAACCCAGTAATCTTAAAAGTTAGAATGGAAAAGTAAACATTACTTCAAATTTACTTTGCTAGGTGAAAGCATTGATTTTACACTGGCCTAGCATCCCTTTCACTTTTTTAAAATAATTATTTTAGTTTAGCAGCTTCTAGAACTCTAACTGCCTGAAGTATTCTAAAACTTAGAAAGTAAATGAAAAACTAAAACAAAAAGCCTGTTCACGACACAAACTTAAACAGTAATTGTCAGCAGAGCAGACTTAAAAACCACTCAAACTCCTTAAAAACTGGGAATGGAATAGAAACAATGATAATGTTTATTACAGTCCTTAAATTCTTACCGATACGGGCACATTCATAGAAAGGCAGATGCGAACAAAGCCCACAACCTCAACCTCCGACCATGTTAATATGCTCTCTTAAGCATAAAATAAATGAAATAAAAACTCTGCCAACAATCTCACAAAGATGATGTTAAAAGCCCAATTCAATCTTTCTGGGGTTGAACATGGAGCAGGGTTGTTTCAAAATGAAGAACTGGAAATTTTGTTTACTCTCAAATTCCCAATACTGACCTCTTTGCATAATCTAAGTATGAAAATAAATCTCAATTAAAACCATCTGCAACTTATTGTCTCTAAATCTGATAAGGCCATTCCTCAATCCTAGCTGCTCCCTCCACACACACACACCCCACCCCGTGTAAATGCGACACACACACACAGGCCTCATATATAGGCCTCTTGCCTTTTCCTCCAACAACTAGGACCTTTGTTCAGAGCGTCGGTTTTTTGCCCCACTCAATAGCTCTTTCAACTTTCCACCCTATATTTTTTGTTTTGTTTTGTTTTGAGAGAGGAGATCCTCAGCCTCCACTTCCTGGGTCATTAAAAAATGAAATGCCAAAAATATCTATAGAGACGCTGGAGAGCAATAGAAAGTTGAACACAGCACTAAAGGGCCTACAAAACGGAGTAAAGCCCGGGGATCGGGTGATTTGGCAACCCAGGCAGGATCCGGGGAAGGCCGACTAGGAAAGGAGGCAGCAGGGGAGCAGTTAGACGGCCACTCAGAACACGTTCGCTGCGCTATTAAACGTACCCCCCGCACCCCTCACACACGAACGTTTACTCACTGCCACAGTCCCTCCTTCAATTAACTAACGAAGCAATTAAACTATACCCACCGCCAGACACGATGCTTAAGCTAACCGTCCCCAAAGTAAAACGACGTTATCAAAAACCAACCAACCTGTCTTAAGGGTTTAGGAGCAGCCCCTTCCGTTCTCTCCTTACCACACAAGGGTAACCAATTCCCCTCCCGTCCCCCCCCCCCCCAAACCCGCCCCGGCCGTTCAAATGTGTTATTTCCTCCCGATTTGCATGTGTTTTTAAATCTTTATTTTCTCCCCTGTAGCAAATTAAGGATTTCTGTTCTTCTGAGGAAGGAAGCGCCACGAAGGACAGGATTGGGGATTTTCCAACCTTCGTTATTTGAAGTCCCCTCTAACTTGTTTCTGAACTAAAAACCCACTCACTATGGAGGAGGATGGAGGAGAGGGTGAACTGAATGGGCAAACGATATAATAGGTTTTATGTAATCCACATATAAATAAATTAATCGCCTGACTCGCTTCGAATACTAATACGATTGGAGTGACAATTGGTCCACCCCCCTCCCAAGTCCTGAACCCCCACCCCCCATTTCCATCCTGATCTATTTAGAAGCATGCTCTGCTCCTCTCAGCCAAGTTTCTCGGCCTCTTTTCCAGCCCCCCTGCACGCCCGTCTCGTCGTCATCCTCGCTCAGCCTCAACTTCCCACGGCTAAAGAAACAGCCCAGCGCAGACCCCGACTCCGGGCTCGCCCGCCCACAACCCTCCCCCTTGGCAGGAAACCCCTTACTGCGGTCTAAAGTCACTCCGGCCTCTCCCTCCTCTGACCCTCGCTTCCCACAACTGTTGTCACTCGAGCTGCTCCCTAGTTTCCATTTCCGGGCCGTCCCCGGCCCTGGAGCCTCTCCTCTCCCGGTTTCCGGGCCCCCCATCCCATTTCCGGGGAACCCTTGCCGTCTTCACACCCCCCACCTGCACTTCCGGCCCCCCACTTTCTCGCTTCCTAGAGGCCCTCCAAGCTCCAAAGCCCACTTCCGGCCCCCCCGGCCACCACCGGGCTCCCCAAGACCCGCACGCCTTACCCCGGTTCCGTGAAGGGCCCTCCTCATCGCGGGGGGCCTGAGCGCGGACCCAGCGAACCCTCCTCCCCCCCCCCCCCCCCCCCGCTCCCGCCCGGCCCCGGTCTCCCTCGAGCGTCTCGCCCGTCAACCCCCGACCCGGTCCTTCCGCGGCCCCGCCGCCGCCGGGAGCAGGCCGAGCGGGGGCCGAATCGCGGCGATGACACAACCGGGCTTCCTGGGACTTTCTGTTCCAGCTCCTCCCCACCCCCCCCTCGTCGCCCCCCCCCCCCAGCCCCTCACCCCCTCGTACAACCCCCTCCCCCAAGCCTGGCCCGGCCACTCAGACCTGCGCCCCAATTACCTAGTTGGGCCCCAAAGTCTCCGGTCCGGACTCGGTGGCGCGGCAGTAACTTCCACTCGCTCCCCCCACCCCCCCCCGGCGGCGGCGGCGGCGGCTCCTCGGGTCCCTTCAATTATCAGCTGAGCCGCAGCACCGCGGCCGGCGTGCACCTCCGCCCGCGCCGCCTCCCTCCCCGCCCGTTCCAACACCCTCCGGGAACTACTTTGCCCGCTGCCTCCGACTCACGGGCTCGTCCGCGGGTAAGGCCCCGCTGCCTACACGCAACTCATCACATCGCCCCTCCCTCCCCCACCGCCCGGCGTGACTCTCCCAGCGGCCTGAGCTCTCCTCCCGATCCCTTCGAGGGACCAGGAAGGGGAATGTGGGGCTCCGCTTGATATCCCTCCGCCGGGGTCACCCCCTCCCCTCCGTGGCAGCAGGAACTAATTCCCCTTCGGGTCACCGGGGACCTGAGGGTGGAAATCTCACGGATCAGTGTTCCCTCTGACTCTTGGGAGAAGGGGCCATCACCCTAAGGAAGAAACCCCCTGCTAGCTCAAAACCGGGTTCGATTTAAACTAGGGCTTTGGCCCCATGACCCCAATCAAGCCCCGCCCCTTCCTGGTTGTCTTAGCGACGGCGGTGGCGTCCCAAGATGGCGTCGTGGCTGCCGGAGACTCTGTTCGAAATTGTAGGACAAGGCCCAGCGCCGAGCAAAGACTATTACCAGTTATTGGTCACCCGGTCCCAGGCAAGTGCGAGGCGCGGTTTACCCTCTCTAAGCTCCCTGCCGCCCCGGTGGAGCGCGGAACGCTAGCCCCGCTAGGCCGAGAGCGACTGTGGCCCGCCGGAAGCGTCCGGTCCCAGCTCCGAGCCGGGAGATTTCCCTCGTCACCTCGGCCTCCTCGGCCGGCTCCTCCGTAGTCCGCGTGCCTTTTCCCACCCCAAGGGCCGCTCGTCCCTGGCGAGCTTTCCCGCCTCCCCACATCGCACCCCGCTCCCTTCCTGCCACCGAGGGTTCCTACCCGCAGAGTTCCCTCCGCGCGAAGAGAAAAACAGGCGTCCCCGGCTTGCGTGCAGCCTCACCTCAGCGTGGGAAGGAGAGAAAGAAAGACTCAGCCAAGTGTCCCAAGGAGGAGCCGGCAGGGGAGGGGAGAAAGGGAAGATCTCTTTTCCAGGGTAGGAGTTAATCATGGGGGATTTTTAAAATCTCATTGTGGTCTTTACGGGTACCACGACCACATCAAAACTTCCTTATTTCTAGTAGGAATTGATCGTTGAGAGCTCTCCCCTTACCTTTTTGGAGCCCCTTCTATCCCATTGAAAGTGTGCGGGGGGTGGTACAAAAATGTTTCAGCTGCTCTGCGCGTCGGCCCCACCCATAATGACATCTGCTCCACAACAATAAGACCGAGGATTATGTTATCGCTGGAGTGAAGTAACCATCAGCCTATTTTTATGACTACTTTAGCTATTTAAGGTGGGCTTTTGGATGATTTATTGTGCCCATGAAATGATCAAGTTGAACTGGGCCTCCAGTCGGAGCCCGTTTTCTGATTCCTGGCTGAGCTTAATTAAGCCTGTCACTGAGATAAAGCACCTTGTACTTTAATAGATGGTATTTCTATAAAATGAAATTTAGAACTTTGTATATATTTGTTTTAGTGTAGATCTTGAATATTGCATCAGTTTTCCCGTGAGCCCTTAAGTAGGTAGAGAATGCTTTTTTTTATAGCTTCAAAAGCATCTTTTAAAGTAAAAATGATACATATTTTATTGTTTAAACTTGAGATGTTTAAATATTGCAAGTGTAGTGTCAGTAATAAAAGCGTGATAGCCTATCAAACTTAAATATTTCATTGAACATTTTGGGGGGAATTTTTACACATTTAATTAGAATTTCTTAAAAGCTGAAATTCACTGTTTTGTACATTTTGGGACTATCTTCCATTTGTTCTAAGAGGTATGATCCTAACAGTTTCTTACTTTCTAACATTAGTGATTGAAAGCAATAACATGTTACATAGTCATACTTCATTTTCTCTTTTCATCTACCTCACGTAAGTTAAAATGTTCTAATGTTTACAGTCTTTTCCATAATTTGTCTTTTAAACATTTTTTTGAGATTTTTCTTTTTCTTGAAGGTCTGGTATTACAAGTGTCTATAATGTTGTAAGCCTCAACAAATGAATAGTTGTTTACTTTTTTATTTTAGTAAATTAACCATTAAGAGTGCCTGGCATTAGTTTTCCCCAGGAATGCTTCCCTTGTTGATGTCCTTCAGACTTTGCTCTGTAGTCTAACTTGGGCACATGCCTGTGTTTTATGAAATCCCCCCCTCCCCCCCACGCAAGTATTCTTAATTTTTTCTCTTTCCTTCTTTTTTTTTTTTTTTTTTTTTTTTAACAGATCAAAAACTGGTTTTTATTTCAGGCCCTATTCTTCCTGTCAATTGCTTCTATAAAAAATCCTTTTCAAGCTGATCCATTTTCTTTTTTAAGCAGATGGAATATATCCACTATAGTTCTACCAGTGAGAGTTCATCTCAAATCTGATTAATTCACTCTCTTTTTAAAGTAAAATTTGTTGTAAAAAATAGTAAGCCAAAAAAATAGTCTTTTCAGTCAACCGTCTTGAGAATATGCTATTTTCTTTTTTTTTTTTTTTTTTTTTTTCAACGTTTTTTATTTTATTTTTGGGACAGAGAGAGACAGAGCATGAACGGGGGAGGGGCAGAGAGAGAGGGAGACACAGAATCGGAAACAGGCTCCAGGCTCCGAGCCATCAGCCCAGAGCCTGACGCGGGGCTCGAACTCACGGACCGCGAGATCGTGACCTGGCTGAAGTCGGACGCTTAACCGACTGCGCCACCCAGGCGCCCCCAGAGAATATGCTATTTTCTAACCACAGGATAATTTTTCTAAGTCTCAGCACAGGAAACCAAACATCCACTAAGAGGTGGTCTGACATAAATAAGGACTAAAAGACTAGCATTAAACTATGTTTTATAAGATGGACTTTTTCTGGAATGACTTTGTAAAATTTTTCCTTTCTCTTTCTTCTTTTATTTAAAAAAAAATATTGTATATTATTCAAAATATACCCCAGATTTAGATAGATCTTTCTTTCCCTCTGATTCTCTTTTTTATTCTTTTTCACTGCTTTTATTTTTATTGACTTTAAATTCAAATGATTGCACATTTGACATGGATTTGAAGACAGGTATCTCTCTCATTAGGGTCAGACCATGGTTGGTATAGCACAGAATATAAATGTTGTACATAAATGTTTTCTTTGCTTCTTATACAGTAACATTAAATATATATTTTAATGCTTATAGAGGCATTCCCAGTTAACAACTTGATGCTATGATGTTTTGTTTTTTTCCCAAGAAAGGAACTTATAGAATATAGCTTGTGGTTAATATGGCTTCTCAAATTCAATTTTTTTTTTTAATGTTTATTTACTTATTTTGAGAGACAGCAAGCAGGCTGTGCAAGTTGAGGAGGGTTAACAGAAAGGAAGAGAGAGAATCCCAAGCAGGCTCTGCAGTGACAGCACAGCCCCCAATGCTGGGGACTTACAGACTGAGACTCAGACTTACAAACTGGGAAATCATGACCTGAGCCAAAATCAAGAGTTAGTCGCTTAACCAACTGAGCTACCAGGCACCCTTCAAATTCGATCTTTATAATGATCTTAGAAAAATCAATGCACTGCTTTCTAAATCAAAGGTTTACCCAATTATTTTCACCTAGTTTTAGTAGTAAATATATTTTCTTATGTTGGTTTCTAATTCTTTGAAAACTAGTAGATTAATAGTAAGAGCTGGAAAGAACCTTGAATGTTATTTAGGCAAGGGATATTCCACACTTCACCTCTAAGAAAATCTTAAATCGTGACCCTTTGCTTAATTGTAATCAGCAAGTTGGCATTTACTATGGGGATGCAAAATATAAGATTTCTGCCTTCAAAGAGTTCATCTTTCATTCCACCAATATGTATTAAGCACCTTTTAAAGTTTATTTATTTATTTTAAGAGAGAGAGCGATTCCCAAGCAGCCTTGGAGCCCAGCACAGGGCATGAACTGTGAGATCAAGACCTGAGCTGAAATCAAGAGTCTGATGTTTAACTGACTGAGCTACCCAGGTGCCCAAGCACCTTTTCTATACCTTTTATATGTACTGTTCTAGATGCTGGGGAAACATCAGTGAACCAAACAAAAGTCCCTCCTCTCTGAAGTATATAACCTACGTAGGAGCAAACAGTTAGTGATTTGATTTATATAAACACTGAAATAGTTTTTTTTTTTTTTTTTTTTTTTTTTTTAAGAACAGAGGAAGTTCATCGCCAAGTTAATGAGTAGCACAGATGCTTTAAAATCCGAGTCCAGGGACACCTAGGTGGCTCAGTCGGTTGAGTATCTGACTTTGGCTCCCGTCAGGATCTCGCGATTCATGGTTTCCAGCCCTGCGTCGGGCTCTGTGCTGACAGCTCAGAGCCTGGAGCCTGCCTCAGATTCTGTCTCCCTCTCTCTCTGCCCCTCTCCCCCCCCTTCTCTCCCTCTCCCCCCCTTCTCTCCCTCTCCCCCCCTTCTCTCCCTCTCCCCCCCTTCTCTCCCTCTCCCCCCTTCTCTCCCTCTCCCCCCCTTCTCTCCCTCTCCCCCCCTTCTCTCCCTCTCCCCCCCTTCTCTCCCTCTCCCCCCCTTCTCTCCCTCTCCCCCCCTTCTCTCCCTCTCCCCCCCTTCTCTCCCTCTCCCCCCCTTCTCTCCCTCTCCCCCCCTTCTCTCCCTCTCCCCCCCTTCTCTCCCTCTCCCCCCTTCTCTCCCTCTCTCAAAAATGAATAAACATTAAAAAAACTTTTTAAATAAATTGTGAGTTCAGAGGAAGCAAAAGTCACTTTAGGCTAGGAGGCTCAGGAGCGTACTATTGTCAATATTTGACTCTTGAAATTCTATCTTCTTCGTTCTCTTGAAATGGAAGTATTGCTTAAGGTCACAACTAGTGGCTTAGGTTGATGTGACAAATACTGGAAAACTGCGGGAAGCATTAACTGTAAGCTAAGTAGATGAGAACTGGCGGATACTGGCCTCTTGCACCTGTGTTAGACGGTTGTCCCTGGAGAAGCAACGTGTGATAGTCACCCCAGCAAATGAAAAGAGGGAGAATTGCGTAATAGATGACCTTAATTTACCTATTTTACTTAATCCTCCTAAAGACTCCAATAAGATACCTAAAGCAATGTCATCTGAAAAAAAAATTCCAAAAGTTCATTCCTCCAAAAATGACCAGTATTTTTGACATGCTTTAGAGTTGCAGCACTGACAGACTGAAAACACCCGAGGTCGCATGCCAACCTCTGACAGGAAACTGTCTTCTCCAAAGACTTCTGAAAAAGGAATGAAAACTAGACTTGGTGAGAATGCCTGGGTGGCTCAGTCGGTTCAGCTACGGACTCTTGGTTTCAGCTCAGGTCATGATCTTGTGGTTGTAGGACTGAGCCCCATCTCGGGCTCCATGCTGAGTGTGGAGCCTGCTTGGGATATTCTCTCTCTCTCTCTCTCTGCCCCTCCCCCACACAGGCTGTCTCAAAATAAATAAAAAAAAAACCAAAACAAAAACTAGGTGACTGACGTTTAGACGTTGCAACAAAGAATCCTGCAGGTACTACTTAAAACTGCACAGCAATTTTAAAGATATAAGATCCAAGCACAGCCTAATAAAAATGTTAATGCATACACCCTTTGACCCTGCAAATCCATCTCTAGGATTTTCTATGCAAAAATGCTTTCACATAAGTACTAGGATCTGTGAGCAAGAAGCTCACCAGAGTGAAATAATTGTAAAAACATCTTTCCATTAGTGGAAATTTGGTTAAACTGTGAATCATTCATACCGTAGAATACTCTGCAACCTTTTAAAAAAACAACGTGCCAGAGCTCTTCAGTAGACCAAATCTTAAGCAAGAAAAGCAAGTTGCTGGGTTAAACATATCCTATAGGAAAAAACAACCACCAGAGTAGTTTTATTTTTTTTTAATAAATGTTAATGGCGTTTAAATAAGTGTAAGAGGAAACAGCTGAAGTGCATCACTCAGAGATGGAATTAGTGATTGCTTTCACTTCCTGCATTATGGTTTTTTTTTTTATTTTTTTTTTTTTATTTTTGAGAGCGAGACAGCACAAGCTGGGGAGGGGCAGAGAGAGAGGGAGACAGAATCCGAAGCAGGCTCCAGGCTCTGAGCGGTCAGCACAGAGCCCAACGCGGGGCTCAAACTCATGAACCGTGAGATCGTGACCTGAGCTGAAGTTGGACGCTCAGCCAACTGAGCCACCCAGGGGCCCCTGCATTATGTGTTTTTGAAAGATCCGAGTTTTTGTACAATGAGCATTTATTTTTGTAATCAGAGAAAAGCAGGAAAAGTGAAAATGGAAGCGGATAACACTTACTCTGAGCAGCCCTGCTCCGTACATTAGCTTCCACCTGCTGTACCGGTACCGCCTTTCAGCCACCTCCCACCTTAAATAATGAGCAGCATTAATAACTGTGTCACCAGATTCTACTGATGGGGGGAGGGGTTCTAATTCAACAAGTTTAGAAGGTGCAAATGGGTTAATGGCTACTTAGGAAATTTTAAGGTCTAGAAACTTCTGATTTTACATTTTTTGCTTTTGTCTCTTGTTTTTTAATGTAGATGATAATTACTTTTGAGAAAGTACAACTTTGTTCTCTTGCTTTGTTGCGGATGACATAGTATTATTGAGCTAAAAAGGAGATATAGAAAAGAAAATAAGGCAGAGGTCATCCACTGAATAGATTTATATGCCCCCACCCCATAAAGCTTAAAGAACAGAACCTCTCAAGTAATCTAAAATTATACTAACTAGGGACGCCTGGCTGGCTCAGTCAGTGGTGCATGTGACTCTTGATCTCAGGGTTGTGGATTCGAGCCCCACGTTGGGTGTAGACATTACTTAAAACTTTCTAAATAAATAAATAAAAGCATATTAACTAGACACCAGGTTGCACATTTTGGAAGTAGGATGGGGTGCAATCAACTTGTTATCGTGATGGCATTTTCCCAGAGGCCCCAGGAGCCCCTAAATCATGCCTTACTCTAGCCCTGCTTCCCACATAGGGTCCCCAAGAATCACATACATGGAGAAGATACAGCAGAGGGGAGTAAACGTACATTCCCCTTTTGCTTCTGGTAACTCTTGCCTTGTCCCTAAGGGGACGTCTCCCCCTGATGGACTGATGTCATGCCATTATCTCTGACATCAAGCTGTTGCGCCCATTCTGCCCAGCGGCCACCAGCCACAGCCAAAACGTTTCCACGCAGAACTGCCGTTCCTTTTTTTTTTTTTTTTTAATGTTTATTTTATTTTTGAGAGAGAGCGCGAGCTGAGGAGGGGCAGAAAGGAAGACACAGAATCTGAAGCAGGGTCTAGGCTCCACGCTGTCAGCACAGAGCCCTATGCGGTGCTCGAACCCACGAACCATGAGAGATCCTGACCTGAGCCAAAGTCTGATACTTAACCGGCTGAGCCACCCCGGCTCCCCTGCCGCTCCTTTTAAAGTCCAAAACTCAGCGGAATGCTTGCCTTAGCTTATTTTCCTCTTGCCTATTATTTACGATTTGACCTATCCCCCTCTTTGGGGGCTGTCTCTTTGTCTCCCAAAGCTCCTTGTTCTTCCCTCTGCTGTTAAATATAGGCTTTTCCCCTCTTCACTCTTAGAACGTCCGGTCCTCTGCTCCAGGCCCTCCTCGGGAGTGTTCTGGTTTTCCCACCTCTTTCTGACCTGCAGCGACCTACACCTGCCCTGAGCTCCCTGCCCTGCCCCACGGGTTCCGCCAGGTGTTCACGCCTCCTGCATTGTCCTTCCATTCCTCAGACCTGACGCCCTTCGGGGAAAAATGATTGCCAGCCCGTGACACTCCAGGAGCCACCCGATTCGAATTGTCAAGTGGCTTTTCATCAGAGATGGAAATTCCTTTTCATTTTCCAAAGTGACGTGGCACTTTTGGGGAGAGGGGGGATAAAATAATAGAAATAAGCTGATCAAATTCTTAAAAATTACAATATTCAGTGCCTTACCATATTAGAAGCCAGTTGTCCGGCGACTCCTAAACCCTCATTTCAAAATTACACGAGGGCCCGACAGAGCGCCAGGATCATATCTTTTCTCAGGTAAATCGTTCATTCGGCACCTATGAGCACCTACTCATTCTGGGCAGTTAATTTGGTCTCGCCCTACACTGACACAGATTTGTCTCCTAATTATATGGGGCAGTAGAGCACTTAATTGGGAGTCACTGAGTCATGGGTTCTTTTATTCCTCCTGCTAGCCTGCAAGCTCTTGACCTGGGGCAAGGCACTTCATTTTTCTGGGCCCCAGTTGCCTCATCAACGTCGTAAGTTTCCTAGTCCAAGAGATCACGAAGGTTTACATTCCATTTCTAAAATGCTGTTTTGCATGAAAGTGGTATTTCATCCTGGAAAAAGCACTCGATTTTTTTTTTTTTTTTTTTTGAGAAAAATTAGATTTGCATTGAAGATTCTATATTAGTAGCTATGTGACCTGGTATAAGTCTCCACCTGCCTGAGGTTCCATCTCTTCATCTGTAAAATGAGCCATTCAGCTCTTGGCTATTTCACAGATACAGTAAAAGCCAGATATATATATATACATAAAGCACTCCAGGCCAGTGTTTTTCAAAGAGAGGTTGTCTGATCAAATAGGATTGGAAAATCCTGGGTCAAACACAGTCTATTTGCTTCCCTTCTCCGGAATTTGTCAGAGCCTTTCAAATCCTGCTGTCCACCATGAATCTCTCAAGAGGAGACTGTACCTTGGAGCTTTTCCTATAGGCTTGTGACTCTGGAACCCCCTTTTCTCTGAGTATCTCAGGAGCTGAGGTTCTGGGGAATATTGACTGCAAAGTACCTACCAGTGTGCCTGGTACAGAGCGGCCAACTACTGAAGAAATGTTTCTTGTGTTGTTTTCTTCCAGTGCCAAACCAGCCAAATTTCACCTTTTCCATAAAAGGATGATAGTAACTCTTTCCTCACCTCCTTTTTTATTTTTATTTTTTATGTTTACAATTAGCTTATGTTTCCACAAAGTACCTATTGGTGTTTTGATTGGGATTGCAATGAATATATAGCTTCATTTGTGGTGAATTGACATCTTTATGATATCAAGTTTCCAATCAACAAATACAGTATACCCATTTTCTAGAATTTTTTTAGGTATTCTTTAATTTTGGTCAACAATATCTTATAGTATGGAAATCTTATATTTTTGTTAGATTTCTAGGTGTTTACCTATTTTATCGTAAGTTATATTGCTTCTTAAAATTGTATTTTCTATTTATGGCTACTAATGAAAACAATTGATTTTAGGGGTGCATGGGTGGCTCACATCACGATCTCATGGTTTCCCAGTTCTAGCCCCGCGTCCGGCTCTGTGTTGACAGCTCAAAGCCTGGAGCCCGCTTCAGATTCTATGTCTCCCTCTCTTTCTGCCCCTCCCCTACTCGTTCTCCCTTTCTCTTTCTGTCTCTCTCTTTCAAAAATAAAAACATTAAAAACATTTTTAATAAAACAATTGATTTTTGCTTCCAGTAAATTTCCTTTTATCTGGTGATCTTACCAAGTCACTTACTAATTTTAAAAATTTGTAACTTTTTAGATTTTCTGACACGTTCTTGTCTTCTGTGAATAGTGACATGTTTCTTCCTTTCTGAGCCTCCTATCTTATTTGTCCTTACCTTATGACATTGGCTAAGACTGCCACTAAAATGTTGAAGAAAGATGATGACACCAGGCATTCTGTCTTGCTGTTAGACTTATGGGAAAGGCTTTCAGTATTTTGCCATAAAGTATGATGTGTGCTGTAGATTTTTTCAAATCACATTTAAGATGTTTCCTTTCATTTCATGTTTGCTGAAAGTTTCTATTTTGAATGAATAAGTGAATTTTATTTACAAAAAAAAATAGGACTTTAAGCTATATGCTAAAATTCAAGGTTGCTGTTTTTCTCTAAGTTATTATTTACGTTATTATAAACTGAGTGCTTCCTGACTCCAGGATCACCATTCTCACCATTCCTTAAAGAACACCTATCATTAGGGGCACCTGGGTGGCTCGGTCGGTTAAGCGTCTGACTTTGGCTCAGGTCATGATCTCGCGGTCTGTGAGTTTGAACCCCACGTCAGGCTCTGTGCTGACAGCTCAGAGCCTGGGGGTTGCTTCAGATTCTGTGTCTCCCTCTCTCTCTCTCTCTCTGTCCCTCCCTCGCTTAGGCTTGCTCTTTCTCTCTCTCTCAAAAATAAACATTAAAAAAAGAAAAGAAAAGAAAATGCCTCCTAACATTTGAGCCTGGGTAGCTCAGTCTGTTTAGCATTTGACTCTAGATTTCAGATCAGCTCATGATCTCACAGTTCCGTGGGATCACCACCCCTCTGCAGTAGGGCTCTGCCCTCACAGCCTGGCACCCATTTGGGATCCTCTCTCTGCCCCTCCCCTGAGTGTGGTTCATGCTTTCTTTCTCTCTCAGAATAAACGAACAAACAAACAAATAAGATTCCCACTTACCATTTGAGATCAGTAGGGAAATAAAGAACCATTGAATAGTATCTTACATGGATCAAAGAGCTAAATGTTATACACACAAACGTACACTATGAAAGTGCCATAAGAAAATAAGGGAGGGGGCGCCTGGGTGGCGCAGTCGGTTAAGCGTCCGACTTCAGCCAGGTCACGATCTCGCGGTCCGTGAGTTCGAGCCCCGCGTCAGGCTCCGGGCTGATGGCTCGGAGCCTGGAGCCTGTTTCAGATTCTGTGTCTCCCTCTCTCTCTGCCCCTCCCCCGTTCATGCTCTGTCTCTCTCTGTCCCAAAAATAAATAAAAAACGTTGAAAAAAAAAATTTTTTTTTTAAATAAAAAAAAAAAAAAAAAGAAGGGAGAATATCATTTAAGTCTGGAGGTAGAGTATACAGAAGACTCTGAATCTGGAAGCCAGAAAGGAGAAGAATGGCAGATCGAGTACCTACAAAATAAAGTTTTGTGGGCGCCTGCCTGGCTCGCACAGTAGGGAACATGGCTCTTGATCTCAGGGTTATATGTTTGAGCCCCACACTCGGTGTCCAGATTACTTCAAGATAAAAAAAAAATTTTAATAAAAAGGTTTTGTTTCATGAATAATACTTAAAATTAATAAATTGCCTGGGAGAAAATGTTGGCCGCATATGTAGCAGGCAAAGAGTTCATACACTTCAGTATCCAAAGATTATTAATTGTACCAATTTGACAAAACTCAACTTTCGTTTACGATTTAAAAAAAAAAGAAAACACCTCTCAGCAAAGCAGTGTAGATGGAACATACCTCAAAATAATAAAGGCCATATACTGTATGACAAGCCCACAGCTAACATCATACTCAGTGGTGATGACTGACAGTTTTCATTCTAAGGTCACAAGACAAGGATGCACACTCGTCACTTTGATGCAACATAGTACTGGAAATCCCAGCCAGGGCAATCAGGCAAGGGAAAGAAATGACAGGTTCCAAATTGCAAAGGAATACATAAAACCGTCCCTGTTTGTCGATGACATGGGAAACTCCGAAGGTTCCATCAGAAAACTGTTAGAACTAGTAAACAAATTCAGGAAAGTCTCAGAATACCAAATCTATACACAAAAGTCTGTTGCATTTCTATACGCTAATAAAGAGCTATCAGAAAAAGAAATTGAGAAAACAGTCCCAGGGTGCCTGGTCAGTTAAGTGTCTGTCTCTTGGTTTCAGGTCCTGATCTTGCATTTCCGTGAGTTCGAGCCCCGCATCGGACTCCGCGCTGAGGGTGCAAAGCCTGCTTGGGATTCTCTCTCTCCCTCTCTCTGCCCCTCTCCCCAGCTTGCACTCTCTCAGTCTTTCTCAAAATAAATAAACTTCAAAAGAAATATTTAAAAATAAATAAAAATTAAAAAACCGATGTGGGATTGGCACCAAAATAGACCTACAGATCGATGGAACAGAATAGAGAGCCCAGAAATAAACCCACACCTATATGGTCAATTGATCTATGATAAAGGAACCAAAAATACACTTTGGAGAAAGGAAAGTTTCCTCAGTAAATGATTTTGGGAAAATTGGACAGACGTGCAAAGAATGAAAATAGATCACTATCTCATACCGTACACAAACTCAAAATGGACTAAAGACTTGAATAGAAGACCTGAAATCATAAAATCCTGGAAGAAAACATAGGCAGTAAGCTGCCATAAGTCTTGGGGATGATTTTTTTTAAATCTGATACCCAAAGCAAAAGCCACAAAAGCCAAAATGTAAACAAGTTGGACTATATCGAACTTAAAAGCCTCAGCATAGCAGGGCACCTGGGTGGTCGGTTAGTTAAGCAGCCAACTCTTGATTTCGGCTCAGGTCGTGATCTCACTGAGATTGAACCTCACATTGGGCTCTGCACTGACAGCATGGAGCCTGCTTAGAATTCTGTCTTTCTCTTTTCTGCCACAGCCTGCTTGGGATTCTGTCTTCCTCTCTCTCTACCCCTCCCCCCACTCAAAATAAATAAACTTTTTTTTAAAATAAAGAGACCAAGCATTTTTTAAATTTTTTAAATGTTTAATGTTTAGTTATTTTTGAGAGAGAGAGAGAGAGCATGCACAAGTGGGGAAGGGTCAGAGAGAGAGGGAGACGCAGAATCTGAAGCAAGCTCCAGGCTCTGAGCTGTCAGCACAGAGCCCGGCATGGGGCTAGAACTCGTGAACTTCAAGATCATGACCTGGGCCAAAGTTGGATGCTTAACTGACTGAGCCACCCAGGTGCCCCAAAATAAATAAACATTTTCAAAAATTAAAAATAGAACCACCATATGACCCAGCAATTTGACTTCTGGATATTTGTCCAAAGAAAATAAAAACACTAATTCAAAAAGATATATGCACCCCCATGTTCATTGCAGCATTATTTATCATAACCAAGATACGGAAACAGTGTAAGTGTCCAACAGTGGATGAATGGACAAAGCAGTTATATACATACACACACATACACACACAAAGAGTGGAATATTTTTCAGCCATAAAAGAGAATGAAATCTTTGGGCGCCTTCGTGTCTCAGTCCATTAAGCATCCGACTTTTGATCTCAGCTCAGGTCTTAATCTCAGGGTCATGAGTCAAGCCCCACATTGGGCTCTGCGCTGGGCATGAAACCTACTTAAAAAAAAAAAAAAATCTTGCCATTTGCAACAACATAGATGGGACCCAGAGGGTATTATGCTAAATGAAATAAGTCAGAGAAAGACAAAAAATACCGTATGATCTCTCTTATATGTGAAATCTAAGATAACACACACACACACACACACACACACACACACACATACACATACACCAAACTTAGAGAGAACAAACAGATTGATGATTGCCAGAGGCAGGGAGTGGGGAATGGGAGAAATGGGTGAACTTTTTTTTTTAGATTAAATAAATTGAATATTTAAAGAAGTGAATAACTATGCTAGTATTCTAACATCTCCATAACATTTAGAAATTCTAAACGGTTTCTAGGATTATTTAGGGATTTGGAGAGATTGGTAGCATTCTTCACTTTCAAAAGTGCCTGGGTGGCTCAGTAAGTTAAGCGTTGGACTCTTGATTTCTGCTCAGGTCATGATCTCTCAGTTTCATGAGATCAAGTCCCGAGTCGCTCTGCACTGACAGCGTGGAGCCTGCTTGGGATTCTTTCTCTTCCTCCCTCTCTCTCTCTACTTCTCCCCTACTCGCATGTTCATACACTCTTTCTCTCTCAAAATAAATTAATAAACTTTTTAACAAGTTATGATTTAACATTGAAATAGATTCCCTGCTTACTTAGGTAAAAGATCAGTTTGCTCTCTCTCTCTGTCTCAAAACAAATAAATAAACTTAATTTTTTTTAAAGAGGTGCCTGGGTGTCACAGTTAGTTAAGCATCCACCTCTTCATTTCAGCTCAACTCATGATCTCACAGTTCATGACTTCAAGCCCCACATCAGGCTCTGGGCTGATGGTGCAGTCTGCTTTGGGATTCTGTCTCTCCTCTCTCCCCCTCCCCTGCTTTTGCGCTTGCTCTCTCTCAAGTAAATAAACTTAAAATAATTTTTTTAAAAAGATGTTTGGGGGGTGCCTGGGTGGCTCAGTCGGTTAAGCGTCCGACTTCGGCTCAGGTCATGATCTTGCAGTTTGTGAGTTTGAGCCCCACGTCGGGCTCTGTGCTGACAGCTCAGAGCCTGGAGCCTGCTTCCAATTCTGTGTCTCCCTCTCTCTGCCCCTCCCCTGTTCACACTCTGTCTCTCAATAATAAATAAACATTAAAAAATTTTTTTAAATTAAAAAAGATGCTTGGTTTTTTTCTTACTATATATCTCAATGAACAATTGTTCACCTAAGAACCATATTAAAATCCAGAAATAGAATTTGCTTGATCCCTCTAAAGCCACCTCTTAATAACAAACCTAATTGTTATAATAAAATTAAACATTGAGTGCTTGTAACAGGTGAGGCATTTAATCCTTGAAACAAGATTACAAAATGGGTACGATTATTACATAGGTGAGAAACTGGGATTTAGAGAGCTTAAACGAATTGCCTGGGATCCATCCATTATGACCAAGCAGAGAATAACCTTTGGCCAGTCTTACTTAGGCTTTTTCTAAATGCCACAGCTACATCTCAGCTTGGTTTCCATTTAAAACAAAATAATCTTTCAATGAAAACAATGAATGACTCAGAATGATTCAGAGATTAATATGCAACAAATTACTCTTGGATTATTTTCCTTCATATTGTCACTTCAAAATAAAAATCACATCCTTGACCCCACATCCCTTTTATTTAGAGAGAGAGAGAGAGAGAGAGAGAGAGAGAGAGAGAGAATGTTAAGTAGGCTCCATGCCCAGCTGAGCCTGACATGGAGCTCAATCCCACACCCCTGGGATCATGACATGATCCAAAATCAAGAGTTGGATGCTGAGCTTAACCAACTGAGCCACCCAGGCATCCCCACGTCCTTTCTGTCTCTCACCTCCTCTTTTCCTTCACAAAGTACTCACTGCTTCTATGACCTTTCTCTCATTCATTCCTTAAGACAACTCCTACCTCCCTCTTACTCCTGGTATGTTACTCAGTATTCTAGAATTGTTAAATCTAAAGGATGTCTTATGACCTTAGCATACTTGACGTTTCATGCTGTTGATCAGCCTTTTCTTGAAATGCTTCCCTTTGTTATAGTCCATGGATTCTTTCTTGGTTTCTTCTAGGTTTATGGCAACTGAAGTGCTTCTTGCCTTCATGACCACATTAATGTTGCTATTTCTAAAGTCTGTATTTGTGCCTTAGCTTTTCTCAATCTACTCTGCCTTTAAAAAGAAAAAAGAAAAAAAAAAGCAAGGTCATTGGGGTTGATTCTAATCCAATATGGCTGGTGTCCTTATAAAAAGAGATTAAGACACAGACATGCACAGACAGGAGACCATGTGAAGACACAGGGAGGAACTAGCCATTTACATGTCAAGGAGAAAGTTTTCAGAAGAGGCCGACCCTGCCAACACCTTGACTTCTACCTTCCAGAACTATGAGAAAATAAATTTATGTTTCAGCCATCTAGTCTGGAGTACTTTGTTAGGACAACTCTAGAAGTATGGTTTTCTAAAGTTAAAGAGTCATCTGAATTAAAGTTGTTTTTTGTTTTTGAACAGATAAGTGAATACTCATGAAGAGAAAAAAGCCTTGTCAGACTCATTCATTATAACCTTGAAAGGGGGATTTGGAAGAATTGATGCAGTCTATTTTTGACTTTAACATGTTTAAGATTATATTCTATAGGAAACACCCATTTATTAGGGAATCCGTTTACAACCATCCTATAAAGGCTCACTGGACAGAGGACCAACCTCAGAGCATAGTTATGAAAATACATGCTGACTTGGAGAATGGGGGGTCAGGACAAAGTGGCCAATGATCTAGGGGGAGAAAAGAAGAAGGGGGGCACCTGGGTGGCTCTGTCAGTTAAGCGTCCAACTCTTGATTTCGGCTCAGGTCATGGTCTCACGGCTCGTGAGGTCAAGCCCTGCATCCCCGCACTGTCAGCACAGAGCCCACTTGAGATTTTCTCTTTCCTTCTCTGTCTCCGCATCCCCCCCACCCCCCGCCGCCCTGCTAGCCTGTGTTCTTTCTGTCTCTCTCTCTGTCTCTCTCTCTCAAAATAAATAAACATTTAAAGAAGAAGAAGAAACATACCATTTCATTTGCCTTAAAACCCATTTGCCAAAATGGTTTATGTATTAGAGGGTAGGATCAGCATTATTAACGTAGATTCCTTACCAATATGGACAACTGGTAAGAGAGCCACAGAATTTCGATTAAGAGTGTCAAGCGCTTGGGGCAGAGCAATAATTACTAAAAGGGAATCCTTGCTCTGTGATCTTGCTCAGTCTGGCTGATGAATATTTTAGGAGTGATTATCAAGCGCTGAAATAAAAAAGTAGCCTTGCAAGAGGGGGAGGCGCCATGATGAGAGGCAAGAATAGAAGTGCAGAAATCAGCAACCGTAAGTTCATCTTCCAGTTACGCTTACCGCCAGCCAGTCCCTGGGCCCCATTTCTAAGCTCTAGATTCAAGAATGTAGAAGACTCACAGTTGAGTGGTAAAGGGAAAGATAATTAGGAAATAGAATCCATTCATATAGGTTAAAATAATTATATGATTATTTAACTACACAGGTAGGTCTGGGTTATTTAATAGTACTTTTTTTTTTTTTTTTAAGAACGATTTCATCATAATTGATGATAATCAGCTATTCTCCATTAACTCAGCAGGGCTCAAAACGAGAGGCATTAGCCCCCACCGCAGCGTGTGGGATTTGGGTTAAACGTAGGGAAGAACTGGCTCAGTGGGACGAATGACTACGAAAGGATATGGAATTTCCTACGTGGGAGAGCTTTAAAATAGTCTCACAAGTGTCGAGGCAATAAATAAATATCTGCAAATTAATAAAGTAAATAACATTGCAGAAAAATGGGCAAGGAACATGAAGAAACTGAAATACATAACTAATAAACATGAAAAGATGCTTAATCTTACTAGTGATCAAGGAAATACAATTTAAAAAGCCACAAGAGAGGGGCACCTGGCCGACTCCGTTGGTGGAGCACATGACTCTCGATCTCGAGGTTGTGAGTTCAAGCCCCACTTTGGGCGTGGAGCCTACTTTTTAAAAAAATTAAAAAAATAAAACCACAAGATAGAAGTTTTTCTACTGGCAAACAATTGAAACTACCCAAGTTGGCAAAGCTCCGAAAGGGCTTCTTTCAGTGTTTGCTGCACACCAAGTCCCGGACGTGCCAACAGTGCAAAGATGAGTTCCTTTCCCTCAGGAAGCTTGCAGTTTAGCGGGGAGACAGGTGACAGCAAGGTCATGTAGCAGAGATCTGAGCTGCCTGGTGAGGGAATTGGAGGGAATCCTGAAAAGTCAGCACATCAGGGAAGACTCAGGGAAAACTACTAGATGTGAGCTTGAGACCAAGACAGAAAAACCAGGGATGGGCCTTTGCGCAAACGCGTGAGCACAGAGCTTGTTCCGGAACAAGTCCTAAGTATTGTCTTCTTGCAGGATGTGAAGCTGGGTGCCAGGACCACTGAGCGGCAGCCAGGGAGCAGATCAGGAAGTTCCTGACAAATCAAGCCTTAAGACTTGATATAGCCCAGGGCACCTGGCTGCAGTCTGTAGAGCCTGTGACTCTTGACCTCGGGGTTGTGAGTTCAAGTCCCATGTTGGCTGTACAGATTACTTAAAAAAATAAAATCTCAAAACAAAAAAACAAAAAAACTTGATACAGCGAGTCAGTGGTTTTCATATTACCCTTTGGTTTTGCAAATAAATGTACCTCTGAGGTTGCACAAGCATTTTATTCAAATAACCTCTTTGGGAATATTTTTCACTAATTTAAAACTTGTTATACAAAAGAAATACCTACACGCTCAAATATTTTATGTACCAAATTGTAATGCCTTAACTCGTGCTTCCAAAATCTAGATGAACATGTTTTGGTGGAGGCCAGAGGAAAGCATCTATCATCGCTGTGAACACAGTAGAATTTCTTACAAATGTGTCATTGTTTCAGAAGGTTGAGCTCTGACCAACCCTCTTTGGATTCATGCCTGTACAAGGCAGGTATAATCAGAGCAGAGAGGAAACCTGAAAATCAGAAGCTCAGACATACCAGCTCAGCACAGAATCTTGGAACTGAGAATTCACAAAAACACACTGACCACCTTGTGATAATAACACTCAGGGACAGAGTTTTAACGCATAGTAATTTTCAATGATTTTTGTCTAAATTTGGTATCTGTGATAAGGAGACAGGAATTTGGTAGATATTGTTAATGACTCGACTATGAAACACAATTCTTACTGCTCACATTTATGAATCTTCTGGATCCTTGGAATTGAAGGATATCTGAAAATTAGCAACATGAATTTTTAAATTTTTTATTTCAATTCATTTATTCAACAAATGCTCGAGTGCTTTCTGTGTACAGGATGCTACGGTGGGGAGCGGTGGGGAGCAGAAGTTCATGTTCTCTGCCCTCATGGAGCTAGATGCTAATCATACAAACACGTAAGCCAAACTAAGATGGGAAGCAAAGAAGATGTCCACCGTGGTAAGTGCTGTCAAGGAGACACTTAAATGCACAGGAACGTGGCCTGGTCAGGGAGGTCAGGGAAGGCTCTCCAGAGGAAGTGAAGCTTGATCTGCCATCTGGAAGACTGGGTGAATGGAAAGAAGGCCAGTGCAGTTAGGATGCAGAGAACAGAGTGGTGAACATCAGGAGTGTTGTCGTGATTCCGAGAGAACCAGACGCCATTGATCTTTAAGAGGATGACGCGGCTGGCATACCACATTCCAGTGATTGTGAGACACGCTTGTTTTCACATCTTAATATCTCCCAAATCAACATTTACTGAGCATTTTTTTTCTGGACTATGCATGAAATAATGATGCAATTTACCGTCGGCGTTTTAACGAGTTGATGAAATATGTTAATCAGGTTTGCATTTTTAAAAGATCACTGGGATAGAATGTGGAGAACAGATTTATGATTATGTGCATGGATCAGAGTTTTCTTTTTATTTTATCGTCAAATGCAGAACTTAACTGACTACTCGTCCTAACACTAATGGTCTTCCTCTCTGTTTCACTGCCTAATTTCAAAGTGCTGTTTTTAGGAGAATAGTTTCTGTGTTCTTGTTAACTTGACAATATTATTAATCTGAATTTGAAAAGAACGTCAGGGGCACCCGGGTGGCTCAGTTGGTTAAGCATCTGACTCTTGGTTTCGGCTCAGGTTTATGATTTTACGGTCATGAGATCTAGCCCTGCACTGTCAGCGCAGAGCCTGCTTGAGATTGTCTCCCCCCCCCCCCTGCCCCTCTCCCCCACACATGTGTGCTCTATCTCAAAATAAATAAACTTACCAAAAAAAACTATCTTCATCAAATACTCCTTTTGTCCAATAGATAAACATAAATTGATATAGTCCCACATAAATAGATATACAGAAAATCTGTACAGAATTTCCCTTAATAAAAGGGTTCTGCTATGGAAAAGTTTGGAAACTCCTAGGTAATAAGGATGAAACAAGACTTCTTGCAGAGGAGAATGGCATGAATGCAGCCATACTGCCGAACTGTGACTGTGGCCCCAGCTGGGTAGACAACACAAGGGAGAGGGAGACAGCTTCTGGGAGGATGGAAAAGAGACGGGCAGTCAGGCTCCTGAAATGGTCTCCTTTTCTTTTTATTTTAAAAAAAGGTTTTTTTAATGTTTGTTTATTTTTAAGACAGAGAGAGACACAATGTGAGTGGGGGAGGGCAGAGAGAGAGGGAGACACGGAATCCAAAGCAGGCTCCAGGCTCTGAGCCGTCCGCACGGAGCCCCGACGCGGGGCTCGAACTCACAGACCTGGAGCTCATGACCTGAGCCGAAGTCGGACGCTTAACCGACCGAGCCACCCAGGCGCCCCTGGTCTCATTTTCTTATGAAAGAAGAAAACACAAAAAGATGTAGGTAATACTTTCTACTTCATAATAACGTTTTAAGGATTTTATGTATACAAACTCTTGACACAATTTCCTTCCTGCCTTACATGATTTTTTTGGTACATTCCTGTAGTTCCAAGATGAGTCTTTCTCTTCTCTGAAACTATTAAAATGTCTCTTTGGCATTTGTTTTTAAAGGGAGACGTTGGCATTCAACAGGAAAAAGTTATTTACACATTCATATCCTTTTATGCCAGACTCTGTCTCAGTGGCTGCCTCCCTTTTGTGCCAGACTCTGTCTCAGTGGCTGCCTCCAGCTCCTCCATTACTCTCTTCCACATGGTCACTACTTCCTGCAGCTACAAAAGATTCTTTCTTCCTTGAAGATGGCAGCCATCTTGGCCTTTACACAGGCTCCACATAAGACACCCTAAAGGAGCTAAGAGCAGTTGGATGCATTTTTCGTGCTTTTGCATTTTGCCTACTGTGTAACATTTATTTTTCTTAATTAATACACTTTATCTCACCAGTCACTAAAGAATATAAAAATAAATCAGGGGCGTCTGGGTGGCTCAGTCGGTTAAGCATCCAACTTCAGCTCAGGTTGTGACCTCACGGTTTGTGGGTTCGAGCACCGCATTGGGCTCTGTGAGGACGGCTCGGAGCCCGGAGCCTGCTTCAGATTCTGTGCCTCTCTCTCTGCCCCTAACCCGCTCTCTCTCTCTCTCTCTCTCTCTCTCTCTCAAAAATAAACATAAAAAAATCTTTAAAAATTTTTAAAACTAAATAAATCAAATAAAAATTATTCCTCAATATTGCCTTTGAATACTGATTTTCTTTGTACCTTTTTTTCTTTTTTGGAAAGAGGTTACTAACACTAAGACTACCATCATAACTAAGAACATCTGATGAATCTAGAAAGACACAGTAAACACATCTTTTTCTTTTTAAAGTTTCTTTAGGGGTGCCTGGGTGGCTCAGTCAGTTGAATTGACTCTTGGTTTCAGCTTAGGTCATGATCTCAGGGTCATGGGATCAAACCTCGTGTTGGGTTCTGCGCTCCACGCTGAGCATGGAACCTGCTTGAGATTCTCGCTCCCTCTGGAGGCGCCTGGGTGGCTCAGTCAGTTGGGCATCCAGCTTCGGCACAGGTCATGATCTCACGTCTCATGATCAAGCCCCATGTCAGGCTCTGTGCTGACAGCTCGGAGCCTGAAGCCTGCTTCGGATTCTGTGTCTCCCTCTCTCTCTGCCCCTCTCCAGCTCATGCTCTGTCTCTCTCTCTCTCTCTCTCTCCTTCAAAAATAAATAAACATAAAAAAAAAAAAAAAAGATTCTCTCTCCCTCTGCCCCTCTCCCCCACTCACTCTCTAAAACAAACTTTATTTACTTATTTATGTATTTATTTAGAGTGGGTGCATGTGAGTGGGGGAGGGTAGAGACAGAGGATCCCAAGCAGGCCCCACGCTATCAGTGCAGAGCCCAACATGGGGCTCGATGCCACAAACCACGACATCATGACCTGAGCCGAGATCAAGAGTCGGATGCTTAACCGACTGAGCCACCCAGCGTCCATACTCATCCTTATCATAGTACTCACCGCAGTGTCCCATGCCTTTTGAGTAGCAAGTCCGCCGTAATGGTTAGATGTCTATCTTATTTGTGGAGAAATTGGCTGTACAACCTGAGTAGGTATGTGTTACGATTGAATTGCGTCCTCCCCAAAAGAGACGTTGGAGTCCTAACCCCCACTACCTCGGATAGTGACCTGATTTAGAAATAGGATTGTCACAGATATTGTTAGTTAAGATGAGGCCATGTTGGAGTAGGGTGGACACTGCTCCGGTCTGACTGGTGTCTTTAAGAAGACAGCCTCGTAAAGACAGACACGGAAGGCCACGTGATGACTGAAGATCGTCAGTAAAACGCAGAAGCCGGAAGAGGCAAGACAGGGTGCAAAGAGAGCCGGGCTCTGCCAGTCCCAGGATTTCCGACTTCCAGCCTCCAGAACTGTGAGACCCTGCATTTCTATTGTTTTAAGCCACCCAGTTTGTGGTCCTCTGTTAAAACAGCCATGGGAAACTAATACAATATGTAAGGATATTTGTTACCTATCTATTTGATCCGCCTGAATATGTCAGTGGGAAAACACAGTTGTCTGGATAGTCCGTCATTACATACCGTGGCTAAGTCCCGTCTGAGATAAGTCACCATCTGTGCCATGCAGTTGCTCTGTCCCTCCCCTTGCCAATTAATTGGACCAAGATAGACACCTGTCTTTGGGCCATTGAATCCACTGGTTGACCGGCAACTGTATGACTTGTGTGGCCTAGCGGGACAAGCTGATCCTTCTTTTGAAAGTTTGGACAAGAACTGGGGTGCCTGGGTGGCTCAGTCGGTCAAGGCTCAGGATATGATCTCGTGGTTCACCGGTTCCAGCCCCGCGTCGGGCTCTGTGCTGACAGCTCAGAGCCTGGAACCTGCTTCGGATTCTGTGTCTCCCTCTCTCTCTGCCCCTGCCCCACTCACACTGTCTCTCTCTGTCTCTCTCTCTCTTTCTCTCAAAAATAAATAAACATTAAAAAAAATTTTTTTTAACTTAAAAAGAGAAAATTTGGACAAGCACTTAAAGTGATATAGCCAATTCGCTGCAGGGAACTGAAATAGAAAAGTAAAGAGGAAGTTTAAGATGGCCATTCTGAACCATATGGAAGCTACTGGGCAAGAGGAGCAGAAGGGACATGACCATAGGTGGATGTGGTGGCACAGAGGAGGGGGATTGTTAGGCACAGCACAGAGCCTGGCTTTGGGGATGTGGCCGAGATGGCACGTTGCCTCTGCACAGCCATTCTCACCCTTTAGAAAAGAACCGAACTCGGAGTTGGGCTGAGAGCTGCCTGGCTAAAGACCGCAGGTCCCACCTCCCTAGTAGCTAGGTAAGATCTTGAAGCTAAGCATTCAAGACTTGCAGGAAATTGCCTTAAGGGTGGGGTGGGGTGAGGGGGCTCTCCAGCTGGCTGCCTGGAAATAAAATCGGAGGCAAGGGGTAGAAAGAATAATGGGAAACACCTCATCCTCACCACCAGCACCACCCCGTCCTGGCACAGCACGGAGCTTCCTAGAGCACAGAAAATGGTGCTCTCTGCCATTCCCCTGTATACCATGTTTTGTCCCTTTATCTCTTTTCCTTCTTGTCTTTACCTTTCCTGACTTAAATGTTAGTTAAGCCCTTTGGGACTTAATGCCGTGGGTCTTCATCATGAGGAAATACCTGGATAGTGATCATAGGAATCTTAGCGGCTCAGCTCTGCCCCAGTTGTGTGTGCTGAATAAAGGGGCCTGCCGCAGAGTAGTATGTGTTTGCTGAATTAAATGCTTCCCACCTTTCTTGAAGACAACCTCTCCCACATTCTCCACACTTAGAAACCAGCTGTGTTTAAGGAATGAACGCAAAATCAAAACTAAAATAAAGCTGGCAAACAAAAGAGATGTTTGTGTAGATGTTCTAGGCAAATTCCACAAACACTTGCATTTATTTAAAGTTCCATTTCTGACTTTCCAGTTGTCTTGTAAATATCAAATAGTATTCCAATGAGAAATATAGTGTCACTCCTTTAAACATGAGGATGTTGGGGCGCCCGGATGGCTCAGTTGGTTCAGCGTCCCACTTCGGCTCAGGTCATGATCTCACAGTTTGTGAGTTCGAGCCCCATGTCGGGCTCTGTGCTGTTGGTTCAGATCCCGAAGCTTGCTTTGGATTCGGTGTCTCCCTCTCTCTCTGCCCCTCCCTGGCTCACACTCTGTCTCTCAAAAAATGAATAAATGTTAAAAAGTTTAAAAAAACAAAAACATGAGGATGTCACATGAGTTGCTTAAGGCAAAAAGAATCATTTTATTAGTACCTAAAAATCTAGATGATTACTGTTTTAAATATAAAAGATAAAGTGGGACGCTTGGCTGGCTGAGTGGGTTGTGCAACTCTTGATCTCAGGGTCATGGGTTCGAGCCCCACATTGTGTGTAGAGATTACTTTAAAAAAATTAAAAAATTAAAAATAAATTAAAAAATAAAAAGCAATTTCTGCTACAGGCTAGCAAACTGGTATTTTTTTACTGTTTGCTTGTTTTGAGAAAGAAAGTGTGTGCACTCGCATGTGCGAGCAGTGGAGGGGCAAAGAGAGAGGGAGAGAGAGAATCCCAAGCAGGCTCCGCACTGTCCGTGCCGAGCCCGACACAGGGAACTGTGAGATCATGACCTGAGTCGAAATCAAGAGTCAGACACTTAACTGACTGAGCCACCCAGGTGCCCCACAAACTGGTATTTTTTAAGTATAAGAAAACGAGGAGTTCAGTTAGGCTTATTTAGAAAAGAAACTTGATAGACTTAGGGATTTGTGGGCTCTAATTTGAAATTAGCTAAAGATCACTGTTGGGTTTTGGGGGAGGAAAATGAAGAAGGAAATTAGTGTGAACGTGGCTTATTGTTCGATTTTAGATGAGAAAGGGTGAGCAATATTGACAAAACCATACATTGGATGGAGGGGGCGTGGGGGGAATTGTCATGGGCAGTGGGGAGGCAGGGAGACAGCAGTGTGGTAAAAGGGAGCTTATAAAAAAAAAACCGTAACGAATATTGCCAGCATGACACGGTAGTTAAACGTGGATTCTATAAACAGACTCCGGCATTTACCAGCTTATGGATTACAGGCAGGTTACTACCCTCCGCCTCAGTTTGTTCTTCTAAAAATGGGTCTAGGGCGCCTGGCTTACTCAGTCAGAAGAGCATCCGACTCTGGATCTTGGAGTTGTGAGTTCAGGCCCCTCATTGTGTGTAGGGATTATTTACAGATAAAGTCTTTATAAATAAATAAACATTTAATAGAGGCACCTGGCTGGCTCACTCAGTGGAGTATGTGAATCTTGATCCCAGGGTTGTGAGTTCGAGCCCCACGTTGGGTGTAAAGATCACTTAAAAATAAAATCTTAAAAAAATAAATAGTAAAAAAAATGTAGTAAAGAACAAAAGGGAAGCATGTGGCCCTTTGAGACATCACTGTGAAGCACTGGGCCGTGACCATTCTGAGTACAGTAGTCTTCTCGTTGGGGGTCTCCGGGAATCATTTCCAGGAGGTAAGCAGAGGGAATATGACTCCACAAACAGAGTAATAAAGGAAGTGGCCATACGGCAATTATGAGAGAAATGTAGCAAGGGTCGCCTGTGTCCCTAAAAAAAGCAAAGAGAAGGGAGGGACTGAATTGGCAGACTCAGGAGGGGGAAATCCTATTGGTGTGAGAATCCCTCCATTGGGAGTGAAGGAGACTCGGACACAAGCATTCCGGGACTGTTAGAGCAGTGCCCAGGCTGTGGTGGTGCCCAGCCTTGGGTGACAGACATGTCTCTGGAGCCCAGGAGTAGAGATACAGCTCTAGGCTCCAAGCAGAAGGTTTTGAAGGAGATTATTTGTAAAGCACACAAAACCTTCTCTCAGCCACAAAGGACCTTTCCTTCCTCAGGGACAGCAAGCTTGCAGGATGGACAGACAGCCCAACCCAGCTGGTCCTGGAAGGGGACCTAGAGCACCTGGGGGTGAGCCACTGGTGGGTAGCAGTCACTCCCCCCCAACTGCCTATTAAAATAAAATGAGGGGCGCCTGGGTGGCTCAGTCGGTTAAGCGTCCGACTTCAGCTCAGGTCACAATCGCACTGTCCGTGGGTTCGAGCCCCGCGTCGGGCTCTGTGCTGACTGCTCAGAGCCTGGAGCCTGTTTCAGATTCTGTGTCTCCCCCTCTCTCTGACCCTCCCCCGTTCATGCTCTGTCCCTCTCTGTCTCAAAAATAAATAAATGTTAAAAAAAAAAAAATTAAAAAAAAAATAGGTAAATAACATAAAATAAAATGAAAAATATCAATGATCACAAAGGTGATAGGGTTTTTTAAATTATATAATATATTGTCAAGTTAGCTAATATACAGTGTATACAGTGTGCTCTTGGCTTCGGGAGTAGATTCCCATGATTCATCGCTTACATACAACACCCAGCGCTCATCCCAACAGGTGCCCTCCTCAATGCACAGTAATAGGGTTTGTGTGTGTGTGTGTGTGTGTGTGGAAAACTTAAAAAATATTGAGAAGTAGAAAGACAAAAGTTTTTATTTTATTTTTTTTTTTTATTTTTTTTTTTTTTTAATTTTTTCCCAACGTTTTTTATTTATTTTTGGGACAGAGAGAGACAGAGCATGAACGGGGGAGGGGCAGAGAGAGAGGGAGACACAGAATCGGAAATAGGCTCCAGGCTCCGAGCCATCAGCCCAGAGCCTGACGCGGGGCTCGAACTCACGGACCGCGAGATCGTGACCTGGCTGAAGTCGGACGCTTAACCGACTGCGCCACCCAGGCGCCCCCAAAAGTTTTTAAATTATCTTGCCACCTACTTTCACATTTTTGACTTTTCCTTTCTGTCTTTTCTCTATGTGTTTATGTTTTCTATGTTGTTAAGCTATGTTAAATTTCTGTGTTAACATGTGTTCTCTGGGCTATATTTTTTCTCTCTACTGGATTATATTCTTTTATAGTCATTTTAAATAATTGCAAGATACTCACATATGTACATATACATACATGTACACAGACATGTATCTATCTCATAAATAAGACTGGGGTAAACATAAAAAAAATAAATAATAAAAAATGAATACAAATAAAAAAATAAAAATGGGTCTAATAACGATACCTCATAGTCTATGAGGAATAAATGGACGAATAAATATAAAGAGCCTAGAACAATGCCTGGCAAATAGTAAGTGCTATGTGTGTGGTTTTTTATTACCATTATTATTTTTTTTTAATTTTTTTTTAATGTTTATTTATTTTTGAGACAGAGAGAGACAGAGCATGAACGGGGGAGGGGCAGAGAGAGAGGGAGACACAGAATCGGAAGCAGGCTCCAGGCTCCGAGCCATCAGCCCAGAGCCCGACGCGGGGCTCGGACTCACGGACCGCGAGATCGTGACCTGAGCCGAAGTCGGACGCTCAACCGACTGAGCCACCCAGGCGCCCCTACCATTATTATTAATAAGGTTGTTTAATTGATCGGAAATGGGGATATTTAATAGTAGAACGCTACTTGTTCCTCATTTTCATGTCAGTTGAATGTCCACTTTTTAAAAAATCTTGGAGCGAAGAACACATAGTGTCTGACAGGACCAATGGCTCATTTCAGAATTGAAGTCAGATTCTCTTCCAAACTGGGTTCTTCATTTTTCTATACTCACTGACCCCTCCCTCCCTCCCTCCTTCTACACTGCTGGCCCCTCCCTCCCTCCTCGATGGGGCCCTCTTCCCCACCCCCACCACGGTCATGTCCTGTCGGGTTAGAAAGCCAGCTTGCCCTCCCTTCCTCTCGTGTTCATCCCTCATTCCCCCCCACATGGTGCCTCCCACCAGTGCCACTGTGTCTCCCACTTGATCTCCCATCCAGTGCCATCCTCCTTCCTGCCCACCAGTGCCAGATGAATCCTCCAAAATACTGAGGGGGAAACTAACAGCCGAGCCTACTCATTCAGAGACTCCGTACTTGTGAATTTGTCTGCTCGCTAAAATGCCTGCGTAGCCCCCACATCCGTATTCTCTCGACGCTTCTTCAGTCATTCTTGGACCCGCGCAGAGCTAATGCCGACTCCACCCGCTGGCACGTTCCCAGCTGAGATGGGACCAGACAACACCTGCCTTCATGTTTCAGTTCTCACTGGGTAAACAAGCAAGTGTCCATTTCGTGGTCTCTTCAGTGCCATGATTTTCTTATGTTTGTGCTTTTTTTTTTTTTTTTTTTTTTTTTTGGTGAGTTTGCTATTTAAGTTGGCCCCAGACATAGTCCTGAAGTGCTGTCCGGTGCCCCTAAGTGGAAGAAGGCTGTGATGTGCCTGATGCAGCAAATACATGCATTAGATAAGCTTCGTCCAGACATGAGTGATTGTGCTTTTGGCTGTGAGGTCCGTATGAATGAATCGACGGCATATATTAAAGTATCTCTAAACATATACACTCATAAAACAAGGTTATGTATTGATCAGTTGATAAAAATGTGACCAGAGACTCGCAGGAACCTACCCTTGTATTTCCCATAGGGCAATGATTCGGTATTTGCTGATTCAGCAATGGTGGCGACTTTCTAGAACCTGAGTACCGTGAATAATGAGAATCAGCTGTACACATACACATCCGGAGACTTTCCTGAATATTTGGTTCTCCGTTTCATTTGCATGATAGTGATCTACACAACCTGGCCCCGTTTCCCACTCCTAGCTTGTCTCCTAATACTCTGCCACAAAGTCTCTGTTCCAATCAAATCACATTTTTTTTTTCCTGCCCAGATTTCAGCCACTGCTCTTCCCCCTACTTCCATCTCCACACCTGTGAGGAATCCACCCAGGTGCAAGCAGAAAGACAGGCACATGACCCACACCTGGCCAATCATGACACCCCCCCCCCCCCCCCTGCCCCTTGCCTCCAGGACACATGTGGGTGGTTGACAGACTGGCTCCATGCAATTATTCCCTGAGATCTTCCACCCTCAATTAGGAAGAGTTAGTTTATCATTTCTTGGAGGATCCTCAAACTGGATGATAGAGGCTTGGAGTTTCTAGCTGCCAGGCTCCCCACTGCATAAGTGACACACATTTACAATAGAAGATAATGAGGCCAACAACAGAGAGGAGCAGAGACAGAAGGAAAGGGAAAGAGCTGATAATCTGATGCTGTCATTTTGCACCCCCACCTAGATCCCGTCGTGCCTGAGGCCAGCCATGCCGCTGTCTTTCCAAGTTATATAACCCGACACGACTGCTTTCTTATTTAAACTTCTCCGGATTGAATTTCTGTCTCTTGAGATCAGCAGTCCTGAATAATACACCCAGACACTTTTGATCTATCTGGAATGCACTCTAGCACTCTCCTCTAACTCACGAGTTTGTCCCTAACTTGGATTTCTTTTTTTGTGCAAAATTTAGTGTACCTGGACTTCCTTCTGTAAATCGCCTCTGCGAGATTTTTCAGTTCAGGCCTATTCCTATCTTGGATCGGTGGTAAAAGAGGAAACTGGGAACTGGGAAGATGGAAAGGAAGGGAGGAAAACAGGAGTAGCAATTTTGCAGGGCAGCCCAAGAGGGAGAAGGGAAGCAGCGACAGGTAACACAGCCCTTAGAGCTGCACCTCCATGGGTCATGTGTGATCCACTGAGCCAGGTCTTAAAACGTGCTGTGAACTAACCCTATGCAGTCTTGTTTATGGAGGGCCCATCCTCATGGAGACACCATTTCCTCACCTCTGTCCATCCGTCTTTGCTCTGTCCATGGCCCTCCACCTGGAACACCCTTTCCCCAATCTTTGCTTGGCTGTGCATCCTGTTCTTAGGTCTTTCATCCTCTCTGCCAGGAATCCCCTAAACCGGGCCTTCGTCAGGGTTAAGTTTGAGGAAAGAGCTTGAGAAATACTAGGTCAAATAAGGTTACCCCTAATTTTTCCTTCTTAAACATCCAAGTGATCCTGGATAGTGGCAGCCAACAGCATGAAGTCATAAAAGCAAAAATAAATGCGTGTTTGAATAAGCAGCAAGACACTGAAGAGAGCATCTTGACATGATCAACAGGGCAACATCAGTTTCTTAGTGTCTCATTCAGATTGATGGGGGAGAGAAAGAATTTCTTTTCTAGCCAACCAGAGATGGCAAATGGAAATTAGCCTTTCCTAATGTAAGCTGCATAGACTAAAGGTTGCGAAGACGTAAGGTCTATGTTCAGCTTACACGTGGTCGTGAATCTAGCTCTTAGCATAATGCTAAGCACACAGTGGAAATTCAGTAAACATTTGCTGGATTAATAAACATTAACCCTCTTTACTATAATATTTTAGAAGAAAGTACAGAACACAAAAATGGCACAAAACGAAGTAGCCACGAGGTAGGGAGTCTGGTCGAGAAGGGTTTTATTGATGTGTCTATAGGACCTGAATCTTAAAAAAAAAAAAAAAAAGGAATAGATCTTTTCTAGGAATTCTAGGCAGGAGGGATCCACTAGCAAATTCACTGCATTGCAGAACCACAAGTGATGCGTTGAAATGTGGAATATAGTCAGGGGATTCATACAAGGTGATGCTGATGAAGGTCACTGGCTGGGGGACTGCACGTGCCACATCCAGCTTTTTGACTATGGACACCCTTTAAAGGATTTGGTGGGGGAAAAGAGAGAGAGAGAGAGAGGGCCATCATATTCACATTAGCATTTTAGTAAGAAGCCCTTGGCTGCCACGTTTGAGGGTAGCCTGGATTGGTTCAAGCATGGAGGCAGAGAGTCATGAGATTTCATCTTGATCCTCAAGAGCACAGTGGAGACGAAGGGGATGGCAAGAGTCGTTATGGAAGTGAAATTCATCGAATTTGGTCATGCAGGCAGCGTCTTGATGAGAGAGAGGTAAATGACTCAACCGGTGCCACCAAAATAAGGAACGCGGGAGGAAGTATTTGTAAGAAAAGACGATGAGAGCGATTTTTTTCATAGTTGATGGTAACATGGTGGATTACCCAGATGAGTATGCGGAGTAAGCAGCTGGCTAATTTACTAAGACTCGGGAGATCAGGAGTGAAAATACAGATTTTGACTCAGCAGCATTAAAGCTATGGATGAGATTACCTGGAGGAGAAGAGAAGTCAGCTAAGGACGGAGCTTTAACACTGAAGCACAAGTCAAGGCAGAGTAACGGTTATGTCCCCGCATTTGCATGTTCTTTATACTTTTGCGGGGGTTGGTGTATACATCACTGATATTAGTGATATGAACTAAAACAGGCTATTTGAGAATAGGTTACATATTTTCCTTTGTAAGTAATAAAACGCGTTGGCAGTGAGAACAGTTTATCCAACTGGGACTTGGGAAATGACACCTCTTGCAGGACATTGACAGGGATGTGAGTTGGTACCTCCTTCCCGGGGCAGAAACTCTTGGCTGTCTTTTCCCTTGTCCTCAGTAAAAGAACACCTGACTTTTAACTGAACATAAAGGCATCCAAGGAAAAATGACTTACAGTTCCCAGCCTGCCCTGCAGCTAGGTGTAGCCACATGACCAAATTCTGGCCGATAGATGTTGCCCGAGTGGTGAGTTTGACTTCACAGAAGAGTCCCTGGGATTTGACCCTTTTTGTCCCTTTCCCTTTCCTGCTGGCTGGAGTGCAGATTCAATGGCTAGAATTTAAGCAGCCACCTCACACCATGCTGAAGAAGCCGTGTTCTGAAATGGTGGTGCACCAAAATGGAAGGTGCCTGGTCCCCTGGGTCATGGACCGCCTCCTCTTCTGGGTAACCTTCTGTCTCGTGTAAGCCATCTTGTTGGGTGTTCTCTCGAAGTCAGCTGAACCTAATCCTGACAGATCTGCTTCCCAAGGGCAGTTTAGCAATATTTTGTCAAGTAGCGTTGTGTCCTTTACCCTCCTACCACCCCACCTCAGGGAATTTACCTCTAGGAGATAATTACACACATTTGAAATGACACGTAAATGGGATATTCATCACAGCATTATTTATAACAACCCAAAAGTAAAGTGGGGCAAGCTGAAAGTCCTTCAAAAGAAAATTGATGAAGTAGACTATGTATACTTCCGTGTAAGGGAACACCGTGAAGCCACTGAAAATGATGATGTTTTATTTAGACATCACAGGAATACATGTCTGTGACATAGAGTAAAACAAGACTTCACAAATGAGCATGTTAAGTATTATCCCAATTATGTAAAACTAATATATGCACATATGCAAACACACAAATCCATCTGTAAATGTTTGTAGAGTCTGAGTAATGTTTGGAGAATGTAAGATACACTTAATGCTTGAAAATGGGATTTTAGATTTTGGTTTCTTTTTGACTTCCCCTCCATGCTTTGTACCATTGAGTGGCTTTTTTTTTTTTTTTTTTTTTTTTTTTTTTTTTTTTTTAAGGTAGGCTCCGTGTTCGAGGCGCCTGGGTGGCTCAGTCGGTTAAGTGGCTGACTTCGGCTCAGGTCATGATCTCACGGTCCGTGAGTTCGAGCCTCGCATCGGGCTCTGTGCTGACAGCTCAGAGCCTGGAGCCTGTTTCAGATTCTGTGTCTCCCTCTCTCTCTGCCCCTCCCCTGTTCATGCTCTGTCTCTCTCTGTCTCAAAAATTAAAAATGTTAAAAAAAAAAATTTAAAGTAGGCTCCGTGTTCAGTGTGGGGCTTGAACCCACGACTCTGAGATTAAGAGTCGCATGCTCTACCGACTGAGTCAGCCAGGCACCCCCTCTTGTGCTTTGTATTCTTATTTGAACTGTTTACTATCAGCCTTATCACTGTTATAAAAAAACCGTAAAGGTTTTTTTGATGTTTTAAAATGTTCTCTTTAAAAAATTAATACCATTAAGAAAGTAATGTGGAGAATTATTGCCAGCAAACTGTTCAGGAAGGGGTGTGGCCAATATTGCTAAAAGCCAGATAAATGAAAACACGCTCCAGGAAAACTGACTCACCTTTTTTTGTGGTTAGCCCATTGTAGGTGGAGACATCCTAATTGGCAGATTTTTAAGCTTTCTACTGAAAAAATTATTGGAGCTTAGATGATTACCTTAATGGAGAATATATTTCAATTCTTCCATTTTACTTTTTATAGATCTGGGGAGTTGAGATGGGAAAAGGAGATACATTTATGTTTTCAGGGTAAACTTCAGTCATTCAGGATACCTCGTTTTTATTTTTTTGTTAGAAACATATCCACAGTAATTTTTAGTAAGTCTAGCAAGATATTCATTTATGCACACAGTATAAGAACAATGTCACTGAAGATTTGAAAGTTGTTTTTTTTTTTTTTTTTTTTTTTTTTCCCCAGTAGGCTTCATGCCCAGCATGGGGCTTGAACTCATTACCCTGAGATCGAGTCACATACTCTACTGACTGAGCCAGCCAGGTGTCCCTGAAGTTTTGAGTTTTTATTTCTTTTCTTTTATAGATTTTTTTAAATGTTTATTTATTTTTGAGAGAGAAAGGGAGAGAGAGAGAGAGAGAGAGAGAGAGAGAGAGAGAGAGAGGGAGAGGGAGGGAGAATGCGAGTAGGGGAGGAGCAGAGAGAGAGGGAAACACAGAATCCGAAAGCAGGCTCCAGGCTCTGAGCTGTCAGCACAGAGTCAGATGCAGGGCTTGAACCCACAAGTCATGAGCTCATGACCTGAGCCAAAATTGAACGCTTAACCGACTGAGCCACCCAGGCGCACCCCCCCCCCTTTTTTTTTTAAGAGCAAGCAAGCAGGGAGAAAGGGGCAAAAGAAGAAAGGAAACCTTAAACAGGCTCCACACCCAGTGTGGAACCTGACACAGGGCTCAATCCCATGACCTTGGGATCATAACCCACACCCAAATCAAGAGCCAGAGGCACAACTGACTGAACCACCCAGGTGCCCCAAATGTTGAGGTTTTTTTTTTTTTTTTTTTTAATTTTTTTTTTTCAACGTTTTTTATTTTTTATTTTTGGGACAGAGAGAGACAGAGCATGAACGGGGTAGGGGCAGAGAGAGAGGGAGACACAGAATCGGAAACAGGCTCCAGGCTCCGAGCCATCAGCCCAGAGCCTGACGCGGGGCTCGAACTCACGGACCGCGAGATCGTGACCTGGCTGAAGTCGGACGCTTAACCGACTGCGCCACCCAGGCGCCCCAAATGTTGAGTTTTTAAAGATGGGTTCCTACCCCCAGAGCAACTGTGCAGTGTATCTCCCCACCCTAACCTCAGATTATTGATTATATTTTATGTTTTATTTCATTTTATTTTTTGTTACAAAAAGCTTAATTTATTTACAAAGAAATGCAATGCACTTATACAATTCATAGCAGTTAAATGGAAATAAAATAGCGGAGCACCCTGAAGAGGTTAAGGCTAATTTTAATCTATTTATTAAAGGCCTGTTCACTGTAGTATTTCCCAATTTTAAAATTCTAAAACATATCTTTCCTTTTTTTTTTTTTTAAGTTTATTTATTTACCTTGAGAGAGACAGAGATAGCACAAGTGAGGGAGGGGCAGAGAGAGGACAGAGAGAGAATCCCAAGCAGGCTCCATGCAGCCAGCACCTATCCTGACTCAGGGGCTCAAACCCCTGAAGCCGAGAGATCGTGACCTGAGTCGAAACCAAGCATCGGACGCTTAACCAACCGAGCCACCCTGGCACCCCTCTTTTTTTTTTTTTTTTTTTTTTTTTTTAATTTGAAAGATTGCCTCCCAGTCTGCAAACATTTTAGCCCTTTTGTGGAGTTTAATCTTTTTCTCTTTTATGGCCATTTAGGTAACTCTGCAGGAGAATTCCTTCTTCATTTTCATCGAGTTGATTTCCCTAGTACTGGCCCTTACTTAGCATTTCCAAAACGTAGAAAAGCAGCAGGCAGCCATTATTTGGTACCCCCCCACACACTTCTTTTACATCTGGCAGGCCATGAAATCATAAGATGTGGCTGAATTGCAGTCTTAATTTTTAAATTATTTAATATGCTTAAATATGATTAAAGTACTTAATTTTACTTAACAGAAAATAGTCTGCCCATTCACACAACAGTGCTTTTGTGGTATTTTCATAATAAGGATTTCTAGGGGCACCTGGGTGGCTCAGTCGGTTGAGCTTCTGACTTCGGCTCAGGTCATGATCTCGCAGTTCGTGAGTTCGAGCCCCGTGTCAGGCTCTGTGCTGACAGCTCGGAGCCTGGAGCCTGCTCCGGATTCTGTGTCTCCCTCTCTCTGACCCTTTCCTGCTCATGCTCTGTCTCTCTCTGTCTCTCAGAAAATGAATAAACGTTAAAAAAAAAAAAAATTGATAATAAGGATTTCTCAGTTTAGATTTAGATTGCTTGGTATCTCTAGTTTATTCTTTTCTGACTTTTAAATGAAATACATAAATGCATAATGAGTGTACATAGCAAGATATGTTTAAACAGAAACAAATTAACATATATACAAATGTTTATGAATATAAATCTATGAATATAAATTCCAATATAAATATTACTTGAATTTTGTATCTTCCAATGTATAGCTTTATGCAGTTTATATCCCACTTAGGGATGACTTCTTTTTTTAAATGTTGTTTTATTTATTTCCAATCTTACCTTTATCATATACAGATATTTTGTCTGTTTTAAAAATTAAAAATATTTTTTTCTTTTCCAACTTTTATTTATTTTTTTAAATTATCTTCTTTAACGTTTTTATTTATTTTTGACAGAGAGATATAGCACAAACAGGGGGCGGGCAGAGAGAGAGGGAGACACAGAATCCCAAGCAGGCCCCAGGCTCTGAGCTGTCAGCACAGAACCCACGAACCGTGAGATCATGACCTGAGCTGAAGTTGGATGCTTAACCGAATGAGCCACCCACGTGCCCCTCAAATTTTTATTTAAATTCTAGTTCATTCACAATGACTTCTTTTTTATATATTCTTTTTTAAAAAACGTTTATTTAGTTTGAGAGAGCAAGAGCGCATGAGTGGGGGAGGGGCAAAGAGCGAGAATCCCAAGCAAGCTCCATGCTGTCAGTGGGGCTCGCACTCACAAACCTTGAGACCATGACCTGAGCCAAAATCAAGAGTCTGATGCTTAACAGACTGAGCCATGCAGGTGCCCCAACGATGACCTCCAAAGCCTAAAAACCTTATTGTCATTTTCAACAGTATAGTCTACTCGAAAAACCTCTGACCTCTCTTGATTTGATTTCTGCCATTTCCTGGCTGTGTGGTGTGGGATAAGTCAATGCATTAATTTATTCAATGATTCGTTCAACAAGCACTTATTGGTATCAACTCTGTGGCTTTCACCAAGGGTGCTCTTCAGACTAAAAAAAAAAAAAAAAAGTCTCCAACTAAGACTTGGAGGTTGTTTTGGAGGGTAGGGGCGGTCCCAAAAGATAAACAAATAATTATAGTTCAGATAACTCCTGGGCTATTCAGCAGATACCGTGAAGCTTGGGTGGAATTGGAGCCGTAGAAATCCCTTCTGGGATGTGAAGAGGGGATTCTTGGCCATCCCGTGCAAAGACAGGGGGACATTACAAGGCAAGGAATCCTTGGAGAACTTAGCCTTAGAAATATGGGAGGATTCTGAGAAGAGGAGGAATCAAGAGAGGGAATCAAATGCTGCCGAGTATAGTAAAATAAAGATGGGTGTGCCCTTTGATACAAACTTGGGAGGATCCTGGTAACATTTGCAAGATGAATTCAGTGACATGATAGGTGTGAATGGAGAAAGAGGAAATAAGGACAAGGCAAGTGGACAATTTTTCTAAGAAAACTGTTTGTAAAGGGAAGGGTCAGAGGAGGCTCAAACTGTAGGGAAAGCATGCCCAAAGGATTATATGGTTGTTAGAGAGGAGAGGTTTGAATATGTTTAAGGCTAAGAGGAAGAAGCCAATGGAAAAGGAAATGATGGAACAGGAGGAAAGAGACATAGAATAATTGGAGTAACACGAGCTTCCGTGTCAGACCGACGTACATCAGATCTTGTTAGCTCTGTGACCTTGGCCCTCTGAATCTCACCTTCCTCACCGGGAAAATGAAAACCTGATATGTGAATGAAGTTTCGTCACTCGTTCATCAAATTCACTTTCAAGGCAGATGCTGACCATGCAGAGAAGAGAAGACACTTGTCCTTTGCTTGCTGGGATGTTACAGACTGGTGGATGCAGTTGTGAGGAATAGAAATAAATTAGATATTTAGGAGGTCAAAAAATTTTTTGAAGACTTGGTTATTGTTTGGATCTGGGGGAAGAAAGAAAGCTATACAGTAGACAGTGGGGTGGGCATGTTGAACTATTTGGCTCAGTCATACAGAAGTCCTCATTCCATGGTTGAGGGCGTTTCTCTCTCTCAGCAGATGTTAACGAGAACACACGTAGCCCCAATTGCCACCGACAGCCAAGTTGTGACCATACGGGAACCAGGCTTTAGCTGAAGCCAATACTGCCTGAGCTTGAGAAAGCAGAGCAATGGAAAAACCTAGATCGCTGATGACGTACTTGAACCACTGATCACACGCCGTGCCTGGGCCTCCCCTCTCTCCAGACTCCATTGCAGCCTGCTAGTCAGGGTTTGCTGTTAAATGTAGCCAAAAGCATCCTAACAGTTATAGGTTGATCTGAGAATAAAGTGAAATATGTACAGCATCCGGTGTTTCAATGAGGTAAATTTAATTTTTGCTAATTATTGCTATTAATTAATTAACATTGCTACTGATTCCCAGGTTCTTGGACAAATGGTAATACCCATAAGTTGGCAAACTTTATACCGGGCCAGATAGGAGATATTTTAGGCACTGTAGGCCACATATGGTGTGTATGGGTATATTCTTCTTTGTGTTTTGTTTTTTCTTTTTTAAAAATGTAGGAACCATTTTTGCTCAAGCTATGGGCATATTTGGCCTATTGGCTGGAATTTGTGGACCCCTAACAATGCCATTCACTGACACAAGAATCCAGGAAGAGGAGGCTTGGAGAAGATATTGAATTCTGTTTTAAATATATTAAGGTAGCATAGCATATCCAGGTAGAGATGCTCATTAGGCTAAGAGATCTGGGCTGGAGATATAAATGGTGAATCATTAGCACATAGATGGTAGAAACCCAGGGAAGAAGTCAGGGATGGATCGATCACCCAGGAAGACTACCAGTAAGATAAGGAAAAAGCTAAGGAAGAACCTACAGAGAGCCCTGAACTCCAGGATTGGAGTGAAGGTCACAGTCCCACATGAGGTTAACCAGGAACTCGACAAGAAGGAGACCAGACCCTAGTACAGTGGTTTATGTGCTGTGATGGACTTCTGCAAAGGATTCTATAAGCACACACGGAGAGGCATCTAACCAGCCTGAGCTTGAAAAGGGAACTCCAAATGTCATGCGTTAACAGTCTTGTGAGATGCCTGGGAATTAGTCAAGTATCCTAGGCAGAAGGAACAGCCTGTACAAAAGCACAAGGAGAGTAGGAGACAAATACAAGGGCTGGTATGTAGGTAGACGACAATGTAACTTCAGACATAGGCTGGAGAGATAAGGACCGGCCAGATCAGGAATGTTTTATACGCAATGCCAATGCCTTGAGAGGGATGGGGATCCGTGTAAGAGTTTCAGGTAGAGGACTGACACAATCACATTGATGTCTTAGAAGCTTAGAAGCGGCATCCTAGCAGCAGATCTATGAATGATGACTTCTGGGAGGATAGACCGGGGAGGAAGGAGGTGGAGAATGGAAAACCTCTGTACTTGCCCAAGGGGAAAACATTTAAGGTACTTAATCAGTAATGTGCTGGAAAATGTTTTACAGCTAACTGGGGGCGTTGGGGAGGGTAGTGCTGATTTGTGGCAATTGCCAATTTCTGTGTGTAAATATTTCTGTCATGCCCAAACCAAGGCAAGTCGTGGGAATATAGAGAAAGGGTGGATTAAGAGATTTAGGAGTTGAATTGAGACTTGGTGACCAATTGAGTGGCGAATGAAGAAGTAGAGGCTCTTTCAGATTTCTTGTTTTCTGAGCTTGTGACTAGGATTGGCATATCACTGAAATAGGGTGAAGAAATAAGCAAATCTATATGGTCTCTCTCCCTCCCCTGCTAGAATGTCAACTCCATGAGCACAGGGACTTTTAATCATTTCTTATGCTGCTCTATCCCTAGCACACAGAACAAGCACATGGCACATGGTTGACAATAAATATTTGTTGAATGAATGAATGAATGAATGAATGAATGTTTCACAATTAAACCACTAAAGAGATCACTGCTGACTTAAGCAGTGTCCTCTAAGCAGTACGGAGCCAGGCTGCAGTGGGCTGAAAAGTGATGGGATGAGGAATTAGAGATAATGCATAGACTACTGTTGAAAAAGGCTTGTCTGAAGAACCGGAGATATGTTGGACAGCAGCCAACTGGAGGAAAATTTACATTACTTTGTCTCAGGAAGAAAGAATCTTAGCATGGAGCTTGAGGACTGGCCCAGGGGAGTAGATCAGAACTCTGAGACCTAGACCTTGCATAAAAATCACAGGCCCAAATAAAAAGATAAGAGCTGAGCCCACAGGAGAGGGAAGGAGGGAGGGGAGATATGGGGTGTTAAATAACAAAAATTCAACTGAGTAAATTTTAAAGATCTAATAGACTTTACTAATCAATTCATGCATCAGGCAGCATCCCATCTTGCAAGTAAAGAGGAGGTCCAAGGAGCTCTACAAATGGAAGGATTTTACCGGCAGAAGTGGGGCAAGACAATTAGCAAAAGAAAAGAAAGGATTATTTCAGGCAAGGTCACTTTCCCTAGGGGGAGAGCAGGGGGTCTTATTTGATGGATTATCTCATCCTCCTCTGGAGAGGAGGATGGAGAAGGCCCATGTGACAGGTGACCTCCTTTGTGCTGACCAGAAAATGCCTGACTGACTGGTTAAGGTCACATATCTGGGGGATGTTGAAACTGCAGTTAGGTTAAGTAGTGAGTTCTGTTTGGTGACTTGGCTTGGCCTAAGTGACTCCATTTTGGACCTGTGATTTTCTTTTTTTTTTTTTTTTTTTTTTTTAATTTTTTTTTTCAACGTTTTTTATTTATTTTTGGGACAGAGAGAGACAGAGCATGAACGGGGGAGGGGCAGAGAGAGAGGGAGACACAGAATCGGAAACAGGCTCCAGGCTCCGAGCCATCAGCCCAGAGCCTGACGCGGGGCTCGAACTCACGGACCGCGAGATAGTGACCTGGCTGAAGTCGGACGCTTAACCGACTGTGCCACCCAGGCGCCCCTGTGATTTTCTTTTTAACAGGAGATAAGGTGGGTTCTGTCCAAGATCAGAAGTCAGGGAATGGAACCAGAAAAATCTAGATTGTGGATGCTTACGAATGATTTTTGATCGATTCCAATTTAGGTTAAACAGAAAGGACCATGGGTTGCTTGGCCAGCTGTTAAACCTGAGAATGGAAACTTGTATATATTGACAAGAAAACTTGCCAAAGTTTGCATTTGTGGTCATTAATGTAACTCGGGAAAAGAAGTATTTGAATCAACTGTGTTTCATTTAAATTTCTTCAAGAAAATGTTTTTTCTCCCCACGAGAACATTTCATAAATCATTTTAATTACTGTACCTAATATAAATATTTTTAGGCATTATTTTATTTTAAATTATACGTTTAAAAGGTTACGCTATCACACCAGACCGTGGGCCGCACAAAACCTGAAATTTGATTGAGGACTTCTTGAATTTTCGTATCGCGTTTTCCCTTCAAGCTCCGCTTTCCTCCCTTAAGTCAGCTTCATTCAGTGCCTTCGGGGAGTTTCCCAAGATCAGGCTTTGAGATGTAAGGCCCCAGGATTTTAAATTTCAAAAGCCCGAACTGGGTGGGGGTTGGGCGCCTAAAAGTTTTGGCGTGTAAGATGGCTCCTCTCTCTATTCTCTAATCGAGAAAACCTTCCAGGTTGCAGAGGGAAGAGAGGTTCAGGGAGGAGGGAAAGAGGAGTTAGATGCTGCTGGTTCACCTGAAGAGTCCTTGACCATTTCCTTCCAAGGTGGTTTGGGGATGAAAACCCCAGTGGACTCCCCAGGTAGACTGAAGTTCCCAGAGCTGAACAGACCTTCGCCCCTTCTCCTCCCCACCAGGTGAGGCAGGTGAATAGGAGTCTGCTAAGGGGTCTCGGGTGCCCTCCTACCCCAGCAGGTGGCCAAAGAAGGCGGTGTCTGGACACTCTGTCTCCTGCAGGACTCAGGTGTCACAGGGCACCTCCTTCTGCGGGCCACTAGTGGGAGGAAATGTTGCCAAAAGAGGACCAAGAGGAGACCGCTGCAGCCCTTACCTGTGACCTGTTCCATGATAACCCAGAACTGATGGGATGGAGGGCAGCTCACCCGTTGCTGGCTCGTACGTGGCACAGAGGACTCCCCACTCCTCAGAAACTTGGACTCAGCCTCAGTAGAGAGGAAAGAGGTGCCAAAGGGACTGAGATTAGATTTAGGAAACATGTTTTCTTCGGGTTGGGATGGAGAGAGAAACTTACCAGAAAAATTTTATTTCTTGCACACACGTGTTAAGCCAGTGAGTGTCCTATTTACTACAATATCATAACAATATAGATTCTAAGTAGTTAAAGCCATATATTCATTTTACAAGTCACATAAGTAGTTGTTTTATATTACTTTGTGTTCATATTCTAGCTCTACAGATATGATCTTCTTAAATAAGACTTAGTCACTTTTTATCCCGCCCTCTTCCATGAACAAACAGTTGGCCGGCCTCCCTCAGAGGAGGGACACAGTAAATATTTATTTGACTGATAAATGTCTTGACTCACGTAAATGGATATGTGACCACCACTATAGACCCTTTGAAGATCTGATTCAAATCTCTTGGGAAGTTTGAGCATATATTGAGGGCTAAGTGTTTTCCAGAGAGAATAGAGAACATTTGTTAACCCGGCGGGTCATTTGAATGGCGGACAAATAAGATCTTTTACTAACTGTTAATGATGCAAAGAAAGTGACTCAAACTAAGTCGTGAAGAACGAGTTTTTCGGGAGGACAAGGCAGGGGAGGACACTCTAGGCATCGGACATGCGTATGCAAATCCATGGCGGTATAATCCAAACATGGCACTTGTACACAACTCACTGGGGTAGTGATGAGAAATGACACTGGCCAGCGAGACGGGATGATGATCATCCGGAGGCCAATTTCTCATTGCGTTTGCTAGCAACTTCCAGGTGGAAGACGCACTCGGCTCCAGACAAGGTCTTCTAAGGGGCTGGCTATTAGAAAGCATCCAGACATGAAAACAAATACGTGAGTGAATATCAAAGCACTTGAAGAACATGTCCATGATTGCTTTTTGGCTCTTCTTCTCCCTTACAATCTGCAATTTAGGAGGAAAGTCCGTTCGATGTAACCCTGGGGTTATGCGATACGATACAGGTAGAATTTGTCTCCAGTGAACAACTCAGCTTTAGGGTAGGTTGCTGGAAAAGGATTTTCCTTACCAACCTGTTGGTTGGGAAGGGCTACATGGGGCATGTCGGGTGAGAAGCAAAGCAGTTTACTGGCTCCTGTGTCTTACCGCCTGGCTTCGCAAGGGCTCAGATGACACCTGCTCCAATCACCCGATTTAAATGGAACCCCTGTCCTTGCTCAGTACTCCTTGTCTGGCTTTCCTAGTTTGTTTTTCTTCACAGCATTTACCTAATGTTCTAACACACTATGAAATATATTTACTTGTTTTGCTTACTTACCCCATACCCCATAAACGTAAGCTCCACGGGCACAGGGCTTTGTCAGTTTTGCTAGAACAACACAACGCCCTCTGTGCTTGTGGCCTGTGAAGGGAATGAAATGCTATGACATCTCGGCACATCAGTCACACCCCCACCCAGAGTAAGTGAAAGACCCATCCAATGTCACATAGTCATGATTTGCAGATTAACACCTTCAGGTTTATAAACACCACCGCTTCCTTGCATATCGTGGACGTTGAAAAGTTAAGGCTTTTCATCATTCCAATAAGGCAAGATGTTGAACAGATTTAGAGGCTTTGGGGTCAGGCAGACCTGGACTCAAATCCCACTGAGCAGTGAATGAGTTAGAGCCAGTTTTTCATCTGTAAAATGTACGACGGCACTAACCTCCCTTGTTGTAAAGATTAAGTAGGATTAAGTCCAAAGAACACGGCATGTGACTCATGGTGGGCCCTTAAAAACCTGTTATTATTTTATCATAATCATTTTGGGAGCTGTATTAGTCTGCTAGGGCCGCCATAACAAAATACCACAAGTTGGGTGGCTTCAACAACAGAAATTTATTTTCTCATAGTTTTGAAGGGTAGAAGCCCAAGATCAAAGGCTTGGTGGGCTTGGTTTCCCCTGAGGCCTCTCTCCTGGGCTTGCAATGGCCACCTTCTCACTGTGGCCCCTTGTGGTCTTTCTTCTGAAAGTGCACATCCCCATTGTCTCTTCCTCTTCTCATAAGGATGTCAGTCATGGGACACCTGGGTGGCTCAGTCAGTTAAGCGTCCGACTCTTGATTTCAGCTCAGGTCATAATCAGTTCATGAGTTGGAGCCCCGTGTTGGGCTCTGTGCTGACAGCATGGAGCCTGCTTGGGATTTTCTGTCTCCCTTTCTCTCTCTTTCTCTCTGATCCTCTCCAGTTGTGCTCTGTCTGTCTGTCTCTCTCTCTCTCTCTCTCAAAATAAATAAACATTAAAAATATATATATATCAATCATATTGGATTAGGACCCACTCATAAGATCTCATTTACCTGTTTAACCTTTACCCTTTCTTTTTTTTTTATTTTTTTTTTTAAATTTTTTTTTTCAACGTTTTTTATTTATTTTTGGGACAGAGAGAGACAGAGCATGAACGGGGGAGGGGCAGAGAGAGAGGGAGACACAGAATCTGAAACAGGCTCCAGGCTCCGAGCCATCAGCCCAGAGCCTGACGCGGGGCTCGAACTCACAGACCGCGAGATCGTGACCTGGCTGAAGTCGGACGCTTAACCGACTGCGCCACCCAGGCGCCCCTAACCTTTACCCTTTCAAAGGCCCTGTCCCCAAATACAACTACACTGGGGGTTAGGGCTGCAGCATAGGAATATCAGAGGGACACAATTCAGTCCATAACGGAAGGTGAGGAAGGTTTGCACAAAGTACCTCCAGTTTTGATATATTTAATAATTAAATTCTATTTAATTCCCAGAAACACACGTACTTTAGTGGGTCTTTTTTGACTCGCAGATAGGGGCTGAGAAGGGAATAGATGGAAATATTCAGTAGCAGGTGTTCATCTTACAAACAAGAAGAAAGAAACCATAAGGAAGAGGGAAACACGACATGTGGAGAGAGCCTGGGAGGGGGCACACAAGTAAAACCAGGAAGTGGCCCCTTCCCGAGTGGTTGGACCCTACCTGGGGCTGCATTTGCAGAAGCAGTAATATCGAATGGGTGAGGAACAAGAGGAAATACAGTTAGTAGCTGCTGTTGACAGAGAGGTGAGAGAGAGAGAAAGAGAGAAGGAGACTGTGTTTCTGATAAGGAAATGTTTATCTCATCAAGAGAGAAACTGTCAGTTTCTCTGGGTCCATACTGTTCCATCATTCCGTGCCAGGGAATTAGGCACATGTACCGCTAACTAGACCTCCAGGAAACTTGGGGAAATTTTAAGTTTTCTGCCAGTAGATTACTATCTTGTTACCAGAAGGAAAAGCAAAAGCATCTTCGAGTTGTAAATAGTAATTTTTATGGAGAAGCAGGTTGTGAGTTAGCGGCATGTGCATCCCGAGACGGGCTCCGTGAAGCGGGGCCGTAGACACCTGGGCCTTCTACCTGCTCGGTCACTTTTCCTGCCCTTATCTGAGAAGGTTTTGGAGAGATTCTATTCTTTTTTCTGGGCATTGTTCCAGAAGATAATATTGTGCTAATACAAAGGTAAAAAAAAAAAAAAAAAAAAAGCAATTGCAGCTGTGTTCAGACCTTCTTCTTCTTTTTTTTTTTTTTGCTTTGATCTTACTGTTTATAGAGTACTTTGGATTTCTTTGAGATTTTTAGCACACCCATCTGGCAAACACACTTACTGTTTTGGGGTCAGGCCTCTGCAAAGCGTGTGTTAGAACTGACTGGCGTGGCCCTGCCTCACACTGTCTTTCTGCACTTGGGGACGAGCCCACCATCTCCAGCCTGAGAAAATTGCGGGTTTCATCAAGTTCTCCGACAAGCGCTGCAAGAGAGGATCTGCGCTGCTTCTAAACCTGGGGAGCTGCGTCTGTGTTTTTAACCTCTTATGGAAACACATTCCAGTGATGATTTTATAGGATAGAAACACAAAACCGTATCTGGTGCTCTGCTAAGCACATTTACATGTACCGTTTCATTTTAATCCTCCCAGAAGTTGTGATGGATATGAGCAAGCAGGCAGAGACTATGAGACCTGCCCAAGGTCACCCTGGTACTAAATCTCAGCACTGGAATGTCCCTCTGGGTCCAAAATAGCTGCTTGAACACCCTTGAAACCCCATTTGTGCCTTCACAGTGTAGGACCACAGTCAGTCAGTGACGTCCCATCCACTTTGCTGTGACATGTTTTATCCTCTTATTGCTGCCTTTTTTTTTTTTTTAATTAAGTAATTTCTAAGACCAACGTGGGGTTTGAACTCATGACCTCGAGATCAAGAGTCACATGCTCTACCAACTGAGCCAGCCAGGTTCCCTATCCTCTTACTGCTTATATGACTTGTTCTTCCGGTATCATAAGTATGTGCGATTTTGCCCCTGTTTTCTTTTGGAAAGATTTTTATCATTAGCCTGTGTAGTTTTCTTGCATATCCTCCTTCTTTTGTGCAAAATCTTGTGGAAGTTTTGCTTTCAGAAAATCTTCCTAATGTTGTATAGTGTCTGGGGTATAAATGCCCACGTTTTTATGCATGGTAAGGAGAAAATTACAGTCGTCACGAATTCTGTAGGACCTCCAATTTGCTTTATTGTAATAGAATGTTTTTCTAGAAAGAATATTGCTTAAAGCTGCATTTCTGGATCTCACAACTTAGGAGGAGGAAACAAAACTAATAGCTACAACCTCTATAGTGAGTTATCAAGTTAAAATAATAGCTTCTAATGAGTCAGAATCTGGAGTTCTGATTCCAGGATTTCAGTGTGAAAATAAGGATGATATTAAAAACATGTATAATCAAAAAATAAATCCAGAGAACACACTAGTGGTTGCCAGAGGGGAAGAGGGTGAAGGGATGGGTGAAACAGGTGAAGGGGATTAAGAGGTAAAAAAAAACCAGTATTGGTGCGCCTGAGTGACTCAGTCAGTTAAGTGCCTGACTTGATTTCGGCTCACGGTTTTGTGGGTTCGAGCCCCACATTGGGCTCTGTGCTGACAGTGCAGAGCCTGCTTGGGATTCTCCCTCTGTCTCTCTCTCTGCCCCTCCCCCACAGCGCTGTCTTTGTCTCTCTCTAAATAAATAAATTTAAAAAAATAATAATAAAAAGAAAAATACGTCCAGTATTAAAATAAATGAGTCACAGAGATGAAAAGCACAGCATAGGGAATATAGTCAATAATATTGAAATATCGTTGCATGGTGACAGATGGTAACAGCACTCGATGAGCATTGCATAACGTACAAAATTGTGCTGTGTTTTGCACCTAAAACTGATATAACATTGGATGTCAACTGCCTTTCAATAATAAATAATAATAAAAAGCATGCATAATCATGCTCAGTGTGATACTATCCTTGGTCCATTTTCATTTAGAAAATGGTATTTAAAAAAATTTTTTTTTAATGTTTATTTATATTTGAGAGAGAGAGAGACAGAGCTTGAGCAGGAGAGGCAGAGAGAGGGAGACACCCCACTTATCAAGGTACGATTTTTAAAAAAAATTTTTAAGTTTATTTATTTTGAGAGAGACAGAGTGAATGGGGGAAGAGTAGAGAGAGGGGGTGCGAGACAGAGAATTCCAAGGAGGCTCCACGCTGCCAGTGCAAAGCCCAATGCGGGGCTCAAACCCGCAAAACTGTAAGATCATGACCTGAGCCAAAACCAAGAGTCAGACGCTTAACCAGCTGAGCCACCCAGGCGCCCCAATGTATGCTTTTAATATAGTAAAAATCACCCTGTATAGGTTTCATGAGCTTGACAAGTGAAATACCAGTGCCATAGTAAAGATAGAGAATATCTTTATCAACCCAAGATCTCCCTCATGTCCCTTTCTGGTCACATTCCCCTCTCCCATCCCCATCCCTTTAGTACCACTCATCTGATTTCTGTTTTGCCTTTTCCAACATGTCCTAAATGGGATTAGACAGTCTGTAGCCTTTTATGTCCAGCTTCTTTCACTTAACATAATTCTTTTGAGATTCAACCATGTGATTGCACATATCAGCAGTTCCTTTTATTGCTGAGTAATATTTAGTCATATGGATGTATTTATCTATCATAAAATGATAGATAGTTTGGTTGTTTCCAAGTTAGAGCTGTTACAGATAAAGTTGCTTTAAACATTTCCATGTTTCCAAGTTTTTTATATTTATAGAGTCATATTTATCAATCTTCTCTTTCCTGACTTTTGGGTTTTTTAAATTTTTATTTTTAATTTTTTTAAATGTTTATTTTTGAGAGAGAAAGAGAGAGAGAGAGAGAGACACAGAATGAGCAGAGGAGGGGCAGAGAGAGGGAGACAGAATCCCAAGCAGGCTCAAGGCTCTGTGCTGTCAGCACAGAATCCCATGCGGGTCTCAAACCCATGAGCTGTGAAATCTTGACCTGAGCTGAAGTCAGATGCTTAACCAACTGAGCCACCCAGGCGCCCCTGGTTTTTGGGTTTTTAACATAGTTGGAAAGATAATAAAAAATTTACCAGGTTTCCTTTTCGTACTTTTATGGTCTCATTTTTAGCATGTAGATCTTTGATCTGTTTGGAGTTTATCTTGGTCGTTAGGCATAAATCAATTTTTTTTTTTTCTCCAAATGGCCACTCAGTTGTCCCCAGATTCCTAAATCAATCTTTTTAATCTGATTTAGGAAACTGTTTTATAATTATTTGTAATTATTTATAATTTATAATTTAATACAAATATTTTAATTTATTACAGTTATTTGTGTTTATCACTGCTATTCAATTAAAGCTAAAAATTAAGAACCTATTTTTCTTTAAAATTTCTTTATTTATAATCTCTACACCCAATGTGGGGCTTGAACTCACAACCCTGAGATTAAGAGTCGCAAGTTCCACCAACTGAGCCAGCCAGATGCCCTTAAAACCTATTTTTCTTTAAACTTTCAAATACAAACCTAGTAAATTCAAATATAAATCAAATACTTATGAATGAAAATTAAAAACACTGAGTTCCATTATCCTTTGATAAACATTTAATGAGCTACTTACAGTTAACAAATTATAATCTCTTAAACTTTTAAGCACTATTTACAAACTTAATCAGATTATCTTAGAAATTATTAATTAAAGCCATGGAACTTATAAATTTAACAAAATTAAATTCTCTTAAATGTAAATACCATTTGCAACTTAATTAAATCATCTTAAGCATTTCAAACTATACCACACATTTAATGTCTTTTATTTTCTCAAGCATTTCTAAATTCTAAAGAGACATAATTACAAATCTAACAAAATCAAACCAAGTGTTTGAAAAACTGTAATGAAACAAATGTAAAAATATAGATCAAACTCTTTTAAACTTTTAGATATTTTAAAATCATTATAAACTTAATAGATATTCCTAAGTTTAAATATTGACTACCAACTCAATCATTTATATTATCCTATGTGTTTAAATTAAATTAAGAAATATATATATCAGATTCTCTGTAGCATTGTAAACATCTTAAGAATACACTAAGTACAGCTTCTAGTTAAAAAACTGTTATATACCTTCCCTCCCTCGGGCAACACCACTAAAATGACGATTACAGGGTTTTCCTAAAGCATAAACCCACAAAGACAAAGAGAATAGGAAAGGCAACAATTTTGCGTGCTAGAAGTTGGATGACCTACTAGAAGCTGATTTAACAGCCCTGACAAAGCTAAAATCTAAGCTCGTGGTGGGCAAGTGGGGAAGCCATCAGATTTGTGCCCCAGAGTCTCAGAGCAGCAAAGCTCAAGAATGGGTAGGAGTGGGTTTTGTTTTTTTTTAATGTTTATTTATTTTTGACAGAGAGAGAGACAGAGCATGAGCAGGGGAAGGGCAGAGAGAGAGGGAGACACAGAATCCGAAGCAGGCTCCAGGCTCTGAGCTGTCAGCACAGAGCCCGACGTGGGGCTCGAACTCCTAGACCTCGAGATCATGACCTGAGCCGAAGTCGGACGCTCAACCGGCTGAGCCACCCAGGTGTCCCAGGAGTGGGTTCTTTTGAAAGCAAGGGTAAAGAAGGACCTGGCAACAGTAGGAATGATTGGAATTCTGTTTGAGATGTTACAACCACCTTCTTCATATCCTCCCCTCCTCTGCACAACCAACAACAGTTTTGCTTCACCCCCCAGAAGACTGGAAGTTTGGTCTCTGGAGGAGTATGTATGGCCTCAGGCCCCCAGGCCACTGGGACAGAGGGACTCAGTGTTAAATATGGCAAGAGATTAAATGAAAATCCAAATACTGATTTAGGAAACTCACTCTGACTCTCCCAAGGCTAGGAGGGAAAAAACTAGAAGATTCTTCCCTGGAGAATCAGACCAGGCCAAGTAACGAGATCAAAAGGTATTAATAGTCAGGATCCTCTAACCAGAGAGCCCCAGCAGGTCACCCTATAAAGAAGTCTTCCTCTGAACAAGCCCTGCTCAAATGCCAGAACTTCCGATCAGCTTCCTAGCACCCCACTCCTGAATACCCATGCACATCTAAGAATTATCAGGCTTTTGAGGAAAGGCAAATCAAATCATCAACACCACCATGAACAACAAAATCCAGGAAATATAATTTTGGAAAAAGTAAAGAATGCACACAGACAGAGCAAAATACTTATCAGTAATGTTCTCAGCAGGATAAGAAGAGGTTTTGTATCCATGAAACAAGAATAGAACACAATAAAAAAAGTAACATTCAGAAAAAGTTAAACACCTTTTAGAAAATAAAAAATATGATAGGAAAAAAATGAAAAACTCAACAGAAGGGTTGGAATATAAAATTGAGGAAATCTCCTAGAGAAAAAGAACCAAAGATAAGAGATGGAAAACAGGGAAAAAATAAAAGAATTAGATCAGGACATCCAATACCTGAAAAAAAGGAATTCCTGAGAAACATTGTACAAAAAAATGTCCTAAACCTGAAGTGTACCCAAATTAAAAGCTCTTACTGAGTGCCCTACATAATGAATGATTAAAGAGTCATATCAGTGATCTCAAGCAAGGTCCACTGAGGAGACAGAAACCATACTGTTATTTTACCAAGGACAATTTATAATAAAGAATTGTTAATGAATAGAAGATGGTTAACAACTTAAAAGGAGCAAAAGGGGGCAAAAACCCGTGCACAAATGTTTACAGAAACTTTATCCTTAAGAGCCAGAAACTGAAAACAACTCAGAAGCCCAAGCATGAGAGCAGCAGCTTGGAAGAAAATCCAGAAGCTACAAGGAAGTAGGGGTGAATCTGAGACGTTTACAGCCCTCCCAAAGTAGAAATCAAAAGGAAGCCGGCTCTACAGAACTGCAAAGCCAGCTGAAGAGTTCAGTACTGTATTGCTGTTATCACCATGTTCTTGATGTCATGGAGGACGATATTCTGAGTCAGACGTTGAAACTCTCATTCAAAGAATGATCCAGAAGACTCAGATTCTGAATACGGGGGAGTTTCAGGAATACCTTCATTTGTTTATTCCACTTCTATTTTCCTTTTTTAAGTATACACACGGGCAATATAACTTTATTATATTTAGCAAAATACAGAGACCCCTGGGTGGTTTAGTTGGTTAAGCGACCGACTCTAGATTTCAGCTCAGGTCATGATGTCATGGTTCATGAGATCGAGCCCCACATCAGGCACTGTGCTGCCAGTGTGGAGCCTGCTTGGGATTCTCTCTCTACCTCTGTCTCTTCCTCTCCCCTGCTTATGTGCCTGCATTCTCTCTTTTTCTCTCTCAAAAATAAATATTTAAAAAATTAATAAAAATAAAAATTAAAAAAAATACATATATTGTGTCAATATAATCTATAAAATTAATGAAGTAATTCAAATGCTAAGAAAAACATAATAAAGTACATGTCTAGTGAAGAACAAAAGAGACTTTCAATAAATATAAGTGATTAAAAAAACATTGTACTTCGATTTTTTTGGACAGAGCTATTTCTACATGACACATAAAATAATACCGTGGCATACAATGGCTGGTGTATTCGATCTGATGAAATATGGTATTATTTCACATAAACACATCCAACGGAAAAGAGGTTCCCAACACAGTGACAGTGCTCTGGCTCCTCCTCTCCACAACTTATTGCTTCTGTGTCCTCCAGGTGACCGCTGTCATCTCAACCTGGCTCCCCTCTTAGTCACAAAATGGCTACAGTAACTCCAGCAGTCACATCAAAGCACAACGGCCGGTGTCCAAAAAGGGGATGTGTTTCTCTGTATAAGTGATAAAATCTTCTGGAAGCTTCTGCTGACTTCTGGTGTCTCATTGGCCAAAATTTTATCACATGCCCATGCCCATACCAATCACTGGTGAGGGTATGGAGGGAACTACCGGAAATGACTTAGACCAATCATGTCCTGCCTTCTGGAGCTAGAGATGAGGCCTGCAATCTGTGCGTAAGCTATGCAGAAGAGAGAGTTTGCTGGACAAATCAGGGCTCCTCTAGAAAAGGCAGGTGGGTGGCAACCAACAAAGACTGCTATCAATTCCTAATCACATTCATCGTGTTTGAAATTTACTACTTAAAAAAAATTTTAATGTTTATTTTTGAAAGAGACACACACACACACAGAGCAAGTGGGGGAGGGGCAGAGATAGAGGGAGACGCAGAATCCCAAGCAGACTCCAGGCTCTGAGCTGTCAGCACAGAGCCCGATGCAGAGCTTGAATTCACCAACCGTGATGTGACCTGAGCTGAAGTCTGGTGCTTAACAGACTGAGCCACCCAGGTGCCCCTGAAATTTACTAATTTGATTCTCCAAGGGCAACTTCATTTGTGAATTCTTGAAGGAAAGAACTATTTCAACACAATCCTTGTTAATTTCAGTTTATTCCATCCTTATTTCAACCTCAGACTCCTCTCCATTTTAAATAATGTTGCTTTTATTCCTAAGGTTTTAATTCCTAGTGATTACTACCATCCCAGAGTGAAAATTTGGATGGCTGAAAATCTAAGTTTTGCTGTGTTTATACAAATTGAACCAAACATAGAGAGAGGAACACATATTTGATGTTGTAAATTTGCACCAAAAACATATCAGAATTATGGGCTATTTTAAATAAGGTGAAATAAGATAAATTATCTTCATAGTTCATCTAAAAAAATAACACCTTTCTACCTTTTGGAAAACCAGTGCTTTGTGAGTTTTTGAGTGGTATCGAAAGGTAAAGTTACATGCGGAGTTTACCTAGCAGTCCTAACTTCTCCATTTCTCAGTAGGCTGTTCAGATAACAAAATCCTTCTTCACCTAATAACAGATCTGATTCCCAAGCTCTCCATGGCACAGAATCTCAAACCCCACTCTGTGAAATCCCCTAATTATACATGATGTCCAAAGCGGGGAGAAACTTGATCTGTTAGAACAACAATAGTCTGCAAGACAAAGCAGAGACAGCCGTGTGCTCACTTACAAAACTATTTCCTAGACAGACGCTGAGAAAGATTTGGAATCTCCCACTGGCTGTGTGGTATCTGGCAAGTTACTCTAACCCTTCCTAAGTAACTTTGTTTTTAACTAGATAGATGACAGATAGATGATTCTTCTTAATTATGCTGTTGAAGAACTACAGCAAAGAGCATGCAATTCTTAATGATTACGGAAGATTAAAAAAAAAAATCGAACATCAGGTCAGAGTGAAAACTGAAATAAATTATGTCTTGTGAAGAATCCGATCAGGAAAGCAAACCTCGCTGCTTAAGAGCGAATATTGTTAGCTAGCTGATGAGAAAGATGTTTGGGATTTGGGGCTGAGTTGGTTTTTATGGATATGAAGGACTGGCCAGCAGGTGAACAAGAGGAGAAGGGAGAAAGAGGCAAGGACTCACCTCTATGGGGCACACTCCATATCTGGCATCGGGCTGGGGGCTTTGGATTTCTCCCGTGTCATCCCTCCAAGAGTCATCATCATTATTTCCATTTTGGAGATGAGGAAACCGAGGCCAAAAAGATGAAGACATTTGCCCAAGGTATCTGATAGAAAACAAGGTTTCAACCCAGACCCATCCAATCGCAGAGTCTCTGCTTTTCTCCCATTAGTAGGATTTCTCAGCCAGTGTAGTTGTGGGAGCACAGTCTCAACCCTGGGGGAGGGCGGGGGTGTGCATTGTCCAAATATACTCAGATGCTGAGATGCCCAGCTGGGCCCACTTTTTTTTCCCGTGTCCCCTCAAGGGCTGCCTAGTGAGTTGCTGTCCCAGTGGTGGAAAGGACCTAATGTTTAGGGGCCTTCACCAGATGAACGACAAATGCCTCCTCATCTTGCCTTCGTAACCGGTGAAGGAGAGATGCCAGGGGGTTAATGAGAAATCTTTGACCTCTCTTTTCAAAGTAAGCTCAGGGGCACGTGGGTGGCTCCATTGGTTGAGCGTCCGACTCTTGATTTCAGCTCAGGTCATGATCTCGAGGTTCATGAGATCATGACAGGCTCACAGTGCAGAGCCTGCTTGAGGTTCTCTCTCTCCCTCTCTCTGCCCTGTCCCCCCTGCTTTCCCTCTCTCTCAAAATAAATAAGCATTAAAACAACAACGACAACAAAGTAAGCTCAATGTCCAAGTTTATTACAAAGATATACTGGAAATATATAGAAGTCTAAAAATATGCTACATATAAATTAAAATGTTAAAGAATTCTGCCAGCGATCACGTGTTTTCTACTAAGCTATCACATCCTGGTGCGTATCCTCTGAGGAGGCTGCCTGCCCATCCTTCCTGGAGCGGGTATGAGGCCCGGTACGAGAAGTAGACGGGGCGACACCAGAAGATTCCCCGAGCCGCAGAAACAGAGGCGAGTTATCTCAGCTGTCCACTGTGGGTTTCTCCATTCATAAAAAGACAGTCGTGTACTGCTCACAGGCAGTCGGGAGATTCGGGGGACCCGGGGAGAGGACAGTGAAGCCCATGTGACAGCCACATCTCAACTTGCAAAAACCAGCGTAAGCCCCTCAGCAGCTTTTCTTGCATGTTCGTTAACAAAACATGCACGGTTAATAAGAACAAGATGCTTAAAACAATATTTATAGGCTTGAACATTTTCAAAATAGAGTTAAATACGTGACAATAGCTATGTATGAATATATGAGCTGAAATGAGCTGATGAGCTAATATCTAGCTAATAAGTAGCAATCAGTTCACAAATATTTGGGGATACCTCATAGCTCCGCTCCCTTCAAACTCCATCTGGCATGTTATATTTGCTCCCACTCTGATGTTCCTTCCCTCTGCATGTATAAATACTTTCCTTTCAATATTTGGATTAGTGGTGTATACACTTGTGAGCCTTTTAACAAATCATCATTAGCATTGTTCTGTGTTATTTTTTCACATAATATTTTATTGGCTGTGAAATATTCCATCACCTAAATGTGCCATCATTATTTAATTAGTCCCAGCTGGCAAACCCTCAGGTCAGTTCTGATTTTTCATTGTCGTAATTAACCTATGGCAAACACATGGAAAAATGCTATACACATTTTCTGGCAAATTCCTCAGGATAACTTCTTTTTTAAAAAAAAAAAAAAAGTTATTTATTTATTTTGAGAGCGAGAGAGAGGCAGGGAGGGCAGAGAGAGGGGGAAAGAGAGAGAATCTCAAGTAGGCTCCACACTGTCAATGCAGAGCCCAATGTGGGACTCAGGCTCAAGAACCATGAGATCATGACCTGAGCCAAAATCAAGACTTGGACACTTAATCAACCGAGCCACCCAGGTGCCCCAACAAAGGATACATTCTTAACAAGTAGAATGTTTGGGTCAAAAGGCATGAATGGCCTTTTGATAGGTATTTGCCAAACCAATTCACGCCTCTCTCAATGATTATTAAGGGCTTTATTCTTCCTTTGTCACTTAAAAAAAGAAAAAAGGAAAGGAAAGGAAAGGAAAGGAAAGGAAAGGAAAGGAAAGGAAAGGAAAGGAAAGGAAAGGAAACCTTTACCAATCTGAAAGACAATAAGTGGTAGAAAATATCTACCATAATTTTCTGTTTTAATAAGTACAACATTTGGAACATAAGCGAGTCTTGACAAAGCTAAGTAGTGATTCTGAATATTAGCTTTTTATGTACTGCCCTGTAGAGATGACCCAATGAGTGTAGGATAAAGGTCATACTTGAAGAAAGCTTCGGGCCTCAGAACAAACCCTATGTTTATGAGTTCGAAGGGAGGAGGCTTGGACTCTGGGTCTAGCCAGTCGTCTTTCTTTAGGCTAGTGTTACATTCTCAGTAATTTACTTCAGATACGTCAGAGGAGCCATAGGATGCTGATCTGTGTGCAAGTTGACTTGAGTTTGTGCCCTGAGGCTTCTCCCTCTAGAGCCATTATTGGCAAGCACTTCAAATGTGGCCTTCTAAATCAGTACCAGAGGGTTGATGAATTAGTATACTGAATGTTGGAAATAATTTTTCACTGATGAAACAAATGAGTAACAAGCAAGATATGAGGCTGACAAATAAGATTGAACAAGTGTCTCTCTGCCTTTCGTAATGTTTTGTTATCGGGGCGCCTGGGTGGCTCCGTCGATTAAGCGTCTGACTTCAGCTCAGGTCATGATCTTTCGGTTCGGTGAGTTCGAGTCCTGCGTGGGGTCTCTGTGCTGACAGCTCGGATCCTGGAGCCTGCTTCGGATTCTGTGTCTTTACCTCTCTCTCTGCCCCTCCCCCACGCGTGCTCTGTCTCTCTTGCTCTCAAAAATAAATAACACATAAAAAAAATAAGTAAATGTTTTGTTATTTATTTTACTTTAATTCCGGAGCAGTTAACACACACTGTTATATTCATAGCAGGAGTACAATATAGCGATTCAACAACTCTGTACATCTCTCCGCCTTTTTTTGAACAATGTTAAGAAGTAAGCTTGGTCGTATAACATTGCTGAAGTAGTGGCTGGTCTTGAACTCCATCTGTTCCCGAATCGTCCACCTAACTAAGTGATCTGGCTAGAACTGTGGCTGATTATGTCATTGTAACATAGGTGTGCTTGTAGCAGAGAGAAACTTTCCCGTGAAGGTTCCCACACAGTGCCCCAGTGGTTGGCGAGGACGGGACTCCACTGACCTTCCAGAAACGTTGGACTTTTGTGCCTGCTTGGTGACATGGCAGAATTCAATCTGAGACTCGCTTTCCTTGTAACATACCTACTGGTGGTATGGCCACAGGGAGAGACAACCCACCACTTCTTTTTTTTTTTCTTAATGTTTATTTATTTTTGAGAGAGAGAGAGAGAGAGAGAGAGAGAGAGAGAGAGAGACAGAGAACAAGCAGGGGAGGGGCAGAGAGAGACAGAGTCACAGAATCTGAAACAGGCTCCTGGCTCTGAGCCGTCAGCCCGGAGCCGCCGCGGGGCTCAAACTCACCAGCTGCGAGTTCATGACCTGAGCTGAAGTCAGACGCTTAACCCACTGAGCCACCCAGGCGCCCCAAGACTTTAGAGTTTTGTAACATACACATTCTTTCCCCCTAATCTATAGCAATCAGCACAACATCCAAATGAACAGTAACCCTTTAAAGGACCTACCTTCTGTTGGGCAGGGTGCTAGGTAAGGTGGTGTAGCACATCTCCATGTTCCTGAGAGATAGCAGTTATCCTTCAGATATCAGGGAAGGGGAGACAGGTGGGAGATGAGCCTCAGGAGATGATAGGACGCAGGGAGGCAGCTCTAGAAGGAGAGGAAAGCTGGCTGAAGCCCAGGCCTGTAAGCAAGGGGGCAAGGAGTAAGAAGCAAGAAGATCTGGCAGTTCAAAGGCTGGGGGTGGGGGTGGTGGGGTGGTTCCAGAACAACCAAGAAGGGCCAAAGAACTGGTAGGGATGTGAGTTCTCTAGGAACTCTTCGTGAGTGTCTTTTGCTCACAGTGGCCCAAAAAAGATACACCAAGACTTGTGAGGACCCCAGGGAGCAATGGGTGGGTGGGGATAGGGGAGAGGAAATAAATAAAGGGAGGCCCCATAGCAAGCTTCACCTGCTTTAGCAATTTTGCCTTGGGCAGAGTCTTCCTGACCTCACTTTTAACCTCACAGTGGCAATGCTAGGGAGAGAGGAAGCCAAACAGTTTCTCCGTACTGTCTCCTAACCCATCTCTTCCCCCAAAGCCCTCATCTAAGTGTAGAAAGAAGCTGGTTTGTTTGGTGGAAGTTTTATGATCTCAATTAACTACCGAGTTCCATGACAGGTTGAAAAACGTGAGATAAATTGAATAAGCTTCACGGGGCTCCTCATTAGGGCCAAGGGCTGACACTGCCATGAAATCAACATAGAACTTAGGTGCGGTTGGTAACCAGGGAAATGAGGTTTGCTTCAAACAAACCACCATGCTCGTAGAAGACAAATGGACTATGGGCAGATCCATTACCAAGAAGTGTCCTGGTTACGTAATGACACTTACACGCATCAAACAAAGCACAATGGTGCTTTCCCCAGCCCTGGCCGTGTAACTGTCCTTTCTCTATGAGTAAAATATCCACTCATCCCGTCTGCCCCGTAGACAGGAAGGGAGGCAGAGAGTGGAGCGGAGCAATTACTTTGGAACCGGCTCCCCAAGTTAGAGTCTCTACTCAGAGATCCTCAAGAGACAGATAGCCATCTGGGTCTGTGTGGTTTAACATCCACTGACTTGATAGATTTTTCTTTTTTAATTTTTTTAATGTTTATTTTTGAGAGAGAGAGCGTGAGCAGGGTAGGGGCAGGGAGAGAAGAAGACACAGAATCCGAAGCAGGCTCCAGGCTCTAAGCTGCCAGCACAGAGCCGGAAGTGAGGCTCGAACTCACGAACTGTGAGGTCATGACCTGAGCTGAAGTTGGACGCTTTTTTTTTTTTTTTTTTTTTGTTTCTTAAAATTTTATTTTTTTTATTTATTTTTTTTTTTTAATTTTTTTTTTCAACGTTTTTTATTTATTATTTTTGGGACAGAGAGAGACAGAGCATGAACAGGGGAGGGGCAGAGAGAGAGGTAGACACAGAATCGGAAACAGGCTCCAGGCTCCGAGCCATCAGCCCAGAGCCTGACGCGGGGCTCGAACTCACAGACCGCGAGATCGTGACCTGGCTGAAGTCGGACGCTTAACCGACTGCGCCACCCAGGCGCCCCTCTTAAAATTTTATTTTAAGAAATCCAGAAGTTAGAATTATTTCATAGTGACAGCTTTTGGATTTTTCCCATTTGTAAGTAAAACAAATATTTTTGTATTATCAGGTAAAGAATCTCAACAAATTGTATTCTTTTTTTTTTTTTTTTTTTTTTTTTTAATATATGAAATTTACTGTCAGATTGGTTTCCATACAACACCCAGTGCTCATCCCAAAAGGTGCCCTCCTCAATACCCATCACCCACCCTGCCCTCCCTCCCACCCCCCATCAACCCTCAGTTTGTTCTCAGTTTTTAACAGTCTCTAATGCTTTGGCTCTCTCCCACTCTAACCTCTTTTTTTTTTTTTTCCCTTCCCCTCCCCCATGGGTTTCTGTTATGTTTCTCAGGATCCACATAAGAGTGAAACCATATGGTATCTGTCTTTCTCTGTATGGCTTATTTCACTTAGCATCACACTCTCCAGTTCCATCCATGTTGCTACAAAAGGCCATATTTCATTTTTTCTCATTGCCACGTAGTATTCCATTGTGTATATAAACCACAATTTCTTTATCCATTCATCAGTTGATGGACATTTAGGCTCTTTCCATAATTTGGCTATTGTTGAGAGTGCCGCTATAAACATTGGGGTACAGGTGCCCCTATGCATCAGTACTCCTGTATCCCTTGGATAAATTCCTAGCAGTGCTATTGCTGGGTCATAGGGTAGGTCTATTTTTAATTTTCTGAGGAACCTCCACACTGCTTTCCAGAGCGGCTGCACCCATTTGCATTCCCACCAACAGTGCAAGAGGGTTCCTGTTTCTCCACATCCTCTCCAGCATCTATAGTCTCCTGATTTCTTCATTTTGGCCACTCTGACTGGCGTGAGGTGGTATCTGAGTGTGGTTTTGATTTGTATTTCCCTGATAAGGAGCGACGTTGAACATCTTTTCATGTGCCTGTTGGCCATCCGGATGTCTTCTTTAGAGAAGTGTCTATTCATGTTTTCTGCCCATTTCTTCACTGGGTTATTTGTTTTTCGGGTGTGGAGTTTGATGAGCTCTTTATAGATTTTGGATACTAGCCCTTTGTCCGATGTGTCATTTGCAAATATCTTTTCCCATTCCGTTGGTTGCCTTTTAGTTTTGTTGGTTGTTTCCTTTGCTGTGCAGAAGCTTTTTATCTTCATAAGGTCCCAGTAATTCACTTTTGCTTTTAATTCCCTTGCCTTTGGGGATGTGCCGAGTAAGAGATTGCTATGGCTGAGGTCAGAGAGGTCTTTTCCTGCTTTCTCCTCTAAGGTTTTGATGGTTTCCTGTCTCACATTCAGGTCCTTTATCCATTTTGAGTTTATTTTTGTGAATGGTGTGAGAAAGTGGTCTAGTTTCAACCTTCTGCATGTTGCTGTCCAGTTCTCCCAGCACCATTTGTTAAAGAGACTGTCTTTTTTCCATTGGATGTTCTTTCCTGCTTTGTCAAAGATGAGTTGGCCATACGTTTGTGGGTCTAGTTCTGGGGTTTCTATTCTATTCCATTGGTCTATGTGTCTGTTTTTATGCCAATACCATGCTGTCTTGATGATGACAGCTTTGTAGTAGAGGCTAAAGTCTGGGATTGTGATGCCTCCTGCTTTGGTCTTCTTCTTCAAAATTACTTTGGCTATTCGGGGCCTTTTGTGGTTCCATATGAATTTTAGGATTGCTTGTTCTAGTTTCGAGAAGAATGCTGGTGCAATTTTGATTGGGATTGCATTGAATGTGTAGATAGCTTTGGGTAGTATTGACATTTTGACAATATTTATTCTTCCAATCCATGAGCAGGGAATGTCTTTCCATTTCTTTATATCTTCTTCAATTACCTGCATAAGCTTTCTATAGTTTTCAGCATACAGATCTTTTACATCTTTGGTTAGATTTATTCCTAGGTATTTTATGCTTCTTGGTGCAATTGTGAATGGGATCAGTTTCTTCATTTGTCTTTCTGTTGCTTCATTGTTAGTGTATAAGAATGCAACTGATTTCTGCACGTTGATTTTGTATCCTGCAACTTTGCTGAATTCATGTATCAGTTCTAGCAGACTTTTGGTGGAGTCTATCGGATTTTCCATGTATAATATCATGTCATCTGCAAAAAGCGAAAGCTTGACTTCATCTTTGCCAATTTTGATGCCTTTGATTTCCTTTTGTTGTCTGATTGCTGATGCTAGAACTTCCAGCACTATATTAAACAACAGCGGTGACAGTGGGCATCCCTGTCGTGTTCCTGATCTCAGGGAAAAAGCTCTCAGTTTTTCCCCGTTGAGGATGATGTTAGCTGTGGGCTTTTCATAAATGGCCTTTATGATCTTTAAGTATGTTCCTTCTATCCCGACTTTCTCAAGGGTTTTTATTAAGAAAGGGTGCTGGATTTTGTCAAAGGCCTTTTCTGCATCGATTGACAGGATCATATGGTTCTTCTCTTTTTTTTTGTTAATGTGATGTATCACGTTGATCGATTTGCGAATGTTGAACCAGCCCTGCATCCCAGGAATGAATCCCACTTGATCATGGTGAATAATTCTTTTTATATGCTGTTGAATTCGATTTGCTAGTATCTTATTAAGAATTTTTGCATCCATATTCATCAGGGATATTGGCCTGTAGTTCTCTTTTTTTACTGGGTCTCTGTCTGGTTTAGGAATCAAAGTAATACTGGCTTCATAGAATGAGTCTGGAAGTTTTCCTTCCCTTTCTATTTCTTGGAATAGCTTGAGAAGGATAGGTATTATCTCTGCTTTAAATGTCTGGTAGAACTCCCCTGGGAAGCCATCTGGTCCTGGACTCTTATTTGTTGGGAGATTTTTGATAACCGATTCAATTTCTTCGCTGGTTATGGGTCTGTTCAAGCTTTCTATTTCCTCCTGATTGAGTTTTGGAAGAGTGTGGGTGTTTAGAAATTTGTCCATTTCTTCCAGGTTGTCCAATTTGTTGGCATATAATTTTTCATAGTATTCCCTGATAATTGTTTGTATCTCTGAGGGATTGGTTGTAATCATTCCATTTTCATTCATGATTTTATCTATTTGGGTCATCTCCCTTTTCTTTTTGAGAAGCCTGGCTAGAGGTTTGTCAATTTTGTTTATTTTTTCAAAAAACCAACTCTTGGTTTCGTTGATCTGCTCTACAGTTTTTTTAGATTCTATATTGTTTATTTCTGCTCTGATCTTTATGATTTCTCTTCTTCTGCTGGGTTTAGGCTGCCTTTGCTGTTCTGCTTCTATTTCCTTTAGGTGTGCTGTTAGATTTTGTATTTGGGATTTTTCTTGTTTCTTGAGATAGGCCTGGATTGCAATGTATTTTCCTCTCAGGACTGCCTTCGCTGCATCCCAAAGCGTTTGGATTGTTGTATTTTCATTTTCGTTTGTTTCCATATATGTTTTAATTTCTTCTCTAATTGCCTGGTTGACCCACTCATTCGTTAGTAGGGTGTCCTTTAACCTCCATGCTTTTGGAGGTTTTCCAGACTTTTTCCTGTGGTTGATTTCAAGCTTCATAGCATTGTGGTCTGAAAGTATGCATGGTATAATTTCAGTTCTTGTAAACTTATGAAGGGCTGTTTTGTGGCCCAGTATATGATCTATCTTGGAGAATGTTCCATGTGCACTCGAGAAGAAAGTATATTCTGTTGCTTTGGGATGCAGAGTTCTAAATATATCTGTCAAGTCCATCTGATCCAATGTATCATTCAGGGCCCTTGTTTCTTTATTGACTGTGTGTCTAGATGATCTATCCATTTCTGTAAGTGGGGTGTTAAAGTCCCCTGCAATGACCACATTCTTATCAATAAGGTTGCTTATGTTTATGAGTAATTGTTTTATATATCTGGGGGCTCAGGTATTTGGCGCATAGACATTTATAATAGTTAGCTCTTCCTGGTGGATAGACCCTGTGATTATTATATAATGCCCTTCTTCATCTCTTGTTACAGCCTTTAATTTAAAGTCTAGTTTGTCTGATATAAGTATGGCTACTCCAGCTTTCTTTTGGCTTCCAGGAGCATGATAAATAGTTCTCCATCCCCTCACTCTCAATCTAAAGGTGTCCTCAGATCTAAAATGAGTCTCTTGTAGACAGCAAATAGATGGGTCTTGTTTTTTTATCCATTCTGATACCCTATGTCTTTTAGTTGGCGCATTTAATCCATTTACATTCAGTGTTATTATAGAAAGATATGGGTTTAGAGTCATTGTGATGTCTGTATGTTTTATGCTTGTAGTGATGTCTCTGGTACTTTGTCTCACAGGATCCCCCTTAGGATCTCTTGTAGGGCTGGTTTCGTGGTGACAAATTCCTTCAGTTTTTGTTTGTTTGGGAAGACCTTTATCTCTCCTTCTATTCTAAATGACAGACTTGCTGGATAAAGGATTCTCGGCTGCATATTTTTTCTGTTTAGCACACTGTAGATATCGTGCCAAGCCTTTCTGGCCTGCCAAGTTTCAAAGGAGAGATCAGTCACGAGTCTTATAGGTCTCCCTTTATATGTGAGGGCACGTTTATCCCTTGCTGCTTTCAGAATTTTCTCTTTATCCTTGTATTTTGCCAGTTTCACTATGATATGTCGTGCAGAAGATCGATTCAAGTTACGTCTGAAGGGAGTTCTCTGTGCCTCTTGGATTTCAATGCCTTTTTCCTTCCCCAGTTCAGGGAAGTTCTCAGCTATAATTTGTTCAAGTACCCCTTCAGCACCCTTCCCTCTCTCTTCCTCCTCTGGGATACCAATTACGCGTATATTATTTTTTTTTAGTGTATCACTTAGTTCTCTAATTTTCCCCTCATACTCCTGGATTTTTTTATCTCTCTTTCTTTCAGCTTCCTCTTTCTCCATAACTTTATCTTCTAGTTCACCTATTCTCTCCTCTGCCTCTTCAAGCCGAGCCATCGTGGATTCCATTTTGTTTTGCAATTCGTTTAAAGCGTTTTTCAACTCCTCGTGACTGTTCCTTAGTCCCTCGATCTTTGTGGCAAGAGATTCTCTGCTGTCCTGTATACTGTTTTCAAGCCCAGCGATTAATTTTATGACTATTATTCTAAATTCACTTTCTGTTATATCATTTAAATCCTTTTTGATCAGTTCATTAGCTGTTGTTATTTCCTGGAGATTCTTCTGAGGGGAATTCTTCCGTTTGGTCATTTTGGAGAGTCCCTGGCGTGGTGAGGACCTGCAGTGCACTTCCCCTGTGCTGTGGTGTATAACTGGAGTTAGTGGGCGGGGCCGCAGTCCGACCCGATGTCTGCCCCCAGCCCACTGCTGGGGCCACAGTCAGACTGGTGTGTGCCTTCTCTTCCCCTCTCCTAGGGGCGGGATTCACTGTGGGGTGGCGTGTCCCGTCTGGGCTACTTGCACACTGCCAGGCTTGTGGTGCTGGGGATCTGGCGTATTAGCTGGGGTGGGTAGGCAAGGTGCACGGGGGCTGGAGGGGCAGGCTTAGCTCGCTTCTCCTTAGGTGATCCACTTCAGGAGGAGCCCTGTGGCAGCGGGAGGGAGTCAGATCCGGAGGTTTGGCTCCGCAGAAGCACAGAGTTGGGTGTTTGCGCGGAGCGAGCAAGTTCCCTGGCAGGAACCGGTTCCCTTTGGGATTTTGGCTGGGGGATGGGCGGGGGAGATGGCGCTGGCGCCTTTGTTCCCCGCCAAGCTGAGCTCTGCCGTCCGGGGGCTCAGCAGCTCTCCCTCCCTTTGTCCTCCAGCCTTCCCGCTTTCCGAGCAGAGCTGTTCACTTATGACCTCCCAGACGCTAAGTCGCGCTTGCCGTCGGAACACAGTCCGTCCGGCCCCTCCGCTTTTGCCAGCCAGACTCGGGGGCTCCGCTTGGCGGGCGAGCCGCCCCTCCGCCCCGGCTCCCTCCCGCCAGTCCGTGGAGCGCGCACCGCCTCGCCGCCCTTCCTACCCTCTTCCGTGGGCCTCTCGTCTGCGCTTGACTCCGGAGACTCCCTTCTGCTAATCCTCTGGCGGTTTTCTGGGTTCTTTAGGCAGGTGTAGGTGGAATCTAAGTGATCGGCAGGATGCGCTGTGAGCCCCGCGTCCTCCTACGCCGCCATCTTCCGGAACCCCCCTGAAGTTGGACGCTTAACCGACTGAGCCCCCCCCAGCGCCCCGACTTGATAGATTTTTAAGATGCCTTCCAGCACTTTGATTCTGTGACCCTGATCTCTAAGGGAAATGTGAGATGCACAGACCTCCTTTCTAATTTGATGTGATGCTAGATTGCAAAGTCATAGCTGATGTTGGACACACAGCCTTATGTGCCTACTGCCGCGAGTTTTCAAAATCCCAGACCGAAGTGTAGCTGTTGGTATTGAGATCAGCTTTAATTTCTCTCCCCTTCTATCCAATCACAGGTAATCTTTAGATGGTGGAAGGTCTCTCTGAGGAGTGAGTATCGATCAGCAAAGCCTGGAGAAGCAAAAGACACTCACGAAGAGTTCCTAGAGAACTCCCACCTCCAAGGTCAGAAAGGGAGCACATTACATATACTTACTGCTAAGTTCTCTTTACAATAGTGATAGATTTTCTTGCAGAAATATCCAACATATCATCATTTGAACTATTGATATGTAATTATGTACTTAAAGACAGAAAATTGTTAACATACCCTGAAATTTCTCTTGGGAAAAATCTCCCAAGTGTTTAAGGTTCTATAGGTTAACGTGTTCATTCCACTAATAATCTCAAATTGCGTAAATGTAATTTCTTGCTGTAGCATTTAATTATAATAGGTTTCCTTTAGTTAAAAATGAATTAAAAGCTTATGTGAAAATGTAATCAAATTCTCAAATCCTTGAACGCTTATGCATTTTGCATTTAAAATTGCTACCATTTTTTTCATTTTTCAGTTTTATTTTTTTTACATTTTTATTAATGATTTATTTTTTAATTTGCATCCAGGTTAGTTAGCATATGGTGCAACAATGGTTTTAGGAGTAGATTCCTTAATGCCTCTTACCTATTTAGCCCATCCCCCCCTCCTACAAACCCTCTAGCAAACCTCTGTTTGTTCTCTATGTTTAAGAGTCTCTCCTGTTTTGTCCCCCTCCCTGTTTTTATATTATTTTTGCTTCCTTTCCGTTATGTTCATCTGTTTTGTCTCTTAAAGTCCTCATATGAGTGAAGTCATATGATAGTTGTCTTTCTCTAATTTCGCTTAGCATAATACCCTCTAGTTCCATCCACGTAGTTGCAAATGGCAAGATTTCAATCTTTTTGATTGCCGAGTAATACTCCATCATATATATATATACCACACCTTCTTTATCCATTCATCCATTGATGGACATTTGGGCTCTTTCCATACTTCATCTATCATCGATAGTGCTGCTATAAACATTGAGGTGTATGTGCCCCTTTGAAACAGCACACCTGTATCTCTTGCTACCATTTTTTTAAATATCAAATTTTGCTTCAAGAAATAACCTTGGGGTGCCTGGGTGGCTCAGTCAGTTGAGTGTCCAGCTTCGGCTCAAGTGATGATCTCACAGCCCTTGAATTTGAGCCCTGCGTTGGGCTCACTGCTGTCAGTGCAGAGCCTTCTTCGGATCCTCTGTCTCCCTCTCTCTCTGCCCCCCCCCAAATAAATAAACATTAAAAAAAGAAAAGAAAAGAAAAAGAAATAGCCTTAATTAGGTAGCATGTGGACTAAATAGAAATTGCCCTGAGTTTCCCCTTTGCTTTTTTGCTTTTCACAGTATGAAAATTTCAAATACAAATCAAACAATGGTTTTTAACAAACTCTCATGTACCCATAACCTGGCTTCAATAATACTCAAAATATAGCCAAACCTCTACACAAAGCCACTGTTCCCACTGAATTCGTTTGCAGCAAATCTCAATTATTACATCATTTTATCCCAAACTACTTGAGTATGGGTCTTTAAAAAGGATTCCTTTTAACTAAACTCCCTAATAATAATTTACTTTATTTTTTTTTATTTATTTTTTTAACGTTTATTTATTTTTGAGACAGAGAGAGACAGAGCATGAACGGGGGAGGGTCAGAGAGAGGGAGACACAGAATCTGAAACAGGCTCCAGGCTCTGAGCTGTCAGTACAGAGCCCGACGCGGGGCTCGAACTCACGGACCGCGAGATCATGACCTGAGCCGAAGTCGGCCGCTTAACCAACTGAGCCACCCAGGCACCCCAATAATTTACTTTAATTATAAAAATTTAAAGCTATAAGGCATTATAGAGATTTTTATTTCATTAGGAGTTAATATCAAGGACCTTTTACATATGCATTCTCATTTTATTGTTACAATATCCTTGTGAAATCACGAGCATTATCCCATTTCACAGACGAGACTCAGAATGCTATGGTTTTCCAGGGCTTCACAGCTAACCTCAGACATTGCCAGAACTAAGCACTGAGAGCCAAAAAATCAAGTATATTAATCTTATTTTTAAAGACACCTTCTGGGTGGATCTTTGATAATCAACCCTCTTAAAGATATTCTATATTTAAATTATAGCGTGTAATAGTTGTTGTTTTAGACAGAGAGTAGGTTTTGTCTTGTTTTGTTTCATTAAATCTTTGAAAGTCTGGATTGATTGCCTTCAATTTCTGATATTGCATACATCTTTCTTTGTTAACCTCTTTACAGTGGGTATTTATAAAATGCATTAGTGGTTTAAAAAGAATCATGTTGGGGAAAGACTGTCCACTTTTTTTAAAAATTTCTTTCTTTTTTTAATGTTAATTTATTTTTGAGAGAGAGAGAGAGAGAGAGAGAGAGAGAGAGAGAGACAGAGACAGAGCATGAGCAGGGGAGGAGAAGCAAGAGAGAGGGAAACACAGATCCGAAGTAGGCTCCAGACTCTGAGCTATCAGCACAGAGACTGACGCGGGTCTGGAACTCGCTAACTGTGAGATTATGACCTGAGCCGAAGTCAGCTGCTTAACCAACTGAGCCACCCAGGCGCCCCCCCACCCCCCACCCCAGACTGGTAATTTTAAGATGGTTTTTCAAGCTCAGGGACCATGTCTTATTAATCATTACCTTTACTTTTTTACGTTAAAAAAAAGTTTATTTTTGAGAGAGAGAGAGACAGAGCATGAGCAGGGGAGGGGCAGAAAGAGAGGGAGACAGAATCTGAACAGGCTCTAGGCTCTGAGCTATCAGCACAGAGCCCAATGCAGGGCTCGAACCCACGAACCATGAGATCATGACTTGAGGTGAAGTTGGACACTTAACTGACTGAGCCACTAGGTGCTCTGAAAATCTGTTTCCTTTCCCCTTCCAGCTTCTAGAGGCACCTACATTCCATGGTTTCTGGCCTCTTCTTCCATCTTCAAAGCCAGTGATGGCCTGTCCAATCTTTCTTGCTCTGACACTCCTTCAGTGGTCACATGTCCTCCTCTGCTGACTCTACCCCTCCTGCCTCCCTCCTTCCTTCCTAAGGACCTTCGTGATTGAATTGGGTCCACCCAGTTGATCTGTGAGATAGGTGATCTCCCCATCTCAAGACCTTTTTTTAATTTTTTCATTATTACTATTATTATGTTTATTTATTTTGAGAGAGAGAGAGAGAGAGAGAGAGAGACAGAGTGTGAGCGGGGGAGGGGCAGAGAGAGAGAGGGAGACACAGAATCCGAAGCAGGCTCCAGGCTCTGAGCTATCAGCACCGAGCCCAACTTGGGGCTGGAACCCAAAAGCCAAGAGATCATGACCTGAGCCAAAGTCGGACACCCAACTGACTGAGCCACCCAGGCATCCCTCTCAAGATCTTTAATCACACCTGCAGAGGCCCTTTTGCCATATAAGGTCACATATTCACAGCTTCTGGAGATGAGGATACAGGGCATCTTTGGCAGGGCCATTATGCTACCTACCACAGTGATATGTGTCACAATCTAAATTGCAAAATAAAAAACATTGCTGAACTCCTCCCCCCCCCGATTTGCATTTATTTTTTAATTTTTTTAAGTAGTCTCTACACCCAACAGGGGGCTGGAACTCATGACCCCAAGATCAAGAGTCTGGTTTCCTACCAACTGAGCCAGCCAGCCGCTCCTAGATTTCCATCTTTAAAGGACAAAATTCACAAGTTTATTATTTAAAAAGTCATTCATGGGGGAACCTGGGTGATTCAGTTGGTTCAGCATCCAACCTGATTTTGGCTCAGGTCATGATCCCAGGGTTGTGGGATCGAGCCCCTAGTCCAGCTCTGTGCTGAGCTGGGAGCTTGCTTAAGATTTTGTCTTTCGGTCTACCCTCCCCCCCCCACCCCCCCCCCCCCCCACCATTCAGGGGGTTTAGTCTCTTTGGATATCAGTTTCCTCAACTGTTGATAATGGAAATAATAAAAGCATTTCACGCATAGGGTCCTTATGAGGAGTAATTGAATGAAGTGCTTAGAATTTGCCAAACACATACCAACTGGCTATCACAGTTTTTAAAATTTGACAAGTGAAAATTCCTTCTCTCTTCCTCCAGGCTCTGTTCCCCTGAGGTAACTACTATAAATAACTTCATTCTTTGCATTTGAATTCTTTCTGCTTGGGATTGTGTGTGTGTTTGTTTGCAGAAATAGAATCTTTCATTCCTTAATTTGTTTTTGCACTGATTATATTGTGAACATTTTTCCGTGAGCATACGTAAAGAAGTACCTTGTCCTTTTCCAAGACTGTATGGTATTTTATTGTAGAAACATACAATCCTCAATTGATGGGCATTTTCAAAAGCCTTTGGGCACATTCTGGGATGTATTTATCTTTGAACACTTACGTGAGAACTCCTGGAATTACTGGAACTAAAGAAATGTACATTATAATTTTGATAGAGTATTTTGAGTATTTTTTAAAATTTTATTTTAATGTTTATTTATTTATTTTTGAAAGAGAGAGAGAGAGAGAGAGACAGAGAGAGACAGAGAGAGACAGACCATGAGCAGGGGAGGGGTAGAGGGAGAGGGAGACCCAGAGTCTGAAGCAGACCCCAGGCTCCGAGTTGTCAGCACAGAGCTCGATGTGGAGCTTGAACCCATGACCCGTGAGATCAACACCTGAGCTGAAGTTGGACGCTTAACCAACTGAGCCACCCAGGCACCCCAGAGTTTTTTTTTTTTTTTTTTTTATTGAATCTAGAGTTCAGGGCTAACTTGACCGAGGATGGTACTTCTGTTAGCTGGCTTGAGTAGCACTGTCATGGGATACAGCACAAATGCCATCTATAATTTATTTGACCTTTATAATTACGCTAGTTTGGAAAGCATTTTAAATTGGGCGATTTGCATTATTTCAACTTTTATTCATAAAATGAGACTTCATTAATATTTTGCTGCCACCATATTTTAATTTTGAGTAATTCAAAATGCCAATTACTTCACTGTTCTCTCACACACACAAAACTGTTCTCCGAAAAACTGCTGTATTAATTATACTCCATCCACCAGGATATGGTTTTCTTGCACCTTTGCCATCACTAATTAGATATTACTATTCTTTTTCATCTTTTGCAGCCAGATGGTGAAAATAGTGTCATATTTAATTAGCATTTTCCTGATAACTAGTAAGTTGAGCATCCTGTCATGTTTAATTACCATTTATATCCTTTCAGTAATTTGCCTGTCTGTATTCTTTGTCCGCTTGTCTATGAAGTTTGAATTTTTTTTTTCCTGAGACCTTAAAAAATCTGAAGAAACATCTATGGATTTTTTTTTCCTCTCAGTTAAATAAATAGGAATAATCAGAAAATTAGCTATTAGAAATATTTTAAAAAACTGAGTCTAAGGCAAAAATCTGCCTATATAAACTCCACTCAAAGTGCTGATTCATGGGTTGAAGTTGAATCCAACCTAAAAATAAGTTGTTTTCCAACTTATGTCCCTTTTATAGTTGGTTGCTTTGATCTTCGAATGAGGTATAAGTAGTGGTTAAGTATTTAGGCCAATCCACAAAAATCCCTGTGATAAAACCAAATGGCTTCAACAACCGTATCTTGTGAACCAAACGACAAAGTTTCTTGTTTCTGCTGTTGCTTGTGAAAGGAAACGTGGGTGATATGGTGATGTAGTATAGACGTCAAAGAATGGAAATTCTCTTGGACATTTAGATGATTTATGAGGAAAATGGGACTGCACGTTTGAAATGGGGACTATAATGGAAAATTGATAACTCGAATAAATACTAATAATCCTGAAATATTGGCCTGTGGTCAGATTCTAAGAATATTGGTACACCGGAAATAAGAGAGTGGGAAACAGATGTTCTTACCTTATTCCCAAACCTGTGCCAGGCCCACACCATGGATCCGTGATCCATTTTCTCTGGGTTCCTTCTTCACTTAGCCTGTATCTCAGACTTTGACTTGGGACTTTATTTTCTCAGGCCTACCCACCACCTCTTAGTCAACTCCCCTCCTTCTCTCTGGCCTCTTCAATCAGCTGGTCCTTGTCTTCAGCCTGGATTTCTAGTTTCTGCCCGCCTGGGGTAGGGGTCTGTGGGTAGAGGTGGGGTAGGAGAGTGTTAGAGGCAAAAGCACTTCGAGGAAGTGTGGGAGCCTAGCTCTGGGCGACAGAGCAGGGAAAGCAGATCTGAGTAAGACTTGTTGTATTTTATTATTTTTTTATTGACTAATTTTTTGAGATAATACACATAGTAAAGCAAAAATTAAATCAGTTTAAAAAGATTTTTAAAATAGGGGTGCCTGGGTGGCTCGGTCGAATGTCCGACTCTTGATTTCAGTTTAGGTCATGGGTCTCAGTCTTCATGAGTTTGAGCCCCATGTCAGGCTCCATGCTGACAGTGTAAAACCTGCTTGGGATTCTCTCTCTGTCTCTCTCTCTCAATAACATAAATAAACTTAAAAAACAAACAAACAATTTTAGAATAAAAGTAAGTCTCCCTCTGATCTCATGTTCAGTTCCTGTGACAACCATCAGTAACAGTTTCTTGAATATCCTTCCAGAAATGGTCTATGCATATATACAAAATATATTAACCCAAAAAGAAGAATCTTATACATTGTGTTCTATACCTTGCCCTTTGAAAGCTTTAAAATTCAGAAATATCTTAAACCTACAAAACAGAAGACAACCCAACACCAATAACAAAAGATGTTAGCATTTGTCACATTTACTTCATTTATCCAAATTATCAAATATGTTGGTGTATCTTGCTCATAATCTCCTCTTCTTTCAATGGCTGTAGTGTCTGTAGTGCTGTTCTAGTTTTCATCCCTTGATAATGATAATTTGTGCTTTCTCCTTTTTTTTTTTTCTTTGTGGCCCCTTGTTAGGGGTTTATTTGTTTTATTATTTTTTTTCAAAGAACTTTTAGCTCTGTTAATTATTTATTTATTTATTTATTTATTTATTTATTTATTATTTTTGATTCCTGTTCTTACCTTTATTATTTCCTTCCTACTACTTCCACTAGGTCTGATTTGTTCTCTTAGCTTCTTGAGATAGAAGCTTAAATCATTGTTTTCAGCCATTTTTGCCCTAAACTTTCTTTAAGCGTAGCTATATTAGTCTTGATAAGTTCTATCTTTATTCTCATTCAGTTTAAAATATCTCCTAAGTTCCATTTTGATATTTTCTTTGACCCATAGATTATTTAGAAACATTTTGTTCAATTTCCAGGTAGTTGGAATTTTTTTGGTTACTTTTTTTTATTTCTAGCTGGTAAACAAAGGATCAGATTATCTACTCTAAATGGTTTTAACTTTGTTGTCATCTTTTCTCAGGGCCATATTAATCTCCCTTTATCATCCTAGTTTCATTATACATGCTGCTGAAGTGAGCACCATATTTACTTAATATCTTTTAAAAACATAAAATCATTACATATATAGCCAAATTTCTACCTCTTCCCTATTTTGCCTCCATTCCCTTCTACTGCGATTTTCATTTCCAAGGATATTCTATTATACATAAATAATATATACTATTTTTAGATGTTTAAAATTTTACATAAATGGCATCCTAATATATCATTTTCCAACTTTGCTTTATTATTCAACACTGGTTTTGAGATTTATTCATGTTGATGTATGTAGGTCTAGTTCATTCATCTCAATAGTTAATGGTATTCTATTATATTATAAACCATAGTTTACTCAAACATCTCCCTTACTGAGGGTTGTTAGGTGGTTTCCACTTTTTGGCAACAACACATCTTCATTTACCCTTGTGTAATGTGTGAATGTTTCTTTAAGTTGGGTGTGTAGAAGTGTATTTGTCAAGTTGTAGGATATGTGCCTCTTCAACTTTACCAGGGAATGACAATCTGCTCTCCAAGGGGGTTAAATCAATTTTACTCTTGTTGGCATTTTATGAGAGATGTTATTTCTTTATATTCCTACCAACATTTGCTGTAATCAGAGATACATGTTAATTTTTGCCAAACTGGGTGTGTAAATTCCCTGATTATTAATGAGGTTGAATATCTTTTCTTACATTTATTAACGATGTGGGTCTTCCCTTCTGAGAAGTGCTAATTCACTTCTTTGCCTATTTCCACTTTTTGGTTGTTTATCCTTTTTTCTATTGATTGTAGAAATTTTTTTACATGCATATTTTGAATACTAAGTTTGGTTAAATGTGCTGCAGAGGTCTCACCAAGTTTTTGGTTCATCTTATCACCTTGTTTATGTATTTTTACCCATATAGAAGTTTGCAATTTTAATGTAGTTCAAATTTGTCAACCTCTTTTTATAAATGTTTTTGAAAATGATTTATTTATTTAAAAAAAGTTTATTTATTTATTTTGCAAGAGAGCGAGAGAGCACGGGAGGGGCAAGGGAGGGGCAGGAGAGGGGCAGAGAGAGACGGAAAGAGAGAATCCCAAGCAGGTTCCACACTGTCAGTGCAGAGCCCTCCTCGGGGCTTGATCTCACCGATCATGAGATCATGACCTGAGCTGAAATCAAGAGTCAGATGCTAACTGACCGAGCCACCCAGGCACCCCTTGTCAGTCTTTTAATATATGGCTTATACTTTTGTGTTTTAAGACATCTTTCCCTTCTCTGATTTCGTGAGGATATACTCCTATTTTTAATTGAACTATCTTACAACTTGTTCCTCATATTTTAATCTTCAACTTATCTCAAGTTTATTTTTGGCTATGATGAGATGAGAAGTTTTACGTTTTTTCTGTATTTATAGGACAGGATCTTTAGTTTGTCTCCCACCAACACTACACTGCTTTAATTACCGTCTTTATAGTAAGTTTTCTTACCTGCTAAAATGAATTCATCTTCCTCCTCCTCCTTTTCTTTACAAAAAAAGAACTGTTTACCTGTTCTTGACTTTTTACTCTGCATATGAGTTTTAAGGCCAGCTGGTAAAGCTATGCAAAGATCCCTGTTGAGATTTTAATTGGAATTGGGTGGAATTTCTAGATTTTTGAGGAGAGAATTGTCATCCTTTGGTCTTCTCAAAATGAGCATGGTATAGGTCTACATTGATTTAGGTCTTCTTTTACGTAGAGTTTTAACGTTTTCTTCACATCGGTCTTATTTGACCTTTAAACATGTTTTGCTCAAATTCTTCCCGGGTAGTTGGTGATTTTTTTTTTTTTTTTTTTTTTTTTTTGTAGTTACGAGTAGGATCATGTAGGGGCACTTGGGTGCCTCAGCCGGTTAAGCTTCTGACTCTTGGTTTTGGCGCAGGTCATGATCTTGCAGTTTTGTGGGTTCGGGCCCCACATGAGGCTCTGAGCTGCTGGCGGTGGGCAGGGAACCTGCTTGGGATTCTCCCTCTCTCTCTCTCTCTCTCTCTCTCTGCCCCTCCCCCACCCATGCTGTCTCTGTCTCCCTCAAAATAAACACACTTGTAAAAAAAGAATAAAATCAGGTAAAAAATCCACTTTAATTCTCTTTTAAGTTTTAAAGATTAAAATTTGAAACGATTAAAATTCTGTTTTAAGATTATGTAAAACGTGGATGTGTTTCCCAAGTCAAAACTGTAAAACAATGTACCTACAGAGGTTTGGTTTCGTCCCTATCTGTTCCGCCTTTTCCTTCCCTTTCCCTGGGCTAACCGCTTGTGTTTGTTATGGCCATTTTCAGTGATTCTTTGTGCCGATATAAACAAATTCATATACATATGTGTTTGTATCCCCTTACTTGTTATACAAATGGTAGCGTTCTACCCCTGCCGTTTCCACCAGTATATCCTGGAGATCACTTCATGCCTCTAGAGATCTTCCTCCCCCTCCTCTTCCTTCTTCTTTTCTTTCACAGCTGCATAGTATTTCTTTGTGTGAATGCACCAGAATCCTAGTGATGAAATCTTGGGTTCTTTCCAATCTTGTGATAATACGAAGAGTGCCAAAATGCATAACCTTGTGCATGGGTTGTTTCATATTTAGGCAATATGTTTGTGAGATTACTGGGTCAAAAGACAAATGCGTATTAAGTCATCACTTTGAATTAATTGTTGCTGGTATACAGAGAAGCGATGCTGACCATTTTCAGTAGAATTTCTTTTTTTGTTTTACTTTTTTTTTAATGTTTATTTTTGAGAGCGAGAGAGAGAGAGAGAGAGAGGGGGGGGAGGGGCAGAGAGAGAGGGAGACACAGAATCTGAAGCAGGCTTCAGGCTCTGAGCTTCCAGCACAGAGCCTGACGTGGGGCTCGAACTCACAAACTGCGAGATCGTGACCTGAGCCGAAGTCGGACGCTTAACCGACTGAGCCACCCAGGTGCCCCTAGAATTTCTTTTTTTTTTAATGTTTATTTAATTTGAGAGAGAGCGAGAGCAAGAGATGGTAAAGGAGAGGGGCAGAGAGAGAGGGAGAAAGAGAATTGCAAGCAGGCTCCTTGCTGTCGGCACAGAGCCCAACGTGAGGCTTGTTCTCATGAACTGTGGGATCATGACCTGAGCTGAAATCAAGAGTTGGATGCTTAACTGACAGAGCCACCCAGGTGCCCCAATTTTCTAAGAGTTTTTATTCATAAATAGGGGTTAGAACTAACGAAATAATTTTTCTGTATTTTTGAGATGATCATTTTTCCTATTTGTTTATACGGTGAATTATATTAAATAGTCTTCCAAAGTTATTGCATCCTTGGATTATCCTGGGATTAACTATCCTGGTCACAATTTATCTATTTATTTTATATATTGATAGATTGAATTTCCTAACATTTTATTTAGAATTTTTGCCATGTATGCTCCTAAGTGATTTTCCAGATGCAAATTTTCTTCTTGCCTACCATCATTTCTAGTTTAAGCAACCTCATAATGTGAGTTGGGGGTTTCCTTCTACTTCTATTCTTTGGGACAAACTACCTAAGATATGGATTGTCTGTTCTCTGGGAGTTTATTAAAGGCTCACAAGCAGTGTAGATCTGAAGCTTTGCTTGACGGTTTTCCTCTTTAATCCAATCAGTGGTTTCAAAGTTTTTACTGGTTATAGTCTCTCAGGTTTTCTTTTTCTTGTTGAGTCAGAATTGATAAATTATATATTTCTGAGGGGTTGTCCAGTAGGTCTGATTTTATGTTAGTTAGTGTAACAATATTTCTAAGTCCCTGTTGTAGCCAATTCTTCATGAGTCTTGGGCTTCACTTCCTGGACTCTTGGTTCCATCGTCTGAGCCATCTTCCTTGTCCACAAAAGATAACCCATCTTTGCAGGTTTTGTTTTCTCAGCCTACTTCCTGCTGATAGGAATTTGAGAGTCCAAAGTCTTTTTCCTTTTCCACTGCCTCTGACCTTTCCAGTTCAAGCTGGCAGGCGGTGTCTCTACCAGTAGAATTCTCTTAAAACTTCATGTGTTGTCTATTGCTGTTACTGGGGTTCACTCCATTAAACAAAACCACACCTACACACCTTTGTTTTGTTTTGTTTTGTTTGTTTGTTTGTTTGTTGTTATTTTTATTTATTAAAAAAATTTTTAACGTTTATTTATTTTTGAGACAGAGAGAGACAAAGCATGAACAGGGGAGGGGCAGAGAGAGAGGGAGACACAGAATCTGAAACAGGCTCCAGGCTCTGAGCTGTCAGCACAGAGCCCGACGCAGGGCTCGAACTCACGGACCATGAGATCATGACCTGAGCCGAAGTCAGACGCTTAACCGACCAAGACACCCAGGCGCCCCTGTTTTTGTTTTTAGATAAGCCCTTCTTTAACTTGGTTTCTGTGCTTGCCTCCTGAGTGGCAATACCCTTCAGCTTTTTGAAATCTCTAAAATTTGACTGAATGGTTTTTAACAAAGCATTTTCCAGCCACGCCCTCAGCTTCATCTTCAGACCATATTTTCCTGAGATTTTTCCAAATTTGACTTTTGCCTGGGAGGCGTTCCTTAATTTTTTTTTTTAATTTTTATTATTTTTGTTTGTTTCTTTTTTTTTTTAATTTAAATTTAATTTTTTTTTTAAATTTACATCCAAATTAGTTAGCATATAGTGCAACAATGCTTTCAGGAGTAGATTCCTTAGTGCCCCTTACCCATTTAGCCCATCTCCCCTCCCACAACCCCTCCAGTAACCCTCAGTTTGTTCTCCATATTTATGAGTCTCTTCTGTTTTGTCCCCCTCCCTGTTTTTATATTATTTTTGCTTCCCTTCCCTTATGTTCATCTGTTTTGTGTCTTAAAGTCCTCATATGAATGAAGTCATCTGATTTTTGTCTTTCTCTGACTAATTTCACTTAGCATAATACCCTCCAGTTCCATCCACGTAGTTGCAAATGGCAAGATTTCATTCCTTTTGATTGCCGAGTAATACTCCATCATTTATTTATACCACACCTCCTTTATCCATTCATCCATCGATGGACATTTGGGCTCTTTCCATGCTTTGGCTATTGTTGATAGTGTTGCTATAAACATGGGGGTGCATGTGTCCCTTCAAAACAGCACACCTGTATCCCTTGGATAAATGCCTAGTAGTACAATTGCTGGGTCGTAAGGTAGTTCTATTTTTAGTTTTTTGAGGAACCTCGATACTGTTTTCCAGAGTGGCTGCACCAGCTTGCATTCCCAAGGCATTCCTTAATTTTAGCATTGTTTGCCATCTGACGAGGCACAGAATATTCTGGACCAGCAAATCCTGGCAGCTTTGTAAGAAACCTTCTTTAGCTTCTCTCTTTGCTCTCACATTTTACTTTAAGCAGCAAGAAGAAATCAGACAGCATGTTCAACACCTTGCTTGGAAATCTACATAGCTGAATCACATCTCCTTAAGTCTGTTTCCTGCTTTGCATATCTCAGTAGGCAATAATGTAACTGAACTTTCTGCCACTACATGACAAGGATCTGTCCTCCAGTTTTTAATAATATGTTCTTCACTTTCCTTTAAACTCTTGCCTATAAAGCCTCCTCAGAGTCCATCAAGCCTCTACTGACAGCTATTAATTAATTAATTATACTATTTATTGAAAGCTCTTCATCCTTGGACTTAACACCCTCCTCAAACTCATTCGGAGTTTCTGTACAATTGCCAATTTCAAAGCTACTCCCACATCGTGGGTTTCCATTATGGCACCACAACACTTGGAGGCACCCAAATTTTTATTGTCTGTTGTTGTGTAACAAATTACCCTGAAACTTAATTGGTTAAAACAATAATAAATGTTTATTAACTCAAACGGTTTCTGTGGGTCAGGAATTTGAGAGCAGCTTAGCTCCATCGTGCGATTCAGGGTCTCGTATGGTGTCGTGTGGAGCCTCGGTCATCTGAAGGCTCGACTGGGGCTTGAGGCTCGAATCCCTTGAGGACTCACATAGATGGCTGACAAATAAGTGGTGGTTGTAGCTGGGAAGTGTCAATTTCTTTCCCCATGGGCCTGTCCAGAACACTGCTGAGCATTGTTAGCAAATGGCAGTTGGCTTCTCCCAGGGTGAGTGATCCCAGAGGCAGCAGCAAGAGAGAATGCCCTCTGTCTTTTACGACCGAGACTTGGAATGTCGTTCGTACACTATCCTATTGGTTACATAGGTCACCTCTAATTCAGTGTGGGAGGGAGACACAGAAAAATGAGCCTAGGAGAAGAGAATCTGTGGCGCCACCTTGGAGGCTGGTCGCCACATAGTCCAACATGAAGACAGCGATTTTGCTTTTCAAAATGGATTTTGTTTTACTTTTTTGTTGTTGTTGTTATTTCGAAAGAAATAAATGTTGGTTACATACAACCGAACACAAATTCTTTTATATATCATTTTGTATATCCTTTTTAATTATACATTTTAGAGTATAAATACTTTTATATATCCTAAAATACTGGTATGTATCCTTTTCTAGTTTTTACATTTTGAGGACTTTACTGGTAGAGAATTCCTAAAGTAAATCTGAGTCTTCATTGAACATGTTTTCCTGGCATTGTAAAACGGACAAACATCTCCAGTTATATTAAGGGATGTTTTATTGCACTCAGGGCTTCTCTTCTCCCTCCAATAAGTAAGCACCACTTTTTCCTCTTATTCTGCTGGTGGGCTAGGAGTTGTCCACAGTAACTAGCCTTTAGAGTTGACGGGGCTGCTTTTCCCTGAGGAAAGCCCTTGGACTTTCGAAGTGCCTTGAATTGGAACCACTTGGGATTCAGAAGCAACTAAAACCCTTAATGCCCTAGAGTGCTTGACTGACCAGTTCGGGAGAGAAATCACATATGCCTGGCTCTTCCAAGTTGCACAGTTAGAGTTTTTGCATAAATACGGTCCACACCTTACATCCATTCTGAAATCGGAGACCCATCAACCAGTTGAATCAGTTCTGCCAACTCCTACAGGGGGGCCAGTGTTCCTGACAGCTCCATCCCGCTTGCTCCAGGAGGAATGTTCCAGGCTGAGGAAGGAAGGTGGTCCCCCAAATCTTGGGTATTTAGTCTCATGTAGAGTAGAGAGTTCTCTGTCTTTGAAGAACAGGTCTCTAGAAAGGCTAGTCATAGCGGTGCTTTCAGAGTCCGAATGGAAAACATGAGCCTCAGGAAACCAAAAACGTCCCTGCTTTGGGATCCCTGGAATCCACATGCTTATTCCATCATCACAATGTTTTCCTCTCTTGTATAAGGAGGTAGCGTGCTTTCCTTCCTTCTTCCCTTCCTTCCTACCTAGATTTAAAAGAATTACACTGGTCATACAGGTTTATTGTAGAAATATTAGAAAACACAAATAAACAAAAGGAAGCGAAGTGAAAGTCACCATCCAGATTTAACCACGTTAAAATTTGAATATATATCCTTCCAAACATTGAAGGTTTCTCAGGGTTAAAAAAAGAACCAAGCTAGTACTTTCTTGCACTGAACATGCTTAGGTAGGACCATTATGTGGGCTGATTCTTTGTGAACTTTTCCCTAACTTGGAAATGACTGAAAAAGTATACAAAATATTAGGCAAAAGTTAACACAATTTTCATGAAATAGCCACCTATTTTCCTCTTTCTATTTTTTTTCCCCTATTATGTAAAGATGGGGATGAAAGAAGGTAAAGAGGAAAGAAGAAAGTTTGGTGGAGAAACACGTTTAACAATGAGAGAAGAAAAATCAACTCAAATGAAGGATATTAACATGTTTCAGGCCAATCAGGGGAGAGGGAGGGTGGCAGAAAACCCACGTGGACCAGCATCTTTGCCCAGTCAGGGATGAGGCTAAGGAAGGCACTGAGACTAGTTAAGTCAGCTGTCTGAATTGGTGCTGATGAAATCAAGGGATGCAGTTCATCACTGCGTTCAACAGTGAGTGTCCCTCAAAGGTTCTGATCTCACCGCGGGGGACAGCAGTTGGAAACGAATGTCTCACAAAGGCATATCACGAGTCCCAGGGGCAGCTTGGTGACAGTAGGAATGACTTGGTCTAATCCAACATTACCCCCCGGGGGGAAGAATGCCCTAAAGCCCGTCTTACTGATACAGGTCGTGGTTTTTACCTGACTGCACATGATAACCTTGTTGGTTTGTTGGTTTCTTTGAATTGCAGTTCAAATTGCCTTAATATTTGGTGCAAGAGTATTAGACTATGTCTTCAATTTATGTGAAGGTAAATTTGACTTCCTTGAACGGCTCTCAGACAATTTGCTCCTGAGTATCATTTCTTATCTGGATCTTGAAGATATTGCCAGGCTTTCTCAAACATCACGCAGATTTGCAAAGGTAACAGATAATTATTTTGTGTCTATAAAGGTTTTTCCTTGTGCTTCCTCAAAGTTTTAATTTTTTCTTTCTTTTCTCTTTATTGTTCCTTTCCTTTCCTTTGCTTTCCTTTGCTTTCCTTTGCTTTCCTTTCCTTTCCTTTCCTTTCCTTTCCTTCCCTTCCCTTCCCTTCCCTTCCCTTCCCTTCCTTTCCTTCCTTCCTCCCTTCCTCCCTCCCTCCCTTCCTTCCTTCCTTCCTTCCTTCCTTCCTTCCTTCCTTCTTCTCTTTTTAAACATAGCAGTGGTTTATTGTTTGCATTTATTTTAGCAAGCATTTGTTGAATACTTAATCATGAGCACTGTTTTAAGCACAGAGGCAGCAGAGGTGAAAAAACATTATTCCTGCCCTCCAGAAATTTACAGTCTAATAGGACAGATCCAAACAAATACAAATTATTACAATTTAGTGTCAACAGTTCAACAAGGGATGCGTGTATGAGGTACAAAGACAGTGCAAAGTCATTTCCTCTGCCAGGCTTCACAGAAAGGGTTATTTTATCTGGGTTTTCAGGAGGAAAATAAGAGTTCACCAGGTGGTCTGGAAGACTAGGGGCATTTCAGGTCAAGGGGCATTCCAAGTTCAGGCAGAGGCATGGCCACATGAAAGAATAAGGTAAGTAGTGGCTGCCCCTTATGTACCTCCATTTCTTCCACTAACCGTCCTTTGCAGAATTATCTATGCACGGTGTGGATGGTTTTGGAGAATTGTTCTTCATGATGTTCTCATGAACAGGTTCTTCAGCCTGTTCTCCATGCCCCAGGCTGACCAAATGGACTCTCTCACTACTCTGAATCGTCAGCAGAATGACACGAGATCAGAAGACACGCTTGGTGCAATGTCAGGGCCTTGATGCAACCATTATTGGTTCCTCTCCCTGGATCCTGGAAGGTGCCTTGGTTCCTGCCCCTTTAGCTCTTCTTAGACACTCATACTGTCCTTCCATTAAATCCTTTTTCGGCTGAAATTAATCAGCCAAAATTTCTTCTTGAAATGGAAGAAACCTAGCTTAGTGTTTAGTTACAATATACTGGGGCACAATGACCATTTATAAAAGAGCATGCAACGTTTCCCAGATGACTTAAATCATAATCTTTTTTTTAAGACAGTATTCATCTATTTTTATTTTATTTTATTGTATCTTATTTTATTTTACTTTGTTTCATTTCGTTTCATCTCATTTCTATTTTATTTTATTTTATTTTATTTTATTTTATTTTATTTTATTTTATTTTATTTTATTAAATAGGCTCCACACCCAATGTGGCGCTTGAACTCAGGACCCTGAGATCAAGAGCTGCATGCTCTACTGACTGAGCCAGCCGGGCGCCCCTAAATCATAATAATCTTATTATCTAGAGAGCCAATGCTTTTTTCACAATCATGCCATAATATTTCTTGATTTTCATATATTAATTTAAAATAATATGTTTGATATTATTTGATGTATCCCCTTTGAGAATAAAAGCATATATTTTTTACTGGGTTTTCCCCCTAAAAATGGAGAGCCAGAAGCAAGTGTTAGAGCAGTCACTGTATATTTTTTTGCCATTAAAAAGTGTATTAACGTGAAGGTCGGCTGCTGATAAGAAGCTGATTATTCATACTTTCGGTGCAGAAGAATTTAAAATACATAAAATGTACTCGTGGGGATCTATGGAAAGCTTTTGCTAGGGCCTGCGCTTGTTCCTGAAATGAAATGGAAGAATTTGACAGAAAATGGCAGCAACTGCATTGTCTTCTGGAATTATTCCTTGTGCTGAGCACCTGTCGTCCTTCTAGGTTTTCTCACTTCCACTCTCGATTACTCTCCCTCTCAGTGTCCTGCCATTATTTCAGTGCGGTCTTGGAAATACCCTCCGTAATTTACCTGCTGCTCTAAAGTAAGGCTTTTCTAGGTTGCTGATTTCAGCTCTCAGTATCCTTGCAGAGCAGAATTATTAGGAGACGGAGCCTGGTCCAAGGCTGCTGCTGTTTTTCTTTCCAAGCAATATTCACCACTCATTTCTATCTTCGGTCTACATTTTATCTGGACACCATTTACTTACTTTTCACTTGCATTTAGAGACGATTTTTATTTACCTGTTTGTCCTATCATTTATTTACTACATTATCTTATTAGTGAAAAGAAAAAACCTTCCTTTTCCAATTCCTGCGGACAAATTTATTAGCAAGTTATTTGTGACTGCGTCCAACCCTTTCCTCTGATCTCGGGGAGGGAGGTGTTCCTCTCTTGTGCGAGGCCCGGGCCACCTGCCACCTGGCTCCAAAGTCCAACCTGGGGAACTTCAGTCTGTCGCTCATCTCCTTTCTCTTCTGTGTTGTTGCTGCTGTTTTTAAAAGTATTTTCTGTTTATAAATAATTTTAGATCTGTAAGTGTCGCAAAGGCAATACAGAGGGTTCGCATATGCTAACATCTTACGTAACCGGGACATTTATCAAAACTAAAGCAATTAATATTGATATAATACTGTTATGGGATAGCCATAGACTTTATTCGTATTTCATCGTTTTTTCCACTAATGTTCTTTTGCCGTTCCAGGATCCAGTCTGGGATACTATGTTGCATTTAGTTCCTATCTTGAAATCTTTCTTTCAATTGTTTTTTCCTCTCGGTGCATTAATTTTCTCAAATCAGTCTTCATCCTGCAGAAACCAAAAACTCTTGACTCTATTTGTAGCCAATCTCTTTCCTCTCCTCCTTGGGAAAACAAAACAAAACAGTTTACGGAACAATTCACCCTCAGCGAACTAGCGTCATCAATAGAAGTGAGATTGTATAATCCATGATGAAATGAGAACAGTAAGTAAATGAGATATGAAGAGCTGGTTATCAGGCTAAATTTATTCCATTTAAATGATCATCCTTTATTGGAGGTTAGGCCTTCCTATCCTGGGGAGAGTTAAAATGCCCCCCCCCCCTTTTTTTGTATTAAATAGTGACCTTAAAACGTGATCATTTTAACAAATTATCCTTATTGGAAAAATAAAAAAATTGGCTACCTTATTTTGGTTCTTAATTTTGTTTCTAGAAATTTCACTGGTCTTCTAGCAGGCTAAGTATTCCAAATGCCACTAGTCCACGGTCACCCTACCTCATCGTCTGTTCCCTCCTCTATCCGTGCCTCCTAAATATCCCTGGCCTCGTTCACAGTAACCCTCTCCTTGTCGCATCTAAAGGACCTATTTCGGGCCTTCCTCTTCCTGACCCATCTCTGCTTCCAGGATTCTCTGCTGGGTTTTCTCGTGGCCATCCCTTCACTGGCCTGTCTTCCATGCGTGGCCGTAAAATGCACTCCAGTCATGTCACTATCCTGCTTGGTGACCCTTAGTGACTTCCCGTCATTTCCTGAACGAGGTCCAGACTTTTAGCTGCCACATCAGGCAATGGTGCCCTGGCCTTGCCTCCTGCCCATGGCCCCAACCAGGTAAATTATTTGCAGCTCTCTTGCGCGCTGTTCCCTCTTCCAGGAAAGTCCTCCTTCGGACCCACCACTCTTAACAGCCACCATCTGCTCTTGCTCTGATTCCATGTTGACCCAACCACAGGGCTTCCGTGGGTATGCACCTGAAAGTCTGGCTGCCGGATGATTATATTTCTCAGGGTAAAACAAGGGGCATCCTCTGGGAGCTTGGCTAACACGAGCACACCCCTGAGGGGTAAATCCGAGGCCAGGGGGTATGGGAAGGTCAGCCCGAGGGCCAGCCCTGGGATTGCTAGGAGCTCATTTAAGGTCATGCTGCCACAGGGGGCCTGCCTGGGGGTCTGCTGGCTTGCCCCAGGTGGCACCAGACTTTGACGGTATCCTTTTTCTGCAAACTGCAGCAGATTAGACCCAAAGAACGTCCCCCTCAGCTAGATGAGACACTGAAGCCCAGACAGCACAGGGACAATGGTGACCGGTATATTCATCTTGGTTGTGCCTCGGGAACAGTTACAGGCTCCCTATGACCGTGATTCCCAAGTCTGCCAAGTAGGCGAGGCACCTAGGGAGCAGGTGAAAATAGAGGGGCTAGGCCCACACCCCGAGGGGGGGTAGGCGGGTCTGAGGTGGACCCAGCATCCGTGCTCTTGATGTGTTTGCTTATATTTACAGCAGCCCAATTCTGAGTTCAGTCCAAGAAGTTGACCGGCTGATATTAAAATGGTACATATAGGAGCACCTGGGTGGCTCAGTTGGTTGAGCCTCCGACTTCAGCTCAGGTCATGATCTCACAGTTCATGAGTTCGAGCCCACATCGCTGCTGTTAACCCAGAGCCTGCTTCAGATCCTCTGTCCCCTTCTCTCTCTACCCCTTCCCAACTCGAGCCCCCCCCCCCCCACACCCAAAAGATAAATAAAACATTAAAAAAGCTACAGATAAAAGGTCTCTAAAAGGCTGGACGTTGGGGGGGGAGGGGTGGGGTATTTTCCTATCTTTACTGTGTACAGGTATTGTGGGGTGTTTTGCTTCGATTATTATGCAAGAAGAATCTTAAGTGATTATGGCTCATTATACTATTCATTTCTATTTGTAATTCACTATTTTCCCTTATTGGACTACTTTTAGAGTAGGATGAGAGTATAGGGAAGTATAAAAGTAAACAGTCCTGGCTGCTTTCTGCTCAAAACCGAGTGTGGTGGTGTCCTGACAGACAGCTGGGTTCTGTTCTTCGATCAGCCACTTCCCACTATGAGGCTTGGGCAGCACCCTTATCCTTTCAGAGCCTTAATTTCCCCCTTTGTAAAAGGAGAGGTCTTAACCGGTTAAGCCCTGGGATCCCTTTCAACTTTCAGATAGCATCGTGTGTGTTAAGTTCATGCACCACCGCCAGGGGGAGCTAACTCCACGATTAGCTGTGCCTTGGATCAAAGCCCCTGGAACCATAGTCAAGATGTAGACCTTGTGTTTTTCAGCCTGGCATCTCCCAAGCTAAGAGCCCCAGGGTTTGGGAGGCTTAGATGAGGGTATTTTGCAGACTAATTTGTTGTATAAGACAAATCGTAAATATTTCCAATATAAAATATGAGTCACGAATGGAGTTACACTGGTGGAGAGTTCAGCTCTCTTTTGAGAATTCTTTTCCTTTCCTCCAAACCTCATAGTTTTCTCCCATAATCTTCATTATAGGAGACACACTCAGATATCCTGGAATGTGTCGTGTTGGTAATGGGGTAGTCATCCTCGTGTGAGAGTTCAAATCTTTTAAAGGAGGATCAGAGGATCCGTTTTGTTTTGTTATTATTAAGACATTTTCTGAGAGTTTCCCTTTGTCGTTTGTGTTTAGAATATGTTGTGATCTGAGTTGGGAAATCAGACCTGGAGGGACTGTTGAAGATAGGATGACAAATGACGAATATCAAAATGTTTGGGGGGCTGTCACTATCATGTGTGAATGTGTAACCGTTTTTGCTTCGATGTTTATGCAAGAAGAATCTTAAGTGATTATGGCTCATTATACTATTCATTTCTATTTGTAATCCACTCTTTTCCCTTATTGGAGTACTTTTAGAGTAGGATGAGAGTATAGGGAAGTATAAAAGTAAAAAATCCCGGCTGCTTTCTGCTCATAACCAAGTGTGATGGTGTCCTGACGTAGAGGTAATGCTGACCTGTTTCCCACTTCCCAGAAGGAAGTTAGGACGCACGAACGCAAACAGGACAGAGCCAAGGCCAGGCCCGGAGTGGTGCCAGTGGGATGCTTGGCTGCCTGGGGCTGGGGGCAGAGTGGGCAGTACGTGGCTGGGTATGCACCAGGTGGACTGAAATGGTGGCCGCCGGTAGGCAGACAAATCAGGGGCACTCATAGTTTCCCTCTGGGTGGCTGTGGAATGCTGCTGGGGTGGGTCCCAGGGTGCTCAGCGTGGGTTGTGACTTGTGAGGGGCAGGTAGAGATGGTGGTGGCGACAGGCAGAGCAGGAGTGTGTCCAGGGCAGGGGCAGACACAGAACATACGTTGTGTCTGGGGATGCCTGGCAATCGCTCAGGCCTTCCTCCCAGAGACAAGGGAGGAAGCTGGGCTTCCCCACCCACCATGTTCTCCACAAGGTTTGGGGCTTCAGCCCTTCGATGTCGTGCTACTCACACCGTGTCTAAGCCCACGAGTTAGGGGGTGAAGGCTATTGCTCTCCTGACCTCCTGCTAGCCAGAGCTGGCTGCTCACGGGACCATCTGGGATGACAGCACTGTGCCCAATGAAAGAATGGGTGGGTCCAGTTCTCTTCAGTTTGGTTTCAATGATCTGGAGGGAGAGAACATTCTAGAACTTGTTCCGAAAGGATGGTCAGTTTGGCCTTGTTAGTTTCATTCCAGCATTAGCACAGAGGATATTGTAAGGACTTAATTGTGAATCTGTCTTCTGTAGTATTCTCTTAGTATTCCTCATGCCTGGCAAATAGAGGTTCTGAAGAAACGTCTGCATAGACGGAGAGAGGATAGATAGATGCTTTGGTTCTTCAGATCCTTAAGTTTATCTAAGTGACTAATTGGAAGAAAAAGAACATTTTTCTCTGGTCTTAATTTCCGTGAACAGGAATTAATTAATCATATTACTCATTGTCCATAAATAGGTAGTTCCTTCTCTGGTCTTAATTTCTATGAACAGGAATTAATTAATCACATTATTCATTGTCCATAAATAGGTGGTTCCTTGATGTCTCTGGATTCGTATTTGACTTCTCATTCTTCCATTCTGTGAACTGATGGTCTTTCTTGGTTTTCCCCAGACTCCCAACCATGGCAGCTGAACTGTCTACCCAGTGGTAGCTAAATGCTTACGGGGCCTCTTCCTAGTGTCTTTTTTTTTTTTTTTTTTTAATTTTTAATGTTTATTTATTTTTTGAGAGAGAGAGAGTAAGCTCCAGTGGGGGAGGGGGAGAGAGAGAGAGGGAGAGAATCCCAAGCAGTCTCTGCAACGTGAGTGCAGAGCCCAATGCAGGGCTCTAACTCATGAACTGTGAGATCATGGCCTGAGCCAAAACCAAGAGTCAGATGCTTAACCAACCAAGCCACCCAGACATCCCTCTTAGTGTCTTCTGAGAAATGGGTGAGGTAGCAGGCCGTTCTGTCTCCCTTTCCTGCTCGTTAATTATATATATCTCCTGTGCTTTACATATGTTATTCCTTTTTTAAAAAAAAAACATTTTTTTAATGTTTATTTATTTTTGAGAGAGAGAGAGAGAGAGACAGAGTGGGAGTAGGGGACAGACAAAGAGAGAGGGAGACACAGAATCTGAAGCAGGTTCCAGGCTCTGAGCTTTCAGCACAGAGACCGATGAGAGGCTCGAACTCATGAGCTATGAGATCATGACCTGAGCCGAAGTCAGACTCTTAACTGACTCAGCCACCCAGGCGCCCCACAAATGTTAGTCCTAATCTGCACTAAAAGTTTAGTATCATTTCCATAGAATCATAACTGTCATTTACTGAGTGCCTGCTACGTGCTAAGCACCGAATACGTAATTCGATGTATTCCTTAAGCAGCCCTGTGAGATGGATGGCAGAGACTATCTCGTCCTGACTTTATAGAGAAGGAAACAGAGGTTCAGATAAAGTCCACAGCTGGGGAGCAGTGGAGCCGGGTACTGTACCTGGGAAATCTTACCCCAAAGCTGTTGTGCTAAAATCACTTCATTCTGCTTCTTAGATGACCAAGCACAAGGCTGGATGTGGAGACAGGCTCAGAGCAATTAAGTATTACGTCCAGGTTTAGTTAATTATTAAGTGGCAGGGCCAGAATTCAAATCAACTACGTTCACTAGTCGTCCGCTTCAGTACCTGAAAAGCATAAAGAAAAAGAGTCTGCCTTTTATAAAATTGGAGATAAGTATGGGAATGTGTTTCTTCCCTCCGTAGATAGGAACTACAGCGGGTAGGTACAACAATGACAGACCATCGTTTTGAAAGAGTTTTCTTCCTCCGGCCACATGGAAGCATCCATTGGCAGCAACGTGTAAATGGGGTTCCTCCCCATCTTAAGATACATGTCCGAGTTTTTGGTCCGGTCTATTTCAAAGTCTTCGTTATCCTTTCTGCCGTGTTACCTATACGACTGTGAACACTTGGTTTTCTTTTCCATGTAGCTTTATATATTTGTCTATGAGTCATTCCCAATGACCACGTTCACCATCATGGAATTTAAACTAACAGAAGGGAAGATGTCAGAAGGTAGCTTGAGCCCCGTACCAGTTTATTATTTAACTGATGGGATTACGTGAAGTGATTCTGTTTTGGGTGAGTTTCTCTGTGAGAAGGGACCCATCATTATCTTGTGAAGGACTCAAAGCTCATAGCCATCCTTAAACTCCAATTAGATAGCATAGGCCAAATATACTAAAAATCTCAAGAGCTTTGTGCAATAGTGATGTTAGCATAAGACTAAGTTCTAGATTGTGACTTGGGATAACACACAACCCCCAAACCCCAGTGGCTTAGCACAATAACAACTGTTTTTTTTTTTTTTTTCATCCACAATTCTTACCCACTGTGGGTCTATGGTCTTTATGCTCTGCACAAAGTCCCTCAGGCACTCAGGCTTAGAGAGAACCTGACCATCTCCTACTGCGCCATCTGAAATGCGAGGTCTCCTCAGACAATATGGAAGAGAAGAGGTTCGTGCACTATGTTGTTAACGCTTTTTTGAAAAGATTTTATTTCTAAGTAATCTCTACACCCCACCCGGGGCTCAAACTCACAATCCTGAGATCAAGAGTTGCACGCTCCACCGACTGAGCCAGGCAGGCGCCCCTCACGTGCTATGTTCTGAAATTTTGCAGCCCCCTGACTGCCAGGAACAGGGAAGTGTGGGAGAACAGGTGCAATACTCGCATAGCCCCCCTAGCTGTGCGGCGAACCAGCTATCCAGGGTAGACGAGGGCGCACCTCCAGATTCGTCTATCCCAAGGCAGGATCGTGAGAGTGTGGTGTCTTGAACACAGTTCCCTGCTTTAACGTCGTCAATACGAGACGCAAGAGGCCTTCCAACTTTCGCTTATTATCTTTTCTGTGTTTCTCGGGACCCTATTCCGTGAGCATGGGTCTGGCATCAAGAACCGACTCAGAACCAAAGACTACATTCTACTTATAAGATATATAAAATACCCTTTGTCTAAGAAACTGAGTGTCTTAGTCTCTTTTACCCTCCAAGATGTCTGTTTTACAGCCTCTTCTCTCTCCCCAAGTCTCCTTCATCCTCGCTCTTGGCTGATTTTGTGGCTTCTTATTTCACGGAGAAGTTAGAAGCCGTCACCAGGGATCCGTTGTTCCCTCCCCAGGTCTACCCTCTGCTCCGTGAGCTTCCTGTTACAGGTGAGAAGTTCTCCCTCTTATTACCTACACTCACACTTCCACTTGTGCATCTCAACTCCTCTGTTCAACTACTTTGCTCACGCGGCTGTCCTTTTTTATCCTCTGTCACTAGTCTTATCCTCTCTACTGGATCATTCCCATCAGCACAGAAATTAGAAAGAGAAAATGCCTTGACCTGATTCCCTGTTCTGCCGTCCAAGCAAAATTCCCTCAAAAGAGTGTCTGTACTTGCTATAGCCGCTTCCTCTCCTCTTCTTTCTTGAACTCGCTAGCCAGGCGTTCATCCCCACTGTGCCATTGAAACGGCTCGTGTCGAGGTTGCCGTTGTCCCTGATCTTGCAAAAACACCAGCCAGTCTCAAGTTCCGACCTTTTCAACAGCATCTGACCCCCTGGATTGCTATCCGGGTTTTCTTCCTTATTCTCAGTCTCCCTTGCTGAAAAATTTTCTATTTTTTGACTGCTTAATGTTGGAATGTCCTAGACATTGGGCATTTTCTCTATCTATGGTCACACCTACATGATAGCATCTGATCCCAGGGCTTTAAATAATATTTACCTATTGATAATTTTCTTTATTTTTAAATGTTTTTATTTATTTTGAGGGAGACAGAGAGAGAGAGAGAGAGAGAGAGAGAGGGAGAGAGAACATGCACACAAGCATGGGCAGGGGAGGGGCAGAGAGAGAGGGAGAGAGAGAATCCCACGCAGGCTCTGTGCTCTGAGTGCAGAGCCCATCACAGGGCTTGAACCCACAAACCCTGAGATCATGACCTGAGCTGAAATAAGAACGAGATGCTTAACCAACGGAGCCACCCAGGCGCCCCTACATATTGATAATTTTCAAATATATGTTTCCAGTCCAGGTTGCCCCCTTGAACTCCTTACTTTTATGTCTAATTGCATGCTCCACACTTACACCTAGATGTAGCATAGACATCTCCGATCTGACACGTCAAAACCAGACTTCTTGATGTCCCTCCACACATACCTGTTTACCAATTCTGCCTCTCCCACAGTGTTATTTTCTCGGTCATTGGCAACACCATTCACCCAGCTGCTTAAGCCAAAGAGCTCATCATTAGTTCTTCTCTTTCCTCTACTCATTGAATTCGTTCGCAAGTCTCATGAACTCTACCTTCAAACTATACCTACAATCGGGCCATTTCTCACCTCCTCCTTTGTCATCACCCCATTACATGACATCCTCATGTCTTCCTAGATTTTCCAATAAGAACACAATAGATTTATTTGCGTTCCCCTGGTGGGGAGGACAGGATACCTTCTTCATTTTGTATCAGGATTACGTTAGTTCTCTAGCCGTGGAATTTACTTATATCACAGAGCTATTTTTTAAAAATATTTAATAGTATTTATGTATTTATTTATTTAATTTTTGAGAGAACGAGAGACAGACTATTAGCGGGAGAGGGGCAGAGAGAGAGACAGAGAGAGAGAGAGAGAGAGAGAGAGGGAGACACAGGATCCGAAGCAGGCTCCAGGCTCTGGGCTGTCCACACAGAGCCCGACGAGGGGCCTGAACCCATGAACCATGAGATCATGAGCTGAGCCGAAGTTGGACGCTCAACTGGTTGAGCCACCCGGGCGCCCCCATCACAGAGCTGTTGATCGTATCACTTTCCTATGTGCTGGTCAACATTATTGACATCGTGCTGATGAGCAGGGAGCAGCAGATACCTCAGATGCCTTCGTAAGGTGCATGTCCGTCAAGGACTTGGAAATGAACTGTGCAAAAACTGAGGGGCCTGCCATCTCTAGACATGACTTGAGATCCCGTGCCTTGGATCTACTTCCTGCTGTAAGCTCTTTGTGGACCATAAGCTCTACCACAGCTCTTTGTGGATCGTTTTTCGGTTTCAAGGTACACGCGCAATTTGAGTTTGCTTCTCCGTGAAGACCGAAAGCTGCCAGCGGCGAGGGGAGCCCAGCTCGTGGTCCTGACTGTGGTGTAAGCAGCAGTGCTTCTGGCTTCTCATGGTCCAGAAGATTCAGTGATGCTCAGAGGGTCTTCAGCCTACCTGGCGGTGGCCGGTCCAGATCCTTGCTGAGACCTGTGTTGTGCCTCCATAGGAAAATTATAGCTTATATCCCAGGGTTTTAGAGTATAGACAAGCATTCGTTTGGAGAAAACTGTTCTGCTTTCGAAAAACAGCTCTTGGGTTCCTATGGGGTTGAGGCTACTGTTTTGGCTAGATGGTCAAAGTCTTGAAAAGAACAAGATTTGGAGATTTGTGATGATTCCTAGGGAAGAGGTATTTGGACGGATTTCTCAGAATCAGCCAAAAGATACAGATATTTGTGTCCCATGTGACTTCTCATCAAAAGGCACTTGATGCAGAGGAAGTTTTCAGTTATTAGACGGGGAAGATGCTCTGCCCTGTGGCTGTCCTGTGTCAGCTTGTTTCCCTGGCCACCCTAATATTTGCTGGGTTCGTAACCAAAATGCCCAGTGGCAAGGATGGGGCCTGTGTGTGGACTCAGAAGGAGCCTCCTCTTATCAAGAGGAATCTGGCTACTGTCACAGGAGAGACTGACACTGAGCCCTCAACAGTGCTGCACTCTAGGGTGTCCAGCCGGGAACTCAGTGGCGGGTGAGTAACACCGGATTCTTCATCATGGAGGAGGCAGCCATTTATCCTCCCTGGATCCTGGTCCTATTCTAGATAGGGATCTGCTTTCCTTGCGTGCTGTGGTTCTTCAGCAGCATCGTGCGTAAACTGACTGAATGCCTTGCTTACCATCGTCGTATCCCTCACGAGATTGCTTCAGACTATTTTGCCGTAATAAATAACTTATTAAAGAAATCGACATAAAAACATATATAAGTAAGGCAATGAACACAAAATTCCTTGCTCTTGGCATATGCTCCGTCAACGATAGATCCTTCAGGGGTCCACAGGCTTCTCGCCTTTCTGTCTCCTTCGGGGAGGAGTCTTTGTGGGTGTGCCTACAGATGGGGTACGTCTGAGAGGGTCTTGAGCAGGCAACAGGAGCCCAGGCCAGCGTGCCCTGGCACCACTGGCTTAAAGGAACTCCAGGCACCTTACTGACTGTCCACCACGCCTAGCCCTTTCCACTTCCGGATTTTCACAGATGACGACCACTGAATGGAACTGATGAAAAGGGAAATCGGGTTGCCGGTTAGCTTCCCGGAGCACAGAACCGGCACAGGAAGGATGGAGTCAGGGAGTGTCTGTCACCAAGGCCCACGTGGAACCCCTCTTAGGGCACGATTTGTACAGCCAGAGTGCCTACTGTGTAACACCAGATATCCAAGCACCTTTAAATGTTCCTATCGTGTAGACCAAAAAGCCATGGCGAATGCCAAGGTGGGTGATACTAAATAAATATAATAGAAGCTTTACCTTCGGGAAGGATTTGGGGCATGTTATGGAAGGGGTCAGGATATCTGCATGTTAACAGTGTTTAGTAGGAGGACACTGTTGAGGGTAAAAGTGCCATAAATAATGGTGCCAACCGAAAATGTCACACTAGGTAAATGTCATCATTTACCTTTGTCACAGTAAAAGCAAAATGCTGATATTTTCTGGATGATTTCTATGTTTCATGTTATAAGAACGACTACTCGGGGCGCCCGGGTGGCTCAGTCGGTTGAGTGTCAGACTTCGGCTCAGGTTTGTGGGTTCGAGCCCCTTGTAGGGCTCTGTGCTCACAGTGCAGAGCCTGGAGCCTGTTTGTAATTCTGTCTCTCTCTCTCTCTCTCTCTCTCTCTCTTTCTCTCTGCCTCTCCCCCATTTTCCCTCTGTCTCTCTCTGTCTCTCAAAAATAAATAAACGTTAAGAAAATTAAAAAAAAAAATGTCATACTAGAAAGTCCTGGCTAAATGGAAGCTGAATTGTGGCTGCACTGAACTTGGAGGGAGGACAAAATGGCCTCATGCAGATCTTGGGCCAGAGGGGTCTTATCTGTCCTTTAGCCTCATGGCTTCCAGTTCAAACCCCAGGCTGCAGAGGAACATCTCAGAGAAGTTTCTCCCCAGAGAATGGCTCACTTTGCCATGTGCTGGATGGGCCCAGTGAGTACACAGAATTGTGTGATTCTGGTACACGGTGTGATGTCACAGTGTGCAAAGGACTCAGAGCAAAACTTGTGGATGGGACCCTGGCATCAGGACTGGGGGCAGGTTGGCTGTCTGAGGGCTGCTTGTTCATTATGAGGCCATCTGTTACCAAGCAGCCTGCAGTAAACTAAGCCGTCAGCTGTAGGAGCCCAGTGAAGAGATGGCTTAAGTGAGGGTTTAAGATGGAGGCAAGTCGGGGCGCTGGGTGGCGCAGTCAGTTAAGTGTCCGACTTCAGCTCAGGTCACCATCTCACGGCTCCTGAGTTTCAGCCCCGCATTCTGTGCTGACAGCCTAGAGCCTGGAGTCTGCTTCCGATTCTGTGTCTCCCTCTCTCTCTGCCTCTCCCCTGCTCATGCTCTCTCTCTCTCTCTCTCTCTCAAAAAAACAAATAAACACTAAAAAACATTTTTTAAATGGAGGCAAGCTTAGCAGGAGTTAGCAACGCTCCCACTCTCGAAGCTGCTGTAGCGCTTGGTGGAAGGTTGGTGGGCCATACCATTATCAGCCTGTATTGCATGGTTAATTGGAAACTGACACTATAACGTGGTGTTTATAAATTAACTATATAACGTGGTGTATGCACTATTTCCCGCTGTCGTGTATGTTTCGTCCTAAATGAGAGCAGGGCTTGGTTTGCTCCCCGAATCAAACGCCGCCTTGTCCTTTTAAGCATTTGGGCACTTGCCTTTCCTCCAAGAGGAAAGAAAGGAGGCAAGAACTGTGTCTGGTACGTCTTCATGCTCAGGTAATGTTTCCTGCAGTGTCTTCACTGGCAGCGAGAATCGGGTAGTGATTTTGTGAGGGAATGACTTTTCCCTACCCGGTGACCGACGTAACCCACCTCTGCCTTTTTCCACCTACAGCTGTGCATGTCGGACGAGCTGTGGGAGAAGATAGTTCACTCTTGCTGTGACACCATCACACCTGACATGAGGGCCCTGGCCAAGGATATGGGCTGGAGGCAGATGTTCTTCACCAACAAGCTGCAGCTCCAGCGGCAGATCCGCAAGAGGAAACAGAAACAAGGGAGCCATAGAACCAGTCACCTTTAGGGACACATCTGCCCACCTGCAGGAGGGCCGAGAGACGGCTGTCTTTTTCTCCTGCGTCCCAATCTCTTCTGTTTCCTTCGACTGAGCACTAAGATTTCCTTCGATTTGAACTGGCTGGTTCAAGGACCCACCCGAGAAGCATACCCAGCCGGTGTTGGCCCACAGGTGCACCAAAACCCGACTCGGCAGTGCCTTACCTAAACCGCAGTCTCCTGCAGTGAGGGTCAAGTCCGTGGCCCCTGCAAAGGGCTGCATGACAGGAAGCCCTTGATACCCATAAGAAAAGAGGCTTCTGCTGTACAGGAAACAAACAATAAATGATTATTAGCAGGTTTTTTTTTTTCTACTACATATCTGTAGTTTTTTTCTGACATTTGAAAGGCGTCCCGAGCTTTTGCATTTTTCCCCAATGGAGGTGGCTTTGTGTCCTCCCCCCCCCGCCCCCCTCCTCCCCCAGGGAACGGGGAGCGGCAGGGGCCACGGGAGGCAGTTGGCAGTCTGGTGAGCGTAGCTGCCTTCCCAGCTCTCTTCCCCTACATTTGAATTCAGGGCCCCATCCTGTGGGCCCCGGGATGCCACGCTCCATCCCTGCGTGGGGACAACCCCAGATCTGGCCCTGCGGCGAGCCCAGCATTCTGCCTGCGGACCCCTCTCCAGAGCCCACCTTCCCAGGACTTCACGTGGTCAAATAGAGCTACCAGCTTTTCTCAGAGGGATGCTGTTTCCCCAAAGGAATGTGATGGGTAATTTACAGCCCCCTGAGCTGTCCCGAGGATGAAGTACCCCCAGATAATGACACTCTTAGCGCAAATAATCTAATGACTCCTTTTAGGTGACAGAAAAAAGTAGCTGTCAACCTCCCATCACCTTCTTTACCGTTACCATTTCTTCTTCCCTACGACCTCCACCCTAGTGCCTTGAAGAGATCATCTGTGCTGCACCTGTTCCCCGTGCAGGGGAATTTCCTGTGATGCCCTGAGACCTCCCACACGGGCTGTTCTCCACGCCTGAGTCCTTCCGAACGGCTCATGGCTGTGGCTTGGTGACACCTTCTTTCTCTCTCTCTCTCTCTCTCTCTCTCTCTTTTTTTTTTTTTTTTTTACCAAAACCTGTGCTAATATCAAACCAGATTTTAACTCCCATCCCTTAAAACCCACACCCATGAAACTCAGAGATTTTCCAGCAACATCTGTGAGATCAAGCGCATTCTGCTTCCTGTCAAAGTTGTGCCTGGATTGAGTCCAGGCAAAGAGCAAAGATTTAATGGGTGAGAGACCCAGGCCTCATTCCCCACCCGGGAGAGATCTGTCAGGGTGATGCAGGTGACTGGCCGGCAGGCGGAGGGCACGCACTTCGTCACGGCCCCTGCAGCCTTGTTTCTCCCCGAGGTCCCTGAGGTCGCTCAGGGCCAGCTGTTTAGTGCCAGAACATAGATTAATACCACGTGTGTGCAACGACTGTGCGTGTGCACAATTTGGTATGCAACATACCTACATAAATATAAAATTACAACTCATTCGTCGCCGATGCAAATATGTCAACAGCTTAAGCATTGCATATCTAGTGTTTAATCAACTGACAGACCCTGAAAGCTTATGGGCGGGCACAACATTCTAGATTCAATATGAATTTGTGTTTGGAAGAACACAAATGTGGCCGTTTGAAAACTCTTATTACCTACGTAAAATATAATGTAAAAATGGGCGCTGAAAGTAAATAGCAATGAAAAGGGAGTTATTCATACGTTGACTGTTGTTAGATAGGACTTTAAATAACATAGGTTACTAGATTATTCTGGGGATTATTTGCCCTAATGATTTGGGTGCCTTATTACCTGATTATACTTTTTTTTTTTTGTCAACCTATAGACAGTATCACCAACCTACTATCCTGCAGGGGACCAGTTGACACATTTTGCCCCTCTTCGCCAGCCTCATTCTCCATGTTTGATCCCATGTGACGATCCCACTGGATGGGAACAGGCAGGTCTGGTGTTGATCTCTGCCTCACTCGACAGCTTTCACATAGACAAATTAATCTGCTTTGCTTATGACACACAATCTCACAGTGAAATGCTGCAGCATCGTATAATCTTTCCCTTTCTCATATTTTCAGTCAAAAGTGTTCCTACTCTGTTATCATTTACCGTTGTCACAGTAAAAGCAAAATGCTGATATTTTCTGGATGATTTCTATGTTTCATGTTATAAGAACGACTACTTGGGGTGCCTGGGTGGCTCAGTCAGTTAAGCATCCAACTTCGGCTCAGGTCATGATCTCACGGTTTGTGAGTTCGAGCCCGGCATCGGGCTCTGTGCTGATAGCTCAGAGCCTGGGGCCTGTTTCAGATTCTGTGTCTCCCTCTCTCTCTCTGACCCTCCCCTGCTCATGCTCCGTCTCTATCAAAAATAAATAAACATTAAAAAAAAAAAAAAGAATGACCACTTAACAACAGCAAATGTGAAAACTTATAAACAACAAAAAATAGATTTTACTTAATGACAAATTCTCTTACTGCTTTTTTCCTGAACGAGTTAGCTCGGTACTTGCATTCAACCTCACTTATGTGGAATCCAAATGATCAATTTTGGATTATTGATCAAAATAGTGATTCTGAGTAGGCTCAAGATGTAGACAGAGACTATGAATTGAGCGAAGCGTGGGAAGCAGGGGTGGGACAACTTAACCAGTCACCACTCGATCATTGTTTTCCCAGCTGCTTCTGTCCAAGATGGTCACCAGCCCTCATTAATTACCCCAAACTGACTCCCACGATGCCCAAGACTAACATAGAACGACCTTAACTAAAAACAGAAAACCTTTGTGCGACAGTTTTTTGCTCTGAGCTCTAAGATGATGCCATTTATCCGCAGTTTGTGTTAAGATAATATACTGTGGGAGAATGTCCAAGCTTTTCAGCTTGGAGCCGTTGGTGAAATAAGAATGAATGTCTTTGATATTAAAAACGGTACGTAGACAGGCTACCACCATGTGAACGAGAAAACATGCCCCTGCAGTTAAAACATAACATTATGCATGAGGTCATCTTAGAAAGTAAAACTGATATCTTAGCTTTACGTATTTATTGTTTTGAAACGAGATCACCCATACCGCGGGATAGCAGTCATTTGCCCTTCCTTGCAACATGGAACCCTCAGGGCCGGGAGCTACCAAAGACTCTGTGTTCCCTGCTTATCCTGTTTCCAGATCCGTGTTCCTTCCACATAGGTCTCCATTCAGAAAAGTAATTTGCAGTTGTGAAGTTTGTTCCACCCATCCAGGAAATCTCATAGCCATAGATCCATGAATGGATCCATGAATGGTCACAGAATGAGTTAGAATAAGCTTAGAAATAGTAATGGTAATGGTAGTGGCATCTTTCATTGGTTGAATGCCTACCGTGTGCCAAGAAACAGGTAGTAACCAACTTAATTCTTGCAGCAACCCTTGAAGGTAAGTGATTATTATTTCTGTCTTAGAGATCAGAGATCTACCAACTATGGTGTAGGCCTCATTTGATTAGCGCCTCTTTCTGTAGCATAAAGTTTTATTGGGACATAGTTTAAGCATCATCTATGGCCACTTTCACATTACGGTGGCAGTAATTGGGGGTCACAATACAGACTGTATGGCCTGCAAGGCTGAAATTATTCTCAAAGAGGACAAATTAATGTTCCCAAGGTGTCGTAACTAATAAGTGGTAAAGCTGATATTTAAATCTGTACTTCAAGTCTGTGTGCTTAACCACAAAAACCACATACCACTTCTCTTTGCGGAGCCAACACCTCATTTGACCAATGGAATTTGAAAAGGTGATAGGATTTGCCCAAGGTCATTTGAAATAATTAGAGGGCCTTGAGCATAATATAAGAGACCATTCTAATTTAGTTGTCCAGGGAATATTCCAAGCTTTTGATAGACTAAGTTATTTTTTTTTTATTTTGATTTTAATTCCAGTGTAGTTAAGAGTGTTATATTCGTTTCAGGTGGACAATATAGTGATTCAACAATTCCACATATTATTGTCAAGATAAGTGTACTCTGAATCCCGTTCACCCAGTACACCCGTCCTCCCCACCCACCTCCACTCTGTTAACCATCTGATTGGTCTCTATATAGTTGAGAGTCTGGGGGTGCCCGGGTGGCTCAGTCAGTTGAACGTCCGACTCTTGATTTTGGCATAGGTCATGATCTCACAGTTAATGGGATTGAGCCCCGCATCGGGCTCTGCACTGGCCAAATGGAGCCTGCTTGGGATCCTGTCCCTCCCTCTTCTCTCTGCCCCTTTCCCGCTCACGCTCTTTCTCTTTTTCTCAAAATAAATAAATAAACTTAAAAAAAAAAAAAAAGAGTCTGTTTTTGGTTTGTCTCTCTTCTCCTTTGTTTTTTCTTAAATTCCACATACAAGTGAAATCATATGGTGTTTGTCTTTGTCCAACTGGTTTATTTCACTTAGCATAATACTCTCTAGATCAATCCATGTTGTTACAAATGGCAAGGTTTCATTCTTTTTTATAGCTGAATAATATTCCATTGTGTGTGTGTGTGTGTGTGTGTGTGTGTGTGTGTGTGTATATATATATGTGTATATATATATACACACACACACAAAACATATTCTTTATCCACTTATCTATCAATGGACACTTGGGCTGCTTTCATAATTTGGCTATTTTATTTATTATTTACTTATTTTTTTTTTTAGAAAATGTTTATTTATTTTTGACAGAGAGAGAGACAGAGCATGAGCCAGGGAGAGGCAGAGAGAGAGGGAGACACAGAATCCAAAGCAGGCTCCAGGCTCTGAGCTGTCAGCACAGAGTCCCATGCGGGGCTCGAACTCACAGACCGCAAGCTCATGATCTGAGCTGAAGTCGGATGCTCGACAGACTGAGCCACCCAAGCACCCCTGTAATCTGGCTATTTTAAGTAATGCTGCAATAGCCATGGGGTGCACGTATCCCTTCAAAGTAGTGTTTTTGTATTCTTTGGATACTCAGTGAAATTACTGGATCATAGGGTAGTTCTATTTTTAACTTTTTGAGGAACCTCCATACTGTTTTCCACAGGGGCTGCACCAGTGTGCGTTGCCACCCACAACACATGAGCGTTCTTTTTCTCCACATCTCTGCCAACCCTTGTTGTTTCTTGTGTGTTTGATTTTACCCATTCTGACGGGTGTCAGGTGATCTCTCATTGTGGTCTTGATTTGCATTTCCTTGGTGATGAGTGGTGTTGAGCATCTTTTCATGTGTCTGTTGGCCATCTGTATTTTTTCTTTGGAGAAATATCTGTTCATGTATTCTGCCCATTTTCCCATTGGATTATTTGGGGCGTTTTGGTGTTGAGTTGTAAAAGTTCTTTATATATTTTGAATAGTAACCCTTTATTGGATATGTCATTGGTAAATATCTTCTCGCATTCAGTAGGTTGTTGTTTAGTTTTGTTGGTTGTTTCCTTTGCTGTGCAGGAGCTTTTTACTTTAATGCAGTCCCAATAATTTATTTTCGCTTCTATTTCCCTTGCCTCAGAGAATATATTTAGAAAAATGTTGCTACATCTGACGTCAGAGAAATTTCTGCCTGTGCTCTCTTCTAGGATTTTTATGGCTTCATGTTTCACATTTAGGTCTTGAATCCATTTTGAGTTTATAGTTGTGTGTGATGTAAGTAAGCGGTCCAGTTTCATTGTTGTACATGTAGCTGTCCAGTTTTCCCAACACCGTTTGTAGAAGGGACTGCCTTTTTCCCACTGCATGTTCTTGCCTCCTTCATCAAAGATTAATTGACCATATAATTGTGGGTTTATTTCTGAGCTCTCTACTCTGTTCTATTGATCTATGTGTCTATTTTTGTGCCAGTACCATACTGCTTTGATTACTACTGCTTTGTAATATAACTTGAAGCCTGGAATTGTGATATCTCCAGTTTTGTTTTTTCCTTTGTCAAGATTACTTTGGCTATTTGGGGTCTTCTGTGGTTCTATACAAATTTTAGGGATTATTTGTTCTTGTTCTGTGAAAAATGCTGTTGGTATTTGATAGGGATTACACCAAATCTGTAGATTGCTTTGGGTAGTATAGACATTTTAACAATATTTGTTCTTCCTTCCAATCCATGAGCATGGAATATCTTTCCATTTGTTTGTGTCGTCTTCAATTTCATCAGTGATTTATAGTTTTCAGAGTACAGATCTCTCACCACTTCGGTTAAGTTTTTTCCTAGGTATTTTATTATTTTTAGTGCAATTGTAAATAGGATTGTTTTCTTAATTTTTCTTTCTGTGGCATCATTATTAGTGTATAGAAATGCAGTGGATTTCTGTACATTGATTTGTATCCTGCAACTTTATTGAATTCATTTATTAGTTCTAGTTGTTATTTTGGTGGAACCTTGAGGGTTTTCTATCTATAGTATCATGTCATTTGCAAACAATGAAAGTTTTACTTCTTCCTTACCAATTGGGATGCCTTTTATTTCTTTTTGTTGTCTGATTGCTGTGGCTAGGACTTCCAGTACTGTGCTGAATAAAAGTGGTGAGAGTGGGCATATGTATCTTATTGCTGACTTTAGGGGAAAAGCTCTTAGTTTGCCCCCATTGAATGTGATGTTAGCTGTGGTTTTTTTTGTGTAAGGTCTTTATTATGTTGAGGTATGTTCCCTTTAAACACACTTTGTTGAGGGTTTTTTTGTTAATTTAAAAAAATTGTTTACATTTACATCCAAATTAGTTAGCATATAGTGCAACAATGACTTCAGGAGTAGATTCCTTAGTGCCCCTCCCCCATTTAGCCCATCCCTCCTCCCACAACCCCTCCAGTAACCCTCAGTTTGTTCTCCATATTTAGGAGTCTCTTCTGTTTAGTCCCCCTCCCTGTTTATATATTATTTTTGTTTCCCTTTCCTTACATTCATCTGTTTTGTCTCTTAAAGTCCTCATAGGAGCGAAGTCATATGATTTTTGTCTTTCTCTGACTAATTTCACATGGCATAATACCCTCCAGTTCCATCCACATAGTTGCAAATGGCAAGATTTCATTCTTTTTGATCGCCGAGTAATACTCCATTGTATACCACATCTTCTTTATCCATTCATCCACTGATGGACATTTGGGCTCTTTCCATACTTTGGCTATTGTTGATAGTTCTGCTATAAACATGGGGGTGCATGTGTCCCTTCGAAACAGCACACCTGTATCCCTTGGATAAGTGCCTAGTAGTGCAATCGCTGGGTCATAGGGTAGTTCTATTTTTAGTTTTTTGAGGAACCTCCATATTCCAGAGTGGCTGCACCAGCTTGCATTCCCATGTTGAGGGTTTTTATCATGAATTGCTGTTATAGTTTGTTAAATGCTTTTTCTGCATCTATTGAAATGATCATATGGTTTATCCTTGTTGATGTGATGTATCACATTGATTGATCTGTGAATGGCAAACCACTCCTGCATCCTGGGAATAAATCCCACCTGATTGTGGTGAATGATTTTTTAAAACATATTGTTGGATTTGGTTTGCCAATATTTTGTTGAAGATTTTTCCATCTATGTTCTTTTTTTGTTTTTTAAGTTTTATTTGTTTGTTTTTGAGAGCAAGAGAGAGCAGGGGGTGGGGAGAGAGGGAGAGAGAGAATCCCAAGCAGTCTCCATGAAGAGCCTGATGTGGGGCTCAATCCCACGAACCATGAGATTATGATCTGAGCCAAAATCAAGAGCCCGACGCTTAACTGACTGAGCCACCCAAATGCCCCTCCATCTATTTTCTTGGTGAATTAAATTATTGCCCATTTTTTCTATAAATAAGTATCTTAAGTTCATTTAATAATAAGGACACACAAATAAAATCCTCACACAATCTCCAGGAAAATTAAGGGATTGAGTGGAGTGTTCAATATGGCTCACTAGGACCTTCCAGGCTCAGTCTCCTCCTCTTCCTGCCACTCCCTGCAGTTGGGAACCAGTCCGTCCCAAGGACTCTTATATTTTTCAACTTCACCTGACAACAGGAGGGGCTCCCCAGGGCCAGTCTGAGACCCTCAACCCAACCCTCCCTGCTTGTCATTATTGGAAGTCAATACCGTTCATCTGTGGCAACTTGAATGCTTTTCCAGTGATGTCTGCCTTCCGTATGACCCAGTCCTCCTTTCCTAGGTGACAAACGCAGCTGCTTCTCAGCCTTTGTCATTCGACACCAGCATTCTCACCCCTCGCTGCTTGTGGACATTTTGACTTTGGAGGCCTCGGGTCCACAGAAGCCACACTCCAACACGGCCAACGTGGCCGGTTATTCTGAAGCATTCACATCTGAGCTTTCTGGGGTGAGGCCACCTCCCCTTTGAGGGAAGTCTCCTTTCCTCCACTTGTTCCAGGCACTTGTGACTCTTTGCTCTGCTCTAAGCTGGGCCTCCTCAGACCCATCTCTTCCTGTTCATCTAGTAGCCCCTCACTGGCTGTACTTGGCTGCCTGCCCTCTCTGGACTCTGTGATCAGTGACACCCTCAGTGACACCTGACCGCTCTTCCCCTTTCACCCTGGGCTGGCAGACTACTTCCTCTTCCCTGCGGCAGACTGCAGAGCATTGCCGGAGAGCATCCTAAGATGTGCCTCTTTGGCGCACTACAGAGACCGACCCGGCTCATCTGGCCTCCCGCCATTGCTGTCACAGCCCGCTTACTGTCTCATCTACTTCCTGGACTCCTCCCGGTGGGTCCTCAAGCCGTGCCTCCCACTTGGCAGCAATGAAGTTACCAGTGTAAACCGCACAGCTTCTTTTCTCTCCTGCCTTAAATCTCCCCGTCCTTGGTCCCGCCTTTTCTTCTTCCCACCTTCAGAGGCAGGCGTCACCTTATTTCCAGTGCTCACCCCTTCCTGTTGGCAGGGACCCCGGTCCTTCCCCCTCCGTGTTCTCCTGTGCCTTCAGGCTGTCCTCTTCACAGATTCCCGTCTCTTTCCTTCCCTTACATGTACCCATCATTCCTTGAAAGAAGCTTCACTTCACCCTACTGTCCTTCTTCGTGCCATCCTGTTTCTCTCCTCGGCGGCCACCAAACGTCTTCCACTGTTCGTTTACCAGCCGCCCCCCCTCCACCTGCTCCCACTCTGTCCTCTGCTCTTCCCGCATTGGCCTTGCCCTCCCTCGGCAGCCTTTGGAAGCCACCCCCTTAGCTGCTGCCCTGACTCTCCTTATTAATTCATTTCCAAACACTATTTGTTAGTTACTCTGCACCAGGCACTGGACTCAGCCCCCGGGGACGCTCGTCTAAATAGAACACAGCCCTACCCACCAGCAAGTTCACGGTCAGTAAACACTTGGCTTTTTTCTCCTTTAACATCCAAGGTTCTTCACTAGCCAGCTTCACTTCCTAACCCACTGCTCCTTTCCTTCCACCTTGGAAGGATTCTTCTATTCCCGCCCCTCATCGTCCTGCACACGTGCCTCTACTTACCTCCAGGTTACTTCTCCAGGCTGTTCCAAGCCTGTGTGGTGTGATGCTGCACGAGAGAGAGCCTGCTGGTGCTCCAGCTCACCAACACCAAACCCAGCTCATCAAGAGGGCTTTCACCAGGTGCTTCTCAGACTTCTGCTTTGTGCCCAGTTGGAGACACTGTGCCAAGGGCTTGGGAACGGCTTGAAGAAGACAAACCAGGGCCCCTGTCCTCATGGTGCTTGCTCGGTGATGGCAGTGGAGGGGGGTACAGAGGGTCGGAGGGTAATAGTTTGAAACCCTTTCCTCGGAGATTCTGATATGCACCCCTGGGTGTGTGTGTGCCAGGGGGACAGGGCGGTATTCTCTGCTCCATCCTGTCCTTACTGGACACGTGCTTCCATGAGGACACTTGAGACACACTGTCTGACAGTCAACCTTGTCTCCCACTTTGCAGAGGTTGGGCTTAGCAGTGTGAACTTGACAGCTTCTTTTCTTAGCGTGTCTGTCAAGGTCTTGTACAATGCTCGCCTACTTTCTCAGCCTGGTCACAGCCCTAATCCTGATTACTTCAGGTGCCTGTTGAACCTGAACTTCTCCTGGGCTTTCCCGAGTCTGTGGTTTTGCTCACTTGGGTCTCTCCTTGCCCCTGTCACACTGCCAGCCCCTAACTTAATCATACCTGGCCTCCGAGGCCACTTCAACTTCCAGTGACCCTGTCCTTCAGATTCCTCTAACAGCGCAGTTCTCAAAGTGCAGTGCTGGGACCCTCGGGGGGGGTCCCTCCTACCCTTTTGGCAGTCTGTGAGATCAGATATATTTTCATGATCTTAAGACATGATTTGACTTTTCCACTCATTCTTTCACAAGTGAACAGTGGAATTTTTCAGAGGCTACTTAACCTGTCATGATGTTAGCGCTCTGAGGGCTAGTGGAATGTATGCATGTAGATTTTTGTGTTTTCTAGAATCTTCTTAGGCAGTAGATTTAGGATACAAATAGGTTCAGTTGTCAGAGGCTGCCTCAGTTTGTTCTCAGGACTTCTGTGCTCTTGCTAGCAAATTTTGTGGTACCTCTTGTAATTTAGGTAATCTCATTATTATCGAATAAATCATTTTGATATCCTGAAGTTCTCCTACGTGGAAACACAGCAAGAGGTAGGTATGCTTTGTTGTCTTATTTTACAGTGTAATTTAAAAATATCCTTCCAAATGGTTTATAAGTTTTAAACTTTTGTAAAACTCATGATTTTAGAATTTAATAGCATTTTATTCTAAGATTTTTAAATTTACTTATACTTTTATTATATTCAAGGCTGGATCATTAGCTTTAAAAAAGGGAGATTAGAAAGCTTGCTTTCTTAGCCCACAGCTGCACCATCCAAACCTAAAGATGCTGAAAAAGATGAAATACTGAAATCTGCTTAAAAAGAGTGTAAAAACGAGACAAAATATTTCTCAAGATTTATCTTTTTCCTTGGCTTTATGATGTTAAAATTTTACCTTTTCGGGGCCTCTTAAAGTTGCAGCACCATTTTGAGAATAATAACGTAGAGTTTAAAGAAAAGCGAACTGAATATTTTAAATGTAGATGTGATGAGTTCATTAAAAGCCAAAAATTGATCATTACAGCCTTTCAGACGCGAAACGCAAAAGCCATTGAAGCCCCGCGCGCGGGGAAGTGACTGTGCTGAGCCGTCTGGAGACAGCACAGACGCCCCATGCAGCTGACGCTGCTGGATGCCTTCTGGATGGAGAGTCAGCAAAAGGAATCACAGCAATGCCACTTTCTAATGATACGGTAGCTTGTCAAATTAGAGATTTAGCTGCACACATGAAGGCTGAGTTAGTATCTTCTCTGCAGAATCGGACTTTTGTCTTACACGTGGACAAATGAATAGAAGTGGCCAGACTCACCATTTTGCTTGTATTCATCCAGTATCAACACCAACTATTTTCTTTTCTCTTCTTTTCCTTTATTTTATTTTATTTTATTTTATTTTATTTTATTTTAATTTTATTTAAGAGAGAGCCTGAAAGCAAGGGAGAGAGAGAGCCTGAAAGCAAGGGAGAGGGGCAGAGGTATATAGAAAGAATCCCAAGCAGGCTCCACACTCAGCATGGAACCCGACACAGGGCTCGATCCCATGACCCTGGGGTCACGACCTGAGCCCACAATCGAGAATCGGACATTCAACCAACTGAGCCCCCCAGGGGCCCCCAAGATGTTCTTTGATGTGAAATCTTGTAAACAAACTCAGATGGCGCTACAACATTCAAAATATTGAACAGCTTTATTCACTCTCATGGCTGATCCCGGAGCGAGTGTGTTGATGCTTGCACTGACTGTGCAAAAGCGATGGTGGGTCAGCGGCCAGTGCCTTAGCACAAGTCAAAGGAGTGACAACAGAATGTGCTGGAAGCCACTGTATTTCCCACTGCCAGGTGCTTGCAGTCGAATAATGGGCAGATTCACTTAAGGATATCTTTGATGAAGCAGTAAAAATTATTATCTGTTATTTATTAAGTCCTTACCCTGAGTCCACATCTTTTTAATATCCTGTGTGACAAAATGGGAAGGTATACACAAAGAACAGCTGCTGGAAATCAAAGTCCAGTGGTTGTCTTGGGGAAAAGCACGTCTGTACCTAAGCTGCAAGCTGAACTTACTGCCTTTTCCATGAAATACAGTGTTTACGCTTGGCAGACACATTATTGAAAAGTGAGGCTGTCCCTTCAAGGAAAATAAGTGCAGTATTTGTTGCCAATGATAATATTTAAGCTTTCGAAAGGAAATTAGAATTTCGGATAATTTATATCAACCTCCATGAGCTTGTCCCCTTGCCAATTGAGATAGAATTTACCTACCATAAAACTTACCCTTTTAAAGTGTATAATTCAGTGGTTTTTATACATTTGCAAACTTATGCAACAATTAGCTAATTCCAGAACATTTTCATCACACCGAAAAGATACCCTATTAGCTGTGCCCGCTGGCACTCCCTCCACACACGCCTTTCCTTCCAGCCTCAGGCAGCCGTTAATATGCTTTCTGTCTTTATAGATTTTTGCCTATTCTGGATATTTCATATAAATGGGATTACACAATGATCACATGAGTTTTAAAGATATTGTATGAGATATAAAAACATTTGGGAGATCCATAACTCTCCAGTGGACCAATATTTTCCGAATGACGAAAGCATTAGGTTACAAAATTGTAAGTGGGCAAAAGATCCATCCAAAATGCAAGGCAGGTCAACGGCTTCTAATGTAAACATGGCACAAAAAGTTCGTGACACCATGTCAGATTCCACGTTGCAACTAACCTTTAAGAAATACCACTTGTTGGGGCGTCTGGGTGGCTCAGTCGGTTAAGCGGCCGACTTCGGCTCAGGTCACGATCTCGCGGTCCGTGAGTTCGAGCCCCGCGTCGGGCTCTGTGCTGACCGCTCAGAGCCTGGAGCCTGTTTCAGATTCTGTGTCTCCCTCTCTCTGACCCTCCCCCGTTCATGCTCTGTCTCTCTCTGTCTCAAAAAATAAATAAACGTTAAAAAAAAAAATACCACTTGTTGAGTTTTGGCATGGTATTCAAAAAGAACCTACAATTATCTGAAGAGACTATTAAATACTCCTCCCCTTCCCAACCACATATTGGTAGAAGGCTGAACTTTCTTCATGTATGTATGTCAATGAAAACCACATATCACGACAGATCAAATGCAGAAGCAAATATGAGAATCCAGCTGTCTTCTACGAAGCCAGCTATTAAAGAGATTCACAAAAATGTAAAGAATGCCACTATTCTTTTTTATTTTTAGAGAGAGTGTGAGTGGAGGAGGGACAGGGAGAGAGGGGGACAGAGAATCCGAAGCGGGCTCCACACTGACATCAGCAAGCCTGATGCAGGGCTCCAACCCACGAACCGTGAGATCACGACTTGAGCTGAAGTCAGATGCTCAACCAAGCCACCCAGACGCCATTACAATGCCACTATTCCTACTAAAAAAAATTTAGAGGGAAAAATATGGTCACTTTCCATAAAAATGTGTTATTTACATTAACGTAGTAGGCTTCTTATTGTTATTCCAAAATGAAGTAATATAGGCATATTCTCAAAAATGTCTCACTTTTCATTTCTAACATGGTAAATATCAGTAAGACATACCAACCCCCCCAAAGGATCTTTGGGTGTTGATTTATTTTTAGGAGTGCCAGGGGGCCCTGAGACCCAAGAGTTTGAGGATTAAGCCCCACACTTGTAGTCTGTATCTTTCACTTGACCAAGTAGATACACTTAGCTTTACTGAACCTCTGTATCTTTATTATCAGTTACAGTTTCATTTAAACAGGTCATGAATCCAATTTCCCCCAGCTTTGTGATAACACTGGGACATTCAGTGCTTTGCAACAGCAACTTCTTTCTACACACAGGCCACTCAAGGGCAGGAGGTTTACATCCGCCTGTCTTGTTCTTATAAAAGCCTAGTTTACATTTCTTGATTGGAAGAGAACCATGGAAACAGAAAGACTTAGTAGAATTAAAATATTACACAGTATGAGTGCTCCAAAGATAGTGATTGACCAGAATGTTGTATAAAAGGAAATAATGCGAGAGTCAGGACAAGTGTATGAAATTGATTAGAAGGTTTTGATCTTTTTTTTAATTAAAAAAAAAAAATTTTTAACGTTTATTTATTTTTGAGACAGAGAGAGACAGAGCATGAACAGGGGGAGGGGCAGAGAGAGAGGGAGTCACAGAATCTGAAACAGGCTCCAGGCTCTGAGTGGTCAGCACAGAGGCCGATATGGGGCTCGAACTCACGGACTGTGAGATCATGACCTGAGCCGAAGTCGGATGCTTAACCGACCGAGCCACCCAGGCGCCCCTAGAAGGTTTTGATCTTAAATACTGTGAGAGTGGGTCTCCAATTTCAGCATGCATAATAATCAGCTGGTAAGCTTATCTAAAAGGCAGGTTTCGGGGGGCTTGTGTGGCTGTCGGTTAACTGTCTGACTTCGGCTCAGGTCATGATCCCATGATTGGAGAGTTTGAGTCCCACATCGGGCTCTTCGCTGACAGCATGGAGCCCTACTTGGGATTCTTTTTCTCTCTTTCTCTTTGCCCCTCTGCTGCTGCTCTCTTTCTCTCTCAAAAGAAATAAACATGAAAATAAAGAAATACATTATAAAAAATAAATAAAAGGTAGGTTTATTGGCCTCATCCCACAAGATTCTAATTCATTAGATTCAAAGAAAATCCAGGAATCTGCATTTGAAATAATTTTGAGCGCCCCCCCCCCCCCCCCCCCCCCCCGGGGTGCTCAGTCAATTAAGCATCCAACTCTTTATTTGGGCTCAGGTCATGATCCCAGATTCATGGGACTGAGTGTGAAGCTTATTTAAGATTCTCTCTCTCTCTCTCCCTCTGCACATCTCCCCACGCTCTCTCTCTCTCTCTCTCTCTTGCTTGCTCTCTAAAATAAAATAAATAAAAATAATTTTGGATACAAGATTTAAATTGAGACAGCATTATGTGGATGAGGAACAAAGTCATACCCATACCGGTTCCCAAACCTCCCTCCCCAGAGCTGACCTCTGTTGGTGTTTTCTTACATTTCCTTCCAGAAATGTTCTATATATACATATACAAGCCATATGAATAATGTTTATTTGGTATTAACAAAAACATAATTGGGAGCACATTAAACATATTTTATCTCACCTTTTTCTGTTAGCAATATATCTTGCATAAGGTTTTCTAATTTTATAGATGGGGCTTTTTAAAAAAAATAGTTGCATAAATACCACACTTTATTTTACAGTTCCCTATTGATGGACATTCAAATTGTTTCCAGTCTTTTCTATAACAAACAACAACTCAAAAGTCTTTGTTCATTTGTAGGAAAAGTTTTTAGAAATGCAATTGCTAGATTAAAAGGCATATACATTTCAGATTTAATAGCTGCGCCTGGCATTTCTTTTTTTTTTTTTTTAATGTTTTATTTATTCTTGGCAGAGAGAGAGAGCATAAGCGAGGGAGGGGCAGAGAGAGAGAGGGAGACACAGATTCAGAAGCAGGCTCCAGGCTCTGAGCTGTCAGCACAGAGCCCGACGCAGGGCTCGAACTCACAGACCGCGAGATCATGACCTGAGCCGAAGTCAGAAGCTCAACCAACTGAGCCACCCAGGCACCCCATGGGCTTGGCATTTCTAACGACCACCTTATGTGATTCTCTCCAGGTGGTTCTATGACCACATCTAGAGAAAAAACTGTTCCAGGGGAAAGAACCAAACAGATGGTCATCAGTTACATTTTAGGACTTTACCCCGCTAAAGCCAAGACAATAAAGATTTTACATAAAAACACAATGACCATCTTTAAAGAGGACAAAATTTATTTCATCTTATGTAAATAAAAGTCGCTTGGATATGTGTGTGTGTGGGGGAAACACTATAAAGCACGTGGTATAAATATACAATGAACCATTTATAATATTGTCAACTGTGAATAATAACATAGTTTAAACAGGAAGTGTTAATATGTTTGCTGTAATTCTTCATGGCATTCTCTTTTATTCTGTTGTCCACATGAACGCTGCAAGCAGGTTTTACTGTTTTTGTAAAATGGGAACTTCTGATTTGGTAGAAATCACCCTTCCACAAATGCAGAAAGTCAACGAACAGCTGTATGAACTGCACCTCAGCGGGTCTAACTCGGGTGTAACGAAAGCCGGGGAACTGGATAAAAAGTTCATGTTTATGATGCACAGCCAGCAGTGTGAACATCAAAATGCATGGTCTATAGCACCATTCAAAATACTGAACACCGCCTCTTGTTAATTTGGTGTTGTCCGAACATGAAAGTAATGGAAGGCTTGTAGTCAGTTTTAAAACAAGTTTTGTTTTTTTTTTCTCAATCTAGTTATCTGATATTACAGTAAATACATATAGAGAGATAGAGCATTGCCTCAGGATTTAAGAATACCTTTATCAAAATAGACAGCTGGATTCTTAAACAGCAGCCAAAGCTGTAATGATAACAAATAGGTCGTTGTGTTGAACCAAATGAAGTATGCATGCAATTTATTATCTATAACAATTTACAGGCGATTCTTGAGTCATTAGAGGTAATATTGAGTGTGCATACTAACTATGCTTTTGTTTCTCCTTTCCATTAGCTGCCTTTTATTATTATTGTGATTTTGGTGGTCCCTTTAATCACACAACTCCTCCCACGAGACATCGGAACAGGAAATAATGGAGACAAAGCAAAAAGGAAATTTGTCCCCGTAATCCCTTGTCAACAGCTCTGAAGCGTTTGGTGGAGGAAAAACCTGAAACTATTGGCTAAAACGAAACTTGGGGTAACATTCTGTGATTCCAATTGTTAGTACTGTCCCTGCTTCTAATTACCAAGGATAACAGAATGGTCTGTGCTCACTTTAGATAAATTTGACCCAAGACATTGGGCAATGATATTAAAGGATTTTTACGTGTGTGAGGAGCAAATTGTAAGTAGAAATTTACACGGTTCTAAAATATGTGTAAACAAATAAGGCGGCCAGAAATTTCAAAATCTGGGAAGAACATTCTGTAGTCCGAAAACTGTTCTGGCTTAGAAAAATAAACATCTCAGATAAAGGAAGAGCATTATTTGATGTCATGGACCACAGTTATCTTTTGTGCACGAAATCAGTCAAGAGAACTATTTTTGGAACCTCGACGAGCTCAGGCAAATGAACTGTCTCCCTAACAAGAGACTCTGGAGAAGGGCTACTGGTTAGCACTACTCCATTGTCGGGTGCACAGACATCTAGACTAAGGGAATTCTGTTTATGAACCTCACAATTTGATAGTCTCACATTTTGGATTAGTAACACACTTTAAAAATGATTAACTGCCAGCTTTAGATACCAGCCAGCAATTACTTCTCTGCTTGATTTATTGGGTGGGAGAAATTCAGAAAAAAAATTTTTTATAAACCCCAGATCAGGCCCCCAAAACGAAGAGGCCAATGATATGAATAAAAGTGCTTGAATCATAGCCCTTGATTCAATGTTTGTGTGACAAATACGACCTCTCACTAAGGAAATCATTATTATTTATCTACGTTTTGTCTTAAGGTTCAGTTTATAGCTAGATATTGAATTAGGATTGACGGCAGATGATTTTCTTAGAGGAAGATTTAGAAACCGTACTCCCCAGCTGCAGGATTCTTTCATAAAAATATAAACTGTGTTTCTCTGATTGTACTAAAGGTATTACTTTTGAAATTAGAGCCTGCTTTTCACTAGTAGATCAACAGCTCCCTGTAACAAGTTCTGAAACCTAGTTATACTCTTGTGCTTGAAACCCAGTCCTCTGTAAGCTTTCCAAAAGCATTTGGTTAATTTCCATCTTACAAAGAGTAGTTGAGTTGAAAAGATTTTATTCCCCATGTTTGTTTCAAAAGCTGTAGCTAAAACCTTAGTCCCAGGGGATGATGAGAGAGAATAGTTTTTGTAAGGGCATTTCTACCGACTATTTAATAGGGTGTCTTCGAAGGACATTGTCTTCTCTAAGACATATGCAGGCTTTAATACCTCCCAGCATTGCTTCTCCCCAAACGGAAAGGCAGTGCTGCTTTCGAACAAAGTCACGACTATGGCATTTATAAATGACAGTGCCAGTTACCATCCAAAGCCCTTCCCCACAATGTCACAGGCTCCTCACAGCAATCATGTGAGGTAGGTGTGGGTACCACAGAGAAATCTTACGGGCAACATAACATGACACTAAACACGTGTGCCATCCATGTATTTTTTTCTGGATTGTTCGATAATTTGAATACACGGTTGAATAAGTAAAAAGAGTATTCCTACCATGTAGAGTAAGCCACATATATAGAAGGAAAAATCGTATTTTTCTGTGATGTCATAGATCCAACCTGCAAAACCAAAAAAAGAATATATTCAGTGTAACATAGCTGATGAAAGTCAAGAACACAATTACTGCTCCTATAAATATTTCTATAAGGATTTAGTTATAGGTCATGTAATACCCCAAACATTTCATTTAGCCATTTTTTAAAGATTTTTTTTTTGAATGTTTATTTTTGAGAGAGAGAGAGAGAGAGACAGAGCATGAACAGGGGAGGGGCAGAGAAAGAGGGAGACACAGAATCTGAAGCAGGTTCCAGGCTCTGAGCTGTCAGCACAGAGCCCGACGTGGGGCTCGAACCCACAAGCCGTGAAATCATGACCCAAGCAGAAATCGGACACTTCACCGACTGAGTCACCCAGGTGCCCTTCATTTAGCTATTTTTAAGCCCAGGCTACACAAGCCAGAGTTCTCGGTGCCGGGGAACGGCAGGCATTTTTCTCTAAGCTGCTAGGGCACCTTACAAAGTACTCAAGGCCTGGAAACAGTGGCTGGCTGACCCTTGGGAGGATGTGATGTGCAGCTCTCAGGCTCTCTCAGGCTGGCACAAAGCCAGCAGTTGAAAAGTGAACCCAATGATTTTCTTTTTTTCACAAATATAACCACCAATCTTTTCTCAAACTTTCAAAACCCTTCTGAAGGAGTTTCTGGTGTATACCAAAAAAGGCCGAGACATTTGAACCTTCATTCGCTGTGGAGTGTTTGAGAGTAAACATCTATTCTATAAAGAATACAAGTTTCCATGTTTTATAAATTCATACTTACAGCTATAAAACTTTAATATATATATTATATAACTATATGTTATATATATATGTGTGTATATATGTGTATATATATGTATAATATATATGTGTGTGTATATATATGTGTGTGTATATATATATATGTGACTAGATTTTCAGTTTTTAAGAAATCATACTTTAATATTATAATCTAAAGCTTTCATATGCTCATCATACTAGGCACTCTGTAAAATGCTATTATAGTTCATGGATTCTAAGACACCATGAATTGCATGATGCATCATTATCTTATGTAGCAATAAGAAAGAAATATCCTTGTCAGTTGAAATATGACCCAATGTCCCAGGGCTTTGTAAAATGTATTCCAATTTCAGAAATGTTAAAATGTGGAAGAAAAAAAAAAAAGGTCTCAGAAACTATGAAACACAGTTACACCCCAGTGATTAAATCTAAGAATCAGTCACACGTCATGGTCCCATGACATGCAAACTATGCAAGCTAAGAGGATTAAACCATCCACAAGAATTTCATTTATGGTAGAAACGTAAATTTTGAACATTCACTTTTTTTTCAGATGCACACGTACATTAGCAAAGACATAAGGAAGATAGAAATGATTTAATGATGAAAGGGTGTACTTCGTGACCACCTTTCAAAGCTATCTTTTCAAAACTATCTGGCAAATGAATGCATAAACGCAACTAAACCTTCTCCCACCCACAAATAGCTACACAAAAGCAACTGCTCAATACGACAAGCAGTGCTTCTGACTTCCTGGCTCTTGTCTTTATCTCTTCATTCATTGTATCTCCTGCATAATGAATACGACCCCATGAGTCAAGGTAGTCATAAGGAAAGCAAACACTTCACAGCATGAAACATTGATACATTGTAACCACTCAAAAGCGGTGGGCTCCGATATACTTTACAAGTTAACCAACTTTTTTGAGTTTGTTCTTTGATATAAACGCACGAAAGAAGAAAATACCGGGCTCTTGAGATGTAGCTTAGTAAAATGCTCTCAGGTTTTCTTAATTTCTGATCCGAGACAAGAGGAACAAGGGAAGACTGAACATACACCCCAGAGACAGACGTGACTTCCAACGGAATCAGAAGGGACTCTGACACGGACAGGTGAATGAGACCGCACCCAACTTGGCTCTGTGTTACCGCCTGACACCTGTGTGCCACTGTGACCTATGAAGGGCCTGCTTGCAGATAACGCGGTGCCCTGTCCCTACAAACGGAGTATGTGACAGGACCATCTACAAGCTACAGTTAAAAACAATCGGTAAAAACATAAATGAGGTTCCCATACTCCACTCATCCCCTATGAATGGTGACCATGTCATTTCAATGGGTAAATCTGTGCTTTTCATATGACCGAGTGACAGGGTAGAAAGAATGACCAATGCCTGACAGCTGGAACGAGGTGACCCATCCCTGCTGCTGAACATGGGTCTCAGAAACAGGACGAGATCTTAACTGATTGGAAAATCAATTTGTATGCAGATCAGACTATTTATTTCCTTTACTTTTTTGTTTGAAGGGGTTGAAATAGGTTCCCAGGGCTCTGTGATGTGGCCCCTCCCTCCCCTGTAGCCCCAAGCTTAACCACGAGCACAAGCCACACTCAAGTTTTTATAGTTTCTTATTTATTTATTTAATTATCTTTTGAGAGAGAGAGAGAGAGAGAGAGAGCCAGCGCATGCACATGCATGCAAGCAGCGGAGGGGCAGAGAGAAAGAGGGAGAGAGAGAGAGTCCCAAGCAGGCTCCACACTGTCAGCGCAAAGCCCGATGCAGGGGCTCGAACCCACGAACTGTAAGATCACGGCCTGAGCTGAAATCAAGAGTTGGACACTTAACCCACTGAGCCACCTGGGAGCCCCAACCTTTAGGATTTATTTATTTACTTTTTTTTTTTTTTTTTCAACGTTTTTTTTTTTTTTTTTTTTATTTTATTTTTGGGACAGAGAGAGACAGAGCATGAATGGGGGAGGGGCAGAGAGAGAGGGAGACACAGAATCGGAAACAGGCTCCAGGCTCCGAGCCATCAGCCCAGAGCCTGACGCGGGGCTCGAACTCACGGACTGCGAGATCGTGACCTGGCTGAAGTCGGACGCTTAACCGACTGCGCCACCCAGGCGCCCCTAGGATTTATTTTTAAGTGACCCTGGCTCCTGCGGTTTCTCTCTGGTGCTGGTTTTAACATTTCTGCCACTTTGAATTTAATCCATCCCTGCGTCAGATGCAAAGCAGGTCAGGAGAGACAGGGCTTTGCCACGTGCCTTGATCCTCAACACGCAGGGACGTAACCCTGCAGAGAAACGATGTTTCTGACAAGCTGCCCACCTCATCCATCCTTCACCACCTCTCCCTACAGGTCTGATCTCGGTTCCTCGGTTTGGAGACTGGCATCTTCGGCAACCTTGATTCAGCTAATTCAAATCAACAGCTTCCAGGTAAAGTCCGGTTCCCTATTAAATTGCATTCACTATTCACTGGAGTCTGTCAAATGAGGAATGATAGATGTTTTTCTTATTTATTAAATAGGTGTTCCCAGCTTTTGATGAAAAACACTGTTAATTGCTATATTTTAGGCAAACAGAGGACGTATGTGTGTGCAGATTCTTAGTCAAATCTGATGGCCACGTTTTGCTATATTTTACATTGGAAACTTCTAGAAAAGTATCTACTATTATTACATCTTTCAAAGAGATGAACTGAATGCCCAACAACGCTAGAAATGAATGAGATCAAAAAGTTCATGTTGCTAAATGCCAGGGCTGAAATGTCTGTTCAATATCTTATTGTATATTTTTCTCCTAAATGGAACTGTGTGATTGTCTAACCTGCTACTAAATGGTACCAGATTTTTTAATGCCAGTAGAAATCACTTTGGCAAATGGGAAACATATTCATTTCTGAACCCACTAAAAGAGAAAAAAGTAATGTGAACAATAATGTTTCCTGTAGCAAACCAAGCTCAGTAATAATTTCTAGCCCACCTTGAATTTCTAGCAAGAATTTCATGTGGTAATTTGGTTACTCATATTGCCAGTTGCTTCTGAACTATGATACACAGAAGACTAGGCTTCCATCCCATTGCGATGTTGGCTCCTTGGCCTGGAAAGTTAATGGATTAAATAAACACAGTGCAATTAGCCAATGATGTTGTCAGCATTCCTTAGTGCATGAGTTTGGTGCAAGATGAAGAAACAAACAAAAAGAAAGAAAATCCCCTTCAGTTGGTGGCCTAGAGACGCACAGCAGAACATTGATTTTACAGTCCCCAGGGCAGCCTTTGACATCCATTCATAGATGATTCTTAATCATTAATGCAGCGGTTTTTACCATCCGTGGTGGGAACCTTGAAGCAGGCAGAGATAACACATGACGATTTGAGGGTTGGGTATAACTCCCTGCTCTGGTTCTAATTTCTTTCTATTCCACTCCAAAAAGTGCCCTAGAATGCAAATCAGTGAGAAGGACGTGACCATGAGAATGAGATAAAGAAAGTATGCTGGCCAACTTTGGTGCTTTAGTCAAAGTTGATCATGAATTGCATGTGCCACACCTCACAGCTGTGTTGTGTTGCTACTGAAATCTGGCGGATCAGTATAAAAATAACCCCAGACTGACCATTAGAAGCAGAAAGTACGTGGGGCACCCGGGTGGCTCAGTCGGCTAAGCGTCCGACTTTGGCTCAGGTCATGATCTCACGGTTCGTGGGTTCGAGCCCCATGTCGGGCTTCGGGGTGACAGCTCGGAGCCCGGAGCCTGCTTCGGATTCTGTGTCTCGCTCTCTCTCTGCCCCTATCCCGCTTGTGCTCTGTCTCTCAAAAATAAATAAATGTAAAAAAAAACAATTTTGTTTAAATAATAAAAAAAAAAAAGAAGCAGAAAGTACACCTGGATCATGAAAAGAACCGTCAACGACAGATTCCATTTCCAAATACAATATATCTGAAGAACTTTCAACAAGAGAGTGGGTGAGCCACTGATAATATCCCCATCCCTTTAATGGATATTTCGGTTTAACATCTCTAGGAAGTATCATTGGTTGCCTGATCCAACCCCCAATCTCAATTCTTTTCTCCTTTCCTTCCTCTACTACAGAGGCTAGAAAGCAAAATGCAGTTCCCTCAAAACTTGGACTGGCTGTGTGACACAGTTCTGGCCGGTCAGATGGAAATGGAAGTCTGCTGAAACCGAGCCTTTCTTCCCATCCTCCTCCTTATTATAAATGAAGATGTAGGGGCTGGAGCTGCAGCTGTCATTGTGCAGCCATGAGGCAATTAGCATAAGGAAAAGGCCAGAAGGATCTTGGAGACGCTGTCCCTATACCATCCAGTATCTCTGAATTACAGATTTCTGATTATGTGACACAACTAAATCTCTGTTTAAGCTACCATTGGTGGGGTGCTCTCTTACAGCCAACTGCATCCCCGAGAGGAAATTCTGCATGAGATCCCTGAGCAAGTTCTAGCTTTTCAGCTACCAGTTTGGTTTGCTACACTGCCTGTTAATCACTGTTACCTAGAAATGCTGCACCCGCGTGTCTGTGTATGGACAGAGAACGGGAGCAGCCCCCCATGTAGCCGGTAGGTTTCCTAAACTGAGTCTTGGGTCTTAAACCTTTACCAGCCAGTGCTATCAGCTGTCTAGGCAAAAATCCATGATTTCTTGAATTTCACATTCTGTGGGGGACTTAAAAATGAATATGTTGACACAAGCCTTCTGCCAGTGGGGTCGTAGGATAGGATATGACTGTATGATCCCTAGAGAGACTAGGAAGGAAAGGGCGGGGAGGGCTTTGTCCTGCAGCCATGGGGTTCTTTGGTAGAGGTATTCCTGCAGAGGATATGAGAATAAAGGGCCAGGAGGGGCCAGGCAAGCAGGGGGTGGGGGCACCCGAACGGGTGAGGCTCTACCAAGTCAGTTGAAATCACTGCACAAAAGCTCTGGCAGCTTTGACGACAGCTACCGGCCCTGACCTCGCAGCCCTGTCAGCCACCTCTAGGTGGCACCTATGTGTTGATGTCTGGCCCCAGCCCCTGCCACACTATGTGGGCTCCTGCCTCCAATCTTTGGACAGAGAGTTGACTTCGTCACCTTCACCCAGTACCTGGCCTCTTGGGGGCTGAGTCTACCTGCTGATAAGTTTTCCACAAACAACAGGTTCGGAGAGATCCCCGGCTGCCCTAGGACTCCTGAGTACCCGTGATTTCTGGTACACCCACTGCAGGAAGCAAGTTCCTCACTGAACTCAGGTGAACACGTGGGAGAGAGCTGGCCCCGGATGTTGTCAACTGGTGGCCTCTGGGCCTCTGGCGGGCAGAATGCCCCAAGTCTCCCCAGCTGCTCACGTCCTAGTCCCTGGAACCCGTGAATGTTACCTTACGTGGCAAAAGAGACTTGGCAGATGGGATTGAGTTAAGGATCTCGCGACGGGGATTATCCTGGACTGTCCAGCAGAGCCGATGCAACCCAAGTGAAGGAAGGAAGCAGGAGAGTCAGAATCAGAGGAAGATGAGAAGCTGCGTCGCCGGCTTAGAAGGTGCAGGAAGGGGCTAAGAACCACAGCTGCAGGCAGTCTCCAGAAGCTGCCACGGGGGAAAAAAATGGGTGCCTCCACGCAGCTTCCAGAAAGAAGGCAGTTCTGCGGCCACCTTGCCTGTAGCCCGCTGGGATCCAATTTAGCCTTCTGACCCCTACAGCTATAAGGTAGTAAGTCTGTAATGTTTTAACCCCGTAAGTCCGTGGCAGTTATCAGAGCAGCGACAAGAAACTGCTACCGGGCTAGACCCAGCTCCTTGGTGTGTCCCAATGGGACCTACGCGCAGTATCTTAAACATCCGGAAATGTCACGATAATGACGCTTACCATGATGAGCAGCCCATAATGAACCTAATTGTGGAAGCACTACGTCATACACCCGAAACTAATATAATGTTGTGTGTCAGCGATACTTCAATTAAAATAAAATAGGGGTGTCTGGGTGGCTCCGTTGGTTAAGCGTCCAACTCTCGATTTCGACTCAGGTCATGGTCTCACGGTTGTGAGATGGAACCTGGCGTCGGGCTCCACACTGGGCACGGAGCCTGCTTGGGATTCTCTCTCTCTCTCTCTCTCTCTCTCCACCTCTCCCCTGCTCATGCTCTCTCTCTCTCAAAAAAAAATTATTAAATTTAATTAAGACAAATCTGGAAACGTCACCTAAGAGCTCAAGTCCTAGTTTTCCTTTGGAAACAGCAGCGGCAGCAGCAACACTAACGATAGAGGATCTGGCAACAGGTTTCCACATTTCTTGGTGACCGCGATCAGCTGGAGGTGGGCGGAGGCTGCCTCCTCCAGATGGGGTAGGGCTTCTGCGCGATTCCACTGCCCACTTAACTTTACTAGCCCGGCCGCTTATCTTGCGGGTATGGATCGAAAGTTCATCTCATTCTACCTTGCTAACGTTTACAAATGAGAAGCTGGGGGGCCCAGAACGGGACGAAAAAGACGCACGTGCACAAACGGGAACTTCTTTCTTGGACTTCAAAACACAAATGAGAACACACCCAGCTCTCTACATGTGCTCGAAGCTCTTAAAACCTCTCATGGTTTACCTGCAAACGGTGGCCCGAGCAGCGCGGAAATGCCGTTGGCACAGATGATGATGCCGTAGGCGTTGGCCAGGTGCTCGATCCCAACCAAGTCTTCAGTCACTACGGGCATCAGGGAGAAATAACCACTGGAAAACCCTATCAGGGCGCAGATGACCGCCAGGCCGGCGTACGTGTGCACCAGCGGCAGGATGAAAATACTGAGGACGAGGGTGAAGTTGGCCATCAGGAAGACATTCCAAACGCTGATGCAAGGTAAGTCGGCCACAACGCCCAGGATCACTTTTGCAAAGATATGCACTATTGCTATAATTGAGGTCAGAGGGAAAACATCGTTTTGCTCGGATAAATTATACAAATTGACTATTTCTGGGAGGTGGATGAAGGGGACGACAAAGCTGCTGTAGGCAAACAGAGCCCAGAAAACGAAGGCGACAAACATCCGATTAGTGAAGAGCGAGGCTGCTCCAAAATAGCCCGAGTACCAGGCTCGGAAGCCCTTCTTGACTCTCCTGGTCAGCTGGCTCGCCGTCTTCAGGACCCGAAAGGCGCCCATGTTCTGGCCGTGCCCTGCCTTCTCTTGGCCCGCCTGGGCGGGGAGGTCCCCGAGGGTCTCCTCGTTCCTGGGCCCGCCACCCTTCTCTTCTGCTCCGTCCAACCGTCCGCTTGACTTGGATCCAGGGGACTGAGCCGGGACCACCTGTGGATCCTTCCCTCCACCGTCGTCGTTGAGCTCCTTCCCAGGAGAGAGGGGCCTCATGAGCGCCCCGCAAACACACAAGTTCAAGGACACAGCGCCTTGGATGAACATCGCGTTCCGCCAACCGTACTCCGCGCACAGGTACTTGAGCAAAACCGTCATGAGGAAGGTGCCAAACCCCGTCCCGGTGGTGCTGAGGCCCTGGGCAAGGGCGCGTCTCTTCTGAAAGTACCTTCCCACCATGACCACAGCCGGCAGGTAGGCCATCCCGCTTCCAAAGCCTGCGCGGGTTGGACGGGGAGAAAAAGCACACAGCGCCACGTAAGTGACCGTCTCCAGACCTTGCAGCATTTCATTATCATAGTCTCTATACTATTCGGTTTTACTTTTTTCTTTTTTTTTTAATGTTTATTTATTTTGGAGAGAGACAGAGACAGAGTGTGAGCAGGGGAGGGGCAGAGAGAGAGGGAGACACAGAATCCGAAGCAGGCTCCAGGCTCCGAGCTGTCAGCACAGAGCCCGACACGGGGCTTGAACTCGCAAACCGCAAGATCGTGACCTGAGCCGAAGTCGGGCGCTTAACCGACTGAGGCACCCGGGCGCCCCTCTATGCTATTTTTTTTTACACAAAGAAAGAATGATGTTCGTAACAAAGAAGCTCAGTGGGTAAGCCCGGAGCGGGTCATCCGTGGAAGTTTCTAGTCCCTCATTTCCCTATGAGGCTTTGCAGCACAGCTTACTCCAATAATGAAGTAAGCCAGCATGCTCACATCAGAAGATCCGAACGGACGCAGGCATGAAGAGATGGGTGACTGAACAAATAAATGGATGCCAAGGGCCCTGCTGTCAGCGCTAATTGCACTAAGTACCCGGAAAAGTATTTATGTACCAGCGGCCGCAGAGCAATTCCAGGCAATTTGGAGAAGCCTCAGAAATGGGTCCATTTGTTCACAAATGTATAGGAAGAATAAAAGGAATGTACCCATAAATACACCCAGCTACCGGACGTCAGAACCACAGAATACTTACTTGTATCTCTGATTTTTACTGCTATCTTTCTCAGAAAACTGGAACAGTTTGTGTTTCCATTGACCAAATTAAAATGCTGGTGGTGGAGACTGTGTGTGTTGGGGGCGGGGGGATAAGAGCACTGGGCTTTCTACTCGCTCTTGCTACAAACCTAAAACGGCTCTAAAAAGTGAATTTGATTTTAAAAAATGAAATGAAATGAAACAAAATGCTGGCCAGGAGGTGGTGGTTTGCATTCTTAACTTATAGGTGCAGCGGAAACCACAAAAGCCACTTCAATGACCACGGGGCGCCATATATGGGGCTAATGCGCCATAATGCTTAAGACGTCCTGACATGAGAATGGCGGCATGATAGTACGAAAGAGACTTTGGCAGATGTCGCTCCCCAGAGCTGAAGTCTCCTTAGTTCAGTGTCGTCTAATAGTTTCAGAATTACCTGAACTTAAAAGAAGACCAGAGCAGTCATGTACGCAAATACAATACGAACTACCATTAACTGAGAGCCAACAGTGGGCCAGTTGCTTTATAGGCTTTATTTGATTTGGTTTTCACAATAACCTGGAAATTAGCTGTGGTGTTGCCTCCCCCATCCGCCCCCCCCCTTTTTTTTTTTGAGGGAGAAAGAGAAAGAGTGAGCCGGGGAGGGGCAGAGAGAGGGGGAGATTCTCAAGCGGCCTCCCTGCTCGGAGCAGGGCTTGACGTGGGGCTCAATCCCACGACCCTGGGATCATGACCTGAGCCCAAATCAAGGGTCAGATGCTCAACCGACTGAGCCACCCAGGCACCCCTGCTTCAGCCTGAGTTTCTAAAACCAGCCTCAAGAAGCCACCTGCCCCCTTTATTTACCTGAGAGCAGTGATATTTATAGCAACTGTCAGAAGGCAATGGTCTTCAACGGTCTTCAGGTGGACACCCTTGTTTTAAAAACAATCAAGCTGGGGCGCGTGGGTGGCTCAGTCGGTCGAGCGTCTTGATCTTGGCTCAGGTCCTGATCTCACAGTTCGTGGGAGAGAGCTCCATGTCAGGCTCTGTGCTGACAGCATGGAGCCTGCTTGGGACTCTCTCTCTGTCCCTCCCCTGCTCATGCTTGCTCTCTCTCTCTCTCTCTCTCTCTCTCTCAAAAATAAATAAATAGGGGCGCCTGGGTGGCGCAGTCGGTTAAGCGTCCGACTTCAGCCAGGTCACGATCTCGCGGTCCGTGAGTTCGAGCCCCGCGTCAGGCTCTGGGCTGATGGCTCAGAGCCTGGAGCCTGTTTCCGATTCTGTGTCTCCCTCTCTCTCTGCCCCTCCCCCGTTCATGCTCTGTCTCTCTCTGTCCCAAAAATAAAAATAAAAAGTGTTGAAAAAAAAAATTAAAAAAAAAAAAAAAAAATAAATAAATAAATAAACTTAAAAAAAAAAAAAAAAAGAACAATTAAGCTAGCTTCCAACTGATTCCCAGCAGAAGTAGGAACAGGTCCCCAAGCCCCCTTGCAAGCCTCCATGAGGGTAATAATAATTTGCATTATGTGAGAAATGAGCAGGAAGAAAATGGCTATCCTTAATTTTGAACTAAACTCTAGATTAATCTTTATGATGTTTAAGTCCACACACAAAACACCCAGAATCTGTCATATCCTAACATTCAAAGAGGCAGAGAAAAATATCCAATAGTCCATAAACACAATTCCTCCTCCCCCTGACTGTAAAGCAAATCCTGCATATATCATTTTGTGTGCAAATATTTTAGTATAAATCTCTAAATAGAAGAATTCTTTAACCAGCTTACTCTGAAAAAAAAGGAAGAATTTCTTTTTTTCTTTTTTTAATGTTTATTTTTGAGAAAGAGACAATGCAAGTGGGGGAGGGGCAGAGAGAGAGGGAGACACAGAACCGGAAGCAGGCTCCAGGCTCCGAGCTGTCAGCACAGAGGGGCTCAAACTCACGAGCCGTGAGATCATGACCTGAGCCAAAGTCGGATGCTCAACAGACTGAGCCACCCAGGCAGCCCCGAAATGAAGAATTTCTTGCTGTCGTGACATATCCAGAAAGTGTTTGAATTTCTAATTGTCTCAGAAATGACTACATTCTCTTTAAAAACTTGTTTATCTAACCAGGGTCCAAATAAGGCCCACACAGTGCTATTTGTTGGCACGAATTTTAAGCCTCTTGAAATTTCCCTGGTTTTTCCTTGAAATTTATTTGTTGAGAGAACTGGGTCATTTGTCCTGTGAAATTTGTCATAGTCTGGATTTTGCTGAGAGCACAAAGCAAGTTTAATTTTTTTTAAATGGATTTGTTTCTGACAATAGCTAGCATCCTAAATTTAATGTGGTTATGGATTTCTAAACACCAGCAGAATCAAATGATTAATAGGAAGAGAACGGAAGTACCTAAGCATAAGCCCTAATTCTACCTCGGTGTACATAATAGACAATCTCATGTGTGAGGGAAAAAAACCTCCAGGCCCAACGTTGCAAATATCTATTTCCCTGTTATGCTATCCATGCCGTTAACAGCATCCTCCCCTTTCCTAAGGTGGCTTTGCCATCGGTAACGGGCAGGGGTATTCCATAAGCTTATAGGACAGGCCTTACCCAGGACAGGGATATGTGGCTCGAGCCCAAGGGTCAAGCAAGGCCCTGCTAACGTTCAGACCTGGGCAGGGCCCTGGAACAATTCTCTACCACACTCAAGTTCAGAGGAGGGGCTACAGCCCTACCAACAGGGTAGAGGAAAGAGGCCCAGAAGGGGAGAGAAAATCCTGTGGTCCTGGGTCAGTGTGCATAGGGGAAAACGTGTCTTCAGGAGACAGACCTAAGAAAATGGGGCACTGGTAAACTGAAGACATGTATCCAGACTCCCCCTGCTGAATAAGGTTGCTCGGACAGACATTATTTTTCTGCCTAATAGGATATTCCTACATGGTTTTAATTGTTTAGGTGTTCAGAAAAAGAGAGAGATACAAAGAAATCTGTCTCAAATACTTTTTAGAATGAAGGATAGCGAACATAAATTGTAATGACAGCCCAGGGTTTTACATATATATATATATATATATATATATATATATATATATATAAGCTAACTGATTTAGCAGGATTTTCTAGTTAAGTATAGTTAGATATGTATTTGTGGGTGAGGTGGATACATTTATTTTCAGGGACTTTCTTTGGGTGTTTCCTGTATAAAAAGTGGGAGCCATAGAGTGCTCAAGATACACTTTCTTTCATTAGCCTCCTGATTTTCCCTCTACTTCTTTAGACCCAGAAATATTTGTTGAATATGTAAGTGAATGAAGAAGGGAATGAATGAATGTGGCAACAATATTATTTGAAGGTCAAAAAGCAATTAACTGCAAGAAATAAAGTTCATTTAAACAAAGAACCTAATCCTAGAAATCTCTGAATGATGAGAATGAACTCAAGTCCCAGTTTTTAGGATCAAGTCCTAGTCTGTATAACCAAATACCAGCACATCAAGTTACAGGGGCCCCATATGTCTGCCCGGAGACCCCAGTGTGGCTCCTTGATCTCAGCAGGAGTGTTTATTTCCTCACCTATAGTATCAGAATCCCAGTGCTGGCTCTATTCATTGGACCGTTTGGGGGAAAGTTGCTAAACTACTCAGGGAAAACATCTTAAGTTGTTCTTTCAGAGCTGTTACCAAGTCCTTCAGATCAGTGGTTTTCAAACTACGCTTGGAAGGACACGGAGATGCTTTATGCGGATTGATGTAACTGACAGAGAACCAGCCTGCCAACTTATTTGGAGGGTAGGTTTTTGTGTTCAGGTCTCCTGCTATCATAAAGCAGGCACTTAAGCTTATACTATAATAAAGATGTTGCATTCTATACAACAATTACACATTAGCTAACACCTACTGAGGACTCTATTTTGTGGCAAATGCTGTGCCAAGTGCTTTCTACAGATTATCTCAATCATTCCAATAATCCTGTAAACCCAGCACTCTTCCTTATCCCATTTAGCGGATAAGTAAACTGAGGCGTAAGCAGGTTAAGTGATTTGCCCAAAGTCACACAGATAATAAGTGGGGGGGAAAAAAAAAACAAAGCAAAACTTCCAAATTCTAATGTGTAACTCTTCTTCCAACACTGTCATCAAGGTGTCATTTATCAGGATTGAAGCTCTGTACTCAAAAAGGAAAGTCAGGCTAGATCTGGTTCACTGCAATAGAATTGTACAAGAAACTACTCATCTGTTGCAAATTCTGCTACCTGTTGATAAAGGAAATTACGGCCGGGAATGTGTTTTGCAGAACGGATATGCAAACCACGTTGCCTACTGGCCAATTCTTACCTATTCACTGGGCAGTGACACTCTCTGCTCTGGACTTGCTTCTCAGAGTCTCTACATATCTGTGGATTTTGTTGCTAATTTCACTCATTTGAAAGGGGCGGAAGGAGAAAATAATTATCCGATGATTCATGCTCCATTCTGCAGTTATTAAGTGAGACTGTGTTATTAATTCTCTCCATATTTGGTCTGTTCACCTATGTGAATTATTTTGAATTGTATTATCACCTTCCCTTTCCTATTCCTCATAAGAAAGAAGACTGGCAACTTAGAACCAATCATGGGAAATTTAATGAGATTCTAATAGGAAGGCCAAGTGCGCTCATTAGGTTGTTTTTCCACACTCAAGGCATATTTAATATCTTATATTAAAAAGTGTTTCCTGGCATATACGGTGGGGTGGGGGGGAGGAGACAGAAGGACACAATATTTCAATGGGTCTCTTTTCTCCATAACTATTCATTGCCAAAATGCCCAACAGATATATTTAAAATTGAGTTTAAAAAAGATCACTATGCTTACCAGCTGTCACTCCAAAGGTGATAAAGAGATAATGCACGTTTGCTGCATAGGCACTCAATACCCAGCCGAGGGAGTTCACCAGCCCTCCAATTATTGCGGTCCGGCGACACCCACAGGTGTTAATAAACAAGCCGATGAAAGGTCCTGTCGTGGAACATTGAAAAGGGAATTGACATTGAAAAGGGAATTGACATTGAAAAGGGAATTGACACTGAAAGGGAATTGACCGATGGTGTTTTACATTCCTGCTCTCTTAATCAATCCTCACTTGAAGACAAAGACTACAACATTACTAGGGCTGTTGAATACAAAGAACCAACCCCCCCCCCCATTGCTTTACATGCAAAAGGCTTTGCATATGCAAAGTGGGTGTCAGTAACCGCATTGGTTCATGAAACCAAGGTTCTAGGTTTTGAAGGAAGACAGACCTGAAATAGACAAATAAGTTAGTTCATTCTCTGGTCCACAACAGAGGTAAGGTCCTAAACTAGTGGTCTATGGGCTTATTCAGCCTGTGGATGCATTTTTAAAATCCAGAACATAGTTTAGGGATGCCTGGGTGGCTCAGTCTGTTAAGCGTCTGACTTGGTTTTGGCTCAGGTCAGGAGTTCAGGCCCAAGTCATCGGACTCTGTGCCGACAGTCTGCTTGAGATCCCGTCTCCCTCTCTCTCTCCGCCCCTCCCCTGCTTGCTCTCTCTCTCTCTCAAAATAAAAAAATAAAATAAACTTAAAAAAAATCCAGGGGCGCCTGGGTGGCTCAGTCGGTTGAGCGAACGACTTCGGCTCAGGTCACAGATCTCACGATCTGTGAGTTCGAGCCCTGCGTCAGGCTCTGTGCTGACAGCTCAGAGCCTGGAGCCTGTTTCAGATTCTGTGTCTCCCTCTCTCTGACCCTCCCCCGTTCATGCTCTGTCTCTCTCTGTCTCAAAAATAAATAAACGTTAAAAAAAAAATCAAAAAAAAAATCCAGAACGTAGTTTAAAAGATGTTTTGGATCAGTTGTCAACATTTAAAAATTAAGAGCATTCACAACAAATCCAATGGCAACACAGAACCCAGTAGCTTCCCACACAACCAAGACAGCTGTGGCTGCTCCGTAGCTGTGTCCACACTTGACTTTGCCACTGTCACCACCCTTCCCGTCAGTCCTGTGCTTGGCCTCCTGCCCTCATTTATATTAGCTGTTATCTGAGTTTTTGACTCCAGCCCTAAGGGGGGTACAGGAAGGGGTTCCCAGTTCTCCCATGCTTCCAGCAAACAGCTGAGAGCTTGTGTTCATGAGGACACCCAGATGCAAACCACGTTGAAAAGAACTCATCGCTTCATAGTGTACTTCAGCCCCTGCCGACTCTCAGTCCCAGACCGGCCCCAGCAGGCTATGCATTTATGACACCGTGCAGAAGATTCAGGAAGACGCTTCCGTGCACAGCCGATGCCATGATCACAGCGATACTGTATCGAGCGACACATCCTTACTGCTTACTTTCTATTGACGCTCTAGCTTTTGTCGACCCCCTGTGTTTTCTTCCTGCTTTTGTGGTAACTGCTGATGTCGTGGTAACTGCTGATGTCACAGAAGCTTAATGCTTGCCTTGTGATCAGTGATTCCTTATCCAAAAAGCAATCTGTATTTTAGCTCTATGGTGTGAGGCTACATTCAATATTTGGTAAGATGGCACATTTTAAACATCATCTTACTTTTGATCATTATTACTTTTTACAGTTATGGAAACCTATATTCCAGTGGAAATATTTCAGGTTAAAAATTTGTTAAACTTGGGGCTCCTGGGTGGCTCAGTCGATTAAGCGTCCGACTTCAGCTCAGGTCATGAGCTCACAGCTGGTGGGTTCAAGTTCTGTGTCGGGCTCTGTGCTGACAGCTCGGAGCCTGGAGCCTGCATCGGATTCTGTGTCTTCCTCTCTCTCTGCCCCTCCCCTGTTTAGGCTCTGTCTCTCAAAAATAAATAAACATCACAAAAATTTAAAAAAAATTTGTTGAACTCTAAGGAGCTTCCCCTTTTAGTCCAAACCAAAATAAAATTTTCCTTTAAACCTCTAACTATATTCATGTACATATTTGGATGCATAGTTTGCTAATGAATTTTTTTTGTCTAATGATTGTGAGAGGGCTTAATCCTAAAAATTATGAAGGTAATGATTTATTAATTTAATTAACTCTGGCACAATACAGGAAATAATCCAGTAGATAAGCCTCTTAGAATAAACTTAATGTAGTACATATATTTTATATAAAATAACCACACGGTATAAATAATATATAAACTAAACACACTGACATAAACATCTGAGGGAATTATTGGGGGCAATAATTCTGAAATTCAGAAGCCATAAGTTGAAGCTGTGTCTTTGATTTCTTCACGAATATTTTTATTTTTCTAAACTCACAGTCACTTCAGCACTCAAATCTCAGATAAGTGGATAAAAAAGAGAAAAAATGCACGATTCATCAGTCTGCTGTTAATAGGCCTTTTAAGCTATTAAAAGTATGTTCAGAGGGCGCCTGCGTGGTTCAGCTGGTTAAGTGACTTTGGCTCAGGTCATGATCTCATGGTTCATGAGTTCAAGCCCCATGTTGGGCTCTGTGCTGACAGCTTGGAGCCTGGAGCCTGCTTCAGATTCTGTCTCCCTCTCTCTCTGCCCCACCCCCCCTCGTGCTCTCTCTCTCTCTCTCTCTCTCAAATAAATAAACATTTAAAAGAAAAAAATTTTAAAGCATGTTCAGGAGTTCAGGAGCATGATCATATTTTGCATTTAACAGAAGGTCCCAGAAGCAAGTTTTTCTGTGATACTGCATGTTTATGGAACACGGCATTGAGAAAGCATTTGGGGAAAAAGAGGGCAGGGGAATTCCCAAGTAAGAGCAGGCAGTCCTGTGTGAAGGAATGTCCTATATCAAAAAGATAGAATTAATTGCTTTACTGATAAGGACAGTAAGTTGGTAACAGTGTCTGCCCCTTCAGTTCGTCTCTCTTGTGCCGGAGTTTAGTCCCATATGACTTGGCGATGGGCAAAGTCAGCCCCAGCAATGTTGTGATTCCTCCATGGTTACAAAACACAGATAAGTCAAAAAAAAAAAAAAAAAAAGGAAGTCAGACCCAAGCTTTCTGATTCCGTTCCATTTAAAACAAAAATTTTTTAAATCTTTATTTATTTTTGACAGAGAGACAGAGAGAGGGAGAGAGAGAGACAGAGTGCGAGCATGGGAGGGGGAGAGAGAGAGGGAGACACAGAATCCAAAGCAGAATCCAGGCTCTGAGCTGTCAGCACAGAGCCTGACATAAAGCTTGAACTCACAGACTGGGAGATCTTGACCCGAGCTGAAGTCGGACACTTTACCCACAGAGCCACCCAGGTGCCCCATGATTCCTTTCCATTTTCCAATGATTGCTGATGGCCAGTTGGAATCTCCAAGCTCAAATTACCATTTCACCGCAATGAAAAGAACTCCCTACATGGTCTAAGGACAAGGGGCAAAGGAGCTGGTGGGTCGTCTGGCTATGATTCCCATTGTTGTGGAGAAATTCAGTGTTCTGGGAATGAGATTCTACACAGTATCAGACTCTCCTCTTCAGAAGGAATCTGATTTTGGCCCATTTCCCACATAATAAAGCTGCAGGGAACACAATGAGGAAGTCACAATTACTTGCCCATCCCTGCATCTCATAGGTTGGAAAAAGCTCAGGTGAGGAGAGAAGCAATCTGAGGTGACCTTGGCATATAATCATGGATGAAAGTAGGTAATTCATTGAACTCCTGGCCTCTTGGGGTAACCCCTCCCTGCAATAGAGCATCCAGAGCCTCTGAATCAATAACACCCCGCCTTGGCTGAGCATTGGCGTCACTTAAGGGCTTTAAAAAAGACCTGATGTTTGGGTCCCCTCCCAAGAGGTTATGATTTAATGGTCTAGGTGCAGCGTGAGTGGCAGGGATTTTAAAGCTCTCCAGGGGGATCCGATGTGCAGTCAGGATTGACAACTGCTGCTCCAAATCTACTTAGCAAGTAAGTAACCTTTTGCAGCCAGTAGATTCCCCTAACAACATGGCTTCCACCAAGAATTATTCCAAGGACTATCACTAAGGCTGCTCTAGATACGACTGAGGTGATTACATTTCGTTAAAAATTGGGACCTTTGGCAGGAAACTGGCAAAGTCTGTGCTGGCAAAGAAGGAAACAAGAATGAAATTATTGAATTTCCCATGTGCAAGCTACTGCCCAAGAGAGAAATGGCTTTCAACTCTGTAACGTAATTCATGGGTATCTATCTATCTATTTATTTAGAGCGAGCGAGCAGGGGAGGGACAAAGTGAGAGAGAGAGAGAGAGACAGAAAGAGAGAATCCCAAGCAGTAACAGTGCAGAGCCTGACGTGGGGCTCGAACCCATGAACCATGAGACTGAAGTCAAGAGTTCGAAGCTCAACCGACTGAGTCACCCAGGCGTCCCATGGATTTGTTTTTTCTAATTTAAAAGGGAAAACCCAATATGCTTCTAATGGTTAGAAAGTGAAAACAATTTATATTTATTCACTTCAAAACCATTTTCAGTTCTCATTTCACGTAATGGCAGACAGTGTGGAGTGGCAGACACGATTTTGGAGTCCAGTGGACCAGCTTTGAAGCCTGCCTCACACTTGTCGGCTGTTCAACCTTCAGTTAGTTGCTTAAAGTCTGTGAGCATTGCATGTTCTTCCTACGTCAGATAGAGACAACGGTCTGGCTCTAGCGTTGTTGTGGGATCAAACAAGATCATATACATAAGGTGCGTTTGGCATGTAAGAAGTGCTACATAAAGGAGAGATGTTCTTTTGGGCTTCTGGCTTGGAAAAACCCCTACATATCTGCAGCCACCCCGTATCAGGCAACTTGAGATAATGAATGGCAGTTTAAGACGATGATAAGATAACAGACCTTTTATTTGTATAACTATGAATGTTTCTGGGTTATGATTTCCGAGGCAAAAGATATTTATCCGGCAGGCACCCACCCTTCCTGTAGAAAGGTTAGTCTACGCACTGAAATTACGCTGTCTGGAATTCACGGACTCTCCAACAGAATTCTGAATTACCTCCCAATAAAAGAGGACAATCACATCTCACCATGGCTCTGAGTTAGGTGTTCTTATTGTGAGGGTCCTATTCAAAATCATTTCCAATAATTTCAAGACTGGCTTCCATTGCTTACTTTTTTTTTTTTTTAATTTTTTTTTTTCAACGTTTTTTATTTATTTTTGGGACAGAGAGAGACAGAGCATGAACGGGGGAGGGGCAGAGAGAGAGGGAGACACAGAATCGGAAACAGGCTCCAGGCTCCGAGCCATCAGCCCAGAGCCTGATGCGGGGCTCGAACTCACGGACCGCGAGATCGTGACCTGGCTGAAGTCGGACGCTTAACCGACTGCGCCACCCAGGCGCCCCTCCATTGCTTACTTTTGTAGAACTTGTGAAACACAAAATCGTACCTAAGACAACCTTATTGGATGATTTGGAAATGGGACATTTCGTATGCTGGCTTTTTGCGGAGTCTTCTTTTTTGCGGTGGGTATGCGCTTCCTAGATTGAATCCGTAAGTGTTTTGTTCTACCCCTTAAAGATTTGTTTCTTGTAAAGATTTTATTTTTAAGTAGTCATTACACCCAGCATGGGGCTCGAACTCACAACCCCAAGGTCAAAAGTTGCATGCTCCACGGACTGAGCTGGCCAGGCACCCCTTAAAGATTTAGTTTTTAAAAAGTAAGAAAAACGGATGTTAAGTGTGCTAGAAGCACAGTTTTCCTTCTGTGACCTACTGAAAAGGCTGAATCACATCCAACACAAATGTAGCGTTGTCCCTACACTGAAGCAAACCATCCTCCATTTTTCGGATGACAGTCCTTGTTTTAATAAGGCCAGTGCAGGGTTGAAGGAGTCAGTTCCTTAATGTTGCAGGCTAGACGATGTGTCCGTAATTCCCTCACACACATAATGGTGCCCTGATGTAATTTTAAAGCAAGATTAGTATTAATTCCCTTTGATAAACATGCCTACTCCACACACATCTTGAGAAATAACACTTTGTCCTTGTTTTCCATTATTAGCACTACCATGATTATTAATGTTGTTTGTATTATCCAATAACACTGTCTGAATGCCAGCCAAGATCAACAAATCTTTGAGTCGGATTCAAGCGATTAATTACCAACCAGTGGAGATCACTGAAAAGGGAGGCTTCCATCAAACACACAGATGCCTGTCATACCCAAACTCTCACAGAACCAGAAAAAGATTTGAGGCCATTTATGTTTCTAGTATAAAATATATTGTGAATACTTGAAACTAAGGAGAAATCTGATGTAAAAGTGTGGCTTTTACTTTCAAGAGATAAGGCAAGGGGAAGATAAGGCAAGGGGAAGAGATGCTTATTAAGTATTAGTTGACAGTAAAAATTGTTTAGTTCCCAAAAGGAAACCCATGGGCCATAATAACATGTTACATTTATGATAATTGTCTAGCTTGGTATCTCCAACTGCCTACGGATTGCTTTCACAGATTGGTGTGCGTTCAGGTTTAACTAGAAAATATATTATTATTCCTTCCTGTTAGCTAGATCAGAAACCTTTCTAAAAGGAGCTTAGTAGATTTTTCAACAGCATAGGATTGATATCTCAAATTAAATAATTGGAACTCTGAAATAAGATTGTTGCTTGATTTTATGGTGTTTTCTCTAAATTTTTTTTCTTTTACAAATATTCATTAAGTGTTAAAGAATTAAAGTAGTTAAGTATCATCACATCTGTAATGATGTATAATGAATTACAGCAGTCAAGAAAACAGAGTTCGGGGCAAAATTTTTTAATGTTTATTTGTATTAGAGAGCGAGACAGTGCACGAGTGGGGGAGGGGCAGAGAAAGACAGAGACAGAATCTGAAGCAGGATCCAGGCTCTGAGTTGTCAGCACAGAGCCCGATGCGGAGCTCGAACTCACCAGTTGTGAGATCATGACCTGAGCCTAAATTGGACGCTTAACTGACTGAGCCATCTAGGCGCCCTGAATGAAGCAAAATTTTTTAAATGATCAGTTTTTAAGACACTCCAACTTTTTATAATATTCAAATAGTAATATCAGACAAAATGACAAATACTGTATGATTCAACTTACATGTCATAGAGACAGAAAACAGAGTGGTGGTGGGACTGGGGAGTTAACTGTTTCACGGGTACAGAGTTTCAGTTTCGGATGATGAAAAGATTCTGGAGATGGATGGTGTTGATGAATGTACTCAATGGCAATGAACCGTATACCTAAAAGTGGCTAAACAACATTTTTTAAAGTTTATTTATTTATTTTGAAAGGAGGGGTGAGAGGCAGAGAGAGAGGGAGCTACAGAATCCCAAGCAGGCTCCTCTCTATCCACGCAGAGCCTGATGTGGGGCTCAATCTCACGAACCGAGAGGTCATGACCTGAGCTGAGATCAACAGTTGGACGCTTAACCAACTGAGCCACCCAGGTGCCCCTACCTAAAGGTGGTTAAAAACGGTAAATTTGATGTTATATATATTTTGCCACCATAAAAAAAAAATAGTGCCATCATTAACATCTAGTATCTAATGTTTCAACAGTATAAAAACATATTTACAGTGGAGAACTGTCAATTTATAATATTATTCAGTTTTATAAGAGTTCACACACGAACGTACCCACAATCAAGGTGATGCCCATGCTGAGGGAGCTGACCCATGCAGTCAGGCCGCGGCTCTGGTGGAATTCTTCAAGCCACTCCACGTTGAGGACTCCCAGGGCCATCTGGGAGCCCATGATGAGGATGTGCACGAAGAAGGAGGAAAGAACCACCATCCAAGCCCACCCACTGTCAATGTTTGGGTGGGGCTTAAGCGTCTTCTTATCTTTGGGGTCGTCTTCAAAATCATACCCAATATCTTCATGACTTGTATACATTTTCCAAGATTTTCTGAAATACACATGACAAATAATTTCCTTGTACATCAAACCAAAAGTATCTTTATCTTCCTTGGACAGCTCTACCTCCCCTTTTGCAACCAAAGTGGCCTCATCCTATCAGACCTTCAGATTCAACTTGTCATTGTGCAGATTTGGGAACATTCCTTACTTTTTTACTGCCAAGCACTTTTGTGAAACCTGTTTCATCTTTACCATCATCCTTTATATCAGTGTTATTATCCACTTTTTAAAGAAATGGAAATAGACTCAGAGAAGGGAAATGCCTTTCCCAAGTTCTCACGGCCAGTAAGTCTGGCTACACGGAACCTAGGAATCAAACTCAGCTATTCCTGACCTTAAAGCCCATGCCTTGTGTCCACTATTGAGATGGGGACTGACAAGTGACAACAAAGATGTCACAGAAGGAAGACATCTGGCCTTAAACAGGCGTTCGGGGTAGTTTTGCCTTGGTAGGGCCCTTGGCAAAGCATCTGGTTCTCATTTTGCATGTCCAAGCGTTCCATTTGTTTGGTACAGCCAGAGTGGATTAGCCTCAGGAGACCAACTCATGTGAACCCAACTCAGGAGAGACTGGTAAACTAGAAGGCCAATTTATTATTTCTACAATGGGAGACATAGCTTTCTAATAACAGTGATACCCAGGTCTTGTACACAAGACACATGTTTTTACCCATTCCGCCTACCCCTATTCCAGCATTCCCTGGGAAACTAGAAAGCTGAACGCTGAGTTAGTACAGGAAACGGACATGATGACTCATGCTCTGCATAGATACATCTCAAGATGTTTGGAGGAGAGACCTGGGGGTTGGATGGAACTAGAGGGGGGCTGTGATGCCAGGTCTGGTGAGGACTCTGGTTTCATCTTTATTTTTTAGGATGATCATTGAGGGCATGTATGAGAACTGAGGATAAAGAGTGAAAGAAGGACAGACAGAGACAGTAATCGTGGAGGTGGTGGGACAGGAGAATTGGTCTTGACCAGGAGGAGCAGTCCGTCCCCTGAGACCAGAAGAAGCAGAGGGTATATGCAGATGACATGCCCAGTAGTGGTATGAGAAGTAACACCTGATGGTCTAATTCTTGGGTGAAGTAGGAAGTTAGCTCACCGGCTGACAATGAAGAGGATGGTGGTTATGAAGGCGCATCAATGTTCAGGAAAATGGAAGAGACAGGTTGCCTACAACAAGTGGCAATGACTGTCAGGGAGTCTGGAAGGGGGAGCTGAGCCCTGCAGGGCATCGCTGCAGAGTCACGGGAGTGCAGCACCAGGGACAGAGCGCTGGAAGCACCTCCCCGGAAGCTGGCAATTAGAGCATCATTGAGAGTCATGAGGGGAGAACTCTAAAACAACAAACCACTAAAAGTTGGTCTGCTTTTTATGATCACTATGTGCCTGCAAATCCAGACGACATCACTGATAAAATACTCCTCTCCTCAAAGATCTTTTGCTGGTCAAAGTTTCAAACAATTACATTTGAATTTTCTGTCTGTAAGCTTCAAATCAGCATGGTGCTGTTACTTATCCTTTCGTAGGCACTGTATCATCCAAGGGAGCTATTTCAGAGGACCCCTGGTTATACGGTTGGCCCTGACACGCAGGTGGCCCCAGTTACGCACATCTGCTTTGAGAGTAAGTTCCTATGAGTTCGGAATTGTTGGATCTCTCTGTGGCACAGAGAAGGTCTGCAGCTGCTGTGATGCCACATGTCACCACCTTCAGCAGGACGGTCGAGATGAACTGACAGCACGGTTATCGTAGAGATGAGGAACCGGAACTTGAGTTCTTCACTTCTGTCACTCTCTATGCCTACTTGGGAGATTTTATGTTGTTTCAAATGTAAAATAGCAAGTGCATGAGTGCAAGATGAAAACCTTTGTTTTGGAAAGTGAAATTTGCAGCCAATACATGAAATGTCTTACTCAATTTAAATAATGTCTTTAAAATAGACATTGATTCCCAGCAAAGAAATAGAATTAGTAATCAAAAATCTCCTCCAAAACAAGAGTCTAGGGCTGGATAGCCTTCCAGGGGAATTCTACCCCTGGAACATTTAAAGAAGAGTTAACACCTATTCTTTTGATGCTGTTCCAAAAAAACAGAAATGGAAGGAAAACTTCCAAACTCATTCTATGAAGCCAGCATTACCTTGATTCCAAAACCAGACAAAGACCCCACTAAAAAGGAGAACTACAGACCAATTTCCCTGATGAACATGGATGCAAAAATCCTCAACTAGATACTAGCCAACCGGGTCCAACAATACATTAAAAATATTATTCACCACAACCAAGTGGGATTTATGCCTGGGATGCAGGGCTGGTTCAATATCTGCATGTGATGTAATTCATCACATCAATAAAAGAAAGGACAAGAACCACATGATCCTCTCAATAAATGCAGAGAAAGGACAAGAACCACATGATCCTCTCAAATGCAGAGAAAACATTTGACCAAAACCAGCATCCTTTCTTGATAAAAACCCTCAAGAAAGCAGGGATAGAAGGAGCATACCTCGAGATCATAAAAGCCACATATGAACGACCCAACGTTAATATCATCCTCAATGGGGAAAAACGGAGAGCTTTCCCTCTAAGGTCAGGAACACAACAGGGATGTCCACTCTCGTCACTGTTAATTCAACATGGTATTGGAAGTCTTAGCCTCAGCGATCAGACCACACAAAGGAATAAAAGGCATCGAAATGGGCCAGGAGGAAGTAAAACTTCCGCTCTTCACAGATGACATGATACTCTATATGGAAAACCCAAAAGATTCCACCAAAAAACTGCTAGAACTGATCTAGGAATTCAGCAAAGTCGCAGGATGTAAAATCAATGCACAGAAATCGGTTGCATTCTTATACACCAATAATAAAGCAACAGAAAGAGATTCAAGGAATCTATCCCATTTACGATTGCACCAAAACCCATAAAATACCTAGGAATAAACCTAACCAAAGAGTTGAAGAATCTACACACTGAAACCTATAGACAGCTTATGAAAGAAATTGAAGAAGACCATGCTCCTGGATCGGAAGAGCAAATATTGTTAAAATGTCGATACTACCCAAAGCAATCTATATATTCAATGCAATCCCTATCAAAACAACACCAGCATTCTTCACAGAGCTAGAACAAACAATCCTAAAATTTGTATGGAACCAGAAAAGACCCCGAATAGCCAAAGCAATCTTGAAAAAGAAAACCAAAGCTGGAGGCATCACAATTCCGGACTTGAAGATATATTACAAAGCTGTAATCATCAAGACAGTATGGTACTGGCACAAAAGCAGACACTCAGATCAATGGAACAGAATAGAGAACCCAGAAACGGACCCACAAATGTATGGGTCCACAACTAATCTTTGACAAAGCAGGAAAGAATATCCAGTGGAATAAAGACAGTCTCTTCAGCAAGTGGTGCTGGGAAAACTGGACAGCAGCATGAGGAAAAGTGAACCTGGACCACTTTCTTACACCAGACACAAAAATAAACTCAAAATGGATGAAAGACCTAAATGTAAGACAGGAAGCTGTCAAAATGCTCAAGAAGAAAGCAGGCAAAAACCTCTTCGATCTTGGCCACAGCAACTTCTTACTCAACACGTCTCCGGAGGCAAGGGAAACAAAAGCAAAAATGAACTACTGGGACCTCATCAAAATAAAAATCTTCTGCACAGCGAAGGAAACAATCAGCAAAACTAAAAGGCAACCAAAGGAATGGGAGAAGATATTTGCAAATGACATATCAGATAAAGGGTTAGTATCCAAAATCTATAAAGAACTTATCAAACTCAACACCCAAAAAACAAATAATCCAGTGAAGAAAGGGGCAAAAGACATGAATAGACACTTCTCCAAAGAAGACATCCAGATGGCCAACCAACACATGAAAAAATGCTCAACATCAGGGAAATACAAATCAAAACCACAATGAGATACCACCTCACACCTGTCAGAATGGCTAACATGAACAATTCAGGCAACGATGGATGTTGGCAAGGATGCGGAGAAAGAGGATCTCTTTTGCACTGCTGGTGGGAATGCAAGCTGGTGCAGCCACTCCGGAAAGCAGGATGGGGGTTCCTCAAAAAAATAAAACTAGAACTACCCTACGACCCAGCAATTGCACTACTAGGCATTTATCCAAGGGATACAAATGTGCTGTTTTGAAGGGACACATGCATCTCAATGTTTATAGCAGCACTATCGACAACAGCCAAACAGCATGGAAAGAACCCAAGTGCCCATCGATGGATGAATGGATAAAGAAGATGTGGTATACAGATACAATGGAGTATTACTTGGCAATCAAAAAGAATGAAATCTTGCCATTCGCAACTGTGTGGATGGAGCGAGAGGGTATTATGCTAAGCGAAATCAGTCAGTCAGAGAAAGACAAATATCCTATGACTTCACTCATATGAGGACTTTAAGATACAAAACAGATGAACATAAGGGAAGAGAAGTAAAAATAGAAAAACAGGGAGGGGGACAAAACGTAAGAGAACAAACAGGGTTCCTGGAGGGGTTGCGGGAGGGGGGATGGGCCAAATGGGTAAGGGGCACTAAGGAATCTACTCCTGAAATCATTGTTGCACTATATGCTACCTTGGATGTAAATTAAATAATTAATTAATTAATTAATTAAAAAAATAAAAAAACAGACATCGATTCATTTTCAACTGATTATTTTATTATTTTATTTACTATATATTTTTTTTAATTTTAACGTTTATTTATTATTAAGAGACAGAATGTGAACAGGGGAGGGGCAGAGAGAGAGGGAGACACAGAACCGGAAGCAGGCTCCAGGCTCTGAGCTGTGAGCACAGAGCCCGACACGGGGCTTGAACTCACAAACCGCAAGATCATGACCTGAGCCGAAGTCGGACGCTTAACCGACTGAGCCACCCGGGCGCCCCTATTTTATTATTTTTTTAAAGATTTATTTATTTAGGTAATCTCTACACCCAACGTGGGGTTCAAACTCATGACCCAAGATAAAAAGAGTCGCTCTTTGCTCTACCTACTGAGCCAGCCACGTGCCCCTCAATTAACTGTTTTAAAACAGAAGAAAAAATAAGGAAATAATGATCATTATGAACCACACCACATGGATATTACTAACTGTTCTGCTGTAACGGACGAAGGAGGAACGAACGATAATCCTAAATACACACGGAATCCCTTCAATTGTGGGGCTCTCTCAGCAGTGTCCTGGTGTGGACAGGGTGGTGGGGACGGAGAAGTAGGTTGTGGTGGACCACACACTGCCCACAGTCTCCTTCTCTACACCCCAGAGCTAAGAGTTGTTTTTACCTTTTTTAAAGGCTCTATGGTCCATGAAACTTAAAATACTTACTCTCTGGACCTTTATAGGAAAAGTTGGCTGCTCGCCAGACTGGGGCTTTGGTTCTGGCTAAGAATTTTTTGGGAAGAAGTGGGTGTTGGGAAACCAAGGATGCCAGTGGAAGAACAGCTTCATGGATCTGTCCTGGGGCTCATCTTGACTTTCCTTTTCCCTCACATCCCGTTCTCATTATTATTTTTATCTTTTAAGTGATCCCAGGTCTTAAACACCCATCCAGTTCTCAACCACAACACTTCCTGCCCATGTTATTCCTCTCTGCCTGGGTCCTTTTTCTTCTCCCCGTTTTGCAGACAGCTGGGAGGGATAAAATGCTATCTTGCTATGTGATTTCTGCCACCTGGTCCCCTGGTCCCTGCTCCCCTCTCCCCACCTTTGACCTGTGCGCTCCAGCCCTGAGAAAGCACCTCCCTGACCTTGGCACAGTCTCTCAACCTTCAGGACATGACCTTCTCTTCATCTGACTTTTGGGGACCCACTTCTCTCCTTCGAACCTCCTGTTCCTCTACTGTTCCTCCAAGATTCACCTAAATTATAAGAGCCAAACCTTGATATGGTGAGAGAAAAATGTGGAGGGAGGTTGTTCTTTGGCTGATGGTCTTAAAGTAATTTTCCTCCTTTTAATTTATCTCGTTGGTTAAAAAAAAATCACAATAAACACATATTAACTTTATGGTAACAAAATAAAAGTCCCTCTCTCTATCTTCTAACCATGATAAACATTATCTGGGATCAGCTGTAGATTAGTGGCTGACTGTAAAAGAGAAAGCCGATGATTCAGGAGCCACTTCCCCTGGGGAGTCTAGTCTGCCACTACCCTGCTCTCCCTGCAGCGAGAGGATGGTAAGTGATGAGGCAGTCCTTGCTTCCCAAAGCTCAGAGGCCAGAAGAGAGCCGCCCTGGCAGAAGGCCCAGCAGATAAACCTACAAAGGTATCAGAAGGGGTGTTGGGTGGCTGTCTTCCCTCTGTCCCCGCTACCTGTATGCAGGATCTCAGGGGGCCAGAAAGAGAAGAATCAGGTGGCCTGACAAGGGGTGCGACTGGCCTAGATGAGGACTAACACCCTCGTTTTCAATCTGGGGGATAATGCTCAGCCCTGTCCAGGAAGCCAAAACAACCTGGCATTTTCCGAAAGTCCGTTTGCATCTACGACAAAGCTTGAAATAATGATACAACAAGAGTTGTAGTTTTTCACCCCATGACTTGAAACAGTAAGCATTTTCCTAAGCAACGGTAAGAACTTTAGAGTCTTACTGAATTATTAATTTTATGGGTTAAGAGATGCAGTTGCCATTGAGCTGCCTCAACATTTCCAGTTTATTTGTTCATAAATAAATGACACTGAGCAGCATTTAATTGCCAAGTTTTATTCAAGAGACGTAAGGGTGCATGTGGTGTTAGTGTCAAATAGAGAGCACTGGTGGGGGGTGAGGGGCTAAAACGAAGTCCTATTTAGTCCTCAGGAGGTCCCTAAAGGAATTACCACGCAACAGAGTCATCTGAGTTTCATATCCTAATCTCTCCGTTAGTAATTCCTGTTTTGACTAATCACAGTTAACCTACTGTCCAACCACGTTAACTAAAACAAACAAAAGACAACAGAAAAACGTATTTCTATTTCCCTGCACCCCCAAGTTTGCTTTAAGCATTTATATCATTATAAGATACAAAATAACCATTTGAGTATTATAATCCTAGTCTACAGCCAGTGAGAGAGAGAGAGAGAGAGAGAGAGAGAGAGAGAAGGAGAGAGGGAGAGAGGGAGAATGAACTGGGGAAGGTTCTGGACCACCCTGTCTCCCAGGCTCCCCGTCTTTCTACACCACATGGCCTTCAAGCTCTCCCACCTTGTCCACATCCTGACACATGCATAAAACAACATGCATGGGGCACACTGGGGTAAACGGAGGCATAGAGTGTGGGGCTTCCTCTAAGGATCAACATGAAAGATGGAACCCATTCTAGGCTGGCCTGTTGGAAGGTCAGCATACAACATGAGGGCCTTGAAACGAAGAAGGTGAAGGAAGGCAGTGGGAAGATATGGGACCAATAGTCAACCTTCCATTTGCCCCCAGTGTGAGTTCACAAATGGTGAAGCATTAATCATAAACGTAGGGAAGGCTATGAAAATGGAGGCCAGCTACATATATGTGTGTTCACAGGTTGAGGTGAAAACAATTTACAGCCAGCTGGACTGTATCAGAGATTAAAACAATTCCATTTTCTACAACTCTGTTACGGGAGTAAGTTTTATAAGCAAGTCTTTCGCTTTTAATTTGGCTTCTGTGATGATGTTAGCATGCAGTGAGTTCTGTATAAGCGACAAGCAAAGGGGACAGCGCCCCGTTAAAACGGAAATTACAACCTTCCGGAAAGGTGGACAGAGCATGATGGTGCGTGCCCCTCCAATTGGGCTCTTAGGGATTCTTCGCCCTCTAGACCTGGTGTGCACAGTAACTCTTGGGCCTTTAGGGGGCGCACTTGAGCCCAACAGGCTGAAGAGGTTTGGGGCTGAGACGGTTGGGGAGCTGGGCGAGGGCAGAGAGGGCGGCGCAGAAGAAATGGAAACTTTCAGCGTGGGTTCGCGCTCTCCTGGGGAGAACTAAACATATAAATGCCTTTTATGGGCCAGGGGCTGTGCTAGGTGGCTTCTCCACACCGATCCTGTCCGGTTGGCATCAATGTCCCCATTTCACAGATGAGGAAACTGAGCCTATTTGTCGATGGCGGGGGGGGGGGGGGGTAGGATGAAGCTTAGAGATCAAACTAGCAGGTAGTGGAGCCAGGACTGCGGGTTTCCAAAACCTGTTTTATCCACCCCACCATCTGTCTCTGTCTCTGTCTCTCTGCCTGCCACACACACACACACACACACACACACACACACGTCAGACAAGGCGAAAAGGAATCTTTCTAATCCTTGACAATAATCCTCGCTCACCCTTGCTAATTAACCCGAATCAACTTTTCCGCGGAAAGAAAAAGGGTTAATTGGTAAGCAGGGTTCAGCTCCTTCAACATCGCCAATGGCCTCGGCGGCGTTTGGCCCGGTGATGGCCGCGCCGGGCCCCTCGCCCCGTCGCCCCGTCTCCCCCAGCCCCCTTTCCTCCCCACGGAGGGGGACTAGCACCTGCGCGCCCCGCTCGGGGGCTCCTCGTTCGCCCCGCGCCCCCCGCGCCCCGAGACCCCCATCCCGCGCAGCCGCGTCCAGCGGCGGGCTCGGAACCCGCCAGCTCCGCGGGGAAGCGGGCCGAGCGCAGTCCCGGCCGCCCGCGCGGGGACGCATCCCCGAACGTCCCCCGGCCGCAGCCCCCGGTCCCCCTCTCCGCTCCGCCACTGCCCGGTTCGAGTCCCACGGTGGCCTCGAGGAGGCGGGAGCGGGGCCGGGCCGGAGTGCAGGGGGCCCCGTGCGCCCTGCCGGACGCGCGCGGGGCCCTGGCCGCCGCGGGGAGCGAGGCGCGCGTCCCCGCGCTCCGCCCGGGTCCGCGGTCCCCCGCCCGCCCCGCGGTGGCCTCGCCCGCAGCTCGCGACCCCGCGCCTCGGAGCAGCCCTGCCCGCGACCCCCCCCCCCCCCCCCCCGGCAGCCTTCCCGGCCCGGCCCCGGGCCTGCGCCGCGCCTCGCCGAGGTCCCCGGGGTGCAGCGGTCCCCCGCAGTCCAGGGTGCCCCCGGTGCGGCGCGGCCTCGGGACACTCACCGCCCGCAGCCCGCGGGGCTGCGGCCTCACTCGGCTCCCGGCCCGGATCCGCGAACTTGCAGTTTTCCTCGGAGCCCCCTGAGCGGCTGGGCGTAGAGATTTGTTGCAATGTCGCCCAGCATCCTGGATGGAGATGCCGGGGGCTGCGGCTCGGCTCTCCGGCCGGCTCCGTGCGCTCGGCGCCCGGCGCCCGGGCTCCTCTGCCGCTCGCTGCCAGGCCAGGTGAGCGTGTCGTGGAGCTCCGAGCTCCAGGCCTCAGTCCGTGTGGCTTTAAAAAGGGTACGTTTGGAGGTGCCCGAACCTAACTCGGGCTTTCTTCCAATCGGTGCAATTTCAAATCTCCACGCTCGTTCATTCCTATACCGGCTAATTCTGGTTTGGCAGGAAAAAATTGCAGTCACCTCACGTGCACACTCTTGTGGCCGGTTGAAGTTTATAGCTTTGGCTGAGGCTCGCGAATGCTCTGCACATTTATAATCGGAGGAAAGGGTTGGAAGCCTGACCCAACACGCCCGTGAGAGAAGTACCTTCCCTTTCACCGAGAGAGCGGAGAAGCGAGGAAGAAAGCCCTCACCCAAGTCTGGGCCGCAAAATATGGCAGTTTGTGGATGGAAGAGTCGAGCAGGTCTCGCAGGGTTCTTGGCCAAAGAGGACTGAAAATCCCTAATTCTTTGCCCCATTGCGGGTCCCGCCCTCACCGCTCTTTCTCCAGGATCTGCCCTTTTTGTCTGCTACACGTTCAAGGGCACCAGGCACACATTTCATTTCACGTGTGTGTACCCTGTTGCCAACACAATTCTTCGCCGGTGGGAAGTTTGCAGTATTTGTTAAGAGAATGTGAATCAATGAAGCCAGTGCTGTTTTACCCTCCCCCGGAGGACTTTGTAGGCGTTTTCTATTGCTGTTGTAATAAATTACCACAACTTTAGTGGCTGAAAACACAAGTCTATGATCTTCCAGTTCTGGAGGTCAGAAGTCTGAGTGGGTCTTACCGGGGCAAAATCAAGGTGTGGACCCAGTTCTGTTCCTTCTGGCAGCCCTAGGGAAGAGCCGGGAGGTTCAGAGGGTGCCACATTCCTTGGCTCCAGGCCACATTCTGTCTTCAAAGGCAACAGCAATGCATCATGCTGTCACATCACCCTCTGTCCCCCCTCCTCGGCTTTTAAGGGCTCTTGGGATTGCATTGGGTTTCCCCGGTGGTAATTGGATTACTGGATAATCCAAATCGTCTCCCTGTTTTAAGGTCAGCTGATTAACAATCTTAATGCCACTTGCCACCTTAATTCCTCTTCCGCTACGTCAGGTGCCGTGTTCACTGGTTCTAGGGTTTAGGACGCGGACGTCTTTGCGGGACCATTATTCTGTCTACCACAGATTTCCTTCTTCTTTCCTTTGTCTCTTGTTTCATTTTCTTATTGTTGCAAAAAAGAATATTCACATGTGTTTCACATCGCCATTTCTTATATCGAATCTTGACTAGAAAATAATTGAGAACACTGTGAGAAATTATGGCTAACCGAGGACGTTTTGATGAGGCACTAGGCTTATGCGTTCCAAATGTTTTAAATTGCTGATCAGAACATGAGCCAACCGGATGTTTTGTGTGGTACTTTGGGCTGTCCTCAGATAGCACTCACTTCAAGCAGGCTGTTGCCAGCGTGTCAAGATTGGGAAGTACCTCAAGGGCAGGTGACCCGTCTTGTTTGAAAAGAGATCTGTGAGATTTTTAAGTCTGTTTTTTTTCCCCTCTGAGACCGTATACGTTTATTGAGGTCTAAGTGATGCAGTATGAGCTGTACGTATTTAAATGTGCAATTTGATGGGTTTTAGCCTAAGTCTGGGGAACCATATCATCTCACTCTAATAACTCCAGGATTTTCCTTGTGCCCTTGGTAATCCAGGCTTCACCCTGTCCCCACATCCCAGGCAACCTGTCATCTGTTTTCCGAGGAGCTTCTACTCTGGACCATGTGTCGTTCACATCTGGGATGCCCAAAGAAGGTTTTGCTTTTCTTTCTGTTTCCAGCTTTACTGACATATAATTGACGAATAAAAGTGTGTGTGTTGTAAGCGTACAATGTGATGACTTATACACCATGTACATTGTGAAATGGTTGCCTCAATCAAGTTAATGAACGCATCCATCCCTTCACGTAGTTACCTTTTCCTCTGTGGTGAGGGGAAGAGAGAGAGGGGGAGAGAGAGAATCCCGAGCAGCAGGCCCAATGCGGGGCTCGAACTCACAAAGCCAGAGGTCAGGACCTGAGCCAAAACCAAGAGTCGGACGCTTAACCGACTGAGCCACCCAGGCTCCCCTCTCTTGGTTTTAATCATACATTCAACTGATTTCATAACTCCACATTGGAGTTGGGGTGGAAATAAGCACTTGGACATTCTGTGACTTAATTTTGGTGGCTTAATGGTGTGAATTACTCATAGATTGGGAAAGAAAATCAGCTTTTAGGGAAGTCGCTAGCACAAAATATTGAAGGTTTTGATGCAGACACTACATCGTTGGCCCCGGGGACGTTGTTCCGTCCATCCCTCGGGGTGGAAGGCAGCCCTACCCACACCCCTCCAGGTTTACGGCGAGGAGACTCTGATGGTTCCTTTTGTGTCAGCCTGACCAACAAGTGCTGGTGAGGGCGTGGAGACGTCAGAACCCTCGCATCTGTTGGTGGGAATGTAACATAGCGTAGCTGCCGCGGAAGAGTGTGGCCGTCCCTCCAACGTTTAAGCAAGGAATCACCAAATGGCTCCGCGGTCCACGCCTCCGTATACACCCCAGAGTGAGGAGAACATATGTCCACGCGCAAACTTGGGCTTGGATGTTCACAGCAGCATTATTCATAACAGAGGTGGAAACAACCCGAATGACTATCAGCTGATGAATGGCTACATGAAATGCGTGAAATCTGTCAAATGGAACGTCATTCAGTAATAAAAAGAAGCACTAACACCTGTCACCACACGGACGCATCTCGAAAATGTTAAGCAGAAGAGGCGAGTCACAAAAGATTACATGTTGTCTGGTTCCATTTATAGGGAATGTCCAGAATGGGCACCGCTGCAGAGAGAGAAAGTGGGTTAGTGGTTGCCTCGGGCTGGAGATGTTGGGGAGGAGGAAATGGAGAGCGTCTGCTGATGGGGACAGTGCTCCTTGTGGGGGCAGGGAGGGATGAAACCATTCTAAAAGTGATTTTGGTGATGGTTGTGCAAGACTGTGTATAAAACTAAAGACTGTTGAATTGTAAAAACAAAACCCAAAACCAGTAAAAAAAAAAAAAAAATCCCCCTCCCCCAAACTGACTAGAGTGGGCCGTGTATAAACCAGTGTTGGGGAAGGTCATGGAAAAGACGTGACCATGACTTGACCCGTGACCGGGACCTGGACGCTCAGAGGCTCCCCACCCCTGCACCTGTCCTTGGAATGCGGGGTCCACTTGCCTTTCCCATTCCCAGAGGTGCTCCAAGGACAAAACCTTGAGATGGCGATGTGGTGTTGAGAACACCTGCCTGGGAAATGTGACCCAACCTAGTTAAGGTCTCTATCTAAACTTTTAAGATGTGGTGGGTGGTACAGGGACCCACTTGCCTTTCTGGTGCCCAGGACAAGCCTCATATGTAAGTTCCCTTGCTCCTTAAAGCCGCCATCTACAACCTGGAGTGGCCTGCCTCTTTCTTTGGTCTCTCCCTGCTCTCTGAGGGCAGGGGGTGGGGGGGGGGCTAGTTTCAGGTTTTACCAGGGAAGCTCCCAGAAGAGCTATGAACCAATTGGAGGGCCAGCCAAGGAGACCAGAGAAATGGGCCTTGGGAAAAGGCTCTTAGGGGGGAATCTGGAGTGGGCCAGGGACCTCTGTGCGGGGAGGAGTGGCCTGTATGTCAGGTGCTCGTGGACTGCCAAGTGAGTACAGGGGCGCCCCGAAAACCCCAGCTGGTCTAATGCGCTTGTCGGAGGCACTGCGCAGAGCACACTGGGATGAGGAAGAGAAACGCGTGGCTGTGCGGTGGGCTGGCCTCTACTGCGGGCAGTTCAACCGGCCCCTGGCTAGTGGCTGAAGCTCGAGTCAGGAAGTTAGAAGAAGGGCTCCGGTTAGAGAAGGATGTTCAAGTGCCCGCAACTCTGTTGGTTTTGGGGTGGGAAAGCAGGATCCTAAATTAGACACCCCGGTGTGCCTTTCTTCAAAGCTAGGAGGGCGCAAGGTGTCACAGATTCAGGTCCGGGCGCTTATGACAGAGCCAGGTGAGGACACTGAGGGTTGGAATCTCTGAGAAAGTGATGGAAATGAGGAAGAGGAGGTCATGGTGAGTGACAGGAAAACAGAGGAAATCCCCTGTGCCTTCTGACCCCTAAAACAAAGGACAATTAAAAAAAAATTTTTTTTAATGTTTGTTTATTTCTGAGAGAGGGAGAGAAACAGAGCATGAGTGGGGGAAGGGCAGACAGAGAGAGAGAGAGACACAGAATCCAAAGTAGGCTCCAGGCTCCGAGCTGTCAGCACAGAGCCCGACGTGGGGTCGAACCCACAGATCATGACCTGAGCTGAAGTCAGACGCTTAGCCGACTGAACCGACTCTCATCAGATCTTTCACCATGGCCATTTTGAAGTCTTTTGCATTGCAGACGATTGTTTTACTCTGATGCTTTGGCAAAAGTGCTTCGTCTTCAAGGAAATTCATGGAAAAGGCTTTGACAGTTTCTGATAACTAAGATAATGTGCCTTCACATGGGAGCGACAACGGTGAGCCTTTCAAGTGCTTCCTGAAGGCTACCTGCCTGGCCCCCAGATACGTCATGGGATGGTAGCTGGACACTTGTCCCTGTTCTCTTTCCCCACATCAGTGAAATGGGCTCATTACATTGCTGACACAATGTTAACATATAAAGACTTGCCTGTGTTGCAGGACAGAGGCTTTATTGGAGCGCCTGTGAAGCAGAGAATGAGCAGTGAACCCACAGACAAATCCAGGCCTGGGTACCACCATAAGGTGTTGAGAGTCATCTGGTTGGGGAAGACCCCCCTTGTCCCCAAAGCTGTGATTGATAAGGTGCAAGCTTATCCAGCCCCTGAGAATGTGAAAGAGGTACATGCTTTTGTAGGAATTTGGGGTGTCAGAGAACTCTCATTCCCCACCTGGCACAGTGTCTCCGTCCCTTCTGCCACCTGGCAAAGAAAGGACATATATGGGACTGGGGATCAGACCTATAAGCCACCTTTGAGAAGGCAAAAACAAACAGAAACAGCAAAAAAGCCTGATGAAACACATTGACACTCTGGGCATCCCTCAAGTTAGAGTTAGATGTGTTAGTGACCCCAGGAGGGATGGTCAGACACTGTGGCAGAGACAACAAAGTGGTGAGGGGCCCTAGGATTTTGGTTCCAGCTCTGGAAGGAGGCAGAAGCCCAATGTCCTCCCGCAGAGCAGTGGATGCGGTGTTCCTCTGGGTGAAGCCTCTCTCACAGCAGCCAGTAAGCTGAGCTCAGAGCATGTCTGCCTGGTGATTACTCATGAGTCCTGGAAAGACTTTTGGTACATCTGTAAGAGCCTAAGGCAGCCCTCGCTGTTTTTCATGTCCCAGCTCATGAGGCACTGACACTCAGGGCAATTAGGAAGCTGACGACCTGGCAAGAGTCAGAGCCCTAGTCGATGCAGCAGATTGGGTGCAGAGAAAAGAATGGCCACCACAGTGCCCAAATAAAATGGCATTTTGCCAAGGATGCTGGATTGCTTTTAAAGGATAGTGACTTGGTTAATGCAGGAACAGCATGTTCCGTATGTTCTGAATAATGCCCAGGGCAAATACCAGAAGAATCTGGGGCCACTCGCCGGAGTTCCCAGCCAGGGAGGGATTGGCGAATTGATTATGGTGGTCCCTTCCCTCTGAATGAGCGTTCTAAATATGCCTTGGTTTGTAGGGACAACTACATCTGGCCTGCCTCCAACTTTCCCTGTTGCCATGCAAACCAAGCTGCCACTGTCAGGGGACTAGAGAAACTGAGTACTCTGTACAAGTACCCTCGTTGAATAGATGGCGGTCAGGGAGCACCTGTTAAGGGTCATGGTGGGCAGACTGGGCAATAAAACGTGACACTGAATGGAGATTCTAACTCCCCCCCTAACCCACTAACAGCGGAGGAGGTAGAAAGAACAAATGGAATATTAGAGTAGCAGAAGAAACTGTTACCAGGTAAAACCACCTTGGCCGAGTGGACTAAAGTATTGTCCCAGGCTGAAATACATTCAAATGACCAACCAGTAGGGCTTATTGTCCCACATGCCAGGCTAGGGACCTCTGCCGAGGCATCTAACACAAGAAAGGCATCCGACACGGTGGAGGCGGGGAAGTCAGACAGCCGTTGCCTGACTCTCCCCGAGATCGAGCCGCTCTGACGCTGAGAACACCAAGCCCAGCACACCTGGAAAGGAGTCATCGACTGAAATTTGCACTGGGATGTGCTACTGGGACGGTGAGTTAGGGACGGTGAATGAGTTTGCACCCCTGGGTGGTGGTGGGGTGGAGTACTCGATCTCCATTGGGATCCCATTGTCCTGAAGCGAGCCGGACCTGTGAAAATGTACCGTGTGCAAAACGGAACACCCGCCATCAAGAGAGGGGAAGAAGGGGGCGTCCTGTCCCCAGTGCATCGCCTCGTGCGCCGTCTCCCCTGGCCAACACGTCTAGTATGTGCAGCCAGGTCACCTTTCCCAATCGGCCAACCTCCCTCTCCTCAAGGGCAGATGGGCATATTATGTCTTTCACTGGTATGATCGTTTGACAGTGTCTCTGTTCCCTCCACTGGCTTGGAAAATGTCACAGCTTATACCAAAGTCCTTATTAAGTTTACCTGGCAAGACTCAACAAAGCCTGTCCTTACTGAACACTGAAATGTCCCTGAGGAGATAGCTGTCCTCCAAAATAGAATGGCCTTAGCCATTACTACAAGGAGGCACTGGTGTCATTATCCAGACAGAAAGTTGTGTGTTCGTACCTGATGAGTCGGCTACCGTATCATTTTTATTAAATCACACGGGGACTCAAGTGAACGCCAAGCTTAGGAGACTTGATACATCAGTGGTTCGGAACCTGGGGCTCTTAGTCGAAAAGGTTGTCACCGATTTTGGGAATCCTTGCCTTGATCTGGGTTTTCCCTCACACGCGCCTGTATCGTTGCTGTGGGATCTGCCTCCTGCAGCCAGGCGGACGACAAATGAGCCAAGGTCAGCCACCTGGCGGACCGCTCAGTGCCACTGCAGAAGAGGGGCACGTATGAATTGTAAGAGCTGGTCACGACAAGGGGTGGAGAGTTGGGGAGGTCATCGAGGAGATGAGACGACCCGTCGATCCGTGAGCTGGACCTGGGCACTCGGAGACCCCTCATCCCCTCCCCTGTCCTTGAAATGTGGGTTCTGCTTGCTTTTCCCACTCCCAGAGGCTGCTCTGAGGACACAGCCTTCAGACAGTAGGTGGTGTTGAGAACACCTGCACAGTATACGTGACTGAACCCAGTTAAAGCCTCCGTATAAACGTCTACGATTTGGCGGGCTATGTACCTAAAGTCCAAGATACAATTAATTAAATAACTCTGTTCTTTAAGTACCTTCTTTAACCTCATCTTCAGCAACAATATCCATGGAATCATGGTTGTGACGTCCTAGTAATATATTTGTCTAATGCATATCATTGGAAAAGCCTACTGATTTAAATTAAGACAAATTTTTTTTTTAGCTTTATCCCAAGAGAGACAGAGAGAGCATGAATGGGGGAGGGGCAGAGAGAGGGAGAGAGACAGAGAATCCCAAGCAAGCTTCGTTCTGTCGGCACAGAGCCCAACGTGGGGCTTGAACTCACAAAACCGTGAGACCATGTCCTGAGCTGAAACCAAGAGTTGGACGCTTAACCGACTGAGCGACCCAGGTGCCCCTAAAAGCCTAATTATTTTAAAGCTCGTCAGCCTGTGTCTTGCTCTGTGTTTCCTGCAACACCCCCCTTTTCTCTCACTGTCCGCACATACCTGTCTGATATGACAGGCAGAGCCCAGTGTTTGCCTGAAGGTCTGGTTCACGAGCCAGAAGGCCATTTGCTTTTCCAAGAGGGTGTTATAAGCAAGGACGTGAGAGCAATCCCAAGCGCTCAGGGCGGAATTTTCTTCCTGATGTAGGACGTCCTCGGACACTTGATCCCAAAGCACCACCACGGCCTGTGCCCCAGGTGGTTTCAAGCTTACCTTTACCATGAATTCAAGTTCAAGAACAGATCAGAGTGAAATGTAGCAAAATCAGCAACATGTTTCTGTCTTTACATTAGTCTTCCAATTTTCTTGCATTTTCCTTTCTGATAAAAATAATCAATATCCTTATGAAGTAGCATGGGATTCCGTAAGAGTAGAAGCTCTAAAAATGCCAGTGCTGCCGCTAACTTGGAAATTAAACACTTTCTCACGCGTGTGTCTTAAAAGAAGTAATGCTCAGTTCGTGGGCATTGTATGATAGTTTTGTTGGTTAATATCATTACCCGAGTTTTAAAGACTTCTGTGAAATCAGTGATGTTAGTGAGCACATCATTAAACATTTTTCTTGCAGCTATAGTTTTTCTTCTTTTATTCAATATCCGTTGTCCTGAATAGTTGCTTGTAGATCAAATCTTATTTTAAATGCTCTCAGGGCGTTCACTAATGGAAATGCCCAATGAATCCTTCTGAGGTTAGAAGAACACTCATATGCTGATGTATTTACGTACCGACTTCATTGTTTTATAGGTTCAGATTTAAACTTTATTATTTCCCTTAAAGCAGAGTATACTTGTAACTTCTACTATTTTTAAAATATTCTCAGTGTTTAAAAACGGATCATTGTCATTAAACATTCATGCTCTGTGCTCAAAAGTCAACTCCACATCATATTCCTTTGAGAAGGTCACTAATGAATAGGACTGAATCTGGGACTCCAGGAACCCAGATGAGAAAGACCTAGCATTTTCTCTTGTCAGTCATGACCTCAGCCTTTATTTGCAGGAGCAAATGTTTCCGATGAAACCGGGTGAAGCGGTGAGATGGATGCTGTGATCCGAAGAGGAAAAGAGTTTGGATGGGAGCACTTGACATTTCCTACTTGTGGGACAAGTGTGTTCTCCAGGAAGTGACACAAACTGCTGTAGGACAATGTGTCTTTTAAGGGAGAATCAGTAGCAGGTTCTTTTACTTTACATAGGAGGAAGATGGCTCTTTGTTCTACAATTCTGTTTTCTGTTGTTGTTGTTGTTGTTGTTGTTTTTAACATCCCTTTATTTTTGAGAGATAGAGTGCGAGCGGGAAAGGGGCAGGGGGTGAGGGAGACACAGAATCTGAAGCAGGCTCCAGGCTCTGAGCTGTCAGCACAGAGCCCAACGCGGGGCTCGAACCCACAAACTGTGCGATCATGACTTGCGTCGAGGTCGGACGCTTAACCGACTGAGCCACGGGCACCCCCTTTGACTCTGTTTTTTATGGTCACTTTCAGTGGATTTCTTTTGCTTCTACCCCTGTACCTTCCAGCTGGACAGACAAACCTAGGAAACCCATTAGCGAGAGGTCAGGATAGGCTGCACCTCTTCAGCCCGTTGTGGCAGTGTTTGTGGACCTCTTCGTTCTGTCCTGCCATTGGGCCTTTCTCCACTCTCTTTTCTGCCTGACTCTTGCTCATGTTGACTTGACCTTCTGTCTGAGGTTTCCAGTTTTCCTCGTCACCTTGATGGCAAACTGGACCTCCAGTGCTCTCTCTCTGGGACACCAGTGGATCTTCCAGCCCCAGATGGTTTCTGTAACCTTGCTCAGCAGGCCAGTCCCCCAGCTGGGCCTACATAGGCTCCTCTGTGAGAGAAGATCAGTTGATTTCAATATATTGTGAAGGCCAGAGGCCAGCATTAGGAAACTCCTAGGACTGTGTAACGAGTGATTATGAAAAGCAAAGAGCTATCCTCTTCCTGGATGCAAGGCAGCAGAAATGTGTGCCAGAAGCCAAGAGCACACAGTGCTTAGGTATTTAGGTTGTGAGGTCAGCCAGACCTGAGCTGGACCCTGTTCTTCCCTTCGGTGTTTATGTGGCCTGGTCATTGGCCCTAGAGTAGACGTGATGACAGGGCCGCATCAAAGGGTTATTGTGAAGGTTAAGTAGGATAATGCGTGCAAAGCACGTACTTCGCATGTAAGTAGGGGACTTCATTTTAACATAGTGAAAATGGTGTCGTCTAGATCCATTCCATTTCAGAGAGAAAATGGCCTTATAGTGGCACTTTTGAGAGGCAACATAAAATAGTGGTTAAGAGCATAAACCCTACAGGGGCGCCTGGGTGGCTCAGTTGGTTAAGTGTCTGACTCCTGACCTCAGCTCAGGTCATGAGCTCGCAGTTTGTGGGATCGAGCCCCACATTGGGTTCTGTGCTGATTGTGGAGCCTGCTTGGGATTCTGTCTCTCTCTTTCTCTCTCAAAATAAATAAATAAACATCAAAAAAAAAAAAATCCATAAACTCTGGAACCTTATTGCCTGGATCCAAATCCCAATATTCACTTTTATTTTTTTAACCTCTTAATGAGGTTACTTAGCTTATTTATAGCTCAGTGTCATCTTCTGTAAAATGGAAAGAAGAAGGAGAAGGAGAAAGAACAGAAAGGGAAGAAGAAGAAGAAGAAGAAGAAGAAGAAGAAGAAGAAGGGGAAGGAAAGAACAGGAAGGGGAAGAAGGAGGATGAAGAAAGAGTTGGAGGAGGAGAAGAAAGGGGAGAGTGAGGAGGAGAAGAAGGTGGTGTCTTTCTTGGGTTGTTGTGAGGTGTAAATGATTTAGAGCATATAAAGTCAAGTGACATCTGGCTCCCAATGTGAGGCACTGAGAAAGAGGGAGCATTCCTTCTGTGAGACTCTTTTTTTTTTTTTTTTTAATTTTTTAATGTTTATTTATTTTTGAAAGAAAGAGTGACAGAGCATGAGCAGGGGAGGGGCAGAGAGGGCGGGAGACACAGAATCCGAAGCAGGCTCCAGGCTCTGAGCTGTCAGCCCAGAGTCCGACGCGGGGCTCGAACTCCCAGACCGTGAGATCATGACCTGAGCCGAAGTCGGACGCTCAACCGACTGAGCCACCCGGGCGCCCCCCTTCCGTGAGACTCTTGACAGAAAATACATAAGCTAAGTCTCGTCATGAGGAAACATCAGACAAACCCGAATTAGGGCTTTTCCAGAGCATAACTTCCCTGTGCTCTTCAAGAAGGGGAGTGTCAGGAAGGAGAAAGATTCGGGAGCAGTCCAGATGAAAGGAGCCGAGAGAGACATGACAACTAAATACAGTGTGGGATCCTGGACCGCGCTACACAATTTTGAGCTAAATCAGACTTACCTCTGGAGATTAGGTTATAGTGTTATGATGTTGCTAAATTTTTGATTTTGGAAGTTGTCCTTTGGTTATGTGAGAGAATGCCCTCGTTTTTAGGAAACGCTCCCCGAAGTATCTGGGAGTGAAGAAGAATTTTAAAAATATGGGAAGTCCTTGGAACAATGCCTGGCACTTAGCAGGACAAGAGTGTCCCCTGTTCTTTGCTAACTGAACTTTTAGTTATTTGCTAACTGAATTTTTTTCTGGTGCCAAAATCCACTTAGCGTCAAACAGTGCCCATTGTGGCCTTCATTAACAATGTTGTAGGGAACTGGCTAATCTGACTGCTTTTACTTTTCCTGTTTCTCAGCCTTTGATTTTGGATCTTATGCAGTCTCAGAAAATATAGAAAAGCTACAGTGAGTTTTCTTTGCAGACTTAACATTTCTCCATTCCTCTTGGTTCCTCCTGCCCTCTCTATCTCTCTCCATGCCTCTTTTAGTTCAGTTCAGTGCATTTGGACTATGGAAGGTGAACCTACCTGGGGTACCTGGAACAAAATGGAGTGGATCGACTCATCTGCCTCAGTAGAGGATCCCTGCTACCAGGCACTGGGAGGGCAGCTTGTCCAAGGGGAGTGGGACATTTGTAGAGAAGAATATTCCCCAGAGATCTTTAAGTGCTTTACCATGGTCCTGTCTTCCCCCATAGGATGAGCTAATCAGGTGGTATATGAAGGAGGGGTGTTAAATAAAAATGCCTACCTACCCAAGCCATATGTTGGTTCCCAATTCCTCGTGTGGATAACTCTGAAGGGACCGATGTGGCCAGATAAGGGCAAGAGAGCTACCTTTCAAAACCTTGCCATGCATGGATGGCTAAACCTTGAACCAACACTTGGTGACTTCTACGTTGGGGTGAGTGGACCGAGTGAATGTGGTTTTAAATCTTAATGGAGAGATGTTTGCCAATGGGAAGGATGGAAAATGGTTTGGCTCCCCTCAATCTGTATACACTTGAGAGGAGTGAGAGAGGTGTCATTCCTAGATATTGTGTTGCTTGCAAAAGTAGGAGGGTGTACTTCTTGGGTATTAGGACCATGTCAGCACGATTTGAGGCACTATCTCCCAGAGAGTGAGATCAGCAATAAACACACGTATGTCTAATTCTTTTTTAGTCTTTTGAATAGTCAGTGAGAAAGTCTGTTAGGAGTGGAAAAGTCTTTAGCACCTCTCTAATTTATTAAAGGAGAAATCGGGCTTCAAGCTTAGAGGCATCCAACAAGTAGCCCTATCTGGTTAGAATTTAATAACATTGTTTTATGTTCCTCTATTTATTTGTGGATTCCTTTACTTGCTCATGTATTTGACAGTAGTTATTGAGAATTTACCACGTGACAGGTGAGACTACCACATGGGACAAAGCTGATGGAGCCCATGCACCCATGGTGGATGCATTCCAAGACAGAATGAAACATGAAACATTTCAGGTGGTGACAAGTGTTACAAAGTAAAACTAAGGAGGCTGAAGGGAGTGAGGAGAGGGTTGTTTTGTTCTTTTATAAGGTCAAGGCTTGCCTTGACAAGGGGTAGACTTGCTTTCCGTTTCCACTAATGAAATGACATCTCCTTTTAAAATAAAACTTAAGTTAAAATCTGATTTTATTTAAAGAATATTGTAAGTAAATAATTGTTCAGCAAGATGGTAGGCAAATACTTTAAGGCAGTGGTTCCTAACTTTGGCTGAGCATTAGAATCACCCGGGGAGTCCTTCCAGTCAAGCCACACTCCAGACCAGGGGCATCAGAGCAATTCGTCAAGCAATTACCCATCCTCCAAACCCATAGGGGGTTTCTTTTCTGGAGATACTGAACTAGACAGGGTGCAGACTCAGATATCAGGCAGGGCAGAAGGTGGGGCCGTGGATCCAGACAGAGAGCTGGAGGATTGAGTGAAGTCTGCTTGGTGAATGCTGAGACCCTCAGCACCTCTCACCTGACTGGCTCTTCCAGACACAAGGAGTCTGGCTTATATTCCCCAAAGAGGAGCCTGGGAGCTCCTTCCCCAGAGAAACTGAATGATCTCAGGAAAAAATGATTTGCAAATAATGATGTTTTGGTAGTACCTTATGAAGAAGTTGGCTTTGAACCCAATAGTAACCAGTGAAACACATCTCCTTTGTCACACTTGAATCTGCCCACGAACACGGCACTTCTAATCAGCTTTCTAACAAAGGAGTAGAGGAAGGAAGTCCAAATCTACACCTGTTCAGTTAATTGAGTTTTAAGAAGTGGGTTTTGGAGTTGGAATTGGAGGGGTTGGTTCGATCCTGAATTAAGTAGGTCACACAGCAGTGGTAGTTCGTAGGTGGTACCACTCAACTGGCCTGCCATTGGTGTGTGCTGTTTAATAAGAATAATCACAGTGCCTGCAGTGAGCCTGGCACTGTTCCCAGATCTTTATGTACTATTTTACTCTACTCCAAAAGGAAAATGCTATTATTTTCTTCTTTATAGGTGAGTAGACAGAGGCAAAGACAGGTTAGGGAACTTGCTACATTCACACATCTGGGATTTGGATCAAGGTGGTCTGGCTCCAGAGTCCCTGCCCCCTTCTAATAAGCCATTGGCTGGAGCTCATCCAAAGCAGTGCCGTAAGCCTGGCAGTGTGCAAACAGTCCCAACAGGGGCCAGCATCACCCCAAAGTGACTCCTACCCTGGGGAAAGGGGAAGATAACCACACACACACACACACACACACACACACACACCAGTCTGACTGCAGCAGTGGACTGGGGGCAGACATCTGGTGTGACTGCAAGTCAGTGAAAGGTTTTCAAGGTACAACACCAGGAAAGTGCATTGCAGTTCAGTGATACCGTATCTCTGGTAAACACCTGGTCTGACTCAACTGAAGCCCCAGGTGGCCCCAGACTGGCCACTAACAACACAGGGACCAAAGTTTGCCTACAACAGGCAATGAGAGCCAGTGCAGATGAATAGGCTAAAGGCAAAAGTAGTTCGGCCACAGCGGCAGGGTGCATGAAACACACATAGGAGACACTCCTGAAGTGCAAGTCCTGGTGAACAGAAACGATCAGAGGGTACCACAGGACCTCTTCCTCATAAGGCCACTACTTTCTTTTCTTTTCTTTTTTTTGAAGGTCGCTACTTTCAAGAGCAGGAAATATAGCTGACTTTCCAAACATATAGAAATAGACACAGAGAGTTAGACAAAATGAAGAGACGGAGGAATATGTCCCAAATGAAAGGACAGGACAAAAATCACAGCAAGAGAGTTAAACAAAAAGGAGATATGTAATATGCCTGATAGAGAATTTAAAGTAATGGTCCTAAAGATACTCCCTGGACTTGAGAAGAGAGTGGAAAGCCTCCGTGAGACCCTTAACAAAGAGACAGGAAACATTAAAAAGGACCGATCAGAGATGAAGAACTCAATAACTTATATTAACAATGTATAAGATGGGATAAAGAATAGACTAGAGGAAGCAGAAGAATGGACCAGTGGCCTCAAGAACAGAGTAATAGGAAGCAATCAAGCTGAACAGGCATGAGAAAAAAAATAATACAAACTGAAAATAGATTTTACAGAACTCAGAGACACCATCAAACATGATAACATTCACATTACGGGGATTCTAGAAGGAGAAGAGCTAGAAAAGGTGGCAGAAAATGTATTTAAAGAAATGGTAGTCGAACACTTCTTGAATCTAGGGAAGGAAACAGAAATCCAGATTTAGGAGGCATGGTGTGCCACTAAAAAAAAAGGAACCCAAGGAGGTCAACACTAAGATACATAGTAACTACAATGGTAAAATAGTAGTGATAAAGAGAGAATTTTAAAAACCTCAAAAGAAAAAGAAATGGTTACATAAAGGGAAACCCCACAAGGCTATCAGCTGATTTTTCGGCAGAAACTGTACAAGCCAGAAGGGAGCGGTATGATTCAAAGTGCTGAGAGAAAAAAATCCACAGCCAAGAATACTCTATCCAGCAAGGCTATCATTCAGAATAGAAGGAGAGATAAAGAGTTTCCTAGACAAACAAAAGTGAAAGGAATCCATGGCCACTAGAACAGCTCTGCAAGAAATGTTAAAGTAGACTCTTTGAGTGAAAAGGAGACTATAAACAGGAGTAAGAAAAATAGGGAGCAAAAAAGCAGTACAATGAAGTATATCTATAAAAACCAATCAATGGATTCACAAAATACATTCACAAAGGAGGTAAAGTATGATACCATATACCTAAAACATGGGGGTAGGGGGACAGGAATAAAGAATTGATTCAAACTTAAGTGCCTATCAACTTAATATAGACTGCTATATGCATGAGATGTTATATGCAAACCTAACGGTACCCACAAATCAAAAACCAGTAACAGATATGAAAAGAAGAGAAAGGAATCCAAGTGTATCACTAGAGAAAGCCAGCAAACTGAGAGAAGAGAGCAAGAGAAGAACAAAGAAGAACCACAAAAATAACCATAAAACGAGTAACAAAATGGCAATAAGTTCATACTTATCAATAATTACTTTGAATGTGAATGGACTAAACACTTCAATCAGAAGACATAGGGCATAAAAAAACAAGACTCATCTATATGCTGCCTATAAGAGCCTCGGTGACTCAATTGGTTAAGTGTCTGGCTCACGATCTCACGGTTCATGAATTTGAGCCCCATGTCGGGCTCTCTGCTGTCAGTGTGGAACCTGGTGGGACCCCAACTCGCAAACTGCGAAATCATGACCTGAGCTGACATTGGACACTTAACCGACTGAGCCATCCACGCGCTCCCCGGAAACAGATTCTTAACTATGGAGAACAAATAGATGGTTACCAGAGGGGAGGTGGGCAGGGGCAGGGGTGAAATAGGTGAAGGGGATTAAGAGTACATTTATCTTGATGAACACTGAGTAATGCAGAAAATTGTTGAACCACTATTTTGCACACCTGAAACTAATATAACACTGCATATTAACTATATTGTAGTTTAAAAAAACGATGGGGCGCCTGGGTGGCTCAGTCTGTTAAGAGTCCGACTTTGGCTCAGACCATGATCTCGTGGTTTGTGAGTTTGAACCCCGCGCCGGGCTCTGTGCTGACAGTTCAGAGCCTGGAGCCTGCTTCAGATTCTGTGTCTCCCTCTCTCTGCCCCTCCCATGCTCATGCTCTCTTTCTGTCTCTTGATAATAAACAAACGTGAAAAAAAAAAAACAAAAAAAATGTTGACACATTTCTATCATGGTTGGTAAATAGGAAAATAATCACTTCCTCGTCCATTCTGATTGGTGGGTACACTTGCTTTACAGATATGAAATGTTTTGATACCTAAGAATGCTGCACAGCTTAGCTATTATTCTTTATTATGTATGCATGTAGACATTTAAAGGTATCGAGTTAAACCATTTGCTACAAATCCAAAATTTCTGAGTGTCTGTTATGTGTAAATGATCTGATAAAGTCTGCATGCTGGGGTAGATAGCATGTAGGAGACACCCACGACCGCCATGCTGACCCACTTCACCCACAAAAGCCCAGATGCTTGCCTGCTTCAGTCTCCCATTTCCATAAGTGAAGAGAAACAGCAGAGGAAAGACAAAAAGGAACGCTGTAATAACTAAGCCCAGACAGATCTCCTCTGTGCCCTCTCTTTTCTGGAGGACCAAGCGGAGCCCTCGTCCTGCAGAGCCACAGAGCAGCTGAAGGAGCAGGTGCCATGTGGTTCTCCCATCTGGAGATCCGGAGGTCCCAGAGTGCCCGAGTGAGTGGAAGAATAAAGCCACCCAAGGAGTTAACCCATGGAAGAGGGCACTGGAACCGAATTCTCAGGGTCTGAGTGAGGACTGAAGCTTTTTCGGGGGTGGTGGCAGTGTGACAGAGCCTTGGTGATGGGTGGCAGAGTTTACAGGGTGGTGGCGCTTGAACTGGCAGCAGGAAAACGGGCCAACATGACTCAAGGAGAGCTTCCTAGTATTTGGGGCATTTGGGAACAAAATTCTCTCTCAAGTCTTGGATGATTTTAGAATGACCTAAAATGAAGGTAGTAGATGGAATGCATTTTAAAAAGGCAAAGGAAAAAATGCTAAAGTTCTCTTAATTGTCTTCCTTGTTATTAACCCCTTGAGGGCTTGTCTGACTCCTCCATGCCTTTTTGAGAGCAGGATCTCCTCGTTGAACAGAGGCCTCTGCTGTGGACGGGCAGGCATTGGCTTTTAACCTGCTCACCACTAAGATGATAAAATGGCCTTTCCTCCACTCTTGCTATGAACATGTTTTCATGTCATTCATTTGAACAAGTGGATGGTTGAAGCAAGCAACACTCCCCCTCGTTCCTGATCTCCATCTGCTGGTGGGGGTGGGGGTGGTAGGAAGATGGGCTCCAACAGAAGCTGGCCATGTAGGGACCCTCTCTGATTTTGGGTCCTCTACACTCTGAAGGTCAACAGGACCACTTTTCCTCCACCCCTTCCCCTCCTCTGCACACTGACCTCTTCCTGACCATCCTGGGGCCCGCCCATGTCCCTTCTCACGAGCCTCAATTGAAAACTCATTCCAGACTCAATTTCAAATTGTTAAGGGACCACCACTGGGGGGTGTTGGCATTTTGAAAGTTTTAACTTATCAGAGACTCTGAGGCTTGGACAAGATGGTGGAGATTATCTAAGCTAGGGGTCAGCCAATTGGACCCAAACTACCTTGATGCCCATTTTTGGAAAATTAAGTTTTATTGGAATACAATGCCCGTGTATTTCTACATTATTTTGTGCTACAAAGTGGCAACACTGGCATTGTTGAGCAGTTGTGACAGAGACCACATGGCCCACAAAGCCAAACGTATTTACCATTTACTCCTTTACAAACCAAGCAACATCTGATCCAACCTAACCCTGCCTACCTTCCTTTTGTTTGACCAGTACTTGAACACCTTAACAGCTCTCTTCCTAATACTCACCAGTTCTTCTGGTTCCTTCTTATGTTCAGCTGCATTAACTTTCTTGGTTGTCTTCTTTCTACTACTTTACCGGAAAACTAAAAACTCCGATAACCCCAAAGAGCTAATTTCTGTTGGTAGAATTACAAACACCTTTACAAATAGGTGGAAATGAGGAAAAAAAAAAAAGAGGGCTTTGGAAGCAACTGTCTTTCAGGGGCACCAGGGGCTCAGTGGGTTAAGCATCTGACTCTTTTTCAAAATATTTATTTATTTTTGACAGAGAGGGAGACACAGCATAAGCGGAGGAGGAGCAAAGAGAAGGGGACAGAGGATCCGAAGCAGGGCTCCATGCTAACGACAGCGAGCCCAGTGTGGGATTCGGACTCTGGAACTGTGAGATCATGACCTGAGCCAAAGTCAGATGCTCAACCGACTGAGCCACCCAGGCACCCCAAGCGTCTGAATCTTGATTTCAGCTCAGGTCATGATCTCATGGTTGGTGAGTTCAAGGCCCAAGTGGGATTCTCTTGGGATTCTCTCTCCCTTTCTCCCTGCCCCTTTCCTGCTCTCTCTCTCTCTCTCTAAAAATAAATATAAATAAACTTAAAAAAAAAAAAGCTTTCTTTCAAACCTCATGACATAGGTATTCACCTCTTTTCTGCCCACTTGCAGGGTCTACTCTTGAAAATCTGGGGATTCGGTCTTGTAGGCTGAGTCAAATCAGCTTTTGGAGGCGGAAATAAAAACACAGGATGCCCAGTTACATTTGAATTTCAGATAAACAATGAATACTTTTTTATGGAAGTATGTGCCCCCAATATTTCATGGGATATGCTTACCCCAAACAATTATTTTGTTTTTTAACTGAAATTCAAATTTAACAGAGCATCCTGTATTACTATTTACTGCATCTAGCAATCGCATCCCCGAGTCCCGTATTTCCTCCCCTCCCGATTCTGAATTGGGTGCCTATCATCTGTTCTCAGAGTGAGTCATGCATCCGTCTCCACTCATTCCCCTACTGAATGGTAAACTCTTCCAAGGCAGAGATCATGGCTGGTTCACCACTGAATCCCCAGTGCATCAGACGTGATCAGGCAAGTGGTAGACTTCAGTGTTTGCTGAAATGACTCGCGCCTAATTCCTGTTCTCTACGGTTCCCATCCCCTGTTCCAGGGAGGAAGCCACCCCGAGATCCAAAGGAAAACCCGGATATCTCTAACCTGAAGCCTCAGATCCCAGTGTTGGAGAGGGAAACCCTGAATTGGGTCTCAGGAGTACTCCTGGGGTCAAGCTGGTGTCCACAACGGATCTTGAGAGCCAGTAAGAGCCAGGGCGAGTAGCAGTGGTGAGATAAGAGCCAGGACCAGGAAGAATCAGGGAGGGGTAGGAACAGATAGAAGGAACAGGATTGTTGATGTGTATGAAATCTGCAGCGGGTGTATCTCCAGCAGGGGTGATCTCATTCCCTTCACGCTCTTCTGTGGTTGGGTGGGGCTATTTTAGGGGACTGGCACTTGGTAGGCATGCCAAATTTTGCCTGAGGCTGGGAAAGGCAGGAACATCCCTCTGAGGCTCTGTGTCCCTCCAGGCTTTGCAGAGCCACCGGAAGACGGACCTGTGTGCGGCTGGCAAGGAAGATCTGATGTCCCAGCTAGAGAGAACCGGGGAGGGAGACTTGTTTTGAATGCAGCAAATCTCTTTGGTATCCGTCTTTGCAATGAGTAAATAAGTGGAAATAGATACTCATTTCTTTCTTCAGGGTTATTTTAAGAAGAGCCAAGGAAAGCAAACAATACTAGTTGATAAGATAAAGTCTAATAATTGGCAGTCTTTTGAAAGTTAATTTCATTGGTAGAATGTATCTGACATCTGTATTTCACAGAATGTGGCTGTGGCTGAGCATTGTTTGTACTGGCTTCAAAGATTTTTTTTTTTCTTTTTTTGGTCTTAGATTCTTTGTTTAAGGTATAAAAATGGATGAGGGCCCCTAGTTATATTTATACTAAAGATAAAGTTGTCAGGAAATCATATGCTTATCAGTGCTTTTCACAGCCTGTCAGCTGTTGGTCTTAAAGCAATCAGTAAAACCAGATGAATTTAAACATAACAGTACTGAAGACTGTTTAAAAGAGAAAGTAAACAAACAAACATAAATTGCTTTTGCATGGGGTGCCTGGGTGGCTCAGTGGGTTAAGCACACGACTCTTGATTTCCGCTCAGGTCATGATCTCACAGTTCGTGAGTTCAAACCCCGCATTGGGCTCTGTGCTAACAGCATGGAGCCTGCTTGGGATTCTCTCTCTCCCTCTCTCTCCCTCTCTCACCCTCTCCCTCTTCCACGTGCGTGCCCTCTCTCTCTCCCCCTCTCAAAATAAACATATAAACTTAAAAAAATGCTTTTGCTTTGTTTGTAAAATATCTTTTTCAGAGATTTCTCCAGACTCCTTACTGTAGTCACCCAGGTCAGACAGAGGGGAAGCAGGACCCCTGAGTTAAGAACAAGGTTCTGTTGAGAAGTTCAGACTCGGTAGTGAGCATTCAAAGAACAACCCCAAACAGAGCTTTTCTGGCATTTCTGCACATGGCTATGCTCTGGCAAAGAGGCTAAGTGATGCTCTGACCCCCATGTGTCTTTTCAGTTCTGTTAAAAAATTGTGTAGATGCCTATAAGAAGAGCCCTAGGCTGGGTCCCAGGGGTGATGATATAATGAAAGGCTTTGGGCTCTCAAGGGGTTGACAACCCGATTAGTGGAGATTAGTGGGGTACTAGACAGTCTCCAGGAGGTTCTTTGATTACTTGCCCTCCTCCTACACCTCCCATTGCCCTCCAACCCCACCATTAAATCTATTAGCAATGACCTTGAATGTGTCCACTGCCCTTTCTTCCCTACCACCACTCTGGTCCAGGACATAGACGTCTTGCCTGGACGTGGGCACAGGCTGTCGATGGTCCTCTGGGCCCATGGGGCGAGCTGAATAAGATATCCCAAAGACATCAGGTCCTATTCTTGGAAATCTGTAAGCATTACCTTATTTGGAAAAGGGTCTTTGCGGATATGATTAGGTGAAGAGACCTGAGAGGAGAGGTTATCCTCGATCATCAGGGTGGGCCCTAAATCCAGTGCCAGGTGTCCTTATAATAAGACAGCAGCAGAGGGAGCTTTGGCACACGGAGACGAGAAGGCGATATGAAGACAGAGGCAGAGAGGTCACCAGTGACGCAGCCATGAGCCGAGGAATGCCAGCCGCCATCAGAAGCTGGGAGACACAGCTGAGCCTTGGCCCAACGCTACTGACGGCCTACTTCTGGCCTCCAGAACCATGAGAAGATCAGTTCCTATTTGTGATGAACAAAGACATGAATGAATAAATAAAAATAAATAATAAAAAAAAGTTGTTTTACATTTTTTTGTTTTGGGGGGACAGAGAGAGACAGAGCATGAGCACGAGGGGCAGAGAGAGAGAGAGAGGGAGACCCAGAATCTGATGCAGGCTCCAGGCTCTGAGTTTCAGCTAAAACTCACCAGCTGCGAGATCATGACCTGAGCTGAAGTCGCGCACTTAACCAACTGAGCCACCCAGGTGTCCCCTCCTTTTTAAAATATTTATTTATTTTTGAGAGAGAGAGAGAGACAGAGACAGAGCATAAGCAGGGGAGGGGCGGGGATAGAGGGAGCATTTCTTTATATCAGCCTGAAAGGAGTAAGACATCCTCCCTCACCATTCATTCTAAAGTAGCTTCCAAGTCCCTTGCTATGACTCCACCTCTTTTTAATTATCTCCGTGGTAGTTATTTGGTACATTTCGTATGTGTTTGTTGCCGTGTTCATTATTTATATTTCCCACTTGTCATATAAATTCTGTGAACACTTTTCTGTGTTGATTATCCTTGGATCCCCAGTGCCTAAAATACTGCGGGAAACGTATTGGCACCCAGTGAATATTTATCGAATGACAATGAAAGGGAGAAGTGAGTTTTCCAGCAGTGGTTTTAAAGAGTGTTGTGGGAGCCCAGAGGAGAGGACGTTTTCCAGCCTCATAACCTTGATACTTTATCAGGTAATTGCTTCCTGAGCTGTCATATGGACTAGATTGATTAACAGCCCTTATATGCTCTGTGACATGGTCTAACAGAGCAATCTTTTGACAGAGCTAAAAAGCGCACTAGTCTTAATGCCAACAATCATTTTTTTCCCTTTTTAAAACATTCTTGAAATGGTCTAAAACCCACCTCGGCTCCCCTGCTGTCAGGCGCGGCTGTATCCTTCACAACCTCACCGTGTGTGCTCATGGCTCCCGATTTCCCTTGCGCATGGCCCCTTCTCCATGTCAAAGACAGGACACGGCTCGCTGCCTCTGAGTGGTCAGGTGGGCAGAAATTTCTTCTGCCTTTCAGCCCACAAACACACGTCTATTCCAGGCATGTCAGCTGAAGTCCTACATCCTGGTGTGCTTCTGGAAATTCTGGAGAGGAGCCCTTCAATAACCTGCCTCTGGATCCACGTCTTACCCATCTTATCCACATTTTGTCCCTGGGGTATTTCCTCTTGCTGTCATACACCAAAAAAAGTGTAGATGCCTATTGGTTTTGGCTAGATTCTATAGGGAGCTCTGACAGGAGACCCTTGCTGCTTAAAGTGATCTGTGGGTGGAAGCTGTTCATCACCCGGGAGCTTGTTGGAACTGGAGCCTCAAAGACCTCCTGCATCAGAACCTACATTTATTTTGTTTGTTTGTTTTTGTGTTTTGTTTTGAGACAGAGAGGGTGCACACGAGTGGTAGAGGGAGAGAGAGAGAGAGAGAATCTTTTTTTAAAAAAAATTTTAATATTTATTTTTGAGGGACAGAGAGCGAGACAGAGTGTGAGCGGGAGAGGGGCAGAGAGAGAGGGAGACACAGAATCCGAAGCAGGCTCCAGGCTCCGAGCTGTCAGCACAGAGCCTGATGCGGGGCTCGAACTCGTGAACCATGAGATCATGATCTGAGTTGAAGTCAGATGCTTAACCGACTGAGCCACCCAGGCGCCTCTCAGAACCTACATTTGAACTCAATTCCCAGCCACTTCATACCAGCGTAAAAGTATGAGAAGCAGTGGTGTAAAATATACCTTGGACTTGTCTTCATCGGGTACAAAGGAGCTTAGATAGACTATCCGCCAAAGTCACTAGTTAGGGACTGCTGCCATGAGGGTGAATTCTTCCCAGGATTACTGGTTTACCAAACGCAGCAGGGGGGTGGATCTGGGCGGCCTGAGGGTGGTCCTCCAACAGAGAGAAGCGGATGCTGGCTTCTGGGAGGGAAAGCATACAACTAGGGGAAATGGAAAAGAGATCCGAGGGGACGTGGGCAGAGCATCGGTTCTACCCGCCACACCTCTCATGTGAGCAGATTGGATCCAATTTTATCACTCTCAATTTTATCCACTGTTGCCCACAGTAACCTTCTTCTGGAGGAAGTGAAAACGCTCGAAACGAAACATCCTCCTAACCAGCAGCCGGCTGCCAGCTGAAAACAAGTGTGACCAGGTTGGAGGAACAGGGACAGACAGTCTTGGCCAAGCTGATTTCTTTCTCAGAAAAGTAAGTAGTCGATTGCTAAAAGTTTTTACGAAGCTGGCGACGTGTGGGTATTCACAGGTGTTTAACTGTGTTTTGGAAAATGGAGGATGCATGCTTTTGAGGAAGTAAATGCACTTGGCTTTTCTTCCTCTTTACAAGAATCTCCGACATTTAAATAAATTTGAATTTAAATTTAAATTTAAACTTGTCTATTCAAGTTTCAATATAGTTTTTTGTTTTTGTTTTTGTTTTGGAGAGAGGAGGTGGATGAAGGTAATGTAGTTTACTTTTTTTAATTGGATTTGTTGGGGTATAATTTACATACAGCAAAAAAAAAAAATCACCCTTTGAATCCTACAGTTCTTTGAGTTTTTTTTTTTTTATTTATTCTCTTTTTTTTTTTTTAACGTTTATTTATTTTTGAGACAGAGAGAAACAGAGCATGAACGGGGGAGGGTCAGAGAGAGGGAGACACAGAATCTGAAACAGGCTCCAGGCTCTGAGCTGTCAGCACAGAGCCTGACGCGGGGCTCGAACTCACGGACCGTGAGGTCATGACCTGAGCCGAAGTTGGCCGCTCAACCAACTGAGCCACCCAGGCGCCCCACAGTTCTTTGAGTTTTAACAAATGTTTGCCGTTGTATCATTCAAGACTTAGAACAATTCCATCAAAACAAAAAACTTCCCTTCTGCCTCTCTGTAGTCATCCCTTTCTCCATCCCTAACTCTTGGCAACCATCGATCTGATTTCTGTCTCTACAGTTTCGGCTTTTCCAGAATATGGTGTAAATGGAATTATGCATTTGGTATCTTTTTGGGTTTTGTTTCTTCTGGGGTTTACCCATATTGTGTGTGTCAGTGTGTGTGAGTATAGCTTAACCATTCCTTTCTATTGCTGAATAGTATTCTCGGTATCAACATACCAAGATTTGTTTGTTCACCAGTTAATGGGCATTTGGATTGTTTCTATTTTTTGGCTATTATGCATAATTATGCTATGAACATTTGTGCACAGGTTTTTGTATGAACGTATGTAGTCATTTCTCTTGGGTAAATACATAGGAGTAGAAAGGCTGGGTCACATGGTAACCGTAGAAACTTTTGAAGAAACTGCCAAACTGTTTTCCAAAGTTGTGCAACCACTAACACTGTCCAATTCCAGATCATTTTCTTCTCCCTGCAAAGAAACTCCATAACCATTAGCAGTTACATCCCGTTCTCTCCTCCCGCTAGACCCTGGTAGCCACTCATCTAATTTATGTCTCTATAGATTTGCCTGTTCTGGACATTTCATGTAAATGGAATCATATAATATGCGGGGTTTTTTGTTTGTTTCTTGTTTCTTTTACTTAACATAATGTATTCGAGATTCATGCCTGTTGGAGCACATATCACTCCTTTTTCATGGTTGAATAATATTCCACTCTATGGGTAAACCCCACTTTGTTTATCTACATATCAGTTGATGGACACTTGGGTTGTTTTCACTTTTTGGCTATTATGCACAACGTTGTTCTGAACATTTGTGTACATGTTTTAGTGTGGATGTACGTTTTCATTTTGAGGGTATCTAGCTGGTATGAAATTGGTGGGACATATGGTAATTCTATGTTTGCCTTTTGAGACATTGCCAATTGTTTTCCAAAGTAGCTGCTTCGTTTACATTCCCGCCGACAGTGTACGAGGTTCCAGTTTCTCCACATCATCTCCAGCACTGGTTTTTGTCTTTCCTTTTGATTTTAGCTCTCCTAGTGGGTATGAAGTGGTATTTCATTGTGGCTTCAATCTATCTTTCCCTAATGCCTAGTGATGATAAGCATCTTTTCATGTCTTCTTGGCAGTTTGTATGTCTTCTTTGGAGACATGTCTATTCAAATACTGGGCTCTTTAAAAAACTGTGTTATCTGTCTTTTCATTATTAAGTTATGAATCCAAAAGTGGGAAAAAATTATACACTTTTTATTTGACGGTTTGAGCTTTTTGTGTCCTATATAATATGGACAAAATTGAATACACTTTTTGAATATGGAAAAAATTATACACTTTTTATTTGACGGTTTGAGCTTTTTGTGTCTTATATAGTCAATATTTGCCTGACCTGAGGTTGTAAAGATTTTTCTCCTATTTTGTTTTTCTTCCCTAAAAGCTGTATAGTTGTTGGTTTTACATTCGGGTCTATGATCCATTCAAGTTGAATTTTGTATATGATTCAAAGTACACATCAAGGTTCATCTTTAAAAATATATAAATATAAATGAAAAAATAAATATAATTGTTTTAGCATTATTTGTTGAAAATATTCTCCATTGACTGTTGATTTACCATGACATCTTTTTCTAGACACTATCATTAGTACAGGTCTCTCCATAACCAATATCACAGTGTCTTAGTTATTGTAGCTCTTATGGTAAATCTTAAAATTCGGTTGTGTTATTCCTCCAACTTTGTTCTTCTTTATCCAGGTTGTTTTATGTATTCTAGTTCCTTTGTTTCTATGTACAAATTTTAGAATCAGCTTGTTAATTTCTTTTTTTTTTTTTTTAAAGCCTCCTAGGGTTTTGCATTGAATGTCTAGATCAGTTTGGAGAGAACTGACAATTTAACAATATTGAGTTTTCTGATTTATGCGTATCTCTTTGAAGAGATAATGTTTGGAAAGTCTCATTGTTTTGCTCAGTTCCTATATGTTTATTGCTCATGATTGACAATTAGTCTAAGTCCAAAGTGACCGTACCCCTCTTCTTGCCAAGGCTGGTTCAGGAATGGGCTTGTGACTCAGTTCTGGCCAATAGGCCGGAGGAAGAGTTCTGGGAAAGATATTTCTGTCCTAAGAAGACTCCGGAAGAGAGGCCCTTTTCTTTCTCTGCATGTTGTAATGTCTAGATATGACAGCAGGAATTGTTGCGGTCATCTGTGAGGGGAATCAGAACGAGGGCAAACAGTCAGCCTGCAGAAGATGACAAATCGAAAAGACAGAGAAGCCCTAGACCTTGATGATCGCGCGAAGCCAGGGAAATAATCAACCTTGGAGCCTACACGACCTTCCTTGTTATAGGAGAAAAAGATTTGCATGACAGCTCGAGTCCGTAAGAGTTGGGGTTTTCTGTTATGTGTAGCAGGAATCATCTTATCTAACATGTCCAGTCTTATCAGCTGCAACACATTCCTGAAAAATCACAGGCTATAGATTTTCCACTTAAAAATATTTTTAGTTTATGTTCCCACTGTTTATTTAAACTGTGCACATTGTTTTTTATTTATTTTTATTTTTATGTATTAAAAAATTTTTTAATGTTTACTTATTTTTGGAAGACAGAGACAGAGTGCGAGTGGGGGAAGGGCAGAGAGAGAGAGAGAGAGAGACCCAATTCAAAGCAGGCTCCAGGCTCCCAGCTGTCAACACAGAGCCCGATGTGGGGCTCGAACTCCCAAGCCGTGAGATCATGACCTGAGCCAAAGTCAGATGCTTTACTGACCGAGCCACCCAGGGGCCCCTGCATGTTGCTTTTTTAAAATTTACGAATTCAATATATGAATTTAGTCTCATTGTAAAGATACAAACTATACACACCTGATTAATATAAAAAGCCAGAGTTTTCCTCCAGCCTTCCCTTTCCCCCAAGCTAACCCAATACCCTTTCTGGAAAATAACCATTATTGTCAATGTGTTGTGCATCCTTCTGGATCTTTTTCTATGAGTGAAAGGGACATATATCAGTATATGTTAAAAACATAACTTATTTGGATATTTAGAGGCACAGGTGAATGAATATTTAAATTTACAAGGGCTTTTTAAAAAAAACAGAAGAACTTTTGCCTTAGGTGTATTGAAATTATTCTAAATATTTTTCCTTTTATGGGAAAAACATATTGAGATGCGCATTATATATTATAGCTCACAATCCACTAGAGAGTCCTGCAATAATTTTCTGGCAACCTTTAAAAAAAGATAAAAATGTTTATCTGAAAAGAAATATACTGATGCCATTGAATGCTGGTTGATGGTAGTTATAAAGTACACACTCACCGTGGACGACACAGCCAGTGTTGTTAAAATTACACTCTTCCACCTGTTGTGATGCTTGTTCTGTTGCCTCCAGTACACTTTTCTTCCACCCATAAAGTCTAGGGCTGTGACTTTAAGTGAAGGGGCTAGTAAAAAAAAAAAAAAGTGTTTCACCATGTTGGATAATATGACTGCATGAGTAAGAGCTACCTGGACTAAAAAACTAAAGTCAATATTAAAAGAAATGTTCAGGGGCGCCTGGGTGGCTCAGTCGGTTAAGCGTCCGACTTCAGCTCAGGACACGATCTCGCGGTCCGTGAGTTCGAGCCCCGCGACGGGCTCTGGGCTGATGGCTCAGAGCCTGGAGCCTGCTTCCGATTCTGTGTCTCCCTCTCTCTCTGCCCCTCCCCCGTCCATGCTCTGTCTCTCTCTGTCTCAAAAATAAACATTAAAAAAAAAAAAGAAATGTTCATTATTTCCTCCCAAACTCCTGCAATCCCATTCCCTGAATTAATTAACATTAATAATTTTCTTTATCTTCTTTTATGCTGGTGTGTGTGTGCGTGCTGGGATGTGTGTGTGCGTGTAGAATGGAATCATACGTTACTCTTTAAGTTAGGATACAGGTTTGAATCCATGATAAAGCCCCCAAAAAACAGTGGCTCTCACAGGAGAGAAGTTTATTTCTTGCTCATGAAAGAGTCCAGTTATAAGCAGTCTAGGAGGTATGGACTTATCACAGTGTCAGTGACACAGGGTCCTTCTGGCTTGTGCTGTCATCCCCAGGTATCTTGCTCATCTACAAGATTACCACCATTTCTTCACTCCCACCCAAGGAGGGAGTGAAAATCCAGGGGAAGGCATTTCCCTTTAAAGAGCACAACCAGGGAGTTGCACATAACCGCTCTCATCCCACTGGCTATCATTTAATCACAAACCACATCTCACTGCAGGGGAGGCCGGGGAGAAGTAGTCAGGGGTGGAAGGGTCCAGACAACTCCAGGCTGCCTCCCTACGGCTCAGTCTCGGGCGTCCCGAGCATTGGTTTGTTGCTGCTGTGACTTCTCTGGTTAGAGAATGACACAGAAAGGGCAGGAAAAAAGTAAAATGAAAAGATTGATCGACTTAATTAAAATTTAAAACTTCAGAACGGTGAAAAGTACTGTGTGCAAATTAAAGGGCACGTGGCGGCGTGCCGTGAAAATGATTCGCAACATGTATAATATGCAGGTGCCAGGTGCGTAATAATCTTACGTATTAACAACTGTTGCAAATCTGTAAGAAGTCAGTGCCTCAATTAAAAATGGGCAAAGGATGCCAGTGGCAATTTAGAAAAAGAGAACTACAACAAGCAAATAGATATATGAAAAATAAACATTATAAGCATGCTATATGATTTTTTAAGTGCAAATTAAGCAACAAAGGGTATGCACTATTTAACACATAGATAGGGACTACTTGTGTTGAAACTTTATATGTGTTGAAACTTTATATATGAGTTCCTTTATATGTGTTGAAACTTTATATGTGTTGAAACTTTGTATACGAGTTCCTGGCCGGGAGGAGGAAGAGAGGCTTTTTGAGCATTCTTGTGGTCTGTTGCTTGGGATATAATTGAAATAAATCTTTGGGAGGGCCTTTTGGCAATATGAATCAAAACCCTTGAAAAAGTACATACTTTGACTCAGACATCCTACAGTAGAAATGCGTCCTAAGGAAAACGTATGTTCTCTAATATTTAGAAAACTCGACACAGAATTGTTTACAAAATATAGAAAAATCCAGAAACAATGTAAAATGCCCCTCAAAAAGGAATTGGAGAAGTAATTTAATGTCTGTCCATAGAATGGACTACTCTGACGAAATTAACAATTTTGTAAAAGTATATTTATCGTAAAAAAGGAGAGGTGGTTATTATGTATTTTTAGGCACGAAAGCATAAACAATGTGTACAAGACGGCCCCATTTTAATAAAAGTATCTACATGAGTCATTTAGGATGCAACTCATAAGCAATAGAAAATTCACTTTAAACTCACTTCAACAAGCAAATTTATTTGTTCATATAAGTAGAAACTCCAGAAGTAAGAAAGATTTTAATGTCAGCTGAATTTAGCAGCTCAGAAATCTCCTTAAAAACCCAATTTCTTTTTATATCTCTTTTTTGCCTTCTGTAGAGCCTGCTTCGGCTGAAAGTTGGTTTGTGTCACGGAGGCAAGCTGGCCTCCAACAGCTTCCGGTTGTCCAACCGCAGAGAAGGGAGTGTTTCTCCCCAGGTCTGTAGCGGGAGCCCTCGGCTTCCTTCTGACTGGACCACCCTGATTGTGTGGCGTTTCCAGAGGAATGCTTTGTATTGATTGGCTTAGGTCTGGATTGGGTACTGGTTCCTAAAACAAACACTGTTGGCAAGGGCATAAGATTATTGTAATTTAGTTTAGCCAAATCAGTCTCTATAATGGAGGTAGACATGGGGTAAATCCCAACAAATCTGCATGGATATTCTACAATGGTGGGAAGTGGCATGGATGTTGAAAAGCTCACCCTCAGCGCAGAAAACAGCCTGGAAGGATGTATACCAACGGCAGTTGTCTTCAAGTGGAATTATGGGGGATTTTCATTTTTCTTATTTATGCCTGTTATTTTACACTTTTTCTTTTTTTTTTTTTTGCTAATTTTACATTTTTGACAACAAACATATTACTTGAAAAAGTTTAAAAAGAAACGAAGGCTATAAATATGAGAAAAAGTTGGTGTATAACACTTGCGATGTAATTAACAGATTGAGAGACTTAAAGCAGACATGTTGGCAAACAGGAAATCTGAATTTTCAGAACGGCACCAACTGTGCCTTGGAGAAGCTTCTGACTGCCTTTCTCTTGCCTCTGTATGAAACTGTGGTCATTTCTATAGCTGTACCATGAGATTTTTGAAGGCTAGCCTGGCTTAAAACCATTGGTTCCAGCGGCTTGGGTCTTTCCCTCGTGGCGGGGTGACGAAACTTTTTAGCTCTCTCTAGAGACATTTTCACTTGTCAGCTTGAAACACCATGAAGTGGGTCCCAACTCCAGAAGGGGAAGCACTGGCCTCAGGTTCCTCCATTTCTTTCTTGGACAGAAGGAGCAGGGTGTTCTTTCAAGAAGTGGCTAGCACAAAAAGTCCCCGCTTCCTCTGAGAGCCCGCAGCTCTCGGGAATCACGGTGTGAAACTGGCTGTGGTCCCAGGGAAGGGGCTCTGGGTCTGAAGGCTCAGGAGCCTGGGAGAATGTGAAGTGAGGCACTTCCCTTGACTCACTTCTGTTAGATGCTGGGTATTGGGGGTTCTTCCCAGGATTCATGGAGAAACTCCTGCTACTCTTCCACATACTTTTTTCCTGGAGAAGACTACTCAGTTTCCCACTGGCAGAAAAGACTTCCACTCGTAATGCAAGGTGAGGAGTTCTCATGTCTGGGCATCTCGTTTCTCGCTTTTATTTCTGCTTGGCATTGACCCTCAGCTCTGCATTTTCGGAAACTTGATTTTATCTGCACATGCCATTCTGGAATTATCCCATTTTGATGATAAGCAATACACTGGCATTTTGGTTTCATGATGAGAACTAAGCCCATAGGATGCAAATGCTCCAGTTTGAGTGGTCGAGGCACCCTGGTCTCAGTAGGAGAATACCTGTGGGTGAAGAAATGAGGCCTGAAAGTGGATATTAGAGGGTCTTAAGGCGCCATTCTGTGTTTCTCCTAGTGATGTCATCTAACCTCCACCAGAATGTAAATGTCACTCGAGGAAGGACCTTGTCTGTCTTCTTCAAATTTGCATCCACCTCATCTAGAACAGTTGAAGGTACTCAACTGGCTGTTGAGTACTAAGAGGCTGGCTAGCTGTATGGATGAATGTTTCTTTCTTTCTGGAGTCACTGTCCCATGAGAAGTTTTCCTTGACTCTTTTAGGAAGATTAGACTCCCTCGTCTGGTTTCCATGGCACTTGGAATTAAGCACTTAAATTACAGAATCGAAACTATTTGCTTGCTCATCTATCTTCTCTAAAAGATTGCGGGCTCCACAAATGCAGGGATCCTGCCTTATTTTTCCATTTAACTAACGATAGATACTTCAGAGTACTCTAGCACATAGCAGAATAAAATAATAACACTGTGGCAACCTCATGAGTATCTCTCAGCTTATGGGATATGCTTATTAAGTAGATCAGGATATTGCATTACTCGGGACCCCTTTGCTTTTTCAATGGTGATGCATTATTAACTTCTTGCTCTTTGCTTTTCATTGCTTCCAAGGGAACAAACATCCTTCTATTTTCAGCTGCTATTTCAATTCCTTTCTGTTGAACCTACAAATACACTGAATGGTTTCCATAGATTACATTTCCAGGATCAAACTAGTCACCTCCTGACGTGGTACAAAGAGGCACCTTAACCTCACAAGCAAACCATCTCTAAGTCTTAAAATAGCATGCATTAATACCATCTAGAGACAGCGCATCCCTCTTTGGTTATATGGATTCTTACTTCTCTGCTCACACAAACTAAAGTCCCCAAACTGGTCCCCACTTACTTTTGGCTCATCCCTTTTATCACCCATGGTCCTCTGTCTGGAGACTGCACTTCCTCTCATTAGTGCACTTGCCTTCTGACCAGGTCACATTTCCTTTGGGGTCAGGTGGGGATTTGCATGGTACTACTCTGACAACTCTGGAAGAGCAAATGTCCTCACGCGGCTCCAGTCCTGGATCGTCCAGAAATAATATTCAATGTTTTGAGACCACACATTTAGGAAGTCAAAACATAGACTGAATGGCAACCACACATTTAAGATCAGGGTAGGCTGAAAGTACGAAACGGGGTAGGTGTTCAGGTTAGGTGAAATTGGCGATAACCAGAGACTCATGATATAAGCCTGATTCATGGACTTTGCTACAGCCAAGGGTTCCATATCTGCTGTTAGTTTGCAGGAGGCTGAGCTCATGGATGTGGATGGTTTAAGCGGCCAAGGAGGTGGTGAAAAAGAAGGCAGGAAATTTATAGTTCTTTGGGAAGGTTCTCGGCGTAGGGGAGCAAATCTCAAAGGCCAGAATGACACAGATGTACGTTTGTGGGGTACACACCGCTGGGATATGTACATCAGCCGTTGCTCTCCTATCTAAAGCCCACCCTCATCTCCCAGGAGGCCTTGCATCCTTGTTTTGTCGCCTGGATCCATCCAGTTGTACACTGAGAATCCCTGTGGTGACCGGTCATTATTCTTTGAGGGGGCAGCTTCATTATATGTCTGCATTCTGTTGGCTTTGAAAGTCATTTGGGTCAAAACCAGAAGTTGGCCAGTATGTAGGCCTAGCTATCTATACCTCTCAAACACACCTTTCCTTAAATTCGATCATTTCATGGCTGTTGCCCTCTGCATCATTGGCTGATGCCTGTGCATCATTGACAAGTCAGCCTTTATCATTGGTCCCCATTTCCTATCCACAGTGCCAGCCTTTTTTGCCCAGTTGTGGTTTTCTAGAGGGCTTCTTTATTCTGTCTTCTTCCGTCAGCCTTACTAAACGTTCTGGTATTCTTGCTCTTTCCAGTGAGTTCCTCCTGCTAGCCCCATGTCTCTACCGTCCGGGATTCATCTCATCATTTCCTGCCCTGGTTTTTCATGCAAGAAAAAGAATACCTTCCCCAGATCCTCTTCTTGGGAAAAGGAGAAGAAAAACACACATCTGTCCAACCAAAGGTTTGTGGGTTTTCATAAGTTTTCTCCAATTCAAAATGTGTGAAATTGATCTATGTTTTTGCCATCTCTCTCAAACACTACACCAGTGTGCATACCTGCTCTTACTTCTAAACTCGTGAAGTAAATCTCTTGAGGACGAAGACCATATCCCGTTCTTCTCTGCAAGCTCAGCATTTAGCACAGTGCCTGTTACAAGGTGGGTACACAATACATGTTTATTGAATGAATGAACGAGTGAGTGAACACATAAGTGGAGAAAATGGGACATGGGTGTGAATTTTAAAATTCAAATTATAAATTTTTTTGATCATTCAAAAGTGGTTGAATGATAACATAGCTGGGGTTTTTGACATTAATAGTTTTCTTTGTCACCAATACTTAGAATGTAATTCCTGTTGAAAAATACAAAATATAATTACAGATCATGTTTGCAAAATAACACTGATAACAATGATGTTTCTTTACTTGGGAATAAGTCTATTAAATAAACAGATCAATATAGTGATCATATTTTAAGATTATCACAAGGATAAATATTGAAATAGCCATTTGCTCTAATAAATATGATTCAAAATTCTATGCCACTCCTAAAAGGCAAATATAAATGCTAGTGAAAATAAGCAAGAGCATTAATAACTTGGTATAAGTGGACTTTAATACGGAAAAATGCAAGTCCATTCATATGGTAATAGATTTCACTGTGACCGTGGGCTTATATCCCTGCCAAAGAAACTCTGTAAATATATACGCTTCTGAAAACCGAGAGAAATCAATTATATAATAATTAAGTAAAAGATAAAGTTAATAACTATGTGCTAAGTAAAAGTTTTCAGAGAAGGCCATGGTTAAGGCATTCCACGGGTTTTACTTTCAATTATTTAAATCATAGTTTTCAGGTCTAGAGAGTCGACTTTGTATGACATATATAATCAAGCATAATATATATTTTACTCAAAGATACCTAATACAGGTAAGAGAATTTGACAAGTAATGTATATTATATGTGGGTTTCAAAACTAAGGGAGTTCTTTTCATCAGCGAAACAAATCATAGCATGTAAAAAAGGCTAGTAAGAATAGCTATAATACAATTGGACCTTAGTTGGGGGAAATAGGATTAAACCTGACAGAAAGTTTACAGCAATCCCCAATGCTGAGTCAGAGAGAGAAAGCCAAAGAGCTTCACGGAATCTGCTGATTCCAGCTTTGCCGAGATCATACAAAGAAAACATCTGCTTTATGGCTAAAGCCAGGTGTGGTCTGTTGAGGCAGAAACGGTATGTCCTGACGCTTGGGATGGGCCAACTCTTTGTGCAACGAAACAAACCCATTGGCTGTGGTGTGGAGGATTGCCTGCCTACCAGCAGAACACAAAATTCACTATCTCGGCAGCTATTGTTGATTTGTAAGCTTTCATAATGTTGAAGTGATACGCAGGTAATTAATTCTTGAATAGCTTAGTAATTTCAATAATCCAACAGTAAAATAGCTTCAGTGGGTTTCAAAACTAAATCCAACTCGATAGAGACAAACCAACAGACCGACCAAACCAACAAAATCCTCTCAGAGTCTGGGAAATGGTATCAGCAATGAATCACATGCTTAGCAACATACAGATTACTGTTTGCTTTTTGTGGTTTATAGACATCATACTGACCTTTGGCATCTGGAGAGATAGGGAGGAAGGGAGAAAAATACCGTCTGCTTACTGCCTGCCCGGTTACCGTCAGGGGCTCAGGACCACGGAAGCTCCGTGGTGTCGGACACCTGGCGTGTTTTAGTTACTGTGCTGTCTCCACCGATTAGATCCGTGTTGGTGGGCCCACATAGACGGGTTTACCCTGCTACCTGAAAGCCCAGTGTTCCTGTGAAACCTTTCGTAAACCAGAACGACATCAAGCGAAGAAGCAATTACCATTAATTGTAATGGGAAACTTGTAAGCGTTCCCAAACCCCCAAATTACCTCTCATAGACTTTTCTGATACCACAGGACACATCTTGCTAATGGATACACAAAATAAATCGAGGTAAAACTCATAGACACAGCTCAAAACTCTGGCAGCCTGAAGATGAGATGCTGAGCACGGTTCCGGGGAAGCAGGTGGTGGGGCCACTCTCGCTGCTCGGGACGCGTGCTGCCTCTATCGTGGCTCCCTGCAAAACACATGCGGGATGCTATGGTGGCTTTTTGCCTTTTTTTTTTTTTTTTTTTTTTTGTAAAAACAAAAATCCTCTTTATTTCTTGCAGTTAGTAAAAACAGAAACTGACGTAGATCTTTCTCAAAAGCAAAGCGGTGAAACACAACCTTTCGAAAGGTGGATGATACCTATAGCTGGAATTCACCAACTGATAGAATAGATGTCTGTCAGCTGGGACTGCCACTTTTGTTCTTGGTTAGTCCCCTGCCAATGCAGAGGGCTCCTTCCAAGCAGAGTTGAATGGCTCTGCTTTTAGCCAGTGGACCATAATTGTGTATAAACTCATTACTTAAGTTTATATTAAGATTCACGGAAAATGTCGTTACATGTGATCTTCTTAGAGTTAGTAATGCACAATCCTTTTCTGAAATCCTAGAATGGCTCCTATGTCTATTTCTATCTGCAGATATATATGGGACGGCGAAATGTGTCCTTAAATTGTGTCCTTTTTGTTATCACGGTGACTGTAATGTTAGATCACACACTTACTATTATTTAGGTTATAAAATGAAAAGTGCTTTGTCACCATTCTTATGAGCTACCTTCTTTTCAATACTTCATTATTTAATATTTATTTATATTCCAGGTTTTGGGGAATTTTTTTCACCATATCCTTGTTTGTGAGCAGCCTGGTGTTTCAAAAATCTCAAGTAAACATGTGTGTGCACATTGTTTTGCAAGATGTGTTTTTACGCATTAAATAGTTTAGAAAAGGCCAAGTTTCTATTAAAGCCAGGTGGCAGATCTCTGGATTAATGAATCCTGTGAGTACTTCAAAGAATATCTGTGCATCAAAATTGTGGTCAGAACAAAACTGGGGAGGGAAGCTAGAGAATTTCCCTTTATATATGAAAAGGCAAGTTCAAAGTTAAAAAGTTAACTGCCTAGAAAAGCACTCAGAAAAATGTGTGATTTCTCTGCCTTCAGAGGTCACAGGATACACCTTCAGAGGCTTTGTGATTTCATCCAGTTCCCACGTCACCTCCAGAGCTGTTCTCAGATGATTAACAGTCATAGCTAATATTTACTAAGTGCTTGTCCTCGACGTTGAGTGACTGGTGCTCAGTAGACACCGGTCTCCTCCCTTCCTTCCTGCCCGCTTTGAGGAGAATAACAGTGGAGATCACCAAAGCTTCCCAGACTGGAGTGGTGTTTTTCAAATACCAGAGAAGTAAGGCCACAATTAGAGCAAAGGGGAAGACTAAATGTTTAACGTGGGGAGGGCGTGTCTGTCGTGGGAGAGGAGAAGTTCTGATCATCCGGGGAGGGTTCTAAGAGCTATTCTGGAAGTATCCACTTCATCTTATTGGCCTTCTGCCAGCAGCTACAGAGCACATGAAATCATTCCTGAAGTCTTTTCTCAGCTGATGAGTCCTTTCTGCTGGTGGTAAGTCAGATACTGGCCCTAACCTTGGCGTCCACTGCCTGACTGACCGCGAGGCCCAGGAAGGAACGGCCCTCCTCCCTCTTAGAGGGCATAGGTTCTGGGGGTGGGGAGAGTCTGGAGAGACCCATGGGAAGACCTTCTCAGCTACCTGGAAATAAGGTGGGAGCCGGGAGCTGCTCTGCCCCGTGGAATCAGTCTATTCGGGCTGCCAAGACAAAATACCGCAGACGGGGTGACTTAAACAACAGAAACTTAATTTCTCACAGTTTTGGAGGCTGGGAGTCCAAGATCCAGGTGCTGGCAGGGTTGATTTTCTCTGAGGTCTCTCTCCTTGGATTACAGATGACTGTCTTCTCTTGACGCCTCTTTACATGGTCTTTTCTCTGTGCACACGCATCTGGAGGCTCTCTGGGTTTCCTAATCTCCTTTTCCTTTCTTTTCTTTTCTTTCTTTTCTTTTCTTTTCTTTTCTTTTCTTTTCTTTTCTTTCTAAATTTATTTATTTTGGGGGAGAGCGCAAGTAGGGGAGGGGCACAGAGAGGGGGACAGAGGATCCGAAGCAGGCTCTGTGCTGACAGCAGTGAGCCCGATGTGGGACTCGAACCCACGGACCTCGAGATCATGACGTGAACCGAAGTCAGATGGATGCTCAACCTACTGAGCCACCCAGTCCCCTAATCTCCTTTTCTTACAAGGACACAAGGGCACCAATCAGATGAAATCACAGCCCACCCTCCCGCCCTCATTCTAACGTAATTCCCTCTTTAAAGACCCAGTCTCCAGATGCAGATACTGGAGGTTCTGGAGGTTAGGGCTTCGACATATGAACTTGAGCGGGACACAATTGGGATCACAACACCTGCTAAGTTTTCCTTTTTTTTCTTTTTACAAAAGAATTCAACCCACCCGCACCAGTACTGTTAGGAAAAACCTTAACAAACGACATTAACAAAATGTCATCTCAGAAATCAGGAGAATTGGGTTTGAAGCCAGATTTCACCATTAACCGGCAACTCCCTGAGAGATGTGTGGAGCCCCTCACAACTTTTATGTACGTGGAGTCTTTCCCTGATGTGGGGAGCTGGGTCCGGGCGGGAGGGGAACACCTGGCCCAGTGGCTTAGAGATCACACCTGCAGGGGGACTGCCTGCTCCAAGCTCCAGCGTCCCTGTCACCAGCTCATTAACCCTGGCTGAGTTCCCTCCTGCCTCTATCTCTCAGCTCTCTCTTCGGAAAAATGCAAATAATAATTGTGCCACCTTCCTGGGCTGGTGTGCTGATGGAAGGAGGCATCTCTCACCAGAGCCGTCTCGTAGTGAGTCATCAGCGCGAATTAGCCACTGTTCAGTTTGTGTCGTTACCCGTTCCTTAGCTGTGGGTGTCTATGTGACTGTTCGGGGGACGTACGTGGCTCTCTCTGGTTGGTCCTAAGTTGGAAGCAGGGACAAAAATCAGGGACGCTGTCCGTGATTAATCGAGTCCTGGCCATTTGGGACCAGTCGTTACAGAGGCTGTTGATTGGCTGGCTGGACTGTCACAAGAGACAGCAGGTTGCCCCCCCTGGGCTGGTGACTGTGGAGGACGGCTTGGGTTCCTGGCAGGTGGTTGCGGGTTGTGGATCAGAGTTTAATTTTTAAATATGGCCTTATCCGTTGATATATTCCGTCTCTCACGGGCAGCACGTTGTCCTCAGGGGGTTGCCCCGAGCAGCGTTCTTAGGATGAGACCAGCTGCTTCCCTGACGTTCTTAGGTGCCCACGCAGCCCTTCCCACATGTCTGCTTCCCACAGGATTTTCGCAGGGAGTGGTGGTGCCCGTTTTTTGCGGGGCAGTTGTGGCCAGAATGTAACTCTCTGCTGAAATTTGTTAGCCTCCAGGGTTGTCTTTCAGAGCTGAAGCCAAAGGAACATTTGGGGCCAGAAGAAAACAGGTATTCCCATTTTACGATTTCGGAAGAAAAACGCTCTAGGAATTATCCATAAGTGGAGGTCGTGCGTATAGATGAGGATTTATTACATGGGTTTTGTTGCCATGAGCTCTTGATATGCAAATATACCTCTGCGACGGAATATGAACTTGGAGACTGGGAGCGTCTGTCTGGCTGCATGATCCTGAATAAATTACTCATCTTTCTGAGCTCTCATAAATAAATTAAAGGCAATAAAACTTGCCCTCGTTGATTTTGCAGATTTGCAACGTTCCTGTCTATAAAAAGAGTTTTAAGCCACCTGCTGTCATAGCAGCGTCTTCACTGTGCACATTTGTCCTTTGCCGGGCTCTTGCTTGTCAGAGCTCCTATAAGACACCACTACGCAAGCAAGGGTGGGCATCCCATGTTGCCTCTTAACCTGTGGCATGTGCTACTTCTAATTCTGATCATGCAAGTCTCCTCATTGCCTACGAAGTGAAGTTTAACCTTCGGAAAGGTATCGAGGCCCTTGAAAACTGGTCCTGTACTTTGTCCTCTGAATAAGCCTCCACTCCACCAAATTCAATCTGCTCATGGTTCCCACCTTGGCTTTTGCTGCTTTCTGTTGGCTACAATCTGCACTTCTCCTCGTCTCTATCCACCTTTGCCCCTGCTTTGCTCTAGTTTTCAACCTGGAAAGGCTGGATTCAAGTCTCACATCTTCCAACGAGCTTTCTCTCACTGCCTCTGTGACCCCTTCCATTCTGAACAACGTCCCCCTGCTCCCCCCAACCCCCACCCCCGCAAGAGACACCCAACCTTCTTCCTCAGTTGGCAAATGAGTGAAACGACACATGATGTTTCTGGTTATGACTACCCAGTTATATTGTATTCTGCCTCTTCCCCTGGGTGAGAAGCTTCTGTATGTCAGCGCCTGTGTTTTACCACCTGTAACCTCACTGTTTTCCATTGTATTGGATATTCATTGTATGTTTCGACGCACAAGGAAGATTGTGGAGTACAATCGTGTGACATCGTGCCGTGTTGATCAGAGTGTTAAACGTATTAGAAAACTACAGAGACTAGTTCTTGCTTGCTCTCAATAGTAAATAGTTCCCTGAAACCGTATCAGATTGGGAGGGAGAGGGGTTTATTATAGCTGCAGCTACAGTCATTCAGGTGGAAAAAAGGAGGTTGTAAAATTTTTTTTCCAAAGGAAGTACAATGAGAGTCACTCAGGCTCTGTGTAGGGTTTCAAGTCTTAGAACACAGCCAGGCCAAGCCCCGCCCGTTGCTATTGGGGAGGTGCTATCAGATGAACTAGACAGGTGTGCAGGGGCCGATGGGGGGCAATGCAGGTGCAAGGTAGTCCTGGTGAGCAGAAATGAGGAATCCAACAGGGAAGCTACAGAGAAGACGAGGATTCTGGGCAGAATGAGGGGTGAGAGCAAGATTGAATAAAGGGGGGCGAGTTATAGCGCATTAGGTAGGTCAAACCGGGTAACAATGGAGCCCAGGAGTGGGCATTGCTGGGAGGCCCAGGTGGACCATAGAAGAGCCTGGCAGGAGTGACCCCCCTAATACTGGGACTCGGAGGCTGGGTTTTAGATCCTGGGAGGGGTCTAGACCTGTCCTAGAGAGCTGGTGATTCTATTCAAGGCTCAGCCATGGGGAATCAGATGAGGACATTCTGCATCGAGGACAGGGCCAATCTTGTCTCAAAAATAAGGAAAAGTCCCAGATAAGAGCTGGCTGTGGATATGAGTGAAGACGACCTTGTGGACAGAGAGAGAAAGGATGTGGAGTTTGCAATCCTATGTGGCTGTGATGTCAGGAACGAAGGACCAGAGAAGGGAAGTGACTTTAGTGTCCAAAATCCCACTCCTCATTGGCAGCAGACCTAGGTTTAAAGCCCAGTCCTTGTGATTCCGCCTGGCGGCCCCTGCACACCTGTCTAGTTCATCTGATAGCACCTCCCCAATAGCAACGGGCGGGGCTTGGCCTGGCTGTGTTCTAAGACTTGAAACCCTACACAGAGCCTGAGTGACTCTCACTGTACTTCCTTTGGAAAAAAAATTTTACAACCTCCTTTTTTCCACCTGAATGACTGTAGCTGCAGCTATAATAAACCCCTAACTTTGCCCCATCTCCACTGGAGCCCTCAGTGTCCGTGGTGGTGTCCTGAGGACAGTTACAAGAACGTCCTCTGGGAGAGAGCCATGAGGAGGCATTTAATGCGGGCAGATATGCGTTTTTCTATCGATCGTTGAAGGGTTCTGGAGTAAGATTTTGACCGAAAAAGCTGTAGCTAAAAGAAAGCTTGATGATGAGTTTGACAATGACAATGACCATTTCAATTTCTTTGTATTAAGACATTTTTTTAATGTTTATTTATTTTTGAGAGAGAGAGTGCAAGCATGAACGGGGGAGAACCAGAGAGGGACACACACACAGAATCTGAAGCAGGCCCCGGGCTCTGAGCTGTCAACACAGAGCCCGATGTGGGGCTTGAACTCACAAACTGCGAGATCATGACCTGAGCCGAAGTCCGGTGCTCAACCGACTGAGCCACTCAGGCTCCCCTGACCATTACAATTTCTATTCCCCTCTGGAGAGCCGGGGAGTAGAGAAATAAATGCCTGGAGTTTGGCCGCATGACAATGGCACAAAAATCCATCCCAGCAGGGGAAATTCTCCACAAAGGGTGACAACGCAATATGCGAGGGAAAACGGTGCCTTTGGCAGGGATTGCATAAGGAGCCGTGGCATCTTAGATTCTCAGCAGCTTGCGGTAGCTGTCTCCACGGTGACATGCCCTTTAGGAAATCAATGTAATATACTGTGCCTCTTTAAAGTCCACTTTATATACTTACCACGCGAGGGGCTTATATAAGGGAATGGAAACCCATTTAAGCTAGCTCAAATAATAGAGCGGTGTGTTATATTTTTAGGACCCAAGGACAGAAAATGCAGAGCAACCTCAATGGAATCAGAAATTCAGGAACCCAGAGGCACCAGGGTGGCTTAGTCAGTTAAACGTCCAACTTTGGCTCAGGTCATGATCTCGTTGCTTGGAGTTCAAGCCCCACGTCGGGCTCTCTGCTGTCAGCTCAGAGCTTGGAGCCTTCTTTGCATCGTCAGTCTTCCTCTCTCTCTTCCCCTCCCCCACTTTCTCTCGCAACAATAAATAAATAAACATTTAAAGAAAAGAAATTCAGGAGCCCATGCTGTTCTCTTTGTCTTGCGAGGGCCTTTGTAGACTCTCGGGGACCTTGTCGTTCCCTCTGCTCTCCTCTTGCCCTTCGCTGTCACTTTCTTCACTCACCCACATTCCACCATTACTGGCAGGCCAATGACATGACATCATACTTGGGCCACATTCTCTGTGAGAACTTTGCAGTTGGATGTTTAAGAGGCAGACACCAGTGGATTCAGCACCGTCTCCGGAATAATTCTCCCTGCGTCAGATAGCTACCCCTAGTTCCACACAACACTGAGGTGGTGGGGAAGTAAGGAAAGCTAGTAGCGGGGAGGCAACAGTTGGCATCTCTGCCATAGACTTTCAGAGACAGAGATCCAGAAATTCCGGGGTTCCCCAGGCTGTGGCACAGTGCGCTGTTCATTGCTGTGCAGGCTTGAGAAGATTCCATGAGGCTATTACACACATCTTATCATTTCAGTGGCCACAGTTCCTCAGTAATCCTAAGGTCCCAGCACCTTCTAGGATGGATGGTCTTCCAGCTGAACCACAGAAATGGTATTTCTATAAACGGGGTCCAGTTGGGTTGGTCACACGACATTGACCCGAGAAGAACTCGGAACATGCATTCGACGTTGGATTTCTTTTGAAGTTTATTTATTTATTTTGAGAGAGAGAGGAGAGAGAGAGAGAGAGAGAGAGAGAGAGAGAGAGAGAGAGAGAACGCAGGCAACTGGGGGAGGGGTAGAGAGAGAGGGAGAGAGAGAATCCCAAGCAGGCTCTGTGCTGTCAATGCAGAGCCTGATGTGGGGCTTGATCTCACCACGAGATCAGGACCTGAGCTAAAATCAAGAGTCTGACATTTAACCCACTGAGCCACCCAGGCGCCCTTCTCCCCCAGCCCCCCCTTTTTTTAAAAGTGACCTTGCATTTGACATGAACTTCCTTGTAGTGGTTGAGAGAATGGGTGCTGGCGTTGTACTCTGAAATTCAAATCGTGGCCCCTCTCCCCAATAACTATATGGCCCTGAGTAGGTTACTTAGCCTCCTTAAGTCCGTTTCCCCATTTGCAAAAAAGTGCATAATAAAACCACTCGGTGAAACATAAACCATACCCCAGGGTTAGAACAATATGCTCTAAAAACAGTTTTGATCCCTAGAAAGTACTGGGTAAATGTCACCGATGATTGCTATCATTTTTGTTAATATCTTTGTCATGTCTTATGGACCCAAATGAATTCCAGCCTCTGCGTCAATAGCTTCCTCACATCCTTTACAGCTCTTGCCCTAATCCATTCCCCAGACCTTTGCACGTGCTGTTAACTAGTGCTTGGTGATCAATCAACTGAGTTTTACACTGTTGTGCTTTGTGGCTCCAAGTTGAAAAAGTTCTCACAATCAAAGATGGAAAAGGATGCACAGAGGGTGGAACCTTGACCTGATTTTGAGCAATTTGCTGAGTACTGAGAGTCCACCTTTCAGACCTCCCTTTTGGATGGTTTGAGTATGTGCCCCTCTCCTGAAATAAAGAGAAGACCCCCAAATGATTTCTCTAGTTTCTTTTTTTTTTTAATTTTTAAAAATGTTTATTTATTTCTGAGACAGAGAGAGACAGAGGATGAGTGAGAGAGGGGCAGAGAGTGAGGGAAAGACACAGAATCCGAAGCAGGCTCCAGGCTCCGAGCTGTCAGCACAGATGCGGGGCTTGAACTCACAGGCCATAAGGTCATGACCCGAGCCGAAGTAGGATGCTCAACCAACTGAGCCACCCAGGCACCCCTGATTTCTCTAGTTTCTTTGGTTCATGTCCATACATCTAAAATTTTCATCCTCTATACCAAAAAACGTGCAATGTGTTCCTTGAGATTTACAAGGTCACAGAGTTGGAAAACCACCCAAGATGCTTCGTGATTCACTCTTTCTGGTGCTTTAATCCCTCAGGAGCCAAGTTGCCCTGAAGATCATGAACTTGTCTTCTGACCACTGCAACATATCGGATTGGCTGAGGCTGGAAGCAACAGTGAAGGCCTCTGTGTATGTGGTGGCCTTCTTCTTTGCCACATTCGTCACCGTCATCATCATCACAATAGTGTTACAGAATTCGAAGCTGAGGAAAGAGGTCCGACACATCCTCCTGTGCCACCATCTGCTATGCATCTCCTCCTACTGTGGCCTCGGGGTGGTTTTCCAAGGGATGCGGGCTCTGCTGGCCAACAGCCCCGTGCTGGTATGCTGGGTGGTATTTGGGGTCCAGCTAAGTGTTGGAGAAGGGATCCTCTTTACGCTGGCCTTGATGGCGGTCAACACTTACCTGGCTATTTGCTGGCCTTTGAAATCTCTGTCCTTGGTAGATTCGGTTAAGTACAGGATCTTGGCTGGGTCTTGGGTAATCATCATATTCAAGAATGTTTGCTTATTCCTCATAGAAAGCGCTAACCCCCCTCGAGTTGCCGTTTTTAAATCTGAACCCCTGTGCCCTGTGATCTTGAACGGCCCTCCTGCCAGAGCCGTTGGCATGGTTTTCCTTTTCTTTCTTCTGTCCATCATTCTTATAAGTTACTTTCTGATCTACCGAGAAGGCAAACGGGCTGGCCATTTTAACAGATCAAATATCAAAGCAAAAAAAACAGTCCTTATTCATTTAGTGCAGATGAGTTTGCATGTAATACCAATCCTGATATTCATAGGTTTGGGAAAGATGTGTGGGGTGTTTTTCTTTGCTTTAAACCTGGTACTTTTTGGAGTCTTTGCATTTGCACAGTGTCTTAACCCCCTGATCTATGGGCTCTGGAACAGAGAGCTGCAAAGCGGATTATACCACTGGATGTGCTGTCAGCTGTGGTGTGGTCACATTATGAACGACAGAGAGCCAGTTTAATCTGGAACTCAGCCACTTGGAATCAATGACTCTAGCCCTAGCGGACCATCAGCCAGGCTTGAGGACTTGCCTTTTACGCAACCTAAAATTGGTGTCTTGGTTTGATTCTGGAAGCGATAGGAGTAAGTCAGAGCTATTCATCTCGCTTGCAAACTTCGTTGCTGTGTGCGTTGAACTGGCCTCACAGAAATCGTTTTATATCTTTAATTCTAAACCCAGATCAACATTTTTGGCGGCATGCCCTACTGTGTTTCAGTAGTCAGGCAGCTTTTGAGAACGCACTTGTTTTTAGAAATGGAGAAATAGTCCATGGTTGATAGGAAGAGAAGTTTGGCCGTTCCTCTTCTATTCATTAGGGGTAGGCTTCGCTGCATGTAGTAACAAAGCAGAAACCAAATAACAGTGATTTTGTAAAGTTTGAGATTTTTTTCTGATGTAAAAGAAATCTGGAGGTAGACAATGCAGTCTTATATCACAGCTCTGCAAACAACAGGTTCATTCTGTTCTACTCTGATATGCTTATTATGCTACCTCATGGCCCAAAATGGCTGTTACTGTTCCTGTCATCATGTTCATACTCCAGCCAACAGGAAGGAGTAAGGGGCAAAGGAAGGTCTATATTCTCCTTTTTTTTTAAAAAAAAAAATTTCAATGTTTATTTGTTTTTGAGAGAGAGAGAGAGAGAGAGTGAGCAGGGGAGGGGCAGAGAGAGATGGAGACACAGAATTTGAAACAGCCTCCAGGTTTGAGCCGTCAGCGCAGAGCCTGACGCAGGGCTCGAACCCATGAACCATGAGATCATGACCCGTGCCAAAATTGGAAGTACAACCGACTGAGCCACCCAGGCACCCCTATACCCTCCTTCTACAGACACTTTTTAGAAGTTACACAAAATACTTTTTCTTCTATCTAACTGGCCAAAATTTACTCATACGCCTATGCCTGGCTTTAAGAGAGAATGGGAATGAATTTTAGCTGGGTAGTAGAGTCCCTGGCTAAACATTGGGGTTCTTGATCCTAAGACAGGAAGGAAGAATGGCTATTAGGAGGCAAAATTATTTCGGGGACCATTTTCCTTTCAGCCAAATAAAGTATAAAGAAAGATAACGGATGGGTTATAATCATTACAAAACTATACTCTGCCTTTCAGTGTGATATTTGGAGTTAACTGTTCAAGATCCCAGAACACTTTAATTGTATAATGTTAACAGTTCTCAAAGGGAACGGCATCGGCATCGAGAAGAACATTGAGCTGCTTTAAACATGGCAATTAACTCATGACTTGAACCTGAGCCATTTTGAGGCAGCAGCACAAAACAAAGTCTTTCACAGGAGTTTACATATGAGATTTCTTTAGATGAAACATCCACTTCTAAGCAAGTCAGGATTCAGTTGTGGAAACAGGAATCATCACTGTAGGATGGGATTTAATACAGGAATTAGATGCTTACAAAGTCTCTGGCAGGACTGGGGGAGGGGAAATCAGGAGCCACCACTTGTTGGCGTCAAGAGAAAACCATTGCAGCCGGGATCTGGAGATCAAGCAGCTGCTTCCACCACTGCCCCCCGCCCCCACCCGAGACCCCCCCCTTAATATAGTGAATTTCCAAAAGAAAGAGCAGCTGGCAGATGGCCTCCACCTCCTTCCGTCTTTCAAATCTCAAGTGATTGTCTCTAACTGGTGGAACCCATCTGGCCTCCAGACCCTAAGAGTAAAGAAGTCTGGGAAATGTAGTTCCTAGTTTCACAGGAACAGGAAGTTACAGTACAGGAAGTTGTCCCCAAATGGGGGTGAACCGAGAACTGAAAGAGTGCATCCACGGGATCCACCATTAGGACGTTTAGTTTTATTTACAGGTGATAACGACAGAAGCAAAATAGTTGCTCACTGTTGAGCAACTATTATGCTCCTGGCACAATGCAAACCATTATATATATATATATAAAATTTGACATTATATATATATATATATATTTAGGGGCACCTAATAATATATATATATATAATATATATATATATATATATATATATTATATATATTAAATGTCAAATTCTCATAACAGGTATATGTAGGTATTATTATTCCTGATTTACGAATGAGAAAAGCTGAGGCTTAGAAAAGCCTTGCAGGAGCTTAGGTCAGGAACTTCCCTTTCAGATTTGCCATTTATATGACTTGGCCAAAGGTGATGATTTTATTGCTGTTGAGAGGTGGACCAATTGCTTGGGAAATCTGGGCCTCAGTTCTCCACTGTGCTTTGGGTGTGGACACCTGCCTTCTGGAAAAGAGCCTCTTTTTCATCCGTTGCTTTGACTACCCTCTCCCATCCTGAGATCCCCCAGCCTGTTTTCAGATTCTAGCGGCTTCTGTACCATGTCTAGACTCCATTTTGGCTCCAACTCCTCCTTCTCTGGGTGTTCAGTCTGCCTTCTCTCTTCTTCCATCCTCAACTCTGGGATTTCAAAGCCTGAGCTTCTCTTCTGCAATATGCAAGTGTCTTCGGGGCAGCAGAGATTGCCATGGCCGAGTACCTTCGTGTCCTGGTACCCAACACAGTGCCTGGTAGATGGCAGGCTCTTCACAAGTGATGTAATGGACTCATGTGGTCCGTAAAACGTGCCCTTTTTATAAACTCCCTCCCCACGAAACCCAGGCTGTCTCTTTGTTTTTGCTGAAATATTAAACAATTTGGGAGCTGAGAGTGCAATAAAAACTCAAAAAAGTTACCAAAGTTAGCTCAATTATAAGTCCTAGATCTAATATACACAAATTTATTCTTAAAACTTTTCTTTTTTTCCCTCTTTTTGGGGGTATTTTTTTTTTATTGAAATATAGTAAACATACTCTGTTATATTGTTTTTAGGTGTCCGCTATACTCGTTTGACAATCCTACGCATTATCCAGTGCAGTGTTGTCACCATCTGTCATCATAAAGCAATATTACAATATTATTGACTATATTCTCTATGCTGTCCTTTTCATTTCTGTGTCTTACTTATTTTATAACTGGAAGTTTGTACCTTTTAATCCCCTTCACCCGTTTCACCCATTCCCTGACCCACCTCCCTCTGGCAACCACGTTTGTTCTCTGTATTTAAGAGTCTGTTTGTTTTGTTTGTTTGTTTATTTTGTTTTTTAGACTCCCCATAATGAAATCTATTAATCTTAATATGAATGAAATCTTATTAATCTTAAAACTTCTAAAACTATTTTTTTTAATTTTGTTTACTGTTTTTTTTGAGAGAGAGAGAGACATAGATCATGAGCAGGGGAGGGGAGAGAAAGGGAGACACAGAGTCCGAAGCAGGCTCCGGGCTCCAAGCTGTCCGCACAGAGCCCCACGTGGGGCTCAAACTCAGGAACCGTGAGATCATGCCCTGAGCCAAAGTCAGATGCCCAACCGAGTCACCCAGGTGCCCCTAAAACTATTTTACTATATAAAAAGGTGACTTTTACTTACACCATTGGTAGAAAAGTAGTTTTATACTTTCAAATGCAAATTACTGTTTTCAAAATTAAAAAAAATTGAGTTGGGAATATATAGTACAAAACTCAAAAGGTTAAAAATGGCACTTAGTGAAATGTAAGTTCTTCTCCTCCCTTTTTTTTTTCCAGATCCCCTGTTCTCTTCTAAGAGTCAACAACTGTTATTAGCTTCTTGTGCTTTCCTTAAGAGGTGATCTACAAAGAACTAATTACTAAGAATTTGTAAGGTCATTTTGGTCTCAATATCCTGGTCTTGGATTGCAAAGTTGTCTAAACTGGTTTTTAGAATGAGAGTTGAGGTCAAATGACATCAGCAATAATCTTTTTCATGATGCAAAAATCCTTTGCACTCATTAGAGAAACTTAAACTTGGATAAGATGTGGAAGGGAAGGGGAGAGATGAAGGGGTAGTTAAAGCCACTTGTAATTAATGGGGAGTTCCCATAATGTGTCCCTTTCCTCTATGGAGATGGTGCAATGATATTGAATTTAAAGTCAGAAAGGGTGCCGGTTTGGGGGAAATGTTCAGAGAACACACACTTTGCAAATAGCTCTATGAAAATAACTTACTTAAGGATAAGATGCGAATTATCTCAAGATTCCTAAGTTCTTATGAACATTGTATTTACCATGACTACAAGTGTATTATTAATGCATGAAATTATTGCTGGTTCATACGTATATTGGCTAACTAAGAATGAACTTGGGCAAAGTCTCTAAAAGCAAGAACAGAAAAGTGGTTCATAATACTCACGATAAGAAAATGTTGAATGGATCCTGGCCATTGTTTAGAAGTTAAAGACTGTATAAGCAGCTATATTAATGAATTTTTAAGCATTTTTTTTTTTCTCTGAGAAGGTCAATGGCTATGGCTAGAACTGCCCTGTTGATGGCCAAACAAAGATATATATGTGATGGAGAGAAAACTGCATTTTCCCCTGACGGGGGAGGGGAAAGGATGCCAGAGTGGTTTTTTTTGTTTGTTTGTTTGAGAGAGAGCAAGTGGGGGAAGGGCAGAGAGAGATGGAGTGAGAGGGAAGCCAAAGCAGGCTTCTCACCAATCGCACAGAGCCTGATGTGGGGCTTGAACCCACGAACCGTGAAATCATGACCTGAGCCGAAACCAGGAATTTGACACTTAACCAGTTAAGCCGCCCAGGTGCCCCTGTGGGATGCCAGAGTGTTCTTATGAGCCAAGAGGACTTGTGGAAGGATCTGGCCTTGGGGTCGTTGTAAAACACTTATCTTTGAAGGCTTCTTGCCAAAGGACAAAGGCCATCAGCAAAAAGAGGCTGGAAGGTATCACTGGCTACAGAGGATGAAGATTGGATGAGAAGCACTTGGCCAGAGACCAGAATGGCCCCAGGGTCCCCAGGGAGTGACTTTGGTGAGGATTCCGCAAAGTGCTGTTGAAGAGAAGGAATCATCACTGGGAAACTGCCTCACCCAGAAGATGCAAACATCGTTCTATATCTGCCTTTGGTAAGGATGGTCTCTCCTGCCCCTTTCATGTCCTCCCAGCCTCTGTCTGGGGACGTCAGGGAAGGTGACCAGAAACCTTAATTCTCCCTTGTAACAAAACATATCCATAGGTTCCGGGGATTAGGGTATCTTTTGTGTTAGGGGTGCTATTCTGCCTACCATATTTGCTAAAATGAGATTGTCCTTTGGAGCTGAAACAGACCAAAGGACTTTTTATTGTTTAAGAGTGGCTAAACAAAATGTAAATTCAAAGCACAGTGAAATAAAACCTCCCACCCGTTGGGATGGCTACTATTGAAAACACAGAAAATAACAAGTGTTAGTAAGAGTGTAGAGACACCAGAACTCTTGGGCGCTGTTGGTGAGATTGCTAAATGGCACAACCACAACAGAAAACAGTTTGAAGTTTCCTCAAAAAATCAAAACTAGAGCCACCATATGGTCTAGTCATTCCACTGGATCCCATACTTTGGAAAGCAGGGTCCAGAAGAGATATTTGCATAGCCATGTTCACGGCACTATTCACAACAGCCAAAAGGTGGGAGCAATCCAGATGTCCGTTGGTGGATGAATAGATAAACAAAATGTTGTCTCTACATACACTGGAATATCTTTCAGCCTTCAAAACAAAGGAAGTGCCATCACATGCTACAACATGAATGAACCTTGAGGTCATTGTGCTACGTGAAATAAGCCAGTCACAAAAAGACAAATGCTGTTTGATTCTACTTATAAGAAGTATCTACGGTAGTCAAATTCATAGAAACGGAGAATAAAGGGGTGGTTCATGGTGGGAAGCTGGGGCCGGGAAAAGGAGGAAAATGGGAGTTTTTGTTTAATGGGTAAAGAGTTTGAAATGACCTTTTTTTTTTTTTTCAGATGAAAAAGTTCTGGAGATCTGTTTCACCATAATGTGACTCTACTTGACATTTACCAAACTATACTTAAAAATGGTTTAGATGGTAAATTTGATGTTATGTGTCTTTTAACCACCTTAAAAAAAAGAGTGAAAGAAGTATGGGATCCAAAACCTCAGTAAAGTTTTCACTTCAGGGGAGATAAAGGTTGAATCCACAAATGTGGTTTGAATGGGCCCTGGGAAAAAGAATCGAGTTGTTTCCTGCTCGTATCCTATCTATCATGTCCTGCTATTGTGATATAATGGTTACCAGTTAACTATAAACAAGGCCAGTGTTCATTATTAAGGACTTGTTAAAAGCAAATTTTAAAGGAAATTTCATTTCTAGCTATGACATATAGGTATAAACATTACATAAGGCTACGTGTGTGTGTGTGTGTGTGTGTGTGTGTGTGTGTGTGTGTGGAGAGAAATTTATATTTCTTTCTGTGTACATGTAAAGTGACAGGACCATTCTTGGGCAGTTGGATCTGGTATACTTCAATGACTTAAGGTCAGATTGACCCCAGTGATATCATTACACCTATAGTTTATGTTGCATTAACATATTTTTTTTTAAGTTCAGAAATATCGCTCAATCATTTGTTCTAGACCGAATGTTATGTCTCCTTAAAATTCCCATGTTGAAACCTAACCCTCAATGTTGTCTTTGGAGGTAGAACCTTGGCAGGTGCTTAGGACATGATAGGGGAACCCTCATGAATGGGATTAGTGCCCTTATGAAAGAGACCCCAGGGAGCTCCCTTCCCACTTCTGCCATGTGAGGACTCAGTGAGAAGACTGTGACCTGGAAGAGGGCCCTCATCCAACCATGCTGGCACCTTAGATCTCAGATGTCCAGCCTCCAGATCTGTGGGCAATCAATTTCTGTTGTGTTGAAGGCTCCCAGCCTGGGCTAACTTGTTCTCGCAGCCCAAATGGGATAAGACACCTAGCCTCGAAAGTCACACAGCACAGCCTCTACAACGTTCCCCATGTCAGCATCAAGGCGCCTAGTCTAGTCACCTGCAAGGGAAGGGAAATTAGGCTCCACCTTTTGGAGGTGGCAGTGTCCATGAATTTGTAGATGTATTTAAAAGCCATCATGCGACGTGACTGGTTTTGCCAATGAAAAGTGAAATATGTCGCTTCTGGAGGGAAACCTTTAAGAGCTGGTGTGTGATTTTCCACATTCTTGTCCCTTGCCAATATCGAGGGGACATGTGTTGATACGGAGGAATAAAGCTGAGTCATTGCATGGGGGACAGTTGCCCTAGAAAGTAGCCCTGACATTTCGAAGGACCTTGCATGAGTGAGAAATAAACCTTTGTTGTTTTGAACCACTGAGATTTTGGAGTTACTGCATCATAACCCCATCTATCCTGACCAGTGTTCCTTCCCCAGCATCCAAATTTGCAAAATGGGTTGTTCAAGGACAATCCTGGAGACTAGAGTTCATGATTTAAAAAGATAGACTGGGGGCACCTGGTGGATCAGTCGGTTGGGCGTCTGACTTTGGATCAGGTCATGATCTCATACTTTGTGGGTTTGAGTCCTGTGTTTGGGCTCTGTGCTGAAGCTCGGAGCCTGGAGCCTCCTTCAGATTCTGTATAATCTACTCTTTCCACCTCTCTCCCGCTTGTGCTCTCTCTCTCTCTCTCTCTCTCTCTCTCTCTCAAAAATAAATAAATAAACATTAATGAAAAAAAAAAAAAAAAGATAGACTGCATTACCAGTGCTCCCGATGCTCCCTTCACTATGGAGCAGGGGTTGGCAAACTATGGCCCATAGACCAAATCTAGTCCACTGTCTACTATTGGATAGCCAGTAAATAAGAATGGTTTTGGGGGCACCTGGGTAGCTCAGCCGGTTAAGCATCTGACTTCAGCTTAGGTCATGATCTCGTGGCTCACCGGTTCGAGCCCCCTGTCAGGCTCTGTGCGGACAGCTCAGAGCCTGAAGCCTGCTTTGGATTCTGTGTCTCCCTCGCTCTCTGCCCCTCCCCCGCTTGTGCTCTGTCTCTGCCCCTCAAAAATAAATAAAAACATTAAAAAAATTTTTAAAAGAATGGTTTTTATATTTTTAAATAGTTGAAAAAAACGAAGATGAAGAATATTTCATGACATGTGAAAATTATATGAAGTTCAAATTCCTGTGTCCATAAAGATTTTTTTGGACCACATCCGTGCTCATTCATTTAAGTATCACCGATGGCCGTTTGTGCGTCACAGCAGTGTTGAGTTGGTGTATGGCCTCCAAGGCCCAAATTATTTGCTATCTTCTGGCCTTTTGCAGAGTTTGCTAACCTTGGCCTAGCAGACGATAGTCTGGCAAAACACGGAATTTGACGACTTTGATTTGAAATGCGATTCAAGAAAATTGGACTGAATAGGTTTGAGAAACACCCTAACTGACCAATTTTCTTTGCATATATATTTTTATTGGCTCATGGGTGATATGGGCTAAAAAAAAAAGTCTGAAGTTTAAAAGCTTCTTGAATAAGTACACAATGCAGTCCCTAAGAAATAAGAAATCAGGGTGACACAGTTTAATTTGCAATTTTTTCCCCCTCCTTACAATCTGTGGTGTCCTCGACTCAATGATAATATGATAGCATAAATGACCCAAAGTGAAAGAATTCTCTGGAAATGTCTTTGAAAGGCTAATTATGATCAACAGTCTGACGCATCAGCTCTTTCTTCCATTTGTTTACTCCACTCTTGGCAAGCGGCCAGCTAAACATAATCCAGCGGGCTGTGACTTCTTGCAGTTGCTTGGGTATCCAGGTAGAGCATTAGGATTGAGGAGTCTTCAATCCTAGGGCGTTTTCTGAATTGCACTCAGCCGTGTGGGAGGCCTGGAACAGCAAGCCGCGGCAGGAGCGCCTTAGGCGCGTGCTGTTCCCAATCTTGCTGAGAAATGCTCGTCTCCACACCAAGAAGGTTAGTAACTGCTGCCAGAGAGGTCTGGGATGAGTGTGTGTTTGTTTTCTGTCGTCTCCGTTGTCAGCACTTCTGAGAATGGCAGCTGGCGCGTCCTTACTTTAGAGAATTCAGCCACTGGTTTCTGGTAAAATATAGGAAAACTAAAGATCTAAGATGAAATAAAGGTGTTGTTTTTTGTTTTTTGTTCTTGTTTTTGTTTCTCGTTTTTTGGGTTTTTTGTTTTTGTTTTTGCTTTTTGTTTTTTGTTTGTTTGGGTTTTTTGTTGTTGTTTGTGTTTAAGACTCGCCTACACGGGCAATGAAATATAGTCTGGATTAATTCTAAATCCTTATCTGGAGTTGTAGGGATCATAAAGACACAGAGCCTTCTTCCCGGTAACTGCACCTGTAAATGGATCCTCCACTACAGAGGTCTTGGCGGAAAAAGTCTAGAAAACACATCTGTTACTGTCAAAAGCGCAAGTGACAAGAATGATCAAATCTTGGGGACCCTGTGGACCAAGCGGGACCCAAGTGGGGGGTCTGACTTTGGGGGGAGGGAGGGATCCGACTGCTTGATTGTGTGGTTTTTTGAAGTCAGGCTTATGGAGGCATAATTTACATACAGTAAAATTCACCCCTTTTGGATGTAGGTTCTGTGAGTCTTGACAAAAGTAGAGAGCTACGTGATACCAATACCCTCAAGACAGAGAACAGTTTCTTGGGGCGCCTGGGCAGCTCAGTTGGTTTAGCGTCTGACTTTGGCAGTTTGTGAGTCGGAGCCCTGCATCGGGCTCTCTGCTCTCAGCGCCGGGCCAACTTCAGATCCTGTCTCCCTCGGTCTCTGCCCCTTCCCCCTTGCTCTCTGTCTCTGTCAAAATAAATAAACTTTAAAAAAAAAGAGAAAGACAGAGAACAGTTTCTTCACCCCAGGAAGTTCCTTTTGGCCCCCTGGCAGTCAGTTCCCTCCTCTAACCCTGGCCCCCAGCCCAGAGCAACTACCAATTTGTGTTTTGTTCCTCTCCTTTTTCCTTCTCTAGAAGGTCATACAATTGGCATCAGATAAATGAAATTATACCATTACCAGCTATTATGGACTGAATTGTGTTTTTTTCCCCAAATTCATATATTGAAATCCTAATCCCAAGGACCTTAGAATATGACTATATTTGGAGATAGGGCCTCTCACAAGATAATTAAGGTTAAATGAGGTCATTTGAGTGGACCCAAATCCAGTGTTTGCTGTCCTTATAAGAAGCAACAATAGAAATCTCTCTCCACACACACACACACACACACACACACACACACACGAAAAGGCCATGTAGGGACACAGCCAGAAGGTAGCTGTGAGCAAGCCAGGAAGAGAGCTCTCCCCAGAAACCAACCTTGCTGACTCTTTGATCTTGGACTTCTGGCTTCTAGAACTGTGAGAAAATAAATGCATTTCCGTGGTCTCAGTCACCCAGTCTCTGAGATTTTATCACGGCAACTCTGGAAGACTAATGCACCCGCCTTATGAGTCAGGCTTTCTTCAGCAAATATAATGCTCTTGAGATCATCCATGTTGTTGCACGAATACTTGGTTATTTATTGCTGAGTGGTGTTTATTGCAGACTATGTACATTTATTGCAGGAACGAACCACAATTTCTTGACCAGTCTACCTGTTGATGGACATTTGGGTCACTTCCCAATTTAGTCTTTGGCCCTTACAAATAAAGTTGCTATGAACATCTATGTACAGGTCTTTATGTGGACCTATGTTTTTGATTTTTTTAACATTTATTCATTTTTTGAGAGAGAGAGAGAGAGAGAGAGAGAGTGTGAATGGGGGAGGGGCAGAGAGAGAGGGAGACACAGAATCGGAAGCAGGTTCCAGGCTCTGAACTGACAGCACAGAGCCCGACGTGGAGCTCGAACTCACAGACCATGAGATCATGACCTGAGCCGAAGTTGGATGCTTAACCGACTGAGCCGCCCAGGCACCCCGATGTGGACCTGTGTTTTCGTTTCAATACCTACAGGGGGATTACTGGAGGAAATGATAATCATAGGTTTAATTTTACAAAAACTACCGAGACTGTTTTCCAACATGGCTGTACCATTTTGCATTCCCAACAGCCATACGTGTGATTCCTAGTTGTTCTGCATCCTTGTCTCCTCTTGGTATTGTCAGTCTTTTAAATTTTAGCCATGTGGATGGGTATATAATGCTATCTCCCTGGGGCTTTAATTTACATTTCCCTGATGGCCAGTGATGCTGAGCATCTTTCTGTGTGCTTAATTTGCCATTTATTTTTCTTCTTTGACAAAGCATCTGCTCAAATCTTCTGCCCTCCCCACTGGAAAGAAAAATCGGCCGTTGTGTCTTTTTAATTACCAAGTTGCAAGATTTTTTTGTATATTCTGGATTTGAGTCCTTCAGCAGATACGTGTTTTGTAAAAATTTTCTTTTGGTCTTGGCTTGGTTGTTTGTTGTTGTTATTTTCCTAAAAGTCTCTTCCAAAGAACAGTAGGTTTTCATTTTGATCAAGTTCAATTCACATATTTTTTTTTCTCTTACAGGTCATGTTTTTTTTTTTTTTAATGTCCTATCTAAAATCTTTGTCTAACCCAAGGTCTCTATTAGTTTTCTATTACTGCTGTAGCAAATTACTACAAGTTGAGTGGCCTAAGACAACCCAAATTTGTTATTTCACGGTTCTATAGGTCAGAAGTGTGGTTTCCTTGGCCAGTTTCTCTGCTCTGGGTTTCAAAAGGCCAAAATCTAGGTGTTGGTTGGCTGAGCTCTTGCTGAGAGGCTCAAGAAGAATCCACTTCCTTGGAAGAATCCAAGTTCATTCAGGTTGTTGGTAGGCCCCATTTCCTTGAGGTCACAGGACTGGGATCTCCATTTCCTTGTCAGTTTCAGCCGGGGCTGCCCTTAGCTCCCAAAGGCTTCTCTCTGATGTTCACACTTGGGGGCCTAACTCTCAGAGCCAGTAAGAGTACGGGGAATCCTTCTATAGTTGGAATCTCTAATTTTCTCTTCTGCTGTAGCTGGAGAAAGTTCTCTGCTTTTAAGGGATCACATGATTAGATTAGGCTCACTTAGATACTCTCCATACTTTAAAGTCTGTAACTTTAATTACATCTGCAAAGTCCCTCTGCCATAGAACTTAACATATCCACAGGTTCTAGGGGATTAGGGAATGGACATCTTTGGGAAGTCATCCTGCTGACCACAGTCTCAGATATCCTCTCTCATATTTCTTCTAGAAGCTTATTGTGTTACCTGTTACAATTTGGTCTATGATCCATTTTTTTTAAAGTTTATTTATTTATTTTGAGAGAGAGAGAGTGAGAACATCAGCAGTGGAGGACAGAGAGAGACGGAAAGAAAGACAATACCAAGCAAGCTCCACAATGTCAGGGCAGAGCCCAATGCAGGGCTCAATCTCATGAACTGTGAGATGGTGACCTGAGCTGAAATCAAGAGTCGGACGCTTGACCTACTGAACCACCCAGGTGCCCCTATGATCCATTTGATTTTTGTATGTGGTATGAGATTATGAGGTGGATTTTCTTTTGTTTTCTTTTTAATTTTTTTACATATGGATAGCCAATTGTTCTAGAACTATTTGCTGCACACGTTAGTTTTTTTTTTTAATTTCTATCATGATGAAAAGTTGTGATTTTTATGGTTTCAGAACAAACAGAATCATGATTCATGTCAGCTGATTTCATGAGCAGTCCAATCATATTTCTGGCATTTACAAAAAATGTTTTTCTCTGGGAATTTTTAGGAGTTGAGGCATATGGCACCCCATTCCCCTTCTCACCTTCTAAACACACTCAGTGTTACAGATGGCCATGGAATCCATGGCTTCGTGGGCTCAGGGGTGCTCTACAGTTCTCTACAATTGAAGGAAACCATAAAAAGACCCCTGGTTTTCCCTTCTTACTTCTGTAGGGTAAGACAGGCATTTCCCTGAGAGCGGGGAAACAAAGGAAGCAGGTAAGAGGGAGTGAGAGGGCCAGGTGAGGGCAGGGTTGCAGGGGTAGGGGCAAGACAGGGTAAACTTCCCCAAGAAGGAGAGATTTGAGCAAAAGACTTAAGTATGAGAGAGTGAACCATGGGTGCTTGTAGGGGCAGGAAACTTCCAGGCCCAGGGAAATGCCACGGGAAATGTGGCAGGAGCCCCCGCCAATGAGCAGGAGCCCCTGGTGTCCAGGAACAGTGAGGGGGGTGAGTGAGGGGCAGAGGACCCAGCAAAGGGGAGAGGAATGGGTGTGGTTGGGATGGGGGTTGGCAAAAGGTAGAAGTGGGGACCCCAGGGAAGCTAACGCAAAACCTGGGCGATGATGGTTTTCCAGCGGAGGTGAGGACATGTGCCCCATTCTGCATTTATGCCACCTCACGACACAGCCAGAAAATCGAGGGCCCAATCATGGGCTGTGGATGTTTGCTGACTTCCTGCCTCTCATCTGGAATGTCACCGGGGCTGGATCATGGGCTAGATCAGGAATTTCCACCCCAAGGAGCTGGGGGAGGGGTGGAGTGGGGAAGTGAGGTGGGAATGGTGTCGTGCCATGAATATCTTTGAGAAAACATTGCCCTACCTTTTAAAGAAGGTTTCCCACACACACACACACACAAAAATACTTGGGGAAATGAAGAACAAGGGGCGGCCAGGTCTCAGGAATTCTGTCCTCACAGCTTCCCTCTGTCCCCAGGTTTGTCTCCCTAGCCATAGAGTCTCCCTGGGCTGGGGCTGGGGTCACTATTTTCTTAAAAAAATTTTTTTTAATGTTTATTTATTTTTGAAAGAGAGGGGGAGAGAGAGAGAGAGAAGAGGAGGAGGGGCAGAGAGAGAGGGAGACACAGAATCCGAAGCAGGTTCCAAGCTGTCAGCACAGAGCCCGACGTGGGGCTCGAACCCACGAACTGTGAGATCATGACCTGAGCCAAAGTCGGATGCCCAACCGACTGAGCCACCCAGGCACCCCTGGGGTCACTATTTTCTTTGGGGATCCCCCTGCTTGGCCTGAGTCGGATGGTGGATTCTGGTCAGCCTGATGGAAGCTAGTCATCTGTGCTGTGTCCGGGCTGAGGCATGCAGGGCAATGGGACCTCAGCTCCGTGGACCATTGATGGGCTCTGCCAGCTAAATAGGACTCTGAATCCTTCCCGGGGATTAGGAGCAGGGGTCAGAAGCAAAGCAAGTCTTCAGTGTAAGGTGTGTTTCAATTTTAGGTATTTTAGGACAGAAGTTAGAGCCTAGAGTGGACCCCCCTGACCCCCATACATACTCTCTGCCCATTCTGCCTTGAAAATAGCAGTCCTTCTCCCGCCCCCTGCACTCCCTGAAAAGCCTAGACACTGGGAATTTGGTCATTGAATCACTTAGAGGGAAGGGGGTGGTTGTACTAGGGGCACCCCCACCCCCCCCCGCCTCCCCTACTTCCTGTCTTCACCTCCCCTGGACCCTAGATGGTGGGTGACCTTGGGGCTTCTTTCAAGATGCTTCAGTGCCTCCTTGGGGCCTCTGGTCCTCGGCTCTGGGCCCTTCCTGCCTTCACTTCCTGCTTCCCCTGCAGCCACTGTAGTACAGCATTTCTACCCTGGACCTGTCACTAATCTGGATTCCTTGTTCTTCGCAACTGTCTACAGCCCAAATCCAACAAGGGTGCCCGCCAGCCACCTCAGGGTGATTTCACATTCAAATATGATACTGGACAACATCCAAGCAAAGCTTCATAACAAATGTAGGTGTCTCCAGTCTCTCAAGATTGACCTGCAGCAAAGCGTGTCAAAGATGTCTCCACTCTCTCTCTGAAATCCTGTTGACCGTTGTGAGGTGACAACCTTCCCTCCCTCATCTTCTTCCCACCCCCACCGCCCCCAGGGGACCCACCCTGCTGCTTTTCTTCCCAGCCCTCTCCCTCCCCCCACCACCCATTGCTTTCTCCTCCTGGTTTAGCTTTCCCTTCATTCCTTTTCTTATTATTGTTTCAGGAAGCTGGTTCTATTTGAGTAAATGCTTAAATAAACTAGAAAAGTTAAAGCTAAACACCCCCACGCCCCCAAACAAAACAACCAGGAAATCAAGCAAAGCACAAATGTGTGCTAACTCGCCCTGCAGGGCGGGGAAGCTCTTGCTATTAAGTAGCAGGCTCCAAGGCATTAGCTACATTTGTTCTTGGGTCAGAAGATAAAAGCTGAGTCTTATCAAAGGGTAAGGGATGTCAGTCAGACTTCATTGTGGCAAAAAAAGGGTCACCTCGAAAACCTGTTAAGCTTGTTACAAATGCCACTTTCTGGGCATCAGTCCCAGAGACTCCCATTCAGGGCCAGGGGCCCTGGAATCTGCATATTCACAGGCTTCCTGGCGATTCTGAAGGGGTGGTCCACGGACCCTTTCAGTCTTGCAAATGGAAGATTCCAGAATCCAGCCGGAAGAGGCTGCTGGCCACCTCCAGGCTGGGCCTCCCCGCAGACCCCAGCCTCTGAACTGCACAGCCCCCTTTCCAGCCCAAGTTCCCAATGCAGCTTGTTACACTACATTGACCGTGAGGTTTGAAGTTTGTAATAAAGCACAGATGGGACCTTGCCTTTGTTACAGTAAGGAAATCCTCAGTCACCGCAGAAGTCCAGAGTGCCTGCCACTCTCAGAACTGGGTTCAGAGCCTGTCCTGGGATAATAGGAAATGATCTTCTTTGTATCCGCTCTGCCCGAACTTTCCAAGGAGTTCAGACCTAGGGCCAAAGGGTCCAGGTCTGAGGAACTGGAAACTGAGATGGTTTCCCAGGCACAGGCTACGCATGTAAATCAGGCATGGTCCAGATATGGAAACAGCCAAATCTGCCCTCTGGCCTCTGCCTGGGCAAATTCAGGCTGTGTTGGCATTTGTAGGTGCCACAGGGTGGCCTGGCTCTCTCTCTCTCTAATCAGATGCCAATGGCTGATCATGGAGCAAAGCTGTCCCCAGTGCCAATGCATCTCATCTCTGGTCTTGTCCAAGGGACACACCTGGTGGCACCTTGCCCATAGGCATCCTATGCTGGGAGGGTCTTCTTTGAGTGGCACTCCCTCTACTAGATGGCTCTGGAGATGTGAGTGGCCTGCTTGAGACCAGGGGAAGAGTGAGGAAGATGGTATAGCTTCTTGGATTTTATGATCTCATGGTTGCTTCACATGGTACGGCTGTTGAAATGAATAGGGTCTGTGCTCTTCTTTTTTCCAGGGATGATGGCAGAAGGGAGAGCCTGGAATCCCGTAGCCTATACACCCAATTTCAGGAGGAGAGGAGCTCTATGGGATGGCGTGGGAGCATCTTTAGGAGGAAAGAAGCAGTCAGGCTCCTCAGGGCTCAGGGGAGGGAAGGAGAGAGGTCAAGTCTCACAGCGGGACCGACCAGGTCAGCTGGAGGCAGAGGTCCAAGCCACCTGCAGGATGTGAGCCTGCTCACAGGGCCTGGCTGTGCCAGAGCTCAGAGAGAATCTTGAGAAAGGTACTCAGCCCAGATGCTGATTACCCATTAAGTCTACCTCCCCTGAGAGCAGGTGTACGTGACCGGGAGACCATGCCTTCCCAGCTCCTAAGAATGCGTTTTCCGAGGTTGAATTTCTGGTATCTGCTGGAGGGGGGAACATATTCTTAGACACATTTCCTCCGTCACTCTTGGGCAGGGGAAGACCTAAGCTCTGAGCAAGCCCTGGCCAGGGGAAGTGGGGGGGGGGGGCGTGCAGAATGGAACTGAGCTGAACCAGGAAGGGAGAAACAGCCTGGGGGCAGAGCTAGAAGGGGTCCCTGGGAGGAGGCGATTGACGAGTGTGCAGGCATCTGCTGGTTTCATTAAGAATTTTTGTTGTTTCAGGATTTTATTATTCATTTATTTAAAAAAATTTTTAAGGGTATTTGTTTATTTTGAAAGACAGGGAGAGCAAGAAGGGGAGGGGCAGAGAGAGGGAGAGGGAGAGAGAAAATCCCAACCAGGCTCTGAGCTACCAGCATAGAGCCCAATGCGGGGTTCAGACTCACGTACCGTGAGATCATGACCTGAGCCAAAACCAAGAGTCGGACGCTTACCTGACTGAGACACCCAGGTGGCCCTCAAGGTTTTATTTTTAAATAATCTCTACACCCCACGTGCGGCTTGAACTTACAACCCTGAGATCGAGAGCTGCATGCTCACCATTCACCAGCCAGGAGAACCCAGAGTTTTTAATGTCTAAGGACATCGGTGCTGACACAGGGTGAGCCTGGGGCGGGGGGGGGGGGGGGACTCAAGGGAAGGGCACTGGGGGGAGGATGAGGGACAGCTGAATGCAGGAGAATAAACCAAATCCCACTGTTACAGGTAGAAATAGTGAAAACCAGGGGAGCAGTATGGCAACAAAAGGGAGCCAAAGGGAGAGATGGTTCCAGAGACAGGGTTTTGGTTGTCATGGCAACTATACTGACAGTGGTTGAAACTTTGAAAGAAACAAATTTGAAAGAAACAAACATTTGAAAGAAACAAATGACTCTTGTAGTGTTGTTGGGTTTCTTTTTCCTGGTATGGAGTAAGCCAGAGCTGTGATAGGGGAGAGAGAGAGAGAGAGAGAGATTCAGCTTGCCTGTGCCAGAATGGATGAGGGTCACAATGGATGTGAGATTGTTTATTTTCTTTTTTTGTTTATTTATTTATTTTGAGAGAGAGAGAGCGCATAAGTAGGAGAAGGGCAGAGAAAGAGAGAGAGAGGGAGAGAATCCCAAGCAAGCTCCATGCTATCAGCACACAGCCCAACACAGGGCTTGATCCCATGAACGGCAAGATCATGACCTGAGCCAAAGTCAAGAGTCAGATGCTCAGCCCAAACAATTGAGCCACACAGCCACCCCTGGATGTGAGATCATTTAGTACCCAGCAATCCTGGCCACTGGTAAGCCACTGGAGTGGGGGGATCTTTTGTCATGAGACACCAAGAATGTGCTAGGAGGAGAAATCTGTACCGAAGGGATGACCATATCTAGGACCCACCCTTCCCTCCCAGAATGGCATCAGGAGTGGCAGTCTTTGTGATCATGTTTGTCCTCTTCCCACATAATAAAAGGAATTCTATTTCATTACAAGCTTTTCTGAAGTCAGGGTTCAAACTGCCTCCACCCTTTCCTGGATCGTAGGTGAAGTCAGTCCGTATGGTAGTTCACACTGCTGTGGAAACACTGGGGAATCTCTGTTCATTGTTTATTAGTCTGCGACACCAGGTGCTGAAATGGGAACGCCAACACACTCCCCACAGAGTGCCTCTTGGAGGAGGACATTGGGCTCCGAAGGTGGCCCTCACCACTTGTATCAGTCAGCTCTGGCTGCCACAACACAGCCCCACAGCCTGGGCACCTTGGACAATAGGCATTTATTTTTCACGGGCCTGGAGGTTGGAGGTCCCAGATGGAGGTGCCAGCGGTCTCCATTCCTGGTGAGATTTTGCTCCTGGCTTGGAGTGGGGCCTCCTCCTTCCTCCTCTCCTCACATGCCCTTCTTCTGCGCATGTAAGATGATCTCTGGGGCCTCTTCCTCTTTTTATAAGGGCACTAATCTTATTCAAGCCTACGCTTGTGACCTCATCCAACCATTAACACCCTCTTCCAAGCCCTGTGTCCAAGTACGTCACAGTGGGGGTTAGGGCCTCAATATAAGAATTTGGTGGGAAGACACAATTTAGTCCATAACACTTCTCCACTGGCACTAAGTAAGAGTGAAAAAAAAAAAAAATCAAAAACACAGATCAGGACAACTTAGTAGTTGCAGAAAGCTTTTTACTTTTGTCTTCAGAGAAGAAAAGCATTGTGGTAGGAAAAGTTTACTTGGTCAACAGATAGAGCTTAGCATTATTCAAATGATAAAAAAAAAATCATTAGTTCACAAAGATTGACCACAGACTTGCAGTTGTTTTAAGTTAGTATGTTTAAGGCTTAGACAAATGACCTCAGAAGAAGAGTGCTTCCCAGAATTTATTTTTTCTTTTTTTAAAATGATAAATAAGGAGGACAGAGAATGGATAGCTAGCATATGGATAATAGATGTTCTTGAAAGAGAGCCCAGAACAAAAGGATCAGAAAGATTTAATGCAGCTGCTGAAAAAAAAGAAGCAGGGATGTATATTGTAAGGGCTCAGTGTGCCAGGCAAGATCAATGATAAGAATATTACATTGAATCCTATCCTGTCAAAAATATATAGCGATAGAGAGAAAGGGGAAACTGGATATGTGTCCACATACCGACAAAGAAATGGAATTCTGGCTGAATGCAGGCTTCACCGTTGTAGGATAAAATGCCCAGACACAGTGGGCCAAAGTCTAAATCGATTTTGAAGGTGAGAAGTTGTGATAAAATACATATTGTACCCCAGTAGTGAGTTTAGGAAAACAAAAGAAGACATTCAGAGCTGTGCAGATTCAGAAAACATGCCACCCGGGAACTTTTCTTTTAAAATTACTTAAAAAAATTTTTTTTAAGTTTTATTTATTTTTGAGAGAGAGAGACAGAGTGTGAGTGGAGGGGGGTGGGCAGAGAGACACAGAATCCGAAGCAGGCTCTTGGCTCTGAGCTGTCAGCACAGAGCTCGATGCTAAATTTCAAACTCATGAACCATGAGATCATGATCTGAGCTGAAGTCAGACGCTCAACCGACTGAGCCACCCGGGTGCTCCTTCTTTTAAAGTTAGTTAAACATATACTTCACTGATGGGAAGAAGGAGCCGAAAAAGAAGCAAGGCAAAGTCACGGCAAAAAAAGACTTTAATTCACACCATTAATATTGCTCTCACGAACATGGGTGATTGTATTACACACATTTTTAACTTTTGCTTTTCAATTCTGGTGTATATTTGACATAACAAATGATTTATGCAATGTAAAAATAACAAAGTAATGACATATATAATTGAATAAAATTAAAATAATTAATATAGAGTAAAAGTGAACATTTACTAATTATCATAAAGAGCTACATTGTAAAACAGTGAATAGACTGGAATAAGGGGACTGAGAGGTACAAAAGGTGAAAATTACTTTGGCCTAAATGTGTGGCTCATTAAAGATATTTTATTTTGTTTTTTATTTTATTTATTTTATTTTTTATCTATTTTTGAGAGAGAGAGAGAGAGAGAGACAGAGACAGAGATAGAGACAGAGACACGAGAGTGAGCAAGGGAGGGGCAGAGACAGAGGGAGACACAGAACTCAAAGCAGGCTCCAGGCTCTGAGCTGTCCACACAGAGCCCGATGCGGGGCTTGAATTCATGAACCGTGAGATCATGACCTGAGCTGAAGTCAGATGCCCAACTGACTGAGCCACCCAAGTACCCTTATTTTTTACTTTTTTAAGTTTATTTATTTATTTATTGTTAGAAGTAGGGGGAAGGGGGAAGAGAGAGAGAATCCCAAGCAGGCCCTTCTGTGTCAGTGCAGAGTGCAACATGGGGGGTGATCCCACCACCCTAGGATCATGACCTGAGCGGAAATCAAGAGTCAGATGCTCAGCTCACTGAGCCACCCAGGTGCCCCTTGGCTCTGACATTTAAAAAATAAGTTAAAAATACATTCACAAAACTTGCAGGTAAATATTGGGAGAATTAAAAACTGTTACAGATGCCTTCCAGAGTAGAAGGTGAAGACAAAGAAAATGTCGACAAAAATCATGGGAAAGTATTCCAAAGAGAAGGAATAAAATGATATGGCAGAAATAAGGCTAACTACAAACAACTCATGCATGAATGACTTCATAGAAAACTATAAAAGTGGACCTGATTCAAAAGCAAGAGAATACCTGAATAGTTGAATGACCATGAAAAAGCAGAGATCATGGTCAATATTACTTCTCAAAAGAATGATGGGCTATATAATTTTATGAGCTGGTTCTTTGAAAACATTATAAACTATTCCAGAGCATATAAAAAGGTAGAAGATGTTAGGGATTATCGTACCCAGCTGGGGTGGCCCTACATCTGATTATGACAGGACATAAAAGTGTGAGGACCAACCTCTTTCATAAGTACAGGAACAAAAATTCTGAAAAACACTCTCTGCAATGATATTGAAATATATATATATATATATATATATATATATATATATATATATACACACACACACATATATATACACAAAAATCAATTGCATACAACTTTAGAATTCAGTTTAGTTTCTTTTTCATAGTGATGTGAGGGTAGAAATTCTGAAGCTATTGTTGTAGTATTGTTTTAGTTGAACAAATGAGTATATATACTGTGGGAGAAGAGAGATGTAAATATTGAGAAGGAAGAGGCCTTAGATGGGGATGAGAAGTGTATTTCACACACACACACACACACACACACACACACACTTTTAGGTGTAGAAAGAAAAGACAGGTGTGATGATGGTACAAGGCTCTGGCTTTGAGTCAAGAGGGCAGCCAATAACATTCTAGACTCACTGGCTGTCTAAAGATGGCCAGGGTCACATCATCTGGATCCTGAAGTTGGGGTGCCTTAGTTTTTCTAGAACAGGGTCAAAGAGTCTGGAAGCTGTTCTCATTGGCTTTGCAAAAAATAAACATCTCTTTGAGGTCCTTTTCAAATTCTGCCTCCAAGTCCAATCCTATCTGACCAAAGTCAGAAGCCTGAAAGACAAAAAAAAAAAAAAAAAAAAAAAAAAAAAGGCAAACAAACAGGTGTCTAAGGACAAAGAATCAGGACCATCAAATCACTTGCATTTTTTGGAACCCCGCCCTCCCTGTCCTGAATGCAGTGCTTCCCCATCACCCAGGCAGTGTGTGTGTGTGTGTGTGTGTGTGTGTGTGTGTAGTTTGGGGGGGAAATGCTGCTGCCATAATATTGAAATGGATGAGCCTCTGCCCAGTTCCTAACTTGGAACTGACAAATGGTCAGGGCTGGAGAGATGATTTTGATCACAGCAAAGCCCGAACTTGGTGTAAAATAGATAAAGATAAAGCATTTCTTGACAGCCCCACTCTCGGAAGGAAAGATGAGTGTTCCGTTCTCCAAGGCTAAGACTGGGCCAGGCTTGGAGGGGCTCCCTGGGTAGACTCTTTTTCCCTCCAGCACCCTGCACAGACACCAGTTTACAGTTTGTGGTTTGGGAGCAGGCCAGCTTGTGCCATGGGAAGAAGGGGAAGGAGGCTGGGTGGAGGTAGAAATCTTCCGTAGGTACTTCCCAAGAGCTATCTGCACAAATGATAGGAAAAAATCAGGATAAACTCAGCAAAGTAAAGTTAAGAACGCGTCGGCTTTCACAACAGCAGTTGTCTCTCCCTACTGACAAAGGATGAAGCCACCACCACCTGAGACAAGTCTGGATGTTTGGGGCCACTGGGAAATTTAGGAGTAGAACAATCCTAGTATGAGGATTCTGGGGGTTTAAGTTATTTCATCAAGTTTAGTTCATTCATTGATTTCTGTATTTCTGAGGCATGCAGAACAATGTAACTGTTAACTACCTTTCCTCTCTGTTTGAACTAGAAGGCAGGATGAAATGGATTGTCCTCGGTGGGACTCTCTTGTCTGTCCTCGAGCGGAGGATGGAGCTTTTTTTCAGGTGTTGTTTACAAGGATTCTTCCCTGTCCTGCTTGCTATCCCCTCGGACATCCTCCTCACCACCGCTGGAATTTACAGGCTGTTTTCTTCTGTAATCCTACTCTTTTTGACCTCTCTCTGGGACAAGGTCCGTACAACTCTTGCAGAGTTCTGCTGTCCCGGAAATTAGGGAAAATTGGAAAGGACATGCAAAAGAAAGAGGAGACGCCCTTTACCTTGTAAAACATTTTATGGTTGTGAAAGATCAGGCGCGCGTCCCGCACAAAGCACGGCACCGTATACACTTTCTCAGTCAACCTTTCCTTAACCAGGTCCAACCACACGGCTTCCTTAAAGGGCTCTCCATAATCGCAAATCTAGAGACAAAGCCACCAAAGGGGTGATATTAGCACAGCCATTGTTACTGGAATGGATCCAGTAATGTAACTGGATCCTGAATTATAATGGATCCAGTAATATAATGGATCCTGAAATATAACAAGCCTTCATGTCCAGGGTGGTAATGATATTACCATCTGCCATGTCTATGCCAGGCACCGTTCTAGGCACTGCCATGATATTAACTCGTGATCCTACAACAACCCAATGATGCAGGGGCTGTCATTACCCCCATTTTCTAGATGACAAAACCAGGGGATGGAGAAGTTCAGCCGCCTACCCAGGATTTCAAGGCTAAACAGTGGTAGAGCTGGACTCGAAGTCCCCTGAGAGGGGGCTCTAAACCCTGTGCTATCTGTAAGAAAGACGTTTCCACCTAAGAGAGGATGAAACTAAGGTACATGGGAGGCGGAACAAGTCGCCCGGTGTCCCAGAACCAGGACGTGGCGGGTGGAGTGGGACCCAGGGAGTCCCTCTCCACAGTCTGCAGCCAAACCCTCTCTCTGCAAGCAGGGGTGCCTGCAGGAGTCACACTCCAAAATTCCAGAAAGAGTTGTACATAAGAGAGATGCCCGGAGGACGAGAATCAAAAAACATGACTTATATTATGCGGGGTTTCTGCAAAAAAGGAGCTTTGTGGATGACGGTAGGCCTTCCAGAGGAGGAACCCACATTTCTGTAAAATGTGAAGAGACCTTTTAGAGTGAAATGCAGCTCAGAGAAAGTGAAGCCAGGCCTGTGCCCAGGCAGACCCAGCCACATTTGCCAAAGGACAGCGGTGTGCGTTGAACTATGTTCAGGCACCGAATCTCCATCCTCAGAAGAGAGACGCCAAAAGCTCCCTCGGGTGCCCTTCCCCTCTCCCTCGTCCCGTCGGACTTCTCGCTGTCAGGGGGAAGGTGGAGTTCGCACCCAGCTCACCAACTGCTCCTCAGGCTGTAGCAGCCCCTCCAGGACCTCAGATTTCCCGTGACACTGCTGCCTTCCTGAAGTCTCCATCCTGCAGAAGGTGCAACTCCACAGGTTCCTGAGAGGACAGGCGGAAGAGAGCGGGGGACAGGGCCCCTGGAAATAGCCGCTGTCCCTACCGCTGCCATGGTTCTCCTTTTAGACATGGCTGATGGATACAGCTGGGAGATGAAGGGGACCCTCCCGGAGTCTCCAGGACCCCCACGTGGGGCCTGAGCCCATGACCGTCCTCCCATCGAGGGTGGCAACAGGGGGCTCCGTGCGTGGAGGGCAGGGTCAGGGTGAGTGGTGGGTCCTCCTTTCCCTGTCTGAGCTGCTGGGAGCCCTGCATGCAGTGCCCAAGGGTCGAATCTGGGCCTTAACCCTTGGGGGCCAGGGCCTCTAACAGCCTGTTGAGCCCATGGTAACATGCACGGACCAGGCCACGTTTCCTACCTTTCTGAACAGTTGCAGATCACAACCAACTGACGGTTCCCATTCCCAAGCCCCTGGGACAGGAGGCAGGGTTGCAAAACCAGGAAAGGGCACCTCCCACGGGCAGTGGCCTTGTGGAGTCAAGGAGGCTCGGTCGCAGACTCAGAGAGCCAGATGCCGGACACTGATATCAGACGGAACATAGGCTGCCGCCCCATCCAGCTGTTCTGGGCCACACCTCAGCCACGATGCTTACACATCCGGCTTTTCTGCCCGGAGATGGGCGACCAGAGCAGAAGCGGGCAGAGTGGGCGTGCGGAAGGCGGGGCTGGGTCTCACTAACCTCTCAGCCTCTGCAGGCGGGATGCGAGTCTTCACGAAAGGCTCTCGGACAAGGGACACAGCAGAGCCGTGGTCCTCCTCTACAGCACACCTCACATTCCTTGGAGGTTTCCCCCTGGAAGCGGAGATAATGTAGCAGGGAAGGCATCAGTGAGACCCACAGCACACCGACACCGAGGGGCCTTGGAACACGCCGTCCCTGTGTGTTCCAGAGTGGATGTCTCCAGCTGACCACGGTGCTCCGAGAGAGCGCCGATGGAGCACCAGCCTGGCCTTTCCGATCGATCGATCGCAGAAAAGCAGACGGCAAGAAGCCTCAAGTTGCCCCTTGAACCGCACATTGTCAGAGCCGGAAGGGACTGGAAGGTCATTTAAGCCCTTTCTGCACAGAGCGTGGTCTGAGGACCAACGGCATCACCGTTACCTGGGAGGCGGTGAGAGAGGCAGACCCGCTGAATTGGAATCTGTTTTAACAGGACCCCAGGCGCTTTGGAAGTACATGACATTTGAGGAAACACAGCTTTAGGCAACTTCCTCTTTTTACAAGCCTGGGAAGACAAGATGCTTTTTTTTTTTTTTTTTTTTTTCCGCGAAGTCAACACAACTTAGTGTTTGGGCCGCCCGTGCCAGGGTTCAGAGCTGTTCCCGTCCGCCGTGTGCCGTCCCAGGCAAGCGTGCTGGGCAGTCCCAGAACAATTCCTGATGGAAACACAAAGACAGATCGCTGCTGTACAAATGGGTTGTTTTGTGGGCCTCAGAAATCACCGTCTTTCTCATGGCCTTAGAATGTGATCCAGTAAATTCTCCAGGTGATCTTTACTGCTGGATAAAGACCTACAGGCAGGAGCCCCTGATCTCCTGACCCCGCAAGATGGACAGTAGGGCTTTACACACAAGGGGAATGTTTTCTCTGCACTGAAGGTAGGAGTCAGGAAGAGGCACCTTTCTGTCTGTGCCTCTGGGAGGTGAAAAGGCAGGAAATAGACCATTAGGAGCTGGAGCGGAGGATCGAGGGGGCTGGGGATCAGTTACAGCTAAGGAGAGAAATCCTGCCACTACCCTCAACTGTCCACAACACAAGCACAAGGACCTGGGTGAGGGCGGGAGGGATGGAAATGTCTTGTCCGTTCTCAAAACTAGCCACTCAGTCAGAGTAAAAATTCCCTTTGATTTGGGGATGAAATTCATCACGGTCTTAGTTGGGGAGGCTTCCGGAGCAAATTCTTCTACTTCGGAGGGCCCCAGGACTCCATAAAGAGGGCTCCCTGCCAACCTTGAAGTTCAGGTGAACTTTCTGGCCTTCCCATCCCGAACTCACCAGTCTGCCTTTCTTTGTCCCTGGAGTGCCCTCTGACTGGACACCCGACCTGCCTAGGCCCGAGATGCAGACGCCAGCTTCCCACAGCCCAGACCTCCCCCCTCCTCCCAGTTGAGACCTTGGTTGGATCCAGAGCCCCAGTCCCTCTGTGGTGTGAGTCCTGACAGCTTTTTTCTTTTCTCCTTTTTTTGTAATGCAAGTGCCTGACCAAAGCCTGGATTGTTCTAGCACCCCATCAAACACAGCTATCTCCTTATTTCTGGAGTAAATGCATTGCCAGCCACACAACTAGATAAAGAGCCAGGCTGCCTGTCCCCACAGAGGCTCCTTTGTGTTAGAGATCTTGGTTGATTTCAAGAACTGACCATTTGGGTCGCTTGTTTTTTTTTTTTCTTTCTCTTCTCACACTTTAAATTCCAGCTGTTATGTTTTAAATTCACCAATAAAGAGTGAGCCTGCAAAGCCCTAGGCCCCCACCCTCGCCTGTGCTCTTTCTCTCTCTCTCCTTCTATCTCTCTCTCTCTCCATCAATCTCTTGGCCACCTCACTGTATGACCCCAGGTGTGCTCTGTAATTTCCATGTCCTGTAAGTAATAAAAAGTAATAAAATTTTTTTTTTTTCAGTTTCCTGATGGTTATTGCTGGAAGGCACCTTGCGATTATATTAAGAACCACAACGGCCCATCTAACCACATCGGTTATGGATAGTCTGTGACCAGCACAAAACACCCCCTTCCCTAGGCTCTGGAGTAGGATAGTTTCCAACACACATGATATGACAGCGAACGAGAGAAAGGACGTACAACTGCACGGTCACCTTCTGACTCTGGCTTTTCTGCTCCACTGCTGACAGCTTCAAGTCCCACCCCTCTCTCTTACCCCTTTCACCACCTCTCGGCAAGTCGGCGAGTCGATAAGGAAGCTCATGCGCTCCCCCTCCTGGCCTCAGAGAGAAGTTCAAACCAGACAAGCTCTGCCCCAGCAAGGGAATTCTCACCTTGGCCCCACTCATAGCCATGGTAAAACCTGGAGCTATTCCCTCTCGCCACTCAGACATTTTCAGACCAGCTTGGCAACCTGCCCGGCCCTCCGTAGGAAGCCTCAGTATGTGAGTGATAAATCATTTCATACTCGCTAGGTGTGAGTGCTGCATCATCACTTTCGATATCTGAACCCAGTTGATCCCACCTTGCTTCACGTGACCACAAGACATCGGCTCAACAGGCAGGGAGTCTTGGTGACCAGGGGTCTGTCTTCTCTTGCTCTGGTTGGCTAAATGGTTCTGCTAACTGGCTTACTCTTTGAGTTGTGTTGGGTCTGCTGGGCCACGGCCCTGAGGTTGCAGTCATCTACCATGAGGGACCGCTCATTCTTTTCAAGTTCAAGAACAGACCAAACTGGGCAAATAGTGGAAGAGTAGAAATAATCACTCCTGCATCTCGTATGATAAGTTTTGATCCTTGAAATTTGTACTGGATTCCATTCACTGTTTTAACAGAGGGGAAAGATCCGTGGGCTCCTTTTTGTAAGGCTGATTGTTAAGTGTCAAAAGCTTAATTTTATCTTACTTCGTTAGTCGTCGGGTAAGAGCATGCACATTCACTACAGGATATTTCAGGGCAGTGGGTATTATGACCAGGGGGCAGCAATTTTGATGGTTAAAGTGAGGTGTGAGGTGTAACTGTTTTCCCTCTAGTTTACCTTTGGAAACTCCCTACGAGGGTAGAGGGTAACTTGCTTAAATTGAGTGGGATATAATTACTCAAAAGGACTCCACCCATTAAGTTCCCTACATACAATATTATTGAAATGACTGGCACCATCCACCTGACAAGTGTTTTGCTGTCCCATATTTGGCTAGTAAGTTCTGTTCTGTGCCTATTCCAACAGCATCTCAGCTGCCTTGCAGCTGTGGGGATACAGCCCTCCTTGTTCCCTGCAGTGTCTCAACAGCTTTATCATCACACACACCCTCTGCAGGCAAGATCTTAACTGCATCCGACTTGCCCCAGGAGCGCAAGTCTGACACTACCCCCATGACATCCTTCTCATTTGACACACTCATTCAGAATATACAATGACTCACAAAGGAGCTCCCAGAGAGGGGTAGGCCATTGTGCACACATAGCACAGGGCCCCATCAGCTCAGCAAATTTCTGGGCATCATTTGATCATTTGAAGGCTGTTCTGTCCCTGACACAGTCAAGAAACGATTATTGACCCTCTCAATGCCCGCAACTCTTGCCCAACATTTTTTAGGCCTTTGGATTCAAGGTAACACATTCCTCATTTACAGATTTTACATATGCCCATTTAGGCTTACTTGCAAATTGACCCACTGTGAAGGAGAATCCCTTAAGTCAAAGGCTCTAGAATCTGTCCAAAATAAAGCAAAAAGCTGTTCTCAGTTCCCACCGTATGCCATTAGAGTAACAACTTCTGTCTGCATCCTGAGCCCTTCTAGAGATGGAGGTTCTCACAAGCACTCAGCCTGTGCTCATTTTGCCTTGGGTCATGGAAGCAGCGTCCTGCAGGGAAACCCCAAAACACACGTTTGGAGTATCAGCATCAGGTCTCTTGATGGTACACACATACAAAGATAGACACCGACAGAGAATGGGTATATGGCAGAGTAACAGTGATGTATTAGACAACGTTGCTGAAGAAAGGGCCTGCATTAGCCCATTTGTAGTCAGAACTAAACTTAGTCTCGTTACCCCAACGCGGCTTCTCCTGGGTGGGACTGAAAGGTCAGGCCAAGTGTGCTTCTGGCTATAATGTACTGACCTGTGGTATCATGAGTGAGCAGCAACTAGAATATTGGGGCCATTAATTAAAGCTCTGGATTAAAAATATCTTTATTGGTTTTTTGGTTTGTTTTTTTTTTTTTTGCTGTTTATGAAAGTAATAAATGGTCATTAGGAAAATTCTACCTGTACATAAATGTATAATATGGAAGGCAAATGTTCCCTATAATCCTATCCCCAAATAACCAATTCACTCAGATATTTGCAATCAAAGATCTCCATGGTCGCGTAAACAAAACTGGGCTCCTTCCATATATATTACTACCGGTTTAAGTGTCTAGAAGCTTTCTTGACTTTAGAACCCTTGGGTGGTTTTCCATTGACTGAAGGGCATTCCCTGCACCCTCCACCCAGTAAAGGCCGCCTCCAGACCCAGCTTATCTGGACCCCTGGGTGACGCATTTCCAGACCATCCTGTCCATGGGCAGGATTCTTCCCTAATTTTTGGCTATTACAAGGAGCCTCCCTGTACGTATCAAGATATTGCAAATCAGCATGGAAAAGATGTTTCAGACAATAAACGGCATTGGGAGGGCACCTTGTCTTTTCAATGAATCCAGCTAAGGGTCAGGCCAACCCTTCAGGGCACGGTGGGAAAGGCACCATTGCCTCTGCTGAAGGTTCGTATCTTATGGGAAGTTCATGAATGAGATTTGTGTCTTGAGGACATATTTAAGCAAGCAAAGAAGGATGAGAAGGAGCAGCTGGTACAGACAATGGATGCCTGCCCTTTTCACCTGGAGGGATGCTATGCAGAGGCAAAGCTCAATTCAAATGCGATTCCATTTTGGGGCCACTGATAACGAAAGGTTGAATTGAGGAATTCTTTGTGTTCAATCAAGGGTGGTCTCCTTGCTCTTTCACGTACCGTTTTTGTCTATCTCCGTACCACATTTACTTCTCAAACTGGAACATTCTATTTCTGACACCTTTGGTTTGTCATCATCCAAACATCCGGTGCTTTTTCTAAAACACATGTACATCATCAGTTTTTGTTCTAATCTTTATTTTAAAGAGTTTTTGTGTCCCCCTCCCAAATTATGAAAACAACAGGGGTACATACATGTACCAGTATGCCAATGCCATTGTCGTGAAGATGCAATGACTAAAAGGAAAGGTGACCCAGGGCCGGGGAACTTGAGGACTCGAAGGTGAGCCTTTGGATGCAGAGAGTGTGCAACATGGCGACTGAAAATGTGGTAGAAATTCACCTGCTATTTACCTTTCTCTTGACATTTACTCTTGGGGGACAGAACAAAAGTCCTTTCTGAAAGAGAGAAGGGGTCAATGAACGAGGTTATCCGGGAAGCTCTTCTTTCGTCCATATCGAAGTTTCCACTTCCTAGTGAATATTTATACCTGGACGTCCTACCGGGTCTCAAACCCAAAGTGTCTGAAAGCAACACCATTAGCTCCAACCTCCAATCGGCTCTTCTTCTGAACGTCACTTGATAAACTCATTTTTTTCCTGTTACTCAAACCCAAGACCCATTAGTCCTTCCTTCCCAGTTCCTTTCCCACCCACATTCTCCTCTCCATTTCTTCCTTGGTAGGTTAAATCCTTGTGATTTCATCCCAGTGATATTCTTTTTGGGTGTTTTTTGAGGCCTTGTGTTGGGGTCTGGGATCACAGAGATTAGTAGCCTTGTTTGTGGCTCAGAGGACTGAGTGTGAGCCAGGGAAGTGCAGAGGAGACACTGCCCATGGACAGGATGGTCTAGAAATGCGTCACCCAGGGGTCCAGATAAGCTGGGTCTGGAGGAGGCCTTCACTGGGTGGAGGGCGCAGGGAAGCTCTCAGAGATCTGGGTCTCAATCTGGCTTCCCCTGGTTTACCCCACCCAGTACCCCCAGGCTAAGCTTCTTAAGTCTCTCCTGACCTCACAGCCCTTTGCTCACATTTAAAGTTCTCCACGGTCAGCACCAACCTTTCTAATTTTATCACCCATAACTTTTCTCTATAAAAAATTGAGCTCTTTGTCAATCCTAATGAAAATTTCTTCACATTTCTGTAATTGAAACTGCACTCATCCTGCAAGAATTAAACCCGTCACCCAGCCGTCCCCTGTCATAATACCTTCAGCAGCTCTTCTAAGGTCTTTCCTCTGCAATGCACACTCTGTTTCCATTTCCTTGAAGTTGCCCGTTTTCCTTCAATTTCAAATTCTTTTGGGGTGAACCAAATTCCCTCCTCATTCTGAATGCACTTCTCTGAGGATCCTGGAGGATAAAGACGGCCCATTCCTGGACCCAATCTCATGCTCTGTGAATTCACCCTAAACCTCCAAACTCCTAACTGCGGTTGTTCCGCCTGCCTGGGTCCAGAGAGACTCTCTGCAGGGAGGGAGGATAGCAGGCGAGCCTGGATTCCTCCTCTCTCAGGCTGAAGGAAGCCCTGAACCCTGTGGGAGCGGGAGAGGGTTTGCATTTTGTGCGACATCTGCATGCGGCAAGTATTGCCACTGGGTCCACGGTGGTGCAGTGGCCTGGCAGCCGGGTTCACCACGACGCGGAAAAGCGAGAATTCCTTGCTAACAAGGCACTTCTTTCTCTGCAGCCTAGCTGGCAGGGTTTATCTCCTGGACAAGGAGACACATGGGTATTTTCCTCTCTTCTAGTGGTTCCGGGCGCTCCAAAGAGCAGAAGATCAGGAAACCCACCTCGTTTCAGTCTCTCCTTATATAAAATCCCTCTAGCTTCACCACACGTCACGGGAAGTTTAGGAGAGTGAAAATCCACGGGGTCGTCTTCGGGTTTTTCTGGAAGTAGAAGGGAAAGTACAAGAGTATAGTTTCGCTCAGTTTTCGTTTTAATTCTTTCCGGCCTTCCCCTTGCGCCGAATTCTAACGACAGTAATAGTAACAATAATCATGTAAATGGCATTGGGGACCAGCCTCTGGCTAACTGGCAGCACTTCCTCCATTTTGAGTGGCAGATTAGCCACGTGTACAGAGTAGTCTCTGATCAACAAAGCCATCACCACCAACACTGCATCAAACAAAATGTTTAGTAAAGCAGATAGGGCTCCTGTGGTGGGTTTTAATTCATAAGCTAATTGGCTATCACCCACCGCTCCTTTATTCCATAAGCAACCTGTTTATCCCTCTACCCGGATAGAAGTTGCCGGCCCAGAATATTTCCTGGTGCTCAGGTAGCTGGAAGAAAGGTCTTTGTTTATAATCTTATCACCTGATTTACACCAAGGCGGGGTAAGTGAGGTGCTCAGCACCGAGAGATTAGTGTCCGTCTTCATTTTCTGCTGTCCTTTTTCATTTTATTGCTTTTCTGTTTCTTCCTCCATGAGTCAAAAAAGAACCCCCCACCCCCACCCCACCCCCCCTCACCGCCAAGAACTCTAGCCTAATCTGCAAATTGCACATGGAGAGATTTGGCAAGGTGAAACGTTGAGCAGGGATGTGGGGGTATTGATTCAGGAGAGAAGCAGTTGGAAAAGAGTTTAAAATAAATACCAGCCACTCCTGCCGCTTTTTACCACAGCCTCACTGTGGGCGAATTCATTCCAGATAGGCTGCAGGAGCCGTCTCTGGGGGCGAGGAGAAGGCGCTGCCCATGGCTTGTGTTGAGTTACACGGGATGTTACATGCAGAATGAGGCTAGGAGAACAGCCAGTCCAACCTTCTCCCTTGCTTCAAACACTTATTGCAAGAGCCAAAGGAAATGTACGAAAAGGCAAGAGCCTCCCCGGAAAAAGAAACGAGCGGCATCGATGCTAATGGTGAAAAAACCGTTAGTTACTTTGGAAGGATATGAACTAGAGGCAGACGAGAAAGCAGAGATCCCTGAGAAGTGACCGGATGGCTCCCTTGGACGGAACGCTGAAGGATGTCCAGTCTTGGAGGGGCAGGGGCTGGATAGGAGTGAGGGGGGTGGGAAGAACTTAGTTTCAAAAGCCAGCCAGCATTCTTGCATGGAGTGGCTGGCTCCACCACTGTCTCCGGACTCTGCCCACTTAAATAAATAGGGCCCAGGGGATGACAGCTCAGCCTCAGGAGCCAGGCTGGCGGGGCTTACGATCTGGGCTGTGCAATTTCCTAGCAAGGGTATGTAAGTGCATATTATTGTCAAGGTCGAATGGAAGACCAGCCATGGCGGATTCCTAACTTGGGAGACAAGGCAGAGGCACAGGTAACTTTGGACCACTGCCGCAAACCCCGAGGGGGATTAGCAGGGCATCGCGGACCTTGCATAGTTGTCTGTCTCACGGAACTCATTCCCTATGATAAGTATAGGCCCCAAAACAGACGTCCCAGACAGGCTCGCAAGCAGATGCAGGAGCAGTGGGCGGCACTGGGAGTTCTGGGCAGCAAGCCAGGGTGCAGAGTTGCGGGCACAGGCAGAACTCCCTCCTTTACCTGGTTCAGGCAGCTTACCAAGTCAGCCAGGACCTTCTGTCCTGGGTAGCTCCAAAGCCACTACCCTGCGCCTAAGGAGGGACAGCTTTCTGATCTGTTCCGGTAATCCTGCATTTAGCTTCGTCTCACCTGCTCCGTCTTGGAAACAGGCTTTTTAAGGATGGAACCCTGAGGGGAAGGCCTCCTTGGCGCTCTCCCACATCTGTCAGATCACCATTCATAAGCGTGAGCAAACAATGAGGAGCCTGCTATGAAGGTAAGCAATTAATAAAGAGAGTTCCTGGAAATGGAAAGCAGGGTGCAGGAAACGAAAAGAAAGCCTAACAGAGGCAAGAAAAGCAGAATGGAAACAAACTTCATAGATAGATGAACTTCAGGAATCCTTTCAGAACACAGGGTGAAGGCACGTGGTGAAAATCATGCATGGACAGACATGGCCTGGGGAGAGGTCTGGAGCTCCCTGATCTGAACGCGAAGGGTTCGTGGGGAGATGGGGTGGCTGGAAAAAAGCCATCATCAAGGCAATAGTAAAGGCCGCACACACACACACACACTGTGTAGCTTATTTTCACAACAACTTATAAAAGGGAAGGCAATGATGGTGATCCCCATTTTATAGATGGGGGACTCAGGCTCAAAGGTGGAGACAGAATTCCCGGACATCCCCACACGGTACAAGGTGGAACTGGCAGTGGAATCCAGACCTGCTGGACCCCCCCCCCCCCACCCCCAGTTCCTATCATACTGTCAGAAATGCCTCAACAGGACTCCCTACTGTATGTCGATAACAACACAGAGACAGCCGGCATTAAATCAGAAGGCACGGCCAGGGCAGAAGTGCTAAGGAGCCAGAAGAAGCTGACGCTGACAGACAGCTCTCAGCATCTGCTTAGATTCGTGCTTCCTACTCGTGTTTCCTAAAGACACCGGGGAGTATTTTCTTTTTTTCAGTGTAAAGAACAAAAAACTTGCACTTAGAACACCTAGGTTGATCTTAGTTCATGCAAGTCTTTTATGCTCTAATTGAATCCGTAAAGTGGGCTGAACAATACTTATATGACGGCTAAATGGCAAAACGCAGAACAAAGTGCTTTGCCAATTGTAAAATGTGTACACTTCTGTTGTTATCAGGGCCTCTGCGTATGGTTGGGTGGGTTGTACACTGAGCAAGGATCCCACCTCTAAGGAGGGCTCTGATTCATACTCAGAGCTGGATACTTTCTTTATGTTTTATTTTTTTTTTAACGTTTATTCATTTTTTTTTTTAATTTTTTTTTTTTTTAACGTTTATTCATCTTTGGGACAGAGAGAGACAGAGCATGAACAGGGGAGGGGCAGAGAGAGAGGGAGACACAGAATTGGAAGCAGGCTCCAGGCTCTGAGCCATCAGCCCAGAGCCCGACGCGGGGCTCGAACCCACGGACCGCGAGATCGTGACCTGAGCTGAAGTCGGACGCTTAACTGACTGAGCCACCCAGGCGCCCCTAACGTTTATTCATTTTTGAGACAGAGAGAGACAGAGCATGAACGGGGCAGGGTCAGAGAGAGGGAGACACAGAATCCAAAGCAGGCTCCAGGCTCTGAGCTGTCAGCACAGAGCCCGACGCGGGGCTCGAACTCACGGACCGCGAGATCATGACCTGAGCCGAGGTCGGCCGCTTAACCGACTGAGCCACCCAGGCGCCCCAGAGCTGGATACTTTCTACGAGGACCTTCTCTCAGAGGGCAGCAAAGGACCTGGTTTTAGGAGTCAGCTCCGACAGATGTGGGTAAAGCGTATTGAGGGAAGGGCACTTTTTCTAATGCGCACAAGTGCATTCTCTGAGTACATGGGGTCTCTTGTATTGGTAGTCACACTTCATGAAGAAGAACAGATAAGGTACTGATTGCAGAGTTATTTAAGTATACACTGTGTGAGGCACGGGAACGCTGGGCATAGAGCAAAGAGCAAGACCGACCACTTACTGACCTCATCGGACTTTCACACGGTGAACAGGATGTACACAGACAGTTAATTTTAGTCGTGACAAGTGCCGTGAAGAAAAAAAAAAATGCTGGGTTCCACGAAGGCAGGTCAGGAAAACCTGCCCTTGCCTGCTGGGACAGAGAACGCTTAGTTCAAGGTGACGCCTGAGGATGTGCAGCAAAGGGAAGAAGGAGAACAAGGGCGGTCAGCTTCGGGGAAGGGGTGGGTGAGGGGGGCACACCGAGGAAGCCCTGGGCAGGAAAGGAGGGCGAAGCATCCAGTGTCAAAGAGCCTATGCTTTGAGAAATCAGGCTGGCGGTGACCCTCGGGGTGTAGGTGGGGATTGGATGATGGGTGTGGGCTATGTTCTGTTTCTTAACCTAGGCGCTAAGTACATGCGGGCTTTGCCTTTGTGTTAATTCCTCAGGCTGTACATTTACGGTACGTGCACCTTTCTTAAGCATCACACCAGTGCTACTCAATGTGCCGGGAGCGTGGCAAGACAGGAGCTTGATCCAATAGAAATAAGGCATCTCCGCTGAGGAGGTCCTGCTGTGAAAACGGGGTGCTCAGTGTCACGGTTGATTTATAAGCTCTTTATTTTTGCAGACTTGCAACCAACAGACTTGTGGATGGCACCAGTCTGCGGACCCTACCTCAAGTAGCCCCTGTTCTACTTCAATGATAAATTCATGGGGGGCGAGGGGGGAGGAATGCCAATGTCGCCGGAGCCTAAAGAGGGAAGGGAGAGTGAGAGGGGACAGTGCTGAAGAAATGTTACCAACGCAGAAGAGAAATGAATGTTCACAGAAAAGGAGGAGGGGGAAGAGGAGGAGGAGGACAAAGATGGGAGGGAAAGAAGAGGAAGAGAGGACACAAACAATCGGCAGGTGGCCAGGGCACCAGTGATGTCTGACGGCCAGTCCCCGTCTCTGGCTTACTTACCCTTTGTGGGAATATTTTTCTGACACCTTCTGGTTGAACTTGAGCCGACACCGTTGTTCCTTTTCTTTTCTAAAAAAAAAAATTAATGTCATTTATAATTGGAAACATAGATTTATATGCTTTATATATCAACGATTTTCAAGTAATTTTTTCTGTCTTTCTACCACTTTGGAGAGACAAGATAGATGTGTCTTTAAAAAAAAATTTTTTTTTTACATTTATTTATTTTTGAGAGACAGAGAGAGACAGAGCACAAGCGGGGGAGGGGCAGAGAGAGAAGGAGACACAGAATCCGAAGCAGGCTCCAGGCTCTGAACCGTCAGCACAGAGCCCGACGCGGGGTTTGAACTCACAAACCGCAAAACCATGAATTGAGCCGAAGTCGGACGCTTAACCGACTGAGCCAGCCAGGCTCCCCTAGATGTGGGTCTTATGAAAGGAATATTATAGCATTGATCATGGAGGAATAGCAAGTTCATGTTAATAGATAGATAGGAAGGCTAAAAACATTACAGAAACCATGTTTTCATAAGGTAATATATATTAACATATAATAATCAATGTACATATGTACATTGTGTATTTAATACAACATATTACATATGTACATATGTATTTAATACAAACACTAGAAGTAGATAAAGGATATAAACTTATAAATATCACATAGAAAGGACTTTTTAAGGAAGAAATATAGGGCATAAAACAATGGTTCTCAATGCTGGTTGATTTGGTCCCCCAGGGGATATTTGACAATGTTGGGAAATCTTTTTGTTTCTCATGACTGGGAGGAAAACGCTACTGGCATCTAATGGCTGGGATGTTGCCCAGTATCTCATGAGGCACAGGACAGCACTCATGACAAAGAATCATTCAGTCCCAAATGCTAGTAAGTGTCAAGGTCGAGAAACTCTGGCATAAACCATCTTGGAAAAGACAAACTGATTTGTCTAAACAAATTCACAAAAAATTCTCCACAACCCAAAATTTCTCAAGTGAGTTACAAAATAAAAACAAAAGCAGAAACATTTCAATGAGATAACAAACAGTAGATTTCCATCATTGATCAAGCAAAAAGATGAATAGTCCTACACGGAAATGGGCAAATATGAACAAGTGAACCTCAAAGGAAAAAACTTCTAATAAAAAATTATTTAACAAACAGCTATCTTAGTAGAAAGAGGCTAGGTGATGTTATGATAAACTATGACTCTCCCAAATTGCAGTGGTTAATTATAGGTATCAGCAAATAATAGCATGAAGACCAAATAAGTCCAATGCTTGTGTTTGTAAATAAAGATTTATTGGAACACAGACAGGTGCATTTGTTTACATATTTGTCTCTGGCTGCTTTCATACTACAATGGCAGTGCTGAGTAGTTGCAATAGAGATTGTAGGGCCAGCAAAGCTCTTATCTGGCCCCTTTTAGAAAAAGTTTGCCAAGTGTTGGTTTAAAACAACCCAGTTTTACTTCTCCCTTGTGCTACTCATTCATCACAAGTTAGATGAGGTTCCATGTTATTGACACACACGGATCCTGGGGACAAAGCAACTTGTGTCTAGAACATTGTTGGTCCCATGGCAGAAATAAAGATGATACACAGGCTCTTAAAGCTTTGGCTTTGAAGTGACCCTCACACTTCTGTCCGCATTTCTTTGGCCAAGTCAAGTGACATGGCCATTCTGGAGTCCACAGGGCAAGAGTGTATAACCTTCTGAGATATCGGTGAGTAGTAATACAATCTACCACAGCATGTTTAACCACATGCATGGTGCAAAGAAATCCAAAGGAAAACATGGGTGGCATATCATTCTTTGCTTTTAATCTGTCAACACAGAAGACTCTTATTGTTTCTAGTTTGGGTGAAGGTGTAGGGAAAATGGCATCTGTATGATGTTAATGGGAGTCTAAACTGGCAATAATTTGATCATCAGGATGTGCTAATTTTATTTTATTTTATTTTATTTTATTTTATTTTATTTTATTTTATTTTATTTTAAATTTATTTATTTATTTTGGGAGAGAGAGGAAGGGGCAGAGAGAGAGGAAGAGAGAGAATCCCAAGCAGATCCCACACTGACAGCACAGAGCCTGACATGGGGCTCAAACCCACGAACTGTGAGATCATGACCTAAGCTGAAACCAAGAGTCCAACACTTAACCGAACTGAACCATCCAGGCGCCCTGGTATGTACTAATCTTAAACATGTAGACTCTTTGCCTTTTGGGCCCTTGTTGTGACCTCTGAGTTCCTGGTTGAATCGTCCTTCCTTTCAGTCACCTGATCCACCACTTGGAGCTTCTCTTAGATTCTATGTTCAGGCGAGGCTGCTCGTGGGATTTGTGAATAGTTGAAGTTGGGGTCCCCAGTGAACCTCCTCCTCTCCCTATTAGTGACTTCCCCTCTCGTACCCCATCCCTCAACCTTTCAGGAAATCCCTGTACCCTGGTACACTTTCATCTGCTATTTTCTTACAATTATCCCTCTTCTCTCTTATATCTTTTTTTCTTCAATACCCTGTCCTGTTTCCCGTTCTCCCTTTCAACTCCTCTTTTTGTCTATTAATTACACATGCATCAACTAGAATGTAAGCTCCACTAGGGGACCAAGTTGCTCGTCCTGTTCCACCATCGTCTATCCACGGGACCTTGGAAAAATCCATTCATCCTTTACACACCTCAGTTTCTTCATCTGTAAAATGTGAATTAGTTATTCAACCCTCTCTAAGAGTTGTTGTAGAAATAAAATGAAATTATCCGTGAGGAATATTTACGATATTACTGTATAAGTTAGCGCAATGTGGGAGAACCTGTTCGAAATGATCGCTTGTATTTTAAGGTGGTCAAGTTTAACCCATTGTTTCCGACAATAAATATTTGTCATTTGAGAGTTGCATCCCGTGAATTTGTGACACAATGACCACATCACCAACAAACAGAAGAATGTTCAGATTTTTTCCCCCCTCTGAAGACAGTGGTAGGAAATGCACAATGGCAGTGGTGGTGAGGATGGGGTGACTGTTTATCAGCGAACGCCCACAATGACGTCAGCTGTGGCTGCTCAGTTGGTGGTAGTATCGTTACATTTGTGTTTATGAGGAGTCGTTCTCTTCCCAATTCTCCCAGAAAGGTCAAGTGAAGAACATGGAAATTGGGATTTTAGGAAAAAATTGTGTTCCATGGCTTGGGCCCTTTCGATAGAGCACCACGAATATATTTAGAACACATTCAGCAGTGGTGGTGTGGCCCGAAGGTAGAAAACATTGGTTCAGGGATTGGGGTGGGGAATCTTATTCTTTTTATGCATGACGTATACAGATAGATATTTATCCCTCGTCAAGATATCTGTCTATTTAAAGATAAATAGATATAGGTATGTTAAATAGATATATTAAAGATACATATTTGTGGTATTACAATATCAGGGGTTGGGTTCATAATTAGGAAAAAATATCTAAGAGGGCTCCTTAGGGCGGTGATGATGGGAAAACGGTGGAGAAACATTGGTTTAGAGTAAAACAGCTCTGAATCTGGGCTCCTGAGGACCACTCTCTGAGACTTGCGGTCCCTGATCTTTACCACGCACGATGCTTGGTGGTGTGCTGGGTGGCTCCCGGGGTCCCTTTTCCCCGTTCATTTCTGAACAGTCATCACGGATCTCTGAAAAAAGGAACAACTTTCCTTTGAGATCTCAGAAAATGTCCCCTGGAATGTTCTGTAGGAATCTCCTGGAGTCCCAGGAACCTTTGTCTTGAAAGTTCCAGCTCTTGGGGTGCCTGGGTGGCTCAGTCGGTTAAGCGTCTGACTTCGGCTCAGGTCATGATCTCACGGTCGGTGAGTTTGAGCCCCGCGTCGGGCTCTGTGCTGATGGCTCAGAGCCTGGAGCCTGTTTCGGATTCTGTGTCTCCCTCTCTCTCTGACCCTGCCCCGTTCATGCTCTGTCTCTCTCTGTCTCAAAAATAAATAAAACGTTAAAAAAAAATTAAAAAAAAAAGAAAGTTCCAGCCCTTGCTTGAGCCTCCATGACCCGTCCTGAGCGTGCATCTACCACTGGGTCTGTCTGCCACTCTGGGGAGGAGCAGAGCAAGGCTGGGCAACAGAGAGTCCTCTATCAATGGAGACACCCAGTGAGGGGCTGTCATGTGAGCCCCTGAACCAGAGGCTCAACATGAGGTTGTGGATCCCTGGGGTATTCCGGAAGCCCCTTCAGGAGATCTTTGAGGCCAAACTGTTTTCATACTAAGAGGCTCTATGCCTTTCCATTGTGTTGATGTGTGCTCACATGGGAGCAAGAGCCCAGGCAGGTAAAGCTTCTGGTGCCATAGTACACATCAATGCAGTGCCCCTAAAACCTAAGGAGAAGTTGCTCCAGTCTCCCCTCCTGCAGACCATTAAAAGAAAAAAGCCAGTTTCCCTTAAGAATGTGCTTGATGAGCCAATTAAAATTTTTGACTTTCTTATATTTCTCCCGTTGAGTATGCATCTTCTTAATGGTCTGTGTGAAAAACTGGGGAGTCCATATAAAGCAGTTCATTATATCTTGAAGCACGAATGTCTCAAGAAGAATACTTATGGGATTGAGCTGCAAGCTCCCTGTACAATTCAGGGAACCAATGTTTTCCAAGTGTCCATGATATTATAAAATCCTGCCTAAGTGTAAGATTCATTTAAAACGGAAGACGGCATAGGGGCGCCCGGATGGCTCACTTGGTTGAGCGTCTGACTTTGGCTCAGGTCACGATCTCATGGTTCACGAGTTTGAGCCCCACTTTGGGCTTGTTACTGTCAACACAGTGCCTGCTTCCGATCTTCTGTCCCCACATCTCTATGCCCCTCCCCTTCTTGCACACACTCTCTCTCTTTCAAAAATAAATAAAACATTTATTTTTTTTATTTTTTTATTTAAAAAAAAATTTTTTTTTAACATTTATTTATTTTTGAGAAGAGAGAGAGAGCGAGCATGAGCAGGGGAGGGGCAGAGAGAGAGGGAGACACAGAATCTGAAACAGGCTCCAGGCTCTGAGCGGTCAGCACAGAGCCCGACGCGGGGCTAGAACTCACACACCGCGAGATCATGACCTGAGCCGAAGTCGGATGCTTAACCGACCGAGCCACCCAGGCGCCCCTAAATAAAACATTTAAATAAAATAAAATAAAATAAAATCCAAGCCAGCACAATGCATTGCACTAGGCAGTGCAATATTAAAGGTGAACATAAACGTACATAGATACCTCAAAGGGCTATTCAGATATTCCATCCTTTTAAACCACAGATCCTTGTGAAGCTCGATTATCTTCCTGTCCTTGCACAAAGCAAAGTATCCCAACCAATTGAACAGAGAAGCAGCTATACGAATCCAGCTGTCTTTGATGAAACTAGACATTAGTGAGGTTTGTAAAAAATGTAATATGCTTCCAGTCTTCTCACCAATTTTTTAATTTGGGAAATATATTTATTTTGCATAAAGTATGTTATTTATGTTAATAGGTAGTTGATATGTTATTGTTACTTTTAAATGAATTAACATAAATATTTTTAATTAAAAAATATTTTATTATTTATTTTTGAGAGAGAGAGAGAGACAGAGCTCAAGTGGGGCAGGGGCAGACAGAAGAGACCCAGAATCTGAAACAGGCTCTAGACTCTGAGCTGTCAGCACAGAGCCCAATGGGGGTCTCAAACTTTTGAACCACCAGATCATGACCTGAGCTGAAGTCCGATGCTTGCCACCCAGCTGGCCCCAGAAATATTTTTAAATGATCAGTTTTTAATTTCTGATGAAGTGCATATAGATAAATTGAAACAACCTAAGCAAAAGCTCTTTGGGGTCCTTCATAATTTGTAAGAGTGTGAAGAAGTCTTGGGACTAAAAAGTTTAAGGGTTGCTGCCTGAGGCCACAGCTGAGGCCAGCTGTACCCTGTGGACACGGGTATTTCTGCACAAAATCTCCTCAGATGTTCCCTCCTGTCACACACACCTCACCGTCTTTCTTTGCGCTTCTCTTTCCTTCTACGATTACCTTCACATGTCCACCCAATGCTGTGCCTCCTCTGTGAGAGACCCTCCCACGCAGAGCATTCGTGGCAAATTCAGTCACCAGCCTTACCGTCTGGCCCAAAGGTTTGGGTACATCCACTCGTTGCCTTTTGGACCCTCGTCATGACCTCTGAGCTGCTGGTTGAATCGTCCTTCCTTTCAGTCGCCTGATCCATCAGTCGGAGCTTTTTTTGGATTGTGTGTTCAGGTGAGGCTCTCCCTGGGCCGAATAGTGATTTGTGAATAGTTTTCACTGGGGTGCCCTCCAGTGAAGGCACTGGGGTGCCCTTTCACTGGGAAGCTCCTCCTCCCCCTCCCATGCCCCCAGCCCCTTTGAGATCTCTGTACCCCTGTACCTCATTTTTCTCCTGCTAGTTCTCTGCAATTGTATCTTTCTTGTGTGCACCTTTCTTTCTCCCTTAGACTCACCATCTGCTCTCAGCCCTGTGCAACCTGTTGAAATTAACCAGACTCCCGGAGCAGAGGGCTTTCTTTCCTGGGCCATGTCTGTGTACACCTTCTTCCTGGAGGTGCCCACATCCAAGTAAAGATGGCCAGGTAGCCTGTTTTGGCACAGGAGGAGTGCTATAACGTACTTCTCCAGATTCCCGAGGACCTATTTGTGGATCAGGAGGGATCCAAGTTTCCCCAGGTGCCTCCAGTGGGAAAAGTGCAAGGTATCAAAGAATCGAGGGGCTGCGTGGTAGAGTGTGAGGCTAGGACAGAGAGGATTTACAATGACGGCGACAGAAGGAAGGGTGTAAGGGTTAGGGTTCTCTTTCCCACGGATCTGGATACTTTTATTTTGCCGAGGACTCACATTTATATCTTTGGATCTGATTTTTTTATTGAGTGCCAGATTTGCCTATTGTGGGGGAAATTTTTTTCTATTTTTCTATTGAATATAATTTATTGTTAATTTGGTTTCCATACAACACCCAGTGTTCATCCCGGTAAGTGCCCTCCTCAATGCCCATCACCCACTTTGCCCTCTCCCTATTGTGGGGGAAATTAAGCTCCCTTGACTTCTCAGTACTTCTGTGAAAAGCCCTAGACTCCTGAGGCATGAAAATGTATACAGAATTAAGACAGGGAGTGCTTGCTTTCACATCCCTAGAAACATTTTGCTTTTCATACACCATGAGAATGAGATCTGTAGCTGGTAAACTGCTGTTTGATCCAAAAGGATAATAAGTCTTCTCCTCTCCTGAGATTGCCAAATGCCTACAGCAGGGCTAGCTTCCTAAGCTAAGTCCCAAAGCACCAGGATTACTGCAGCCCTCTCTCCATTGGTATTTACACATCAAAAGGGATGAAGCCCAGAATGTGGATCATCTTTAATAAAAGCTGAAGACACTTGGCGTTTCTCTGCCTCTTAGAAAGAGGCATTTAAATTCCAAAAGATGAGGGTGAGGACAGAAGATCAGTTTAATCTTATCTCAAAGCAGCAAAGTTTTTTTCTTGTTTGTTTGTATTTTGTTTTTCCCTCCTTTCAGGAGAGGAGGAAGATGGCTTCTTTGTCCTGTCTATAAACGGAAAATCCATCATTCTTTATCCTTTGTCTATGGGATACCATCTGCCTCTCAGAAGGATTCCATCAGCTCTCTTCTCACTGCCTGTGGGTCTGCATTTGGGGGTAGATAATGCAGTGTGACTCTGGATGTTGAGCTGGTTGTGATGTCAATGAGGACTTCTTTCCCCTGATCCAGGTGCCTGGGGTTCCTGCGCGGTCATATACACAAAGAACGGCCCTATGCGAGTGGGGTACCATCTCAGACCCTTCACAGTGTTGGACAAAGCATGGAGCCAGAGCATAGACAGCTAGCACACATCTTGAGGTGAGCAGGTCAAAAATGGAAAATTCTAAGATTTCCTCCCAAATTATTTGCATCTCCCCTTAGCAATGTACACCAGCATTCACCCAGCCATTCAAGCCAGAAACTGAAGAGGAAGCCTTGGTTTCTCTCTCCTGCCCGGCTCCTAATTGTGCAAGTTCTATCAACTCTTTCCAAGCTGTTCTTGAACCGGCCCTTGTCTCCACTGCCAGATCTGAATGCAGAGTTCTGTCAACCTGCATGGCGTCCTCCCCTTTCCAAGGGTTGTCCTGCCTCCATTCTCTTCTGTTCCCAATTGATCCTTTACACTGAACCAAAACTGTTCTTGTCAAATGTAAAATGGGATCATGTCACTTCACTGATCGGATCTCTTCGGTGGTTCCTCATTTCATTTAGAATGAAATTCAACTTCCCACACCTTAACCTACAAGCACGAGCTGCCTGCTGCCTCCCGCCTCTTCTTGTTCTCTCGTCTTACCTTTTGAGAGGCTTTTTTTCTGGCGTCTCTTTTTTGGAGTTGACCAGATACATCTTTTTCTTTTCTTGCCTAAAGAGAAAGGATACAGATGATCTTCTCCTGGCTACAGACATAGATCTGCCAACCTCAAAGGTCAACAGTTTTCAGCGCTCACTTTTGGTCTTCAAACCATAGTGGCGAGCAGGTCATTGGTGGCCTTATGTGATGCTGCCTCATGGAGTAATGATGGAGAAGATATTCTAAAGTGGCAGAGGAGAGAGAGACATGAAGGATTGGGACGAGTGTAGGTAGCTTGTTTCTAGCTATGAAATGGAAGAGTGAGCTATGGAAGCTGGTGAAGTGAGCTGAGGATCAAGAGGAAGCTCCTTTGATGAGCTGTGATAGGCTGGGGCAGTGACTGAATGCAGATCCCGTGACAGGGAGATGCTGAATTCTCAGAGGAGAAAGGGGTCATGGACACGGTCAGGTGAGGCAGAAGGATTGCCTTAGAGAGAAAGAGGGAAGTGGAGAGGAGGGGGCAAATGCAAGCTGGTAGCAGGAAGTGAGGGTATTCCCATCCAATACCTTTCGGTGTAGTAAGAGGAAAAGTAGTCTGTTAAGAAAAGGAGGCGGGGGGGGGGGCGCCTGGGTGGCTCAGTCGGTTAAGCGGCCGACTTCGGCTCAGGTCATGATCTCACAGTCCGTGAGTTCGAGCCCCGCGTTGGGCTCCGTGCTGACCGCTCAGAGCCTGGAGCCTGTTTCAGATTCTGTGTCTCCCTCTCTCTGACCCTCCCCCGTTCATGCTCTGTCTCTCTCTGTCTCAAAAATAAATAAACGTTAAAAAAATAAAATAAAATAGGGGCGCCTGGGTGGCTCAGTCGGTTGGGCGTCTGACTTCCGCTCAGGTCATGATCTCGCGGTCCGTGAGTTCGAGCCCCGCGTGGGGCTCTGTGCTGACAGCTCAGAGCCTGGAGCCTGTTTCGGATTCTGTGTCTCCCTCTCTCTCTGACCTTCCCCCGTTCATGCTCTCTCTCTCTCTGTCCCAAAAATAAATAAACGTTAAAAAAAAAATTAAAAAAAAATAAAATAAAATAAAGATTTAAAAAAAGAAGAAAAGGAGGTGGTGAGGGGGGCCAGCAGTTTGAAAAAAAAAAAAAGCTCAGGGTTGGAAAGGATCATTGCAGGAAGTGAAATTGTCACGCAGTGTAGAAGGATCATTTACCCTGGGCTCGTGAAGGCACAACACATGAGCTCTGCCCTGCTGTGTGGTTTTCCCCATAGTGAAGTGCCTGCCTTCATACCCACTGTGCATAAAGCAGATAATGGGTCCCTCCAAGACCTGCCAGAGGGTTCTAGGAAAAGGCAGAGTGGCAAGGTGAAGATACCAGCAATAAGTTACTGAAGCAATGGATTGTGGACTGTAACCTGGTATGAAGGGGCATGAAGAGAGGCATATGATGAACCAGAGAAGGGAAAAGCCAATGGACTGGTCATCCAAGTGAGGCTGAAGAACAGCTCCAGAGGGAACAAGTTGTAAGGGAGAAAGCGGGCAGGGATACTTTTGAATTAATTGTCTAAGATTGGGCTGGAGAGGAGAGTTTGGAGGTTGAACAATAGCTGTAGAAGGAGCAGACTTCAAGGATTAGATGTCAAAAAAAAAAATTCTGAAATTAATTATTGGGAGGTGGAGCCAGGCTTCAACGATGAGAGGACCCATGGCTGTCTTTGGGTCCAGGAGGCCAAGAATCGGTGCAGAAAAAAGTCACTGGAAAAGAGCAGAGGAAGGTTCTGAGGGACCAGAGTATTGGATGGGTCTGTTGGATGGGACACCTTCAAGGTGTCCAGGATGGTGGCACGACTTGAACTGACAGAAAAATTCTAAGTTAGCCTTAGAGGTCTGCTGGGGAAATAGGGACAAGTTAAGGATGACAGTGATTAAGACAGAGGGAGTATTTCATTCACATGGAGGGCAGAGGAGCAAAGGGCTAGTCAGGGGCAGTACGTGGCAAGCAGTGGACATCCACCCTGTCTCCCACCATGAGGTGAGCAAGAGCAGATAATAGGCAGCCTTGTCTTACGAGAAAGCAGTGCCCTCTCGGGGAACCAACTTTCAGTTAAAGAGGAGGTGTGACTAACCCTCCAAGAAGTTGTGGGTAAAGGAGACCTTGATTGTTTCAGGGCAGGCGATTGCAATGGATACGTATTTCAATGGCCCCCAGTGCCGTCTGGTTTCCCTACGATCTTAATGGAGGCCTTCAAGGAAGATGCAGTGAATGGGAGCTACAGAAACAAACTGTAATGAGCATCGTGACTCCAATCACATGGTGGGTGCTTCTGACAAAAGACGATCAGAAAAACAGAAAGTCACTCCACAGTCATGCTCCTGGGGTCCACAGGAGAACGGTAACCCTCCCTTACCTTTCTTGTTGGGAAGTGTGATGGATGCCGCCTGGAACTCTTTGGGGTCATTTGGTTCAGGAGAGCCATCTCTTATCTCTATCGAAGGAAACAGAATTCGATTCAGAGCTTGGAACAGGCAGAGGGAAAAGTCTGCCCTGCCTTGATTTGATTGGTTTGTGGTTACACTTACCAGTGTGGCTATCCCAGTGATATCCCCGCCCCCAGAGGAGGGCTCAGTTTGACCTGTTTTGAGGGACTCCCCTTACTCGACAGAAGAGAAGAATAAGGGGCCCTCAGTAACCCTCATGCAGGGGATAAGGCTGCGAGCATTGAGAGTGCTGATCTTGAATTCTGGTCAAGGTCACTGGCTTCAGTGAAGGGGAATGTCTTTGCCATATAAAAAATACATGCTAGTCCTTAAAGATTTGTGAATCTTTTAAACCTCTCTCCTTGTCATTACTTCACCTTGAAAAATAGTGAAGGAGGCTAAGTGCCTTCTATATTTCTGTGTACAAGAAAGCAGGAGCTAGTCTCTATTTGCCAGCACCTGTTAATAGTAAATAAATGCAAAGTTCTTGTTTTTGCTGCACTAAGAAGACCGCAGGGTTTGAAGCCATAACAAATCTCAGGTAAGACTGCCACCTTCTCCTTGTTTACACGGTTCAATGAGATCTGTCTCAAATTTTGGGCTCCTTAGGATAGGCATCTGAGGCAGATGGCAAGAAGTCATTAGACATTCTAAATAGTTTGTTGACTTTCAAATTATTTTGATCAACTCTTAAAAATCTAAACAATATAGAAATGATGAGGGTTGAAGGAGAACATTCTCCACAGTCAGGATGAGGGCTCAGAAAAAGAACCGTCCGCATCTGGGCCATCTGTGTCAGGGCCACACAGGTCTTTGAGCACCTCAGAGTGTGGCTGACTCCCACAGTCTTGCTCTGGCTCAGTCCCCTGTCCTGTCCCCAGGGGTCCTGCAACAGCCCTCACGCAGATGAATTTTCTCCCTTAGTAGACCTCCTAGTGATGTTTGTAGTCTAGGTCCTGTGGGTGCTATTGGGCTCGCTCATCTATGGTGCCCCTCCTACAAGTCTACCTTTTCCAGACTCATCTCCCTTGTCTTCCCCAGGATCTCCTGCCCATCCAAGCTCCTGAGGGCTGGGTGTGCAGCTGGAAGCTGGGCCAAGATGGTGGTCAAGAGTGGCAAGGAGAGCCCTGTCTCGAGAAGATCCAAATGACCCCTCCTCTTGGTAGACATGAAAAGTAAGGCAAGCTATAGTTGTCCGCATCAACATTTCCTGGCACGGGGCCTGAGGGAGGGTGGGGCATCTCTTGAGCATTTCCTTATCTTTTATTTGGGGCCTCGGGTTGTTACCGCACACTGAGCAGAGGAAGAAGATGAATTTCAGATCCCAGGACCAGCAAACAGGGACCAGAGGGAGGAGGAACAAAAACAGTCTATTCCAACCAGTAAACGTGGCGGGGCCAACGGAACACCAATGCCCAGTAAGGGTGGGAAAGAGGGGGGAGTCAACAATCAACTAGCTACTTACTAATTTGTTTTCTGTTTTATTATTAAAAATTTTTTTAATTCTTGTGTAGTTAGCATATATTAGTTTTAGGTGTACAATATAGTGACTCACTACCTACGAATTGAATAATTTAATTACTGCTTTCTTTCGCTCATCTAGCAGATGGAGTCTTCCACTGCCATTGGCTTCGTGATTATGTTAACCTTATTTGGATGTTAGGTGTTAGAGGAGTGAAGGAAACATTTGAACCAAATAGAGCCCTTTATTCTCAGTATTGGAGAACTCAGAATCCACGATACCATTTTTGACAACACCCGATGGTACTCCATGGTTATATTTAATGTTAACAGAGTCCTTCATGATGATGGCTGGGGAGATTAGAAACAATTTTGGAAGCTAAATCAGGTCCATCAGGTCTTTAAATGTTTTATCATCTTTTCCAATAATTTCAATAACATTACTCTTAGAATCCAAGCCATATAAAAATGGACGTGGTTGAAACTGAAAAGCCCCTGTAATCAGAGCCTGAGCAATTGAGTAAGGGTCACAGAGGGGTGTACTGCACAAGTTACATGTCATTTAAGAACACTTATTGGGTGGGCATCACAGCATCAGACTGGTCATGGAGGCATCCCTGACAAGGATTCCAGTGCTGAGTTGGAGCATCAGTCCCTTGTTTTCTTTTTCTTTTGTCACACTCAGTTCTTTTTCCCTGGGCTCCTGCCACAAGCCCCTGGGTCGACAGGTGCATGATTGCCCCTCATACCCACCTCGAATTGAACTCAGTCCCAAGCAACATTACCTTGCACAGAGGCAGGCGGAGTGCCAGGTCCCTCTTGTGAGTCTTCTTCGGCATTTATGCAGGATGTTAAGTTGTCGTCGGTCATTGAAGAGAGGAAGAAAAATCATTACAGGGCATGGGGACAAGTGTCAGGGAGGAGATTAAACATTTAAAAACACCCAGGCCAGAAGCATCAGGGCCCAAGGGCAGAGGGTGGGGCTGTTCCAAGGGTGGGAAGCAGGTGTTCAGGCTCCTGACTTTACCCAGGCCCCTGGAAGTGCCGGGAGGGGCTGTGTGTGGCAGGTGGGCACATGGGATGGACCAGGTTAACAAAAGGGTGAGACCTTGGAGTCCTAGACACGACTGCAGGTACCCTAGGCTGGGGATACACAGGTGTTGGACAAGGTCTGCTTCTCACCTGGAGTGATCCTTCCTTCCTGGGTGGTTCTGGGGAGGGCCACGGCAGGGCCAGGAGGGCTGGATGATTCAGTCCGGATCTCAGTGCTGTGCTGGGTGGATGCGCTGGGCTCACTGACACTGGGCTCACGGGGCGAGAGGCTCTGTGATCGGTGTTGGGGTGGGGGCAATGACAGCAGGGTCTGGAGGGAGCTCCCTTCGGCTGAGTTGGCTGGGACTTCAAGGAGGGTAGGCCTGGCTCTGTTCCATCCTCCATAGGAAATGGCAACTGGGATTGGTGAAGGAGCACACATCAACACCCCGGGGACTCCGAATTATTTGGGGGAAGGGAGGGGCGCCTGGGTGGCTCAGTAGGTTGAGCTTCTGATTTCGGCTCAGGTCATGATCTCTCGGTTTGTGAGTTCGAGCCCTTCATCGGGCTCTCTGTTGTCAGTACAGAGGTTGTTTTGGATACTCTGTCCCCCCCCATCCCCCATCTCTGCCCCTTCCCTGCTCATACTCTCTCCCTCAAAAAAAAAAAAAAAAAGAACACTAAAATAAAATTTTAAAAAAAGAATTATTTGGGGGAAAGGAATTTCTTCACACATGACTTCCAAAGGGTCAGGGGCATGGGGTGGTTGTTTCATTCTCCCCTAGGTGTGGAGAACTGATTTATCACCAGCATCATCCACTCGTGGCCCATTTCTACTCTGTGCTACTGATTTGGGGCATTCAGTTCAAATATAACTGCATCCAATCTCTGGGCTAAGACCAAAGTCGTTTCACACATGAAGTTGACTTAGTCCTCAGGGACTTAATCTTCTTAAGTTTTTCTTTAATTTTGGTTCAGAATTTAGAGTGTCTTGTACAATGGTACAATTTGAATACGTGTCCCTGTTTTAATAAGTAAACACATCACACCTCCCTGTAGCAAAGAAGATAAAATAGAAATTCCTTCACAAGGTGTGTTCTGTCTACTCTGGTTTCTGCTCATTTGTGCAGATTGCGCTTCTGTGCCTCCCTGCCTTGCACCCTGACATGGGCCACAGCAAACTTCCTCCCCATCCTCAATACCCCAGGCCCTCGCCTTTCTGAACGCTATTCCTCCCGTGGCCAGGTTTCTCTTACGATTCTTCTCCATCATTTATTTCAGAAGTTAAGTCGTCTCGACCAGTGAACAGAAAAAGGAAAGCAAGCTGGGATTCTGGAGAGGGGTGCAGAACACGAGCTTAGGGCTACAGATCCAGAAAGACGCTCGAGCTCGGCCGGGTCGGGGAGCACAGCGGTGTGTGGTACCTCTGGCCCTCGGACTGACTTAGCGTGGCCTCTGAGAACCCAGGCCTCCCCGCGTTGCCTGGCTGCCGCCGGGAGCACCGGCCCGTGTGCACCTGCGCCCTGCCGCCCCTTTAGCTCAAGGAGTCATTTCTCCTGGGGAGGAACCTCTTGCTGTCAACAGCGCTGACCCCACTCACAGTAAGGTCCCAGTGCAGTGTGAGCCTCCGATCCTCTTCCTGTTGTTCTCGGGGAAGCGAATCGTGCGCTTTGGCCAAAGTGTTTATCCGCAAGCCCAAAGCGATGGTGTCACCTGTTCTTCCTGCCCTGGCTTCTTTCTTCCCAGCTCTGTCCTCGCTCTTTCTCCTGCTCTGTATTTGTCCAGCTCTTTCTCGTTCACAGCGTGCTTCCACGTTCCCTTTCCTTCTCATACCCTCTGTCTGTCTCCAGCTCCCTCTCCCCTCTCCTCCAGCTTTAGGTGGCGCCTTCCGCCTTGTTGGGAAGAGGGATTGAGAGCTCAGGCCCCAGAGTTAGGAGACCCAGTAGGACGCCTGCTCTGCTCTTCACAGGCAAGTAACCTGGGGAGAGTTATTCTGAGCTATACTTTCTTCACATGTCAGATGGGGCTGATGACATCACAGGGTTGCTTTAAAGATGATGTGAGAGGGGCGCCTGGGTGGCTCAGTCGGTTGGGCGTCCGACTTGGGCTCAGGTCATGATCTCGAGGTCTGTGAGTTCGAGGCCCGCGTCGGGCTCTGTGCTGACAGCTCAGAGCCTGGAGCCTGTTTCGGATTCTGTGTCTCCCTCTCTTTCTGACCCTCCCCCACTCATATTCTTTCTCTCTCTGTCTCAAAAATAAATAAATGTTAAAAAAAATAAAGATGATGTGAGATAACCCTATACAGTGCTTGGGACGATGCCTGGCACATAGTAAGTACTCAAAAAAAAAAGAGAGAGAGATACTTATTATCTATCCCTATTCATTTCCCTTCCCCTCTGGCCCTCCTTATCCTTCTGCCAGACTGAGTCTCTGTAACTGCATTTCAGTCACATTTTTCCTTCCCTAGAGACTGTCCAGGGTGCTAAACGGTACAGCTTTCCCCCACTTCGTAGAACAGGTAAGACAGAAATGTTTGTGTCTTCTAGAAATTCATATTAGAGAAGTGGGCCAGAGACGGCTCTTCCCGCCGCACTGCGAGAGAGTCAGCTTCCTATCTCCCCAGAGAACCGGCCAGTTGAGGGGCACCGCCCACGGGGCTGAAAGCCAACCCACACTTGGAGCAAAGCAACTTCTGGTCCCTGCTCCTACAGCCCGAGAGATATTCGGAAAGACTCATACCACTTCTGAAGCTCTTGAGGATCATTGTCAGGTGGGGGTATTCACGCAGGTTAATTCGGCTGAACAGCATCTGCAGAAATGACAGGTTGAACATCTTCTCCAGGTGGCTGAGGATATTGTACACCAGTCTGGGTACAGGGACCTGATTTCTGTAGGCTTCCATGGATTCCTTAAAAAATGGCATCAAGGATGCTGATGAATAATCATAAATGGAATGGAAGTTTCTTTTACATTTGTGGTTTGCTACAGTGTAAGAGTAGTATTTCATTCTTCTGACAAGGAATTTAACACAAACGTATAGATAGACTCGAAGGCAGAGAAGTCACAGTTGCACATATTTACTTCCAGAACTTCACCTATTTTTGGATGGTTGGTCGTAGGAATAAATAACTTAGCCGTCTTTAAAATAAGTCTGCTTTGTGAACCTTATTTTGGGTATATTTGAGGGCAGAGAGAAATTTGAGGGAAGGGAATGTAGTCAAAGGCTCCTACTATGTAACTATGTCTCTCAGGCTCTGGGCAGAACTCTGTAGCAAAGGACCAATTAGTTGGTCACAAGTGACAATTCTGTTGATCGCTTGTTAGCCTCTGTTTGATCTCTCTGTCTCTCTCTCTGTCTCTCTCTTACTCTCTCTCTTTGACTTGAGATGGCCTGAATGGGTTCTAGCCAACAAGGAAATCATCCAGAGAACTCCTCTTCCTGAGAAGTTGGCCAAAAGGAGAAACATGGCAGGAGAATTGATTGCACAACACTTACTGAGCACCTACTAGGCTTGTCCTTGGGTATATAGCAGTGGATAAGACCAGCGTGGTGCTACCCATAATGAGGGAAGGGACACTGTCAGGTGGAGAAGATGAGCATTCAATAATAAACACAAATTAAAGAAATGCCCCGTTGCTTTTGAGAGAAGTGTTATGAAGGGAAAGCATAGATTTCTATGAGAAATCAATTAGATGAGTGGGTTAAGGAATCCTCTCTGAGGAGTGACATCCGGGCTATGACCCGAAGAAGGGTTGGAGCCAACCAGGCCAAGCTTGGGAGAAGAACACTCAACCACTGCTGCCCTTTCTTGGGCTTAGGGCTCAGGAAATGCATAAAAAACAAAAATCATGAAAAGAATGCCATTTTTGTCCATATAGCCATATCTTCCAATGCCTGCTTTGCTTCAAGTCTGAAAGGACTGCGTACAACAAGCTCTTAAGAATTGGGAGGGTACCCTTAGTGGGTTGAATGGTGCCACCCTCCAGTAAGATGTGTCCACTTGAAACCTGTGAATGTGACCTTATTTGGAAAAGGGGTCTTTGCGGATGTAATTAAGTTAGGATTTGAGAAGAGATCATCCTGGATTAGGGTGGGCTCTAACACACAATAACAAGTGTCCTTAGAAGAGAAGAGAAAAAGAAAAAATGAGGGAAAGAAAAGCTGATGGAGAGATTGATGTAGAGATGGAAACAGAGATTGGAAGTGAAGTTTCTACAAGGATTTCTGGTGCCACCAGAAGGTAGGAGAGTCAGGGAACAGGCTCTCTCTTGGAGCCTCCAGAAGGAACCAACATGGCCAACACCTTGATTTTGTACTTCTGGCTTCCCAAGCTGTGAGAGAATAAATTTCTCGCGTTTTAAGGCACATGGGGCGAAGTTGTTTGTATGACTGCCCTTGTAACCCGATCTTTCCCTGAGAATGAACATTTTGGACTAGACCTTCCAAGCTCTAAGGGTTTGTGGTTTGAGACTTCAGTAACTGTTGGTGGGGGGGCTGGGCTGCCATGGAAAAGCAGTCAGCACGACTCACCCTGTACATCGTCTCAGTGATGAAGGAGTTGTCTCGGAGGCCTTCAAGGAAGGGAAATGGCTTGTGTATGGCATAGGCAATCTCCAGCTTCTGGTATATGAAGTGCTGGCGTAGAGTCTCTTCTAAAGCTCTGGTCATGGTGAACATCCTACGGAAGAGGCACGAGAAGAGAGGAAAGACTCTGGAAACTCGGGGAGCTGCTGTTTGTGCTCAGTGGGCATTTTCAGATCACCATCCTGGTCCCAAAGTCATCCTATAGCAGTCTTCCTCAAAGGCTCATGGGTGTAAGAGGCAATGACAACGTCCAAGGACAATGGAGGCTGAAATTGACCGACAATAGGTTGCTGAAATCTCAAAGGGGTATTGGTAAATATAAGACAGATATTAAAAATAGCTTATAGGAGCAGCTGGGTGGCTCAGTCAGTTAAGTGTCCAACTCTTGATTTTGGCTCAGGTCATGATCTCGCAATTTGTGAGTTTGAGCCCCACATCGAGCTCTGAGCTGACTGGGTGGAGCCTGCTTGGGATTCTCTCTCTCTCTCTCTCTCTCTCTCTCTCTCTCTGCCCCTCCCCTGCTCTCTCTCTCTCTCTCAAAAATAAACGAAAAAAATTTAAAAAATTAAAAACAATAAAAATCACCAATATTTATTGAGTATTTCCTATGTGTTGGACTTTATTATAAAGGTTTCACATGCAGTAACTTATTTGATCTTCACAAAACCCTTGCAAGATGGTTTCTATGATTTCACCCATTGTATCGTGAAGGACATGGAGACATAGAGATGTGTTATGAACTTGCCCTAAATCGCACAACTTGGAAGTGATAGAGGTGAACACATTCCGATGTTCTGCTTCTAGGTTTATGGTCATAAGTACTATGGTCTGTGGCTACACTGAACAGAGTTAAGGTTGTCTGGACCGCACCTTACGACAGACACTAGCAAAGCTCATGTAAGAGGGACCACCCAATGATGAGTGGAAAGATAGAAACCCGATAATATTTGGAAACTTTAGTAAACCACCTACAACCTTCAACACACAAATAGGCCAAACATAAATAGACACGAAGGAGGTATAAGACGTGATTAGTAAAAGGCAACTTAACTGATTTATTATATGTATCAATTACATATCGCAGAACAGACATGTGCCTTTCCCATCCCATGCGACATTGATAAAAATTAGCCATTGATAGGTCATGAGAAAATATCAATAATTATTAGAGGCAGAAAACTTACAGATGAATTCCTGACAACTTGTCAAGGGAATAGAAGTGTAAACAGAAAAACTCAATCACCCAGAGATTTTTTTAAAAAATGAAATAAAGATCCTGTTTTTCCTACTTCCTTTTGTGTATAATAGAAAACTGAACTGTAACTAATGACTGTTTCCAGGATTAATCCCAGTGGTAGACTGAGCAGCCCTGCTCTCTCCTCATTCCCACATCATTTACATTTGACAGAAGGAAAAAAGACAAAACATATTGTAAGAGTAAAGTAATCCACAATAGTGCTGGAAAAGAAAAGATGCCGCAGGGGGTCTATAATCACGAAGAAATACTGGAGATTGGGAACAGGTGGAAGAGAAATCTAGCAACCAGGATGAGGACAGAATCCACGATGTGGGGAAGAAAATTGCAAAGGCAAGCACAGAGCCCCAGAAATCCAGAACGGTCACATGGTAACAAGAGGAAGTGACCCTGAGGTTACGTTTGGGATGATTATACAACAGCATTCAGAACATAAGATCCACCAGCTTCCTTATTCTTCAACTATTATGGTTCTCAAGAGTGAGAGCAAGGCACAGAGAGGTTAAGTAAATAGCCCAAGGTGGCAAAGCAGAGCTTGTCTGAATAAAGCCCCATTAAAGCTAGTGCATGATATAGGGTCTCATATGGGAGTGTTCAGATTTTTATTATGGGAAGGAGTCTTAAAAATGAATAAGCAAAAGACAAACATCCATATGGGGGAAAAAAGCAAAAGGCTTAACTAGGCAATTAAGTCAAATGTGCAATAGATATATGAAAAGCATGGCAATTCTCTAGTAGCTGGAACAGTACAAAAGAAGACGATTTAATAGCATTTGCCTATCAGATTGCCCAACATAAAGACTAATCGCAATAACCACAGATGGTCCTGGTGCAAATGTAAACAGATCCAAATGTTCTGGAGGCGAAGTTAGCAATCAGGGTCAAACGCCCTAGAATATGGATTCCCTTGAGTCCCAGATTCCACCTCTAGGAATGCACTTCAAGGAAACAATCATAAATGCGCTTAAGGAAAATATATACAAATCTCATGAAACACTAGGGAAGAAATGAAGGGTTTCCTCCTCATTTTCTTTTTTCCACCAACCACATCTAGTCACTTGCACTGTGGATAATAAATGAGCTGCCCATTTGGGGCTGAGTGCAGAATCAACAGAGCACAGAGGAGGAGGGTAGAGAGCAAATCTCCCTTTCACCCACAACAACGGGCTAGAATTTAGGGCAAAAGGAGTTGAGCTCTGTTTCTGCTCCCCCCGCCCCCGACTCCCACGTCTGTCCCCCTTTTTCATGGTCTCTGGTTAAACCCCACATACCTCTCTATCTTTGGAAGACAATATTTTACAAGGAGAGAGTCTCACAGTTTAAAATAGCTGAGTTCCACTCTGTAGCTGCTGTCAGGAAATTAGCTATCAGAGCCTGATCACCCCAAATGAAGAATAAAGTAGCCGAGACAAAAACCCACCTGGAGGCTGGGTTTGCCACCTGCTCCTGCCCCTTCCCTGGTCAGGGGCTGGGGCAGGGATGGCTCTTGGAAGGCGGAGAGAACAGCAGGGGGACACCAGTGGGTGAAGCAGGAAGTCTGTGCTTTGCCACATGCAGTGGGGGGCCAGGCTTCCGGAGGAAAGAAAAGTGAAAGTATTCGGAGCTGATCGTGCAGGAAGCTGGAGGCAGTGCCTGCCGCCTCCCTCCATCTCCGTCCGGACACTTGTGAGGTTCCCGGGGCATTTAGGGGAAGCGGTGGGGGGTCCCGTCATGGGGTAGCCTGACGAGGGGTGTCCAGAGGGGAGGAGGCATCAGGGCCCAGCCCCAGGATCCACGGACAGGAGCTGGGGATTCACCATCTGTGTGCTTCCCTACTCACTTCTATTCCCCCAGGCTATTTCCCCCTCCTGTACTTTTGGGAGATGAAAATCTTCCTACACTGAATCGGGGTGCTGGTAACACAACTGAATGAATTTACTAGAAATCATCGAACTTTAAGAGACAAACAAAACCCAGACGGGGAGGGGAGGTGACCCAGAAATGCCTATAATTTGTCAGGATAAAATTATTGCCTAAGAAAGTCGAGACAAAAGGGAACCTGAATATAAACTGAAATCATATAGAGGAAAATCATTCCTCTGGGCAGGAAAATGGCCGGGGGGCAGGCAGGCATTTGGGCGCCAGGGGCATGAGGAAGTCAGGTCTAAGGCAGAGAAAGGGCCGGGAGAAGACTCTAGAACAGCCACTTCAGGGAAGATGGGATACGCCCTCCACACACACCCTTAAAGATGCCTTATGTGCAGGGGCGCCTGGGAGGCTCAGTCCATTAAGTGTCCAACTTTGGCTCGGGTCATGATTTCAGTTTGTGCGTTCAAGCCCCACATCGGGTTCTGTGCGGACAGCTCAGAGCCTGGAGCCTGCTTCAGATTCTGTGTCTCCTTCTCTCTCTTCCTCTCCTCCGCTCGCACTCGGTCTTTCTCTCTCAAAAATAAATATTGAAAAAAAATAAAAATAAAGATGCCTTATGCACATTGGCACATAATGTCTGTGAGAGACCCTATAACATAGAAATCTGTTTAACTTTACTGGAATCAATAATTCTCAAATGGATTCAACCCATGGGGTCTCCTTACCAGGACACCCAAAAGCTCCTCAGAAAAAAGGTGGGAAAAATGGTTCTGGCGTCTAAGAAGCCTCGAAACCTAGGTTCACCTGCTTGCTACAGAGGCACCAGCACAGCATATCCCACACGAGCACATTCTAGGTCAATAGGCTCAGCCCTGGTGCTGGTAGGTCACTCCTGTAAGGATGACAGAGGCTCGGGAGCCACAGGAAGGTAGCAAGCAGCACCTCGAAATGCCAGGACAGGAACAGGGAGAGGAGTTCAGTCCACTGTTCACTTGTTACACTTCATTTACCTGAAACCCTCCACTTACCTGGGAAACCCCTCCATGGACATCCCAGCCTGGAAACAAGGATCTCCTCCTTTAGCCTGCCCAGAGATAGATTAGGCAAAGGCAAAGGAGTGGAAACATAATGCCCGATGATTAGCCTAGAAAAAGATGTAAATAAGATAAAAGATGTTTCTATGTAAGTGACACCTGCTTGGGAAAATGGTAATAATGGGAAAACTTCAGCTACTATATTCAGTGACATATATTCTGAGAATTTACTAAAATCATGTACAATTCTTTTTTAGCTCAATTTTATTGGGGTATAAAATGCATTCATCTCAAGTGTACATTTAAGTGGTTGAGTTTCAACAAATGTAATCAGGGGCGCCTGGGTGGCTCAGTCGGTTAAGCGTCCGACTTCAGCTCAGGTCACGATCTCACGGTCCGTGAGTTCAAGCCCCGCGTCAGGCTCTGGGCTGATGGCTCAGAGCCTGGAGCCTGCTTCCGATTCTGTGTCTCCCTCTCTCTCTGCCCCTCCCCTGTTCATGCTCTGTCTCTCTCTGTCTCAAAAATAAATAAACGTTAAAAAAAAATTAAAAAAAAATGTAATCGTAATTACAATCATGACGTAGGCCATTTCCATCATTCCAGAAAGTTCCTTCGTGCCCTTTGCAGATAGATAGCCTCCTCCCCAACCTCGTCATCAGGCAACCACTGATGCACCTGCTGTTAGTACAGATTCGTTTTGCCTGTATCAAAGTTTTACATAAATGAAAACATGCAGTACGTGAATTTTGACGTGTGACTTCTTTGGGTCATCATAATGCTGTTGACATTCACCTCTGTTGCTGAGGGTCGGTAATTGGTTCCTCTTTAGCAGGTGTGCTGGCCGACTCTTGTTCATCCTGTCCGATCACCATGATGTCACCAACGTAATTGATAAGTGTGATGTTCTATGGGATATCCGGGTGACCCAGATGTCTTTGGACTATCTTATGACAAGGGGCAGGTGAGTTAATATAACCCCCAAGACAAAACTGTACACGAATGTTCTTATCTGTCATGCAGGAGCTAAAACTCTTTCCGATCCTCCTTTTCTAACCAGGATGGAAAGAAAACATTGACCAGATCAACGCCCCCACACTATGTACTTGAGGTCCATGGAATGACCTGGGCTGGGGATCTTACTGCCCAGACTGCTTATTTTCTTATCCCAGTCTTCGGCCTTCTTATAAATTCTGGGAGTTACCTGATACACTTCTAAGAAATTGACTTTCTGTCCGAGTTAGCCATTATCAGTTTTGATTACTCATACCCCAAAACTCCAGCTGCTTGTAAGTTGGTATCAGAGAATGAGTTGCCAGTGAAGAAACTTCACAGAAATAGGATCAATCTGAGATTGGTTGTGTGACCTACCTGGACATAAAAGTAGTGGACAGCCTATTGGCGTTCAAAGATGGGGGTTTGGTAGACTTTGGCAAGCAGGGGCAAGGGAGCAGAGGAACTTCTAGCGCTGGATTGTGCTCAGGACTCTACGAGTCACTCCCTGATTCCAAGTGTGAGATCTTAGCACACTTAGCAAAATGGCGAGGAGTTTGTCCAGTAAAAAGAAAGCATTGACTTCGCTTCAGAGATTACCACCTACTTGGCCTAAATCTGGGTGGGAAAACAGAGAAAGGAGGGAGGCCAGAATCTTCTCATCCCACGGGTCGTATGGAAGGAAAAGAAAACAACTCTATCCCTGTGTTAGGAACCAGGGATTGTCTGATCGGCATACATGGTCTCAGTCCAGGATACGTTATCCCAGAGAGATTGATTCTCTCGCGAGGAGAGAGAAAAAACAAGACAGTGGGAAATGCAAGCTAAAACTGCAGCCTGTTGTCATCTGGGCTGATGCATGATATTGCAGACTAGGGCTTTCTTGTGAACTTAACGGAAGTACCCCTGAGGAATGCCAAAGACCTTGTGCTTATAAGCAAAGGAAGCTGGCACATTTATGTCATCGCCCAGCTGAGTGGTGGCCTGGGCCTGCCTGCTGCTTAAGGGCAGGGAGAGGAGAGGGAGGAGACACCAGAGCGGGCTCTTGTAGTCTGTGTCCAGCCTTGTCTGGGCCACTGTGCCCCCTGGGAGGCCAAGAGCAGAGGACAGCCATGCCCAACGGCCACTTTGCCCCACAAAGCGAGAGAGGGAGAGAGGGAGGACGGGCAGGGACTGGTGGCAGGCAGTCCCGTGCGTGTGCAGCACCTGGTAGGCACGCACACCCCACCCGCTGGAAAAGATGTCCTCGGCGGTATCCTGGAATCTGGAATCTGTCCCAGCCAGATTCACGTTCACTTCTTTGGAGGAAAGAAAGAACAGAAGTGGGCAGAAAGGTAGAAATCTCTGGCCCTCTATACTTTGCAAACATGTCTGTGCAAATTTCTAGCACATCTAGAGTGAGTCAGAAGAAGCAGGATTCAGTGAAACATACTTTGGAAACATCCTGCTTTGCCTCTGTTCCCCAGGCCTCTCCTGCTTTGGCCACACTGCTCTGACTAAGGTCCTGGAAACTGCACACGCCCCGGCTCCCATTTATCTGTCCTACCTGCATTTCTAGTGCTCTGGTTTTGTTTATTCTATTTGTGCTTTGCTCCCATTTCTTTTTCTTCCAACTTTATGCTGCTATAGTGTGTTTTTGTAAGTTGCTTCAAATCCTTTACAGAATGAGGGCTGCTATTGGGGAAAAAATTACATACAGACATAATGTACAAACGCACTTGGTAGCGGGGCGCCTGGGGGGCTCAGTCTGTTAAGCATCTGACTTCGGCTCAGGTCATGATCTCACGGTTTGTGAGTTCGAGCCCCGCGTCGGGCTGTGTGCTGACAGCTCAGAGCCTGGAGCCTGCTTCGGATTCTGTGTCTCCCTCTCTCTCTGCCCCACCCCTGCTCTCTCTCTCTCTCTCTCACACACACACACACACTCTCTCTCTCTCTCAAAAATAAATAAACATTAAACAAAACCCCACAAATCACATTGTCCTTTGAGGTCTAGGTAATGTCAGTTCCAAACCCTTTCCCCATCCCACGGGAAGCCTGTCTCTGTCCTTGAGATTTCAATGACTAGCTGAAGCTCAGTTTTTTCTAATCACCGAGGCTGCATTTTTATATATATATATATGAAATTTATTGTCAAATTGGTTTCCATACAACACCCAGCGCTCATCCCAAAAGGTGCCCTCCTCAATACCCATCACCCACCCTGCCCTCCCTCCCACCCCCCGTCAACCCTCAGTTTGTTCTCAGTTTTTAAGAGTCTCTTATGCTTTGACTCTCTCCCTCTCTAACCTCTTTTTTTTTTCCTTCCCCTCCCCCATGGTCTTCTGTTAAGTTTCTCAGGATCCACATAAGAGTGAACGCATATGGTATCTGTCTTTCTCTGTATGGCTTATTTCACTTAGCATCACACTCTCCAGTTCCATCCACGTTGCTACAAAGGGCCATATTTCATTCTTTCTCATTGCCACGTAGTACTCCATTGTGTATATGAACCACAATTTCTTTATCCATTCATCCGTTGATGGACATTTAGGCTCTTTCCATAATTTGGCTATTGTTGAGAGTGCTGCTGTAAACATTGGGGTACGAGTGCCCCTATGCATCAGCACTCCTGTATCCCTTGGGTAAATTCCTAGCAGTGCTACTGCTGGGTCATAGGGTAGGTCTATTTTTAATTTTTTGAGGAACCTCCACACTGTTTTCCAGAGCGGCTGCACCAGTTTGCATTCCCACCAAGAGTGCAAGAGGGTTCCCGTTTCTCCACATCCTCTCCAGCATCTATAGTCTCCTGATTTGTTCGTTTTAGCCACCCTGACTGGCGTGAGGTGATATCTCAGTATGGTTTTGATTTTGATTTGTATTTCCCTGATGAGGAGCGACATTGAGCATCTTTTCATGTGCCTGTTGGCCACCTGGATGTTTTCTTTAGAGAAGTGTCTATTCATGTCTTCTGCTCATTTCTTCACTGGATTATTTGCTTTTCGGGTGTGGAGTTTGGTGAGCTCTTTATAGATTTTGGATACTAGCCCTTTGTCTGATATGTCATTTGCAAATATCTTTTCCCATTCCATTGGTTGCCTTTTAGTTTTGTTGATTGTTTCCTTTGCTGTGCAGAAGCTTTTTATCTTCATGAGGTTCCAATAGTTTGTTTTTGCTTTTAATTCCCTTGACCGAGGCTGCATCTGTAAAGGGTCCATTTATTCAAGAAACTTGAATAAATTCACACACCAGGCTTCTCTGTCCAAACCTGGCGCTTCCCTCTGGTTGCAGGAGTGCGGAGTTTTCTCTGGCTTCTGACTGCTTTCCAGAAATTTGAGGAACATCTTCCCTGCCTTATAATGAAGAGCATTTTGCCTCTCTCCAGCCCCGTGTCCAGTCCAGGCTGAGTACTGTGCCCGGCCAGTCCACCGGCCTGAGAGATGATCTGGAATGTCCAGCTTTCCTTCCTTCTCACGACCACCTTAAGGGCAGAGAGGCAGGTACAAACATGCACCTTAGCAGAGAGGCAGGTGCAACATGGCGTTCACTTCCTGCCTACACATGCTTTGCCCCCTTACTCCAAAACAACCTGGATCCATTTGAATGAAATAGACCTTTCTACTCTCTTGCCTTTGGATGAACAGTGGCCCATCTGCCATGGACCCCGAGCTGGCCCTGTTTCTCCTCCCTGGGGCTGAGAACTGCCACAGAGACTGGGTGGAGGGGCATCCAGCATTGGTGCAGCCATGTCACCCTGTTCAGCAATTTAGCCTTTACTCTTTGGGTGCCACACATAAGAGATCAATCATTTGGATTGATCGGAGCTCCTCAGAGCTCCGGGAAGGCACAAAGGCAGTCGATGTCTGCTCAAGGTTGATCCCAGGCCAGTGCCATGGCCCCGTGGGGCTGGCAGTAGAAGATGGAAGGTGGAAGCCACCAGTCAATTGCGGGTTAGCCCTTACCTCCTGTCCTGGTTCCCCATCTCCAGGAAGGTCGACATCTACCCATGTTACTTCTGTCTTTCCAGCCTCATTCCACGGGTATATGACAGAATGAGATGGCACATAAAGAAATAATGAGGAAATCAGATTTCTTAAATCGTAGAGGATTGGCTCCCCGGGGGAAACTTGAGGCTGACTCATATCACCTTCTACAAACACTTTCGTTTCCCCCATGCCTCCTCTATCCCTCCCCCACACCGCAAAAGACAGCTCCGCCCAGAACAGTTCCTTTTAGAAAAATTAACATTGAAATTGAATAAGTGCTGTCCAACTTGTGATTTCTGGGTAGCTGGGGGCCAGTTTGTCCCAGAGTGCATCTGTGCGTGGCATCTGAACACGGATGAGTTAGGGGAAGTGAAAGCAGACCCAACATTGACCAATGCAACCGAGTGGGGAGTGAGGCGTTGTTCTGTCTGTGCTGGGATGTTATGCAGTTGACTAGGAGGGAATTTGTCTTTTAAAATACAAGGCAAATACATCAATGCATTCTTAAAGCAAGGTAAAAGTGTGTGGAAACCCCTCTACCCCAGACTCTGGAGGTGGGCAGGGCCCCAAGAAGGCAACAGCATTGCTATCAGCAGCTGCAGAACTGACAGGTAGGTCCTCAGCACTCAGTACCAGCACCCAGCCCACAGCCTCTCCTCCACCGGTTCCCGAGAGACGGGAGATGAACAAGCTTGAAACCAGCCAGCGCTCGGCCTCCGGGTAGGAAAGAGAAGTGACGCTCTCCTCAGAGAATGAGTTGGTAGGCGCTGCCTCTTTTTCTGATTTCTGGAAGATGTTGTACGGAACGGGTGTCATTTTTTCTTTAAACATTTTGTAGGATTCATTAGTGATACCCTCTGGGCCCAATGCTTTCTTCTTTGGAGGTCTCTTAATTATTGATTCAATTCTTTTAATAGATACAGGCCTATTCGGATGACTGTCTCTCCTTGTGTGAACTTTGGTGTTTTGTGTCCCGTAAGAAATTTGTCTGTTTCACCTTCTATCAAATTCTTCGCCCTAGAGTTTTCCCTAGTGTTGTTTGTCTGCTATCTTTGTCGTGTCCGTGGGACTAATAGTGATGAACCCCTCTTTCATGTCTGATACTACTAATTTCTGTCTTCTCTCTTTCCTTTGCTAGCCTTGTTAGAGGTTTGTCGATTTTATTGATTTTTCTAAAAAAATCAGCTTTTGACTTCATTGATTTTCTTAGATGTTTTCTTGTTTTCAGTTTCACTGATTTCTACTCTAATTTTTGTTGTTTATTTATTGATTTATTTTGCTTGCATTAGGTTTCAATTTCTCTATTTTTCTGTAGTTTCCACAGGTGGGAGGTTAGATTATTCATTTAGATCTTTCTTGTCTAATGTGTCAATTCAGTGCTATACGTTTCCGCCTAAGCACTGCTTTTGCTACGTCCCACAAATTTTAATAAGCTGTGTTTTCATTTCCATCTAGCTCAAAATATTTTACAATTTCTCCTGAGATTTCTTCTTTAGCCCTAGAAGTGTGTTCTTCGATTCCAAGTATTTGGAGGATTTCCCAGCTATCTGTTATTTCTACTTTTACTTCATTGTGGTCTGAGAACATATTTTTAAATGATTTCTATCCTTTTAAATGTGTTAGGGTGTGTTTTACAGCCCAGAATATGGCATGTTTCGGTCAATATTCCATGTGAGCTTGAGGGCAATGTGCATTTTGTTGTTGTTGAATGGAATATTCCATAAATGTCAGTGAGACCAGATTGCTTAATGATACTGTTCAGGTTGACTATATTCTTACTGAGTTTCTGCCTGCTTGATCTGTCAGTTACTAAAATAGGGGTATTGGCGACTCCAATGATAGGAGTCGATTTGTCTGTTTCTCCTTGTAGGTCGATCAGTTTTTGTGTCCTGTACTTTGATGCCACTTTGTTACTTGCGCATTGAGAATTGCTGTGTCTTCCTAGAGAAATTGACCCCTTCACCATATAATGTTCCTATTCACCCGACAATTTTCCTTGTTCTCAAGTCTGCTTTGTCTGAAATTAATGTAGCGACTACAACTTTCCTTTGATAATGCTGTTGACAACATATCTTTCTCCACCCCTTTACTTTGAATCTGTCTTGTGTTTTTCTGCTTAAGGTGGCTTTCTCATAGACAGCATACAATTGTGTTTTTTTTCTTTTCGGTTTTTATCGCTCTATCGATTTCTGTCTTTTAATTGTTGCATCGAGGCCATTCACATTTAGAGTATTCATGTAGTTAGATTAATATCTACCAAATTGCAACTGTTGCTACTCATTGTGCTTGTCTTCGTTTCTACTTTTTCTTCCCTTTTTTTTCTTCCTTTTACGGTTTCAACTGAACACTTTATTACCCCATTTGCTCTTTTTCTCCTAGCATATGAATCATGCTTCTTTTAAAACGTTTGTAGTGGTTTCCCTAGAGGTTGTAATATATATTTTCTGCTATTCATACTGCTATTTATTTATTTACTTACTTATTTAGACTTTGCTTGGTACCATTTATTTTTTTCATATCCATTTCTTCAAGTTATACTCTATGGCTTTGTGAGTGACACATGCATCCTATAATGGAATGTCACACACTCCTCCCTCCTGTCCTTATTAACATTGCTGTCAGTCATTTCACTTATCCATACGTTCTAATCACATGTTGCTATTATTACTTTGAACAAACAGCTACCTCTTAAATGAATTTAGAATAGGAAATTATTGAGAACCCCAAAAAGCTAATCTTTGTTCTTGTAAATTACATCAATAGATATTTACCATATTAGGAGTGGAAACTTTGAACACTTAAATATTTATTTGTTCGTGAAAAAAATAATAATGAACTCATTACCTGCTAACATAAATGAAATATTTTATGAGAAGTAACTGTGTTTTCTAAAATAAAGTAAATTAGTAAGAAGAGTAGCAAGGCTTTATATTTTTGCAAATCTCTTTAATAACTGGCTCAGTAGAAGATGGCGGGATTCTGTCTGCTTCTGCTTTCAACCCAATGTGATCTCACAAAATGTGTATCCTCTGGGAGATTCTACTGTACATGTGTGACAGAATGAGAGAGAAAAAGGGTAAATAACATTTTAGTACTATTATGAAAACAGTTTTCACCTTGGTCATACGTGAAAGGGTCTTACACAATCCCAGGGGTCCCTGGACCATACTTTCAAAATCACTATTTTAAAATAATTTTTAAGGGGCACCTGGGTGGCTTAGTCAGTTAAGCGTCCGTCTCTCGATTTCGACTCAGGTCACGATCTCACGGTTCATGAGATCAAGCTCCATGTTGGGCTCCGTGCTGACAGCACGGAGCCTGCTTGGGAGTCTCTCTCTTTCCCTCTCTCAGCCCCTCCCCTGTGCACGCTCTCTCTCTCTCAAAATATATATATGTATAAACTTAAAGTAATTTTTGAGATGTGCTTTTGTTTTCAAGTAAACTTTACGGTTTTTAGACATCAGTAATTTAAGTGGTTTGAGTGTTGCCTTCTATTTCTTTTATAACAAAACTTTGCTGGTGTTGATATCTTGGTTCTCTCTCTCTCTTTTTTTTAAATGTTTTATTTATTTATTATTTAAAAAAAATTTTTTTTTAACGTTTATTTATTCTTGAGACAGAGAGAGACAGAGCATGAACGGGGGAGGGGCAGAGAGAGAGGGAGACACAGAATTGGAAGCAGGCTCCAGGCTCTGAGTTGTCAGCCCAGAGCCCGACGCAGGGCTTGAACTCACAGACCGCGAGATCGTGACCTGAGCTGAAGTCAGACGCTTAACCGACTGAGCCACCCAGGCGCCCCAAATGTTTTATTTATTTTTGAGACAGAGAGAGACAGAGCGTGAGCAGGGGAGGGGCAGAGAGAGAGAGGGAGACCCAGAATCCGAAGCAGGCTCCAGTTTCCGAGCTGCCCGCACAGAGCCCGACGCGGGGCTCAAACTCAAAGCCCGCGAGGTCATGACCCGAGCCGAAGTCGGACGCTTAACCGACTGAGCCACCCAGGCGCCCCTCTTGGTTCTCTTACTTAGCACATCATCGAATAATTTGTCCTAGAAAGACTGCATCGGTAAGGACAGACTAGATTATTCTACCGGAACACGCAATTCTGAGATCTGAGCGGGTCACTCGCCTCTGCTTCAGAGAACCCTCGCTTGGGACAGTGTGGGCTGCTGAGTGGCTGTCAGTGACAGCCACGGTGACCGAACGTTGGGTGACCACCAGAGATGGTGCAGGAGTACGATATTTTCTGAGCCCTTACGCGGCTATTCGTTTTTTATTTGAAGTGGAGTTGACACACAGTGTTACATTAGCTTCAAGCGTGCATCGTGCTGTGGTTCACCACAGGGCACCTTGGCGAGTATCTTGTCTCCACACACGAAGAGTGTATATTTTTAGTCATTTCCTTTTACCTCTGAATCTATAGATTTGCATAACTGACATTTAAAATTTCAAATTTAGGTGTTCCCCACCCCTCCCCTTCAGGGTTTTTACCAGCTATGTTCTGGGGAAATTCTCTCCTCGTTTTACATCCATTTTAGCTAGCCTTTTTTTTTTTTTTCCCTTTTATTTTAGCTCTCATTTTAAGTTTCCAGGCCTGCCGTCTCATTTTCTGATCTTTTCTTCATGGCATCCTGGGCGCAATATCTTCTCCCATTCGAACGACACTACTTGTTTTTTGGAAACTCTCTCCTGCTCCTGGCACTATTTCTATTTACCCGGGGGTAATTTTTGTTCTTTGCTCACCTTGGTTCTATTCCTTCCTGAGGTAGGTTTGCACCAGTGTGTGTGGCCTATTGTTTGTTCCTACCTGAGGACCAGGCACTGAAGAGCTAGCTTGGAAATGTGTTTAAGGAGACAGGCTTGAAAAGCTGTGGGCTCGGCTGTGGGAATCCCAGATGCCTGAGGGTGAAGGCCTCTTTCTCTGGGGGCATCTACATTTTTAAGAAGGCACCTCTAGGGGCGCCTGGGTGGCTCAGTCGGTTGAGCATCCGACTTCGGCTCAGGTCATGATCTCATGGTTCATGAGTTGGAGCCCTACGTCGGGCTCTGGGCTGACGGCTCAGAGCCTGGAGCCTGCTTCGGATTCTGTGTCTCCCTCTCTCTCTGCCCCGTCCCCGCTCATGCTCTGTCTCTCTCTCCCTCAAGAATAAATAAAACATTAAAAAAATTTTTTTTTTTTTTTAAAAAGAAGGAGCCTCTAGTGTCTTGCCTGGCTGTGGGTCAGAAAGGAGCTGGGGGCAGATCCTTTAGTGTTTTGCCTTTCAAGCAATCCTGCTGGTTCCTGCTGGCATCTCCGTTCCAGGCCCACTGTTCTCAGGGCTGCAGGACACCCTCTGGGATTGTCTTCCGAAAGCAACAGCAGTGAGGCTCACACCTCTTTTTCTCTTTCGGACTTTGGCTTCATTTTCTCATCTAATTCTCTTCCCTTGTACTTCTTCCGTTACTGTCATTTTAGGGAACCCTCCAGTCTAAGGGGAGCGCAACGCTTGTCCTCCGGCAACTATCTTTAACCAGAAGTTGTTGTTTTGTTTTTGTTTTTGTTTTGGAGAGAGAGAGGACGGAGAGAACCAGGGAAGGCCAGAGGGAGAGGGAGAGAGATGCTCAGTTCGCAAGATCTTGAGATCATGACCTGAGCCACAATCAGGAGTCTGCAGCTAAACTGCTTAACTGACTGAGCCCCCAGGGGCCCCTGTCTTTTTCTTTTTTAAAGGAATTCAGTGAAAGAATGGGTTTCATTCTATTCCAATGCATCCTTATAATGGGAGGTCCCAATGACCCTCTTATAATGGGAATAAACGTCTCCCAAGTGTTTACACCTTTTAGAATTACCGAGAAGACTCCCAAGACATCATCGGCATCATCGGCAAAGGGAACCATTTTTCAAGTAAGAATCAGAATTACAAAGCTTTTTCAGTTTCAACATTATGGGTCACCTGGGTGGCTCGGAGGGTGAAGCCTCCCATTCGGCTCCAGTCATGATCTCACGGGGTTTCGTGGGTTCGAACCCCACGTGGGCCTCTGCATTCCCTGGCAGTGCTGAGCCTGCTTGGAATTCTGTCTCCCTGTCTCTCTCTCTCTCTCTCTCTCTGCCCCTCCCCCTCTCGATCTGTCTCTGTCTCTCTCAAAAATAAATAAGTAAACTTAAAGAAAAACATTAAAAAAAAATTGGTTTTCCCAGGCACGGCCATAATGTTTGAAATGCAGGGGCCTTACAGGTCTCCGTGTACGGATAACACGTACGCAGGCAAGTTTAGCTACAGAACGATGAGTCCTTGTTTTGAATATACACACAAGTCTCTATAGTCAACAGGAGAAAAACACATATTCCTGTGACTGTTGTTAATTGAAACTGGACCATAGGGGTGGGTGTCTTTGAGCTAATTTTATTATGTGAAATGTCACTCATTCCTGCCCCTGTGGGATGGAGAACTCTACCTCTTTTCCACCTTCCTTGAGATTTCTTCCGGTTGGTGGTAGCTAAGAAGACTTGCTGTTCCACTGCTCTCTCCACACTCAGCACCACACCTCTTGTTCAAGCTTCCCCAAATCCTGTAAATAGACACTATTATTACTTCCGTTCTGGCAACGGAATCTCAGAAAGTTGGCCGAGGTTAGAGAAAGTGGCAAACCAGGATTTGTTAGCAAGCAACCTGCATCCAGGGCCTGCACCTGACTTTGTGAAGGTTCGTTATGAAATGGGCGAATTGAACGCGCTTTTTCAAAACTAGACCTTCCCTTCCCTGTTTATAGTACCACACGGTGGGGTCAGTGAACAATCTGGAATCACCAAGAATGACCTTGCTCCGTCTGATGGAGGCAAACAGACAGCAGAACACGTTAGGCAGGAGACTGTGAGGAGGAGTTTTCAGAGGTGATAACCAAGCTGTTCTTGAAAAAGAGTAGGCTTTTGCTAGGCAGAGACTATTCAATTAGTGTTTTGCTTACATAACATTATGTAGCAGAATAGCGTGATTTGCGCGGTTTCATCTAAGTCTGTGATTTCAGTTATATAATATATGGTGGAATCTCCAGAAACACACCAGACAGAATAGGATAAAGGGAAAGAACCCTGGGGCAGAGGTCAAGAGACCTTTTCTGCTTTGGTGCCAGATCGTATGCACTACACGCATTCTTCTAACTGCAGAAAATACTTCCTAACATAGACAAAACAAAATTAAGTTGGCTTTACACCCGTATTGGCTGACATTTTGAAGTATGACAATACTTGGGGTCTACAAAGGTATAGAGGAAAAACTCTTGTGAAATCCTGGCAGGACTATAAACTGACAAATCATTTTGAAAGAGAAGTTAGCAACCTAGAAGTTGGAAGGTATCGTACCCCAGTACTGGGCAATTCTCTTCTAGGTACAAATGCTAAAAAATTCTTGTTACATGCACATAAGGAGCTATAAACAAGGGTGTTTACCAAAATACTACTCATAATAGCAAAAAAATTGGAATAGACCTACACATTTACCAGTAAAGGATTGTTAGGCAAATATTGTCTCTATTTATGTAAAATATTACTGCACAGCAATTAAAATGCCCTGGTTTGACTTAAAAATATCAATGTGGACACATTTAAATAAATAACACATGGAAAAAAGGCAAATACAGGCATACCTTGTTTAGAAAAAAACTTGCTCTTCGGTGGTAGGTTCTGTGATATTCTCTTCGTTGGCTTTTTATTTTTTTTGTCTGTAAACTTTTTAAAACAAACAATCTGTATTGGTCAGGGTTCTCCAGAGAAACAGAAAAGACAAAATGTGTGTGTGTGTGTGTGTGTGTGTGTGTGTGTAACAGAGATTTATTGTAAGGAAAGAGCTCACGTGAATATAGACGCTGGCAATTCCAAATCTGCCCTGTGGGCCGGCAGACTGGAGCCCCAGCAGAGTCGATGGTGCAGTTCCCATCTGAAAGCAGTCTATTTGTGAATTCCTTCCTACAGGGAGAGGTCAGTCTTTTTGCTCTAGGTGGGCCTTCAACTGATTGTATGAGGCCCACCCACATTATGGAGGGCCTGCTTGCTCAGAGCCGTCCAGTTGAAATGATCATCTCATCCCCCAACACCCTTCAAGTGAGAAGGAAAGCCTGTAAGAACAGATAAAGAAGGCCAGCCAAATGTCCCAGGCTGGATACCCCGTTTGCATGCTCTTTGCTTCTGTAATCTTGCTTGCCTCTTCCATCAGCCAACTGTCCCCATCGTGTCCCCCCTTTTTCCCTTGAGTCCCTGCAATCCCACCTACCTGTGCAGCTGATAGAAAGTTTCCAAGTACCTGGAATCTAGCCCAGCATAAAAGAAGGCCAGCACCGGGGCTCGGGGGCTCAGCCTTTGGAGGTGACTCTGCCGGGCCAGCGCCAGTGCAAAATAAACGGTCTTTTCTGATTCCCCGAGCGCGTGTTTCTTGTCTCTTCCTGTGTGCCAAGTATTGCTGTAACACTTTTGGTGCGTTGGCCAGGAAGACGACAGCCACGCTGACCCCTTGAGCCACCGTTGTCTGTGAGCAGCGGAGAGGCCACTCATTGCGGGCCCCCGCCACGGAAAGGAAGGCGCACCGACATTGATTTCACCGGACCCAGCAGTACCGGCCACTACTGCACTCGGACGGACTCCAGGGGGAACAGAAAAGACCTGTCCTAGGACATTGAAACAGTAAGTGTCCCCGGGGACTTCAGACGAATCCAGGCCCACCCCTGAGGCAGAAGGGGAGCTTAATCACCTCCCGGGCAACGTAGTCACTGAATAGAACAGGGAAGTCCTGGGTGGAAGTCTGTGATCTGTCTGAATGTGTGTGAGTGCCCGTGCTCCGTGAGCCTGAGTGGGTCCTACTCTGCGGTTCTGTGATGATCTCATACGGCTCAAGGCAGAATCAGGTCTGCAGAGGCCTGATCTGAGTCAGGGGTTTATACCCCTGCCAATGCTAAGAGGCATTTAATCCCCATGAGGGGCGTGGCCAGGCAGAAGAACCGACCTCTTCCCTGTTTGTCCTGCGACACTGTTCATTGGGAGGGACCCATCTAGGATACCAGGATGGGGAAAGGTCCTCAAAATCAACGGTTTTGGAGTGCATGATTAAGAATTTTAAAAAGGGAGGGACCCTGGGGTGGGGGGGCTCAGTCGGTTAAGCATCTGACTTCAGCTCAGGTCATGATCTCATGGCTTGTGAGTTCGAGCCCCGCATCGGGCTCTGTGCTTACAGTTCAGAGCCTAGAGGCTGCTTCAGATTCTGTGTCTCTCTCTCACTGTCTGCCCCTCCCTGCTCATGCTCTGTCTCTCAAAAATAAATAAACATTAAAAATTCTTTTAAAAAAAGAATTTTAAAAAGAGATTTTCAGGTGACTATGGGTCAAACTGACCCATGGGAAATTATGCACCCTCTGCGAATTAAAATGGTCTATGTTCTGTGTAGGCTGGTCCCCTGAGGGCACCCTAGAGGTTCCCACGGTCCGAGCTGTTTATAAGGTAATTACTGGGGACCCCAGCCATCCAGATCAATTCCCATACATCGACCAATGGCTGGAAATAGCCCAAGTCAAGCTTCTTTGGGTCTAGTTCTGCATTAATAGTAAGTGACAATGTAAGGTTTTAGTGGCGCAGGCCGAAAGAAGACCTCACAGCAAAAAAACCCCACCGCCCCATCCTCCAAGAAAATTCAGAAGTCCTTCCTTTCAACCACCATATGCCTCCAGGACCCCATCAATTGAGGGAGGGGAACCTCAAGTGCCTGAAAGTTCACCCCTGTCGGTTTCGCCTCTGCCAGTGGCCAATCTGTCCCAACAGGGACATCTCAACCGGTAGGCAGATACTTTAGGTCCTCGATTCAAGGTCCAAGGCCCCCAACAGCAAGCAGATGCCATAGCAGGTGACTAGGGGGTCTCCAGAAAATAGGCTTCGACGGGACCCTACAAGAGGGGACATCAGTTTTCTACTACCAACCGTTCTCCACTGACCTCCTCAATTGGAAACACCACAGGCTGTCCTGCTCTGGAAAGCTGTAGGTGATGAGAGATCTAGAATCCAGATTCCAGATTCACCGCCCTGCCTGGGTTGACTGTAAGCAGCTTCTGCTCACTCTTTTCAACATGGAAGAGCACCGATGAAGCGTCACCGAAGGGGGAAAAAAAAAAAATGGCTCCAGACTCAGTCACCAGATGGACAACTAGAAGTTGAAGCTTGGGCACCGGAGGCTATGCCCAAAGAGTATCCCTGCTGGGACCCAAACACAGAAGCCGGAAGGGCCAGATTAGAAAGATACCGACTCTCCTCCCTCCAAGGAGTAAAAGCAGGGGCCAAAAAGCCCACCAACATGGCAAAGGTATCTGAGGTCCTACAAAAGCCAGAAGAGAGCCAGCTTACTTCTAGGAAAGATTATGTGACGCCTTCAGAGTTTATACTTCGTTCGACCCAGAAGCCCCCGAAAACCAGTGCATGGTCAATGCTGCCTTCGTGGGACAGGCCCAAAGTGACATTAGACAGAAGCTCCAAAAATTGGAAGGATTTGCTGGAAAAGAATGCCACTGAACTGATGGAAATCACCAACAAGGTTTTTGTAAATTGGGATTGAGCTGCCAGAAAGGAGGCAGACTGAAGAATGAAACAAAAGGCAGTTCTCCTGGCTGCAGCCTTGGGAAGACCACCACATCTGGAATGGACCCCACAGAAACCACGAGGGATTCAAGAACAAAAAAGAAGGGTGCCACTGGGATGGGATCAATGTGCCTGCTACAAAGAATTTGGACACTGGAAAAATGAATGCCCCAGTTGCCAAAAGGGAAAACCAAAAACTTCCACTCCACTCAGCTGCTACCAACCAGAACGACCCAAGGCTGACCTGATCAGACAGGCAGGAATGGACTCTGATTAGGAGAGACCAGGCTCTATCCAACTAGGCCCCCATGAACCCATGGTGAACATGAAGGTAGGGGGCCAGAAAAGAGACTTCATGGTTGACACTGGGGTTGAACACTCTGTGATGACACACAAGGTGGCACCTCTGTCGGCTTGAGAAGTCACCATTGTAGGAGCCACTGGGATGCAAACCCGAAGGCCATTTTGTGGTCCTGACAATGCTGGCTGAAGGGTCACCAAGTAGTTCATGAATTCTTGTATTTACCCAACTGCCTGGTCTCACTGTTAGGTAGAGACCTCCTAGCCAAGCTGGGAGCAGAAATACTTTCACTTCAGATGAAAAGACACAACTGTGCCTAAATGAAAAGGCCCAACCCACGATTTTATCCTTGACGATATCATAGGAAGAAGAGTGGAGGTTACATATTTCTCCTCCCGATGAGCCAACTGTGGCCCCCGAGGTAGAAGCTGAATTCCCTTCAGTTTGGGCAGAAGAGAACCTCCCTGGTCTGGCAAAAAACCACCCCCAATATTAATTGACCTAAAGCCTGGGACCCAACCTGTCAAAATATGCCAATATATGGCCCCATGGGAGGCACACCTGGGGACCCAGACACACTTAAACAGGCTACTCAAATGGAGATTTCTAAAAGGGTGCCAGTCCCCACGGAATACTCCCCTGATGCCTGTGAAAAAGCATGGGACAAATGATTACCACCCTGTACAGGACCCAAGAGCCATTAATGAAGCAGTCATAATGCTACATTCAGTGTTTCCTAACCCATACACTCTACTAGGACTCATACCCTCTGAAGAAGGATAGTTCACAGGTCGAGATTTAAAGGACACCTTCTTCTGTCTCCAGCTAGAACCTAATAGGCAACCCCTATTTGTCTTTGAGGGGAAAACCCCGCCACAGGAACAAAGGAACAATTCTCTTGGACTAGACTGCCTCGAGGATTCAAAAATCCACCAACCTTTCTCAGTGGGGCCTGGCATCTGACTTAGCCAGGTTTCCAGGACAGGACCTAGTATGTGTCCTCCTCCAATATGTGGATGATTTCTTGCTAGCCAGTCCCACGCAGACCCAATGCTGGGAGGGAACCAGGGCCCTACTCAAGCCACTACCAGAGGTGGGATGCTGGATGTCAATGAAAAAGACACAGATTTGCCAACAGGAAGTTAAATATTTGGCATTACCCAAGGCAAATGGATGCTGGGAGCCAAAAGGAAACAGGCAGTCTGTGCCATTCCAGTTCCCACTACCTGCTGGCAGGTCTGAGAGTTTCTGGGAGCAGCAGGATTCTGTCGGATATGGATGCCAGGGTTCTCAGAGTTGGCCAGACCTCTATACGAGACACTAAAGGGGGAAGAAAGGGGATCCCTTTTCTGGGGCCCTAATCAAGAAAAGGTGTTCACAGACATAAAAATGAAATTCACAGAGGCACCAGCCTTGGGACTCCCAGATGTATCACGAGATTTCAACCTGTTCATGCATGAAAACGATGTGGGTGGCCCTGGGGGTTCTAACCCAGGAATTGGAACCTGGCAGAGACCAGTGGCATACCTTTCAAAACAGATTGACTCAGTTGCAGCGGGATGGCCACCCTGTTTGAGGGCACTGGCAGCCACCACACTTTCAACCAAGGAAGCAGACAAACTCACATTGGGGCAAAACCTAAACATTGAGGTTCCCCATTCAGTTATTGCCCTGATGGATGCCAGGGGGAAACACTGGTTAACTCATGCTTGGATGACACAATATCAGGGACTACTATGTGAAAACCCATGAGTAATATTGGAAGCCATAAAAACCCTAAATCTTGCCACTTCCTGGCCTGCAGCAGCAGGGCTCCCCAGAGCATGATTGCCTAGAGGTACTTGATGAGGACCATTCTAGTCAACCCGACCTATCAGGCCCTTACGAAATTCTGACCTCATCATATACACAGACAGCAGCAGCTTCATGAGCGAAGGCAAAAGATATGCTGGCTATGCAGTAGTCTCTGATTTTGGGGTCACAGAAGCAAAGGTCCTTCCACAAGATGGTCAGCCCAAACATCAGAACTGTGGGCCCTAATGAGAGCACTAGAACTCAGTAAAGACAAATGACCAACATACACACTGACTTACTCTATGCCTTCACCACTCTACACGTACATGGGAGAGAGGACTATACAAGGAGAGAGGACTCTCTATACAAGGAGAGAGGACTTTTGGTAGCAAGAGGAAGAGAAATAAAAAATCAGGAAAGAATCCCAAAACTATTAAGAGCAGTCTGGGAGCCAAGGGAGGTAGCAGTCTTCTACTGCAAGGGACACCAAAGAGGAAAGGACTCAGTGTCGGAAGGTAACCGATGGGCAGATGCCGCAGCTAAACAAGCAGCAGAAAGACAAACAACGCCCTCAAAAATCATGCTGGTCCAGGAACTGCCAACTTCCTGGATTTGTGAAAGGCACACAATCCAAGAAACAAAATGGGCACAACAGGAAAAAGGAAGCCAGACAAAAGAAGGATGGTGGATACTTCCCGATCAAAGAGTCTATACCAGAGCAGCTAGCCCACCAAGTGGTTCTCCAACAGCGTGAGCTCACCCACCTGGGAAAAACTGCCCTTGAAAGCTTACTACGATGTACTTGCTCAGCTCCCATCCCTCTGTGCCTCGATCTCTCAATGCTTCCTCTTCAGCACTCAAAATAACACCAAACAAGCCCCTACTGGGCCCACGGGAATCCGACACTATGGTCAGGCACCCTTCGAAGATTTGGAGGCAGACTTTATCAAAATAAGACCCAGTGGAGGATACAAATTTCTTCTGGTACAGGTATGGAATGTCATTAACCCATAGGCTCAGACAATGTCCCAGCTTTCGTGGCCAAGGTGGTGCAACAAGCAGCCCAAACCCTAGGTATCCAATGGAGCTTACATGCAGCCTACTGGCTCCAGAGTTCAGGGAAAGTGGGCCATCTGAACTGGACCCTTAAATCACAGTTTAAGTAAATCATGGCAAAACTATGTCAGGAAATTAACTTGCCATGACCAGATATACTACCCCTAGCTCTTTTCTTAGCATGTTGTATACCCCGGACAAAAACAGGATTCTCCCTATTCGAGATCCTATATGGAAAGCCCCCTTCACTAGTCAAATTCAAGGGCGACCTGACAGAGCTAGGGAATTTAGAAATACAAAAACAAGTACAAGGATTAAGGAAAACTATATTTGAGATACATAGATGGGTGACAGACAGGATTACCCATTTCCCTAGGAATAACTGGGCACGCTCGCAAACCTGGGGATCAGGTTTGGATAAAAGATTGGAAAAGGAGACCAGTCAAACCTACCTGGAAGGGACCCTATTTAGTTGTGCTAACCATGCCCACAGCCATCAAGGTTGCAGGACTAACCGCCTGGATCCACCATTCTTGAGTAAAGGCAGCCCATCTGTCACCTGACAACCACTTTGAATGCTAACCAGAACAATCCTCTACAGATCATTCTTAAGAAGACAGCAGATTATCAGCAGCCAGCAGCCAACACCTGGGAACTTTCTGTAACCAGAAGCTTGAGGAAATCACCAAGCGACTTAAATGAACTACAGCAAATCGTTGTCTCTCGAATTTCATTGTCATTCCCTACCTATTTCTCTTCCCATACTGGTTGTTATCCTCTTTGCTGTGGGGCTTACCCAAGTTATTCCCTCAGATTGGCACCTCAGTCACAAACCTTGTTAGCCTTCCTCTACCTACTAGTGTCAGGATGCCTTATTCTCCTTAGATGTATACATATGTATATATGTGTGTGTACGTATGTATATGTATATGATCTGAGTTGTGATTGATGTCCTTCTCTGTATGTTTGTTTTCTGCCTTTATATCCCCAGGATGGAATCACTCCCACTGATGCTGAATCAGCCTTGTCTCCTATCCCCATTGTGTATATTCCCGTTCCTAACATTCTCAAAAGGGAGCTTTTCATCTTACCAACCGTGTTCTTGTTCCACTTACCACTGCCCCTCTTGGAACTTTCCTCCCTTACTGGAGGGATGTGTCAAAGCATCTTCTGATGTCTTTTGCCTCCAGGACGGACAGCCTTATGTTACAGGCCCAGATTGCCCTGACTGTTACCCTGCTCTCCCTCCCTCTGCTCGTATTCCCTCCCCTGTTGCTCCTCCCCCTGTTCCTACTCCTCCCCTTGCTCCTCTGGGCCTAAAGGATGAGATAATACTACCACCATGCCCCTGACCACTGTTTACCCCCACATGCCAGGAAGATGTTATGATGCCAGGAAGATTACTCCCTGTAACAGAAACAGGAGAACTTACTGGATGGGAAAATTAAAAATGAGACGCTACTGGGGGCTGCCTGATCCGACCTGCCCTGATATCCCCCATGACTGTTGGGTCACCTCTGACCCAACCTATCGGCCTCTACCTACACTTGAATCGGGCAGACCAGTTGCTTTAGATCCTCACCTGGACCAGATGTTGAGTGCAACCCATTGTGTCCTCAATGATACCAATCCCAGCCTGGCCAGAGCCTGCTGGCTCTGCTTGTCCACACGACCCCCTCTTTACACAGCTACTCTGATAACACAGGCAACTATAAATGTTACCTTGTTAGCTAAAGACCCAGACCCCCACATTGAGACCTGTACTAACTGGAGTTGAACTGTCCCAAACAGCTCCCAGGTGCCTGAGAAACAAAATGGGAACAGAGCCAGTTGGCAATCTGACCATCGGCCAGTGCAACCAGACTCTTGACAGTCAAGAACATAGTCATCTTCCTACAACCCAACACTGGTGTTGTCCCCTCTCAGGGCTTTTCTTTGTATGTAGGACAGATGCCTACCTGTGTCTACCAGCCATTTAGATGGGCATCTGTACCCTGGCCTTCCTTACTCCTCAGATAAACATTGTTCCCAACAGTCAGTCTCTTATAGTGCCCTTGGCAGTGTATACTCAATCAAAAAGAGCCATTCAAGTCATCCCCCTGCTGATTGCTTTTCTTGAGTGACTGCTACATGCCAGACACAGAGAGTACAGTGGTGAAGAAAATACACATGACCCGTGTCCTCATGAAACTTACAATTAGTGGGGGTGACAGATGTTAACCAAGTAACCCCACAATAATTGCTCAGCCAGGACCTGAATTTGCTGAAACATAGGATTTGAATCTCTACTTTTTTGGGGGGGGTGGGGGGGAAGGCATGAAGTATATGCTTTTGTAAGAAAGGAGGAAGCATCTGTTACTTGTAGACATGTTCAAAGATTAAGAGATTTTCTTTGTCTTAGAAAATTTGTCACTTGGTGCAGTTGTGTGCCAACTGACTTCTCCAGACAAACAGTGGAGATGTCACAAGAGAAGCCCAGGAAATACCCAAGGCTTGGGGAGGGGAAGCTTGTGAAAGCCACCGAGCATGAGCAACACAGTGGACTGACAGAATGGTGTGACTGAAAATACCGCCCGGGAGGGAATGTTTGGAAGCTAATTCTGAGAAGGGAAGTTGGTTGGGGATTTTTGAGGGTCCAACGCCCAGTGCCAAGAGATTTGAAGCTTATTATTTGGGAAATAAAGAGGTAGTGAAGGATTTTTAAGCAGAGAAAAAGTAAAAGAAGTCAATATAAAGAATGGGATGTGCTGATTTGTGAAAACCGTATCTTGTTGAAAATAAAAGCGATCATATTTCCATGCTATGATGTATCCAAGTCAGAAAAAGGAATAAAGGAAGTCAAATACCTGGTCATAAATTTGAAGTTAGCGTTATATGTGTAACCAGGATGGCCCCAGATCATGGTTATGAAGGAATGGCAGTTACTGTTACTACTCACATCTCAGGGGCTCAAATCCTCTCCATGCACTGTGGGGATCCCCTTCCTTGGGCCTCAGCACCCACATCACGTGTTAGCTTTTGGGGCTCCCTGCACTGAGGCTCACGGCAGCACTGTCCACCTGCCCCCAGGGAGGTCACTACTGGCATCTCCTAGACCCTGGTGTTCAAGGGAACTGCAGGTCAGTAGCCCAAAGCCAAGAAACTGGTAGGAGGGTTGTACAATGTGCAGAGAAACACCTGTGCTTGGGCCCCCCTCTGTGTTCCCAAGACCTCTGACTCACACAGCATTTGCCCCCATGTCCTCCTTCAGACAAGAATATGGCAGCTGTACCAGTAGGTGACCCAGGAAGTTTGCCTGGACAAGGAGCCAACATGTCCTGGGGATGGCAGAAGCATCTGTTGTCCCAATAAAACCTTTCTACCTTCACCCCCACCCTACTGCCCTGACCCTGCAGTGGGTATTGCCTCCAGGAGGTGTGCTCTGGACAGCTGTCTTTCTTGGCCAGCATCTTTCTCTATTTCTTGGACTTTTTTCCTCATGTTTTGTCAGTCTTCTTTTTCCACCTGTCTTTGCTGAGGTACCTTGAAACGCAGCTGCGAAGCGGGGGTGCCCTGAGCTGATTTTCTGCATTTCGTGTGATCACTTTCTGGGTCACTGGTACAGCTGTGATATTCACTTTCTGTTGTGCCTTTCAAACAATATGCACTTCTTGTTTGTGCCTTACAGAGTGTCTTGTTGTTACCTGTGTCTCTCCCCACCCATCCCACCCCAGGAAAATGCCAGTTCCTCTTCACTGTTGTGTTTCTTTGTAACCAGCTCATCTTCCTTCCCTGATCTAAGATCCCCTTCCTCCCTCCCTTCTTCCCTTCCCTTTCCTTCATTTACTCTTTCTTTTTCTTTCTTTCTTTCTTTCTTTCTTTCTTTCTCTTTCTCTCTCAGTCTCTTTATTTCTCTCTTTCTCTCCCTCTTCTCTCATTTCTTTGCTTTGTTGTTTCTTTTCTTTAAAACCTCCATCCTTAAAAGATGTTGGGGCTTTCTTTTTTTCATATAGGTCTATTTCTCTATAAACTACTTTTCTCTGGCTGAAATGCCTCTGCTTCTTCTCTCTTCCTAGTTGCACGTAGAACTTACAAAACACAGTCCATATATATTATTTATTTTTAATGAACTTTCATTGGTCTCTGGCCAGTCTAAACTATTTACAACTTTTCCATCATCCATCCTTTAAGTCCTGTGAGGCACATCTTGATGTAGAGCAGATGTAGGATTCCAGGAGCAGCATCAGTCTCTGGTCCTGTGAAACCCACTGAAGCCCAGGGTTCCCTGACGGCTGGGAGGCTCCTGCTGAACTGCCAGAGTCAAGGCTGTGCCAGGTGTGTAGTTGTGAGAGGAAGCACCTGGTCACCGTTGGAGGGCTCTAACTGCCTTTCCTTACTCTTCCCAGTGATTTATGACAACTTCCATTATGAAGCCATTGATGAAGAAGAGACAAAGGAGATGCTCCATTTCCAAGTACACCATATGCTAGGTACTTGTGACTCAATAGAGACTTGTTCTTTCATCTGCTGAGCAGAAAGGCGAGCAGAGATCAGGGGGCCGAGATCCTGGGTGGACAGTGCACCATGGGGAGGGGCACAGAAAGAGATGGGGAGCCAGACCACGGATGGCGATATGGGATCCCAGCTAACCCACCAGGTGTGGAATCCAAAAATTTTGCCAGGCAGATAAGACCACTCAGAATATGGAACGGGAACGCACAAGAGCAGGTCTTACTGTGACCATGAGGCAGAATTAAGGGGAGGAGCTGACAGTGGTTAACTGTGAGTTAGACATTCAGTAGATCTGGGAAGTGGTAAGGTTTGCCACCAGGTAACAGGTCCAAAGAGAAAGGCAAGAAGGAACTGCTATAAATGCTTCTGCCAATAAAAGAAAAGAGGAGAGGGAGGGTTGTAATTATGTGCAGAAGAGAACATGGAAGGAGTGGTACTGTGTAGAAAAGAGAGGAAAATGGAAAATAGTGTAAAGGGGAAAAGAGAATTAAAGGCAGTAATCACTTTAACAGTGACAACAGTAGTGATACAGACCTTTCTCAGACCGCTAGGGATAAGGTCAGCCCTTCCCATGAGGCAAAATATTCCTCACATATGAACTATATACTTAAAAATTTTTTTTTAATGTTTGTTTATTTTTGACCAAGATTGAGAGAGCAGAGGGGTAGCGGAGACAGAAAAAGACAGAGGATCTGAAGTAGGCTGTTCACTGACAACAGAGAGCCCAATGTGGGGCTTGAACTCATGAATCATGAAATCATGACCTGAGCCAAAGTCAGACACTTAACCAACCGAGTCACCCAGGTGTCCCTGAACTATGTACTTTTGTAAACAATAGCCACTGTTTCCAGCTTTTCGATCATTCTTTTGTTCCTATTCTTAACAATAATTAATTGTTAAATTATAACATATACACCATTAATATTGAAAATTATGATTTCTTGCTAAGTTACTATAACTCTGTTTTCCCTTTACAAGTACTCCTCATAACAACCCTATCATAGCGTTTTGTTATTCCCATTTTCCAGAAGAAACTGAGGCATGAGGATGGTTAGTGATTTGTGCAAGGTCACCTGACTGATCTAGGACTTGAACCCTCTCCTACGTGCCAGCCAAGGGCAAACATGCTGAGGCTTTGCTGCTGGGCTTCACCTCTGGCTCTACCTCTTGCTTACTTGGGCGAGTTACTTAATTTCTGTGTTCCAATGTATAAATTGAAGCTATAAATCTGTCTATTAATCTATTCTAAAATAAGGTTGTTGGAGAATTTAATGATTTAATTGATATGAAGCACTTATAATAATTTGTGGCACAAAGCAATTGTTATATGCTTACTACCTTTATTATAATGTGTTTCTGATTCCAACACCTGGACATTTAACAATGCTCCAAATTTGAAGACTTTTCTCCTCAGATGCCCACTGAAGAGAAAGTTATTTCTCAGACTAGAGTAGCAGTAAGTGAAACAGTGTTTAAGACCAAGAAAAGGTCTCTATCCTCAAGCCAAATGCCTACAAAGAATTATTTATTTGTTAAATGTTGATTTTCCCCCCTTGCAAATGATCAATGTAAGAAAAACCACAGACTATAACCAGACTTATAGAATACCATTAATATATATCCTTTCATTTGTATTTATATCTCAGTATATATTTTTTCAATGTATTAATGCATTTATATAAAACTTGGATCTATTTTAATAATCACAGTTGTCACAAACTATGGGTCTGCAGTTCTCTCTTGTCCAGCAAGAGAGCAGATGCAGAATTGAATACAAGAGAGGCTAATGTCTGGGAGGAGACAAGACTCCAGAGCAGAGGTTTTGTCTCCGTATTTATTGAGCTCACAAGATATTATCCACGTGGTGAACGAGAAGAAAACAAGATGTTACACACATGAACAAGGAGAAAACAATCAGACAGTAATTGTTAACTTGTCTATGTAAGAAGCAAAGGGTTTGGGAGGCAAGGGGAGTTTGTGATCAGAGTACAATAGTGTATTGGCATCAGATGGAAAGTACTTGTGATCCCATTACAATATCTAGCTAACCTCAGGCGTTTTTGCCCCGTGGTGGTGGCTTTCCACCCTAAGTTTTTTTCTAACCCATTTATGTAAGTAGAACCTATTTCCCCACATACAGTTATTCTTTTGAATGAAATAAAATTGCTAAAAGCCTAAAAAGTACATTAAAAAGTACAAAGCACGTCAAAAATAATTCCAGAGGTTCATCTACTGAGGCTAGTAGGAATGAGAATGGGATGGTAGAAGGGTCAGTGATAGTTATTAGAAAAGAGTAAAAAAGGCTCATCATGGAAGGGAGGGAAACGAATTCTTGAACGTTCCTGATGTCATCTTGGTGATGCCCTGCTTGTAGCTGGAATCCCAGAGCAGCTCAGTGATGGACAACAGATGAACATAATGGAAGGAGATTCATCTCATGACCCAAATGACACCGTAAGAACTGAGGAAATGGAAAATAAACGTGCCCAAGAATTTGAACAAACAGGTAAGGTTGACTGGCAGTCCAATATTTTCCCGGGTGACTGTGACCTATGGCACATACAGGCAGAGGTACAAGCTGTGTCATGTGTTCATAGTTTAGAAAGAAGGCTCCAAGGAGCCATGAGTGGGTCAGAGGCATAGACCAGAGCCTGAGGCAAAGAGACATTTATTTACCAAAAAAGGGTGTCTGGTTCCTGTGGCAAAGCAAAGAAAGAAAAGACCACAGAGAGGCAGGGAGGGTAGGATGCTGGAATAGCATAGGCAGAGAGGCTAAAAGAGAAAATCTAGAGATGTTCCATGGAAAAAAGAAACCTCCACTCCTACTTCACACCATCCACAAAAAGTAATTCACCTTGGATCACAGATTTACCAGTTAAGGCTAAAACTATAAAACTTCTAGAGGAAAAAACAGGAAAGTACCTTTGCAAGCTTACGGTAGGCAAAAATGAATTATATAGAACACAAAAAACATGGATTACAAAAGAAAAACTTGGCAAACTAGACTTCGTCAAAATTAAAAACTTGTGCTTTTCTAATGACACCATTAAGAAAAGGCAAAAGCAAGTCAGAGAGAGGGAGAAAGTATTTGCAATACACACACCTGACAAAAGATTGTACCCAGAATAAAGAACTCCTATGAACAAATAATAAGACACCTACTAATTCAAAAAATGGACAGGAGATTTGACCTGATAACTTCACTACAAACAATAGAAAATGGCCAGTAAGTATATAAACAAAGTGTTCAATGTCATTAATCATCAGGGAAATGCAAATTTGAACACACAAGTTACCATTTACTCCCTAAAATTGCTGAAATGAAAAAGACTGACAACACGTTGGTGAGAGAGTGGAGTGATTAGAACTCCATACGTATATTTTTGGTAGGAATGTAAGGCGATATGATCACGTTGGAAAACTATTTGTCGGTCCCTTATAAAGTTAAATCTAACCTGTGACTCAGTCATTTGACTCCTAGGTATCATACTCATGAGAAATGAAAACTTATGTTCACACACAGATTTGTACAAGGATGCCTATAGTAGCTTTATTCCTACCAGCTAAAATATGGAAACATCCATAAATAAACTATGATACATTTACAGAGTGGAATACTATTCAGCAATAAAAAGGAATGAACTAGGGGCGCCTGGGTGGCTCAGTCGGTTAAGCATCCGACTTCAGCTTAGGTCATGATCTTGCAGTCCATGAGTCCAAGCCTCACTTTGGGCTCTGTGCTGACAGCTCAGAGCCTGGAACCTGCTTCAGATTCTGTGTCTCTCCCTCTCTCTCGCTGCCCCTCCCCTGCTTACACTCTGTCTCTTGTCTCTCTCAAAAATAAATAAACATTTTTTTTTTAAAAAAAGGAATGAACTACTAGTATATGAAACAACATGGATGAATCCCTAAAACATTATAGTTGACTCCTTAATATCTCAGGGGGCAGGGGCTCCAACCCCCTGCACAGCTGAAAATCCACATATAACTTTTGACCCTTCAGAAACTTAATTACTAATGGGCTACTGTCGAATGGATGCCTTTCCACTAAATAAGTGGTCAGTTAACACACAGTTTTATGTTATAAGCATTCTATACTGTATTCTTATAATAAAGTAAGCTACAGAAAAAATTTTATTTAAAAATTCATAAGAAAGAAAATACAAGTGGACCCACGGAGTTCAGACCCATGTTGTTCATGAGTCCGATGTACATTGAGCAAAAGAAGCCAGTCACAAGCATACATACTGTGTAACCCTTTTTATATGAGCATCAGGACAGATAAGTACAGTTCCAGAAAGGAAGTTCTTCTTAATGGTGATAAAAATCAGAACAATGGCTGCTTACAGTGGGTGGAAACTGACTTGAAATCAGCATAAGGGAACTCTCTGGCATGGTGGAAATGTTCCAGATGTTGACTGTGGTGTTGGTTACACAGCTCTTTTACACTTACTTAAGTTAGGTGCATCTGCATGAAAAAGAGGCAAGCAAGATTTTGTTGAGCCCCAGGTGGGGTCCTTGGAGCTTGAATATCAGAGTTCAGCTTGAGCACACAGGGGTCTCTTCTCCGGTCACTGTCTAAATTCTGCCATTTTCTTGTCCTCTTCTTCAGAGTTCTGTGAACATTCACTTCTCCGAATGAATAATTTCAGTGTGCCAGAAGAGAGACTCAACTTACTGTCATATGTGGGACAAGGTAACTATTATTCATGTTACAATTTGGTATTAAATCTTTATTTTCTTGTCTTCATGGGAGCAAAGGCTGCATTTTGTCTCCTACCCCAGGTCTCTTCTAGTGTCTGCTTCTACTGGCCCTTACCTGCCCACAGATGTGACAGAGACTATGGGCAGAGAAATCTAAGCTCCTCGGTAGAGACAGTATTTGGTGATGGAGGTTATAGAAAGAGAAAGTGGAAAAGGTAGCTAGGGGTAATAGAAAACAAATTACATAAAGAGATCCAATTTTCCAAAAGGAACATAAACTCCAGGGTGGGGAAGGGGGATAATTTTCAGTTAACTTCAAGAGACCAACTGAGAGGAATTTGGAGGTAGCATGCCATGTCCAGTCCACGTGGGAAAACTTCCCCCTGGGGCTGGCCAGTGGGGTAGACCCCATACTGTAGTCAAAGTCCCAGAGTGGAGTGAGTGGTTGAGACAGCAAGAGTGGGGAGCCTGGAGGATGCCAGTGCACAGATAGACTGAAGGTCAAGGTAAAGTGGAAGAAACAGCAATGACAGGGAGGAAGCAGAGACAGTAGAAAAGAGAGAAACTGAAATATGGCTCAAGGATCAGAGGTAAAAAGTGAGAGAAAACATAAGGAAAGAGAAATATGGAGAGGAAAGTAAGTACTAGGAAGTGGAGAAAGCCAGGGAAAAGCAAAGGCACTTATGCAGAGAGAGTAGATGGAAACTAGGTGAAAGGTAAACAGAGGATAATGGGGAAGAGGAACAGGTTGGGATGCTGCAGGTTTGAGGCCAGAGCACTGGATAGAAATGCCTTTGGACACAAGGGCTGACGACGTTAGCTGCGAGTTTCCAGATGAAACTGTCCCTAATTATCAAAGTGACACTTACAAAATGTCACACTGCAATAAGCCTCTCCCTGAACATTCCAGTGATTCCCAAGACCAACCCTCCACCCTAGCTTATCTTCAGAGCTCATTTATCCGTGGACCTGAAGACCAGGGGCGTGATAGATCCCTACACTGATATTCGTTCAAGAACCTGAAACTTGGCACTTCTAGAACCGAAAGCATTGTTCGCTCTTCATTGTTCAAGCTAGAGCCAATTCCTCAGCATTCTTTCCCTCATGATAGATCACTGTTGACCCATGTGTTTTCAAGTTGGAAACCTAGCAGTTTGCCCCAGACTCCTCTTGCCCTCAATGACATGCCTGTTACTGCTCCAACATGGTCATTTCTTCTTCAGAATATCTCCCACCTGTCCACTGTCCATCTATCACATTCCCAGGGCAGAGTCTCTAACCTATGTCTCTGTCACTATTGTTGTTCTCAGAGGCAGATTTCTGCCTACCTCCTTCCTCCAAACTTAATGTATTATTTGCACTTCAACTAAATGGGGCATTTGAAAATAAAAATTAAATTGTATTACTTTCCTTCTAAGGAATAATAAGAAGTATTTCTTACTTTTAAATACCCCAAGGATTAAATAAATGTTTCTTTCAATGGGGTCCAAGGTCACCTACAGTGAGCCACCTGCCTGTTTCTCCATCCTCATCACCTGCCTCCTACATTACTACTTCAAGATAGAATAAACTTTCTTCCCTAATAATTTTAAATGTTAAATATCTCTTTCATATCTGAGCCTTTCCATATACCTTACTTAGGATGGTCTTTATGTTCTGCTGTCCTCTATTTACCCTTCTCCACTCTGGGTAAATCCTATTTAAAACATACCACCCTAGGGAAGATTTTCTTTAGAGAAAGCTAGACAACCGAGAGGAGCAACCAAGGGACAAAGGGTAGAAAAGGAATAGAAGTTTCAGAGAAAACAAGGGAAGAATTCGCAGAAACCGAGAACAAGAGAGAAGCACAATGAGAGAAAGAGAAGCTCCAAGAGATGGCAGCAGAACAGAGGCAGAGATTGGTAAGATTGACAGAATCACATGGAAAAGAGAAGAAGTAGAAAAAGAACGATGTGTAAGAAATGGAAGATTTTTCCCATGATGAATGAATTATTCTCTGTTTCCAGGGAAAGCTACTGAAGGGAAGGCAACCTCAGGTCTGGGCTGTTGTTTTGTGGAGTGGAGCATACTTGGTTTTTGTTATTTTCTTGCCGTGAGTTCTCTTTAGTCATAAATTGAGATGTCTGTGAGATTTCATTCCTTTCTGCTGAGGACAACAAGGCTGTTGGGAATAAGCTTAGGAATCCCCTAGGCTTACACCAATGGGTTCACAAGGCATAAAGAATTACAAAGTCATAGGATGCTCACACCCAAGTTTGGGTAGACAAGATTAGGTAAATAAGTATAGAGAAGGTGGGGCAGAAGCCCCAGTATAGAGAGGGAGGGACAAAGGCTTCAATATAGAACATAGGTATATGAAATAAACAAGATTAAGTATTCAGGTTGGAAGCACCCCCAATTTAGTACTGTAGCAGAAAACTGCTTTCACAGGAAGGATCAAGTTAGGTCAACAGGTAAATTGGGGTATAGATTGTTGCTTTGCGCTGCAGGGTGAAGTTGCCCAGAGCAGAGATGATTAACAAAAGAAAGGTGCCTTGTCGATCCTGAAGTCATGTGTCCTACCTGTTTCATCCCCTAGGCTAGCTAAGATAAACAGAAGTGGTGCCTCATGTCAGCTATAAACAACCTTCCACCCAATTGCCCGGCACCCGGATTTTGTTTTGTATTAACCCAAACCCCTAATCCTAAATATCTTCAAGACCCCACTTCCCTCACATCCTCAAGTTAATGTTCACAGATTCATAGTCTCTTTGTGCACGTCCATCACCATGTTTGTGAGCCTTCTGATCCTAATAAAAACAGGGCAAGGACGCTTATTCGGGGCTCTTGTCTTTTCCTGGACATTAGCCGTCTCTAGCTTTTAATCCTGCGTCTCACTCTCTTGCTGGACAAGAGAGAACTTTAGACCCAGAGTCTATGCCACAAGTCCTGTTGGAAGACCAGTGATGAAGAAGAGCCACAGGAAGCCTTGAGCTCCCCATCAAGATGTGGGCCCAGTGAGGAAGGTGGGGGCAGGGGGTTGCCAGTGCTGGGCTGCAGGGTGTCAGGGGGCTGGATTTTGAGCTGGTGTTTCCTGATGTGTTTTACTCTGAGCACATGCCACAGTCAAAAGATCCAGTGTGTTCTAGAATCCCATGAGTCACATAAATGTTTCCAAGTGCACATTCTAGGAAAAATATGCTGAAGAAAGGGCAATTTCTTTCATACCTATTCATAGTAGAGGCTTGAATTGATAACAACTGAGCATTTAGCTTCTCTAGAGAATAAAAACTCTGTATTATTCTGTTTACTGATAACAGTATTTTGTGCCTAAGTTTAGAGAAAACCCCAGGAGAAACATGGTCCTTCAGATCAACTGCTCTCAACTCTAAATTATAATTTTTGACAAATAGTTTTTATTATGTTACTGTGATTTTTCAAAGAAATTTGGCAAACAACGTGTCATTTCACCTCCACAAACTTGTGCATTTAGACAGACTGTTGCTTCTTCCTATTTTATAGATAAATAAATAGAAGCACTGAAGTGTGTGAGGGTCTTTTACCAGGTCAAATTTGTTACGCAAGTGGAGGGACCGTGGTGATGGTCATGTGGGGCTGGCAGAGGGTCAGGGTGGCCAGCATCACCAGTGCAGAGCTCACACCAGAGAACCCAGGAGATGTTCAGCTACCCAGGTGAGTGGATCAGGACCCGGTGCAAGAAGCTCCTCATCCAACAAATATATTTCAGTGATAGGAGCAGGGAAAAAGAGAAGGGGCTGGTAGGATTGAGGCTTACCATGTGGGACGCAAGAGATATTAAAAGAAAAACTGAGCCACAAAAGAAACTTACAGAGGGCAATAAAGAGCCATGAAGAAGAAAAAGACCAAAAGGGCAGTCTAGGGATTCACGGAGATGGCCAATCCTTCATGGTATAGAAGCAATGGTGTGTGGTGACTGAATGACAAGAGGGAGAAAGAAGGTATGTGAAGGATAACAGAAGAAGAGGCAGAGCAGGGCTGTGGATCGTCTTAGGTGAGGTTTTATTTTCCCAAGGAGACGCTCGCCTGAGCCCTGACACCAGAATTCAGTGTGCTAAGGTCTGTCCCCTCATCATCATATGTGGTTGGTCATTCCTGTGTTTCCCTTCAGTTTCCTCTGAGCATGGCACTCTCCAGTGGACAAATGGTGGCCATTTTGAAGAGATGCCCAAACTGCTACCAGGTGATGGGGGAGGTAATTATAACTTAAATGGCCAATGACTTCATTAAATTTGTTTGTCAGTCTGTATGCAAGGGACACTTCCTTTCCTTCTCCCAAACACAAATACACACTTTTACTCAGCCCCTGTTTTTTTCCTCAGGTATGTGAGAGGTAAGGGGGATATATATGGATATAGATGAATACAGGTAGAATACTAATATAATATAACAATAATATGTATAGAATAATAAAAATGCAGACTGGGGGCACTAATGAAGTTGTCTAAGTGGGCCCAATTTAATCTAAATGTGCATGGAATCTAAATACTTCCAGGTTGGGATTTGGGAGGGGAGAGATAATCTTAAACTTACTTCCTAGGCATTGCGTATGATTAATGAAAACTATGTATAGCAGAGATAGAGGAAGTGAGTTAAGAGAATAAATAAGGAGATATTGGAGCAAAGAGATACAGAACATCATGGAGGAACAAAAGGACAGAAATGCAAACAGTTGGCAGAAGTCAGGGAGAGCAAATGATAGTCAAAGAGATCCATTGCTTCATGGTGCAGCAACATGTGGGGACAGAGTTGGAGGGAGAAGAAGGAAGGATAGAGAAGGAGAAGGAGCCTAACAAGGTGTTAAAAAAAGGCAGAGCAGGTTCGGTCGGTACATACATACTTTTCTTCATGAGGAGCCATTCTCCTGCACTCTGAGCATCAGAGCTCCGATGCTCTCTAAGCACTGGCCATGTCAGGCAGAGTCCAGGCCAACTGTCTATCATGTTCCTGTTTCTATCTTCAGCATCCTGTGAACTTGTGGCTCTACAAAGGGATGAAGGAGGAGACTCAGAAGAAATTCCCAGATTACTACCTTACGATGAAGAAGGTAATTAGGATTTAGATAAGTTATTGTCTAATCAAAGCTTTATTTTCCTGTCAATACAGAGGAACACCTATTCTTTCATCCCCTTCCCTGCTCATCCATCCATCCATCCATCCATCCACCCATCCATTCATCCACACTCACATAAACATAGACTATGGCCAGCTTCTGGTTGCTTCCTTTGAAAGATACAAGCAGTGAAGAATGATCTCAGATTGGTTGCTGTTTCCTTGGGTGTAGAACATAGACAAAGAGACGGAGAGTGAAAAATATAGATGGAATCGTGAAATGAAGACAGACCAGAGTGATTGACAATCCTACCTAAATAGACATGAAGTCTAAATATAACTAAGCTGGAATGTGTTATCGTGAGGGGAGATCATTTTCAACCTATTTTCCCTGAGGTTGTGCCAGGAACATGAGCATAATGAGTATAATTGCAATACAGAGAACTCATGTGAAAGGGTTTTGAAATGGACCTGGCAAAATTAAGGATCTCTGCTTGTTTGCCAATGGCCACAGTCCAGAACATTGATAATGTGGGAGAAGGAATATGACGTGGACAAAATATGCAGAAAGTCTGAAATTTAAGTTTTCAATTTCAATTCTTAGGTTGAAAAATTAGAAACAGAGTTAATAACTAGAGAGAACAGATAGAAGCAGGGAAATGAGCACCATGGAAGAAAGGAGAGAAGCTCAATAATCTTAAACAGGTAGAGAACATGATGTTAAGACAGAAAGATGCAGAGGCAGGAGGGAACACTAAGAAATAGAAAGGTGAGGAGGGGCATAGAAATTATATATTGAGAAAAAGCTACAGGAGATGAGTGAAAATTCAGCAGAGGTGAATACTGTTTACAAGGGATATAGAAGACAGTTTGGGACATTGTAGGAATTGAGAGAAGAGTCGCTGGTCAGAAACAAGTCTGGAACTAAGGGTGGAACATGTTAGCAATGTGTTTTGAGGTTATGATGTCCCTAGTTACCAGTATGGCACCTGTAATATTCTCAGAGAGAGTGAACCTCCCCCTAGGAAGCCTTGTCTGCTCCCATCTACAACGTATGATCCCCAAACACCTATGTCTTGCCCAGACTTGTCTTATGATGTCTGAAGGACATCTCCATTTGGAAGTTTTACAAGAACCTCAATACAAGACACCCACAATTGCATGTGCCATCTCTCTTGACACCAGATCTGCTTCTTTTCCAGTGTTCCCTATCTCAGTATGGAATACCATTGTTCCATTCTTCAGACAGAAACTTAGGGATCATCAGTGACCGATCCCCTTCCCTCAACTCACACAGCCTATCAGTCATCCAGGTTAGTCAGCTGTACCTCAAACTTGTCTCTTGCCCATCCATTCCTCTCCACACCCAACACAAATGCTCCGGTCAGATGTCTCTTCTCTCTGGAGACAGAGCAACAGCCTTTAGTCTCAAATCTTTGCCCCAGTCATATTCCCATCACACCCCATCTCTCCAGGTGAACCAGAGGACTCTGAAAATGCAGGTTGATTTATCCTACTTTCTTACATTAAGCCAATAACTTCTTGTTGTCAGAAAGATTAAGTCAATTTTCCTTCCCATGACTCCTCCTGCCCTTCAATTACTTCAAAAATTTGCATAATGTTTTTTCAGTGATTTTAATTTTCTGATAATACTTGCTCATCTGAGCTTTGGCACATGCTTGGCCCTGTGCTTGGACACCGAAACTATTCTGGACAGTTTTCTTGTTCACTAATTTGGTGAAATCATGTGGAAATTAGATACTGTCTCAGAGAGGCCTTTTCTGATCCTTAGAAAGCAACAAGATGAGAGATGGGGAGAAGACATAACGCACAGCATCAGGAAGGCATGAGGAGAAAAAAGGGAGGTGGGAATAGACTTGGGGAAAGAAACAAACCAAGACAAAGAGGAATGCCAAGATATCCCAGGAGTGAGATACAGAAGTAGAAATGCAAGAGGCAGACACATGCAGGAAGGGTGAAAATGAGAGAGAAAACAAAGTGTGGGAGACAAAGTGTGCAAGGTTTCTGACAGTCTCTGTCACATTACTGGGCTGTGTGAGGCTTCCTTTTACTTTTGTAAAACCTTATGACACAGGCAGGCAAACTGTTGTAACCTCTGTTTTGTGGACAGGGAAAGAAAGCACAGAAAGGCACACTGGTTGTTTCTGCAAGGGCAAAATAGAAAAGGAAGAGTGGGCAGCAGTGGGTGTGTCACTGAGGGTGACAATGATAGGGAAACCACCTGGAAGTCAGGGTGGGGGCACAAAGGGAACATGAAGAGGAAGCCCCAGGAGCCCTAACAGGTGAGCCCCAAAAGAGTGAAACTGGGTCCAACATAAACCCTCATTACCTTCATTAAGGAAAAAACTAACATTGGTGGGGAGAGAAAGCGTGGGAATGGACTCAACCACTTGGACTTGAAGACATCTAGAGTCAGAAAGCTCAAAAGGGTAATAGGAGAAAAGAGATGCATTATTACTGAAAGACAAAAACAAAAACAAGAGCGAAAAACAAGAGATGGGGGAGAAGTCCAGACAATGGAAGAGATACACTACTAGGAAACAGAAATGCAGGTAGGACCCTGAGAAGTGGACAGAGGAAGTGCAACAAGATGGCAGAAAGTAGAACGAGACAGCCTCCCAGGGGTGGCATGGAGCAGGCGCTCACTTTCCCATCCTGGTGGGCATGGACATGCTGAGGTTTGCTCCCATTGCCCTCCATGGTCCATCATGTCCCTGTTTCTCCACAGTGACCTATGATTCTAGAGCTCTGCAAATGACTAATGAAAGAAAACCAGGGGAGATGCCCAGCCTACCTGGAGAAGAGGGAGAAGGTAATTCTGATTTAAATTCCCAACCACCTCAATAAATCTGTATTTTCTAATCAGCACAAAGAAAAATCTTGCCTTTCGCCCATCCTACCATTCTCTTCTTCATATTCACGTACATACAGATGGCCCTGTGTCCATTTTCTGTTTTGCTTTTTTCAAAACTGTGAGAGAGACTAAGGATAACAGTGAGCAGAGCTCTTGAGTGGAGAGGGTATTCCTGCCTGGAGAACAAGGGACAGGATATAGCAAAGGTAGGCTACAGTACCAGAACAGAAGGACCTGGGTGATTTTATTAAATGCACATGAAAATCCAAATACCAGCAGGCTCTGGCAGCTGAGGCAATGAGATCGTTTTCAGCCTACTTCTGGAAGTACCAGGAACATGGAAATAAATTTTGTGAGTGATTGCTAGGTTTGCACTGTAGAAGGTCTTTTGGGAGACTGTTAGGATAGAGCTGTTAAGAGAAAGCCATATGGTGCTGTGGTCCATGTCAAGAGGGAAGAACTTTTGTCAATTTGGGGGGAAGCATCTGTGAGACTGAGGAAAATAGATGGAAAATAGATGGAAATTTTACAGGCATCCAGGAAGATAATAGTCAGAGAAACAGAGATAGAAAAGGAGAAAGCGAAAGGCAACATGGAAAGGATATAAACTCACTAAGAGATGAGATACGGAGATGAAAATTAGAGAGATTATATAATCATCTGGCAAGTAAATACCAAAATAATAATAATGCGGACGGAAGCACAACAGGAACTATGTAGAGAGTTATATCAAAATAATTTAAAAGTCAGCAAGGAGTGAAAATTGCTGTATAGGGAGGGAAGAAGCTGGGATCTTGTAACACTGATGTTTGAGTCTAGACAGGAGCATCTTCCAGCAAATGGGGTCTATCTCAGTAGTGAGTCTTCAGATTTAATCTCCCTAGTAAGAGAGTAGTGCCCGGCACACTGGGAGAGCAACATCCCTCTCCCTGTCAGTCTCAGCTACTCTCAGGTACCAGAATGAGTCTCAAATGCATGCCTGCTAGGCACACCTGACTCCCAAGCTCATCCATATATGTACCTGAAGGCATTTATCACAGGATCTTCTCCATCTGGATGACTTTCAGGAACTGACACTTCCCAAATTGAAACCAACAGCTTCTTTTGTGAAACTAGAAACTCCTTCTCCAGCAAGGGAACACGAATGTCCCATTTCCTCTTGCTCCCATCCCACTCATTTTCTCCACTTTAGCATGATTGTTATTTGCAAGATGTCAGTCAGATCATATTATTTTCCCATATAAACACAGTGAGATTTGTTGCCTTAGAATTAAATCAGTTGTCCTTCCTGTGATTTCCTGTGTCTCCCCTTCACTGTAGGGCGCCACCCTATTTCTTCTTCCTCATCGCTAATGATAGTGTAAATATTTTTAGTGATTGTGATATTCTGATCTTTCTTTTATATGTGGGCCTTTGAGCAACTTTTCCGGGTGTTTGGTGGTGTTGTCTTGGCCTAGTCTGCTCCATAACCCATCCCGTGATCGGGTCCTATTGCACTATGTTAGGGATGCCTCTCTTGATGGCCAGCACAAGGAAGGGAGTAAGAAGAGAATGAGTGACATAAAGACACTAATGAGTATCAGGGACACAAGAGACAAAGACAGAAGCAGAAGAGACAGAAACACAGAGAAGCACGTGGAGACACTGGTAGCAGGAGACAAGGGCAGAGACAGAAGTAGTGAGCAGGGGCAATGGGAAAGGGGAAGAAGTAAGAGAGAATTAGATGTACACAAAGGAAGATGGTAGATGGTCCTCAGGCTCTGATGATAGTGACAAGATCAAGTTAACCTGCAGGCCAGGTGAGCCCAGAGGTGGACCAGATGGTTTGGGATGGGGACAGTTCTGCCTAGCAGATACCTGAGTGTCCATGTCTTCATTATGAGTTTTCTCACCATGATCTCCCCTGGTTGTGTACTGAAATGGCTGGCGGGTTTCATTCCTTCCTGCAGAGCAGCCTCAGGAAGTCTTGAGCTCCCCATCAGCATGTGGGCCAGGTAAGAAAGGGATGGCCAGCTCTGGGCTGTAGGGTATCAGGTGGCTGCATTCAGAGCTGAGCAACATGGCCTTTATTGTTGGAATAGATGCATTCCCTCTTAATGTTATAGTAGATAAATACTGGGAAGACAGCATCTTTTTCCTTCATACTCTTTATGTCTATTTATACAAAAGACTCAATATTGTGATTTTAACCCCTGCCCACCCCTTATTTTCTATAAAGAATTAAAACTATGTATTTATCTAGTGCTTAATATTATTATTATATTGTCATAACCTTGGGTAGGCCTCAGAAAAATGTGGTTCTGAGATCTACTTTCCAGGAGGAAAGACCAAGGGCTCTCCAGCCCAAATTACAGTTTTTGTCACATATCTGTCATCAGGTTTTGGATTATGTTGCACTTTTTTCTTTTCAAAGGACTTGAGCAAGCGAGATTTCCTCAGAAAACTTTAGGACTTAGCTAGGGAAACTGTGGCTATTCTTCCTTAGAGATAAGACATGGAAGCACAGACAAAGGATACTTGTTCTTTCCCCCAAAGATCAAGTAGGAGGAAGAGCAAAGACCTGTGCCCTGAGCATCTCATTGCAGGTAGTGGCTGCGTGAGGCTAGCAGGGGTCAATGTGGTGGACACACATAAGAGTCCAAAGGGATACCTGTGGCTCCTAAGGGGACCAGAACAAGGCCTAATGCAGAGAGAGAGACTTCCACTTCACTAATAAAGAATGCCACTAGGGAGGGGAAGAAGTCAAGAGAGACAGTGACAGAACGAATGGATCCTGCTATGGGGATTAGAGAGACCTAGAAGAGCAGAGCTAGGAGGAATAAGAAAAGAAAAGATCAAGGTCACCATTGAGGAAAAAATGATGGAAAAGTAAAGAGATAGAAGTCAGGGGAATGGAGCCCACAAAATCAAAGATGCATAAATATTCTCCTAGTGCAGAAGCAGAAATGTTTGGAGGCAGATCTATGGGAAGGAAACAGAAGCAGAGAGCAGGAGAGTTAGGTGATGGAGATGGAAACAGAGGCAGAGCAGGGCTCTGTTGGATCTCAGATGGGGTCCTTGAAGCAGATGTCCCTTTTCCCAAAGGGCAGTTCACCTGTGCTCCGAAAATCTTGGTTTGCTTCCTTTCCTTGTTTCCCTTCAGGGTCCTGTGATCCTGAATCTCCTCAAATGACCAGTGAAGAAGCACCAGAGAAGGTGCCCAGCCAAGTACTATATGATGGGGAAGGTGATTATAATTTCAATTCCCATTTCACTGAATCTTTGTTTCTCTGTCTGCAAGTAGGAAAATCTCCCCTTACTTCTCCCCACCTCCACTGTTCCCCTTCACTTACCCATACAGAAGAAATGTGTAGAGCCAAGTGAAAAGGATCAAAAATAGAGAATTAGGTGTATGGGATGGGAGGGAGATGGGTGACCATTCTCAGCCTCTGGTGATAGTGGCATGAGCTATGTCAACTCCCAGCTCAGGTGAACTCAAAGGCAGGAGGGTATGAGGGCAGGGACATTCCCACCTGGAAGATACTTGAGCCTCCTTGGTGGTCTGTTTTCTCAGGATGAGTTTTTCTACTATGGTTTCCATTGGTCCTATGCCAGATTTGCTAATGGATTTTATTCTATTCAACAGAAAGTAGCAGTGACTGTTTAGAGATGTATTATGAAGAAGACCCCCAGGAAGATTGGAGCTCACTGCCAGAAAGCGAATCATGTAAGGAAGGGCAAATGGCAGGATTCCCCCCCCCCTTTTTAATGGCTGAATAATATTCCTGTGTGTGTGTGTGTGTGTGTGTGTGTGTGTGTGTGTGTGTGTATCCACCACATTTTCTTTATCCATTCATCTGTTGATGGACACTTAGGTTGTTTCCATGTCTTGGTTATTGTAAACAATAATGCAATGAACATGGGGGCACAGATATCTCCTTGACATAGTTATTTTGTTTCCTTTGGATATATACCCAGAAGTGAAATGGCTGGATGATAATGGTGGTTCTATTTTTAATGTTTTGAGGCTCTCATACTGTCCTTCATATTGGCTGTACCACATTACAGTCCTACCAACGGTGCACCAAGCTTCCTTATTTCCATATCCTCACCAGCATTGATGATCTCATGTCTTGATAATCTCTTTTTCTTAATATCGACTCCGCCATATAGCATAACCTAATAATAAGGGTAATATCTCATGATATTCACAGTTCCTGTGATCAGGGAAGTGGATCCAAGGGGACATTGAGAATTAGAAAAGATTATAGTAATTGCATTAGGCACTACAGAGAAGTGAGATATACCTACTTTGCTGATTGCTTGCAAATCTTGAGTTATGCATAGTGTAGACGTACTAATGTTCACATCAATTATAAACTGATTATGTGTAGAGGCACCTGGGTGGTTCAGTCAGTTGAGCTTCCGACTTTGACTCAGGTCATGATCTCACAGTTCGTGAGTTCAAGCCCTGTGTTGCTGACAGCTCAGAGCCTGGAGCCTGTTTCTGATTCTGTGTCTCCCTCTCTCTCTGCCCCTCCCCTGCTCACACTCTGTCTCTCAAAAATAAATAAACATTAAAAAATTAAAAAAAACATAAATTGATAATGCTTAGGAGAATTTTCTAGGAATTCTAAAGTTATTCTTTTCTTTAGTACACTTGATCTGGTAGTTTGATTTGCAGAATATATATCTACCTATTAAATTTATAGGGATTTTTTTTTAAGAAAAGGAAGAAACTATTAGATGATGGTCTGAAAGTAGCAGTAAGTGGTTGGGACATGGGAACTTTCGGTCATCTCTCTCTCTTTTGTAGAAATACTATCAGGGGCGCCTGGGTGGCCCAGTCAGTTAAGCATCAGACTCTTGATCTTGGCTCAGGTCATGATCTCCCGATTCGTGAGTCAAGCCCCCCATCTGGCTCTGTGCTGACAGTGCTGAGTCTGCTTGGGATTCTCTCCATCTGTCTCTGCTCATCCCCCACTAGCACTCTCTCTCTATCTCAATAAATAAATAAACATTAAAAAAATACTATCAAATGCACTGTTTACTCTTGACATGCCCAAAGTTGTCAATGAAACATAAAGTCATCTTTTGTGAAATTTTGCCATTTACTAAGATAAGTGCAAGAATCATTCTGCAGGTACAAAGAAGAAGTAGAGTTCTGTCAGTGGAAGACTGTGGCTTTGGCCAAGATACACCTATGACAAATAGCAACAAAGATACTATATGCAGTCATTAGTGCAAATGGTGTCCTGCAAGTGAATGTGGTATTGGGTTCATCCAGAGAGCAAAGACTACAATGGGGACATAGGGTTGATTACATGATAATAGTTGACCTCAGATTATGATTTACTTTCAAAAATTGACAAGAGGTTTTGGTGGGGGACTCAAGACCAAGAGTGACCAAATATATTTGCACAAATTGGCTACTGTCTAATAGACCCACATCTGTTAATTAGCTTTGGATAGGGGACTTATCAGGTCTATGCCTCCATCTGTTTGCTTTGGATCACTTTCTTCTAACATTCAAGAAGCACAAGAAAATCAGGAGCAAACACACATAAGATAAGACTTTTGAAAAATAGACAAAAGTGAGAGTAAGTGAAACAGTGGAAGAATAAAAACATTACCAGAATATTTGCTAACTGCTGTACCTCCAAACCAAAATGTCTAACTACTTTGCATCTAATTGCATACACATCTTTAAACAATAAAATTAATTCAGAAGTAAGAACTCAGTGAAACAAGTCAGAGCTCAAGTCACTGTTGAGATGGATTGATGAGGAAGACCATCTGAGTTGGGCACAAGAGGCTGTGGATTTACACCTATTGATCCACGGGTCCCACAGGAGATCCCTAAACAAGACTCTTCAGGATGGTCTTGGTGGGAACTCCATTTTTGAAGGGCTAGACCATCGTACAACATCTGAAGTTAAAAGAGGGATTTATTGCTTGCTGAGCAAGGCACATGGTGGAAGCAGGTACTGTACTTACAGGACACAATTTTTTTAAAAAGAAAATTGCTTTTATTAGAGTTTTGGGAAGGCTGTAGTTCAGGGGCTACAGACTTTTAGAACCAGGGAGAGTTTACAACTAGGTTATCATTTAGTCATAGACTCGGGCTTTCTGGAGAGTGGTTGTTGTTGATGATTGGCTGATTTTCAGAAGTGTAAAGCTGTCACTAATTGCCTGGCTTTAAATGTGGTTTGTGATGTAAATAGTGATTGGCCAAATGGGATGAGTTTAAAACTCATTCTGGTAATTACTTTTTTACAATTTTCAAAGAACAGCTGGTTTTTTCCTGGAAGGATAGGATCTTTTTATTTTATTCTTAGAGCTACAGATAGAAATGTGAGAGTAGAGAAAGCAGAATGAGGTACAAAAGATAGGAAAAACATGGCTTTGGCAGCTCTTGGTTGTGATTATGGGAGCAGGAATAGTCTTTTCCCAGAAAGCAGCTCATTCTAACTCAGAATATCAGGGTGCAACATGAAAGCACCAAGAACTCTTCCCTAATCACTGTCTCAGGATCCACAAACTGTAATTTTCTTGCTTCTCTTTAGCATATGGTGAACTAGAAGCTGTCCAAATAAATAGTGAGGAAGAATTAGAAGAGCTTACTTCCAGCCTACTACCCTATGATGGACAAGGTAATTATGACTTAAAGAATAATAAAACCAGAAACAGAAGCTGACAAAGAGAAAAAGACAAGGAAGGGAAAAGCAAGACTTAAAGGAAGGGCCAGAGATGGGTAGGGCCAATGAAAGGTTTTGGAGGAAGAAGTAGAGAAGTAGAGATCCAGAAGGGTACAGAAAAGGGGATCACCGGGGTAAATAAAAGTCTTCATACATCACAATTTTGGCCCAGGAACAGAGCCACCAGCACATGGAAATGAGAAGTGTACCTGTGTTATGTGCTTCTCAAAGGATGTGCCAGAAGGTCCAGAAGCAAGCACTGCAGACAGCGAAGCATGTGCCATGATAGGTAAAGCCACCTGTGGGTGTGGGATGGGCATGACTCTATGGGCACCACAGACCCAAGTAGGATGGTGTCAGGTGTTCTGGCCCATCCCAGTATCTTGTTCCCTGCTTTGCTTGACCTGACCCCTTTGACAACAATAGAGAGGCAAGAGATTATTATAAAGTCATGTTTAACAAGATGGTCCCTGCTGATTATGCATGAATGATGTGGTGGAAATATGCTCTTAAAGATGGCAGTATCTCATTGACTACATTAGTCTTAATCATAAAGGCTTGTATTCATACAGTGATTTCCACCCTGTCACAGCCAATCTCCTGTGGAGATCAAGAAAGCCAACCATACTTCTGCTAGTAGATAATAGTGTCATTTTGTCACAACCTTACAAAACTCTCAAAAGACAACTGATCGTGCCACTTAATTGCCATGAGGAAAGACTATTCTTGACCTAGCATATATTTTTGATGGATGCCCTCTAGCATGTCACTGGTTTACAGAGTGATTTCCTATACATGTTTGGACATAAGATTTTATTTAATCCTCCAAAAATCTTAAGACCTAGACAAACATCTCTGAGTAGACTGAAGTACATAGGTATTTAAGAGTGTTTTTCCAATTACTATTGAGAAATAAAGGAAGGCTCATTCTGGACTCCTTCTAAAGTCAGTAGGTTTTTAGTCCCTTTAGAAGGAAGAGAGAAATGATAAACCCAAACATCTTTGTAAATTCAAACCTTCTGCAGTTTGAGTAATCCTAACATTGGTAACTTTTATTGATTAATTTCTGTTTCCTCACCCTCACCTGTGATTCTAGATACTGTGGATCTTAGAAACAACTCTACTTCGGGAAAACTCAAGAGGAAAAGAAGTAGGCGTGCATAAGATTTTACTTGCTTTTGATGTTAGAAATGAGTTTTTTAATGCTAACGTTATTATTACTTACAATAATAAGAGATAATAATAGGATGTCTGTTTAAAGATGTCCATATCTTAATTGCTGAAATTTGTAATCTGTTATCTGACCTGGCAAAAGAGATTTTACAGATATAATTAAGCGAAGGACCTCGAAAGGTGAGATTATTCTCGGTTATCTGGGTACACTCAATATAATGGAATAGGCTTTGAAACATGGAAGGTTGTTCCTGGCTGTTGGGGTAGAAGGGTGGCTATGGAAGATAGTCACAGAGAGATGCCATGTTGCTGGCTGGAGGAGGAGGAAGATGGAGGAAAGGAGACAAGAATATGGATGACCTCTGGACACTAGGAAAGTCAAGGAAATGTATTCTACTCTAAAGCCTCCAGAAAGGAATGAAGGTCTACTGGAACCTTGATTTTAGCCCAGAGAGACTCTTGTCAGGCTTCTAATTGACATAACTGTGAAATAATAGTTTTGTGTTGTTTAAAGCCACTAAATTTGTAGCCTAAGCTATAGTTTACCATGTTTGCATAAGGAGGCAAGTGAATGCTTGGTTTTCACAGAAAAAGGGCAATCCCATGGGCACACGTGGTGGCCCTGGAAGGGAAATGTTTGCAGTTGTTGAGGAACATACATCAGCCAGGGGAAGATGGACAGTGCCTCCAACGTGGGCCCCTGGCCAGCTATAAACCTTAGACTTCCCAGTTCCATTTGTTGCATTAAGTCCTTGATTTGGGGGTAGGGTTTGGCTGGGGGGAAATTCCTGAGGACAGTCCATCTAATCTGTCCTCTTTGTCCATCATACCAACCAAGTGGCATCTGTCTCCCTTCCCCAATGACTGAGAGTGGAGGTGGGGATGATGTCCAGAGGGATCTTGCACAGAATGTGCAGAAGTTGGGGCCTGTCTCTGTTTTCTCGTGTCTGATGCAGAATGCCAGACTCAGCATCTCTGTGGTAAGAGGCATGTACCAGGGTGGTTTCTCTCTGGTGGTAGGTTCAGGATAGTTCTGCAAGGCAGATGTCATTAATGTTCCTCCTTCCTCCATTCTTACTAGGGTTTCCCAGGTTCCCTCTTCAGATGCCTGGATTTTTGCTCTTCCTTTACCGCCACAAAATCTGTGTGTACCATTCAGGTGGCTGGAACTTCATCTTCCTTTCCAAATCACCTCCTATTCCCACTCAGACCCTTTATCCAGATGGCCAGAAACAAGTGGAGTAAAGGCATTTGCATAAAATGTAATCAGAATTAAATCTGAATCCCCTGGGCTCTCTGAAGGCTGTGCCCTCTAGGCTGGTAGGGGAAACGATGAGGTATCGTCTCCAGGAACAGGCAGAACAGAATCCTGAATTTTCAGAATTGGTCTATCTAACACCATTAATCCTCCACTGCTTTGATCCTGATCATGATGCAGGAATGAAGCTGATCCTTTCTGGGGACAGCTGCCTTCAGTGACCAAAGAGCCTTCCAGAAGTGCATGGACAGGAAAAGCTGAGGGACATAGAGTCAGACAATCTGTGCATTGGAAGTAGCTTTTTGGATAAGGGCACACCATTGCCAGACTACAAATGGTTCATGTCACTCTCATGACACCTGTGAGTTTCTAGAGTCACCATGGTGTGGCCAGAGTCAACTGGTCTGTAAGCTGAGGCATGGATGGTGTTGAGGCACCACCCATGGGCCCAAAAGGCCTCAAGGCCTGATAAGTGTGCTGGGAGCAGTTAGGGGTAAAGCCCCTTGGGATGTGGCTCTCCCCACCAAGAGACAAACTGGGCAGTTTCTGGGAGGAGTCACAAGCCTGGCATGCAGCTGTAGCCCCTACAGAGGGCTGTAAAGGGTCATGGAAAGTTGAGGTGCCAATGGGGCAAGACCCCCGAATTCTTGAACATACCATTTCCATTGGATGAGCAAGGCCCTTCCTGCCTTTAAGTCCCAGAGTGTGAGTTGACCCACCTACGAATGGAAATCTCAAGTGGGAGTTGGAAGGCCTCCTCCATGGATTGGGTCTTCACCCTTAGCAGTAAAAATCTAGTAGTTGGCTATTGTTATTTCACAATAGTAACAAGGTACGAGCTCTGTTTATCCAGTGCCAACGGTCTTCTCACGTGCCTGTATTTTCACATCATTCACAAGAATGCAAAACACAACACATAACCCGCTGCGGTTTCTTTACATTCTCCCGGAACTTCGAGCATTAGATGGCATGTAAGTGGGAGGATTTGAGTCACAACTGCACGTACGGAGACTGCTTAAGTCTCCACGTCAAAGCTGAGAATGCCTCTGAATCCCCAGCACGGCGGATTATCCGTGACACGATCCAGCTGTGAGGAGTGTGCCTCCTTATTGCACATTTGAATGTACCAGAAAGACACTTGAAGAGGAAACATACTGCTATATACCCACAACAATGATCATTCAGGTGAAGGCACCAGCAGGAATTTATTTTCCAATTTTAGTGGTTTTTTTTTTTTTTTAATTTTCAAAGGAAGGTCATCTCCTATAGTCTCCCAAGTCCGTGCAGAATAAAGCAGAACTCTGCAATCAGCCTCACACTGCTGTGCTTGTAGTTAAGAATTTTGCCCTGTTCTGTGGCCTGTAAAAGTACATGAAAACTATCAGCACATATGGCTTTGAGAATTATATTTACAGCTCTGAATGATTAACTTTATTCTCTTTTGTTCGAAGGAAAAAAGAAAGGCCATTGCTGGACAAGACATAAAAGGAAATTTCAGAGAAACATATCCCAAAAAGGTAAGCCCTTGAGCTGCTTCCTAGCAGTGGTGTCCTTAGGACATAAGCTAAGCCACTATTAACAGAGGCCTGAAAACACAGTGGCTTCCACAAAATCGTTTAGTTCTCTAACATGTAATCACCCAGAGCTAAATGATTCAGGGAGACACTGCCATCCTCAATATGTGGCTTCTCTGCTGGCTCGAGAAACTTGTATTAATTTGGTAAGATGTTCCACAGAAAGACAAATGCAAAAGCAGACTGTGTAGGTGTGTGCGCATGTGTGCATGTGGTAAAAAGCAAAAACATGTAACTATACAAATGTGTTTTTATCTGTCTACAAATTCTTATTTGTACATATTGATCTGTATGGAGAGAGACATAGATATAGGGGAAAAATCAGTAGATGTTCATCAATAAAAATATAAGCAGTAGTTGCATATATATGGTCATTAGAGTTGAGGTGTTTTTTTATTTGTGGTTTTTAAATGCACGTGTTTACGTTGGAAATATTAAACACGTTCAAATTTTGCAATGAAAAAGTATTTAAATAGTAAAGACACAGCCTTGGTGGCTCAGTCAGTTAAGCATCCAGCTCTTGATTTCAGTTCAGAGCCCACATTGGGCTCTGCACTGCCAGCACAGAGCCTGCTTGGGATTCTCTCTCTCTCTCTCTCTCTCTCTCTCTCTCTCTCTGCCATTTCCCTGCTCATGTGTACACATGTGCACACATGCTCTCTCTCTCTCAAAATAAATAAACATTTAAAAGCAAATAAATAGGAAAGTATACAAAGACAAAAGCTTAGGGGAATATTGTTGAATAAGTTAATTATGGCTCTCTCTAGAATGGTGATGTTTCATACAATTTTCATTTTCTAAATTTCCAGTAGTATATATGTATTACCTCTTTTTTGAATTTTGTTGTAGTTTTTTTTTTTTTTTTTTTTAATTTTTTTTTTTTTTTCAACGTTTATTTATTTTTGGGACAGAGAGAGACAGAGCATGAACGGGGGAGGGACAGAGAGAGAGGGAGACACAGAATCGGAAACAGGCTCCAGGCTCTGAGCCATCAGCCCAGAGCCTGACGCGGGGCTCGAACTCACGGACCGTGAGATCGTGACCTGGCTGAAGTCGGACGCTTAACCGACTGCGCCACCCAGGCGCCCCTGTTGTAGTTTTATTTGAGAGAAAGAGAGCATACATGTGGGGTGGGGGGAGAGAGAGAGAGAGAAACAGAGAGTGAGAGAATCCCAAGCAGGCTCTGCACTCAACATGGAACCCAATGCAGGGCTCGATCCCAGTACCCCAGGATCACAACCCAAGTTGAAACCAAGAGTCAGACACTCAACTGAGTCACTCAGGCACCCCTATATGTATTACTTCTAATTGGACCCCTGAAATCTTTTATTTCAGTAGTGGTTTAAAGAACTCTTTTCTTTTAGACAATGAGAGTTAGACCAAATTTTCCATATGATGGCCAATTTTGAACCAGATCGATAGAGTAAGATTTCAGAGTCCAATTGAAAGTTATTAATTTTCACCAATCTCTATATCTGATGTTCTTCTCAATTTACATGGTTTCCCTGTTGGCGAATGTGTACAATTTTGTTGGGAAAGAAAAACAAAAGTGGTTGCATCCATTTTAAGCACACTTGTTTTCCGAATGCCAAATTTTTGGATTTAATTATCATACATTTTCATTTAGGTCTCTGTGTACATAGATAAATTCTAAACCATTTCTTTCCAAAATACAATGAAATCTTATATGTCATTTATAAGTCCTCCTAAAAGTGGAGCATGTACTAGACTTCTCTTCGAGATCCCTTACCATTAATGTGCTTTCTTGTCTGAGTGAACAGTGAAAGGGGGTTCAGAATTGAATCTGGTGTTCACTCACTCACTTGCTTTTGGTCTCTCATGTCAACTCCTGTTTTGTCCAACTCTGTATCTTCCCCTGCTTATCCCCTAGAGAGCAACAACACTCCTGGCCAGTTGGTCTCCAGTGGGAAAAAGGGGAAAATGCATCTGCGAGAACCTGCCAAGATCAAGGGTAAGATAAAGTTGGTGTCACTTACACTTGGCCTCAGGGGCAAATGCGAATTTTGCTAAGGTTTTGAGGAACATAGATCCTCCTTAATTTTTTACTAGGCAACATTACCAGTCAAATTGGAAGCTATGAAATCTAGAAAGCAAACAAACCCATTTGGAGCCAAGGTTATAAATTGCTTGCATTTATATTATAGTTTTTATTTGCCCAGGACCTAAAATCCTTTTCTTGAGTTTTATCTGCTTTTCATGGAAACTTCTTTACCTTACATCATTGGCTTATGAAAATGGCCAGACTTGGTAAATTACAAATGGAAAGCAAGTTCATTTTCTCACTGTTCTTTCAAGTCTGCCTTCTGGATGAGTTTTTCTTGTCTTGGGCATGCCTGATGGCGTTCTTTTTCCTTGTCCCAAGAGTGAAATTCTCTTTCCATTAGTTGGGAATCCTTTCTGTACTACATTAAAACGTCAATGTTTTCTCCATTTCAAAGTGCTTCCCCTCCTTCAGCCTGAGCAAACGTTGGTCTGGGGCACCTGTAGTGCAGAAATGGCACGGTCAGATTCTTCTCACATTCTCTCTTGGCTCTGCACCCCCCCCCCCCCAGTCAAGAGCTGCTGGTTTGGGCCCCTCCATGATTAGGGGGGATGGATGAGAGAAGAGAGATAAGAATATGGAAGTGTCTCACGTGACAGAGGCAGCTCTGAGATAACATTGGGAATGCAGGGTACACAGTCACTAGCTCTTTCCTCCACAAGATTCTTTCATCAGCTTCTCAGTGTGGTCTGGCGCCACTGCTTGACTTCTTTGGAGAGAAATGTAGACCTTCTTCTGCTGCCTGGATGTGAGTGAAGAGCCAGAGCTGGGGTAACCTGTTCCCCCAATACTTTGTATGGTCACATAGGTGGTTTGGTGCATTGCCTCTGTGAATAGCTTGAAACTAAGACCATCAACTCACCCTGGTTTGCCCAGGAGAGTCCCAGTTTTGCCACTGAAAATCCTGAATCCTGGATACCCCTTAGTCCTGGGTAGACTGAGACAGTTAGTTACCCCCATTAGCACTTAGTGAATTGTTCCCAGCTATTGAAACTTCTTCTAAAACTTTGGGAAAGCAGGAAAAAATTTAAAATTCTGTCCCACTTACTATTAGAGATTAATTAATACCAAGCATAACAATTAAAAAAATAACCTTAAATTATATTCTGACTGCCATATTAGAGTTTGTGGTGGGGGCTTTAATTATTAAATGGGTGTTACAAACTGGGAACACAAAAAATAGTTACATCCTGTCTTGCTTAGTCAGTCTGTTTTCAAAGTAAAACACAATAGTGCTGTATTATGAATTAGTTGGTTTTAAGATCCAAATCTCCTTATGCCAAAAGCTCCACAGACTAGAATGGACTTCAATGTATTTCCTTTTTCTGCCTAAGAATATTAGGCCTTACAGGTTTGATGAAAGGTAAATCTAACAAAGCCACTAGTTCCAGGAAAGATGTAACCAGAGAGAGACAGAGAGCAAGAAAGAACTTTTTATTTGTTGGATTGTTCAAGACTGTGATTAGAGTTTGAGTGCCAAGCCTGACTGGCAGTTAGGAGAGGCAAGAATAAGCTGTCTGGATCTCTTCTTACTGGGTTGTGAGCATGGGCCTTCAGGAAAGAGATGAGGGAGAGCAGCAGAGAGAGTCCATAACTACTTTGGCATCTTGGGTGGAGAGGAGGCGAGGAGGGCCCCCTTAGAGAACCATACCTGGGTCGATGACCTTCTATCACCTGGTGACCCCACTTTCTGGAGAGAGGAAGCAAGATGGGGCAAAGAGATTAATCTGCCTTTTTGAGAACCATATTTCCACCTTTTTTAGTAGTTATCCTTACCCCATGGCTAGTATTACCCAAGTCTTCCACCTTCTTATAGAAGATTCTAATAGATTGAGCTCATAAATCTTTGTAGACCCTCATTTGAACTGCTATTATCTTGGTGAAGTTAAAACAGAGTGACAACTTGCCAGTCTGTAGCTTGTTTGAAGTTGTGATAAGGTCTAATTATCAATATTTGTACATGGGGCCATTTTGGTCTTGAAGAAATGAAAAACCCTCTCAGTGGTTGTTTAGGCTAAAGACCAGAAAGTGGAATTACTAACCAAGCAATTGGTCCATTTTAGGTTTGATTGAAAGAAAGATTCTTTTTACTTTGCTGGTCTAATATGCTTGTAACCTGCTGACATTTTACAGCACTTAGGACAGGGTAGTCTAGAAAATATTTCCTTGTGGGGTCTAAATAACCTAACCCAGTACCACCAGGTGATAGGGCATTGAACACAGAGAGGAGAAAAGGAATTTATCCTTCTGTCTGAGAAAATAAACCACATTTGCATGATAGAAAACACTGAGATGCATATCCATAGCCAAAACTTTCAAAAGGAAGAACATTCCTCCCTGCAACATCTACCAGGTCAATCCTTAATAACTGCTTGAAATTAAGATTTTAGAAGACTCAATTCTACCCAGTCTTCTTAGGTTAGCCTTCTTCTGGTTAGTTTCTTAGATTCTAATATCTTTGTCAAAACCCAGGTGGACAAAGCCTTTGGTTTACTATTTACTATTGCTTTCAGCACAGATGTATAAATAACTTCATTCAAGGTGATGTGGAACATGTGTCTCACCTGTGAAGCTCACCGTAGAGTTTCCCTCACAGAACTTCCATTTCTATTTCTCTGCAAGAAGAAACCTGAAATACCTTCACTTAATTTTGTAATTTTTGTCTCAATTTTCCCTGAATATTTTAGTTTCTTTAATGGCAGTGATCATCATCTTGATTTCATATGTTTGTTGAGAAGACTAAGTCAATTAGTAGATGTACAATTGGCACCTATTAAGTACTTAACACATAGTTGCTTGAGATATAAATGAAATGCTGATTTCACTTGTTTGTTTTACTAATGTGAGATATGACAAATAAAATACAAGATGAACATAAGATGACCTATCTAATTCTTGGTATCTTAAAACTAGGGATTGTGTATTTTTCTTTATCCATTAGACAGACTTTGGGGAAGTTATATTTAAATGGAAATTTTGGAAAGCACTAATACATTCAGTGATTACATTTTTCTATTTTCTCAGGGAAAAAGAGAGGCAGACCTCCTGTTTACTCAACTCATGGTGACAGAGCCTCACGGAAAAGAGTCCGGTCAAAAGGTAAAGAAGAAAAGGGGAATAACTTCAGTAACTAAACGGCTATTTTCCTGTGCTCTGTGATTTTAGCAATAAACCCACTTCCCTAACTGCTTTGCAGCTTTAGTAGCTGTTGAGAGATGTATACAATTTGAATCATTTTCAAACCATGTCAGGGAGAGAAAGAAGATAATCCCATAAACAAGTAACTTGGTGACCAGGACTTGCAGGTCCAGGGGCCACTACAGGAATGCTGTCCCCACTGAACTGACAACTTCCAAGCGGGGAATTGTCTGTTGCCATACAACCCACAAATTATTCAGCTGATCCTTCTCTTGCTACATCAAGAGTCACAGGTTGCACACCAGCCAAGAGTAGTGGTCAGTAGCAGTCTGTGCCTTTCTCTCCTTTTGACTGTGTGGGCTTAGGCCTGTCACTTGACTTCCTTTGCCTCAGTTTCTTCATCTGTAAAGCAAGAGAGTGAATTAGGCTAACCCTCTTGTTCATTGCAGTTCTGATAGTCTACCTGGATCAAAACTGGACCATGGACAGGCCCCCACCTCCCATCTTGGCTCTAAAACATTGGCTGGAAGGACAGCATCAGCTACACATCCTCCTTGAGTTAGTTCATTTGAAGACTTTTCACCCCCGATTTTGTGGAGTCAGGTCTCCAGCTGCCTTTCCTCATGCAGTGTGCAGATTATTCTAGAGTTTCCTGAGCTCCTCTTTTAGCTATGGAGAAAGCTGATGTGAGAGAGAAATGAAGCAAAGCAGAGAACAAGACTAGAAGGCAGACGTCATCTCCATTAGGTTAGCCTGTCATTCATTACCCTCCCTCTGCTCAGTCAGATCTCAATCAAGAAGGCATTAGTGCAGTCTGCTACTTTGTCTCCGGTTACCTAACTGCAGTAAAATAGTGTGGGGCTGGACAGCTCCCTTCAGAACATGGCAGCTGTTGTGGGTTTCAATGTCATAGAAGAACCAACAAGGTTGAAATGATTGAGAATAAGGCAGTTTTCTTGAAGCCTGATTTCTCTGAAAAAGCATTCTGTTTTGTGTGGGATTTGAGGGGTAAGATAAAGGTAGACATTTTGTCGTTATGTATCAAAAATGCCACATAGAAGAAAGACTTTGACTCTAGACATTTGTGGAATAGATTTCTCCAAGCACCTCTATATCTTTATAGGAACAAAATCGACAAGATTAATTTGCACAATGAAGTAGAATGAAGAAATCTTCTCTTTCAGGGTCAAGAAGCCACACAGATTCTATGGTGGATTTTTGCTCTCAAATACTTCCTGTGACCTGTGGTGAGGTGAAGGGGATGTTATATAAGAAGAAACTGAAACAAGGTGGGTTCCAGGTCTACTTTGATTTGCAGTATGTGAATTACCCATGTCAATTGCACAGGTCGAGGTATTGAGGCTGAAGTTTGGCTCAAGGGAAAGAAGAAGGGATCCCTAAGATGCTATGTTTACACCTTCAGAAATCATACATATTAGGTGCTCACTCCCACATCGAAGTGTCCATGGGGGTGCCCAAAGAACCAAAAAGAAGTAAATCAGAATTAAAAGGGAGAAGCCCTCAACCTCGACCTTCATATCCTCTCTCCCTTCTGGATGATCACCACCAGGGCAAGGTGTTGATGTGGTGAAAAGAGCACAGAATTTAGAATTGGAAGCCTGAACCCCAGCCACACCTATACCAGGAGGGCCTGATTTATCTGAGTAGAGAGTGGGACCTTTCTGAGCTTTAGATGAAATGTTTTTCATCTAAAAAGGGGGATAATAATTAAAAACCTACCTCACAGTGTAGCTCTGAGGAATTAATTTATGTAATTGATGTAAAATACTTAAATAGCTTGACTGAGATACAATCCCATATCGTACAGTTTCCCACCCAGAGTATACAATTCACTGTTGAACTTTGTTTGCATTTTCCCAGGATTGTTCAGCCATCACCACAACCTAATCTCAGAACATTTGTGTCTGTCCCCGACTAAAGCAAATGTCATATCTATTTGCAGTCAGTACGCGTTCCCAGTTCATCCCACTGTCAAGCCCTAAGCGGCCACTGATCTATTTTCCGCTTAATAAATTGGACTATTCTGGGTATTTCATATAAACAGAATTATTTAATATGTGCCCTTTTCTGGCTGAGCACTTTCACTTTAACATCATGTTTTCAAGGTTCATCTGTGTAATAGCATGTATTCGTTTTTGTTTTTTGGTTTTTTTTTTTGCCAAATAATACATTTCATGGTATGAATACACCATACACATCATTCATTCATCACTTTGGGTTGTTTCCACTCTTTAGCTATTATGACCAATGCTGTTTTGAATATTCATGTATAAAGTTTTGTGTCAACAAGTGTTTTCAGTTCTTTTGGTTCTAGACCAGGAGTACAACCACTAGTTCATAGGGTAAAGCTATATTTAATTTATTGAGAAAGCACCAAAATGTTTTGTACAGTGACTGCACTATTTTATATTCCCACCAGCGATGTATGAGGGCACCAATTTTTCTACTTCCTTGCCACCACTTGTTAGTGTCTGACTTTTTTTTATTACAACCATCCCAGTGGGTGTGGAGTGGTATCTCATTGTGATTTTGATGTGTGTTTTTCTAATGACTGAGAAATGCTGTATAGCATATGACTATCTTTTACGCATAGCTTAATTTTCCACTGGGTAACACTTCACAATTATTTTTTTAACATTTATTTATTTATTTATTTAGAGAGAGCACAAGCAGGGGAGGGGCAGAAAGAACAAGAGACAGAAATCCAAGCAGGCTCCGCACCATCAGTGCAGAGCCCAATGTGGGGCTCGAACCCATGAATTGTGAGATCATGACGTAAGCCAAGATCAAGAGTCAGATGCTCAACCAACTGAGCCACTAGGTGCCTCCCTAATTATTTTTATTATCAGCTATCCGTGATTTGGGGATGGGAAAATATCTGCTCAATAATGCCATTATATTGGATAAAAAATGTTGTAACAAAGGCTACAGATATTGGGTGGTGCCATTCTGAGCTCAGTCTCAACTTGAGGTTCTGCCTCCACATTGCCCCCAAGGGCTGTTGGAGGCTCTGGTCTGTTCTCTTTCCCCAGCAAATTGAGATCCTCTCACCCTTCAGGTTCACTTGCTTTTCCTTTGTAGATGATTTTGAAACACTTATAAAAGATTGATTTTGATGGTAATCATCACCTTGTTGTTGCATGAGGTTTAAAAAATGTTGCCCCAAGGCAGGAAATCTCCTTTGAGGGGACGTACAGGCTAGATTTGGGGAGTCTGAAGGCTGAAAAGGAAGGTTACACTCTCCCGCTACACATCTGGAGCCCAAATTGGGTGGCTCCAGATGCACTGTGGTAGGAGCCCATCATTGGAGTTCTGAAGACACAGAGGGCTCAGAATCAACTTACCCTGGTCTTACAGGAGGATCCTTGGTGAGATCTATACAGAGTGAGGATGGAAAATGGTTCACCCCCAGGGAGTTTGAAATCAGAGGAGGCTACGCAAGATCAAAGAACTGGAAGCTGAGTGTGCGCTGTGGTAGGAGGCCTCTACGATGGCTGATGGAGGTATTCCAGGGACTGGAGCAGATGGACTTTCCATGTTGTGTGGTCATTATTTGCTCACCACCTTTTTGTTGAGTTATAGATAAAACCTGATGCCCCTGAGTTTATCCACTTACCCAGGAAGAGATGCCCCACATTCATAACCTCTGTAAAATGCCACATCAAATGCCAGAAAGGGGGCTTTGCCTGGATAGGGGCTGGAGCTGAGAGGAGAGAGAGGCTACTGTGACTCAGGTGCATGCAGACAACTTCATGTAATACACTGAAAGAAGACAGTGTACAGTCATACAAATGAAAAGAGGCTACTCCAGAGAAAGAACGGCATGAAAACCAGAGCTACAACTAAAGTGGCTCTGTGGGTTGGGGTAGACAGGTTGTGTATGACAGGCATGATCCATCAATTAGAGTTGTTTATGGAGGGATTTAATTTCAGCCTAAGGAGTTTAAATTCATAATATAGACAATGAAAAATCAGTGAATTCTTCTGAGATGTGAGATGACATATTTAAAGCAGTATTTTAGACAACCATGGCGCCTTGAAGTGATTTCCATTCCCTCTCTGGGATCCACGAGCCCACTACCAAGACCATTATTACACTGTTTCATAATTATCTTTCCATGTATTTACTTTTTCTCTCTAGACACCTCTAGGGTTTGCCCATCTTTGTGTTCCCAAGATTGTCCAGAGTATCTGATATCCAGTACGCATGGGATAAGTGTGTGTTGATTGAATTGCTTTGGTCAATGGACTCAGCATGAGTGGCATTGGCAGGAATGGAAAGGAAATGGGAGGTGTCAAAGAGATTGTGAAGGAAAACCTCTTAAAATTTGGGGGGGAAAAGCACATGAGAAAAAAAAGTTCTAAAGATGATATTTCCATTGCTTGAAATTCTACCATTGATAGAATTCTAGAAGAAGTACAGGTGAAGAGAGGGAGATGGTTTGTCATTTAGCCACCCTGGCTTTGAGTTGACAGTGGGACACTCAGGTAGAAATATATGGGAAGAGGCTGAAAATGCCAGACTCACAAAGCAGAATCACATGTAACCACATACTTGGATCTTTTTATCTTTCAGAAAGGATTTCTACATAATCCTCTAAGAAAATATTTCAGGAAAAGAAAGGTGATTATTATGTCACTTTTTATAAGTTCTCATCACATAACTGCTATTATTATGTACAATTATATACTATTCTCAGTTGAGTTATTATACTTAGGTTTCCTCCATCTCCCCACCCTTCTTTTTGAGCATGTGACTTCAGAGTTTCTGCTTTTTTAATGTTTATTTACTTACTTGGACAGAGAGAAAGAGAGAGAGAGGAGGGGCAGAGAGAGAGGGAGAGAAAGAATCCCAAGGAGGCTCTGTGCTGTCAGCGTGAAGCCCAATGCGGGGCTCAATCCCATGAACCATGAGATCATGACCTGAGCTGAAATCAAGAGTTGGTCGCTTAAACTGCCTGAGCCACCAGGCACCTCTTTTATTTATTTATTTTATTTTTAGAGAGACAGAGAGAGAGAGAGAGCATGAGATGGGGAGAGAGGCAGAGGGAGAGAGGGAGAGAATCTCAAGCAGTCTCCACGCTCAGTGTGGAGCCTGATGTGGGGCTTGATCCCACGACCCTGGGATCATGACTTAAGTAGAAATCCAGAGTCAGACATTCAACAGACTAGGCCACCCACGTGCCCCTCAAACCCATATTCTAAAAAAATCATTGTTACTATTGTCTAACTTAAATGAAATCTGATGGAGCAAGTTTGTTCCTGGTGATTCAGACGACCCCTCTCTGGTAGACAGTCTACTCTGGGACATATATGAAACTGTATTATTCCACGTGACAGGTAACAAAAGGCATATTTCTTTTCTGACCCATTTCATACCCTTTCACCTTCCATTTAAATTAACGCACATACATATGCAATTCTTTTCAGGGGAAATTATTTGCCGTTTTTGAAGACAGTGCTGTTGGGAAGGAAGTTTTTGGGAGACTGATGTATCATATGGGAGGGGCCAACCTGGAAAATTTTTTACTTTGATGCTACCCTTTCAGCTACAGATCTCCTTTCTATCTGAGAAAATGACTTCTCTCTAAATGGAAGAAATCTATGTAGACAGCAAATAAACAGGTTAAGTGCAGTGTAGATTCAAGACAAGGTTTTTCAAGATTGGGTATGAATAAGAGCTTAGCGAGGAGCAGGAGGTGAGACATGTTATTCTTACATACTTCAGGTAGGAGTGGCCATCTGGGACTTTCACAAACTTCTAAGGTAGGTCAAGCATAGCTGGGCAATGGGTCTTCATCTTCCACTGGGAACGTGATTATCTGATGTTCTGGATTGTTTGAACTTTCGGTCCTTGGGATATTTAATCCCCTGGATTTCCTAAAGGGAAACAATTATTTGATCTCTTTGGTATTTTAAAGACCAGCATCTATATCATTCCCCAGGTGTGAAGACTTAGTTAGGGGTGTCTGGCTGGCTCAGTTGGTAGAGCATGCAACTCTTGATCTCAGGATTGTGAGTTCAAGCTCCATGTTGGTCATAGAACTTACTTAAAAAGTAAAATAAAAATAAAATTTAAAAAATAAAATAAAATAGTTACTCAATTAGATTACCCCTGTGAGCTTGCAACTTCTTATCAACAGGTTTTACCCTTACGCATGGGTGCAGCACTATTTAGCAACAAGCCTGTATATTTGTCTCCCCATGAACTCCCCAAAGTGGCAAATCTCAGGATCCAATATTACTCCCATGAGTCCTCTGTGAGTCTCAGAACCACTTTTGCTGATAGTGCCCCTTGGCTTCTGGAAACTTAAGTATTACTCTTGAAACCATGTGATAGCTTATTGGCTCTTGACAAGGGTCACTAATCCCCTTTGGTGACAGCTGCTGTGTTGTAAATAATATATTTCTCCAGTATATCATATTCTAATATTTCTTAAGAGATAGCAATCTCTTTTCTTAAGTTAAGCAATATTCAATTTATTTAGTCATTCAACATATAATCATCAAACCCATACTAAATGCCCAATGGCCATTAGAGATGATTGAAATAATATTCCTGACCTTGAGGATTGTTTCAACCTCAAATTCTAACATGGAAGATTAACCAAGGGGGAGGGGGACGGAAATTTTAGGTTACACAGAGAAAGGGGCAATGACATGGCCACTTCTCAGGTCATGGTCCCATGGATCATTTGTCTATGACTACTCTGTCCTGGATGGAGATAAAAGCTGCATTCCAGAGGGAAGAAAGCCAGGTCATTCTACTGGATATGCAAAAGAATTGTAAGTCTAGTGAGTGATAGTCAATTACCTCTGAAAAGTCACCCAGCTGACATCTTTTTAGAAGGAGAGAGGAGGGTGACCTTCTGGAAGAAAAGCTGCAGCACTGGGGACCTTGGGCACATTTCGTCTTTAGGGCTGTGCTCTAGGAGGACTATGAAAGGCAGTGGGATTCTCTGGGACGTTCCCATGGATTCCAGAACTCTAGGTCCTGTGGTCACCGGGGGCTGTTGGTGATGAGTTATCGGCCTGATTCTCTCATTACACCTCCTCCCAGTGGGATGATACTTTCTAAGGTAGAGAAAAATGCCTGAGAGATCCTCAAATTAGGAGAACCAGTGGAGTCTCTCCAACTCCATCTGTGGGAACCAGGACCAGACTCCCTGCATGACTTCACAAAGGCCTACCTTGGGTAGGAAATCCAGGAAACTGAACTTGCATTGGGCCCAACAGTGGTATTTTGGTACTTTTTATTCTCCAAGTAGATATCTAGGTCCATGAAACCAGGTATGAAATAATGGGTAGACTGTGGCTTAATTCCTCAACAAATGGCTGTTAAAGAAGGGATGGATGCAATCCTTACATTCAATATTGTCATTCAATCTTTCTTTTTTTTCAACAGATAATACCAAAGTCTCACAACAATACCTTAGTTAACCCTTATGTAAGTACTATGCCTCTAACCCCAGAATAATGCAGGCCTTGTCCCTCCGTGCACTATCTGTGCCATTGCTGCGTTTGACTAAAGCGTGCTCACACTCAGTTGGGGCATGTCGCTGTGTGATGAGCAGAGAACAGAAGGTGTATCACCCACACCAGGGAGATGATTCTCAACCTGGTGTCTCTGCATGAAAACATCTTTTCCTGTTTGTTTAGTAAAACCTTCCTGTTTCCTCATTTCCCTTTGAAAGTGAGTATGGGAGCTCAGAGGACAGAGCTCTAGTCCCCTGGGGCCTCTAGAACCTGGGCTGAAGTGGAAAGAGCTAGAGCTGACCTGCAGATTAGGGGTAAGGAGCAAATTTGAAAAAATAGCAGCATTTTAAAAAAGGCAATAGTGAAGGAGATGGAAAATCCCAAACAGCCACTCCAAGGTGCAGCAGAGCTGAGATCAGCCAGAAGGAACAGGCTGGGCCAAGCTGGTGAGTCCAGGGGGTAGACCTTTGTCGTGAGTCCTGCAGAGAAATGCATGCAAGGCAGGTGGGCCTTTTATGGAGGCCATGTATCCAGTCTCAAGGGGGCCACCAAGGTGCTGAACTGGTTAGGACTGAAACCATCACTGTGCAACCAATCACAGTGTGGTCCCACAGGGTTGCCGGCTATAATGTCTATCAGGATTGTGGGTGGCTACACTCTCTACACTAAATCATGCTTTGATTCCTTTCATTGCAACAAAATAGACACTTGAGGCAGAGTCACCTTTGCACGACTCCAGGGGCAGCACTCACAGAGGGTTTCCATAAGCCGTAATACTGACACAGGCCATCCAACAGAGGAGGGATAGTCAAATAGTTCTGTCCGTACTTTACCTCCAAAGCAATCCCCTGACAAGATTTAGATCTTATCCACACTGATTTTGACCCTAGGCCAACAGAGGGGGTCTTCAATAATCTAAACAGCTCTCGAGTCCAGCATTTGGGTGGCTTGTTTGGGATGGATGGAGACCCTCACCCCTGTTCATAATCTTTCCAGGGGTAGATATTGTGGGCCAACGCAACATTGACTTATGATATCCCTATGCCCAATAACCAGACTTTGCTCAGGCTAAATCTCACCTTGGGCTGCATACTGAGTCACCCAAGGACCTTTGAAAAATAATATTACCTGGATTCCACTCTGTAGGAAATTCTGACTTAATAAGTCTGGGCTACGTCTTGGGCATTAGGATTGTTTGAAAGTCCCAAATGATTCTGATACACAAAATCACCTGTTTTATAATTAAAGACTATCAATGGCTATGCCCACCCAGTATCTCTGGCGTTGGGACCAGGACATTAGTATTTTAATGCCCAGATGATTTTAATGTGCAGCCGGACTAAGAAACAAAGAGCTGTATCTGTTAAAAAGTATATGCGTGGGAGATTCTTAAGCACTGTTGTATTTGTTATTTCCTTGTTCTTCCGGAAAGAGGGTCATTGCTTCCTCGAGGTTGATGATTGTAATCTATGAGTGTCTGCACTGATGAGAAGTAAAATGGCCCCATGTCTCCATGCCAGAGCAGGCTCAACCCCAGATGGAGGTGTCTTTGAGGATTCCCTGGGACACAGAATGGGAGTTTTTGGTTAGACATTCATTGGGACTAGCACTTCCTCATATAGGGTCATTTTAAAAAACAAAAGAAATAGCTAGAACCCCGTTTACCCAATATGAGCCAAAAACAAGACTCAATAATGGTTAATGAGTGTCTTTTCATCTTTTATCACTTTCCACACTAAGGAGCTTACTACATCTTATTACATTCTCAATATTTTGCCCTTCCATGATTCTACTTCTTCATTGCAGTATAGGCAAATGCATTTAATACTTTATTTCAGGAACTTGTTTTATCAGCAAGGTAACAATATTATTCCAACTCCTATAAAATCATCTTGTTTTGCTACTAGTCTTCCTGTGTTAGAATCTCTGGTTTTATAGGGAGAATTTTTTCTGGTCTGATACACAGGCCCCTCCTCCTGGGCATCAATGCAGACCGTGATTTCTTCTGAAGTCTACACTCCATGCCACTCCTTCATACCTCAGGGAGAAGCATAGATATGTTCATGCAGGTTCACACAAAGGCAGTGAGTTCTAGATTCCCATAGTGGTGGCCTGCCGGGGTTTCACTAGGGATGCCGACATTGATTCTCCTTCTAGCCGGGAAACTCCGATGTGTGTGAGATGTGCCGGGATGGAGGAAAGCTGTTCTGTTGTGACACCTGTTCAAGATCTTTTCATGAGGACTGTCACATCCCACCAGTGGAAACTGAGAGGTTTGTGAGATGAAGTCCCCCCACTTGGATTAGGAACCCCTCCTCCTGCCATAGGAGGAAATCCCCCTGCAGAGAGAAGGAGCAGGGCCATAGGTATGGCATCCAGCAGCATGATCCAGCTGTTTAAAGACTCTGGCAGCAGGAGGGAATACTGTTCTTTGCTGCCCTCTGGGATGCTGAGGCTGGTGGCTGGGTCCCTTGCCTACCTAGTGTTACTGTCCCTTTGAGAAGATTTTCTAGCCCTGAGCCCTGTTCATAGAGGTGGGAACACCAGCTGTTTGTGTTCTGCACTTTTTCAGAAAGGCAGGAAACATGGCCTGGTTTGTGCATTTTACCATGGGCTCCACAGGCTGATAGAAGCCTGGGCCCCAGGGCTTAAGGCTCAGTTTTGACACTCAGACGAAGCAGGCAGGGCTCCCAGCAGCTCAGATAGGAAAAGGAGGGCCCACTACTCACCCTAACCCTACCCTCCATGCACAGAGCCCCCTATTGCCACCCTCAATGGGAGAAGGGTCATGGGCACCCTTTTGCCATCCTCATGGGCTCAGGCTCCACGTGGGGGTCCTGGAGGCTCTGAGAGGGATTCCCTTCATCTCCCAGCTGTGTCCATCAACCATGTCTAAAAGGAAGACAATGACAGCCATAGGCACAGCGGCTGTTTCCAGGGGCCTTGCCCTTGCTTACTTTTGCCTGACCTCTCAGGAACCCGTGGAGTTGCACCTTCTGCAGGATGGAGTTTTTGGAAAGGCAGCAGTGTCATGGGGAATCTGAGGTCCTGGAGAGGCAGATGCAGCCGGAGGAGCAGTTGGTGAGCTGGGTGCAAAGCCCAAGGCTTCTCCTTCCCCCTGACACCGAGAAGTCCAACAGGTCTCGAGGGAGGGGAAGGGCGCCTGAGGGAGCCTTCTCTTCCAAGCCATGTCTCGATCATGCTGAAATCATACCAGAACTGAATTGCAGAATATATAATTCACCTATTACATGTCTGTTTCTGAAAGCCAAACGTGTTTGGGGAAAGTTCCAGAAGACAGTGTTAAGTCATGCCTCTGCCTGGGCATGTGAATGGGCTCAATGTCTCCAAACTGCTGTGAATTCACAGCCGCCTTCTTTTGCAGAAATGTGAGTTCCTCCTCTTGAAGGTCTATTGCCATTCAGAGAGCTCCTTTTTTTCGAAGATTCCATACTATTATTATGTAAGTAACAGCAACCAACCATGATTACAGGCCGCTGTGATGTTCAGTGACTTTCACACAGGGGGGATCTGTGATCTGAATCCCATGAGAGGGAGAGCATGAGCCGCCATTTTCTTTGTCTTGCATCTCTGCTGGAGTTCAGGAAATCCACTGGAGACAGACATTGAACAATGCCAATAACTCTCCCATTGATATTTTTTCCCCCACCAGATTAAAGAGGTGTCTCAAAACCTAAAGGAACCCATGTGGTTGGACAAAATCAAGAAGAAGCTAAATAAACAAGGCTACCCTAGAGTAGAGGAGTTTGTGCAGGACATGCGCCTCATCTTTCGGAACCACAGGGCATCTTACAAGGTAAGAGGCGCTCTCTCTGCCTCCATTTCATTTTCTTTCCACTGACTCACTCTGCCCTCGTTTTCTGGTGCCTGGAAAATTTTACATTTCCCTCACCCTATGACAAGCCTGCACAAGAAAGAGCTCTGGACATGAGTGACTTTTCCATTTCAGGACTTAAGCTCACCACGGCAGAGTAGTAGTGAATCAGAAGGTATTTCTGCAACCAGAACCCCAGGCCCCTGAGAGCTCATTCCCCTCCTCAAAGGTGACAGCTGCCCATAGAGAGCAGTGGAGTCCCACCTGCTCCAAATCCAAGGAGGAGAGAATGGCATCTTAAAGTTATATCACCCTTCTTATCTCTCCCCAGATCAACTCAACCTCTTAGAAACCCCAATTTTAGACTTCTTGCATGTGAATGGAGCGTGTAGTTTACAGGGGTTACCAGAGAGGACTGGAAGTTTCAGGGAAGCAGGATGGCTCATTGTACTTAGACTGTGCTCTTTGATGGTTTCAAAGGACATAGATGGCTTTCCTAAGTCTCACTGAAATAAACAACCCAAACAACATACGTCAGAGTCCCAAGTATGGCAGTGATTTCTCACTTCTGTCTATTTAATCAGAAATAATCATGCACGTAGGAAACAAGTTGTTCTTGGCTGCTTGAATTTTTAAGCTTCACCTGGTTAATGTAACTTAGGTGTTTAAAACAAGGTCCTAAACGTTTTTGATTGCAAGGTGTCCAATAACACTGATAATGAGTATCGCTATTTTTGTCTTTATGATTTATTTTTCAGTACAATGACTTTGGCCTAATGGGACTTAGACTGGAGGCAGAGTTCGAGAAGAAATTCAAGGAAGTGTTTTCTATTGAGGAAGCAAATGAGAGGAGTTCACTGGTGTAGTGGAGGCTGTTGACACCCTGGAAAATCTCCTTTTTGGGCAGAACTTTCATGTCCCAGCTGCTGTGAGGGTTGGCTGCTGATGACACTCTTCCCCAAAGTACCACCCTCTGCCAATGCCAACTTCACCTGGAGATTACACCTCTTGGGCATGGGGGCCAGCTTCCAGCTCCAAGGTGGAACCAACCTGTAGTGATCCGTATCCCTTCACTTTCCACAAGATCAGGCTGGAGCTAGTCTCCAGCTGGTACCAATCCATGCTTGGCTTTTCCTACCACGCTATCCTGCTTCCCTCACCCCTCTTCTTCTGAGAAAATTCTCATAATAAATCACTTACTCAAGAGACTTTATCTCGGGCTCTGCTTCCAAGGAACCCAACTTAAGGTATTGGTCCTAGCAAGCAGGACTTGAGGATGGGGTTCTGATGTTAGGTCACCGTCTAGTCAGATTGTGACAAGTGGAATGTTGACAGTGCCTGAGGTGTTACAACCGTGCCATTGCCAAAACTTTCACCTGTAGGAAACCGGATGGGCTATAGGGGGAGAGGCATATTCGCTGGAACAATGATCTGACATTTACAGAAGGAGAGATAGTAACTGAAACAAGTGTGGAGGTTGGAAGGCTGTTGGTAAGTGCCACTAATATGTTGACAAGAGTAAAAGACAGGCTTAAGGCTATTAATCACCTAAACCAAAATCACCCCCATCCCTGCAGCTGGAAAGTAGACAGTAAGGAAGGCCTGGCCCTGATTTTCAGAAGGGCAGAATTTCAGAGAAGCCTGAATTCTAGCTCAGGGTGGCCTCCTGTGCCAAAGTTAGGGCACCAATAAAGAAGGAGTGAAGCCCCGAAACTCTAGGTAGATGTACAGGAGAGCTCTGAACTCCAGATCCCCCTGAGCCTTCAGGGCCTGCAGAAAACTCCTGCCCCTGCTTTGGAGACGGACCCTTACCAGCCCACCTCCTGCCTGAATGAAGGCTATGCAGAGTAGCCTCAGCATGACCTAACTGGGAGTATGCTGAGTGGGCCTGCGAGATGAAAAGAGGGTTCTACTCTAGTGCAGCTGGAAGACTGGGCCAACATATACCAGCAGGTGCCAGGGGATTGTGTGTGAGTGGGTCCTGAAAGAAGAAAGGGAATAGGAAACTGGAAAGAGGAGAATTGTTGATGCAGGCATGCTCTCCCGTGCCACAGAACTTAGTTATCCTGGCAAGGGCCAGAGGTGATGATTCTAATACATTCCTGGGTGGCTCGCAGAGGCTTGCTATAAGCCAGGGTACACGCTGGATGAAACAGAAGTAGAGCATACTGGGCTTGGTAGGGCAGATTATGGAAAAGGGAAATTCAAAAGCCTAATGAAATTGGCATGGCTTTATTCTCTCCAGCTGGAAAAACCAACTACAGGTAACTGTTCCTCAGGAGGCCTCAGAGACACTGACTTACCAAGGTGATAAGGAACACACTGCTAAAGAGGCAACAGCATCCTTGAGATGCTCAGCCGGGGCTGTCCTCTATAGGTCAGAATGATGTGGGAATGTTGCACAGAACTGTATTCCAGCAACGGAAATGATTGGATAACAAAATCAGGGGTAGCATTTCACTGTCAGAGCACGACAACATAACTTCTGTAATGCGCAGCAAGGTTAGAATGACAGCCGTGGGGCCTGGTCCGTGGATGTCTCTGGAGATAGCTTACAAGACGTGGTGTTCTTATAGGCAAGACAAATGGGCAGCCGACAAGGATATTGCTTCATATATACCTTCAAAAAAGATTAGAGATTAAAAATAGATGATCAGAGAGCTGCGTTTAGCTGACTCAATGAAAAGTCAAGATCCCTTGCCCAGTTTCCAGACCTAAGTCAATTCTTGGACCCCAAACATGCTGAGGGAAATGAAGGCAGGTGTCATAAAAAAAGAACTTTGCAAATGTACACATAGTGATTTCCTCAGTTCTTCACCAAAAGGACCAACGGTCTTTTATTCTAGAAACCATATGTCCTATAAAGGAAAATATATAGGTGTTTCAAAGGTTGTTGAATATAGCATCTGAATTCGATGCTACTCTAGGGACATAAAGCACCATCATGGTCCCTGTTGAGTAAAGTGTATGGAAGTCAGGTAATATCCGTGTCACAATGGGTCCACTCGATCCATGAAGCCGCCCCACTTCCTGAGGGTATAATCAGGATACACATGGAAGTTGGATGAACCGGTTCTTTAACCTACAAAGCATCCCGTGAAATAATAATCACTGTCTTCAGAGAAGCCCAGTGGAAGGCCCTGAAACTGAAATTCCCTACGGTGAAAATAGTCAAAAGCAATGTCGTATTCCTGGGCCGGAGAATGACAGAGATTAGTGCCACCTGCCAAGATTTAAAGGCGGCAGCTATTGGGTCCTCGTTGCCACTATATTTGGGCTGGTCTCCGCAGAAGCTGCTTGGTTCGTGGCTACTAGAAACAACCAGCTGCTGTGCTAGACGTGCTCTTTTAGAGCAGAGTAGCATGGCCTATGGTATGTGCTGTGCAACTGTTAATATGGAAAATGTGCTTTTAAAATATCTAGTAGGAAATAAGATCGGAAGCAGTTCATGTCCCCATGGACTGGACAATTGTACACATTTACTGTCCTGCCCCAGGACGGGGTGAATTCTCCTGTCCTCTATTACAATATAGTCTGAAGGAACCTAGTCTACCCTGACACCACAATACAGTACATCAATCCGCTATATTGTTGACTGTATTAATCAGGGCTCTGTAGAGAAACAGAACCAAAAGTTTTGGAAACAGAGCCATACATTTATATATACAGGGATTTATTATGTGGAATTGGCTTACATACTTACAGATACAGAGAATCTCCACGATATGCCATCTGTGAGCCAGAGACCCAGTAAAGACGAGGTGTCATTCTAGCCCAAGTCTGAAGGCCCGAGAACCAGGGGAGCAGAGAGTATAAATCTCAGTCCAAGAAAGTCAGAAATCCAAGAGGAAAGCTCAACTAAGCAGGCAGGAAGAGAATGAATTTGCGTTTCTCCCCTTTTCTCCCACTCAACAGGCCCTTAACAGCATGGATGGTGTCCACCCATGCTAGGGAGGGCAATCTACTTTGCTGAGTCCACTGATTAAAATGCTGGTCTCGGGGTGCCTGGGTAGCTCAGCTGGTTAAGTGTCCGACTTCAGCTCAGGTCATGATCACACGGTTCATTGAGTTCGAGCCCGAGTCGGGTTCTGCGCGACCGCTCAGAGCCTGGAGCCTGTTTCGGATTCTATGTCTCCCTCTCTCTGCCCCTCCCTCACTCACACTCTGTCTCTCTCTCAAAACTAAATAAACATTTAAAAAAAATTTTTTTAATGCTGATCTTATCCAGAAACATCCTCAGTAAAGTACCCAAAAATAATGTTTAATCAGGGACCCCCATGGTCCAGTCAAGTGGACACAAAATTAACCATCACAGTGACAGTATGCTAACTGGACCTGAACAGCAAAAAGTGTTGGGTGTTCCGAAAGCCTTGTCGAGTCACATGTGTCCCAGATGGTGAGAGAGAAACCCTACTAAGAATTCAGAGACATGACATACAGATAAGCTCTCAGGGGTTCAACGGTCAGGGGCATATCAGGATATCCCCCCCAAAGCTCCAAGCCATCTTCTACCACTAAGAAGCACAATGCTCGGTAGGCCTCTCTGGGGAAGAAGAGTACCCATGGTTGCCAATTTGATGAAAAGTATTCTAGGCTTTGTAATGCAGAGGGGCGGAGTGCAAGCTGGGAGGGTAACAGTGCTTACACCATCTTGACAATAAAATGTGTTCCAATCAATGTATTTCACTTCATAGTATAGAATGAGCATGGCTGCATGTTGGTAAATATAGTTCTGTGTCATCCCTATCCCAGCTGTTATTTTTCATCAAGCCTCAGTCGCAGTTGGCCCTTCTACCAGAGCCTAGCGTTTGAGAACACCGGCCGCGAAGCCAGCAGAGGAGGTGGAATCCCAGCTCCTCACGAGCGAGCTGCTGGGCGTCCCTGGGCACGCGACCTACCTCCCCTGTGCACTAGCGCCTTGTGTGAAATGGAGAAGCTAGTACCTAGCTCGCTGGGTCGTGAGGATGAATGAGTTAATAGTTACTGTGCTCCTAGGAAGTGCCTGATCCTGAGAACAGTAAGAAAATCACCTACAAACGTCCTCGTGTCGGCTGGGGCTCCTTGCCAGTGAGACTGGCTTTACCTCGGTGAGACAAAAAGACCCTGTTTAAACAGATGCCCAGTGGCTCACGCAAGGGCGGGAAGGCTGGGTGCGGAGCTCACCAATGGCCCCAGAACCAGGGCAGCGTAGCAGAGCAGATCCAAGAATTGTGCACCAGGAACGACTCAGCCGTCTTGTCAAGGAGCCACCACGGAATGAATGCTTTCCGTCTTTTTTTTTTTTTAAACTCCTTAGCAAACTTCTCTCAAGAGTCTGACTCCCCAAAGCTTCTGGCTGGCCCGGCTTGCTCGGGGGCCAGCTATTGAACAGCAGTCCCTCTGCTCCCGCACACGAAGGGGAGAGGTCATCTCCCCAGAGGAAACTGGGTGCTGTTAGGAAGGTGGGGGAACAGGCCAGATGGCCAAGGAAATCAGGCCTGACCAACAGACCCTCCGAGGTAGGCCCTGGTATCTAACAGTGGATGGGGCAGTGCAAGGTCAGTCAGAAGGGCCGAGGTCCCGGAACCAAAGGGAGCAGGTTGACTGAGTTCCCGCTGCCCTGTGCTGTGCGGAGAAAGGCTGAGTTGGTCTTCATGCTTGAAGGGAAGGCGTCCACCCCACCCTCAGGACAGCCAAGGGCAACGAAGGGCACTAAGCCTATCATCCCATCAGTCTGGTTTACTTGGATTCAGTTGGGGGCTGTTTGCCGAGATGCTAGGGAGCTCGGCTGTGACCTTCCAGGGGGAGGGCTGTGTGCCTGTGTCCCTGGGAGCTACAGGAGGACCTGGGGCTCTTGGTAAGGACCTCTCAGCCTGAGCTTCCCAGGGCAGCTCCTCTGGGCATCAGCTCTAGGGCTTTCTCCAGCTCTCTCCGCGTAAACCGGGTGGGGAGGTTTCACAAGGCTCGAGATCAGAGCCCCAGGGACCGAACTACCTGGCTGGGTTTCCTATCAGGCCAAACGCTCACTCACACACACCCAGTCAGGGGTTCTTCCTTCCCTAGTTTGTGCATGGGGAGTTTGTGCGGGAGGGAGGCAGAGGGCGGGCTGTGGACCCGATTCCTTGGAAAGACAGGGCTGCATAAAAGTAAGACCTTTGAAACAAAAACCAGGCTCGATACAGATGGCTCCGTCTCCTCTTTTAACAAAGGAAAAAGAGTCTTGGGCTTCTGGGCAACAAGTTGTAGGCCTTATCTGTATAGGTTTGTAAGTATTAACTCCAACTGAAATTCTAGAATAATCCATGTTTGTCCTCCCAGGCACATCGTTTGCTCTGTCATTTTGTTTAGTGAACAAGCCCGCCCTAAGTGGGTGAGCATTCGTGTTCCCGCGGGCACAGAAGCGCACGATTGCATAGATCTGACTGTGCCTTACCTGACAGAGGGGTGCTTTCTGTTCGATGTACTGAGCATAGGATCTTGTCCCCTAGGGTGAGCAGGAGGCTTAGCGGGCACTGAAACCACTGATGTCCCCAGAAGCAGGGCTGGGCCCCGGGGGTGGGCAGGGCTGGTCTACTGCTTAGGACCAAGGGCGAGAGCTCCTAACCAACCAGTCTCTTCTAGAAAACTGCTAGACGCTCTGGACAACATCTAAAAAACAACTGAAAAGTAAGCCAAAGCAGACCGACTTTGGAGGGAATTCGAAACTCGAGAGGAAACAGCCAATACGAGATGTTTACTGTTTATTAGCACGGGGCCCTGAGAGTAGCCAGGCCAGTCTTGCATGGAGGAGGGGAGGGCAAAACTTTGGTAGAAAGTTCACACCTTCCCTCTGGTTAGCAAAGCCAGGGAAGAAGCCCAGGGCCACTAAGTTTTCTGGGTGGTGAGGGGGAAAGGCTGGAAAAGAGAAAGTCACAGAGAGGAACCCCAAATTTCTGTGTCTAGACCCTCCCCAAACCACTGGTTGGTGCCCGGGACTGAGTGAAACCAGTCTGAACTAGTCTGAGCTGTGCCCAAAGAGGAGGCAGGGTGTGCAGTCTGAGCCTGGCCACGTGAGTGGCCTGCTAAGACGAGCTGAGCACATTCTGATCCCAGCGAGAGGTGCCAGTCAGCAGCCCGTTTAGTAAATCTAGACCCAGCCTGGACACAGGAGGTTGTGCGGAACCATATCCATCAGATACTTATCAAACCTTCAGCTGGTACTGCTACTCGGACCGATAGGCCTGAGATTGTTTTCATCTGACCTGAAACCACTGATTCCTACGTGCCATCAAGTCTGGGACTTTTCTCCCCCACCAATCTTCACTCAGGTTTGCCCCCGGAACCCATGGTGTGGGGGATGGAAAGAGTCTACACTGGTTCATACCCAACAATGCATTCTGGATCCCCATCGTGGTAATCTCACCTACATCTTTACTGGAAACAAGAGTGGGGAGCGTTCAGGGAGCTGAGACACTTGTCTTACATCTTCCACCGCATTCTGGCAGAGCTGCTGGGGAGGTAGGGAGGACCATGTTCCATCCCACCACCTCCAACGGCCCATCTACAGCTGTCTGTGTCTGGATGGGGGAGGGGGGTGGGAGAGGCAGGACCCCAGCCTTGAGATCTCAGGAGCACAAGTCTTAGCTATAAAATGACATGGCCTGGGGCACCTGGGTGGCTCAGTCGGTTAAGCAGCCGACTTTGGTTCAGGTCATTGTCTTGTGGTTCGTGGGTTCGAGCCCCGCATTGGGCCCTGTGCTGACAGCTCAGAGCCTGGAGCCTGCTTCGGATACTGTGCCTCCCCCTCTCTCTGCCCCTCCCCTGCTCATGCTCTGTCTGTCTGTCTCTCTCAAAAATAAATAAACATGAAAATTTTTTTTAAATGACATGGCCCCTGGCTTGTCTGGTGTCTGTGACCTCTCCTCGGGGTCCCTGGGAATAGTGATAGAGCCCATGGCATATGCACTCTGTATGCCTTTGCACATGCCTGCTCTTAGAAGTTTTGCAAACTCTTGTGTCACTGCCTGTGGCCTGAAGTGCCCTACAGGAGGAGCTGATGTCTTTACTTTGTGTCTGTTCAGGAAATACAGACGGGCCCTGGTTTCCTACGTTGTACCTTTGTCTGATGGCAAGTGGGAAATCCAGGCCCAACCTGTTCAAGCACGCTGTGCAGTGAGGACACAATCCAGGCTCTTGGATATATATCTGAGCCCCTCACTCACCATGGCTCCACATTTAGGAGGCTGAAGTCCCCTCCCCGCCCCACTCACCCCCACCCCTGCTCCCTAGAATAATTCAGGGGAGGGGGTCCCATAGGCTTTTGGCGGAATGCCTATGGGGCCCCCATATTGATGAAAGGGCAGAGAGGTCTCCTTTCTCTATGGAGGGGAGGGTGTCACCTTGTAGACTGACACTGGCCATTCTCAAATGGTGGAGGAAGCTGCAGAAATGGCATCCGATCTCCCGGGAACTTTCCCCGTATACCCTTTATGCCCCAGGACAACGAACCAGAGTCCAATGAGAGAGGTATGTTTTCAGCTTCAGTGTCATTGTCTTGAGAAATCAGTGCGACTATGCTGGTTGTGGTCTTGCCTATAAACCATTGTACCTGGAGACCCTGGTGGCCACCTGGTCCTGAAAAACTGTGCAGCTTTGCAACCCACCCGCAAACCTCATTCTAAGGTGAGACATACGATGCCCAGCAGAGGCTGGTGGAGCTTCAGGGCCACGCCGATGTGTTCCCGGGGCCACTTTAGGACTTGGCCGGAGCCACGTGGTCCTTGTGTACTAGTGCTGGACCCTGGACCCGCCAGGATGCCAGCCCGTTTCATGGGCACAGTACTTGTACATGTGAGGAAGCACATGCCCCAGGCAGGGAAAAAGCACAGGACTTGATCCAGGGGAGAGCTCATTAGACTCTATTTGGGTTTCTCCTGGGCCAGGACTGTTAGAGCTGACGGTCTGAGAAGGACAACCTTATCCTTTGTGCAGGACTTTCTCAGCCCTGGGCACAGGTGCTCCGGGAATGCCCAAGGTCTCCCCAACCACAACAATCTCTAACAAGAGCTCCTGTTGGTAAGACAGGCTCCCTTCCCTTCACCTCCAGATAATGGTAAGCAGATGTGCCCTAGACCTCTCCGTCCAGGCTATAAGCTTGTTTGTGTGTGTTTGAACTGCCAAATATCAAAATGATCTCAGAATCCCATCCTTAAATTAGTTAGCCTTTATTTGGGAAGAAATGATGGAGCTGCTACGACTAATTTCCAGGGGTTTCGATAGTTACCAGAGGGATTTTCGGTTTCAGTTTCTCTGAACCGGCAACAGAAGCCAGTTCTCAGGAGGCTGTGATACCAAGCATGACCACCAGAGGGGAGTGCAGACCTCCAGAAAGTGGCCCAGATGGATTTTCCCAAATTGCCCAATGGTTCTCTCCCTCCCTCCACTCACCCCTTAACCATTTCCTTCCCTGCCCCGATGCCTCTTCCCAGCCCCTCCTTCAAGGATTTACTCTCTTCCCTATAGAAATCCTCACATTTCCACCCCCAGCAATCCCTCTGGCTTTGTACCAACTTTGCAGCTTCAGGAGGCCACGGGTCAACCAACGCCTGCCCGGTCGCTGAGATTCTGCTTAGAAGGAGAAGGGGCACCACCCACCCTGGTCCCTCAAAACTGTAATACTGTCACCAAATGCCCACCGAACCCACATGTGATAACCGTATCGTGACCATGCAATTGCAAGGGGGTAGGACTACCAGCCTCTCTACCCATCCCGGGCACAGGTAGACAAGAACTCATGGAAAGAGATGTATGCCCATATGCTGGACCCAAATTTAGGGTGTTAGTGGGCCCCTCCAAAGTGCGTCCTTTTCCCTCACCTGCGTTCCAAACCAACAGATAGATACAAAAGTGAAGCAGACGGGGTTCACAATACCAGCTTCCATCCTGATAAAAGCTACCCTGGGGGTGGCGGCTTAGTGTGTAGCAAAAAAGGGGTCCCTAAAACCAAACCCCCAAATTGAGCTTATCCACACATATTCAGCCTCAGGCTGCTCCAATCAATCATACACACCCCCAACCTCCCACAGCCCCCCAAGCTCCTGTCCCTGTGCACTTGACTTTGGAAAAGCCAACAGAGCTCTGGCCTCTCCAGGCATGATAAGCCCGGGGAGACCCAACAAGGAGCAGACTCACCCCTTCCACCAGAGAGTCACCCCAGAAAGCAGGGAGGGGCAGGGGTGACTCCCGCTGATGGATGTCCCTTCCAGGGACATTGGAGTAGGGCCATAGGTCCCAGGCACCAGCTCCCCCCCCCGTTTCTACATACACAGAGGTACCAAGGGTGTTGAGCCCCTTGCCCCAGCAGCCACTGCCCCTGCTGCTGCCCCTTCTTCCTGACCTTCTACCCCTTCTTCCCCACCTTGAGCTCCCAGTGACAAACCTCTGGTCCCCACAGGGGTCTCCCAGATTGGACCCACCTTCAAAGTCTGAACAGAATCTGCTCCTGGTGACTGACACCTACTGAGCCCGTCCCCCTGGTGGCTTCTTTGCCCTGTGGTTCCTCCTCAGTGTGGCTTCTCCGGCTGTCCAGGCCTCCAGGTCGAGCACTTGGGCTACTTCCGGAACAGTGACGGTGGCCCTGGTGTCAGTGTTCCTTGAAGCTGCAGAAAGTGCCCCAGGCGCTTCCTTGTTTCCTTTGAATGAGTCCAGGAGGGTTTTCAGGAGTGAAATCTGCTCCTCAAGCTGGTCCTGTCCGTATCCTAACCTGGCGGGTCTGGCTTCTTCTGGATCACAGAAACTTTGCTTTCCTTACAGAGGCCTCCAGATTCCTCAGGAACCACTGCTGCTCTTACAGAGGTGATGCGTGTCCAGCCCCCCCCCCCCCGGCCCCACGGGGGCAGCCCCTTCCCTCCTTCCAGGCCAGGACCAGCCCCAGGTGTCACTGTGAGCCCCACGAGGGCCACCTGTGGATCTCCCTACCCCACTGGCTAGCTGCTCGGTGGCCTCTATTCAGAGTGCTCATCTCAGCCACCCTAAGCGGAGCCACGGAAAAGCTGGCACGTTTACGCCAACACCCGGCACAGTGGTCGCCTGGGTCAGCCTGCTGCCCAGGGACAGAGACAGGGGACGCTAGAAAAGTCGTGTCGTCTGTGTCAGGCCTTGTCTGGGCCACGTGTCCTATGGAGGCAAGAAGCAGAGGACAGTTGTGCCCAACAGTAGCTCAACTTCCTAGTCCTTGTACCCCTGAGAGTGAGTGAGAGAGGGAGAGGGGACGAGACCCACACGCATACAGCACCTGGTGCACACAGAGACCCTGCTCATGGTTAAAGACGTCCTTAGAAGCATCCCGGGATCCCAAGCAGGCTGATGTTCACCCCTCTGCGGGGAAGACAGAACATCCACAGAAAGAGGGTAGAAACCTCTTTCCCCTGCAGTTTCAAATGGAATTAAGTCTCATGCTTTGTGGAATGATGACTCCAAATCCGAATGAGAAATCTGTGAACAGACAGGAGTCGGAGGCAGAGGGTCACCCTCCCAGCGGGGCTCGCCTGCCCATGTATTTGCTTCCAGATCATCTCGGTTCCAATCTCCATCTGCATCCAAGGGAAGCCTGTGCCGGTCAGCATTCCAGCGACTTCTCTCCACGTGTCTCCTTCTCCCTGGATGCAATTCAGAAGTTGGGGGCACCTTAAACCTTTGCACCTGAGATATTAGCCACCGTCATCACCTTGGCTGCAGCCTTGCTGATTTCTCCCTGACGTCTGACTGAGTTCCAGGAACACTAAGCACATTCCCCCGGGGTTTATGATGCTGAGCATTTGTGCTCTCTCCAGCCCTGTGTTCCCATGCTGGGACCTTACCTGGTCGGGGTCCAGGCTCTCCCGCAGGAAGGGAGATTTTAAGTTTCTGTCTCTCCCTCTGTCCCCCCACAGCCTCGTTGGCGAGGGGAAGGTGACAAACACACAGCTCCCCTCTCCCCACCCCTATTACCCTCAGGGACCTTAGATAGAAGGACAGAAACACTTATGGACACATAGATATTTCTGTGTCTTTGCACACCGAAGTGCCCCCCCCCCCCGGGGGGCTGGCCCTGCTCCTCCAGGCCCTGACTGTCACTCCTTTGTTCCTGCTGCCACAAGTCTGTCTGCCCAGCAGCTGAGAGATACTTTCACTTCCCTTTTCCCCATTTGGGCGGAGCTGCCTCTGCGTGAGTCAATTCACAAACTTCCTGCTCTGGGCTCAGCAGCTACCCTGACCCAGGCCACACCAACTGGAGGGTTCGGAGGCCACACTTGAGGCCCAGGCGGGGCCCAGGCGGGGCCCAGAGTGGAAAGATGGCTGATGGGGGCAGCGACCTCAGCACCAGGTTAGTCTTCGTCTCCCCCCCTTTGAACCTCTCTCTCTCTGGCCATGGCCTGTTTGCTCCGGTGTCCTTCTAAAGACACTAACCTAAATCTCTACTTTACCTAGTTTCCAAGAAAGCTCACTAGCAACGTAAATAAAGTAGAGGACTAGGCAATGAGGAAATCAGGTTTTCATCTGCACACATGACTTTCCTGTTTTGTCATGCTGCTCAGACAGAGGCCCGTCTGAAGTCCCAGGGTTTTAGGACAGGGATTTGTTTTTTGTTCATGACCTCTGAACTTTCTCGTTTCCCTCAGGCGTCCCCTACTTTCACGAGCCATTTCAAAGAAGGCAGTTGAGAAAACATAAAGTTCAGGGGAAACATCTGACAGGTTCAAACACTGGGTGCTACGGTCTCACACCTGTCCTGTGAACAGGCTTCTGTCAGCGCCTGCGCCATTCCTGTCTCTGGCTGGGGGGGTTTCTTCCTCATCATCATGACCAAAGGAAGTAAAAGGGAAGAGAAAGGCCCAGACCGCCAAAGAGTAGTGCAGGCTCAGTATTTTTGTCTTTACTTTGATTTTCTGTTCTGGAATGGGTTATGCCTCAGACAAACAAACAAAAAGAAAAAGAAAAAGGCGGTGAGGAGGGAGGTAGAAATCCTATCTTACTCTCTAGCATTGCGTCAGAAATGATATTACTTAATATTTTTAGTTAATGTATTGTTCAATACAAAAGGAATACATTATACATTCTTGTTCATAAAATTTTATGCCAAATGAAGGTATGTAGAGGGAAAAATTCCTGTTTACTGCCTACCCCAATGCAGCTTCTAATCTGTGTCCTATTAAGTGTTTCAGGCACAGCCTTTCAGATCGTTTTCTACGTATTTCCATGTATAGCTTATTTTCCTATATATGCACTCTGTGCTTTGTGTTTTTAATAAATGGGATTATATTGTATATGCTGTTTTGCATTTTTCATTTTCTCTTATTTTAAGAGTGAAGATCCTAGAGATCACCTTAATAATCATATAGATCTACTTCATTCTTTTTTAAAAATGTTTTTTTTTTTTTTAAATTTATTTTTGAGACAGAAAGAGAGAGAGCATGAGCAGGGGAGGGGCAGAGAGAGAGGGAGACACAGAATCCGAAGCAGGCTCCAGGCTCTGAGCTGTCCGCACAGGGCTCGAACTCCTGGACTGTGAGATCATGACCTGAGCTGAAGTCGGATGCCCAACCGACTGAGCCACCCAGGTGCTCCATACTTCATTCTTTTTAAGAGCTATTGTAATAGCCATTGCTATCCCATAGAATCGATATGCCATAATTTTTAAATCCTCCCCCACTCCCCATTGATGGACAATTTAGGTCATATTTGATTGTTCACTTTACCAACAAGCTATGATAAGAATAATCTATTTCCTTATATTTTTGCACGCTTATGAGTATCTGTCTTGTGTCAACAACCCAAAACGTGGAATCGTGGAGGCAGAGGTTACTAATATTTACTTGTCTATAGATCCTGCCAAATTGCCTTTCTAAGTAGCTGACCCGATATGTTCTCTTAACAACATCAAATGAGATAAACCATCTCCCCATGCCCAACCTTTGCAAAGGTGCTGGATAAGGAGCTGCACCTTCTTTTAATGTGCATTTTCCCAGTTACAGGGGGAGGTTGGACAGTTTTTCATGTTTATTGGCCATCTGCCTCTTTTGTGAATTGCTGCTTTATTTATGGCCGATGTTATTCAGTTGACATGACTGTCCTTTCTTTGATGAAAAGGGAGAGTTTGCTAAATATTCTGAAAGGTATATACTCTCCTTGTCTTTGAACTCTGTTTATGGTGACTTTATCTTGTTAAAGCTGACAATGTACAATATAGACTTATTATAGTATTGATTTTATGAGCTAGATGCACCCTCGTTGTTATAAATAATTAAAGTGAACCAAAAATTACTGATGAATTCCACTCTTTAACCACAGTTCTTGTGTTCTTAAGACGGCAGATTCAACTCTGTCTTCATTGCACAGGAAGTTTCTTCTCTCACATCTCCAAAACGTTTCCTTTTTCAATTTGGGGGCAAAGTGATTCTTCCACTGAAGCAATGCTAGCCTTCACAGCTTTTATCTGCCCCCTAAATTTTCACCTCTTTCACTTTTTAACTTTCTGCTCAGAATGGTGGTCTCAAACTTTTCTTCCACAACAATTATTTTTTAAGTAGCTTTTTCATTTCTTGTTATTTCTATTTTTTGTAAAGTTGGTTGTGTTTTTTTTTGGAGGGGGGACAGATGAGGGATCTGAATTTGTCTCTAGATCTCTGCAGGCTCCACTGTAAGCTACATTTTGTTTTTTAGTTATATATATATATATATATATATATATATATATATATATATACACATATACACACACACACACACACACACACACACCATCCCATCTTCAGGCTCTTGCTTGATCGATTGAGGCTTTTGGATGATTGTAAGTTTGTAAGTGCTTTGGGGATTTTTTCTTCATCCCCTGGGTTGTTCTTCCAGGTTGATTCTGTCAGCAGTTTGGTTTCAGTGCTGTTTTTACTTGCTTTCTCCCAGGCCTGTGATGGTTTTATAGCCTATGTCATTCGTGATGGACCCCCCCTCCCCCGCCCCGCAACCTCCGCTATACACAGACTTGATCTGGGTGAATGTTTTTTCCCCCCAAATGTCTCATCTTATCTGAGACTGAATTGCTTCCCATCTGATCTACGGTTGAAAGGCTCTAATTTGATTCTTATCAAAATTTTTTTTTTCCTGAGGAAACTTTTATGAGTTACACTATCCTTTTCCCCTGCTGATCTGCCAACACCACTGTCTTCACTACTCAGTGGTCTTGTATGCAGGGCCCATTTCAAGGGCTCTCTCTTCCAGCATTGGCCTGCACGAGCCTTTTCTTACTCCCCACGCACCACGTTGTCATTGTGACCACGACTTCAGATGAACTTTTGATATCTGTGGCAGTAAATCTTCTTACCTTCCTTTCTTCCAAAGTGGCTTGGCCCTTTGCGTCTCCAAATTGGCTTGTCAATATCTTGCCAGGAATTCATTTAGATCGCGTTGAATCTATAGATCAGTATGCAGAGGATTGATACCTTTACAATATTGTGTCTTCTATCTCATTACTGTGGTATATGCGTATTACTAATTGAACTAGATTTTCTAATAAAAATTATATTTCTCTCTATAGAGGTCTTATACTTCTGCTAGATTTATTCATAGATACTTGATATCTTTATATCAAATCTACATAATTTAAAATAGGCTGTCTAGCTGCCTGTAACAAAGATACAAAAATAAATGAAAACTTTGCCAAACTCTTTTGAATTCTGATGACATATATATATATGTGTGTGTGTGTGTGTGTGTATATATGTGGTTTTACATAATGTAAACACAATGACAGTTCTGCTTATTCTGATCTAATCCTTCTACGTATTACTCCTTTTTCTTGCCTTACTGTGTGTGCTAGGTACTTTGTACATGACAAATACAAGTACTGATGGTAATGATTCCATCTTGACCCTAATTTCAAAGGGAAAGTTTTTATCACTGCACAGTTATGGATGATGTTTGCTGTAGGTTTCTTTTATGGAAAGACTTTATAAAATACTTAGATTAGAGATGTTTTATATTGGCATCTGATATTTTCAACATAGGAGGTGGTTGTAGCCCTGTTTTCTGTTGTTTCTGCTGGTTCTCACAATTTTTTTAAATAAACTTTTAATTTTGGCATAATTTTATGCTTACAGAAAAGTCGCAAAGGCAGTACAGAAGTTTCCGTATTCTGCACACCCAGGCTTATTTCCTGCGACATTATCCTCTTACGTGACTCTGGTTACGTTTTTCAAAAATGAAAAACCAATATTGGTAATGTCAGCGTGAATTAAACCCCGGACTTGTTTTCAGTTTCAACAGATTTTCCATCAACGCACATATTCTGTTTTTAGGATCCAGTCCAGGGCTCCACATTTAATCTAGCCAGCCTGTCACTTATTCCATCTGGTCTGTGACAAGTTCTCAGTCTCGCTTTGTTTTTCATGATCTTAATAGTTTGAAGAGTACTACTGGTCAGGCATTTTGTAGGCTGTTTTTTTTTTTCTTTTTGTTTTGTTTTTGTTCTTATTTGGTTAGTTATTTTAGTTTTCTGGGTTTTGGGCATTTTTTTAGTTCTTTTTTTATTTTTATTTTTTGTAGACCATTTAAAAAATTTTTTTAATGTTTATTTATTTTTGAGACAGAGAGAGACAGAGCATGAATGGGGGAGGGTCAAAGAGAGAGAGACACAGAATCTGAAACAGGCTCCAGGCTCCGAGCTGTCAGCACAGAGCCTGATGCGGGGCTCGAGCTCACAGACTGCGAGATCGTGACCTGAGCCTAAGTCGGCCGCTTAACTGACTGAGCCACCCAGGTGCCCCATCTTGTAGACCATTTTTAAATTTTTGTTCATCTTTATGTTTTTCTCATGATTAGACTGAGGTTGAGGGTTTTTTGAGAGACTACCACAGAAGTGAAGTGCCCTTCTCATCACATCATATCTGGGGATATAGCCAACCTGACTTACCACCAGCGAAGTTGACCTTGATTATTTAATTAGGGTGGCATTTGCCAGGCTCCAGCCTCCTCCATTGTAAAGTTACCATTTTCCCCTTTCCACAAAGGGATAAATTTTCTTCTGATTACAAAGATCACTTTGCTGGGTGTTTTTGTGTATTAGCATTGTACTGGGGAAATTATTTGTAGGTAAATCAAGGACTGCAATGAAGGTTTGGAAAGGGTTTCTGTTTGCCAAACCCAGGTGTCTCTGAAAACTCTTGAACATGGGTCAGCGTCTGAGAGCACCTGGGTGAAGCCAGGTGGTTCTCTGGGAGTGCCATTATTCCAGGCTACAGCTGCACCCTTCATGGAATTCTCACTGGGAAGATGTGGTGGTGGTAGCTGGGACTCCCGCCGGACCCGCCATCTTTTTGTTTGTTTGTTTGTTTGTTTGTTTGTTTGTTTTTGAGAGAGAGAAACAGAGAGTGAGCGGGGAAGAGCAGAGAGAGAGGCAGAGACAGAGAATCCCAAGCAGGCTCCACATTGTCAGCTCAGAGCCTGTTGCGGGGCTTGAACTCGTGAGCTGTGAGATCATGATCAGAGCCGAAACCAACAATCTTACGCTTAACGCACTGAGCCACCCAGGCACCCCTGGACCCTCCATCTTGTATGGACTCTAGACTTCATTTCTGTCCCTCTCTCCCCTTAAAGCTGTCAGACCTGAGGTTCTGATTCTCTAGGATCAGCAAATGCCCCTAAGTCAAAAGTGGCTCTCTGCTTGCCTGCCTCTCTGGTCTCTTCTTTCACTTTACTTCCTCCTGGTGAAGCCTCACCATACATAGTTTCATGTCTTCAGTAACATTCTTAGATGCTTTTCTCAACTTTTACGGTCTTTCCAACAGAAATCTGTATGGCTTGTGTGAGTTGGGGAAGATTGGAGTTTTTGAATCCTGCACCACACCAGGAACTTCCAGTCATTGATTGATTGGTTGATTAACTGGCAGTTTTCAAAGTTTATTGCTTGACGTTTGGTTGTGACTCACGAAGTTTTTCTCTGAATGCTTTTAAGATTTTTCTCTTAGAATGTATACTGTAACGAGTCTAGTTTCGTTTAAAAATTTTTTTTTTTAATTTTTTGTTTTTGTTTTGCGTTTATCCTTTTGGGGTTTCCAGACCTTGAGTTTGTGAGTTGATGTCTTTTGGTTTTTGTTAATTGGGGTTTGTTTTTTGTTTTAATCAAAGGATAGTTGACATACAATGTTATATTAGTTTCAGGTGTACAACAGAGTGATTCAACATGTGTATACATTATGAAATGATCACCACAGTAAGTTTAGTTACCATCTGTCACCAAACAAAATTATTATAATATTACTGGCTCTATTCCCTGTGCTGTACTTTACATCCCTTGATTTACTTATTTTATAACTGGAAGTTTGTACCTCTTAATCCCCTTCACCTGTTTTGCCCATTCCCCTACTTACCTCCTCTCTGGCAGTCATCATTTTGTTCCCTGTATGTATGAGTCTGTTTCTGTTTTGTTTTGTTTATTCATTTATTTTTTAGATTCCACACATAAATGAAATCATTTAGTATTTGTCTTTCTCTGACTTGTTTTACTTAACATAACACCTTCTAAGTCACCCGCCATTGCAAATGACAAGATTTCCTTCTTTTTTTATGGCTGAGTAATATTACACACACACACACACACACACACACACACACACACGCACACCACATGTTCCTTAATCATTCATCTATTGATGGAAACAGGTTGCTTCTCCATCTTGGCGATCATAAAGAGTACTTCAATGAACCTAGGGTGCATGTATCTTTTTGAATTACTGTTTTCATTTTGTTCAGATAAATACCCAGAAGTAGACTGCTGGATCATATGGTATGTCTATTTTTAATTTTTTGAGGAACCTCCATACTGTTTTTACATAATGGCTGCACCGGTTTGCATTCCCACCAACAGGGTACAAGTTTTTTTTTTTTTTTTCTCCACATCCTTGCCAACACTTGTTATTTGTCTTTTTGATTCCAGCCATTCTGACAGATGTGAGGTGATATCCCATTGTAGTTTGGATTTGCTCTTCCTTAATGATGAGTGATGTTGAGCATCTTTTCCTATGTCTGTTTGCCGTCTTTATGTCCTCTTCGAAAAAATGTCCATTCAGGTCCTCTGTCCATTTTTTTAATTGGATTGTTGGGGCTTTTTTGATGTTGAGTTGTAAGAGTTCTTTATGTGTTTTGGATACTAACCCCTTATGGAATATATCATTTGCAAATATCTTCTCCCCTTTAGTAGGCTGACTTTTTATTTTGTTAATGGTGTCTTTCACTGTGCAAAACCTTTTTAGTTTGATGTAGTCCCAGCTGTTTAGTTTTGCTTTTGTTGCCCTTGCCTAAAGAGATCCAAAAAAATACATTGCTAAGAGTTTACTACTTATGTCCAAGAGGTTACTACCTATGTTTTCTTTCAGGAGTCTTATGGTTTTAGGTCTTACATTTAGGTCTTAAAGCCATTTTGGGTTTATTTTTGTGTATGGTGTAAGATAGCAATCCAGTGTCATTCTTTTGCACGTAGCTGTCCGGTTTTCCCAGCACCATTTATTGAAGAGACTGTCTTTTCCCCTTATCCTTGCCTCCTTTGTCATAGTTTACTTAACTGTATAAGTGTGGGTTTATTTTCAAGCTCTCTATTCTGTTCCATCAATTTTTGTGTCTATTTTTGTGCCAGTACCATAATGTTTTGATTATCATAGCTTTGTAGTATATCATGAAATCTGGGATTGTGATGCCTTCAGCTTTGTTTTTCCTTCTCAAGATTTCTCTAGATACGTGGGATCCTTTGTGGTTCCATACAAATTTTTGGGTTATTTGTTCTAGTTCTGTGAAAAAAATGTTGTTGGTATTTTAATAAAAATTACATTGAATCTGTATATTGCTTTGGGTAGCATGGAAATTTTAACATTAATTCTTCCAATCCATGACCATAGTATATTTATTTGTGTCATCATCAATTTCTTTCATCAATATCTTATAGTTTTCAGAGTACTGTTCTTTCACCTCCTTGGTTAAGTTTATTCCTGAGTATTTTATTATTTTTGATGCAATTGTATATGGGGTTGTTTTCTTAATTTCTCTTTCTGTTAGTTCATTATTAGTGTAGAGAAAATGCAACAGATTTCTGTATATTAATTTTGTATCCTGAAAATTTACTGAATGTATTTATTAGATTTAATAGTGTTTTTGGTGGTTTTTAGTTTTTTTTCACATATAGTATCATGTCATCTGCAAACAGTGAGTGTTTTACATCTTCTTTACTGATTTGGATGCCTTTTATTTCTTTTTCTTGTCTGATTGCTATAGCTAGGACTTCCAGTACTGTGTTGAATACAAGTGGCAAGATGGAGGGCATCCTTGTCCTGTTCATGATCTTAGAGGAAACACTTTTAACTTTTCCCTATTGGGCATGATGTTAGCTGTGGGTTTGTCATTTATGCCCTTTATTATGCTGAGATGTGTTCACTCTAAACCTACTTTGTTGAGAATTTTTATCATAAATGGATGTTGAGTTTTGTCTAATACTTTTTCTGCATCTGTTGACATGATCATATAACCTGTATCCTTTATTTTATTAATGTGTGTATCATGTAGATCAATTTCCTGATATTGAACCACCCTTGTATCCTTGGAATAAATTCCACTTGAACATGGTGTATTATCTTTTAATGTATTGTTGAATTTGGTTTGCTAATTATTGAGGATTTTCATTTACTTTGTATTTATCTGGCATTTATAGAAGAACTATAGTAGTCTATTGATGATTTGGGGTGATTTGAAATTTAAAAAAATATATTGAAATGGTTTGTTTAATATGGACATTTTCTGTTTTGTGAAGGATTGCTGGAAATTGTCCATAAAACTGTTCGAAACTGATATTTGTTACTGTTTTTATTTTTTGAGAGAGAGAGAGTGAGCAGGGGAGGGGCCGAGGGAGAAGGAGAGAGGGAGAATCTTAAGCAGACTCCACACCCAGAGCAAAGCCTGACATAGGACTCTGTTCACAACTGTGGGATCATGACCTAAGCAGAAATCAAGAGTCAGATACTTAACTGAATGAGCCATCCAGGTGCCTCTGAAACTGATATTTGTGTGTGTAGGTGTGGGGAGAAGGCAGGGATAGGGTAGGTCTCAAAGTACCTTATACATTTATTCTATCACTTTTAATTCTATTTAGTTCTCATGTTGACTGTCAGTTTTGATGATTCATATTTTCCTAAAAAGTAAGCTTTTTTTTCTAGGTTGTCATATTTATTGGTAGAAAATTATACAAGGATTTCTTTTGTAAAGTTTTAATATACAGGGATTTCTTTTGTAAAGTTTTAATATATAAAGATTTCTTTCGTAAAGTTTTAATCTTTTCCTTAACTGCAGACACATCCTTTTCCTCATTCCTAGCATTGTTCATTTATGTCTTTTCTTTTGGTCTCTCTCTCTTTTTTTTAATGTTTATTTATATTTGAGAGAGAGAGAGTGAGTCAGGGAGGGGCAAAGAGAGGGAGACACAGAATCTGAAGCAGGCTCCAGGCTCTGAGCTGTCAGCATAGGTCCCAAAGTGGGGCTTGAATTCACCAACTGTGAGATCATGACCTGAGCTGAGGTCAGTCGCTTAACCGAGTGAGCCACCCAGCCACCCGTCTTTCATTCTCTTGATCAAATTTTCCATTTTGTTGTTCTCTTCAAGGAATCATCTTTTGGTTGTATTGATCCATTACTCTTATTTTTTTTTGTTTGAGATTTAATTAAATTCTGCTTTTCTTTTTTTTCATATTTTTTTTTCTTTCCTCATTTTTGTCTTCAATTTCCTTGGGGGGTGGAATTTCCTTGATCTCTTTTCTTAATACTATGATTTAAAACTTAGTTTATTAGGGCGCCTGGGTGGCTCAGTCGGTTGGGTGTCTGACTTCAGGTCATGATCTCACGGTTCGTGGGTTCGTGACTCCGAGCCCCGTGTCGGGCTCTGTTCTGACAGCTCAGAGCCTGGAGCCTGCTTTGGATTCTGTGTCTCCCTCTCTCTCTCTGCCCCTCCTCCGCTCACACTCTGTCTCTCTGTCTCAAAAATAAATCAACATTTAAAAAAATTTAAAATTAGTTTACTTTTCAGTGTCTCTTGTTTTCTAAAAAAATGTTTCTTAGGCCATGAGTGTTTATCTCTTTGCTACTTTGGGTATATCGGTGGTTCTTATATGTTTGTGGCTTTATATGTTTTCATTAGAATTTATTTCTTACTCATCTGTAATTTCTATCCTGATTTTCTCTTTCAACTAAGGACTGTTTGGAAAGAGTTTTAAAATCTTCCCAGTGGATAATATTGAAGGAGTTCCTTTGTCCTGGTTGTTTGTTCTGATCTATGACGTGTGTTTAGAAAATGTGTTCCTTAAGATTGTTTTCCATTTCAGAATCTGTTGTTATTTTTCTTGTGGCCTAATGCATGTGATTTTGCAGGTTTTTCATGTTTGAAGGGTAATATAATGTAGTGATTAATATTGTGCTATCTAAGGCCAGCCAGGATGGAGGGTAGGAGCTGAGGGAGTAGGTAGGAAATTTGGGGAGAGGTGTTCCAAACCCTAGCTCTGGCACTACATAGCTGTAAAACATGTCCCTTCAATATTTTAAAGATATTTTCTTACACATAATGATTTCTACCATGAAGTCTGGTGAAGTGTATATTTTATAAGTATGAAATAACCTTCTACATTCTTTGTAATGCTTTTCAACCTAACTTCCATTTGCTTTTGATTTTAGTTTTGCTACAGAGCACTCTTTACTTTGTGTTTGTTTAATGTGTCTTTTCCAATCCCTTTATTTCCAGTGTTCTTGAGCCATTTTATTTTTTCTATGTCCCTTATAAATAGAATACAGCGTACACAAAAATTAACTCAAATGGATTAAAGACTTGAATGTAAGACCTGAAACCAGAAAATTCCTAGAAGAAAACATAGGTGATAAGCTCCTTGACATTGGTCTTGGTGTTGAATTTTTGCATTTGATTCAAAAGCAAAGGCAACAAAAGCAAAAATAAACAAATGGGATACATTGAATTAAAAAGCTTCTGCACAGCAAAAGAAACCATCAATCAACAATGAAAAGGCAGCCTACTGAATGGGAGAAAATATTTGCAAATCATATGTTCACTAAGGAGTTAATGTATAAGATATATAAAGAACTCAAACAACTCAATAGCAAAAACCCAAGTCTGATTTAAAAACGGGCAAAGGCTCTAAATAGACAGGTTTTTTTTTCAAAAAAGAAATAAAAATGACCAATGGACTTATGAAAATATGCCCAACATTACTAATCAGCAGAGAAATGCAAATCCAAACCACAATGAGATATCACCTCACACCTGTCAGAATGGCTATTGCCAAAAAGACAAGAAATAACAAGTGTTGGTGAGGATGTGGAGAAAAGGAAACTTCATGAACAATTAATCAGAATATAAATTAGTACAGCCAGTGTGGAAAACAGTATGGATGTTCCTCAAAAAATGAAAAATAGAGCTATCGTATATACGACCCATCAATTCTACTTCTGGGTATTTATCTGAAGAAAACAAAAATGCTAATTTGAAAAGATATATTCAATCCTATGTTCATTGCAACATTATATATGATATAACTACTCTCTATATAATACTACACAATGGAATACTCCTCAGGTATAAAAAAGAAGAAAATCTTGGCACTTGTAACAATGTGGCTGGACCTTGAGGGTATTATGCTCAGTGAAATAAGTCAGAAAAAGACAAATACCATATGATTTCACTTATATGTAGAATCTAAAAAACAAAGAAACAACAAAAACCCTTCATAAGTACAGAGAACAGATCTGTGGTTATTTAGAGAGGATGGGGGTGGGGGTGGACAAAATGGGTGAGGGGACCAATTGCATGGTGATGAGTGGTAATGAAGCTTATTGTGGTGACTTTGTAGTGTATACAAATATCAAATTATTATGTTGTATACCTGAATATAATATCATATGCCAATTTTAGATCAATAAAAAATATATATAGCTGAATTTTATTTCCTATCCAATCTATATATTCTCATATTTTATGTCACTTTATTCCATTAACATTTATTTTGATCACTAGTATATTTATATTTATTCTTATTCTCTTAGTTATTAATATTTACAAGAATTTCTTCTGGTTCTCTCACCTTCTTTCTTACCTGCTTTTGAATTGGTGGCATTTCCTTTGCTCCATATTTCCCCCCGATACTTTGGAAGTATTGCCTTTTTTGTTGTTGTTGAAATTTAATTTTTAATAAACATACTTAGGCTTCTATTATTCTCCCAATGCCTGGAGTTATTTAGTACCTTTTTTTAAGCTAAAAACTGGAACTCGATTTTCTTTTCCTCATCCCTCTTCCTATGCCCTCCGTGAAATGTTTGAGTCTGAAAATGTCTTCATTTTACTTTGATACGTGAATGAATGTTTGTGTACGTTTAAAATTAAAGTTCACTTAAGTTTTGGTCATTTTTCTTCACTGTCTTCCTGAATTCGGTGTTGCATGGGAAAATTCCAACTTCCATCCAATCTTCATTTCTTGTAGGTAAGTCGCTTTTACTTTCTGTAACCATTATGGTTTGTTTGTTATCCTTGATGTTCTAGATTTCACCATAATACATCTAGGTATGTGTTTTAAATATTCATTCTCTGTACTTGATGAGCCTTTTTAATATAAGGTTCTACCTTTCTCTGACTGATTCATTTCATTTGGCATAATACTCTAGCTCCATCCATGTCATCGCAAATGGCAAGATTTCATTCTTTTTGATGACTAATATTCTATTGTATATATAAACCACATCTTCCTTATCCATTCATCAGTTGATGGACATTTGGGGTTCTATCCATAGTTTTGCTATTGTTGATAATGCACAGAGAAAGACAAATATATGGTTTTACTCATATGTGGAATTTTAGAAACAAAACAAACAAACATGGGCGGAGTAACTGGTGGTTACCAGAGAGGAAGTGGGCAGGGGGATTGGTTAAATCTGAGGTGGGGATTGGGAAGGGCACTTGTTTTGACGATTACCAGGTATTGTATGTAAGTGTTGAATAACAAAATTCTATACCTGAAACTAATGTATGTTAACTAACTGGAATTTAAATAATAACTTAAAAAAGGAGTTCTAGCTTTCATTCTGAAATTCCCCTCCCCTCTCTTTTTATTTGATTTTGTGTCCTCATTCTTTCTCCTCTCCTTTTAAAATTCCCACTGGCAGAATGTCAAAACATCAGATTTTGCAGTATATCTTATTTTTTTCACACTTGCCAGGTCTTCTTTTTTCTTACATTCCAGGAAAAAAATACATCTAATTAACTTTTCTTCAACTGAGTCTATTCAGCTATTAATATGCCTACCTTTATTTTTTAAAGCAGTTTTAATGAGGTATAATTTACATACTATAAAATTCACCTGTTTAAGTGTACAACTTAATTACTTTTAGCAAATTTACAGAGTTCTGCAGCCATCAGCACAATCCAAATTTAGAGCATTTCATTACCTCACAAAGTTTGCAGTTTTTTTGTCATTTGTAGTCAGTCCCTGTTCCTATCCCCCAGCCCCAGGTCACTACTAATCTACTTTCTGTCTCTGTAGATTTCCTTTTTCTGGATATTTCATATAGATGGAATCATACAGTAGGTGGTCTTGCACATCTGGCTTCTACTGAGCATATTTTTAAAAAATGTTTTTTATGTTTATTTATTTTTGACACACAAAGAGAGACAGAGCATGAGCAGGGGAGGGGCAGAGAGAGAGGGAGACACAGAATCGGAAGCAGGCTCCAGGCTCTGAGCTGTCAGCACAGAGCCCGACGCGGGGCTTGAACTCACAGACTGCGAGATCATGACCTGAGCCGAAGTCGGACGCTCAACCGACTGAGCCACCCAGGCGCCCTGTACTGAGCATAATATTTTGAAGTTCATTCATGTTGTAGCATGATTAGTATTTCATTCTTTGTTATTGCTGAGTAATACATACTGGATGGATCTACCACATTTTATTTATCCATTTACCTGTTAATGGACAATTGGAATGTTTCCATTTTTTGACTATTATGGAAATGCTGCCATGAATATTTGCATATTTGTGTGAACATGTTTTCATTTCTAGGTTGATATCTAGGAGGGGAATTATTGGGTCATATGGTAACATTATGCTTTCCCATGAGCAGTGTATAAGGGTTCCCATTTTTCCACAATCTTGCTAATTATGTCTTTGATTATAGCCAAGTCAGTAAGTATGCACTGGTATCTCATTTTGGTTTTAATTTGCTTTTCCCCTAATGACTAATGATGTTGGATATCTTGTTATATATATATAAATTATATATATATAATATATATATATAATTAATATATATATAAGATATATATATATATAATTATATATATATAAGATATATATATTATATAATCTTGTTATAATATATATATTATATATATTATATAATTATATATATATTATATATATTTTTATATATAATATATATATAATATATAATATATATTTTAAATAATATATATTGTATTATATATATAAATATATATTATTTTAATAGCTATATATATAAATATATAATTTAAAATATATAAATATATATAAAAATATATATAAATATATTAAATATATATAATATAATATATATAAATATATATTATATATAAAAATATATTATATATTATATATATTATATTTTAATATATAATATATATTATATTTTTATATATAATATATATATACTATTTTAATAGCTATTTCTTCAAAATATATATATATTCTTCTCTTTCTCTCTATATATAATATACAATATATAATATATATTATATACATATTATATATATTATATATATAATATACATATTATATATATATATATTTATTTATATATATGTATATAATAAAATAATTAGACAATCCAATTAAAAGATTGGTTTTAATTGGGTTGTCTAATTATTGAGTTGTAAGAATTCTTTACATATCTGTATACAAATCATTCATTAGAAATATGATTGGCTAATATTTTCTCACAATCTAGGACTAGTCTTTTATTTTCTTAATGGTGTCTTTTGAAACAAAGGATTTAAATTTTGATGAATTCCAATTTATCAGTTTATTCTTTTATGGATCATGCTTTTGTTGTTGTAGCTTCCTTTTTGTCTAACCCCAAATCACATATATTTTCTTTTTTTTTTTTACTTTTATTGTAGATTAAAAAAAATTTTTATGACTATAATTTATTGTCAAATTGGCTTACATACAACACCCAGTGCTTGTCCCAACACATGCCCTACTCAATGCCCATCACCCAATTTCCCTTTCCCCCACTCCCCCATCCACCCTTAGTTTGTTCTCTGTATTTAATAGTCTCTTGTGGTTTGCCTCCCTCCTTCTCTGTTTGTATCCGTTTTTTTCCCCTTCCTTTCCCCATGGTCTTCTGTTAAGTTTCTCAAGATCCACATATGAATGAGAACACACGATATCTGTCCTTCTCTGACTGACTTATTTCACTCAGCATAGTACCTTCCAGTTCTATCCACACTGCTGCAACTGGCATGATTTCATTCTTTCTCATTGCCAAGTAGTATTCCATTGAATATATAGACCACATCTTCTTTATCCATTCATCAGTTGATGGATATTTAGGCTCTTTCCTTAATTTGGCTATTGTTGGAAGCACTGCTATAAACATTGGGGTACATGTGCCCCTATGCATCAGCACTCCTGTATCCCTTGGATAAATTCCTAGTAGTGCTATTCCAGGGTTATAGGAGAGCTCTATTTTTAATTCTTTGAGGAACCTCCACACTGTTTTCCAAATATTTTCTATCTATTTATCATGTTTTCTTGTACACAGGATGCTATATAATCTGTGGGACCCAGTGAAAAATGAGCGTAGGGGGGGACCCTTGTTCAAAAATCATCATGAATTTCATAACAGTGAAAGCAGGGCATTAAACCAAGCACAAGGCCTTGTGTGAATATGTAGGATGCATGACCCCAAATTTGGTCCTGCTCTTATATTTAGATCTAGGATCCCTTTTGAGTTGATTTTTGTCTATGGTATGAGGTAAGGGTATAAATTAATCATTCTGTATGTGGGTATTTAAATGTCCTAGCATCATTTGTTGAAAAGACTCTTTTCTCATTGAATTGCCTTGGCACTTTGAAAATCGATTGACCAATAATATAAAGGTTTATTTTTTCACTCTCAATGTATTCCATTGATCTATGTATCTATTTCTATGCCAGTATTGTAACTGTCTTGATTACTGTTAACTTCATAATAAGTCTTAAAATCAGAAAGGATTTTCTACAAAAGCTCTTTCTGGAATTTTGCTAAGACTTTCACTGAATCTATAGATCAATGAGGGGAGAATTGCTATCTTAAAAATACTGAGTTTTCCAATCCATGAGCATGGAATTTTTCTATTTATTTCGAATCTTAATTTTTCTTACCAATGTTTTGTAGTTTTTAGCATATAAAATTGCTTTTAGTTTGCTAAATTTATTGCTAAATATTTCATTGTTTTCCCTACCTTTATTTTTAAATTAGAAAACTCAATTTTTTTTTAAATTCAAGTTAGCTTACAATGTAGTCTTGGCTTCAGTAGAACCCAGCGATTCATCTCTTACATATGATACCCAGTGCTCATTCCAACATGTGCCCTCCTTAGTGCCCAGCACCCATTTAACCCATCCCTCATCCACCTCCCCTCCAACAGCCCTCAGTTTGTTCTCTGTATTTAAGAGTCTCTTATGGATTGCCTCCCTCTGTGTTTTTATCTTATTTTTCCTTCCCTTCCTCTATGTTCATCTGTTGCATCTCTCAAATCCCACATATGAGTGAAATCTATGATATCTGTCTTCCTCTGACGGACTTATTTTGCTTTGGTTAATTTTATTATAGAAGCAATATTACCTCATAAGCTGTGAGAGTATTAAATACACTTACTCTAAAGCCTTGCTTCGTTGGCTCTATTATTATTATTTTTTAATAGTAATAACTTCATTTATTTGCCAAACATCCTAACTTATAAATAAGGTACATTCCATAGATGCTTTAGCTCATAAATACACCCAATCTGTTTGGGTTATAATGTAACTAAACTCTTTTTTTTTCCTTTTCTTTTTTTCTTCTTTTTTTTATATTTCATTTTTTATTTTTTTAAATTGACATCCAAATTAGTTAGCATATAGTGCAACAATGATTTCAGGAGTAGATTCCTTAGTGCCCCTTACCCATTTAGCCCATCCCCCCTCCCACAACCCCTCCCGTAACCCTCAGTTTGTTCTCCATATTTATGAGTCTCTTCTGTTTTGTCCAACTCCCTGTTTTTATATTATTTTTGTTTCCCTTCCCTTATGTTCATCTGTTTTGTCTTTTAAAGTCCTCATATGAATGAAGTCATATGAGTTTTGTCTTTCTCTGACTGACTAATTTCACTTAGCATAATACCCTCCAGTTCCATCCATGTAGTTGCAAATGGCAAGATTTCATTCTTTTTGGTTGCCAAGTAATACTCCATTGTATATATATACCACATTTTCTTCATCCATTCATCCACCGATGGACATTTGGGCTCTTTCCATACTTCAGCTATTATTGGTAGTGCTGCTGTAAACGTTGGGGTGCATGTGTCCCTTCAAAACAGCATACCTGTATCCCTTGGATAAATACCTAGTAGTGCAATTGCTGGGTCATAGGGTAGTTCTATTTTTAAGTTTTTGAGGAACCTCCATACTGTTTTCCAGAGTGGCTGCACCAGTTTGCATTCCCACCAACAATGCAAAAGAGATCCTCTGTCTCTGCATCCTCACCAACATCTGTTGTTGCCTGAGTTGTTAATGTTAGCCATGCTGACAGGTGTCAGGTGATATCTTATTGTGGTTTTGACTTGTATTTCGCTGATAATGAGTGATGTTGAGCATTTTTTCATGTGTCAGTTGGCCATCTGGATGTCTTCTTTGGAGAAGTGTCTATTCATGTCTTTTGCCCCTTTCTTCACTGGATTATTTGTTTTTTGGGTGTTGAGTTTGATAAGTACTTTATAGATTTTGGATACCAACCCTTTATCTGATATGTCATTTGTAAATATCTTCTCCCATACCGTTGGTTGCCTTTTAGTTTTGCTGATTGTTTCCTTCACTGTGTAGAAGCTTTTTATTTTGATGAGGTCCCAGTAGTTCATTTTTGCTTTTGTTTCCCTTGCCTCTGGAGACATGTTGAATAAGAAGTTGCTGTGGCCAAGATCAAAGAGGTTTTCGCCTGCTTTCTTCTCGAGGATTTTGACAGCTTCCTGTCTTACATTTAGGTCTTTCATCCATTTTGAGTTTATTTTTGTGTATGGTGTAAGAAAGTGATTCAGGTTCATTCTTCTTCATGCTGCTGTCCAGTTTTCCCAGCAACATTTGCTGAAGAAACTGTCTTTATTCCATTGGGTATTCTTTCCTGCTTTGTCTTCATTCCATTGGATATTCTTTCCTGCTTTGTCAAAGATTAGTTGGCCATATGTTTGTGGGTCCTTTCTAATCTTTGTTGCTTTTGATAGTCATCTTTTCTCCCCTCAGAGAGTCCCCCTTAAAACTTCTTGCAGGGCTGGTTTAGTGGTCACAAACTCCTTTAATTTTTGTTTGTCTGGGAAACTTTTTATCTCTCCTATTTTGAATGACAACCTTGCTGGATAAAGAATTCTTGGCAGCATATTTTTCTGATTTAGCACACTGAATATATCCTGCCACTCCTTTCTGGCCTGCCAAGGTTCTGTGGATAGGTCTGTTGCAAACCTGATCTGTCTTCCCTTGTAGGTTAGGGACTTTTTTTCCCTTGCCACTTTCATGATTCTCTCCTTGCCTGAGTATTTTGTGAATTTGACTATGATATGCCTTGTTGATGGTCGGTTTTTGTTGAATCTAATGGGGGTCCTCTGTGCTTCCTGGATTTTGATGTCTGTCTTTCCCCAGGTTAGGAAAGTTTTCTGCTGTGATTTGCTCACATAACCTTCTACCCCTATTTCTCTCTCTTCCTCTTCTGGGATCCCTATGATTCTGATGTTATTCCTTTTTAACAAGTCACTGATTTCTCTAATTCTTAAATCGTGCTCTTTTGCCTTAATCTCCCTCTTTTTTTCTGCTTCATTATTCTCTATAGGTTTGTCCTCTATATCGCTGATTCTCTGTTCTGCCTTATCCATTCTTGCTGCCACTGCATCCATCCATATTGCAGCTCAGTTATAACATTTTTAATTTCCTTCTGACTATTTTTTACTTCTTTTATCTCTGCAGAAAGGGATTCTAATCTATTTTCGACTCCAGCTAGTATTCTTATTATCATGATTTTAAATTCTGGTTCAGACATCTTGCTTGTATCTGTGTTGGTAAATCCCTGGCTGTCATTTCTTCGTGCTCTTTCTTTTGTGGTGAATTCCTTCGTTTTGTCATTTTGAAGGGATAAAAGGAATTAATAATGTAGAAAAATTAAAATTTAAAATATTAGAAATTAAAAAATATTAAAATTAAAACACACACACACACACACACACACACACACACAAATCTAATAAATGATGCTAGATCCTAGGTGTGTTTTGGTCTGGGTGTTGAAAGTGGTTTGACAGATTAGAGAAAAAAAGGGGGGAAAAAAAGGAAATCTTTGAGAATTTGAAAAAAATGAATACACTGAAGTAGACTAAAATTAGATGATGGGAGTGAAATAGAATTTGAAAAAATTTACACAAAAGTAAAAATATAGTAGAAAAAATTAAAAATATTTTTAATAAAAATTAAAAATAAAAATGATTTTTTTCTCTTTCTGTATTCAAGAAAAAAGATATGAAAAAGGGAAAAAATAGAAAAAAAGAAATCATTTGAAAATTTGAAAAAGTGAATACACTGTAGTAGACTAAAATAAAATGATGGAAGTAAAATGGAATTTGAAAAAAATTACATCAAAGCAAAAAATACAGTAAAAAAATTAAGGAAAAATATTTTTAATGGAAATTGAAAGTAAAAATGAAGTTTTTCTCTTTCTGCATTCAAGAAAAAGAAAAGAAACGAAAAAGAGAGAAAAGAAAGAAAAAAGAAAAAAAATCATTTGAAAATTTGAAAAGGTGAATACACTGAAGTAAACTAAAATAAAATGATGGAAGTAAGATGGAATTTGAAAAAATTTACACAAAAGTAAAAAAATAGTAAAAAAATTAAAGAAAAATATTTTTAATAACAATTGAAAATAAAAATGAATTTTTTTCTCTTTTTGTATTCAAGACAAAGAAAAGTAGTGTAAAAGAGAAAAAAAAGAAAGAAAGAAAATTGAATAGATGGACCTAACAGATTGAAATAGGACTGAAATTACTTCGTTTTCCCCTAGAAGCCAGACTATGCAGCGTTTTATAGTCCATAAACTAAGCCGGCGGTGAGACTTGTGTTCTTGAAGAGCGAGGTTGACCCAACTGGGTGGGGCTCAGTGTATTGGCTCCGTTCTCCACTAGATGGCGCTGCTACCCTACTGGGGTGGAGGGTTGCGGCGCTCTTAGGTGCGTATGCGCATGCGCGGGGGGCTGAAAATGGCGTCTCCCAGCTCCTCAGTCTCTAGTATGCGAACTTTTCTCTGCGATCAGCAATCGCTCAACCATCCTCTGTCTTCAGCTTTCGTCCACTCCCGGCTTCTTCACTGTCCGTGACCTAGTCCCAGGCAGCACCTCTCTCCCGAGCCCTGTCTCAGACGCGGCTGTTTTCCCCGACCCCTTACTTCCGAAGGACCGCGGCTTTGACCCGTCCCGCCCCTCTGCGGGAGGGCCTCACCGAGCACCGGCCGAATGAGCAATGGCCGAATGTCAGCTGCGCCCAGGAACGCTTGCGGGACCCTGCTGCTGCCGCCGGTGCCCCGAGACTGCGGCCAGGTGCCAGCCCGCCCCAGAAAAAATTCGCGAGATAGCGTAGCAGCAGCTTTTCAGGGATTATGGAAAAGCACCACACACTTCTGGCACCAGGTTTCACCCTTAACGACCTTGCCCCGGCACCAGCGAATGTGGCCGTTTTCTGGGGTCTGCTGGTAACAGGTGGCTTCAACAGTCTCTACCAAATGCCCTTCCAGCAGTGGAACCGCTTCTCCCCGTGTGGCCCGAGAACCTCCCGGACCCCACTCTGCTCCTGGGGACTCGCCCTTCCCACCAGAGCACCGCCAGGTATCGTGCTGTGGAGTTGCAACGTTTGCGCTCCCCTTGTTTACAGTCTTAATGGAATTTTAATTCTCTCCTTTCTCCTTTCTCCCTTTTTAGTTTAGTCCCTGTGGCCGTTTCCCATTTTCCACTTTCTCTCCAGCTGCTTTTGGGGAGGGGTGCTTTTCCCGTATTCTCCCCCCCCCTCCCCAGTCTCTGTCCTCTCTCCACCCGCAAAAGCAGTTCCCTACCCTCCTTGGCTTCTCGCTCCCCAAATTCACCTCTGCGCGCCGCATACCTGCTGAATTCTGTGGTTCAGGTTGTGCAGATTGTTGTGTGAGTCCTCCATCAGTTTTCTAGGTGTGTAGGATGGTTTAGCGTTGGTCTGGCTGTATTTCATGGACACGAGGCACACAAAATGCTTCCATGCTGTTCCGCCATTTTGGCTCCTCCCCTCTCGTTGGCTCTATTATTTATATTTCCTCTGATGTTACCAAAATATGGTCAAAGATGGATCTGAAGGGACCTGGGTGGAATTCTGATTCTCTTCATTAAGCCAATGTTAACAGCCTAGGATGCAGCACTCCATGTTTTTCCCAAAATTTGTTCCAAACTTGACACACAAATGAGAGATTTTTACTACTTTGATCTGTATAAAAATGGGGTCATAACATATTAATCTGAACCTGATGTTTTCATTTATCAGTAGAATTATGCCCTTCATTCCAAATTACTGGGAATAAATAGCAACATACCATTTCAAAGTATGGATTTGCCATAAGCTCCTCTGCTATTCAGCTGAACGGACAGTCAGGTTTTGGGGGTAGTCTTTATGGTTGTATTTTGCTATAAAAAATGTTTCAATAAAAACTTTTGTACTTGTAAGCATCAATAAATATGGATCATTATTTATATTGATAACCAATAAATATTGATCAATGTCTTATGCATCTCAGGTACTTAAGAAAACTCAAGGGACAAAACAGACAAAATCCCTATGCTTGTGGTATATATATTTTGTGAGAAGACAGACAATAAACACTGAATGAAATAAATAAGTAATTCAATACGTTAGAGAGTGGTAAGGACATGAATAAAAATAGAGCTAGAATACGGGAGTGAGTTGGTCAGAGCAGGCCTCATTTGAGAAGATACCATGAAGCAAGTTCCTTAAGGAGACGAGGGAATTCGTTCACCACATGGATGTCTGGACAAAGAACATACTACACAGAAGAGAGAGCCAGCACCAAGTTTCTAGGGTTGGAGTGTGCCTGATGTAGTCAAGAAACAGCACAGAGTAGGGTGGGGCCAGAGAGGGTTGAGCTAGGGGAGAGGAGAGAAAGGCTGTATCATTTCAGGTCCCTTGAACACTGTAAGAACCTGGCTTTTACTCTGAGGGAAATGGGGAGCCACCGAACGTTCTGGAGTTTCTACAAGATGCATATTGTTTTTATTTCCATAGGCTAGGTTCCAAAAATGACTGCTGAGGTAATCTGTAGTATATCTTAAAATTCATGGATTATTGCCAGATCCTTTCTGAAACGGCTTTAGCAATTCAAGCTCACACCAACAAGGAATGTTGCTCTGAATCTTCTCCCACACTGCAGCATCATATATAAAATTCTGTCTGCCATTCTAACTACGAAGAAATGGTTTCTCACTGGTGTTTCAGTTTATCTGTATTCATATGTTTATTGGACATTTTAATTTTCTTTTCCCTAAGCTACGTGTTCAGGTCTGTTTCCTTTGGGTTTGTCAAATGTTATTATTAGCCTGGAATCTTCGTGTATCAAGTGAATTAACCCTTTCTCATATGTGTTGAAAATACTTTTCTACATTGTCTTCTAATATCTGTATTGCTTTTTTTTTTTTACATTTAAATATATTAAATCTTCCTCCACCTACTTTACATATTTTTTCCTGGCTTGACTCAGATATTCATTCTATCATGTAAGTTTCTGTAGAACTACTTTATCCAGTTTCAATGGAATTACAAACTGCAAATACACCACACTTACACAATAATTTCAGAAGGATTGACATTTTTAAATTACTGTGTTTTCCTAATTGGGGGTGCCTTATATGTCTCTTTATTTAGATCTTGTTTAATTTCCTTTAATAGGATTTTATAGTTTTCTTCATATAGGTCTATACCTTTGAAATGTTTATAAATATACATGTATTTTATTTGCTACTGTGTCTGGAGTATGATTTTATTTCTTTTAAATTTATATTGTTCCAAATAAAAGCTGTAAGTTTTATATATCTACTTTTTAAAATTCATGCATGTTGGTAAATTCCTTTTCTAGTTCTTATAGATTTTGCTTTTGTTCTCTAGGGTTTCTATGTATATACTTGTAAGACATATAATGTTGTATCTCATGTTCATATTTATACCAATGACTTAATTTTCTTACCCTGTTGCCTTGGCTAAACCTTCTAAAAATATTTATAGGTAAGCAACTTGTCCTTTTTTTTTCCTATTTAAATGACTTCACCATTTCAGTATTCACTGTAATGTTTGTTCTTTCTGGAGGCTTTATATTATAATAGCATCTATCTGTTTCATATAGTTTTTATAAAAATAGCTACTAGGTTTTACCAATTCCCTTTTAAGATAATTTAGGGGTATATTTATATACTTTCTCCTTTTATTTGTTGATGTACTGAATTATATAAGGATATTTCTTAATGTTGAACCATCTTTACTCATTTTGTTATCTTCCTTTTCCTCCTCTTTTTCTCCTTAGTAAAGTAGTTTGATGTTTTTTAGGCTAAAATTTTTTTATTATTGATCATTTCTTAAATTTAAGTATAATTAACATACAATGTTCTATTAATTTCAGGTGTACCCACATGTGATTGATGTACTGATTCAACAATTCTACACATCACTCAGTGCTCATCACCATGTGTACTTATCACGTGTCACCATATAACATTATATAACACCATATAACAATGTTATTAACTATATTCCCTTTACTGTACTTTTCATCTCTGTGACTTATTTATTTTATAGCTGGAAGTTTGTACCCCTTAATCCCCTTTATCTATTTTACCCATCCCCCAACATACCATTCCTCTGTCAACCACCAGTTTGTTCCCTGTATTTAAGAGTCTGGTGTTTTTTGGTTTTTGGTTTATTCTGTTTTGTTTTTTAGATTTTGCATGTAAGTGAAATCATATGGCATTTATCTCTTTGTGTCTGACTTATTTCACTTAGCATAATACTCTCTAGGTTCACCTATATTGTCATGAATGGCAAGATCTCATTCTTCTAAAAATTAAAAATAGAAATACCGAATGATCCAATAATTCCAGTACTGGGTATTTACCCAGAGAAAACAAGAATACTAATTCAAAAAGATAAATGCACCCCTATGCTTATTTCAGCATTATTTACAATAGCCAAGTCTTGGAAGCAACCCAAGTGTCCATTGATTGATGAATAGGTAAAGAGGATGTGGTGTATAAATATAATGGAATAGTCCTCTTCCTCTATTTTTGAAATAGCCTCTAACCACAAGGTCTATTTCATCTTTGAGACTCAACATAGTACTTTTTATTTTTCTTTTGTAAAATCTCTGGGAAGTTTATTTTCGTTATGTTGCAGCCTGTTTAGCTTCTACTTATTATAACTTCTTGAGACTTCTTTTGTGTCCAAGATTATTATTATTGTTTAAAACTTTTTTAACATTTATTTATTTTTTGAGAGAGAGAGGCAGAAGGGGCAGAGAGAGAGGAAGAGACAGAATCTGAAGCAGGCTCCAGGCTCTGAGCTGTCCGCACAGAGCTCAACATGGGGCTCGAACTTAACCTCAAGATCATGACCTGAGCTGAAGTCGATGCTTAACTGACTGAGCCACTTAGGCGCCCCTTTTGTGGTCAAGATTATAATCCATATTGATACACATTTCAAGGACAGTGGGGGAAAATGGTGTGTTACTTGTTTTTAGGTCACAAGATTAAATAATAAATTATTCTTGCTAATTTATCCAGAGCCTGTATATTTTGATCATTTTTGGAATATGTGAAGAGTCAAAAATTAGAGGTGAATTGCTTTTCAACATCCATAAAACATTTGTTCCATTATTTGTTTCTTAATTTTTGCTTTGCTATGATTATGAATACCATTATTTTTTGTTTTGTTTATATTTGAATACCATAACTACCTTTCTTTGATTTTACAAATTTTGTGTCACTTTGTCTTTTTTGTATCTTTTCTTGGATTCCATTTTTGATCTGTGTCTTTCAATATTATCCTTTTTTTTTTGCATTTCCATTTAATATTTTAAATATATTTTTCATATAGGTATTTTTTTCCTTTTTTAACTTTTAGAACTCCTATTGTTTTCCTTGTTTGTTCTCTCTGAAAAATGCAAGGTGTGTTTTCTTTTTCTTTTCCTTTATTCTTTAGTGTTCCATAGGGTTTTATAGAGTCTGATTTCACTGAACCTGTAGTTTCTAGAATAATTTTCTGCAGGTAGATACTGTACGCATTTTGTTAGATTAATACTGTATTTCACATTTTTTGTGCTATTGTAAATGGTAGTATTTTATGTTATGTTATTTCATTTTATTTTAAAGATTATTTATTTCTGAGAGAGAGAGAGAGAAAACACAGCAGGGGAGGGGCAGAGGGACTGAGGATCCGAAGCAGGCTCTGCACTGAGAGCAGTGAGCCCCACATGGGGCTGAAATTCACAAACTGTGAGCCAAAGTTGGACACTCAACCAACTGAGCTACCCAGGTGCTCCTGGTAGTATTTTTTTTCAAATTCCAATTGTTCATTGCTGGTATACACAAAAGCAGTTGATCTTTGTATATTAACCTGTGTGCAGTGACCTTGCTATAGTTACCTATTAGTTCCAGGAGATTTTTTTTCTTTTTGGCAATTTGAGATTTTCTACATAAACAATTATATAATCTGCAAATAAAGACAATTAATTTCTTCCCTCCCAAATTCTATATGTTATTTTTTTCTTCATTGTCTGCACTAACTACACCTTCTAGTAAGATGTTGAATAGGAGCGGTAAGAGAGGACATCTTTGCCTTGTTCCTGATCTTAGGGAAAAGTGTACCAGTTCTCTCCAGTATGATATTAGCTATAAGTTTTTTTTGTAGAAGTTTTTTGACTTCATGTTGAAGAAGTTCCTCTCTATTTTTAGTTTACTGAGAGTTTTTACATGAATAGGTGTTGGATTTCATTAAATGACTTTTTTGTGTCAGTTGATATCATTCAAATTTTCTAGTTTAGCCTGTTGATGTGTTAGATGAGTACACTGATTGGTTCTGAATATTGAATGAGCCTTGCATATCTAGAATAAACTCCACTTGGTTGGAGTTAATTTTTTTGCGTTGTTGGATGAGATTTGCTAATATTTTCTTGAAGACTTTTGGATGTATAGTCTGAGAGATATTGGTCTGTAGTTTGTCTTTATCTGGTTTTGGTATTACAATAGTGCTGGGCTCATAGAAGGAATTAAGAAGTGTTCCCTCTGTTTCTATTTTCTGGACAAGACTGTGGCGAATTGGTACCATTTCTTCCTTAAATATTTTGTAGAATTAGTGAAAATACCTGAACCTAGTGCTTACCTTTTTCAAAGTTATTAATTACTGACTCAATTTTTTAAAAAGTGAACATAGGTCTATTCAAATTACCTCTCTTTGTGTGAGTTTTGTGGGTTTCTCTTTTTCTAGGATTTTGTTCATTTTATTTGACTTATCAAATTTGTGGAGATACCTTTATTTATAGTATTCCTTTGTTATCTTTTTAGCATCCATGGAATCAATTGTGTGATCCTACTTTCACTTTGATATTTTGTGTCTTTTCTTTCTCTCTCTTTTTTTCTTGGTTAGCCTGGTTAGAAGGTTATCAACTTTCTAGATCATTTCCAAGAACTAGCTTTAGGTTTGGTGGAATTTTCTGTTATTTCCTATTTTCAATTTCATTGATTTCTGCTCTAAGTTTTGCTGCCTTACTTCCGCTTTAGGTTTAAATTGCTCTTTCTTTTCCAGTTTTCTAAGTGGAGAAACTTAGATTATTAATTTTGAATCTTTCTTGTTTTCTAATATATGCATTTAATGGAATGCATTTCTCTCTAATCATAGCTTTTTTTGCATCCCACAAATTTTGGTGAGTTGTCTGTTCATTTTTATTTAGTTCAAAATATCTCTAAATTTTTCTTGAGATTTCTTTGATCCAGGTGTTATTTAGAAGTGTATCTTTAAATCTCCAAGTATTGGGCACTTTCTAGCTCTTTCTGTTATTGATTTGTAGTTTAATTCCTGTGTTGTCTGAGAACATACTTCATGATTTTTATTCTTTTCAACTTTTTAAGATGTGTTTTATGGCCCACTGTGTGCTCTGTCTTGGTGAGGGTTGTTATTCTGTGTGATTTTGAGGAGTATGTGTGTTCTCATACTCCAACAACAGCAGCAATTCTGCTGTTGTTGGATGCAGTATTATAAAAATGCCAAATAGATCAAATTGTTTGGCAAAGATGTTTAGGTCAATTACATTCTTATTGCTTTTCTACCTGCTTGATCTATTAATTACTAAAAAAGGGCTTTTCATGTATCCAACTGTAGTAACAGATTTGTCTATTTCTATTATCATTTTATCAACTTTTAGCTTCCATAATTTGATGTTTTGTGTTTAGGGAGATATATGTTAAGGATTGTTATGTCTTCTTGGAAAACTGACCCCTTTATCATATGAAATGCTCTCTTTCTCCTTGATAATTTTTCTTATTCTGAAGTTTTTTTGTATGGAAATAATGTGGCTACTCCATCTTTTTTGTTTGTTTATTTGTTTCGTTAGTGTTAGCATGGTATCTCTTTCTCCATTCTTAACCTGAGTCCTTTATTTATGGGTTTTTCTGGGTGACAATACTGGTTTTTCTGGGTTGGGTCTTGTTTTTGCAGTCACTTTGACAATCTCTGCTTTTTTTTTTTCTTTCCAAGTTTTTAATTAATTTCCAGTTAGGTAACATACAGTGTAATATTAGTTTCAGGTGTAGAATTTAGTGATTCATCACCTATACCCCGTGCTCAACACAAGTGCCTCCTTAATACACATTGCCTATTTAACCCATCCCTCTGCCCACCCCCTTCCAGTAACCATCAGTTTGTTCTCTATAGTTCTGTTTCTTTTCTTCTTCTTCTTCTTCTTTTTTACCATTTAATTTAATTTATTTTTTAAATTTACATCCAAGTTAGTTAGCATATAGTGCAACAATGATTTCTAGAGTAGATTTCTTAATGCTGCTTACCAATTTAGCCCACCGCTCCCAATAAACCCTCCAATAACCCTCTGTTTGTTCTCCATATTTAAGAGTCTCTTATGTTTTGTCCCCTCCCTGCTTTTATATTATTTTTGCTTGCCTTCCCTTATGTTCATCTGTTTTGTCTCTTAAAGTCCTCATATGAGTGAAGTCATATGATTTTTGTCTTTCTCTGGCTGACTAGTTTCACTTAGCATAATACCCTCCAGTTTCATCCACATAGTCACAAATGGCAAGATTTCATTCTTTTTGATTGCCAAGTAATACTCCATTGTGTGTATGTATGTATATATATATATATATATATATATATATACATACATACACACACACCACATCTTCTTTATCCATTCATGCATCGATGGACATTTGGGCTCTTTCTATACTTTGGCTATTGTTGATAGTGCTGCTATGAACATTGGGGTGCATGTGTCCCTTTGAAACAGCATACCTGTATCCCTTGGATAAATACCTAGTAGTGCAATTGCTGGGTCGTAGGGATAGTATTTTTAATTTTTTGAGGAACTTCCATACTGTTTTGCAGAGTGGCTGCACCAGTTTGCATTCCCACCAACAATGCAAAAGAGATCCTCTTTCTCCGCATCCTTGCCAATAGCCTGTTATTGCCTGAGTTTTTAATGTTAGCCATTCTGATAGGTGTGAGGTGGTATCTCATTGTGGTTTTGATTTATATTTCCCTGCTGATGAGTGATGTTGAGCATTTTTTTTTTATGTGTCAGTTGGCCATCTGGATGTCTTCTTTGGAGGAGTGTCTATTCATGTCTTTTGCTCCTTTCTTCACTGGATTATTTGTTTTTCGGGTGTTGAGTTTGATAAATTCTTTATAGATTTTGGATACTAACCCTTTATCTGATATGTCAAATACCTTTGCAAATACCTTCTCCCATTCTGTCAGTTGCCTTTTACTTTTGTTGATTGTTTCCTTCGCTGTGTAGAAGCTTTTTATTTTGATGAGGTCTCAATAGTTCATTTTTGCTTTTGTTTCCCTTGCTTCCAGAGACATGTTGAGTAAAAAGCTGCTGCAGCCAAAACAAAAACAAAAATTCATATAAAGTGGTACAACACTTTAATATAGTAGAAAATAATAAAGAAAATACAGAATATAAAGAAAAATAAATTAACCTGCACTTACGTTTGAAAACCTTTGTGGCTGGTGTGAGGAAACAGGAGAGAAGAGGGTTTGTGTAGGATGACTTTCATTATCACTAACGGAATCACTGCTATCTATTTGTTCAATAGAATCTTTTTCTGCATGGGGGCCATTTATATGCTCTCATGGATGTTGACTACAAGACAGTATTAATAAATTCTTGTCATATACCATATTTAATGTAACTGGCAATAAGGCAGCAGAGGAAAGGGTCTACATCCACAGGCAGCCTGACCTAGAATGAAGCAAATCATTCCTAAGCTTACTCTTATATGGAAAAGCAAAGGACTGTCCATAGGTGCTTTGAAGTGACAAAAACTGATATTAGTGCCAGTTGTGGGCACCTTCCAACATTCTGAAAAATCACTGATTTCTGCCAAACACTGTGGCCTGAGACTGAGCATCTGAGCATGGGAGACGATCACCCACGAGCCCTCAGAGACAGAGAGAGAGAGAGAGAAGAACCAATGGCTCAGTTGTGATCATGTGATGTTCAGCATCATGTACTACTCACATTGCAGACCATTGCTTGTTTATCAAGTTAAAATTTATTAGAAACATTTGCTCGTCTTGTGGAATACACAGAACAAGTTACTCACAATCCAAGGTTTTCCTATATATGTGTTAAGTCCGTCTGGTCCATTGTCATTAAAGCCATTGTTTCCTTATTGATTTTCTGCTTACATGATCTGTCTATTGATGAAAGGGGGGTAAAGTGCCCTACTATTATTGTATTATTGTTATAAATGAATTCCTTTATGATTGTTATTAATTGTTTTATATATTTGTATTGTTTCATGTTCGGGGCATAAATATTTACAATCATTAACTTTTCTTGTTGGATGGTCCCCTTTATTATGATATAGTGCCCTTCTTCATCTATTGTTACAGTCTTTGGTTTAAAATCTAATTTTTCTGATTAAGTATTGCTACTCCGGCCTTCTTTTGACCTCAATTTGCATGATAAATGTTTCTCCATCTCCTCACTTTCAATCTGCAGGTGTTGTTAGGTCTAACATGAATCTTCTATAGGCAGCATATAGATGGGTCTTGTTTTGTTTTCTATAGAGCATTTAGTCCATTTACATTCAGAGTGATTTTTTTAATCAATTTATTTTTTTAAGTGTATATACAAGTTTGTTAGCATATAATGCAATAACAATTTCAGGAGTAGAATCCAGTGATTCATCCCCTACATATAACACCCAGTGCTCATCCCAATAAGTGTCTTCCTCAATGCCCCTTGTCCATTTAGCCCATCCCCCCACCCACATCCTCTCCAGCAGCCCTTAGTTCTCAATATTTAAGAGTCTCTTATGTTTTATACCCTTCACTGTTTTTATATTATTTTTGCTTCTCGTCCCTTATGTTCATCTTTTGTATCTTAAATTCCACAAATGAGTGAAGTCGTATGATATTTGTCTTTCTCTGACTCACTAATTTCATTTAGCATAATACACTCTAGTTCTATCCATGTTGTTGCAAATCTCAAGATTTCACTCTTTTTGATTGCCAAGTAATACTCCATTGTATCTGTATACCACATCTTCTTTACCCATTCATCTGTCAATGGACATTTGGGCTCTTTCCATACTTTGACTATTGTCCATAACACTTCTATAAACATTGGGGTGCATGTACCCCTTCGAAACAGCACACCTGTATCTTTTGGATAAATACCTAGTAGTGCAATTGCTGGGTCACAGGGTAGTTCTATTTTTAACTTTCTGAGGAACCTCCATATTGTTTTCCAGAGCGGCTACACCAGTTTGCATTCCCACCAGCAGTGCAAAAGAGATCCTCTTTCTCTGCATCCTCGCCAACATCTAGTATTGCCTGAGTTGTTAATTTCAACCATTCTGACAAGTATGAGGTGGTATATCATTGTGGTTTTGATTTGTATGTCCCTGATGATGAGTGATGTTGAGCATTTTTCCATGTGTCACTTGGCCGTCTGGATGTCTTCTTTGGAGAAGTGTCTGTTCATGTCTTTTGCCCATTTCTTCACTGGATTATTTGTTTTTTGGGTGTTGAGTTTGATATGTTCTTTATAGATTTTGGATACTAACCCTTTATCGGATATGTCATTTGCAAATATATTCTCCCATTCCTTTGGTTGCCTTTTACTTTCACTGATTGCTTCCTTCACCGTGCAGAAGATTTTTATTTTGATGAGGTCCCAATAGTTCATTTTTGCTTTTGTTTTCCTTGCCTCCAGAGATGTGGTAAGTAAGAAGTTGCTACAGCTGAAGTCAAAGAGTTTTTTTCCTGCTTTCTCCTCAAGGATTTTGATGGCTTCCTGTCTTACATTTAGATCTTTCATCCATTCTGAGTTTATTTTTGTGTATGGTGTAAGAAAGTGGTCCAGGTTTATTTTTCTGCATGTCACTGTCCAGTTTTCCCAGCACCATTTCCTGAACAGACTGTCTTCATTCCATTGGATATTCTTTCCGGCTTTGTCATATGGCCACAAAGTTGGCCATATGTTTGTGGGTCCATTTCTGGGTTCTCTACTCTGTTCTAGTGATCTAAGTGTCTGTTTTTGTGCCAGTACCATACTGTCTTGATGATTATAGCTTTGTAATACATACTGAAGTCCGGAATGGTGATGCCTCCAGCTTTCGTTTTCTTTTTCAGGATTGGTTTGGCTATTTGGGGTTTTTTCTGGTTCCATACACATTTTAGGATTGTTTGTTCTAGCTCTGTGAAGAATGCTGGTGTTATTTTGATAGGGATTACATTAAATATGTAGATTGCTTTGGGAAGTGCTGACATTTTAACAATATTTGTTATCCCAATCCATGAGCATGGAATATTTTTCCTTTTATTTTGTGTGTATGTCTTCTTCAACTTCCTTCATAAGCTATAATTTTCAGTGTATAGATTTTTCACCTCTTTGGGTAGGTTTATTCCTAGGTATTTTATGGTTTTTAGTACAATTGTAAGTGGAATCAATTCCTTGATTTCTCTTTCTGCTGCTTCATTATTGGTGTATGGAAATGCAACCTATTTCTGTGCGTTGATTTTATATCCTGCAGCTTTGCTGAAATCATGGATCAGTTCTAGCAGGGTTTTTTTTTGTGAAATCTTTTGGGTTTTCTATATAGAGTATCATGTCATCTGCAAAAAGTGAAGGTTTGTCGTTCTCCTTGACAATTTAGATGACTTTTATTTTTTTGTGTTGTCTGATTGCTGAGGCTAGGACTTCTAATACTGTGTTGAATAACAGTGGCAAGAGTGGACCTCCCTGTTGTGTTCCTGACCTTAGAGGGAAAGCTCTCAGTTTTTCCCCATTGTGATGATATTAGCAGTGGGTCTTTTGCACATGGCTTTTATGATCCTGAGGTATGATCCTTCTATCCCTACTTTCTTGACAGTTTTTATCAAGAAAGGATGCTGTATTTTGTCAAATGCTTTCTCTACATCTATTGAGAGGATCATGTGGTTTTTGTCCTTTCTTATATTAATGTGATGTATCACAATGATTGGTTTGCAGATGTTGAAGCCAGCCCTGCATCCCAGGTATAAATCCCACTTGATCGTGGTGAATAATTTTTTAAATGTATTGTTGGATCCATTTGGTCAGTATCTTGTTGAGAATTTTTACATCCATGTTCATCAGGGAAATTGGTATATAGTTCTCCTTGTTAGTGGGGTCTTTGGTTTTGGAATCAAGGTAAGCTGGCCTCATAGAATAAGTTTGGAAGTTTTCCTTCCATTTCCATTTTTTGGAACAGCTTCAAAAGAATAAGTATTAACTCTTCTTTAAATGTTTGATAGAATTCCCCTGGAAAGCCTCCAGCCCTAGACTCTTGTTTTTGGGGATATTTTTGATTACTAATAATATTTATTTGATGGTTATGGGTCTGTTCAAATTTTCTATTTCCTCCTGTTTCAGTTTGGTAATTTATATGTTTCTAGGAATTTTTCCATTTCTTCCAGATTGCCAATTTATTGGCATACAATTGCTCATAATATTCTCTTATTATTGTTTGCATTTCTGCAGTATTGGTTGTGATCTCTCCTCTTTAATTATTTATTTTATTTATTTGGGTCTTTTCCTTTTTCTTTTTGATAAAACTGGCTAGGGGTTTATCAATTTTGTTAATTCTTTCAAAGAACGAGCTCCTTGTTTCATTGATCTGTTTTACTGTTTAGGTTTTTTAATTTCGGTAGCATTGATTTCTGCTCTAATCTTTATTATTTCCTGTCTTCTGCTGGTGTTGGATTTCATTTGCTGTTCTTTTTTCAGCTCTTTAAGGTGTAAAGTTAGGTTGTGTATCTGAGACCTTTCTTCTTTTTTTAAGAAGGCCTGGATTGCTATATACTTCCCTCTTAAGACAGCCTTTGCTGCATCCCAGAGGTTTGGGACTGTGGTATTATCATTTTCATTGGCTTCCATGTACTTTTTAATTTCCTCTTTAACTTCTTGGCTAACCCATTCATTCTTTAGTAGGATGCTGTTTAGTCTCCAAGTATTTGTTGTCTTTCCAAATTTTTTCTTGTGGTTGATTTCGAGTTTCATAGCATTGTGGTCTGAAAATAAGCATGGTATGATCTCAATCTTTTTGGTACTTGCTGAGGGCTGATTTGTGTCCCAGTATGTGATCTATTCTGGATAATGTTCCATATGCACTCGAGAAGAGTGTATATTCTGCTTTAGGATGAAACGTTCTGATTATATCTGTTAAGTCCACCCGATCCGGTGTGTCATTCAAAGCCATTGTTTCTGTGTTGATTTTCTGCTTAGGTGATCTGTCCGCTGTTGTAAGTGGGGTGTTGACGTCCCCTACTATTATGGTATCATTTTCAATGAGTTTCTTTATGTTTGTGATTAATTGATTTATATATTTGGGTTATATCAGGTTGGGGGCACAAATGTTTACAATTGTTAGATCTTCGTGTGGATAGGTCCTTTAATTATGATATAGTGCCCTTCTTCATTCTCTTCTTACAGTCTTTATTTTAAAGTCTAGATTGTCTGATATAAGTATGGCTACTCTGGTTTTCGTTCAGTGACCATTAGCATAATAGATGTTTCTCCATCCCCTTACTTTCTGAAGGTGTCTTTAGGTCTAAAATGGGTCTCTTGTAAACAGAATATAGATAGATCTTGTTTTATTTTCCATTCTGTTACCCTATGTCTTTTGGTTAGAGCATTTAGTCCATTGACATTTAGAGTGAGTACTGAAAGATATGAATTTATTGCCACTGTGTTGCCTGTAGAGTTGGAGTTTCTGGTGATATTCTCTAGTCCTTTCCAGTCTTTGTTGCTTTTAGTCTTTTTTGTTTTGTTTCGTCTTTTCTCCCCTCAGAGAGTCCCTCTTAAAATTTCTTGCAGGGCTGGTTTAGTGGTCACAAACTCCTTTAGTTTTTGTTTGTCTGGGAAACTCTTGATATCTTTTTCTATTCAGAATGATAGCCTTGCTGGATAGAGTTTTCTTGGCTGTAGACTTTCCCCATTCAGCACATTGAATATATCATGCCACTCCCTTCTGGCTTGCCAAGTTTCTATGGAGAGATCTGCAGCTAGACTTATGGGTCTTCCCTTGTAAGGTAGGGACCTCTTTTGTCTTGATCTGCTTTTGTTCATTTTGATGAGAGTTCTCTGTGCCTCCTGGATCTGGATGTCTGTTTCCTTCCCAGATTAGGTTAGCTTTATGCTATTATCTCCTGAAATAAATTTTCTGCCCCCTTTTCTCTCTTCTTCTTATTCTGGGATTCCTATGATATGATGTTATTATGTTTGATGGAGTCACTGAGTTCCCTAAGTCTATTCTTGTGTTCCATAATTCTCTCTCTTTTGTTCAGCTTTATTATTTTCCATTATTTTATCTTCTATATTACTTATTCATTCCTCTGCTTCTTCCATCCTTGTGGCCACTGCATCCAGTCTGTTTTGAATCTCAGTTACTGCATTTTTTATTTCTGACTGATTATTTTTTAACTGTTTCTTTTTTTTTAATATGAAATTTATTGTCAAATTGGTTTCCATACAACACCCAGTGCTCATCCCAACAGGTGCCCTCCTCAATGCCCATCACCCAATGCGGTTCTCCCTGATGTCTTCCATGCTTTTCTTAAGCCCAGTGAGTATCCTGATGATTGTTGCTTTAAATTCTCTGTCAGGTATATTACTTATATCTGTTTTGATTAGATCTCTGGCTGAGACCTGATCTTATTATTTCATTTGGGATTAATTCCTCCATTTTGACATCTTGTCGTCTCTGTCTTCTTCTCTGTGTTAGAAAAGCTTCTTATGTTTCCTGCTTCTGCGAGTAATGGCTTTATGAAAAAGAGGTCATGTGGTATCCAGGGCCTGGTGCTTCAGGAAGTGTTTCTGGTATGTGCTGCATGCACTCTGCTGTTGTGTTTTGGCTGCTGTATCCTTCAGGCCAGGCATCTGCAGAGGCTCTCCTTGCCCGCAATGGGCAGTGTTTGGTTCTTGGTCAAATCATGGCAAGTTTTAACGAGGCGTGGTCTGGTCTGCTTGTTAAATGGGACCTGATGCTACTTACACTAGAACTGAAGCCTTGCAGAACAGTCTGCTCAGGAGATGTGGTGTGGGCAGGGGTTTCTGCTGGTCTTCTGGGGAAGGGCCCTGCCACGCTGGGACTGAGGCAAACTTGACCGAGAAGGGCAATATGAACATAACGCAGGGGTGTGCGATCTGATGTAAGCAGGCTAGGCAGCCAGTGTCAGTGCTGTGCTGTTTACTAAAAGGTGGTTCTGTGTTTATGCTGAGGTGCAGGGGAGGGAAATGGCATCAGCCAGCTGCTCTTTCCCCAGAGAGGGGTCTCCATGCTTGCTGCTCTCAGGAAAGCACTCCCAGAAGAGCGAATATTCTCCCCCTGTGCATTCCAGGCATTTTTCACTGTTTTCATGCTGTCTGCCACTGGGTTGCTTGCCTGCATTCTCTCCTGGAGCAGCACATTTCCCTCAGGGCTCTATCCCAGCCAAGCCTGCTGACTTTTAAAACTCCAAACTTTGGGGAAGTGCTCTGGTGGGGGCCTACACTGGCCTTCTGGGGTAAGGTGTCACCACACTGGGACTGAAGGAGGTTTGGCCAAGGGCAGTCACACCTTCTTGGAGTGCAGGGGTGTGGGACTTGGAGCAGGCAGGCTAGGCAGCCAGTGTTGGCATTGAGCTGCCCGGTCAGGTGGTTCTGTGCTTATGCTGAAGGGCGTGGCGGGGTGGGGGATGGAAATGACACCTGCGGACAACTTTGTCCCATGGAGAGGTGCCTCTGTGAATGCCATCTCTCAGGGATGTGCCCCAAGGAGGGCGAATAATCTCCCCACTGTGTGCCCAGGTGATCCTCAAGTTGTGCTGTCTGTCCCGGTATTGTTTCCCTGCCTCCTTTCCAGGAGCAGGGCAGTCCTCTCAAGGCTCTATCCCAGCCGTGCCCAAAGACCTTTAAAACTCCCTGGAGTTCACTTCAAGCCCCATTGGTTGCAAGAACTCACTAAAATCAGCCCCTCTCATTTCCCCAGCCGACGGTTCTGAGGAAGTATTCTCCTTGTGCATATCTCTGTGTGCTCCTCTCTCACCTTTCTTTGCAACGAGGGCTTTCTCCCCTCCGCAGCATCCCACCATCCCTTTCTCCCCCAAACCATGTCTCCACACTTCCTACCTTCTTCACTGTGGCCTCTTCTCTCCCTCTACTTGTTCAGTTTGTTCTGTCAGCCCTCAGGCTGACTTCTTGGGTTTTCAGAATGATTTGTTATCTAGTTGTGTTCAAGGGACAAGATGAGCCTAGGGTTCTCCTACTATGTTACCATCTTAGCTCCTGCGCCAACGATCTCTGCTTTGAATTAGAACGTTTACACCATTCATACTGAAAATACTTCTTTATATATTTATTAATATCTACCATCTACATTATTGTTCTTTATTCATTACATTTGCTTTGTTTCTTCTTTCCTTCTTTTTCTACCTTGTCTGGTTTTAAGTGAGCATTTTATATGAGCCCATCGTATCTTTTCTATTAATATATCAGTCGTACTTGTTTTCTTTAATTTTTTTAATGTTTATTTTTTGAGAGACAGAGCATGAGTGTGGGGGGCGGGTGGCAGAGAGAGAGGGAGTCACAGAATCCGAAGCAAGCTCCAGGCTCTGAGCTGTCAGCACAGAGCCTGATGTGGGGCTCAAACTCACAAACTGCGAGATCATGACCTGAGCCGAAGTCGATGCTTAACCGACTGGGCCACCCGGGTGCTCCCTAAGTGCTTTTTTTTTAAGATTGGAAACAAGACAAGGCAGTCCATTCTCCCCACTTTTCTTCAACATTGTGTCTAAACTCCTAACCATTACAATAAGAAAGAAAAAGAAATAATTGTTGGGGGAAAAAAAGTGAAGGGGTTTTGCTTGATCCTTTATTTTCTATAAAATCCAAAAGAAATATGTAAATACATTATTAGAATACAAGAATTTAGCAGGCTTATAAATACGTGGTTAACATTTTTGAAAATTAGTTTATTCCCATACAATTATAACAAGCAATTTAAAAAGCAATACCATTTAAAGCAATGCCAGTTTTAAAAAAGCAATACCATTCTTAGTTAAGAGTAAATTTAATGAGAGACGTATATGACTTCTTTATGAAAACTATAAACATTTCTAGACAAAATTAAGGAAAACCAAATAAATGGAGAGCTATACAGTGTTAACAGATTGTAGTTCAATATCATTAAGATATCAGTTGTTACCAAATTTACCTATAGGTTCAAAGCAAACCCTATAAAAATCCAAAAGGCTTTTCTTGTAGAAATTGACAAAATGATTTTAAGAGCTATATAGAAAGCCAAAAGACCTAGAAAAGTCGAGACAATTTTTCCCTAATTGGCTTCAAGATTTTCTATAAGCTACACTGTGCAAGCCGATATGCTGTTGGCATAAGGATAGACAAATAGATCAGTGGTACAGAATAGGAAGTCCAGAAATAGACCCATGCCTACATTGTAAATTGCTCTGTGAATATTTTCACTAACTTGTGATAGGCAAAGATTTCGTAGTACCTTAAGGTTTTTACCACAGAAAAAAAGTGATGGGTTTGGCTTCATCAAAATTAAAAATTTCTCCTCATCAAAACACATGGTTAAGCAAATCACAGACTGGGAGAAAATGTTCATAATACATAAATCAAACAAAACAATTCTTTCCATAATATAAAACAAGCTGCTACACATCAGTAAGTAGTAAAAGATAACCCAACAATAGAAATAGGTCAAAGACTTGAACAGACACCTTACAAAACAAGATGCATAATTGCCAATGAACGTATGAAAGTGTGCTCAACATCATTAAAGTAATACAAATTAAAACTATCTAAGATACCACACCATACACATGAGAGTGGCTTAAATTAGGAAAACTATATCTAATAGGCTCTAAAAAACAGTTTGGCGGATTCTAAAATAGCTAAGCATATTCACACCATGCCCCACTCCTAGTTATTTACACAAGACAAACGAAAGCATCATGCCATAAAAAGATGCGGACAAGAACAGCAACTTTCTTCACACAAGTCTCAAACTGGAATCAATCTAAATAACCATCAACAGGAAAATGAATAAGCAGATTGTGGTAGGTCCACACAATGGAATACCTTCAACAACAGAAAGGAACAAACTTCTCTTCATCCAACAGCATGGGTTATGAGCAAATGTCAGGCACAGAGCGTACATGATGTATGATTATTCCATGTACATGAAATCTGGTAACAGGCTAAATTCGCACATGGTGATAGAGAGGTCAGCAGTGTTTGCCTTTGAGAGGTTGCTTGGATCCAGGGGGTCAGCTTGTAGGTGGAGAGGTTAGACGTACGCTGTTCTATTTGCCATTTTTAAATTAACACGTAAGTTTCCAGAACCATCCCTTGTGATCTCCACTGCCTCTTCAGGGCTCTTCAGGGCAAACTAGTTGTTGTTCTGACCTCTGGGAGCATCCTTCACCTACAACAGCAATGAGCACCCCTCTGCCCACTTTCGTCTACGGATTTTGATGGAAATCTCTCTTGTCCTCATTGCCCAGCGATTCTCCTTGCCAGTGTGAATCCAATTTCTTTATTATCATTTTAGCAGGGCTTTTAATAAAAGACAAGACACATGCTTCTTTTCAACCTGCAGTCTTTGAACTGAAACTTGTTTTTTCAGGGATGTTTCACAATCATGTGACATCATTATTCCCTGAGGAACGCTAAGTACTGGCAAGTGGCAATGATTCTCTTCTGGTTTGACAAAGAAAGCTTCTGAGTCTTCATGATACAAGATGTTGATTAAAACATTATTATCAGAGCAATAAAATGATCAACTAACAACTGGAATTACAGACTCCAGTTTAAAATTAATTTCACAGGAAACATCAGCGATTTCTGAAATTCAGGTGCCTGAAAAGATTCACTAGCACAGACAGATTTATATTAACACAAAGAAGGGCAGATGTCCCAGGAGAAATGTTTGATATTCTTGTGAAATTATCAATTTATACTGTGTCATATCATTATTAACCACATCTTATCCTTTATAAACTAGTTTTATAATATTAGCAGGATGGCATTTCTCTTAACAGCTATACATCAGAAAGGGGACAGCTTGTTTTTTCTTTCTGATACTATTTTTCTCTTAGTTGTTAATTGGGAAGTATTTTCAAGGTTAGATTTTTAGTCCATTGCTTTCTTTTTTTTCAAAACGGTTTTATTTGAGTGTGGTTTATTCCATTGCTTTTCATTCCTCTGTTCACTATATCTCAATTTTGTTTAAATTTAATTTTTTTAATTGCAAAAATATTTCAGATATGTGAAGATATCTTTACAATGGCTTTGATCCAGACAGACTAGAACAGATTTTTCAATCCTGCATTTAAGTCTTTCTTTTTTTTTTCCTTTTATTTCAGTCTTTCTTAACCCCCATGCTTTGTTCATAATATCTTTGCTTATTGCTTTAATTCCATGTGTTCTGTCTCTACTCAGGACCACTTAACTTATATACGTTAGTTTTTCACAGCTTATCCTTTATATATAAATCTTACAGCCACCACAAGCATCTTAGACATCTCGATGACCGTTTTCATATGGTATCCTTCCTTCCTAGGGTGTGTGCAGAAGACCAGAGCACCGATGACAGACTCATCTATGAAACTGTATTCAAACACTTCAAAAGACACAAGGTGGAGATTTCCAATGCAATAAAAAAGACATTTCCTTTCCTTGAATGCCTCCGTGACCGTGAACTCATCACCAATAAAATGTATGAAGTAAGTGACGTATGTTATGTCACAGTATGGTAAACTGGCCCCAAATGAAATTGTATTTTAATACCCCGCACGCAAACATCAAGCACAACTGGCCGACTGAGGAGTCTCCTATGAGTGGGAGGCCTTTCCAAGTACTGTTGTAAGTGTTTCCTATAAGGCAAAAAGTGAAAGGAGAATCAGTCATCACCAGAGGCAGCCCTGCTTCTCACTTAGGGACTGGAGCTCTGTGGTGCCCACTGGACTTGTGCTAAACAGCACTGCAAATGGGCTGGATCTGAACCAGGAGTTCTCCAGAGATGCGTAATGCCTTGTAGGAATGCATAGAATATAGCATAAACTAAGAATTAAAGGTAATTTTAATGAATTGCTGTGTAATGTAAATGAGTTAATTTAATAGAATAATAATAAACACATTTCAATGGACATCAGTTTGAGTCCTTAGATCTGAAAACATTAAAGCCTACAGGAAACTGGTGTCCTGTTAGGACCAAACGTGGGAATTGATGATTGTTATTCTTTCTCCAGCAGTTTTCAGCTATTAGGGTTCTTTTCCTTTTTTTCTTTTTCTCTTTTTTTTAATGGTACCTCTGGAGTCTTGGAATTTGGGTGAATTTTAGTAGTAGGCATTAATGGAGATACAGAGATGCAAGTCTTCCTTTTTTAATGTTTATTTATTGATTTTGAGAGAGTGAGAGAGCAAGCACACGCGGAGAAGGGGCAGAGAGAGAGGGCCAGAGAGAATCCCAAGCAGGCTTCTCACTGTCAGCACACAGCCTGACTAGGGGCTCGAGCTCATGAACCGTGAGATCATGACCTGAGCCAAAATCAAAAGTTGGACACTTAACTGACTGAGCCCCCCAGGTGCCCCAATGCAAGTCTTCTCTTTGCCCTATGAATATGCTTTCTCTATGGCCACGTTCACAAAAGGGGAGAACTGTCACCTGCTTTCCTTGAGCTCTTTAAGACCAAGTCAGTCCTGGGGAAAAGGCAACGATTGTGCACGTAACAGGACAGCTGCTCATCATTCCTAAACATGTATTCCTAAAACATCTGGCCAGGTTCTTAAAGGGCTACATATTATTTAACTTTGAAACTGTTACTCTTCAAAGGTGCTCTCACATCTAATGTAAATGACGGTGAGGAGATCAGTTTTACAAGTGAATATTTTTAAGGAGGAAGGAGTTACATACAAATATGTAGAAATTCTAAAACTTTATATGAGAAGGTACCTATGGACGGAACCTGGAATACATTACCCATAAAATCACTTTCTGGGGGCTCTTCTGTAACTTGGAAGTCTGTATTTATATTTTCTCTATTCAATATTTTTTTAAGGATTGTCAAGATTCTTGTAGAAACCTGGTCCCTGTACAAAGAGTGGTGTATAACGTTCTAAATGAGCTGGAGAAGACATTTGACCTGCCACTTCTAGAAGCATTGTTCAGCGAGGTCAACATGCAAGAATACCCTGATTTAAATCACATTTATAACAGCTTCGAAAATGGTAATTAGGCTTATTATCTATCTTTTGATGTTTTATATTTTTTTCTTTTTTTTCTTTTTTTGGACAGGTGTATATTGAGCCACTACAGTTTGCTACATACAGTGCCGGGCAGTGAGGATATAGGAAAACACAAATCATGAGCCTTCTTAAAGCTTATGGTATAATGGCTATAGGAAACACCCATCTGGAGGTCTGCTTAACTAGGCCTTTAGACTCACAGGATGACCAGAGACAAATGGCATCAGATCGACTTAGAAGGACACATTACAGGAAATACAGCATCCCAACAGGCCAATTGTGGGACTCCTTGCAGTGGTCTACACTGCAGTCCACCAAGTTGACTACTACCCAACTCAACTGTCAGCTTAGCTGTGGATAAAGGACCCACCCTGGCTTAGCAGCACCATGCCCATGGGTATCAATATCTCATGTAACAGAGCTGTAGTTATAAGTTTCAGGGACCTCACAAGGGACAAGGAGAGTTAAAAAGAGTCACCACACTGAAGGAAGACCAGAGTGTGCTTTGTAGTCTCCAGATAATCCCTCCCAATCCACATGCACTTTGCAGTCATTTTTAACCCTAAACTAGGGCTAAACGAGGGCTTTTAAAAAAAAATTTTAATGCTTATTTTATTTTTGAGAGAGCTACACAGACTGCAAGTAGGGGAGGGGGAGAGAGAGAGGGGGAGACACAGAATCCAAAGCAGGCTCCAGGCTCTGAGCTGTCAGCACAGAGCCCGGTATGGGGCTTGAACTCATGAACCGTGAGATCATGACCTGAGCAGAAATCAGATGCTTAACCGACTGAGCCACCCAGGTGCCCCTACACTAGGTTTTAAGTAGGCTGATGTTGGCCTAATAACACAGGAGAGAGGCCACCTTGATTAGGTTTCCAGAGTAACGAGCCAGAAAATTAACCCAAGGTTAAATTTACCCTTAAAGAAGGAGAATTGTTGTTGTTGTTTAATTTTTTTAATGTTTGTTTATTTTTGAGAGAGAGAGAGAGAGAGAGAGAGCAGAGGAGGGGTGAAGAGAGGGGAGACACAGAATCGGAAGCAGGCTCCAGGCTCTGAGCTGTCAGCACAGAGCCTCATGCAAGGCTTAAACTCACAAACCGTGATATCACGACCTGAGCCGAAGTTGGACTCTCAACTGACTGAGCTAACCAGGTGTCTTGGAGAATTGGTTTTATTAAGTCTTTCGGGGTGAAACAAACATTATTCAAATAATCACAAAAACAATGCTCTGCCACATGTTCTACAAAACTAAAGGTTTGATTCTCGATTTTTTTCCTGGGAAAGCATGATTTTTTAAAATGATTTTATTTTCATTTATTTTAAGGCCTGCAAGAATTAAGAGAATGCTTGTGTGTGTGTGTGTGTGTATGTGTAATTTTTTTACTTGCCTAGAAAACCTTTTGTTTCAACAGAGTTTAGTGTCAGTGGAGTTCTCCAAATAAGGGAGAGACACATCATAAGAAGAAGGCTCACATGTCCTGAGGAGGGCTGGCATTATGGGATCAGGCATGGAGTGTCCAAGGGTCCAGCCTGTCTTCAAAACAAAGACAAATTTGATGGGGCGCCTGGGTGACTCAGTCGGTTAAACGTCCGACTTCGGCTCAGGTCATGATCTCGCGGTCCGTGAGTTCGAGCCCCGTGTCGGGCTCTGTGCTGACAGCTCAGAGCCTGGAGCCTGTTTCAGATTCTGTGTCTCCCTCTCTCTGACCCTCCCCCATTCATGCTTTGTCTCTCTCTGTCTCAAAAATAAATAAACGTTAAAAAAAATTAAAAAACAAAAAACAAAAAACCAAAGACAAATTTGATTTGTCTCAGAGAGTGAGAAGCAGACTGTGGATCTGATTTGTGAGAGATAAGTTTGAAGAAGATTTTCTTTAAAGAAAGAAAAAGCTAAGAAATTAGAAGTTTATTAATAGGCAATAAAGAGATATCAACAGTTTTATAAGCAAGGAAAAAATTAAAAAGCATGTGCTTTGTTGACTTGTGTCAACAGTAACCTTATCTGAGAACAAAATTTCTACAGCAAGTCAGTACAGTTAGAAATGGAATAAAGGAAATTAAATACCTAATCAGAAATTTCAACTCAATATTACATTTGCAACCAGGATGCCCCTGACCATGGGAACAAAGGGAATGGAGGTTACATGTCAACTGCCTACATCTTGGGGGCTCTGATCCTCTCCGTGGACTGCAGGGACCCCCCCCCTTCCAGGTTCACTGTCCACATCACACAAGTTAGTTTCCAGGGCTCCCCGAGCTGGGGTGACCCACACCTACACTCGCTGTTGCCCATCTGTCCCTTCGGAGGTGGCAGCTGTCACCTCCCAGACCCTGTTGTGCCCGGGAGCTGACGGTCAGGGACCCAAAGCCAAGATTCTGGGGGCTGTGGCCCGAGTGCAGCACCCTCTCCTGCGCCCCAATTCCCACCTTCATCTGGTGCTCAGAGGCCCCTGAGCCCCCATGGGACCCTCCACGCACAGGCCCCCTTCACCTTTCCCTTTGTTCTCTCGTATCTTCCACCTGGTTTTCCCAGGATCTGAGGCCACGTCCTGGGATGACGAAGCACCCGTGGCTCCCACCGTCCAGTGGAACTCACCCCCACTGGCGCTGCCCCAGGAGGAGCTCCCGTCATCAGCCCTGAGGCAATGGGTCCCCTCCTCCCTTGTGCCCCCTCCTCTCTGGACTCCCCACAGACAGCCCTCCCCACCAGGCTTCCTGGTTCATTTCCTTCCTCCCATGTGTGCTGGGTCACCTGCAGGCAGGGGCGCTGGGCTGGTGTCCCAGCCTCCGGAGCCCGGAGCCCACGGGGAAGGCGTCTGGGGTCGTCCTCCAGCGCTGCAGTCTGCTCAGTGCTCAGAGCTGCGGATTGTCCTTTGTTCCCGGGACCTGGGCCCCTGGGAGGTCTGTCTCGTTCCTCCTGGTGTCCCCCGCTTTGTGTCTTTGGGAAGCCCCCACCCTCCCTACCCCAACCCTCCTCTTGTCTAGCAGCATCTTTAAAGTAGCTGGGCTTTCTCTTTCATACCCAGGGATCTCTCTAGGAGCTTAGCTCATCTCCCAAGGAAATCCCTGTTTCTTCCTTTCAGTTTGAACAGTTCAGAAACACATTTCAGTCCTTTTACTTATTTTGATACATACATTTCCTGGCCATCCACAAATTCTTTTACAAGGCTAATAGCATCATGATGTTTTCCTTTATCCTTATATTGGAGGAGCTCCTTTCTGTGTGAGAAACATAGATTCTCTTGCTGGGAGTTCTCTTTTCTATCCCAGGGATGATGGGGGAATTTTACAAAGAGGATCAGAGACACTGAGCTTGGGGGATGGGAGTTGGTAACTGTGCAATATTGAGGTATTGTTCCTGGTCTCTGATGGGGATCCCTAATTGCCTCCTCTGTCTCCCTCTCTTCAGCAATCCAAGAAAAACTTAGTTACCAAGAAAGTGATGGAGAAGAGGCGGTGAACAATCCTAATATCCAACTGAGCCTTGAACAAGGTGATTGTAACCTGATAAATACCGATTCTCATCTGCAAAGAAGAAAAGGAGAAAGGGAACTCAGGCCCGAGTCCTGAGTGCATTTGGGGAATCAGGGAAGAAATGTTAAGGACCAAGGAGAAGGCAAGGAGCGGTATTCGTGTGAGCATCTAACCAGAGGCAAAATCCTGGAGGAGTAGCTATGACAAGAGACTATTGGCCCAATAACCAAGATGAAGGGACAGAAACCCAGTGTGTCAGTAAAACCAGATTTAAGCAGATTAACTACCAGGAAGTAATTGAGATTTAGAAAGGCCCCTATAGGAGAAGATCAGTGTAAAGCTGTGAAAGGCTAAGAACTGGGCCCATGGTCAATATTAAATAATGGCAGATGGGACCAATTTCAATGTGGGGGATGTTGTTCAAGATGCTATTCAGAGAATGCCAGTCACAGAAAAGAGGAAGTGGTACAGAGGTGGAGGGGAGGATGTGGGCACTTTGAGGGAGAGAAGGAAGGGAAATGAAAACAGGGAAGAAAGGGTTAAAAGAATAGAAATAACCATGTTATTTTTTTTAAAGCTTGTTTATTCATTTTGAGAGAGAAAGTGCACGGGAAGAGGAGGGTGTGGGCAGAGAGAAGAAGAGAGAAAATCCCAAGCAGTCCCTGTGCTATCAGCACAAAGCCCAGCACAGGGCTCGATCTCACAAACAATGATCATGATCTGAGCCAAAATCAAGAGTCAGACACAACTGACTGAGCCACCCAGGTGCCCCGAAATACCCATGTTACTAACACCTCACTGATTAAACATTTGCTCTGACCATTGTAGGTTTGTAGCCTGACAGTGCTCAGGCTGCCACTGGAGGTTGGCCTTGCTTATGTGCTCATTTTGCAGACCCTGTGGGCAGTTAGCCTGGAATCAGATGAGCAAGGATGAACCCAGGCATTTTGAACCCAGAGTCTGTGTGTGTGTGTGTGTGTGTGTGTGTGTGTGTGTGTGTGTGTTGATGGAAGTAAAATTCACATAACATAGAATTAACCATTTTATTTTATTTTATTTAAATTTTTTCTTTTTAATGTTTATTTTTGACAGAGAGAGAGAGACAGAGCATGAGCAGGGGAGGGGCAGAGAGAGAGGGAGACACAGAATCGGAAGCAGGCTCCAGGCTCCGAGCGGTCAGCACAGAGCCCGACGCGAGGCTTGAACTCATGAACCTTGAGATCATGACCTGAGCCGAAGTCGGACACTCAACCGACCGAGCCACCCAGGCGCCCCGAGAATTAAGCATTTTAAAGTATACAGTTTAGTGATATTTAGTGCATTCAGAATGTTGTGTAGCTACTACGTTTATCTAGTTCCAACATATTTGGATCACCTTAGAAGGAAGCTCCGTGTCATTCCCCATGCCCCTCTTCCCGAGCCTCTGGCAACCACTAGTCCAGTTTCTGTCTCTTTGGATTTACCTCTTCCAGACATTTCATGTAAATGGAATCATACAAACATGGACTTTGTGTCTGGCTTCTTTCACTCAGTGTGATGTTTTCAAGGTTCATCCATGTTGTAGCATGAATCAGTCCTTCATTCCTTTTTATTAGTGGTTAGTATTCCCTTGTATGGCTATATAACATTTTGCTTATCCATTCCTCGGTCAGTGATGGTTGTTTCTACCTTTTGGCTGTGACAGAGTCTGCATTAATAACCCTGTACTGCCATTCCAGTAATCTAATGAAAAAGACAGAAACATGAGACAAAAATTGGGAAATATATGCAGAGAAAGATACAGAAAAAAAAATACCAAAAATGGGAGAATCAGACCCAGAATCCTCATGAACAGGCCAACGAGATAGACTGAACAGATGTGAAAAGGGAGGGTGTGGAGGGAGAGGAGGTAGGGACAAAGCCCCAGAACTTTGTAAGAACCCAGGTAAGTCTGCTGGTCAGGGCAGCTTTGGAAGCAAAGGTGGCATCACTGAGGCCACGGGAGTCAGGATCAACCATCTCCAGTTACTTAAGTACCTCGTGTAGGACACGCAGTGAGATGGCTTGAACGAGGCCCTCGTAGCCTGGGATGCGGGCGACCCTCGTCCTCCACTCTGCCAACTGGGGTCTGACTACAAGAGTTGTGTGGGATTTGCCAAGCCCACATGGCCTCTGTATTGATACCTGGAGGGGATCTTCACCTCCCACTTTATAAAAAAGGGGATTAGGGAAGAACAGCACAGACCATACTTCAGTTTCTGAAAGAAACTTTCAATTTCTTCCCCTTAGGAACTGGTGAAAACTCATATCGAAGCCTGACCTGGTCATGCCCACAGTCCTCATCTTACAACGGTCTGTTCCTGTTGACTGTATTCTGTGATCCCTTGCTGTTCTCGTTCCATTCTGGAATGTGCTAGAAGGGTGGGGGCTGCTTCTTTGTATTGCTGATTACCCAGAATGTCCATCTTTCCTTCTGCAATTTCTCCAAGGAAGTCCTGGGGTGTTTGCCCTGGAATTCATTCCTTACCTTCCGCTGCTCTGCTCTGCCCTCTATCTCTGGACACTGTCCCCTGTGGACTTACTTGCCAGCTCCTTTTGTTGCTGGCTTCCTGTTGAGTTCCCGACATGGGGCACTAACAAGAGATTGGAGAGTAGGAACAAGGGAGAAGTCGGATCTGTCCATAATTCTGGCAACGGCTGCATCTCGCCCGTGATACCACTTCCCACCAAGCAGGCCAGCCAGGGGCCAGCTTCCATCCACCCATTGATCCTGGCCTCTGGGCTCACCCTCCGGCCCTCCCACAGCTTACTGTTAAATATTCTTCCGGTTCCTGCATTCTTTTATTTGGACTTCTTAGCTGTTCCTTCAACTGCATAACCACCCCCCTGGATTAAATTCCCTCTGCTGTAAAAGCTAGAGCGATTTGTATTTTCCTGTTGGGCCCTGATTGATATAGAGGAGAATAAAACATCTATGAATCAAAACATGGTTTAGGTACAACCCCATCTGAAAATGGACTCTCGGAGAACCTCTGTGAAACAGAACAGATAAATGCAAACAGAAAAGATACAACGAGTGACAAAAATGATGCACTAGAAAGCCAAGAAGCAAATAAAGAGTGTGCCCAAGAGTCTGAGCCAGCAGGTAAGACTGATTGCCTGGGTTTGCATGAGCATAGAGAGGCCAAGGAGTCCTTGCTGGTGGTAGAGAATGGAGTCTTGCACAACCCAAGGAAATATCTATTAACAAAGAAGGGGAAACTCATGCAGACACAGAGGGGGCAGTAGTGGAGGCTAATATATTGATGGGAGAGACCTGGAGGAAGAAAAGTTAGGAAGGACTAACAAAGAGACAAAGGATGAAATTCTGCAGTACCTAATCGGGGAAGAGAGACAGAAAGAAAAGTCAAAAGAAGTCAGGGAGAGATTGGCCACAGAATCACTGAAGCACAGACACTTTCATGAGGTGAAGGTGGCAATATATGCAGACAAGCTATAGTAGAAACATGAGAAGAAAAGAGAAGTCAGGTGAGATGCAAAATGGAAATGGGCAGAATAAGGTCCCTCTGTCAGAACTCAGCTGTGGTCTATTTTATCCTCAGAGTCCTGTGAACAAGCACCTATCCACGTGAATAATGGAGACACAAGAGAAGAGACACCCAGCACATTGCCCTGTGATGAAGAAAGTAATTGTTACTTTTCCTACCAATATTCTAATTCTATCCTTGTTTTTCCATGAGAAAAAAAGCTTTCCTCTTCTCTCTTTCTACCAACCACCTCTCTGGCCCTATCCAAGACCCACAGCCTTGTGCACAGCCTCTGACTACTTTTAAGTAAGCAAGCAGGAAACAGAGCTCAGGTCTTTAATGGAGGGGGTGTCCCTGAAGAGAGGATGTGAGGAGAGAAAATATGAAAAAGCGAACCATGGAACACTGGTGGCAAAGTACATGAACTACATAGGTTTTAGATAAATTGGCATGGAATCCAAACAGTACCACTTTGTGGAGTTGATGAAAAGGAGTAATTTGCAACTTGCTTTTCAGAAGTTGTAGCAGAAACATGGAAGCCATGCGTGATGCTGCTGGTCAGTTTGTGAGTACGGAAGCCCCAGTGAAGGACTTTTAGGAAAGAAGTGACAGATGGAAGGACTTGGAGCAGAGGACAGTGGCATAGGGGGAGAACTTTGATGATCATTGGAATGCTTGAGATGGGGAAGATGAATAGAAAGAAAAAATCAGTATAGAAGAGGCACTTTAATAATTAAGAAACAAAGAATAGGAGAAAGTAGAAAATGTAACAGAGAATGGATACACTGAAAAATCAGGTGGAGGACAGCAGGGCCAGTTTTCGGGGGAGGCAGCGAGGCCCTGGGCACATGTAAAGAAAATCTTACTCTTGGTTTCTTGTGCCCTCACAACCTCCCCTGCCCCATCCTAGACACTGCTGGGCCCTGGGAGACAGTGATAAAAAAATGTTGAGAAAAAGAGCATGATAGAGAAATATACAGAAGGAAATGAATACCAGTAAATAGAGAAAAATGGGAGGAGGCATAGAGAGAGCTATGTAGAGGATGAGTTAAGGGACCATAAATGAAAAACTGGTGAAGAGTGGACCAACTGATGAGACAGAAGACAAATCAAGACATTGTCCAATTTGAAGAGTCGGTCACTGGAAAGAAAGCACAAAGGGCCCTTTCTAAGACCGTTGAGAAGGGTAAGGTGTCTGCAATGACCAAAATGGCCTTCTAACCCCCTCAGATAAAAGTAAGCATTTACCCAGGCATTTCATTTCTCCATGGCTTCAGTCACCATCTGTGATCTATGGATTCCTACACACACATCTCCAGTCTGGACCTGCTTTCTAGATTCATCCCTTCAAGTGCCTAAATTTTTGTATTCAAAGATCTGAAAGCTCTCTCTATTTGGAGGCCGTATCAGTTATCTACTGCTGTGTAACAAACAATCCCCAAATTCAGTGGATTAAAACAACTGACTTTATTTGCCACTTCTGTCAATTCCAACTTTAAAATATGTCCAACTTGCTCATTTCTCTCCATCTCCAGGATGCTCACTCTAATCCAGATTCCTATCACTTCTCACTTCAAACAGAGGAACTCTCCTGCTGGCCTCCTCCCTGTCTTGCTCCCCTCAGATCCATTCTCCACACTTCAGTTCAATGGGCATATCAAAAATGCAAACCAGTTCGTATGTCTTTCCTATTTAAACCCAGTGCCTTCTTGTGGCCCTCAGCATGAGGTCAACACAGCTTGGTATGTAGTATTGAAGGATACTTCCCATGCAGTTACATATTCCCCCTTCATTCTCCCTTCCACCAAGTTCCCACCACACCAAATTCCATTTCTTTACTTGAATTTTCCTAGATCTCTCAATTATATCTCTGCCTTTACACATGCTTTTGGAAAATAGTTTGGTATACTCTTTCAAAGTTGAAAATACACATACCCTGTGACTCAGCAATTGCATTCCTCAACAGAAACCAACAGAAATGCACATTGTTCAAAAAAAACTAAAAGAAATGCATATAAGGTCAGTACTATTCATAATAACTAAAATCTTGAAATGGCACAAATTCACTTTTATGGTTTTATTTTTAATGGGTTATTTCTACAATGGAATACTATACAGCAGTGAAAAAGCAAAGTGAATACAGATGACTACCACACACATAATGCTGAGAAAGGGACGTGAATTGATCACCCTGCCCCATGACAGAAAGACAGAGAAATAGCAAATGAGAGAGAAAAGGCATGATTCTATTTATACAAACTTGTGTATATTTTGGAACTGACAAAATTAATTATCAGTGGAATTACTAATCAAAGTGGTGATTAATTTGAATTACATGATGGAGACAATTGGTGGGAGGCATCACTAAAAGGCTTCCATGGTATTAGTAATCTTTTATTTCTGGACCCGAGTGATAGTTACCCAGATATGCTCACTTTGTGGTGATTCAAAATTTATGATTTGCTTATTTTTATCTATGTACATTATACAGAAAATATAATTTTAATTTTTAATTTGTTTATGTTTACTTATTTTATAGAGAGAGTGTGTGCATGTGAGCAGGGAGGGGTAGAGAGAGAGAGAGGGAGAGAGAGAAGCCCCAGCTGACAGCACAGAGCCTGATTCAGGGCTTGAACTCATGAACCGTGAGATCATGCCCTGAGCTGAAATCAAGAATCAGATGCTTAACTGACTGAGCCACCCACGTATCCCAATATACTTCTTATTTTTAAAAGAGCAAAAAGTAATTCATAAAAGGATGGGAATAGAAAATAAAAACAAAAAACCTCCAAAGCCCAGAATCCAGACAGGCACAGAGGAAGGGACACAGTTAAGCAGCAGGAAGGGAGAGGGGTGGGGGGTGAAGCTTCATCCCTGCAGTGGATTTACAGGGAGAAGGACTTATCAATAGGAGTAAAGCATGTTTACTCCCTTTGGGGGAGACAAATGAAAATTCTTCATTTATTACAATTTGATCCAGGAGTAGAGCTACCAGGCCATGGGATCCAAATAAATTCCTGTTCTGTATATCTGGTGGATATAAAGAAGGAAAAGCCATTTTTTAACTTGACAGTTGATCGGCAAGCCCAAGCGAGGACCAACTGTAACCAGGCCTCTGACATAATAGGTAAGTCTGACTGTACGAGTGTGTAATGTGAGTCACCAGTTCCAGGCAAGGGGCTGGGACATGTCAGCAGGGTCCATCGAGGCAGTCCAGGTGGCCTTGGATGGAGGCAAGGGGTGAGGAACCAGTTAGGCAGTGAGCTCTGCAGGAGAAAGTCCCAGTAATTGGAAAAATACCAAAAGACAGAAAGGTTAGGTTTAAGTATTAATGTACAGGAGACCATTTCTAAATCAAAAGAAGAAAGTATGGGGTTAGATGTGGAAGAAAAGGGAAAAAAAAGTCAGAGAGCCAAGATATTCATGAGAGGAGATGGAAGACAAAGAGAGGTGTGAAGAGATACCGTTGCCCGAAAGAGAGGCCTAAGTAAGAGAAATGGTCAGAGCCAAGAGGAAAGTCAAGAAATAAATTGAGAAAAAAAAGATAGAGGTAGCATGAGAGCAGGAGTAAGAGGTAGCATAAGGGCAGGCGTAGGAGGTCGCAGGACAGTGGGGAAAGAAGAGTGTTGGCAGGATGAGCAAAGCTGCCCTCCGTGCATGGATTCCGTCACCTCTGGTTTAGGACCTGGAGCAGCCCACAAGTCATACATATTCACGCACAGACCAGGGTGCCTTGCGTTAACTTAGCTTCCAGGTCTTTCTAGTGCTCTTTTACAGTGTTGCCTGCTCTGTGGGCTCATTGGCCCCACCTGCAACTAAAGGGTTTTGCTCCTCTGTGCAGTGATCAGCAGTGACTCTGCAGAATCCAGTGATGGAGATGAGCCCTCAGAAGCCTCCACGTCAGCACTGGAAAATGGACCTGGTAGGACAGTGGGAAAGCAGGCTTTGGCTGCAAGAATCTGAATTAAGAGCTACAGTTTGATGCATCTTACCCTGTGCCTATTCTGTATGATAGATTCAGTTTATCCTGGAATCCAATTCTCTGCATTTATTTCACTTGACCTTTTTGGGAAATGAAGGGAGATAAGAAATCATATAAGAAATATATATTTATAGAAGATGAGGCCTATTGCCTGATATCAATACATGCATCCATGTATGGGTTCTATAGTAGAAAGAGGTTTCCAAAATGATGAGTTTGTTTTTCAAATTAGCTAGTTTCTATGCTTATAAAGTGTTGGAATTATACAGTGATTTCTACAGGGAACAGAAGGCTAAATATTCCTTTATTAGAAGGTCATATTGTCTTCTGATCACAAATTGTGTCAAAAGACAACTCATCCAGCTATCTAGTGTTAGCAGAAAAAAGATTCAGATTAAGTACTCTGAAACCCAAGTATCGTTTTTGAGAGTTCTTCAGCAATTCATGGCATATATGGTGATTTTTCAAAGGACTTTTGCAAATAATACCTTACTTTTTAATTCACAACAATCTTAAGGGGTAAGGAGACTAAACACTGTTACCCTTGTTTTCTAGAGAAAACGCAATCATATCAAGGTCTTCTACAAAGTATCATGGCAAATTAATGGGACTGACAAGACTAGCATCCTGGATTCTGCATTTTTGTTTTATCACACAGAGCTAAAAACAATTATCATAATGTGTTTCCTCAATTCCATGGGTAGCAGGAGCTGTCCTAAGATTTGGAGCTCTTTAGTGCACAAATTGGTGATTCGTTTTCTCTTTCTACTTTCTAGACCCATAGGATTTTAGAAACATGCCTATTTGGGGGAAACATACTTGGAAAATATGTAAGAACAAATAAAAATGTTACCTGGTCTTGATGTTACAAACGAACCATAACTAAATGATATGTTCATTCTCATTGCTCACTATATCCGTCAAAGTAAAATGTGAATTTGCTTCAAATGTTAAAGAGTGAACATTTTAGCTTTGGTCTTAGGGTTAGCAAACTGTTCTAGAAGGCAACCCCAAAATATGTCTATGATATGGGCACAGAGCTTATTTCTCAGCCTTGCCAACTTTCATCATGGCACCAGGTTGGCAAGGAGTAGAGGAAGCTTGCTATCATCAACACAAGATTTCCAAGGGTTCCCTGTGTGAGAAACAGCAGAGATAGGAAGTGTGAAGTGACAGTAGAGGGGCTAAGAAGTAGAAGAGGAAGAAGTGTAGGAAGGTAAGGTTCAAGCACTGCAAAGTTGCCCCTTGCCTCTGGGGACAGGGGATGGAGGTGACTATCATACAAGGCAGGTGGCTTAGAAGGACAGACCAAGAAAGGTAGCACTGTTGCAGGCCATGACATGCATTGGTTTTCAAGATTTTTCTAAGTTTTCTTATGAGGAGATTTCCTGCTAATATTTCAGTTTCTTAGTCATACACTGGGACCCCTAAAGATTCCTATTCTTTTGTGCAGTGACCAATGACCTTGACTCATTCGAATCGAGGAAGAGAAAAGAGTCCCAAGAAGCTGCCTGCTCACCACTCCATATTACAGTAGGTAAGAATATTAGGATTGAAACCCTGGGTAACAAATACTCAGAGTCTAAATCCAAAGCTCTGTCTTCCTGATGAATCTTGTTTTGAGCACGCCCCATATGCCTTAATGCTATTACTTCCATGAGATTATTTTCTGCATAATTTCTCTGAGCCTATTGGGACGAAGAAGGGGACAAGAAGGCATTATTGATTGTTGTTTAACTGTACCGATCCATTTGATTGGTATATAAAAAATGTAGCAAAAACGAATTGGTAAAATGACAAACTTTTTTTACTATACACTATTATATGTATTAGTGCTAAAGGTTGAAATAATGTACTTATTCTCTACCTGTATGCTTTAGATTCTAGCCGACATGGTAACCATGGTGTTCCTCTATTTGTTCACAATATTGTCATTAGTCCCAAATGCAGAAAATCTTCGAAGCATAATTTGTGCTGACATTTAATTATCGGTGAGGAAACGGCCTCTGATCAGCTATTCTCAAACCCAAATTACTTAATCCATTGGCTTACAGTGTGATTTTTTTAAAGGGCTTTTGTAAACTAAGCTGCATTTTGTTTTCATAAAAACCTTAATAGGGAGATAGGGTAACCAGGTAATCCCAGCTTTATAGATCAGGAAACTGGAGCTAGTAATGTTTCAAAGTCAATTACAAATTCACAGGGAGAGTGAAAACGAAATTTAAGCAGGAACTCAGCATTGTGAACCCAGGCCACCAGAACTGGATTCAGTTGAAGAAAAGTGAGGAAAATGATCATCAAAACATTATTATGATTGGGGCACCTGGGTGGCTCAGTTGGTAAAACATCTGACTTCGGCTCAAGTCATGATCTCATGGCTTGTGGGTTCAAGCCCCACGTCGGGCTCTGTGCTGACAGCTCAGAGCCTGGAGCCTGCTTCTGATTCTGTGTCCTTCTCTCACTCTGCCCCTCCCCAGCTCACTCGCTCTCTCTCTCTCTCTCTCCCTCAGGAATAAAAAAAATATATTATGATTGTAAGCCCATTGAGTTGTCACAGAGTCTGTAGACTCTTGAGTGTGAATAATTATTTCCTCCCCTTTACCTGTGGAGCCCACGGATATCAGAAAATCACCTATACCCAAAAAAAAGAGTTCGGAAAGTAGATAAGGGCAAATAAGAACTCTTCATGGTTACAAATGAATAGCGTTTTCCACAAGAGATTCATTCTAATTCTTTGCTATATCCTTCAAAGTAAAATATAAATTTACTTTAATTTAAAATGGTTTTGTTTTAACTTTTGTATTAGTTAGTTAGGCTAACAGTCATAACAAATAAACCCAAAGAAGTTAAGGACTCAAACACAGTAGAATTATTTTTTTTTTTCAAGTAAACATTCTGAGAAGTTTTAGAAGTTTAGATGAAACATCCCCCATGTTTCAAGTGGGATTCAGGGAAGCTGCCAAGGGGAAGATCTGCCTTCTTCAATACCAGACTCCAAATATCCTTGGGAATATTCTTGCTCTGGGTTTTTAGAACTTCTCAAGTGTTTCCCTCTCGGTTCCTTTGTCATACACTGAGACTTTCAAGGGATATTTGCTCCTTCTGCAGTGAAAAAATTTGATGACTCTTCAGAGTCTAGTGAAGAAGAGGAGCCCCCAGGAGTCTTGAGCTCAGCACTGAGATGTGATCCTGATGAGGAGGGTAAGGACCGTCATCACTGGACTCCCAGACATGAAGAATCTGAGTTCAGAGTTCTTGTTTCCTGGGCATTTTACTCCAGGCACACTTCACAGTCTACGATCCCGTTCTCTGCATTTGTCACATTTGGCCATTTTGAAAAATGCAAATAGAGAAATCATTATAAATTCAGGTTTAGCAAGATGACTCTAGTTGAATGGCAGTACAATCTGTACGACGTGCTCTCCGATTTATTAACCCCAAAGTATTGAATTATGTAGTGATTTCTACCCCTGTCCACTCCTATTCTGTAGAGAAAGTGGGGTATCTGACATTGCTTGATTTTGTCATAAACTTGCTCAAAACTCAGAAGACTCTGATCATAGACTCTGATTATCAACAGAAGGAAAAGCTTCTGATTATTACCATCAAATTCGATTTATAACTTCTGACACATGACCCTAATATGACATTGGCCTATATAATGATATTTGAAAATATCTTCACTGATAAAATATCCTTTTATGTTTATAACAACTTAGAAATAGGCCAGATAACTGTTGTTCTCTCCCCATTCCACAGATGAGAAAACTCTAGCCCATAAACATTTAAGGATGTTTTACACATTACATATGGAAAGTTACCAGAAGAGACAGAGCAGCCTGGACTCCTACCAAACATCCACAGTCTTTTATTCAAACATTTGAAGCCAGACATACAATAATAATCTCTTTTCAGAAAGACAATGTGGTTTATACCCTATACATTACAAAAAAAAATCCAAGAGGGTCTGGGGCAGAATCGCATTCTCAAATACACTATATTGATGTTCCTGCGACAAATTGTGTGAATTCACACCAAGTGTGAGAAATAAAGATTATACACGGACTCATGACAGCTCAAGTCCAGATTCACTGCCAAGGTACTTAGCTGCAAACCTGTAGGAAAAATAAGGATTTTCAAAACTTCTTTGACTTTGCAATTAGGGCCAAAGAGCTGTGGTTCTTGGCTCTAGTTAGTAGTGATCTTTTTCCTTTGGATGGAAAGAAACAGAAATGATCATCGTAGTATCTTTCTAATCCAAATCCTGTCTACAATGTGAGTAGTCGTAAGTTTTACAACTCTTAGTTGTGGATGACTAGTTGTGTTTTCCTTTGTTTTTTAGATCCTGCGGACATTGGAAACAAATCTATTTGGGGGATAAACAATAGGAAAAGACGTAAGAGCAATTAAAACTTTTGATGTAACAAATATCTTTCTTTACTACTAAAACGTTGCCCAAAATTTTTGTTACCTCCTTTAAAATAAAAAAAAAATGAATTTGTTGGTAATTTAATTGATTCATATTACATATTTTGAAATAGGTGGGATTGGCTAATTGATACAATATGTAGTCCTCAAAAGGTTCAGTGGCACAAGTAAAATAGAAGTATATTCTTCATTCGCCTCAATAGGATAAAGTAGTTCCCAGGGTGGAGGGGCGTTCTGCTTCACATGATTATTAAGGGCCTAGCTGATGGAGGCTCTGACATCTTGAAAATGCTGCTTCCACAGACTTCCTGGATAAACAACAGAACCGGAAGAAGTATGCAAAGACAAGTGGAGAGGGTAGGACATAGTGACAGATGGCAAAGTTGTCCTCTAGCCCAGCCCCGGGATGGTTCCTGGAGCAACCTTGACTGACAGGTCAGATGGAGCCACAGGGTAGCCTGGCAGTAGGAATACTCCTGCTCCTCCTACATGAGCTTCCCTTTTCAATTTTCCTTTTAAAAGATTTGGTGCCGGATTGGTTTGTAAGACACAGACTGAGACTGCTAAGGAATTTTCTTTCTTTCTGCAGGGATCAGCAGTGATGACTTTTCAGAATTGATCCACACGGAAGAACCTCAGGAATCTTCTAGCTCAGACCTAAGAAGTGGGTCAGGTAACGAAGATTAGGATGCCAAGCCTTGGCCTGCAGAATGTCAGGAATTAAAAGCTACTGTTTCCTGATGATTTTATTCTGAGCACCTTGAAGACCTGTATCCAGTTAATCCTGGGAACTCCTTTTCTGCATTTTAGAAAATAGAAGGAGACAGGAAATTATTATAAATTCATGTTTAACAGGATGAGTCCTATTGAATAAATGTATGTAATTATACATTGCTGTTGTAGAAGAAATTAATAGCAAACTGGTGGTATCTTTTTTAATACCTACTGTTATGCCTACTAACACTAAGATCTTAGACTTCTATAGCGATACATTAATTGACCCCAATGTCATTTGTAATTGTAAAAGCCTCAAAAAACAACTGGTCCTGCTATGTAATTATAGACAGAAATAAAGCTTCAGATAAACAACTTTCAAACTTTAGTATAGTTTTTAACAGATGTCCATTACATTGTAATTTGATTATATTGTGTTATTTTAAAGTACTTTGGCAAATAAGATTTTACTTTAGTCATAACAATAGCCTTAAGACTTAGGCAGGCTAATTCTTGTCATCCACATTTTGGGATGAGGAAATACACATACAAATGTATAAGGGTCAAGAAGTGTGACTGCTGTATGTAACAGGCAGGAATATAAGAGCTGTATCCCATGATCAAAGTCCAAAAAGAAGATATAAGGGAACTGATATATAGTATCAGCAGAATGTATCAGTGCCTGATACAAGAAAATTTATTTAACAGCTATTTGGATGATTGATAGATAGATAGATAGATAGATAATAGGTAAAAATGAAAATCATAAAGAAAAAAAGATGGTAGGAGTGGAGCCAGCTATAAGGTGTACAAAATACCTAGAAGGGAAGAACCAAAAATGATTAATAGAGAAATAAAAAGGAATAGAGATGAAGAACATCACTGACGAAAAGACAGAAAACCACACAGAGGACAAGAGAAATCAGGGAGAGAAGCTCAAAGAATCAAGTGATGGAGATAGAAATGCATGAGGCAGGAAAATGGTCAAAAAATTGAGAAATAAGGAGGAGAATGAGGTGCGGCCAGATAGAAAAGGTGACAGTGCAAATCTTTGTTGGATATAAGGTGTAGTCATTGGAGTGGGTGTTTTCTCAACTCATCTGAGCAGTGAACATAGATGAGTGTGACCACATCGAAGTCACTGCCTATAGTGTGTCTTTCTCTTCAGTGTCCTATGAATTCTAAGCTCTTCAGATGAGTAGAGGGAGAGAGTCAGAAGAGATGCCAACCTATAAGCGTCTGATGGAGAAGCCAGTTTTGATATTATGAATTATCTTTGTTTTCCTGTCTGCACAGAGGAAAAGCTCTCCTTTCTTTACCTTACCTCTCCCCTCAAAACATAGCATGTACATACACACACAAATGCACACACTCATGCACACAGACTCCTATACATAGGCAGAGATGTGTGCACAGATTTGGACTGCTTTCAACAGGCTTGAGGGAGCCAAAAGAGAAAGATGAGCTGTGTTCCTGAATGCAGGGAGGTGACACTGAGTGGATAATGTAAGGAGGAAGCATGGAAAAGATAGTCCGGGGTCTCCAAATGGAAAGACATCTGACCGAGTAAGCTTCAAGTTTTTTCAAGTGGACATGGAATCCAAATATCACCAGACTGGGGAGTTTTGGAGGGAGAAGGGTGATGATTTTCCAGATACCTCTCAGAAGTCGCATGAAGAAACATGGTAATAAAGTCCATGACTGACTGAGTCTTGCAATGTAGAGAGCCCATAGGAAACTGGCAAAAATAATAATGGTCAACAGTGTGGTCAATGTCAAAAGAGTAGGCATTTGACTTTGATGAAAGTAGCAATCTGTGAGATGAAGCTGAATATAGATAAAATATAAAGACAAAGATTATAATTATAAAAACAGCCAAAAGATCAAGATAAGATTAAAAGAAACAGACTAGAAGCAAAGAGAAAATAGAAAAGGAAGTGACAGTAGGAAGAGGATTACTTCAATAATAAAACTAGATCCAGGGATAGAAGCATAGAAAAATAGATGGAATGAGGTACATACCTAGGGGAATAAGTGGAGAGGAGAAAGGGGAGGCACACAGAGAACCATGTAGAGAAAGAGTTAAAAGATGAGAGAAAGATGGCAGAATGTAAAAGGAAGAGAAGTGAGGTGGAGAAATTGTGGGATCTGAAACGGCCACAAGACAAAAGCAATGTTGGCACAAAGGGTGGCTCACAGTAGCAGTGAGTTCTCAGGGCAATGTGTGTCCAGGTATCCGTGTCCCCTATAACTCACACAGATTACAAGTTGCCTCGCCCAGGAATTTCATCCACTCCTATGGTTTCAATCACCACCCACAACTTAACAGTTCCTAAGCATACATATCCAGCCCAGCCCTGTCTTCAAAACAGCTAAGCACACTCATCCAAATGGAAGGCTGGCCTCTGTCCAAGGTCCTGAAGGTCCTAGCCTTCTCCATTTTAGGTGTCTTTCAAAACCTTCAAACAACATTTCCAAAACTGAGCACATCATCTTCTTCCTTAAAACAAATATCTGCTCCTTCAATGTTCTCTGTCTCTAAAACACACTGTTAATTGTCGCATTCTTTCACAATGAAATTCTCAAAGTCATCCCTGATACCGTTGTCTCCTCAATTGATATACCACATCTATAACCTACCTGTATCAATTCTTCCTTTTAAATGTCTCCGACCTGTCCCTTCATCTCCATTCTTAGTGCTAACACGCTAATCCACATCTGTATCACTTCTCACTTGAACTAGGTCTACAGGGTCCTGTTCTAATCTTGCTCCCACCAAATGTATGCTAAGTGATTTAGCTAAATTGATCTTTCAAAACTGCATCTAATTTCCTTTCATTTCCTTTAGTATTAAGTTAGGTCTCCTTCATGTGGCCTCTAAAGTCACTTAACTCAGGGCTCCTGTTTATTTCTCCATCCTCATCATTGCCCTTTATTCTTTCACTTCGTATTCAGACATACTAAACTTCTTGTGGTTACTTGCACTTAATGGATCTACATCTTTGCACATGCTTCTTCATATTTCAATATGTTTCCTCATTTATTTCTGTGTCAATTCCCTGGTTGCTCATAAGATTGGCAGCCACTATGCTTCAGTAGTCTTGTGCCTGAATTATTATCAGCACCCATCTCAGCACCTGGCACCTGAAAGAGGCTTTGAAAGCTTATTGAATGAGTGGGAAAAAAAATTTCACTTCCTATATTCCAACATTTGGAAATTTCTCTGGCAAAATTTACTTTATTATAGTGTTATACAGAATATTTACAAAACCTATTTTAAGAATATCACATAAAGTAAATACAAAAGCAGGTAATAAATGTCATAAATGAATGGATAGGAAAAGCACATGAAGAAAAATGGAAGAACAAAAATACAGATTTGGGGCAAAGAGAAAATGATTCAAGTGAAAAAATAGGTTGAAGAGAAAGGCCAAAGACAATGGGGGAAAAAACAAAGAGATCTCAGAGGTAGAGCGACCCTTTGGTGGAGGAGTGGGGGAACAGAGGATCATTGGAAGAGAGGAGATACAAATGAAAACTCTTTACAAATCACAATTTAGGAGCAGAGCCGCAAGGACTTGGAAATAAGAAGTGTTCCTGTGTCATGTGTTTTTCAAAAGGTATGTCAAGAGGCCAAGGAACAAGGGGTAAGAGTAGCCAAGCATCTGACATGATGGGTAAGGCTGCCCAAGGGTCTTGGGGTGGATATACCCCCCACATGGCCCCGGGCTACAGGATGTCAGGAGTCTGAAATCAGAGCTTTCATTTCCTGCTGGACTTGACTCTGAGCACCCTTTGATAAAGAAGGGATTCATCCAAGCCCAAATCCCATTCTTTGCATTTGCTTGACCTGAGCCTTTTGGGAATGACAAGGAGGCAAGAAATCTTTATACAGTCGTGTTTAACAGGGTGGGCTGGTCGATTTACATGTATGATGTAGTAGAAATACACTGGTAAAAATGGCAGTATCTCATTTACTCTATTAATATATCAATACTAAAGTATTGGATTTATATAGTGACATCCACCCTTGTCCATGAAGAAATCCAAGTGTTCTTCAGCTGGTGGATAATAGTGTCACTTTGTCACGACCTTGGAAAAGGCTCGGAAGACAAATGGCCCTGTTACCTGTCAGGAAACCAAGGCCCCAGATAACTATTCTTAAACTCAACATATGTTTTTGAAGGATGCCCTCCCACATGTTATTGACTAACCAGGTGATTTCTCAGTAACTTTTGTAAATAAGATCTTATTTTATTGTCATAAAAAATTTAAAGCCTAACAGGATAACAGTTGCTATCCCTGGTTTCATGAAAGAGGAAACTGATGTATTTAAGTGATTAAGAGTTTTTTCAAAGTCTCCGAGAAATAAAGGAAGACCTTAGATATCAATCCAGTACTTGTCTGTTTCCTTTAGAAGGAAGACAGAAATGGTACTCAGATCATTATAAACTCAAGGCTTCCACAGTAGGAATTGTCATAAGATTTGTAATTTTTATTTATAAATTATAGTCATCTGACCACCACCTATTACTTTCTAGATTCCATGGATATTGGAAACAGTTCTACTTCGGGAAAACACAATGAGAAAATACGTAAGAGTGAATAAGAATTTACTTGATTTTTATGTTACAAATGAACTGGTTTTTTTTAATGCTAAAGCTTATCATTATTTTCTATACCTTTCATAAGACAAAAAGTGAATGCCTTTAAAGTAACTATTTTTTCCAAATGGCCATATCTTCACATTGTCTTTTATTCTGATTTTAAAATGTTTCTTATAAACATTTGTGTATGCCTTCCCAGAATTTTTCTATGCATGTGTTAGCTCAGTTTGGAATATATTGTTATTTCTCTTAATATGGTAATTCTATACCATCTTGCCTTTTAAAATTCATACATCAAAGCTAAACAATAATAGCATTTAACATCTTAACTGAACTATTGCTTTAACATGCACTATCTTCATTTTTAAGGTGCTTGAGCATTCTTCATTTGTTACTGGTCATTTCTTTTTTCTTCTTCATCGAACTCTTTTGTCATAGAGTACTGTGTCGATATTTCCTGTTGTGGTGTTTGGTTGTCTTTCCTTGTGTTGTCAAATGAATATAGAAAAGCCTATCTGATATATGCATTAAATCTTCATCATATATGTTGCTAATATGTTGCCCCATTTGTAATGTTTACACCTATAATCCCATGGGTTTTGCCCCTTTGCTTTTATGTGAGGTGGGAATTTAAAAAACATTCCCTACATTATTACACTGTGACTGAACTACCACTTTAATCACATGGTGCCTTTACCTCTCTATATACTAGATTTTCTTTTGTAATCAAAGGGGCTACAGAAAAGAAAAAAAGAGCTCACAGGTAGCACCATCCTGATGACCCACTGGGGGTGATTTTTAGAATCAGCTTGAGAAGATCCCCCACCTCCTTCCCAAGTTTACTGGAATCTCTGATCAGAAATGCACTGAGTGTTATATGTAAGTGATGAATCACTAAATTTTATACTTGAAACCAATTTCACTATATATGTTAACTAACTAGAACTTAAATAAAAACTTGAAAAAAAGAAATGCATTGAAAATGCATATTAATTTAAGGAGAACAGAAACTTTTACCCACTTACATCTTATTTGATGTTCTTCCAATAAGAATTTTCTTACACTTTTTAAAAAGTCTTATATGGTGTACAAATTTGCTTGTTACTAAGAATATCTTTTTTCCCCATTACATAATCCGGAGTGAATTTAAATGAGACAAGGCTCTCAAATCTTTATTTAAATAGGAAATCTGTGGTCATTTTATTACTTACTTGCATGTGAGGAAATCAGAATGCAAAGGATTTTTTTCTGATTGAATATAAAAATCTCATAAACATTTATACAGTTTGCGGATCCAGATGTCAGTTAAAATATGATGGCCAATGTGAAATTGTTGAATCACTATATTGTATACCTGAAACTGGTATAACCCTGTATGTTAACTACACTGTATTAAAATTTAAAATTTTTTGAGAGAGAGAGAGAAACCTTAAGCTTCACGCTCAGTGTGGAGCCCAATGCAGGCTCGATCTCACAACAGTGAGATCATGACCTAAGCCTAAATCAAGAGTCAGTCGCTTAACCTACTGAGTCACCCAGGTAACCCCAAGCAATTTTCTTTATTTCACTCCCAAACCTGTAACTCACTACCAGTCACCCTTATCTCGGCAAATGGCAATACATATACTCAGCAGCTTGAACCAAAAATGGAGGAATATCTTGAGGAATGAAGGACAGGATCCAGGAATAAATACTTTCTCTTCCATTTCTAAGATGAGCAGCATCAGGACCCAGTTGACCACAGTGGCAACCATCCCCATTGGCTGTCTCTCCTACTCTTTGCCTCTTTCCCATTCTGACTCCCAATCCTTGACACGGTTTCACAAATAAACTTCCTGAACACAAACACTTAACTCAAAATTTGTTTTGGGGAATACCAGGTTAAGACACTCTTATTTCTTTTCTCATTTAGTTCTTTAATCCTTTTGGAGTTGATTTTTTTAGTGTGATATAAGGTACGGGGGTTAATTTTTTTCCAACGTGGATAACCAGTTGTCCCAGCTTCTCCGTATGTAATGTCACATATGGCATGCATTGAGATGCCATGTGTATATATGGTTTTGTTTGGGGGCTTACTAGTCTGATCCACTGCTCTATCTAACTCTGCATCACTCTAGCACTATAACTTAATAATATCTTGATATCTGGTAAAGCAAGTTTCTCTCAACTTGTTTCTTTTTCAAAATGATCTTAGCTATTTTGGACATTTTCTCTTTCATGTAAATTTTGGTAGCATCTTGTCAAGTTCCTTTGAAAATCCTATTGAATTTTTATTGAAATTGCTTAGGATGAATTTGGAAAGAATTGACATTTCTAAAACATTGAGTCTTTCAACTCACGAACACGATCCTTCTCACTACTTATGCATTCTATTTTCTTTTTACATTCTTCATTTATTTATTCAGCAAGTATCTATTGCCAAAGCTGCTCAATAGGAACAAAGAAGTGAGCAAAATCTCACTGAACTTACATTCTAGTGGAGGGGGGGTATAGACTATACACAAGTAAATAAATATATAATATTTTAGATGCCCCTGATTATCTCTTAAAATCTCGTCTATTATCCTTTTCTTCACACACCACTCTGGCATCCTTGAACAAACCAAATAATTTTCTGCCTCAGGACCTTTGCACTTGATGTTGACCCTACATAAAATGTTTTTCCCCTCAGCTGAAGTGAAGAGAAAATAAAGAGTAATTGAAGGTGTAGAGTGACAGAAACTGTGTCTCATATTTTCACTGTAAGCATCTTTGCTGTAGACATCTTTGCTGCAAACATTTTTACTGCATAACTAATCAGCTATAAGGCAATTTTGCCTTAAAATTTTTTTGAAGAACTGGATGGCAGTTTGGTTTTGTTTCTTCACTGACACAGTACTCACATTTTTGTATTATATAAGTCGTAGCCCTCATAACAGTCTATTCAGTAGTATAGTTTTGAGCCCACATTTCCCACAGAAGTTTGGAATATCCCTCAATAGACATGTAACAATATGCCAAGAACAGTGTAGAAAACTTTCACAACACATTCCAAAGCTCAGTTACAGATAAACATCCTAGTATTTGGAAACTGACACCTCTCTTAATGATGAAAGAAATTTTAGTGAAGAAAGAAAAAGTGTAATGCTGAATATGGAGACAAATCAACAAGCAAAGAAATATATATACATTATTGTTATATATTATATATTATATATATTATATATATTATTATAATATATATAATATATATGGTTATATATATTATTATTATATATATTATATATATTATTATATATTATATATATATTTATTATAATATTATGAACAAAAGACTTTAAAGAAAGGGCTTAGGTATAATCCACAAAATAAAATCAGTTACTTGTGTGTTCAGTGTTGCCATGAATCTGCACTACACATTTTAAATGTATTCAGTTATTTTTTTATTTGCCAATAAAGTGTTTTTAATTTTGTTATTCATTTTTCATGTTCCATTACATCCCTCTTTTATTTTTCATGATTTATCTTTTACGGGAAAATTGCCTTACAGCCAATTAGTTATGCAGCAAAATGTTTGTAGTGAAAGCGGTGGCAGCTAAGATGCTTACTGAGCAACAGCCTGGCACAAGCAGAAACATGCATCTTATATGGGGTGGCCAGTTAGAGCCTCACTGACAAACTGAAACATAAGTAGATACTGAGTGGGTGAAGGAATAAACCACGGTGCTGAGGCTGAGATGTGCAGGGTCTTTTGAGGAATGTCAAGGAGACCACTGGCTGGAGAGATAAAGAGGGGTGAGTGGAAAGTGGTTTTTAAGGTCATATAGACCTCAGAGGCCATAGCAATGACTTTGGATTCTTGTCTCAGTAAGAGGAAAAGACATTGGAGGGGTTTGAGCTAGGGAATGGTAGACTCTCAGTTATGTTTTTAAAGGATTGCTCTGTAGTCCACATGGAGGATAGACTTTAGGCGGGTAGCATGAGAGATCAGTAAGGAGACTGTTGTAATGATCTAGGCAAGGGGGCTGTTGGGCTGGACTAAGCTGGGAGCAGCAGAGGTGTTCGAAAATATGTGGATTCTGAAAACATGCACACATATAACACACCAACATGTATGTAAGCGTATATTTTTATATATTTTATTTAAAGATATATAATTACATATGTGCAAATATATATAATCTGGAAATGTATTTATATAGATAAATAGAATATATAATATATAAATATGAATGTGTCATATGTGAAAATATATAAAAATTATAAATTATAAGTGAACTACAGGTAGAATGTGACACATATATAATTAAATATATAAAATGTCTATAAATTATATAATATATGTAATGTGTAAATATATAAATATAAACTATAAAGCTATTATATATTTATATGACAATGCATACATAAATAATAAATATATATAAAGTTATAAAAGTATATATTTTATACATATAAATGTTACAGTTTGTATATTATACATAAATATAAACATACAGTACTATAGTATAATATGTATAGCTTATATGCATATAAATATGTAATACATTATATATAATATATAAATATAGATAGATATGTATATATAAAACTTGCAAATATCCCTGGCCGTGTGGAAGGCCACACACATGTCTAGGGAAATGCACATGCTCAGGGCTATGCAAAGGCTCAGGAAAGACCTAAGAAAACCCTCAGCTCTAACCTGGAGGCTCTGTTCAAGCAGGAAGTGACAGCTAAGGTGGAATTGTAAACTGCCTAGCTGTGCATTGAAGGCATGCATCGACACAGGCTTTTATAGCCCCTTGACAAATACTGGAAGACTTATCGGTTCTAGCTTTTCAGGGAAATCTCTTTCCAGTCATTAGCTGACCATTAAACTAACTGAGCTGAAACTTCAGGGACCACATGGCAAAATACACAGACTTGACACAAACAAAGCACAAAATAAGCAACAAAACCCAACAGCAATAGCAACAAACTTTGAGGAAAGGGGGATATCTGATCTCCAGGGTTACTACATATTATTTAAGATGTTAGGTTTTTAAGAAAAAATTACTTGACATGCAAAAAAAAAATTAAAAAAAACAACTAAGGGGCGCCTGGGTGGCTCAGTCGGTTAAGGGTCTGACTTCAGCTCAGGTCATGATTTTGCAGTCCGTGAGTTCGAGCCCCGTATCAGGATCTGTGCTAAGAGCTCAGAGCCTGGAGCTTGTTTCAGATTCTGTGTCTCCCTCTCTCTCTGACCCTCCCCCGTTCATGCTCTGTCTTTCTCTGTCTCAAAAATAAATAAACATTAGAGAAAAAAAAAACACAACTAAGTATGGCCCCATGCTCAGGAAAAATAGAAACTGTATGTGCGGTAAACCAGATACTGGAATTACTAGACAAAGACTTTAAAGTCAACTATTTTAAACACGCTTAATAAAGTCTTGTAAAAAGTAAGAAAATTATTTCTCTGCAAATAGCAAATATCAACAAAGAAATAGAAATTATAAAAAAGAACCAAATAAAAATTCTGAGATTGAAAAATATGTTTGAAATAAAAAGCAATGAAAAAAAGTGGATGGATTCTGAAAATACATTGTATACTCATATATACATATCCATATATATGTACATAAACAACGAATTTTCATTATTCAGAGTAGATATGTTCTATAAAGTCACCCTAAACACAGAATTAGCTAATACTGAACTATGGCTTCTAGAGGAAATACAGGGTTAGGTTCCTGTGAGCCTCTGGTCACAATATACCAATCAACACATACCTTTGTGTTCTTATGAGTGTTTCTACTTAAAGATATCTTATTTTACATACATATATATATATATACACATATATATATATATATTTCATATCCAATATACGTCATAGCCAATAGCACTAGAACTCCTGCCTGAATGAAGTTTATCTAACACACAGATTTTCTCCATAAGGTGCATCACAATTATTTTGCTTAGGAACAAGAGATCGCACAGCAGCATTACACTTGGGGGCAATTTTAAACAACAAAATCACCAGCAAAAACACTACATGAGTGGCAAAGGGACCCTTGTGTACAGAATGAGAGTGGAAGCAAGAAGGTAGAACATCACCTTGCTCCACTTTAGCTGGGAACACGCGCCATCAGCAACTCAAAGGACCCAATGCTCTGTCCCCACCCATGAATGACCATGAAAGTGCCATGAGCCTTGATTTGGGGGTTAAAAATAAATTTTAGCGAGTGAGTGAGTTCACAAATATGGAATCTGTGAATAAACGACTGACTGTATGCATGTATTTTTTTCATTCTTTCCAAAATTAGTGCTTTTTAAAATTAGATAGTGCATAGGTTCTCACAGCAAATATTTTCATTATTGTTATTTGCTAGATAGTCTGCAATTTGGATTTGTAAGTCCTCTTTGACCCAAGAATTGTTTAAGAAAAGTTGGGAAGGGGCACCTGGGTGGCTCAGTCGGTTAAGTGTCCGACTTCAGCTCAGGTCACGATCTCGCGGTCCGTGAGTTTGAGCCCGGGGTCGGGCTCTGGGCTGATGGCTCAGAGCCTGGAGCCTGCTTCCGATTCTGTGTCTCCCCCTCTCTTTGCCCCTCCCCTGTTCATGCTCTGTCTCTCTCTGTCTCAGAAATAAATAAAACCTTAAAAAAAAAAAAAAGAAAAGAAAAGAAAAGTTGGGAAGAAATGAACATTCTCTATTTTTTGGATATGGAGTTGAATATGAGTTAATCATATCAACCCTGTTAAACGTATTATTTGGGCCTTCTTGTTTTGTGCACTTGACCTCTCATTGACTGAGGGAGGTAAAAATAAAGTTGTTACTAGTCATGTGTTTCTACCTGTTTCTCGTTGTATTTCCGTAATGCCTACTTTCTTAAAACTTTTTCGCCTGAATTATACTTCCTATGATATTAAGATGATGACTCCCTGGTTTCTTTTGTTGATGTAAGCTCAATATACTTTTGCCTATACATTTGTCTTCAACATCTTAAAAATATGTTTTTCCAAGGGTCTCCTATATATGATTCAAAGCTGGAGTTGAGTTTGGAATTCAATCTCAAATTCTTTGTTTAAACAAGTGATTTAAATCCATTTACTTTTATTGATAGGACCAAAATGTGTGGTCTGGTTCCTGTTATGCTAATTTATATTATGTATTCTAGTGTCTTGGATATTAAAAATATCGACATTATCTTCTATGCATTTATGTGCACGTGCGTACTTCTGATAGCTGGGAAGGTTTGCATTTCTGTTCCAGTGGTTAGTGTTGGGCACATGGCTGCCTAGCTAGACTAAACCTCTCAACCTTCCCTGTGGTTAGTCCCAGACTTGTGACCAAGTTCTGGCAAAAGGCCCCTGAGCTAAAGAAGTGCAAGCCACTTCTGGGTCTTTCCCTTAAAAGAAATGAATGGTTGAGCTGTACTCATTTCTCATATTTTCATTGGTTAGGAGTAAGTATATACTTGTGAAACGTAGGAATGTTTATATTTTTGTTCTAGTGATTACTCTTAGCATTACTTTCATATACCTTCCTTTTATATACCCTCTGTACTGTGTTAGACAGTACCCATTAATTTCTGTCCCCTCAAATTGATAAATTTAGCATGTGCCCTATTTCTCTGTCCACTCTTCCTTTCCCACCCAAGTTTAGATCATGATTTTATTTTTCTTTTTTTTTTCCTTTGATGTCAAATAGCATTTTTTTTTTAATTCGAGTGTAGTTAACATACAGTGTTATGTTAGTTTCAGGTATGATTCAGTAATTCTATACATTACTTAGTGCTCATCATGATAAGTTTACCCTAAATCCCCTTCACCTGTTTCACCCACCCACCCCATCTCCTCTCTGGTAACCACCAGTTTGTTCTCTGTAGTTAAGAGTCTGTTTTTTGGTTTGTCTCTTTTTTGTTATTGTTCATTTGCTTTGTTTCTTAAATTCCACAAAAGAGTGAAATCATAAGGTATTTGTCTTTCTCTGATTGATTTATTTTGCTTAGCATTATATTCTCTAGATCCATCGTGATGTTACCCTTATGTTTATCTTTCAGCCCTTTTAATTTTTTTAATGTTTATTCATTTTTGAAGGAGAGAGAGACAGAGCATGAATGGGGGGAGGGGCAGAGAGAGAGAGGGAGACACAGAACCCAAAGCAGGCTCCAGGCTCTGAGCTGTTAGCACAGAGCCCGACGCGGGACTCCTACTCATGAACCGTGAGATCACGACCTGAGCCAAAGTCAGACACTTAGCCAACTGAGCCACCCAGGCACCCCTATCTTTCTGCTCTTAAATGTTTTTTATATTACTCCTTGATTTGCCCAAATAACATGCTGTGACCCCACCAGTCAATGATCCTACTCTACCACCCATATTTCCCCCTTCCTCACACATTTTTTTGCTGTTATACCATTTCTACATTGTCAGGGCACGTATGTTTAACATTCTGGTCCGTCACCTCACTCACCACTTTTATTGTAATTCTTTTGCCAAAATTCTTCCTGTCTCATCTTGATTTGCTGAAGTGAATCCCCTAGTAGTTTTCTCAATAATTACTCCTAGGAACAACCTTCTCAGAATTTCCCTGTTTAGAAGTATTTGGTTTTGTTTTTCACATGTGAAAAATAATTTACTCACTATTTCTAGAAGCATCTTGTAGATTTTTCTCCATTTTTCCTGTGGCATTAGGTGTTACTGGAGAAAATTCTATAGCCAATAAGATCCCCACCCTTGAAAATGACTTGACATTTTTGTCTACAATGCCCATTCCATTCTTTCTTTATCTTTAAAGTCCAGTAAATTTGCTGGACTATATCTCAGGGTTGATGGTTTGGAGTCAATTTTCTTTGCTACAGGGTGAAAATACATGTACTTATGATATGTATATTCATTTTTTGTTATAATTTCAAAAACTTTGCTCTTGAATTTATCTTGAAGTACTTCTATTATTTTGAATTTCTTCTTAGGAAGTCTGCTGACTTGTTCACTATCTTCCATTGGTTATTTTTTTTCTAATATTTCTTAATTGTTCTTATACTTCCTGTTTCCTTTTGTTTCTTTCTTTCTTTTTTTTTTTTTTTTTTTTTTTACAAATCTATGTTCTTCGTTTTAATTTCTGAAACATCTAATCTCTTTTATCCCCTTCTAAATTTGTCTTCATTTCTCTGATTTTTTTCTACTTATTTCTTAAGTTCTTGTTGTTATAAACATGGATTATATCTTTAGCTTTTCAAGGCAAACCCCAAAACCCAGGACATATACTCGTGATTTCTGATACCTACTTTTCCTTGATCCTTCTGACAGTCCCCCTCTTCTCTGTCAGCCCCTATCCAATTTCAACTGCCTTTTGCATTATCTTTATTGTGAATGAGAAACCCTCATGTGAATAGGTAAAAGTATACAGTAAATGACCAGTACTGTATAAATGTAGGTTGTGTTTGCTGCTATTTTTGTTTTCAGTGTAATGACAACCAAGATAGTGTGTCAGTAGCTGGAGATTTAGCACTACAAAAGTGGAGTGAAAACTTAAAAATAAAATACTTGAAGGTAACTGGCATGTAAATCTTGTAAATTTCTGTTTATAATTCTAAAGGATTATTTTCTTTTCTGTTTGAAGGAAAAAAGAGAAGATATAAATGTAAAAAAAGCAGTCTCAAAAAAGGTACAGGTAAATCTGTGAATTCACATGTGTGTGCTACTGCAACTCTGATATTCCTTCCAGACCTTTCTTTGCTGCACCTCTGAAATCTCCAATGGGCTTCATAAATAATGAATTTTTTAGAGTACAGGCTAAGCTGTTGTAACAAAGAGAGCCCAAAATACAGTGGTCTAAGCCACATAATTTATTTCTCTTTCATCAAACAGTCCAGAAATGGGAGGAAGAACCTGCCTTCCTCAACACATAGTTTCCCTCTCTGCGTCCAAGAAATCAGGTCTAACCAGACCTTTGTCTCCCAACCAGTGGGAATGGGAAAAATGGGCAGAGAAATCACCTATTTCTTTTAATGGAAAGATCCAGAGTCTTCTCCTCACATCCTATTGCCCAAAACTTACTCACATGGCCAGCGCTAGCTGCCAGTGAGGCCAAGAAATACAATCTCTAGTCAGGCAGCCATGGGTTCAGCTGTAACTCTAGTTCTATGAAAGAAGGAGAGAATGATCATGGGGGACAAATAGCAATCTGCTACATGCCCTTCACGTTTTCATCCAAAGTCACTGACTTCCTCATATATGGAGGAAAACTCAGATTATTGATTCAAACCTGGCCTTCTTGGCACCTGAGACTCTTTGGCAAGAATAGGAGCTAGAACCTGAATATAGCACAGAGCTACATGGTCAGAGACAAACTAGCCCTGAATGGGAAATGAGGCACCAAGAGAAAATGTTGGAAATGTTTGCTGTAACTAATGAATACACCCCTCAACAGAATGAGGGGAAACAGACAGAGGGAACTTGAATCAGTTAAGCAGAAGCTAGAGTCCTGGTATCACATCAGATCTAAGCCTGGGAAACAGTTACTTAAACCAAGCTCAATCAGAGCATACGCCATACTGTGTTCATGCAGCAGAGGATGAAAAAAAATGAGTGACACTTCATTCTCTGCATCCAGCTTTGCAATTGTTTATTTCCATTGTGTTCCTCCTTTCTTTCCTCATCTTATTCTCCTTTCTTTTCTTTCTTTTTTTTAATATGAACTGTATTGTCAAATTGGTTTCCATATAACACCCTGAGTTTATCCCAACAGGTGCCCATCACCCACCCTCCCCACCCTCCCACCCCCCATCAACCCCCAGTTTATTCTCAGTTTTTAAGAGTCTCTTATGGTTTGCCTCCCTCCCTCTCTAACTTTTTTTCGCCCTTCCCCTCCCCCATGGTCTTCTGTTAAGTTTCTCAGGACCCACATAAGAGTGAAAACATATGGTATCTGTCCTTTCTTTTCTCTTTCCCAATCCTGTTCTACTTATGTTCCTCTTATAGAGTACATTTCTTTTTCTTCACTCTTTAACATCAGATCCTATGAAATACTGCTACTAAGTTGATATGGCACATAGAGGTGGCAGGGTATTTCTTGTGGAGTCAAAACATATTTGGATATATTTTGTTTCCTTTCCATTTCTTCTGATTATTTCTGTCATCTCATCGTTATATATATAACATAACCGAACTCCTCCCATTTCATATGTATGTAATACATGCCTATATTTATGCAAATAATATAAATAAAATATAAACATATGAATAAATATATACATATATTCCTACCATCTGTACCATTTTACCTCCATACTTGCCTACCTTAGTTATTTCTTAGGTTACACTTACCCAGGTCCCAGATTTTGTTCTTCTGAGTTTTTGTGAAACCTCTCTGTCTTGCCTGCTTTGTTAAAATGTTGCAGTTGGTAGTTTAAGCACAAATCACCTTTGTTCCTTCTACTCCTTTTCAAAATTGTTCTCTGAAATAGTTCTCTTCTTGCCCCAAGGCGAAGTCTTAGGTAAGATTTGGAGTTGTGCTCATCCTTTTGGGCAGCGGTGATATTCTCATACAATGTTAAAAAGCCTGAACTGATATAATATTACAACTGGAAAACATGTAGTGAAGAAGCTGGGTGAGACCAGCTGCTTCTTTTATGCATACTCTTATCTAACCCTACTCAGTATCTATGTTTTCAGCTAATTCAAGTTGTGGAAGAGGAGGAGAAGGAAGGAGCAGGAATAGCCTTCTTGTGATCAATTCTTCATGTCTTCCAGATATGGAGGATGCATGAGCCACGTTTGTGGGCTCTTTAAAGAACTCCTCTTTAAGAGAATCTGTCCATGAAAGTTCCTCTAAAACAGGAGCTGAGTGCTTACCACTTCCCCCTTAGAGGAGGTCCACACCCCCGCTGAGTTCATCTCATCTTTCTGGACAGAATATCTTTCAAGAAAAGCTAATTGAGCGCCTCCTTTCCCCGGAGAGAGCCATGAGAATCATGTCTTCTTATGGTCCTACTGTCAGTGGGTGTGCAGCTGGTCCCCCACATAGTCACCCTACCTAGATTGATTATATTCCCTAGGCTATAATTTTTATGCCTGTGACTTAGCCCTTCCATAATGGAAGCCTGTGTCTCCCACTCTCCTTCATACATTTTCCTCATCCCCCACCTCCTCCCCTTTGGCATCAGTTTGTTCTCTATAGTTATAGATCTGTTTCTGCTTTTTTATTGTTTATTCATTTGTTTTATTCTTTATATTTCACGTGTAAGTGAAATTATATGGTGTTTTTCTTTCTCTATTTGACTTATTTCATTTAGTATTATACCTTCTAAGTCCATCCATGTTGTCACCAATGGCAAGATCTTATCCTTTTTTATGGCTGAGTAATACTCCAACACACACACACACACACACACACACACACACACACACACACACACCATCTTCTTTATCTACTCATCTGTAAATGAAAACTTCAATTGCTTCCATAGTTTGGCTATTGTAAATAATGCTGCAACAAGCATAGGAATGCATACTTCTTTTTGAATTAGAATTTTTTTTTCCTTTGGGTAAATACCCAGTAGTGGGATTACTGGATTATATGTTATGTCTATTTTGAATTTTTTGAGGAACCTCCATATTATTTTCCACAGTGGCTGCACAAATTTACATTCCCACCAACAGTGCACAAGAATTCTTTTGTCTCCACATCCTCACCAACACTTTTTGTTTCCTGTCTTTTTGATTCTAACCATTCTGACAGGTATAATGTGGTATCTCCTTGTGGTTTGGATTTTCATTTCCCTGATAATTAGTGATGTCGAGCATCTTTCATGTGTCTGTTGGTCATCTGTATGGGGTTTTTTTTTGAAAAAATGTCTATTCATATCCTCTACCCATTTTTAACCATTTTTAATGAATTTTGTAACTTCTTTATATATTTTACCCCTTACTGGATATATCATTTGTGAATATCTTCTCTCATTCAGTAGGTTGCCTTTTAATTTTGTTGATGGTTTCCTTCACTATGCAAAAGTTTTATTTTGGTATAGTCCCAATAGTTCATTTTGGCTTTTATTTCCCTTGCTTGAGGAGCAAGAGCTAGAAAAATGTTACTGAGGCTGATGTCAAAGACATTACCACCTGTGTTTTCTTCTAGGAATTTTATGTTTTCAAGTCTCAATTTAAGTCTTCAATTCATTTTGTTTTTGTATATAGTGTAAGAAAGTGGTCCAGTTTCATTCCTTTGCATGTGGCCGTTCAGTTTTCCTAGGACCATTTGTTGAAGAGACTGTCTTTTTCCCATTGCATATTCTTTCCTCCTTTGCCATAAATTAATTGGCCATACTAGTGTGGCTCTCTATTCTGTTCCATTGACTGTGCATCGGTTTCTATGCCATTACCATACTATTTTGATTACTACTGCTTTGTAATATATTTTGAAATCTGGGTGTGTTATGCCTCCAGCTTTGTTCTTCTTTCTCAGGATTGCTTTGGCTATTTGGGGTCTCTTGTGTTTCCATACAAATTCTAGTATTATTTGTTCTAGTTCTGTGAAAAATATTGTTGGTATTTTGATAGAGACTGCATTGAACCTCTGTTTTGATTACTCTGGACATTTTGATATTTATTTATCCATGAGCATGGAATATCTTTGGATTTGTTTGCATCATCTTCCATTTCTTTCATCAATGTTTTATAGTTTTTAGAGTACTGGTCTTTCATCCCCTTGGTTAAGTTTATTCCTAGGCATTTTGTTATATTTGGTGCAATTGCAAATGGAATTCTTTTTAGAGAGAGAGAGAGAGAGGGTGGGAGAGAAGGGCAGAGGAACATAGAGAATCCCAAGCAGGCTCCATGGTCAGTGCAGAGCCTGACACGAGGCCACATCCCACAACTCTGGGTTCATGACCTGAGCAGAAATCAAGAGTCAGATGCTCAACTGACTGAACCACTCAGGTGCCCCCAGAATTGGTTTCTTAATGTCTCTTTCTGCTACTTCATTATTAGTGTATAGAAATGCAACAGATTTATGCACATTACTTTTGTATCCTATAACTTTACAGAATTCATTTATTCCTTCTAATAGTTTTTCTGTGGAGTGTTTAGGGTTTTCTATATATAGTATCATATCAACTGTAAATAGTGATAGTTTAACTTCTTCCTTACCAATTTTTATGTCTTTTATTTCTTTTTCTTGTCTGACTGCTGTGGCTAGCACTTCCAGTACAATATTGAATAAGAGAGGTGGGAGTGAACATCCTTGTCTTATTCCTGATCTTAAAAGAAAAGCTCTCAGTTTTTCACCATGGAGTATGATGTTAGCTGTGGTTTTTCATATATGGCCTTTATTATGCTGAGTTACGTTCCCTCCAAACCTGTTTTGTTGAGAGTTTTTATCATGAACGATGTTGAATTCTGTCAAATGCATTTTCTGCCTCTATTGAAATGATCATATGATTTCTATCTTTCATTCTGTTGTTGTGGTACATCATATTGATTTGCAAATATTGAGTCATCGTTGCATTTCTAGAATAAATTCCACTGGTCATGGTGAATGGTCCTTTTGATGTATTGTTGATTGCAGTCTGCTAATAATTTGTTGAGGATTTTTGTATTTATGTTCGTCAGGGATACTAGCCTGTAGTTTTCTTTCTTTCTTTCTTTCTTTCTTTCTTTCTTTCTTTCTTTCTTTTGTTTTTTTAATAAAAAAATTTCAATATTTATTTATTTTGGGGAGAGCACAAGCAGGGGAGGGGCAGAGAGAGGGGGACAGAGGATCTGAAGCAGGCTCTGTGCTGACAGGCCGACAGCAGTGAGACTGATGTGGGGCTCAAACTCATGAACCGTGAGATCATGACTTGAGCTAATGTCAGATGCTCAACTGACTGAGCCACCTAGGTGCTCCTCTTCCTTCCTTCCTTCCTTCCTTCCTTCCTTCCTTCCTTCCTTCCTTCCTTTCTTGCTTTCTTGTGGTCTTTGTCTGGTTTTGGTATAAGGGTAATGCTGGCCTCATAGAAAGTAATTGGAAGCTTTCCTTCCTCTTCTATTTTTTGAAATAGTTTGTGAAGGATAGGCATTAACTCTTTAATGTTTGGTAGAATTCACCTGTGAACCATCTGGTCCTGGACTTTGGGGGATGTTTTTGATTGTCAATTCCATTTCATTACTAGTAATTTGTCTGTTTGGATTTTCTATTTCTTCCTAATTCAAGTTTTGGAAGATTGTATGTTTCTAGAAATTTATCCATTTGTTGTAGGTTGTCCAATATGTTGGCATATAATTTTTTCTGTAGCATTCTCTTATAATCCTTTGTATCTCCGTGGTGTTGGTTCTTATTTCTCCTCTTTCACTTCTGATGTTGTTTCCTCTCTTTTTTTTTCTTAATGAGTCTGGCTAAATTTTGTTTATCTTTTTAAAGAAATCTCTTTGTTTCATTGATATTTTCTATTTTGTGGTCTCTATTTCATTTATTGCTGGTCTGATCTTTATTATTTCTTTCCTTCTGCTAACCTTGGGCTTTGTTTATTCTTTTTCTAGTTCCTTTAGGTGTAAGGTTAGATTATGTATTGAGATGTTTCTTGTTTCTTGAGGTATTCTTGTATCAATATAAATTTCCCTCTTAGAACCATTTTTGCTGTGTCCCAAGGATTTGAGACTGTTGTGTTTTTATATTCATTTGTTTCTATGTATTTTTTTTAATTTTTTAATATATGAAATTTACTGTCAAATTGGTTTCCATACAACACCCAGTGCTCATCCCAAAAGGTGCCCTCCTCAATACCCATCACCCACCCTGCCCTCCCTCCCACCCCCCATCAACCCTCAGTTTGTTCTCAGTTTTTAACAGTCTCTTATGCTTTGGCTCTCTCCCACTCTAACCTCTTTTTTTTTTTTTTTCCTTCCCCTCCCCCATGGGTTTCAGTTAACGTTTCTCAGGATCCACATAAGAGTGAAACCATGTGGTATCTGTCTTTCTCTGTATGGCTTATTTCACTTAGCATCACACTCTCCAGTTCCATCCATGTTGCTACAAAAGGCCATAACTATGTATTTTTTAAATTTCTTCTTTGATTTCTTCATTGACCTATTGGATGTTTAGCAATATTTTTATATTTTTGTTTTCTCAGTGAGGAGATACAAACGTAGAATCCAAAATCTGAGTAACAGAGCTCCAAGGAAAAGAGGCAGACCAAAAGGTAAAAAAAAAAAAAAAAAGATGTAAAATATGTATGCATTTTCCATTTTCAGTAACTAAACATCTAAATTTTCATGCTTTATTCTATGTTTTTAACAACCTACTTCCCTATTGCTTTGTGTAGCTGTACTGTTGAGAAATACATCAGATTTAGTCAATTTCCAAAATGTGACAGGGAGAGAAAGATGGCAACACCACAAAAAAGTAATTTGGTGGTGAATCTGCAATCAGAAACTGGGGCCCAAGTGCCACTGCATGATTGCACTGAACATGATTCAGCCTCTACTGAGCTGACACTTTTTAGCTTAGAAGTAGTTTTAGCCATAAAACACTATGTAACTCACAAATGATGTAGCTGTCCTTCCTCATGTTCCATGACCTTGAGGTAATCATGTGAACTTGAGTGTGTCACTCTCTCCCTTCTGCCTCAGTTTCCTTATCTATAAAGTAAGATAAATAGTAATAGACTCACTGCCTTCCAAGGCCCATCTCAACCTCACATACAGCTTTATATCCTGTGATTTTGATGAAAGGAGAGTCTAGTTCACACACTAGTCCCAAGAGGACTTAGACATAGAGAAACTGAGAGCAAGAGAACGCATGTTTGCCAATAATGGCTACTACTCAACAGACTCAGACTGTAGCTAGGGCTGGGGTTTAAGTTTGGCCACCTATGGGAAAGGAGAGGACAGACAGCACGGAGAAAGCAGAGAGAGCTTTCTCATGGGACAGTGGGCCTTGACCCTTGCAAGTAAAGAGAGAACGGGTGGGGCGGGCGGGGGGGGGAGGAGGAAGGAAGGGAGGTAGATTGAGTCAGAACTGGCTAGTTTTCCTGGGCAAACCTACCACTTCATCATCACAAGTGACAGGAAAGGGCTGTTCCACAGAGAGCCACACTTGTGGGTTGGCTTTTGTCACTTTTAGTCATACTAACTGCCATACTTGGCACAATCATGTTCTTTGGAACCGATCAATGTAGAGCAATTTTTAAAGAAAGTTTTATTTATTTATTTATTTATTTATTTATTTATTTATTTGAGGTCTACGTGTTACTTATTTTACATCTCTTGAATCTTTAGTATCAATAGCTATGCTTATGATTCCTTTATGAAGGTTTGGGAATCTCTCCTTTCTATGTACCTCCATAACATCTTGATAAACTTCCTTAGGGTGATACCTTGTAGGGTAGAACACGCTTGATCTTGGGATGTGATTCCTCTTAGAATAGGAATCATCAATAAATATCTCATGGGTCCATTGTATCTTGATGAGTTTTAAAAAAACCCTTTGTTATAGCAAAGGCCCCCAAAATGAAGGCTTTTTGTGCTTGGTTGAAGAAAAAGATTCCTTTCCAGCCTCATCTGATCATAGTCTGCTTAAAGGAAAGATCAGATGGTTGAGTATCTGGAGGAGATTTTATCCTGGGCCCTGAACTACCCAAATTAGTACCCCAGGGTTCCAGCCATGGGCACAGACCTTTAGAAAGAAAAAGCATCCAGGTGTGTCCCTGCCCTCAACATTCAAACACTTTTGAATAATGGTAGACACAAATATGCACATGGACATGACTCAATCTTTTTTTGGACACAATCAACACATAGATTAGATACTACATTCTTCTGGGTAGTATCTAAGCATAGTATCATAAGCATAGCTATTGATACTAAAGATTCAAGATTCTTTTAAATCAACCCTTTGTGCTATCACTACCTACACCTTTTAGAATTTGGGCATCAGTTTCTAGAAGTTCCCTTTCATTGTGTTAGTTCTGAACCCCTTGATCCTTTTTGCCACCACTTTCAACACAAAAATCTTCTTTCAAGTTTAGAGTTTTGGGCAGCTATCTACTTGTAGAATCCATCATGTGATCTCTCTTGAGACCTTATATTCCCGCCTTTTAAAAACATATATAATTTATTGTCAAGTTAGCTAACATACAGCGTGTATAGTGTGCTCTTGGCTTTGGGAGTAGATTCCCATGATTCATCGCTTACATACAACATCCAGTGCTCATCCCAACAAGTGCCCTCCTCAATGCCCATCACCCATTTTCCCCTCTCCCCTGCCCCCCATTGACCCTCAGTTTGTTCTCTGTATTTAAGAGTCTCTCATTGTTTGCCTCCCTCTCTTTTTGAAACTATTTTTCCCCTTCCCCATCCCCCAAAGGAAGTCTTCAGCATCTTCCTTTAATTTGTATTTTTATCTGTGAGCATTAACTTTTCTCCTATGTAAAATGAGGACAGTATTAGTTCCTATCTGATCACTTGTTCTAAGGATGAAGTAAGTTGATAAGGACAAGGTCTAAGGATAGCTCTTGGCACACAAGAAGCACTCAATAGATGTCTAACTCACTCTTCTTACCCAGTTGCTTTGGAAATACATAAAACACTATTTCAAATTTATTTGGACTGACTTGCAGATAATAGTAAAAGAAATATAGGATGAATCTCAGTTAAGTATCATCTTTGTAACTAAGTCTAGGCCAGGGTTCAGCAAACTATGGCCCACAGGGCAAATCTAGCCCACTGACTGTTTATAAATAAAGTTTTATTGGAACACAACCACATCTTTTCATTTCAGTGTTATCTATGAATGCTTTCACAATACAACACCAGATTTGAGTAGTCACCACAGCAATTATGTACTTAAGTATTTACTCCCTGGTCCTTTACAGGAAAAAGTTCCTGACTCCTGATCCACACATTTGCTGTTTTTCTCGAAGTACTAGACAGGCTTCTGAAAAGTTACATTTGAATGGTGTTTTTACAAAACAATACTATTTGAAATGTAATATTATAAACAAGACACATTTATGTTATTTTTTTACTTTCTCAGGGAGAAAAACAGTCAACACTGGGCCTTTGAGAAGAGTCAGAAAAAGAGGTAAAAGGAAGGAATTAATATACTTTTGATAATTAAGTATCTAAATTCTTGTTTTATACTCTGTGTTTGGAGTGATCCATAAAGTTTCTTAATTGGCTCTTAGAGCAAGTGACAAATGTTATGATATTCATTGGCCTTGGTTAATTTCAACAACAAGACAAAATGGTAGTAACACCCACTCCATTGATTAGTCAGTTGATCTGAGAGATCCTAGGCCTCCTTGGGCCCATACAGAGCTTCTTTCACTACACTGATGACACTTGAAGAAGGAAAATATAAAGAAAAAAATGCAAACGGTGTGACTCACATGATTTTTAGCTGATCTCTTACAGCTTAGAGAGCCATAGGTTGCCCATCAAGAGGGACCCTCACTGGTAATACAAGACCTATGTCCTAATTCCCAAACTTCCTTTGGTTGTGTGACTTTGGATCACCATTTGTGGGTGTTTTACTCCCTTTCCTTCTCTGGGTGAGTGGCAGGTAAATTAGACTGGGTGGCCTTCTAGGCCTACCCCAGCTCTAACAGAACTGACTCTGGAAAGACCATGGCCACCCATCTTTCCCATCCCAGAGAGAAGCCCCAGCATGTGTCTTTAATGAATCCCCCTAAATGTTGGCCAGAATGTTCTGAAGTCAGTTTTAAGACTTGCAACCCCTGCTTCGGCAGAATCGGATCCCAGTGACCCTGCCCAAAGGATGTGCAGAGGTCCCCTCCCTGAGCAATTTTCAGTTCTAGCACACTCCACCCTGAGTTTCTCCTTTAGCCACAGAGAAAGCTCACATGAAGTAAAAGTGCAACAGGCAGAGAACAAGGAGGGAAGACAGACACCATCCCTTCTAGGCACTCCATTACAATCCTGTTTTCTGTCCCTCGGCTGATTCCTCAAGTGAGGAGACCAAACTAAAAGCTGAAGGGTTTATCTCCATCTACATAACTTCAAAGCAATAATATGATAGGAGGAAAATTATTGCATGATGGGGAGTTGTAGTCAACAAACTTGGAGATTCAGACACCTCCACACAAGACATTTAATGCAGGCTTTTAGAGGATGACATTATCTTTGTGCATCTAATCTGCTATAGAAGAAAGACCTAGAAGGGTAATGAGTTCATGGGGCAAATCCCTCCAATACATTTTAAATTATAAAAGAAAGATCTCAAGAGGGAGGAGGTCGGAACAGTGCACAGTTGGAGAGAAAGATGGAATAAAAACAATAATGCTTCTTTGCAGGTCCAAGAATTCCCAGAGATACAAATATGAATTTTCACCTTCCAAAAGTTCCTGTGACCTGTGGAGAGGCAAAGGGGATTTTATATAAGAGAAAAATGAAAGAAGGTGGGCTCCATGGTCTTCTATGCTTTTCAACTGGAAAGTACCCGTGTGAATAATATATTGTTCAGGGGTAGACACCTGTGTCAGGGGGTTCCCAAGACCATCCCCAGGTTTGGTGATTCCCTAGGAGGATCCGTAGGACTCGGCATATAGTGAACTCATGGTGATGATTTCCTAAATTGGAAGGAAGGAAAAGACACACAGGACAAAGTCCAAAGGAAACCAGGTGCCAGTTTCCAAGGGTCTCTCCTAGCGGAGTCACACAGGGTGCACTTAATTCTCTAGCAACGAATTGTAGCAACATGTGTGAAATGCTGTCTACCAGAGGATCTGCCCCTCTGAGTCTCAGAGTCCAGGTTTTTACCAGGGGGTCATCACGTAGGTGCCCTCTGCCTAGCACATGCCAAACTTCTAGACTCCCAAAAGGAAACCATATTGTTTGTATAAACAGTTTAGGGCAGCGAGACACTCTTAGGTTCTAGGAATGGTAGGACCCCTCCCTAAATGCAAGTTCCCAGATACCAGTCAAGAGCCAACCTTGCAAGCAGACCTTTCTAAAGGTAGCAGCCTCAGGTCTGCCCTGTTAACTCTTTTCTGCACACAGCATCCCAGATAGGGAAGAAATGGTATTTCCACACTTAAAATTAGCAAACGTAACAGGACATTTTTCCTTTCCCCCATGGAAATGGTCCACAGGATGCTGTCCAGCACCCAATGAGACCAAGTAGTTTAATATCAGGGCAGAAAAGGTACATGTTTGAGAAATCTGGCAACAACCTTCATGGTACCATCCTCATAACATCTGCATGGCCTTGATCTCGCTGGGAGGAGCACAGGATTTAGAATTAGAGGCCCCAGATTCATGTTTCAGCAATACCAAAAGTGTGTGTTTCGTCTGGGCCAAATTCCTGGTCTTTCTTACCTTGACCTTCCTCCTGTACAAAGTGAGAATAATAATAAAACTTGCCATGTTATTATGAGGGGGAAAAAATGAGATAATGGATATAAAATACTTTGCAAATCATCACTGTTAAAGTACACTAGAAACATTCATCCGTCATCATTGATACCCCTTCCCCAAATATAGTTCTTTAGGCACCAACAAGTGTTAATGTTTCCCTGGGGCCAAATTTCAGGTGTGTACTTTAACTTTGCCCCCTTGATGCCATTTCCACGCTTTTCACATAAAATAGCTTTGAGTCCAAAATATGAGAAATAACTGATTGCCATTAGCCGGATGACCAACAAGGTGAGGCAGATGTGGCGGTGGTGACAGCAGCCACTCATCCACCTGTGTGCCCTCGCGTCCCCTCTGAAACCCAGCCTACCTCTCAGAGAAGGCAAGAAAAAGAAGCCTGCTCATCCATCTTCAGGGCCATTCAGTTTTTTCTCCTTTGAATGTCGTGAAATACTTCTAAAAAATACATGTTGGTGTTAATTATTTTCCTTGTTGCACAAAGGTCAATGATACGTGTGCACACGGCAGGAAGTCCCCTCTTGCCCTTGCCTTTCAGGCTGCTTGTAGGGCCCTGAGAGGGATCTCAGCTCTCTCGCTACAGATTCTGAGCCAAGATCCACGGGGGGGGGGGGGGGGGGGGGGGGAGGGGCCATATTTGGGGGGTTTTATAGTTGAGAAGGCGCTCCCTTATGACTTCTTATTTTTGTCTCACAGGAATCGCACAGAGGTGTATAAAGGGTGAGGATGGAAGGTGGTTCACCCTCAGGGAATTTGAAATTGAAGGAAACCACGGACCATCCAAGAACTGGAAGATGAGCGTGAGGTGTGGTGGATTCCCCCTGAAACAGCTGATTGAGGTATCCCACTGACACAGGGCTCAAATCAAGGGTTTAGTGTCACGGTTCATCAGCTCCAAGCATCAGCAGAATTTCTCAGTGTCCGGAAAACTGCCATGACCCCCTTGCCCAGATCACAATGCACATGTTACGTACTAACATTCCACTCAAGAGTATTTTGGCTGCTTTATATTAGACGTTAATCCTCTAAATGCATGAGCTCTTATCCTTTTGTTTTTTGGAGTTTTTTAATGTTTTTTAAAATTATATCTATTTTGAGAGAGAGAGAGAGCATGAGCAGGGAAGGAGGAGAGAGAGAGGAAGAGAGAGAACCCCAGGCAGGCTCCATACTGTCAGCACTGCGCCTGAGGCAGGCCTGATCTCACAAACAGAGAGATCATGACCTGAGCCGAAATCAAGAGTCAAATGTCCAACCGACTGAGCCATCCAGGCACCCCCCAAGCTCTTATCCTTTTGAAGGTAGAACCGTAAATCATGTCTCTGACTCAAGCACTAATAATTGCCACTGTGTAATCTGGTCACACAAAGTAATTTAAATTGGTGTGTGTCGGGGGTGGGGGGGAGACCATGGTAGATCTCTGTATCTGAAAATAACACATCAGTATAAGTGTTTCTTGGATTGCAGAATATTTTACCGTTATTTCTTTTGATAGCTTTCTGAGATTCATTCTTGAAAGAGAATATAAATAAATTGCATTTCAAAATATCTCCTTTGGCCCCCATATCAGCCCCTTGACGTAGACAAAACAGGCTGGGTCTCTACTGCAGACAAGCTCATGCCTTCTGACTCTGTCGCATGACCCAGATGTCCCTTCCTTGTGCCACTCTAATGATGAAGAAAAGCTCTTTGCTCAGCAAATATCTACCGAGTTGCATCTAAATCCACAGGGTGTAAGGTGTGAGCCCCAGCCATGCCGGAGGAGGGCTACATGTTTACGACACAGGCCCAGGTACCTCCTTGATGCAGTAGGTGGCACACGAGCCTCGTCACCAGGGGACCACACAGCACACGGTGCTATAAGGAAGGGTGCTGGCAGGAAGAGATGCAGTGGCTCCAGGGAGGGAGGATTATTTCTGAACTTGGGGTTGAGGACAGTTTCATGGAATGGTTTCCACCGAGCTGAGTCTTTTTTTTTTTTTTAATTTTGAAAATTTTATTTAGGGACAACTGGGTGGCTCAGTCGGTTAAGTGTCCCACTGTGGCTCAGCTCATGATCTCACAGTTTGTGAGTTCAAGCCCCGCATCAGGCTCTGTGCTGACAGCTCGGAGCCTGCTTCGGATTCTGTGTCTCCCTCTCTCTCTCTCTGCCCGTACCACCCCCCTCAAAATTAAATAAACATTTAAAAAAATCATTGATTTAAAAGTAAAACATAAATTTATTTACTTCCAAGTTAGTTAACATATAGTGTAATAATGATCTCGGGAGTAGAATTTAGTGAATCATTACTTACATATAACACCCAGTGCTCACCCCAACAAGTGCCATCCCTAATGCCCATCACCCCTGTAGCCCATCCTCCCACCCACCACCCCTCCAGTGACCCTCAGTTTGTTCTCTGTACTTACAAGTCTCTTATGGTTTGCCTCCCTCTCTGATTTTATCTTATTTTTCCTTCCCTTCCCCCTATGTTCATCTGTTTTGTTTCTTAAATTCCACATATGAATGAAATCATATGATATTTATCTTTCTCTGACCGACTTATTTTGCTTAGCATAATACATTCTAGTTCCACCCACATTGTTGCAAATGGCAAGATTTCATTCTTTTTGGTTGCTGAGTAATATTCCATTGTGTATATATACCACGTCTTCTTTATCCATTCATCAGCCAATGGACATTTGGGCTCTTTCCATAATTTGGCTATTGTTGATAGTGCTCTGAACTGAGTCTTAAAAGAATAGTCCTGGAGCGCCTGGGTGGCTCAGTTGGTTAAGTGTCCAACTTTGGCTCAGGTCATGATCTTAGGCTTGTGAGTTCGAGCCCCACGTTGGGCTCTGTGCTGACAGCTCAGAGCCTGGAGCCTGCTTCAGATTCTGTGTCTCCTCTCTGCCCCTTCCCCAGTGCTCGCTCACTCTCTCTCTCTCTCTCTTTCTCAAAAATAAATAAACATTAAAAACAATTTAAAAAAAAAGAATAGTCCTGATGAGCAAAAATGTAGGAACAAGGCATTCTACATAGAAAGGATGGAGTGAAAATCCTGCCTGTGATTTGTCAAGAAGTTGTAGGCTTGTTACGTGGGCTGAGCGGATGGAAGACATCTTAAGGCCAGAGGAAAGAGGCTGGACCCTTCCTTTCATCATGAGGGGATCATGGGGGGAGGGGGGTGTTGAGTTAGTGATGACTGACATAGGTGAGACACTGCTTTAGAAGTATTAATCCAGTCAGGGATACCCCAATGGTTCAGTCGGTAAGCATCCAACCCTTGGCTTTGACCCAGGTCATGATTCCAGGGTATGGGACTCAGCCCTATGTCAGACTCTGCACTGAATGTGGAGCATGCTTGGGATTCTCTCTCTCTCTTTCTCTTTCTCTCTCTCTCTCTTTCTCTCTCTTTCTCTCTCTCTCTCTCTCTACCTGAGCCCCTCCCCTGTTTGTGCTCTCTTTCTCTCTCTAAAAAAAAAATTTTTTTTAAATAGAAGTATTAATCTGATCAGAGAATGCAAGATGGGTTGGAGGATGGAGTGCTTGCAGCCACAGATACCTCATGTGACCTTGACTGCCTCTGTGCCTGATACACCCCCACTCAGCCTGCAAGGCCCAGTTCAAACAGCATACTCTCTGAAGTCCTTTAAAACCCTCTGCCTCTGTTTCTTGTGGCTGCTGTAACAACTTTTCACAACCTGGGTGGCTTAAAACAATAGAAATCTATTATCCTAACAGTTCTGGAGGCCAGAAGTCTGAAATCAGTTTCATTGGGCTCAAGTCAAGGTGTTGGCAGGGCTGGTTCTTTCTGGAACCTTCCAGAAGTTTCCTTGCCTTTTTCAGCTTCTGGAAGCTGCCTGCGTTCCTTGGCTCAAGGCTCTTCCTGACGTCACTCCAACCTCATGTTTCATCGTTACACTTCCTACTACTCACTCTGACCCTCCTGCCTCCCTTGCAAAAGGATGCTTGTCATTACATTGGCCCAACACAGATAATCAGAATTATCTTCCTGTTGCAAGATCCTTAATTTAATTACATTTGTAAAGTCCTTTTTACCACTTAATTTAACACATTCAGAGGTCTGAGAATCTGACCATCTTTGGGGGTCGTTATTTAGCCTACCATACTGACCCATCTCTGGATCCAAAATACTCTGTGAGAGCATGGTTTACACTTCATCACTCTTACCATCATCACCTTACCATCACCATCACCATTACATAATGGCTCTTCCCACTTGTCTCCCCAAAGGCATGGACACCTTTACGTGCCCAAGGCCACTAAGAGCCTGCCCCAGTCTGTCACTCACTGGCTAAGTGCCAGTGGAGTAGCTATAGCATGTGAGGTATAAAGACACAAGCTAGAGAGGTCCTGGAGGTTGGACAGGAAGCAGTGGGTATAGAAGACATTGTGAAGGAAAACCTGGCATGGCTATGAGGGGAGCAAAAGAGAGGGCACGGTTTTTAAAGTTGCCCTTAAAGCTAAATCTGGGTAAGAGAGAGCAGTGTGTTAGGGCTTCGGAGAGGGATGTTATTTTCCATGAAGACACTTTGAATTTGTGCTGATAGTGGGGCATATCTGGAAGGCAGTTGGAGATACAAAGCTCACAGAGTAGCAACAAGGACCCATTTGGCATTAATCTCATTTCTATTTCAGAATAAATTTCTACCAGACCCACCAAGAAAAAGGAGAAGAAAGGTAATTATCACATGACCTTCTACCAATGTCTCACCCCTTGGAATAGATAATAGTCGTGTGTCACCTGGTGAAGCAAGAAACCCAAATCACATTCTCTCCCATTCTCTTATATCTTTCCTCTCTTTCATGCACACACACGCATGCTCGCGCACACACACACACACACACACAAACTCACACTGAGGACTTCTTCAAGAGGTCTTTCTTTAAGGGAACTTTCAATTCCTTTATGGAGATGTAATCCTAGAGAATAGAGAGGTTGGAAGGCTGATGTACACTGGGCGAGACATCGTTGACCCAGAAGAGTTTTCCTTTGTGGAGAGACACCATGGACATGATTTTGTAGCTGAGCGTCTCTGTGTAAAAGCATCAGGCCTCACCAGATGGGTTTTGCACACCTCAGTTCTGTCTATGGAGCACATTCTCTTTCCTTCGAAGTCCCCTTCTGGAGCTCATGGACCAGTGGTTTTCATGCTGTATGGATTCCAGGGAAGGTGGTGGGATAGTTGGTGTCTTCTATGGCCTCTCCAAGAGTACGTGTGAGAGATAACCTGTGTGGTGCAGAAAGGATATGGAAGAACTTCCATTTTCTTGACCTCCAATAGAGGTGACCTTGAGAGGTGACCTTGGCCCATCTCTGCCGCACCAGAAAGTCACGGTCTTCACCAAGCTGGTTTCTGGGACTACCTGCCCCACTGACCTTATGCTAGAGACTCAGTCACCAGGGTCTGCATCCACCGGGTTTTCTGGAGAAAGAGATGCTATTTGCTCTGTTCACTAAGAGCAAACATCTCCACCCCGTGCTAGGGAGCCGAGGGTTACAGCCTTGTGACCACCTCAGTTCTCAGAGCATCGCTCCAGAGGGTCTCTTCCTTCCCCAGACCCTAGGCTTCTGTCCTTTGTGTCATCAAATGACAAGTGGTGCTTCTGGCAGTTTCCCTGCTCATACGATTCCTGTTAAGCCTGATAGTGACAGCTGAGGTGTTCCAAGATAGTAAGATATGAAACTCCAATCCGATCATTTACCGGCTGCTAAGAAACCTTGTCTCTGAGTGACAGTTGTGTTCATTTGTTTGTGCTCTTATGTATCCACTTACCAAACACCTGGGGAGCAAGCGCTAAGCACTAAGTGTATGCTTGGCCAACGGCAGTGCGCGGGAGGCCAGACAGACCCAAAGGATTGTTTCAGCTTTGTTGTCTAATATGGGACCATGACTATCGGGGTGGGGTGGAGGTTCTAGGCCCTTCTGAGAGGCAAGCAGTGATGTGGCTGCCTCCCAAGTCATCGTACTTTGGATCACACTGTGTGACTTGTCTATGGCCTCTCTGCCTTGGGCTGGAGGTAAAAGTTGAGGCCGCCGTTGTTCCAGACTGAAGAAAGCCAACTCATTCCACAGATATCAGTCAGTGCAAGCTTTTGGGATTCAGGAGAAGGTGGTGAGGTGCTTAGCTTCAGGAAGAAGAACTATAGGACGGGGGACCTTAGACCCATTTGATCTTCAGGGCTATGTCCTGAGTGAGCTGCAGAAGACAGTGGGGTTCTTTGGGACAGCTGCATGGTGTCCAGGATTCTGGGCACTGTGGCTGCTGGGGGCTGTGGATATTCAGTCCTCAGCCTGATTCTCTCATTGCAATCCCAACCCCATCTGTGGCATCCAGGGCCAGAGTCCCCTCACAGCTTCACAAAGGCCTGCCTTGGGTCTGAGAGCCAGAGAATGAACTTTCATTGGGCCAAACTGCCAGAAACAAACAATTTCATGCTTTTTAATTCTCCTGTTAGATATATAGATCCATAAAAACAGATATAAAACAAAGGGAGGGCTGTGGCATGAATCCTTTACATAAAGAAGTCTGCTCAAATGTGTGGTCAATAAAAAATCATATACAATATTGTCATTCAATCTTTATCTCTTTTCTACAGACTGTCCCAGAGTGTGGGAGAGATGACCCTTACGTAAGTACTAATTCCCACCTGTAACCCCAGAATAATACTGGCCTTGTTCCTCCATACATTATCTGTGTCACTGCTGTGCTCCCCCAAAGCATGTGCATACTCAGTTGGGGCATGTCACCGTGTGTGATGGGCAGAGAACGGCAGACACATCACCCACACCAGGGAGATGGTTCTGGAGCTGGTGTCTCTGCATGAAAGCATCCTTTCAATTTGTTCAGGGAAACTTTCCTGCTTATTTCCCCTCGAAAGTGGGTAGGAGAGGCAGAACTCTAGATCACTGGGGCCTCTAGAGCCAGTGGTAATAGTCAAGACTGGCCTGCAGATTAGGGGTAAGGAGCAAATTTGAGAGAATATCAGCATTTAAAGGTGATAGGGAAGGAAAGGAAAACCTCAAATATCCACTCTAAGGTGCAGGCAGAGCTAAGATGGTTTTAAGCATCAGCCAGAAGGAACAGGCTGGGCCCAGCTGGCAAGTCCAGGGGTGGACCTTGTCACGAGTCCTGCAGAGACATATACACAGGGCAAGTGGGTGCTGCAGAGTAACGTATTCACGGTCCTTATGGAAACCCTGGAGTCCATCTGAAGGGAGCCATCAGGATGCTGAGCTGGCTAAGACTGAAGCCATCAACACGGAGCAAGTCACAGACAGTTCTACGCTAACTGCTCGGGTAGTGCTCGATGATGTGCAGACCATTCTGTCCATTCTCTGCTTTGCTACGGCTGACCGCTTTAGAGTCGGCCAACAGCAGAGATGACCCCTCTGTCTAAGATAAATCACACTTTGATTGCTTTCATTGCAACAAGATGGACATTTTAGGCAGTCAGCTTTTTGCACAACTCCTGGGGGAACCTCCCATTTTAGTATGATGTGCAGCTGTACTGATATGGGACGCCAACAGAGAGGGGATAGAAAAAGGTCGCCAAGCCCATGCTGGCCTTCTAGCAAATGCATTGCCCAGCACGATCTAGATGCATCCACACCACTCCCATTCCTCTGCTGGAGGTGGGACCCTTGAATCCTGGGGTCTGTGCAACTTTTCTGATTTCTGAAATGGACACAGAGGGTTATTTCTTACAGCTCACCACCAAGCCCTCTGTGAAGATTAAAAGGCACCTCTTCCAGCAAGAATGTCCTCACTCCTTTTCATAACCTTTCTGTGACAGACTCTGTGGGCTGATAATAACTCTACTTACAGCTCCCAGGCCTTGATGGAAGAAATCCCTCTAGACCGTGGGCCCCCAACCTTGGCTGCTCATTGCCATCAGCTGAAGATCCCACCCTCAGAGGTTCTCATAGTAGTCTTCTAAGGTGTTGCCTGCAGGTTGACATTTTCCAAAGCAACTCTAGTGGTTTTAATGCACAAAGTTGACCACAGTGAGCCGGTGCTGTTCAATCTGTAGTGCCCATCAGAATCTCTGGGCTTCTGATTCAGTGAGTGAGGTGGGGGGCCTGAGAATTTACACTTTTAACAAGTTTCAATGGATGCTGCTCCTGCTGATCCAGAAACCACTGCTTTAGAAGCCAGAGGTCTCCACTAATGACTGCACCAGGGGAATGTTTAAAACATACTAACTATGTGTCCATCCTGGTGAAGCAAACCACCAAAATCACATGCAATTAATTGAATCTCTGAGGGTGGGGCCTTAGGCATCAGAGTTTTTTTTAAAGCTCCCCAGGTGATTCTACTGTACAGCAGTTTGAGAACCGCTGCCAAGCAAAAGGACAAATTTCTTGCTAAATAGATTAAAGAGACAGGGATACCTGGGTGGCTCCGTCAGTTAAGCCTCCAAATTTGGCTCATGATTTCGCAGTTTGTGGGTTCGAGCCCCACATCGGGCTCTGTGCTGACAGCTCAGAGCCTGGAGCCTGCTTCAGATTCTGTGTCTCCTCTCTCTCTCTGCCCCTCCCCTGTTCACACTAAAAACTGAATAAACTGGGGCGCCTGGGTGGCTCAGTCGGTTAAGCGTCTGACTTTGGCTCAGGTCATGATCTCACGGTCCGTGAGTTTGAGCCCCACGTTGGGCTCTGTGCTGACAGCTCAGAGCCTGGAGCCTGCTTCAGATTCTGTGTCTCCCTCTCTCTCTCTGACCCTCCTCCGTTCATGCTCTGTCTCTGTCTCAAAAATAAATAAACATTAAAAAAAATTAAAAAAATAAAAACTGAATAAACACTTAAAAAAGAAAATAAGAAAAAAGACTGAAGAGACGTATGCCAAGTGCACAGGCTTCCTAGACTACAGACTGGCATGTTTATTCCAGCACGGGATTGGCATGTTTATTCATTCTTTCTCAGGGCCTACTTGCAGTGCACTTTATAATATGATGGTCCAGAAATCTTGACCCATCAATGGTCAGCATCCACAAGTGTCATCTGTTATGACAAAAAAGAAAAATGGTTACATGGCCCCATACCAGGACCACCTCAGGCCCATGTGGGGATGTGCCCAGGTATGTCCCTGACAGGCTATTCCTTAAGTTTTCCCTTTCAATAAAGGGAAGACATGGGCTAGATACAAGAGCCTAGAATTTCCTCTTATGTGTGACTTTTGTGTCCTTCTTATATTGAATTTACAGACGAAAAGAATTTACAAATTGAGACATATCCCAATTTACATCAGCTTATTGGGCACAGGGATAATATTCTGACTATTATGATCTGGAACCCAAAAACCAGACCACTGTGCTTTGGCTAATAAGGCAGCATTGTAAGTAAGGGCTCTGCATCCTTGTGGCTGTAGACCTCACAGAGGCACCAAGAAGAAGATGGGATATTTGACAAATAAGATCAGCAGGACCAGTGATGGGTTGGATATCTGGGATGTGAAAAGGGAGGGATGTATGTTCACTTCCAGGTTTCTGGGTGGATGCTGGAGTGCTTGGTGAGATGAGGGACAACCGAAGAGGAGCAGATCCAAGACAAGGAATGTGGTTGGGGTTGGGATGGGTTCAGACATGATGAAAAACATCTACCCGGAAGTGACGGAAAGTTGAGTTTGGATGTTTGAGGACTCAAAAGGTAACTAGAGATACCGCTTTAAAGTCTGGGGATAGATGTGGAAGGCGTGGTCATGGGAGCAGTTGTGGTCATCCAGCAGAGTGGAATGAACAGGGGACACAGGACAGAGCCCCAAAGATTTCCCATCATTCCAAGTGAAGAACCTGAACAAAAAGAGACAGAGGGTTAGGGAAAAAATCCAAGAGAGTGGAATATCCTGGAACAAAGTATGAAGAGTGTTTCTAGAAGGAAGAGGTGAAATGGTGCCCCCTGTCACTGCTCCCCTTCCTCATCACCATCAAGAGACCCAACCATATCACTGGGTTGGCCAGTCCCCAAGTCTGTGCACTATTTTGTACCTAGATTGTCACATGAGGACATAAATCCTTCTTCCAGTCCACAGTGTAGACAGGATATTTTCATCTAGGTGTAGAACTGCCACCCATTGGATGAAATGTTCCCCCACCATGCGGCTTTCCTCAACTGGTTCTCTTGCTTCCCAGGTGGTCCCAGGAGAGTATTCAGGTGTTCATCCTCTGGGCATTTCTCCAGCACAGACACACCACCTTCTTACATAGAAATTATAGTATGTAGGGATTCACGCGTTATTGCCACATAGATTATCATACACACACACACACACACACACACGCGCGCGCGCGCAACACAGGAGGAAAAAAGTGTGATTTCTTTTGCCCATCAATGGGCTCATTCCTTGACCAATTATTATTTTGGTCTATTAATTCTATTGTTCTTAACATGTTTGTTACTCCATAATACTTAGATACAAACACTATCAAATGTTTAACTTCACTAAATGAAATTAAATCTGGCTAAAGGTCCCACAGATTGAGGTGAAAAATCCAGCATCAGCCAATTTTGTGGACCCCTCCATCTTCCTTATATACAAAAACACCAAATCTTCTATGTGCTCAGAAAATGAGGGTAAGGCCTTGGGCTTCAACAGTGGCAGTTGCTGGTAGGACCCTCCCTGGCCATTTGGAGGTAGCACCTCCGCACCTTACATGCCGAGCTGAGTCATGGGTGTCTTCCCCCAGGCTCCCAAAACCAAAGAGCTCTGGCATCCTTCTGGTCATCTGTGCCCATGTCTTTCCAACCCAGAGGTACTGCCACAGGCCCAAGGACCCTCCAGGCATAGAGGCCGTAGTGCAGGAACTCCTTCTCAGGTCCTTCAAATCATGGGAAACTTATGGCCAAGAAAATGGGATGCAGTGTTATGTCATAAGTTTAATCCATTACATTAAACTCTAGATAAATCACTCTTCAATGAGTCAATGTAGATGATGTAATGTAGACAACTAGATAAGACACTGTATTATATTCACCGTATTACATTTATTTGTTAATAAATTTCTCAGGTTACCTTTAATCCCTCATTTGTTGTTGTCGTTGCTAGTCTGTATCAGAATCTCTGCCTTCATAAAGAAAACTGTGATGGTCTAATAACCACCTCCTCCCAAACTTCACTGCAGACCAGAATGTCTTCTTTTGAAATTCTCACTCAGTGTTGTTCCTTAATATTTTGAGGACAGAAATTTGTGTCACCTTGGTACAGGCAAAGGCCATGTGTTCTAAAGCCCCATGTGTTGACCTTCTGGGGACTTACTAGTCGCAGTGATGTCTGCATTATCTCCCCTTCCAGCCGGAAAACTCAAATGAGTGTGAGGTGTGCGGCGGCCGCGGGATGCTGTTCTGCTGTGATACTTGTTCAAGGTCCTTTCATGAGACATGCCACATCCACCCTGTAGATGCTAAAAGGTTGGTGAGACCTGGCCCCCTCTTGCCCTTCCTTCTTGTGGCACAGCTCCTGCCACCATGCGCATTCATCCTGCAAAGTTTGACTCTGGTCGTATGTGTCTTGGTGCAGAGGGACCAGAGTCTTAAAGTATCAGGATCCAGAAATATGGTCCAGAGCTGTTTACTACTGCCAGAAGCAGCAGATTAATGGGAAGCAAAAACTCTTCAAGTGGTTATTCAGTGTAATAGAAAGAGATGTTACCCCCACTCCCCCCCACCAGGTCCCAGACCCATGAACTTTGATGGGGGTGACGACACCATACATTAGCTGTTGGTTTAAAGAACGTACCTGTGATGGGAACATTAAAAAGTTGACAAATCTGGGGTTGTGGTGAGCCTTCAGAAGGCCATTTATACTGTATTCCTTTGCTCTAAAATCCAAGCAAATGTATCTTTGGTCAGAGCTGATGGTATGTTGGATAACACGGAGACTAATAAGGCATTCTGAAAGTGGTAGTGTGAGCAGAATTGCTATGGCCAAGGAGGATGGATGATTTCAACCAGGATTGTGTCTGTCCCTATGAAGACAGAGCATTGTCCCTTCATAATGGGAGAGTCTAATGTAATCTACCTTCTTCCAGGTAGTTCCCAGGGAATGGTGTCATCTCAGAGATTCGGCATAAAGCTCTGTAGTTGGGCAATCTGCAGAGGCAGAAGACAGGTCTGCTTTACTGTTGAGCCCATGTATAGTGCCCAACCTCACACCATGGATATTTGATAGTGGGCCCCTCAAGCAAGCACTGGGGTAGCCAGGGACAGAGGCAAATGGCATGTCTAAGAAGGATCACTGTATCCACTTGATTATCGAGAGCTCTTCAGCACAGGTCGCCTGGCAGAGAAGAATGGAGAATGAATCTAGAGGAATATGGCAGATGTCTGGCACTACTCTGTTCATAGATTTCCTTTCCAAGAAATTTCTGCAGCGCAGATTCTAGGCACAGATATGGCAATGCCAGACGAGAGGATGCCTATAGCTCTGTGGTCTTGTGCTAATTCAGCAACGTTGAGAAACAAGAGCTGGTTTCCTGATTTTTACTACGGTCTGATGGCTTACTGAAGCCCAAGACTCCAGCGCTGAAGGTACCAATTTCCAATCCTCACAGGGCTCATTACTGAGCCCACAGTGGCTCAGATGAGAACTCTTAGTTTTGAGGTGAAAGACCATCACCCACCACGGCATCTCACTCAACAAACGGTCGGTCCTGGTACCACAATTAGTGGGAGGGGTGCCTGGCAAGGGTGCCCAAATGGGGCTCTCGTGCAAAGGAGTGTCCAAAAGAGAAGCTGGATAAAAGGTGGAAACCACCAGTCATTCCTGAACAGAGGGCTTCAGCAGCTATAGAAACAGTGGCTGATTCACAGAGCACCTACCTTTGCTGACCTTATGCCCAACCTTCCAGGAACCCATGGAGTTGCATCATCTGCAGGGTAAAAGCTATTATGGAAAGGTACCCACAAAGCCAGGTATGTCACCAGGAGTCAGAGGTACTGAAGAGGCGGATGCTGCCTGAGGAGCAGTTGGTGAGTTGAAATGTAAACCTGAAGTCTCCTCCTTGCTGTTGACTTGAGAGAAGCAACACAGTCTTGCAGGGGCTGGAGGGATGGTGCCCAAGGGTGAACTGCTGTTCCTTGCTGTGCTTTGATCACATGACCTAACACTAAAGTTTGTATTCCAAAGAAAATTCCCATTCCATGTTTGTTTCACAGACCACAGGTCTGGGAGCTGTGCATTCTGTCCGAGCATATGTACACCTCATTCTCTCTAAGCTGCTTTTTACTTAAAATCTCCTCTATCTTTTGCAGAAATGTGAGTTTGTCCTTTTGAAGGTCTACTCCTGTTCAAAAAGCTCCTTTTTTGCCTCAAAACCGCATTATGTAAGTAACGGCAACAAAGCCCCAAACTGGCATTCTCAAATTTGTGAGATGAATCCAGTGGGTACCAGCGTTATCTTTCGTCTTATTGATGGATATCTGGGTCAGGTTACTCAGCCCTTGGCCACTTAGGCCGCTGTCACAAGGTACCACACACAGGGTGGCTTAAACAGCAGATGTTTAGCTTTCACATTTTTATTTTCATTCATTTCTCAGCTGGAAGTCCAAGATCAGGGTGCCAGTGTGATCTTACAGACTCCCAACTTCTCTTTGTGTCCTCACAAGGTGGAAAGAGAGGAAGAGAGCTGTCTGGGGTCTTTTTATAAAGGCACTAATCCCCTTCATGAAGCCCACCCTCACAATCTAATCATCTCCCAAATCCTCACCTCCTGACGCCATCACAGTGGGGGTTACAGGATTTCAACCCAGGAATGAGGGGGGTGAGGGGGAGGTGGGGAGGGCACAAGCCGTCCATCTGTAACAGCGGGTAGACTGGGAACAGTGCTAATAGCCTGTCCTTTGGCACTTTGACCAACAGGGTCGAGAGGCATCTCATGGCCTGAAAAAGCCCATGTGGCTAAGCAAAATCAAGAAAAAGCTGAATATGAAACTGTACATCCGAGTGGAGGGGTTCGTGCGGGACATGAGCCTCATCTTTCAGAACCACAGGGCATTTTACAAGGTGAGCGGCTCCCAGGGCGTCCCTCTTTCTGTCTTAAAGCCACTCTGCCTTTCATGGTCTTATATCAGGGAAATGTTGCAGTTTCCCTTATTGTGTGGCCAGCCCACACAAGTACAAATTCTGGAAGTATTCTAAAAGCCCCGTGGTCTAAGGTGGGGAAAATTATAGCAAGCCATAAGGTGTCTTTGCAAACATGACCTTGGGACCTCATAGTTTACTCACTTGTAGATACTCAGTTTTTGCCCACAGAGAGCGGCAGACTGATGACCTGCTTCCAGAAGAAATGGAAACGCATGTTTTCCTGGACCTGGGTAGCTATGTTCGTGTCCCAGGAGTCTCCACCTTTGTCCCGGGTTCCTACGCTTACTCGGCCTAACTAAGGGAGCCAGTGGAGGGAGACCGGGTGCCGAGGCACAGACTCTGCCCGTGCACAGTTTGCTCTTGCCACTGTGCACCTGCCTGCTGGTATCCGGCCTCTCTGGGATGTGCGGGCAGCGGCCTCCCCCTCACACCCGGGCAAATGCCTATTTCCATTGGTTCCCAGGGCTGCAGTCCGGACGCAGAGCATGGGAGGCTGCTTCCAGACAGATCCCTCAAGGCCATGGTGCCAGGAAGGGCATCCCTACAGGCGCCAGGCCTCCCAGATCACTCCCTTGCTAGAAGTGTGTTGTAAAAGGCAACTAGTGTCTCTTTTCTCTAAAGGAAGATACCCAATCACATTTCTCAAATTTCAAAATCCTGGATTTCTTTATATATGAATTTTTTAGGGCTGTATCAAAAAAGTAATAAACAAGGAATATCTCAAGGGGTGAAGGAGGAAAGGGGACATCATGAATCTGCCTTCAACATTTCCGTACCACCGTGGTCATGCAAGGCATAGGTGCTATGTGAGAAAATCGAACAACTAGAATTTTTGGGAAAAAAATGAATCTATACGTTTCTGATGAAGAATTAGACTATAATACAGTACAATTTTTTGCATCTCTGAGAAGAGATGATCTCTGAGAGAAATGATCAAGTTATCAGGGAACATAAGCTAGTCTTAACTGTATTAATTCTCACTTAACACGTGGGATCGTCTAAAATGAAGCCTGGATTGTATGAGACAATGAGAACCAAACTCAGCAGCAATGGTTACTCTTGTTTTTGTCTTTGCTTTTCCAGAACAACCAGAAATTCATCAGACTGGGAAGTCAAGTAGAGGACGTATTTCAGAATAATTTCAGAAACACCTTTGCAATTAAGGAAAGAAGCGAGAACAGTTCTCAGTTGGAGCCCCCTCTTTTATAAAGTAGCCCATCCCCCCCCCTTCCATCGTTAGCAACTACATGATAAAGCGCTGTGGTCAAAATGTGAACATTTTGCCTGTTGCTGTGCAAAAAACTTTTCCAAACATATTTTTTGTGGCCATTTCCACTCATTTATTTTTCTAAATAAAATCTAAAATTATCCTGTCAAGTTATCTTATTGAATTATTTGGAGCGAAATTTACAATAGAAAACGTTGGGTCTTTCCACAAAGGCTCATCTTGTGTGCTTCCATTTATTGGAATCTTTTAATAGGTCCTTAAGTAAAGTTTTTCACCTCTTTTCTCCTCTCCACACAGGACTTATCTGTTTCTTTCTTTCCTTTTTTTTTTTTTTTTTTTTTTACACTCTCAGGTAGTTAATATTTTTTCATGTTATTGTGAAAGTGAACTTTTCCCCCAATATATTTTATTACCAAATATTGATCCCTAATAGAAAGCTACTGTAATTTATATACTGTGGTCACCGATTACCTTACTGAATACTGGATAGCATCCTTCTTTGCCTCATACCCAGTGGCATCAGGAAGCAGAGTAGCCAATTTTCAATTCACGGATCATAATTGGTTCAGCTGATGGAAGCATTCCTCACTCGGGCCCTGAAATCTCCGACAGTTCTTGGTTCTGTCGATGAATGGCTCTGCCGTGGCACTCTCGTGACCTTGCACGTCTCCACATAAACCACATAGGCAGAGTTTAACTGCCACTGATTCGATCCGAGTCTTGGCAGACGGCCCTGCGATCATTCCAGAACACGAGAGCATAGGAGGCTGGTGACATGTCCCATTCACCGCCTTATCTTGCAGAGGTTATCACGACACGCTCTCTCCTCAGGCTGTAAATTCCAGTGAGGTGTGAGGCCTCTGCCTCTTGTTTTAGACTCTGGCTGCTGGGCCCTGTAACTGCTCCACTGTGACCTGAGCGTGTGCCGCATCTCAGGCTGCTGCAAAGGCCACGTCCCCTTTTGTTTGGTGCCACCCCACGAGACAAAGGACATGGGGAGCTGGTGCCTTTGTTCTTCCTGCTTTTGCTGTCTACATAAGTCATAAACTGTCTGAATCTAAAAAAAGTGCATTGTTTCCTTACCAGCCAGATCAGTCAGCCTTGCTGGACAGGTTCCCGGATCTAGCATCTTCTGGCTAGAGCACCTGACAAGGAGTACCCCAGATTGGTAGCTGGTTCAGAGCACGCACTACGCCCTTCAGGGAAATACTTCCACTCGGGAATGATTGCCTCCAGCTCGTTCCAAAGGTGACTCTCCAACACACCACTTCATTCAATCATGAAATTTTGTTGTTGGAATGGGTCATTTTGAAGATGAAATTAATTTACGTATGGGAGCTGTTTAAAATCATGTCAGAGACACATGAATATACCACTGTGGCTACACACAGTAGGGATTCTGTATTCAGAATGTTAATTCAAGCAAAAGGAGGCATTTCTAGTTGTCTACTTAGCTAGTTGATAGATACTCAGACAAATGGAGGCCATAAAAGCCAAAATTGATAGCCCTTCCCAAAGAGACCTTTGTCTATTTTCCAAGGTAACGATGCTCTGAAAAAAAAAAAAAAAGAGAGAAAATTCTCATGTCCTTAAAAGATTATTGAATATGGACCCTCAGCTAATTCTGGGGCCTGAAACGTCACGATGGCCTGATTGAAGAGGTTCAGGCAGTAAATGTGGTTTTAATCTCCCGGTACACCTAGTGGGAGAAGTTTCTTAATGCAAGTGATGAGAGTGTTTAGGGGTGATTCAGAAACAAATGTGACTGAAGCTCTGTCTCCCTTTCCTGATGTTATGACTGAAAGGAGAATGGTCTCCTACACAGGTAAAAAGTTCAGGGGTCCTGCCAGAAAATAAACTTTCTGGGGCTACAGTTAGCTAGAAAAATTCAATAAACTCCATCACTGACCAAGCAAAGCATTTTATTCTTGAAGATCTCTCCTTAACATATTCTATTTTTAGTCCTTTGCCTCCTGATAAAGTTCTATTTTTCATTTAGATTTACCTTTTATTTATTTTTTAAAATATTTTTTAAGTTTATTTATTTATTGAGAGAGACAGAGAGAGAACAAGCAGGGGAAGGGAGGAGAGAGAGGGGGAGAGATGATCCGAAGCAGCCTCTGTGCCAACAACAGAGAGCCAGCAGAGAGCCCAAAACGGGGCTTGAACTTATGAACTGTGAGATCATGACCTGAGTTGAAGTTGGACATTTAACCAACTGAGCCACCCAGGCGCCACTGGATTTACCTTTTAAATGCTAACTCTTTTTTGTTTGCTTTGTTGAACTGCGGGGATCAGTAATGTGGATTCATTCTTTCACTATTATCTAGGATTGGTTCTTTTCAACCTCCCATTTTTATTTTGTGGCAGAAACAGTAGTATTGTCCAAATATCATATACATCCCCCTAAGTTTTCCAGCTCCTTGCATTAGGCACGTCTAAATGACTAAAACACCAACCAATGTATTATGATCACATCATTTGCAAGCTAATTCACAGAAAGGCACTAAGAATTCCCTGTGTACCCTCTCCTGCCACGTTGATTATGGAGGCCTTGTTTTGAGATGAGAGAGCCTAGAGATTGACCCCACCTGGTACTTGACCCCACCCCAGGAGGGCTCCCCGATCCACTGTGACTTTGAGTTAGCAAGAAGGAAACTTTGTTGTCTACACCACTAAAACTCGAGGGTTGTTTATTGCCATAGCATGACCCAGAAAGAGCTGGCTGACATGTATTGGAGACAAGAGAGAAAAGCACTTGTAGCAGTGGGTGTTTAGGGTGTACGACCAGGAAGGGTAGAACATAAGACTGGATAATGGAGGGGCGCCTGGGTGGCTCAGTGGGTTAAGCATCCTAACTCTTGATTTCAGCTCAGGTCATGCATGATCTCACGGTTTGTGAGATCCATGAAATCAGCGAGGAGCTTACTTGGGATTCTCTCTCCCTCCCTCTCTGCCCGTCTCCCTCTCTCTGTCTCTGTGTCAAAATAAATAAATAAATAAACTTAAAAAAAATTGGATAATGGAGACTTCATTGACACGGAAGCCCTCTCCTCTGATCAGGGCGTAAGGGCCTGGCACAGGCACGTGGACCTGGTCATGTCTATGACTGAACCAGCTCTTTGAAGCTTGGACAAAAGGATGGCATTTAGCAAATGAAGTGGAGAGATGCACCAAATGCCTTAGCCTAGTACCGAAGAAGGGGTCAGAAGGCTCAGAGAGGTAGGAATGTTCACGTGGGTGTATCAATGAGACCTGAAGACATGCCATATGGCTTGTGACCCAGATGAGCCCGGGGGACATTCCCTTTACAAAACCAATAAGAGCTGCATTGTGTGGGAGTGTTGGCATTGTCGAGACCCTCACTTTTGCCTCTCATCTATAAACCAGAGGTAACACCAATCCAGACCCAATCTCCCCAGACCCCTCCTCCTACTCATGGCCTAGAATACCACAGAGCTCGTTCCCTCAAGCAAGAAACAACTTCTCTTTTACCAATTACAAATGTTCAGATTCTATCTCATATAACAGATGGCCCACTTTAATAAAAAAGATTAATCTGGACTCTTTAACGCCTATTATCTTACCTTTGAATGATCTCGCAGACAACTGGATTTAATGTGTTGTGGAAATTTTGTTGAAGATTCCTTTGCACGCCAGGAATCTGATTTGCACACATTTCTCTTCTAACAGGTATGTCAGGAGTAAAAAAGTGTCTCCAATACCCATGAGATTTATAAAGCACGAGAAGAAAATAGTAACTTGTACCTTGAAGAGCGGTAGATCTTGATATTTCACACAACTCACAGTCAGAATTGAGACATGTTGAATATTATTTCTGTCTATTTTTCTAAAGAAAATAAACAGCTATGGGACTGAGTTCTAGAAATCAAAGGTGGTAATTCTAGGTGTTCTTTTATTTTTTTAAGTTCTATTTTTATTTATTTTAAGAGAGAGCAGTGGAGGGACAGAGAGAGAGAGGGAGAGAAAGAGAGAGAGAGAGAGAGAGAGAGAGAGAGAGAGAGAATCCTAAGCAGGGTCCACACTGTCAGCATAGAGACCGGCACGGGGCTGGAGCTCACAAACCGTGAGATCACGACCTCACCCGAAATCAAGAGTTGGCTGCTGAACTGAATGAGCCACCCAGATGCCCCTCTAGTTCTCTTAATTTGCTATTTGGCATTGTGGAAAAAGAAGGAAGGGAAAACCTTAAACGTGTGTGCTTTGGTTTCCTCATGTATAAAACAGGGCTATCAACATTTGGTCTGCCTTACATTTCCTGATCATGGTGAAGTTAAAATGAGATTTTTTTTTTTCTTTTTTTCTTTTTTTTTTTTTTTTTGCAGAGTCCTTTGGTAAACCACCACATACTCAAGGGCATTGAGAAAGTCGAAATTAGTTCAGAGAAGCAAAAACCTGCCCTGCCATTCATGAGACTGCAATAACAGATGCAGAGAAAGCCAGCTGCAAATTTAATGGGAAACATTCTCCTAAGAACTTGCTGCAGCTATAAAATGTCCTAACAACCCTTCTTTGAAGGACTAGTGCTTTCTTACTCACTGAGGAACTTTGTTGTCAAAATCCACACACTCTCAGAAACTTGTTGTTTGAAATGATATCAGCAAGAAAGAAAAAAAGCATTTCACCCTTGCTCAGAAGGTTTAAGTTATTTTTTTAAATGTTTATTTATTTATTCATGAGAGAGAGAGAGAGAGAGAGAGAGCGCATGAGCAGGGTAAGGGCAGAGAGAGAGGGTGAGAGAGAATACCAAGAAGGATCCATGCTGTCAATGCAGAGCCGGACTTGGAGCTCGATCTCATGAACAGTGAGATCATGACCTGAGCTGAAATCAAGAGTCATCCACTTAACCGACTGAGCCACCCACGTGTCCCTGAGTTATTTTGATAGAAATGGAATCTTGATTCCAATCCAGGGGCACAGCTTCCAACACAGGGTTTCCAAAGACAACATTTCGCATTTTCCTAACTTTGTAGTTTTCCAGCAACAGGACCCTGGGTTCACTTCACAATCCGGACCTGATCTTGACACAGCTCAGGCTTGGCTTGAACCTATCAAATCACTGCATCCAACAAATTACGCTTAAACTCCACCCTTTCCCAAACCGTATAATAACTCTCTGTATCTTTGTTCGGGGCAATGTCCATGGTTCTCTGGTGTGTGTTCCTCTCTCTTGTTGCAAGGAGTCGATAAATCTGTTGAAATCCAGGCTTGTTTGTCCCCGGTAATCTTAAACTGATTGGATCAGGACACCTTGCTGGAGGACTTCCATCAAAATCTAAAACTTGACTTGGCCTGTGGCTGTTTGACTCCTTTCTTTTTGACAGTAATTAGATAGCAGGACTTCTGAGCTGTTGGGGGTTTCTGACCAAATGATAACAGTATTATTACCCAGGAGAGAAGTACTGAGCATTCTGTGCTCCACAGAAGATAAAAAGGTAGAAGAGAATGGGTGTGGAAAACACCATACAAATTCCAGACTTCAGTATTAATAGGCATGAAATAGCTAATCACAAAGCTCTCGTTTTATGAACATGTGTCTATAGCATCAAAATATGAGTGCATCTATTCAGTCAACAGCGGCCATACTATTAAATATGAATTTATAAGGATTTCTTATGTTTTTGCATAGGTAGTAGGACAAAGAAATGCAGAGAATGGGGTTTTAATATCATTGATTCATTTTCATCTGTTTGGTGCTTAGAGTAAAAGGCATCAGGAAAAAGTAGCTCTGAATTCAGATTCCTAAAATCCTCAAACCCAAGACTTGCGTGCCTACCTGACATACCTTTTTCAAGTTTACTTATTTATTTTGAGAGAGAAAGAGAGAGAGAGAGAGAGTTCCATGCAGACTCCGAGCTATTGAACCCACAGGGCTTGAACCCACGAACCGTGAGATCAGGACCTGAGCCAACACTGAGAGTCGGACACTTAACCAACTGAGCCACCCAGGAGCCCCACAATTTTTGATGGTGAGCTAGAAGCTTCCTGGCTCTCTTTTCCAACATTTGTTTCCAAATCGTTGTCACTGATATTCTCTAAATAAATGAATGAGTTTCCTTATTAATTGCAGTGTGTGTGACCCCCCCAACATAGAATTCAAGGAACAAAGGTTTATAAAGTTGGCCAGTAATAGCATGCTGGCTGAAACAAGTTTCCTAAATGAGACCCCAAACTGGTTAATGTCCTACAAGGCAATAAACCCATAATCTTTGGTATTATCTTTTCTACCAAACAAATAATATGCATCTCTACCGGACAAAAACCCTGTAAATTAACATGTAACCTCACAAAGTCAGGCCCTAATTAATAGTAAATTATAAATCAGGACATGCCTTTCACCTTATTGCCTTATTGCCAAGTATGGATAATTTTTCTTAATTGCCTGACTGACCTCAGTCTGCCACTCTGAGAGAATATTACAATAATTTGATTAACAACTTACAACTTATTTTTTTAATACGAAATTTATTGTCCAATTGGTTTTCATATAACACCCAGTGCTCATCCCAACAGGTGCCCTCCTCAATGCCCATCACCCACTATCCCCTCCCTCCCACCCCCCATCAGCCCTCAGTTTGTTCTCAGTTTTTAAGAGTCTCTTGTGCTTTGGCTCCCTCCCTCTCTAACCTTTCTTTTTTTTTTTCTTCGCCTCCCTCATGGTCTTCTGTTAAGTTTCTCAGGATCCATATAAGAGCGAAAACATATGGTATCTGTCTTTCTCTGCATGACTTATTTCACTTAGCATAGCACTCTCCAGTTCCATCCACGTTGCTGCAAAAGGCCATATTTCACTCTTTCTCATTGCCAAGTAGTATTCCATTGTATATATAAACCACAACTTCTTTATTCATTCATCAGTTGATGGACATTTAGGCTCTTTCCATAATTTGGCTATTGTTGAAAGTGCTGCTGTAAACATTGGGGTACAAGTGCCCCTATGCATCAGCACTCCTGTATCCCTTGGGTAAATTCCTAGCAGTGCTATTGCTGGGTCATAGGGTAGGTCTATTTTTAATTTTTTGAGGAACCTCTACACTATTTTCCAGAGTGGCTGCACCAGTTTGCATTCCCACCAAGAGTGCAAGAAGGTTCCCATTTCTCCACATCCTCTCCAGCATCTATAGTCTCCTGATTCATTCGTTTTAGCCACTCTGACTGGCGTGAGGTGATATCTGAGTGTGGTTTTGATTTGTATTTCCCTGATGAGGAGCGACGTTGAGCATCTTTTCATGTGCCTGTTGGCCATCTGGATGTCTTCTTTAGAGAAGTGTGTATTCATGTTTTCAACAACTTACAACTTATAAAGGCTCAGACAGTTAATAGCCTGGTAAGGTTAGAGGTAAACTGTAGAAATTAATACACTGCTATAGCTTTATGGGCTTGTAGAGAAGTTAACTGCAAAGGTGATATTTATTCCTCTATAGAAATTAACCAGCTGTACACCTAATTTAGCAATCTTACTTGGACATTCCTTTTTACCAACTATATAATTCTCTGTTTCTTAATGCTCCAGAGTCCCTTTGAATTTCCTGCTGATGATTCCACGGGGTGACCTAGAGGCTCCTGGTCTCCTCTGCAGTCCTCCCCTCCAGGAGGCTGCTGTGTGTGCACAGAGCAATCAGATCCACAGTGTGCAGGCAAGGAGCCAACATAAAAAGAAACTCCTTAAGAAAACTATGAGGAAAGACCAGGGAATATGATTAAACTCTTGGAACCCCAGTCTGCTCTTTGAATTCAACAGACCCCCTTGGTTTTGGTTAACACTGTTTCTGTCGCCATCACCAGTAGCTGAGAAAATTCCCCCAAGTTGGGCAGTTTTGCTATATATCGCTCTGCCTTTCCTAACACCTCGCTTTTCTGTTTCTTATCCTTCCAACTAATCCCTACACATTTCCTCTGCCTCGATTTCTTGACCAGGGCAACACCGGAAGATGGATCCCAGAATGAGTGTGTGGATCAGAGCCCTGCCCCCTCCCTCCTTGCCCCCAGCCCTACTCAGCCCCCCTCGCCAACCCAGAACCTGTTTCCATGAGTAACAAATAGACTTCTAGGGTTCAAGAAAATACACATTTGTTAAAAACAGACGGTGAGAAAAATAAACTTAGTTTTTGCTTATGAAAAATATAGCAAACAATTAAAATGAATCTTTTTGTTGGAAAAAAATGTGCATTTTGACATTAAGTTATCTTATTTGCTATTACACATGGTGTATATTTTCAAATTAATTTTGTTCATAAAATCCATGGAAGAGAAACAGTAACTGCTTGATAAAAGTTATAAATCTTGGGGGCGCCTGGATGGCTCAGTCGGTTAAGCATCCGACTTCGGCTCAGGTCATGATCTCCCACTCCGTGAGTTCGAGCCCCGCGTCGGGGTCTGGGCTGACCGCTCAGAGCCTGGAGCCTGCTTCGCGTTCTGTGTCTCCCTCTCTCTCTGACCCTCCCCTGCTCATGCTCTGTCGCTCTCTGTCTCAAAAATAAATAAATGTTAAAAAAATTGTTTAAAAAGTTATAAATCCTGTAACAACGAACACTTGCAGATGTGTCTGATTGGTTTTCCCCCTTTCTTCCTTCTAAAGGGAACACATCTGCTATATTGAAATCAGAGCATCCGGAACAACGGTTCTGACTCTGCCTTTAACTCTCCATCTGACTTTGGAAAAGGTTCTTAAACATTTATGTGCTAGAGTTGCCTCATCTATAAAACAAGGACGGTAATAGTTATTCCACCTACTCCTTACTGATGTTTCAGAATTACGAGATATTATTTCCAAAATTATTTTTGGAGTATAAGCTAATGGCATGCTGGAGAACTCCTGTCGGAAGGACTTAGTTGGGCTTTTTAGATATTTCCAAGTTTCATATAACAATATGTGTATCAAAGCAATCAAAAATTATTTACCTTTTTCGTGATCTACAGATGATGGGGGTTAGTTAAGGCAGAAATCAGTACCTAAATTGAAGCCATGAGTAGGAATAGTTGTGTGTGTGTGGTTTTTTTCTGACACCAACTGTGCAGTGTCTTTTCCAATGGGAATTAGGTCATTCCAACACCAGTCAATTCTCCAGCTCTTCACCACCAACTGGGTGTTGAACAATTCAATTCCATTTTGACACTAACTGCCCAGAGTTTTCACAGACCACACAGCAGAAGGGCTCGGTCTTATGTGACTGCCCCCCTTTCAGACACCAGCTACAAATGGGGGCCAAGCTACCCATGTTTCCACCTGCAAATTATAAATTTGGGGGTTCCCATGATGCCCCCCAGGTCTAATAATTTGCTAGAATGACTCAAAGAACTCAGGAAAGTGCTCTGCTTATGATTACAGTTTTATTATAAAGAATACAACTCAAGAACAACCAAATGGAAGAGATGCATAGGGCAGAGTATGGGGATGGGGGGGGGGGGGTGCAGAGCTTCCATGCCCTCTCCAGCATGCAACCAACCCTCCCAGCGCATCAGTGTATTTACCAAGTCGGGGGCCCCTGACCCCACTGTTCAAGGGTTTTTTTAAAATCAAGGTTTCATTATGTAAGCGTGATTGATTAAATCATTGGCCATTGGTGATTGAACTTAACAGCCCACCTCTTTTCTCCCCAGAGGTCAAGGGGTGGAGCTGAAAGTTCTAACCTTCTAATTAGCATAAAGACATTCTTATCACTCAAGAAATTCCAAGGGTTTGGGGAGCTCTGTGCCAGGAACTGGGGACAAAGACCAAGTACCTATTTTTTGTTACACCACAACAGGCATGATGGCGTGAAAGAAAAAACAAACAGAGATAAGCTGGTTTGTTTCTACTCTGACATTTATATATGAGCACACATGCTCAATGAATAGGGCCTTGTCTCTCACGTTTCCCAAAATGGCACATGAGGTAAATGCAGAGAATGTGTTTCCAGGGTGGACAGAACCACTGGCTGTAGAGCGCGCTCAAGTACAGCACATCGGGAAGCAGGAGCTCCGAATTCAGATGTCTGATGGTCTGCAGCCCCAAGTCACCAGCCTCGCCCTCCTCATCCGGCCCATGTTCCCGTCCCTGTGCTGAGCTCAGAGCTTAGGGAGCTCTTCCTCCTCGCTGGATTCACTGCTGATCACTGCACAAAGAAACAAAACCCCTTACGGTTTTAACATGGGGCCAAGGAACCAACAGGAAACCCCATAATAAGGGGACACCAGGAAAGATCCGGCTGCTTGGGTAACTTCCGGACAGGAATGTCCCTGCTCCAGATGGTGCCATCTTCTCAAGGAATCCTGTGGCCCATAAGTTGATGGTGCTCCAGTCATTCTCACCGGACGCTGTGTAAGGACAAGTGGCCGAAGCAGCCAGTTTTGCTCATCTTGCTCCCCATTTTCTGGCCACTCACTCTTTTTTCCCCTTCCAGCTGTCTCTCCCCATTTCCCCGCCTCTGCCTCTCTTTCTCGTGGTTCCTTATCCTCTTCTCAGCCTCGGAGTGTTTTCTCTTCAGGGCTTTCCATTTCTGCCTCTTATGACCTGATGTGCCTTTTGTCCCCTCATCTCTTCTTGCCATCTTGCTCTACACATCCCTGTAGAACCCCCCCCCCCCATTTCAGTACATCCCCACTCCACGCCCAACTTTCGTCTGTTGGGCAAGAGCCCCTTTGCTGTGCACCGGTCTCCCTCTCCTGCCTTCCTGGGCCACCTTCTGACACTGTGCTGCAACACACACAGCATCACCACATCAGACTCCCTCAGCCAGCCTTACTGATTATTTCAGGTGCTTGGCCATATGCTGTCCTTGCTGGCTGGCCCTCTTGGTTAATTTTGGGGTGACAAGATGAAATTGTCTTCTGTATATCCACCAGACCCACAACACAAGACTGTACTAGATTTTTGTATCTGGATAGCTCTGCCCCTGGGATATATAATGATCCATAAAGACCCCTCAGCTGTCTCCCTCATAGACCCCTTGTCCCCCTCTCTCCTCAGTCCACCTGAGAAGTGTGTCCGTACCTCTGTGTCCTTCTCTCTCCATCTCTCAAGGGCTTTCCTTTTTACCCTGAATTCTACCTTTTTGTTTTTCCTCTTTTCTCTTAACCTGCTCTTCTCATTCGCTCATTGAAAATGATCTTGGCTGAATTTTGTGTTTATTCTTGTGTTCTTTTCTGCAAAGGGAGTTTAATACATGTCTACATTAATAATACTTCTTAGAACCACTTCTGTAGAATTTTCCATACATCAGTAATGTAGTGTTTGCCAAAACATGTGTCCAGCATTTAGGGTTCTGAAAACTCACTGTTACAGGGATGGCCCCCCTGTGGCAGAAGCTTCTCCCCCTGATGTCCCATTGTGTCTCCTCTCTCCCTGCCTCACTGACCTCCAGCAACGTTTCATTCACTCCCATTGAACGTTGGGTCTTCAGGGCTTCTCTGCGTCCCTCTCCTACTTTCCCTTTCCTTGGCATTTACTTTGTCCCCTACTCTCTCCATATAATCTTTGTCCCTGTGTCTGGTGTGAATTGTCAGTTTATCTCCTCTCTGCTGTGCGCCTCACATCCCTCCTCCACCTCTGTTTACTCTTAGGCTCACCATCCACACTCCCAATCCTTGTCCTGTGTTGTCCTCATCTCAAAGGTTGGGTCCCTCCGTCACTCCAGGTCTCTCACTGGGCTTTGACCAGACCTCAGAGCCCCTTTCCCACCTCTCCCTCTAGGGTCTTCTACAGCGATCTCACTGACTGGTCCATCTGACCATCACATACATTATTTCCAGTTCCTGTGACAGCTTCTGACAAGTAGGATAAAGTTCTTTCCCTGCCACACCTCTGCCAACTGGGAGAAGTTTGGATCTCACGTCCGTTTTGGTAAAACCGCACTTGCTCCTATAATTCCTGTTGGACGGTCCTATCAATCTATCTTTCCACACTCTCCTCCACACAGCGCACCTTTCTCCACTGAGAACTTTAGTTCCCCTTTCCCTCTTGCCTCTTGTAGGAGAAGCAAACACGAGGCCTAAGGCAACAAGTTTAAAGAGGCACCTACTCTAGGGTTCTCTTTAAATTTCATCCCCCCCAACCCCAGGGTGCCTGGGTGGTTCAGTGGGTTAGGCATCTGACTCTTGATTTCTGCTCAGGTCTTCTTTTTTTTTTTTTTTTTTTGAGTCTATGTATTTATTTTGAGAGAGAGGGAGTGTGTGTGCACACACATGAAAGCAGGGGAGGGGCAAAGAGAGAGGGAGAGGTTGAGAATCCCAAGCAAGCTCTGCACTGAGCACAGAGCCTCACGTGGGACTTGAACTCATGAACTGTGAGATCATGACCTGAACTGAAACCAAGAGTTGACGTTTAACCAACTCAGTCACCCAGGTGCCCCTCGACTCAGGTCTTGATCTCATGGTCGGTCATGAGATCTAGCCTCACATCAGGCTCTGTGCTGAGTTTGGAGCCTACTTGGGATTCTCTCTCTCTCTCTCTCTCTCTCTCTCTGCCCTTCCCCCACCTCTCAAAATAAAAAAAAATAAACATTAAAAAAATTTCATCCCCTAGGCCCTCCACGGGTCTCACATGCATGCATGCCTCCCTCACACCTTAGAAAGTGGCCAGAGGCTGGGCTCAAGTGTATGGCCACTCCCCGCTCCACATAATGAGCCGTCCAGGTAACTGGTTATTTAAAATATGGGATTCCATCATAGTTACCTTGTTCACCATCCAGCAAGCCACACACTTTCTCTGACCTCCTCTCCTTCTTCATTCCTAAAACTTTAGATTCACCAGGCACTGAAGAGAGAGAAAAGGAAAGGAGAACCCAGAGCCAGTGGCCAGGGAACAAACTGTGGCCACACTGAGCTCTGAGGTTGGAAAAAAAAGGTGAGCTGCTCCTTGTGAAGAAATATTCTTCCTGCTCCAAGACTCCACTCAAAATCCAAGCAAGCCCTGTTCTGCTTCTTTCCATCACATCAGACCTCACTACCTTCCTCCCTCCCTCAATTTTCCACCAGAATCCAACACCCAGGCACTGCTGGGTCTATTCTAGGAAAATATTTCTGCATCCTGGATTCCGCTGTCTTCTGTCTCCTTGTGTTTTTGTCTCACTTTTCCCTCCTGCGACACTCTCTGCTCAGTCCCTGCTCGCTCCATTTTCCTTCCCAGCTCTCTTCCTCTGCATCTTCCCATCTTCCATGTCTGGCTCTGTTCCCTTTCTTTCTGTCTTTCTGATTTCCCCCATTCAACACACAGACATGAAAAGATACACCTTTTAGTTATATCAACGGCTCTTGACAGTGGAAAGACAGGAATGAGGAATAAGATTGGGTTGCCTTTGGAGGTGACTGAAGTGTTTTGGAACTAGATGGAGGTGACAGTTGCACAACATTATCAATTCACCAAATGTCACTAAACTGTACACTTTAAAATAGTTAATTTTACACTATGTGAATTTTACCCCCATTAAAACACAGAAACAGGGGTGTCTAGATGGCTGAGTTGGTTAAGCATCTGACTTCAGTTCAGGTCATGGTCTCGTGGTTGTGAGTCCGAGCCCCGCATTGGGCTCTGTGCTGACAGCTCGGACCTGGAGCCTGCTTCGAATTCTGTGTCTCCCTCTCTCTCTGCCCCTCCCCCACTCACACTCTGTCTCTCTCTCTCTCTCAAAAATAAATAAAAACATTTAAAAAATTAAAACACACACACACACACACACACACACACACACACACTGGGTTCAGAATGCCCAGGTTCACCTCTGAGAGTAGAATGCAGTCTACACCTGCTCATTTGACCCCAGGCCAACTATGCACATGGTCTCTAGATTTCAGTTTCTTTATCTGCAAAATGGGCACATAAGCAATGCAAACTGCCGGCGGTAGCCTGAGCGTTAAACCCACAACTGCCAGAGTAAACGGTCAACCAGTGAGATATTAATAATATGGTTCATTCTATTGTATCTTTTAACCCTTTCTTCTCTGCCTTTCATTTCCCCTCCTTCCCTCTCTCTCAAAATACCCACATGCTTCCCTCCACCTTTCTACCACTTCCTCTTATCTCTCTCTATGTGACTGGACTTCTCCTTGAATATCCGGGCTCTTGAACGACATCTCCCATATTGAGATCGGTCCCTTCTACCATCATCAAGGGTCTTCTCTTTGACGTTGACCATGAGCTCTTAGCCCTTCACAACTTCACACTGAAGGTCACCTCCGGAAACTCATAATTCACAGTTAGGTTCTTATCCACTCTCCAGGTTACTGGGCAGAAATCCTCTCTTTGCCACCTTTTGCGGTCTTGGATTCCAAACAGAGTCATGCCATTTTGGAATCGATTCAAAGCCACACTCATCTACCTTCCCCATCCCCTCTGGATTCCTTCTCCAGTACCACAGTCACCCTTCTTGAGCCAGAAAACTGTATTCTGTTATAATTTCCTTGTTCACAACTTGGCTGTGTGCTGGGCATTTTTTGTGTCTCCTCTCTCTCACTTTCCTGGGGGAAATATTGGTCTTCCATTACTAAACAGAGGAAAAACTAATTAGTGATTGCACCCAAGTGATCAGGGATACCACCTCATAGTTACATATTTGGACCCCTCCCCAAGAATCCATGTACTTCAGTGGGGACTTCCGGACCCTGGATCAGTTAATCTCAGTGGCTCCTGACTTGGTGTTGCTTGCTCCTTTCCCTGGGACATCGAAGAGAACACACACACACACACACACACACACACACACATCTTATAAGTGATGAGACTGTCAGGTTTAAGGATTATGGAACAGTGGGAAAGTTATAAATAGTAATTAGTCACCCAACAAGATGACCAGGGAGAAGGGAAAGCTTATCTCAATATAAATTCTGTAAGTGGAATGTCTCTGTGAACTGTTCAAAGGAACAGAGGATTTCTTCAGAAGAGCTAGGCTCCTAGAGAGATCCCTGGGTATGAAAGAGAAAGCCTAGCTACTTTAAAGATGCTGCTAGACAAGAGGAGGATTAGAGCAGGGAGGGTGAGGGCTTCCCAAAGACACAAAGCTGAGGACACCAGCAGGAACCCAGACAGACCTCTCGGGGGCCCAGGTCCCAGGAACAAAGGACACTCTGCAGCTCTGATCACAGAGCAGATTGCAGCGCTGGAGGACGACCCCAGACACCCACCCCAGGGCCTCCGGTGGCTGGGACACCAGCCCAGCACCCCTGCCAGCTGGTGACCCAGCACACATGAGAGGAAGGAAATCAACCAGGAAGCCTGGGTGGGGGAGGCGTGTCTGCGGGGAGTCCGGGGAGGAAGATGTGCCAGGGAGGAGGGGGAGGCGCCAAGGAGGAGGAGACCCACTGCCCAGGGCCAATGGCAGAAGCTCCTCCTAGGGCAGCGCCCCTTGGGGGAGGTTGAGTTCCACTAAACGGTGGGAGCCACGGGTGCTTCGTCATCCCAGGACGTGGCCTCAGATCCTGGGTAGACCAGGTGGAAGATATGAGAGAACAAAGGGAAAGGTGAAGGGGGCTTGTGCGTAGAGGGTCCCGTGGGGGCTCAGGGGCCTCTGAGCACCAGATGAAGGTGGGGATTGGGGAGCAGGAGAGGGTGCCGCACTCGGGCCACAGCCCCCAGAATCTTGGCTTTGGGTCGCTGACCCACAGCTCCCGGGGACAACAGCGTCCGGGAGGTGACAGCTGCCACCTCCGCAGGAAGGTGGGCGGCAGCGAGTGTAGGTACAGGTTACCCCAGCTCGGGGAGCCCTGGAACCTAACACGTGTGATGTGGACAGTGAATCTGGAAAGGGGAGTCCCTGCAGTCCAAGGAGACGATCAGAGCCGCTGAGATGTAGGCAGTTGACAGGTAACTGCCATTCCCTTAATTCCCATGGCCCAGGGCATTCTGGTTGCAAATAAATTGACCTAAGGTATGTAAATTTATCTCAAAAAAACTTTTAAAAATTATTGACTTGAAATTTGCGCCCAGGTGTTTGATTCTCTCTATTCCTTTCTCTAACTCAGATATTAGTATAGAAATTATATTGTTCTTATTTTCATCAATCCACTATTTTCACTAATACACTCCATACATTATTTTAGCTTCTTTTTCTTTCTTCCCCTTGCTTAAGAACTGCTGGTACTTCCTTGTTATGAAACTAAAATTCCAATTCCTCTGTTTAGGGTGTCGGGAACTGCACCGTCTGCCTCTGACTGTCAGGTACAGAATCCACCTTTTATGCACTTGAAGTCTAAATATTGTTAAAATATAAACTCTCCCCAACTAAGCTATAAATCCAACTTAATTTCAATAAAATGCAAGTTGAGGCAGACAACAGGCCTCCTGGCTCCAGTGCTCTGCCCACCGCCACCATCAACACCACCATCACCAATGCAAGAAAAGAAATGTCTCAAGCAGAACCTCTCTCTGGGTGCCTCTTTTTGGGGGGCGCTTTTCTGTATGAGCATATCCTAGACCCTGGAGAAGTCTCAGAATGACCAATCTCAAGGATAACATCCATTGAAAGTCCTCCTCTCACAGTGACATCCAGCAATGTGGCCCTGTGACTGGCCTTCAAATGGATTAGACAGAATTAAGATTGATGCCATCCCCCATTGCTGAGCTCTCCATAATGGCCATGCTCCCCACCTTGGCCTTCACCTGAAGCCAGAAGGGCTTGAGGAGTACCTTTAGAAGTTTTATCAATGGCCTCCAAACCCAGGGAGAGCATAAGGTACTGGAACTTCCTGATCCTCAGGAACAGGGTGTCCCCCAATCATGGTGGGAGTTGGTGCTACCTGTGGAGCTAGAGCTGGTGCCACCTCTCAGCTGGGGCTCCACCTCCTGCAGTGACTACACAGCAGGTCAGTGCATTGGGACAGGGTTGGGGGGCAGGGCTAGCTCCTCGTCCTTGACCACCACCCTGAAGGGGGCCTTTGGTTTGTTGCATTTGTTAACTGTTTTCTGATCCCCTTCTTATGTTTGAACTCTGAGTGTCACTACTGAAGGACACTACTGAGGTGTCATACTTGTCTTTTTGTAAAAACATGAATTCATTACACCTCTGGTGTTGTTCCTGGTTAGCTGCCCCAATAAAACCTGGCTGGACCTGCTCTACTCCTGACCCCAGCCTGCTCTGTGGTGGCCTGTCCCAGAGAAAGAGCCTTCCTCTCATGGATTGGTTATATGGAGGGCGTTGGGTGGAATGCTGGTCATACCTCCCTGTCTGTGATGTTTGTGTCAAAGAGAAAATCTGCTGGAATAGATTACTGAGGAGTAGAGAGAGCTCAATAAAATGTTGGTTTCAAGTAAAACTTTTGTGGAAATTGACCAACTGATTTTAAAATATAAATGGAAATGCAAAAAGGCAAGCTTAGTCAAGACAATCTTGAAAAAGAATAACAATGTTTAACTTGCTATTAAGACAACGTAATATGGATCGCTTCTTGGCCTTTTGGCTAAGATCAAGTGTAAGACAATGTAATATGGGCACAAAGATTTATTTTTATGTATACTCTGCCATCATTTCAGCAAAGCATTTAAAGTGTCTTCAAAATACTTAAAATATGTAAGTAGAAGTTAAATATAAATTGGAAAAAATAAAATGAAAGGGGGAACATGAAATAAAACCAGAATATGAGAGATTTGGTGGGACTGTGGCTCCGATTTGGTGGTCCATAGACCCCGCATCGAGAAACACACACCTCTTTGGTCTTCGGGCTATTCAAGCTGGGGATGGGTGGACATGCAATATAAACTATCTCAACTTCTGTTGGTCTTTAAATTCTTTGGAACTCCAACCAGGTTCAAAGAGTGAAGGTGGAGGTTATCTCAACCCCCATCTTCCCTCCTCCCTTGGAGGAACCATGTGCCCCCATTGGAGAGGGGTGGCTATGGAGTGAACTACAGAGAACTGATTGCTTGTTTCAGTCCTGGCAATGTGGTGGCTGTATTAGCAGACAGATAAAAAGCAATGAGGATCCATATGCTATAGGAGATACATCAGATTCTTGGCTGAGGTAGAGGAAATCTCAGTAGAATCAACACAAAACACAAACTACATGCTAAGGAGATTGAAATATCTATGTTGGGAGTACTCAGCTCAGGGAAAGGGAACATTCTCATTGGCTCCCCAAAACTCCTCTGCCCCAGACCCTCACTCCATTCCAGTGGCAGGAATCCATTCCTCTGCCTTTCTAGTCACTGGTTTATGGATGGCCAGGACTAAGTCAGTTTGGATCAGTGAGTTGCTAGAAGTTTTCCTATTGCTTCTGTGTAAAACCAGCCAGTCTTTCATCCCATGTGACTCTAAACAAGGCAGCATGTTACCCAGTTGCTGCTGGTAGCCATCTTACACCTCCCCACCCCCAGAGGAACCAACAACCCTAGGTGGAAGTTGGTGCTGAGGCATCAGAGCAGAAAGATGTAAAATACCCAGATGATGGATGACATCATTGGGCCACTGAATCAACCAACCCTGAAACCTGGGTCTTGCCGCTAGATTTTCCATTATGAAAGTTAAAATGTGTTCTCAATTTGAGCCAAGGTATTTGTTAACTTGTAACAGAGAGTGCCCTAACTTTTAAAATCCTCAAAATGCAATATGTGAAGAAAAAAGGGTTATGAAATAAAAAGAGCTCTGTTTAAGAGCTAGGTTTTGGCCCCATGGTCAAGACATGAAGGATAGGAAAGAAAAAAGATGTCCTGCTCTCAGAAACAGCATCAGACCCACACATAGAAGACAAGGACAGAACATAAGAAGCAGGTTGAACTTTGAAGACTCTGCTGGAACTTGAAGGAAGTGTGTCATACAGGAGGCCTTTTCATGGCTTGTCACATTTCTGCCCCCACAGGGAGAGCCCAGATTATTCAAAGCCTGGAACATTCAGAAACAGAGGAAGATTTGAGGCTGGTGTAAAGCCTGGGCCAGCAGTTATGTTGGTCCTTACTGGACCACTGAAATAACCATCTTGGTAGGCTTTGCCAAGAGCAGCTTCAGCTCAGGGTTCTGTATTTAGGGATGGGTCCAAGCTGAGACAAGGGCTTTATTATCTAGAGCAGGGGGCTCCCTGGGCCTGCAGATTTCAAGGTAGGAGGCAACAGCAGGAGCAGTGGCCACTATAGCTACAGAATAAAGGGTCCAGGCTTCCTCTTATGAATGAGAATTGGAAGCACAGAGTAGGAAGTAGCCTGGGGAATTTGGCTGGGGACATTCATTTCCAGCTCCCCACGCCTCCTCTTTCCAGGAGAGGGACATCAGTCAGCATGATACTCCTCATCCTTCCCTGCACCCTCTTCCTTCCCCTGAGCGGTAAGTGGTAAGGAGGAAAAGCACAGGCTATAAAGTGTGGTCTCTTCCTGCCTGTCTCTCTGGAGCCAGACTGGGAGCATAGAGAAGGCCTCTAGTCTGGTGCCCCAGGTGTAGGCATTGTGAGAGTAGGCCCTGCCCGGCTACAGTGAGGTCCCTAATCATGGAGCCCAGTATGAGGAAACTCATTGCTGTGACATATCTAAGCCATATCATCCAACCTAGTTTTGATTCATAATAAACTGATGTTATGATCTCCAACTACCTGACTTCTTCTCTCTCAAGTGGCTTTGAACTGTAGCATATAGAAGGTATTATTATAAGATGCCCTCAAATCCCCACAAAAACCAAGGAAGATGCATAGCAATAGCCTCTGCTTGGAGATGTGCCTTGTATAAATGAAACTGCTTCCCTGGACAGGTCAAACACTGACTCATCATTGTGTGCCAGAACACAGGGCTCATAAGGCAAATAGAAATCAAAAGGTTTTAAATAACCAATGTGGATTCTGCATGGGGAAAGGGAATCACAAGAAGCCTTGGGAACAGGGCTGAACACTGAAAATTTACAAAACTGGCAAGTGGACAAATGTCACTTTCTGAAAAAGGAAGTTGTTCAAATAGGCAGATTTCCCCCAGGATCTGGGAAACTTATGTGCCACAATTGGCCTTCAAGTAGAAGCTATCCCCAGTTAAAATTAAGTTCTGCAATGGACCCTCAACACTGACTGGTAACTTTCCTTCCCTCTATAGTTTGACCTGTCTGTTCCCCACACCTCAGATAAGAGGAAGTCTTTGCTAGAGTCTGTGGCTGTAAGGGTCCTGGAATCAGGGAATTCTCACATTGTTGGCTTGACTACAAATTAACTTCTGTGGGTTTTTTTTTCTTTTGTGGGTTGGAACCAGACTTGTAATATTCTTCTTAGTTCTGGTAACCCTCTTGCCTCTTGGAATTTGGAAATGCGGGACACATAAGAGACCACGGGTTGATGCACCTGGATTAGTAGTGCTAAGAACCACATTTCCCAAAGAGCACAGGCTGCTGCAGCCAGAGCGGTGAGAATCTGGACTGCACCCAGTCCTCTGCAGCTGAGTCTGAGCAGAACCAGGATATCAGCCAGAGGGACCTTTGGGGTTATAATTTCCTTGGGAGACTAACCTAAAAATGAGGGGAGATTTCATTCTGGTTCCTCAATTTTACTATGGGACTTGACAATGGGAGGGAAACTGTCAGAAGTCACTACTTTGGAACTTTGCAGTCTATTTGAATGTTTGCAGCTTCCAGGAGAAAGCTTGACCAAGAAAGTGTGGCTAACTTTGGTCAATATCAGCCTGTAGCCTATATATTTAGCTTATATATTTCAGCCTACAGCAGCGGCCTATCCCTGAGCCCCAAGCCCAGTAGCAGGCAGCTGTGCTCACATTCCTAGGGTAGCTTGTTGCAGCCAGGGTGGCCGATAAGGAACTGGTCCTCCAAATATTAGGGTTCTGTGTTCTGATTGTTGATGACAGCTTCTCATTGCTGAGGTATCAGCACAGAAGCAGCCATTATTGCAGCCCCACTGGTTGGGGTGGCTTCCTGGGGACTTAAGGAGCTGCATCTGGTTTTTTGTTTGGGTTTTTTCTCCCTTACTTCCCTTTTGGAAGCCAGACATTTAAGATTCAGACATTCAAAAGCAACCATATACAGGGGAGTTTAGAAGGCCACTGCACATCTGCCCATGGACAGGTGCAGGCTCAGAGAAGACCTGAAAAGACCTTAAGCTTTTTCTTCAGGCTGACCCACAGCTGAGAATTATCCTTCAACAGTTAAAAAAAAAAGTTAAGGAAGCAAAATCATCTAAAAGAAGTAAGTACTTAAACATAACTCTAAGGAAGTGAAAGACTTCCTAAAAACTATAAAACATTGCTGAAAGAAATTAATGAAGACTTAAATAAATGGAAAGAAATCCCATGTTCATGGATTGGGAGACTTAACATTTTATGATGTCAACACTACCCAAAGCAGTCTATAGATTTATCACAATTCTTACAAAAATTCCAAAAGCCTTTTTCATAGCTTTGAATAGCTAAAACAGTCTTGAAAAAGAATGAAGTTCAAAGCTAGCAATGCAAAGCTACAGTAATTGAAACAGTATGGCACTGGCATAAGTACAGACATATGGACAAGTAAAATAGACTAGAGAGACCAGAAATAAACCTTCATACATATGGTCAGTTGATTTTCAACAAGGGTGCCATGACCATTCAATAACAAAAAGATAGGGGCTCCTGGGCGGCTCAGTTGGTTGAGCATCTGACTTCGGCTCAGGTCATGATCTCATGTTTGTGGGTTCGAGCCCTGCATTGGGCTCTGAGCTGACAGCTCAGAGCCTGGAGCCTGCTTTGGATTCTGTGTCTCCCCCTCTCTCTCAACCCCTCCCCCATTAATGCTCTGTCTCTCTCTGTCTCTCAAAAAATAAAACATTAAAAAATTTTTGAAAAAAAGTAATGAAAAGATAGCCTTTTCAGCAAAAGATGCCAGGAAAACTGGATATCCACATGCACAAAATCCCCACATACAAAAATTAACTCAAAATAGATCAAAAGCCCAACATTAAAACTCTTAGAAGAAAAAATTGGGGAACGTCTTCATAACACTGGGTTTGGCAATTATTTCATGGATATGACACCAAAAGCATGGGCAAGAATAGAAAAAATAGATAAATTGGACTTCATCAAAATTAAGAACTTTTGTTCATGGAAGTAAATTATCAAGAAAGTGAAAATACAAACCCACAGCTAACATCATACTCAACAGTACAAAACTAAAAGTATTTCCTCTAAGATCAGGACCAAGACAAGGATGTCACTCTCACCACTTTTATCCAACATAGTACTGGAAGTCCTAGCCAAAGCAACAATACAAGAAAAGTAAATAAAATGCATTCAAATTGGTACAGAAGTAAAACTGTCACTATTTGCAAAAGACATGCTATATATATATAAAACCCCATCAAAAACTATTAGCACTAATGAATTCAGTAAATTTGCCAGATACAAAATGAATATAGAGAAATCTGTTGTGTTTCTATATACTATGACAAACACAAGGAGAATATAAGAAAACAATCCCATTTAAAATTACATCAAAAAAGAATAAAATAACTAGGAATAAATTTAACCAAGGTGAAAGACCTATACTCTGAAAACTATAAAACACTGAAGAAAGAAATTGAAGATGATACAAATAAATGGAAATATATGCTATGATCATGGATTGGAAGAATTATTATTGTTAAAATGTCCATACTACTCAATGCAATCTACAGACACTTGTAATCCTTATCAAAATACCAACAACATTTTTCACATAACCAGAACAAATAATATTAAAATTTATATAGAACTGCAAAAGACCCCAAATAGCTAAAGCAATCTTGAAAAAGAAGAAGAAAACTAGAAGAATCACACCGCCAGATTTCAAACTATCCTACAAAGCTAGAGTAACCAAAGCAGCATGGTACTGGCACAAAAACAGACACATAGATCAGTGGAACAGAACAGAGACCTCAGAAACAAACCCACACATATATGATCAGTTAACCTATGGCAAAAGAGGCAAGAATATACAATGGGAAAAGGGAATCTCTTCAATAAACGGTGTTGGGAAAACTGGATAGCTACATGGAAAAGAATGAAACTGGACCACTTTCTTACACCATATACAAAAATAAACCCAAAATGAATTAACAACCTAAATGTAAGACCTAAAACCGTAAAACTCCTAAAAAGAACATAGGCAGTAAACTCTTGGACATCAGCCTTAGCAATATATTTTTTTGGATTTGTCGCCTCAGGTAGGGTCAACAAAAGCAAAAATAAACAATCAGGACTACATCAAACTAAAAAGCTTTAGCACAGTGAGGGAAACCATCAATAAAATGAAAACGCAACCTGCTGAATGGGAGAAGGTATTTGCAAATTATATATCCAATAAGAGGTTAATGTCCAAAATACATAAAGAGCTCATACAACTCAACACCAAAAAAAAAATCCAATTTAAAAATGGGCAGAGGACCTGAATAGACCTTTTCCCAAAGAAAACATATAGATGGTCAATAGACACATGAAAAGATGCTCAAAATCACTAATCATCAAGGAAAAGCAAATCAAAATCACAACAAGATATCACCTCACACCTGTTAGAATGGTCAGTATCAAAAAGACAAGAAATAACAAGTGTTGGTGAGGTTGTGGAGAAAAAGGAACCCTCTTGCACTGTTGGTGGGAATGCAAACTGGAGCAGCCACTCTGGAATATAGAGGTTCCTCAAAGAATTAAAAATAGAACGACCATATGATACAGCAATTCCACTTCTGGGTATTTACACGAAGAAAACAAGAGCATTAGTTCAAGAAGATACATGCACCATTATGTCACTGCGGCCTTATTTGCAACAGCCAAGATATGGAAGCAACCTAACTGTCCACCAATAGATGAACGGATAAAGAAGATGTGGTGTATATACAATGGAATATATTCAATGGTATATTACTCAGCCATAAAAAAGAAGGAAATCAAGGGGCACCTGGGTGGCTCAGTCCGTTAAGCATCTGACTTCGGCTCAGGTCACGATCTCATGGTTCATGGGTTTAAGCCCCATGTCAGGCTGTATGCTGACAGCTCAGAGCCTGGAATCTGCTTCGGATTCTGTGTCTCCCTCTCTCTCTGCTCTTCTGCCACTCACTTTCTGTCTGTCTGTCTCTCTCTCTCTCTCAAAATAAATAGAAAAAATTATCACAAAAAAGAAGGAAATCTTGCCATTTGCAACAACATGGATGGACCTGGAGGGTATTACATTGATTAAAATAAGTCAGACAGAGAAAGACAAGTATAAGATGATTTCACTTATATGTGGAACCTAAGAAACAAAACAAATGAACAAGCAAAACAAAACAAAAACAGACTCATAAATACAGAAAACAAACTGGTGGTTGCCAGAGGGGGGTGAGGGTGGGGACGAGCAAAACAGATGAAGGGAATTAAGAAACACAAACTTCCCATTATAGAATAAATAAGTCATGAAGATATAAAGTATAGCATAGAGAATATAGCCAATAACATTATAATAACTTTGTAAAGTGACAGTAACTACGCTTACCATGGTGAGCATTTCATCATGTATAAAGATGTCAAACCGCTATGTTGCACTCCTGAAACTAATTTACTATTGTATGTCAAGTATACTTTAATTTAAAAAAGAATACTTTTAAAGAATAAAAAAGAAAAAAAGAAAATGAAGAGACAACCTGCAAAATGGAGGGAAAATACTTGCAAATCACATAACTGGTAAGGGATTAGTATTCAAAATATATAAAGAACTTCTAAAGCTTCACAACAACAGCAAAGCACAAAGAACTCAAAACAGGCAAATGAGTAGACATTTCTCCAGAGAAGATATGCAAATGATCAATAAACACATGAAAAGATGCTCAACATCATTAATAATTATGCAAATGTAAACCAAAACCATAATGAGATGTCACTTCATACCTACTAGGATGGCTATACTAAAAAAATTTTTTAAAGAACCACACACAGAAAATAACAAGTATTGGTGAGGATGTGGAGAAAATGGAATCCTCACTTGTTGATAGAAACGCAAAGTGGGAGTTTAGAGGTAGAAGGAAGATGGTGGCGTAGGAGGACGCTGGGCTCACCGCGTCCTGCGGTCACTTAGATTCCACCTACGCCTGCCTAAATATCCCAGAAAACCGCCAGAAGACTAGTAGAACGGACTCTCTGGAGCCAAGCGTAGACCAGAGGCCCACGGAAGAGGGTAGGAAGGGCGGCGAGGCGGTGCGCGCTGCACGGACTGGTGGGAGGGAGCCGGGGCGGAGGGGCGGCTCGCCGGCCAAGCAGAGCCCCCGAGTCTGGCTGGCAAAAGCGGAGGGGCCGGACGGCGTGTGTTCCGACAGCAAGCAGGACTTGACATCTGGAAGGTTATAAGCTAACAGCTCTGCTCGGAGAACGGGAGGACTGGAGGACAACGGGAGGGAGAGTGGTTGAGCCCCGGGACAACAGAGTGCAGCTTGGCAGGGAACAAAGGCACTCGCCAGCACCATCTCCCTCGCCCATCCCCCAGCCAAAATCCAAAAGGGAACCGGTTCCTGCCAGGGAACTTGCCTGCACCATGCAAACACCCAACACTGTGCTTCTGTGGATCCACACCTCTGGCAGTGGCGGGTCTGACTCCCTCCAGGTGCCGCAGGGCCCCTCCCGGAGCGGATCTCCGAAGGAAAAGCGAGCTGAGCCTACCCCTCCCACCCCCGTGCACCTTGCCAATCCACCCCAGCTAATACACCAGATCCCCATCACCACAAGCCTGGCAGTGTGCAAGTAGCCCAGACGGGCCACGCCACCCCACAGTGAATCCCGCCCCTAGGAGAGGGGAAGAGAAGGCACACACCAGTCTGACTGTGGCCCCAGCGGTGGGCTGGGGGCAGACATCAGGTCTGACTGCAGCCCCGCCCACCAAGTCCAGTTATATACCACAGCACAAGGAAGTGCCCTGCAGGTCCGCACCACTCCAGGGACTATCCAAAATGACCAAACAGAAGAATTCCCCTCAAAAGAATCTCCAGGAAATAACAACTGCTAATGAACTGATCAAAAAGGATTTAAATGATATAACAGAAAGTGAATTTAGAATGATAGTCATAAAATTAATTGCTGGGGTTGAAAACAGTGTAGAGGACAGCAGAGAATCTCTTGCTACAGAGATCAAGGGACTGAGGAACAGCCAGGAGGAGCTAAAAAATGCTATAAATGAGCTGCAAAATAAAATGGAGACAACCACGGCTTGGATTGAAGAGGCAGAGGAGAGAATAGGTGAACTAGAAGATAAAATTATGGAAAAAGAGGAAGCTGAGAAAAAGAGAGATAAAAAAAATCCAGGAGTATGAGGGGAAAATTAGAGAACTAAGTGATGCACTAAAGAGAAATAATCTACGCATAATTGGTATTCCAGAGGAGGAAGAGAGAGGGAAAGGTGCTGAAGGTGTACTTGAAGAAATCATAGCTGAGAACTTCCCTGATCTGGGGAAGGAAAAAGGCATTGAAATCCAAGAGGCACAGAGAACTCCCTTCAGACGTAACTTGAATTGATCTGCACGACATATCATAATGAAACTGGCAAAATACAAGGATAAAGAGAAAATTCTGAAAGCAGCTAGGGATAAACGTGCTCTAACATATAAAGGGAGACCGATAAGACTCGTGACGGATCTCTCTACTGAAACTTGGCAGGCCAGAAAGGAATGGCAGGAAATCTTCAGTGTGATGAACAGAAAAAAATATGCAGCCGAGAATCCTTTATCCAGCAAATCCGTCATTTAGAATAGAAAGTGAGATAGAGGTCTTCCCAAACAAACAAAAACTGAAGGAATTCATCACCACTAAACCAGCCCTACAAGAGATCCTAAGGGGGATCCTGTGAGACAAAGCACCAGAGACATCTCTACAAGCATGAAACCTATGGAAATCACAATGACTCTAAACTCATATCTTTCTATAATAACACTGAACGTAAATGGACTAAATGCGCCAAGCAAGAGACATAGGGTATCAGAATGGATAAAAAAACAAGACCCATCTATTTGCTGTCTATAAGAGACTCATTTTAGACCTGAGGACGCCTTCAGATTGAAAGTGAGGGGATGGAGAACTATTTATCATGCTACTGGAAGTCAAAACAGAGCTGGAGTAGCCATACTTATATCAGACAAACTAGACTTTAAATTAAAGGCTGTAACAAGAGATGAAGAAGGGCATTATAAAATAATTACAGGGTCTATCCATCAGGAAGAGCTAACAATTATAAATGTCTATGTGCCGAATACAGGAGCCCCCAAATATATAAAACAATTACTCACAAACATAAGCAACCTTATTGATAAGAATGTGGTCATTGCAGGGGACTTTAACACCCCACTTACAACAATGGATAGATCATCTAGACACACGGTCAATAAAGAAACAAGGGCCCTGAATGATACATTGGATCCGATGGACTTGACAGATATATTTAGAACTCTTTATCCCAAAGCAACAGAATATACTTTCTTCTCGAGTGCACACGGAACATTCTCCAAGATAGATCACATACTGGGTCACAAAACAGTCCTTCATAAGTATACAAGAATTGAGATCATACCATGCATACTTTCAGACCACAATGCTATGAAGCTTGAAATCAACCACAGGAAAAAGTCTGGAAAACCTCCAAAAGCATGGAGGTTAAAGAACACTCTACTAAAGAATGAATGGGTCAACCAGGCAATTAGAGAAGAAATTAAAAAATATATGGAAACAAACGAAAATGAAAATACAACAATCCAATTTCCTGAGAGGAAATACATTGCAATCCAGGCCTATCTCAAGAAACAAGAAAAATCCCAAATACAAAATCTAACAGAACACCTAAAGGAAATAGAAGCAGAACAGCAAAGACACCCTAAACCCAGCAGAAGAAGAGAAATAATAAAGATTAGAGCAGAAATAAACAATATAGAATCTAAAAAAAACTGTAGAGCAGATCAATGAAACCAAGAGTTGTTTTTATTTTATTTTATTTTTTTTAATGTTTATTTATTTTTGAGACAGAGAGACAGAGCATGAATGGGGGAGGGTCAGAGAGAGAGGGAGACACAGAATCTGAAGCAGGCACCAGGCTCCGAGCTGTCAGCACAGAGCCTGATGCGGGGCTCAAACTCATGGACCGTGAGATCATGACCTGAGCCGAAGTCGGACGCTTAACTGACTGAGCCACCCAGGCGCCCCAAGAGTTGGTTTTTTGAAAAAAATAAACAAAATTGATAAACCTCTAGCTAGGCTTCTCAAAAAGAAAAAGGAGATGACCCAAATAGATAAAATTATGAATGAAAATGGAATTATTACAACCAATCCTTCAGAAATACAAGCAATTATCAGGGAATACTATGAAAAACTATATGCCAACAAACTGGACAACCTGGAAGAAATGGACAAATTCCTAAACACCCACACACTTCCAAAACTCAATCAGGAGGAAATAGAAAGCTTGAACAGACCCATAACCAGAGAAGAAATTGAATCAGTTATCAAAAATCTCCCAACAAATAAGAGTCCAGGACCAGATGGCTTCCCAAGGGAGTTCTACCAGACGTTTAAAGCAGAGATAATACCTATCCTTCTCAAGCTGTTCCAAAAAATAGAAAGGGAAAGAAAACTTCCAGACTCATTCTATGAAGCCAGTATTACTTTGATTCCTAAACCAGACAGAGGCCCAGTAAAAAAAAGAGAACTACAGGCCAATATCCCTGATGAATATGGATGCAAAAATTCTCAATAAGATACTAGCAAATCGAATTCAACAGCATATAAAAACAATTATTCACCATGATCAAGTGGGATTCATTCCTGGGATGCAGGGCTGGTTCAACATTCGCAAATCGATCAACATGATACATCACATTAATAAAAGAAAAGATAAGAACCATATGATCCTGTCAATCGATGCAGAAAAAGCATTTGACAAAATCCAGCACCCTTTCTTAATAAAAACCCTTGAGAAAGTCGGGATAGAAGGAACATACTTAAACATCATAAAAGCCATTTATGAAAAGCCCACAGCTAACATCATCCTCAATGGGGAAAAACTGAGAGCTTTTTCCCTGAGATCAGGAACACGACAGGGATGTCCACTCTCACCGCTGTTGTTTAACATAGTGTTGGAAGTTCTAGCATCAGCAATCAGACAACAAAAGGAAATCAAAGGCATCAAAATTGGCAAAGATGAAGTTAAGCTTTCACTTTTTGCAGGTGACATGATATTATACATGGAAAATTCGATAGGCTCCACCAAAAGTCTGCTAAAACTGATACATGAATTCAGCAAAGTTGCAGGATACAAAATCAATGTACAGAAATCAGTTGCATTCTTACACACTAATAATGAAGCAACAGAAAGACAAGTAAAGAAACTGATCCCATTCACAATTGCACCAAGAAGCATAAAATACCTAGGAATAAATCTAACCAAAGACGTAAAAGATCTGTATGCTGAAAACTATAGAAAGCTTATGACGGAAATTGAAGAAGATATAAAGAAATGGAGAAACATTCCATGCTCATGGGTTGGAAGAATAAATATTGTCAAAATGTCAATACTACCCAAAGCTATCTACACATTCAATGCAATCCCAATCAAAATTGCACCAGCATTCTTCTCGAAGCTAGAACTAGCAATCCTAAAATTCATATGGAACCACAAAAGGCCCCGAATAGCCAAAGTAATTTTGAAGAAGACCAAAGCAGGAGGCATCACAATCCCAGACTTTAGCCTCTACTACAAAGCTGTAATCATCAAGACAGCATGGTGTTGGCACAAAAACAGACACATAGACCAATAGAATAGACTAGAAACCCCAGAACTAGACCCACAAAAGTATGGCCAACTAATCTTTGACAAAGCAAGAAAGAATATCCAATGGAAAAAAAAGACAGTCTTTTTAACAAAATGGTGCTGGGAGAACTGGACAGCAACATGCAGAAGGTTGAAACTAGACCACTTTCTCACACCATTCACAAAAATAAACTCAAAATGGATAAAGGACCTGAATGTGAGACAGGAAACCATCAAAACCCTAGAGGAGAAAACAGGAAAAGACCTCTCTGACCTCAGCCGCAGCAATTTCTTACTTGACACATCCCCAAAGGCAAGGGAATTAAAAGCAAAAATGAACTATTGGGACCTCATGATGATAAAAAGCTTCTACACAGCAAAGGAAACAATCAACAAAACTAAAAGGCAGCCAATGGAATGGGAAAAGATATTTGCAAATGACAAATCAGACAAAGGGCTCGTATCCAAAATCTATAAAGAGCTCACCAAACTCCACACCCGAAAAGCAAATAATCCAGTGAAGAAATGGGCAGAAAACATGAATCGACATTTCTCTAAAGAAGACCTCCGATGGCCAACAGGCACATGAAAAGATGCTCAACATCGCTCCTCATCAGGGAAATACAAATCAAAACCATACTGAGATATCACCTCATGCCAGTCAGAGTGGCCAAAATAAACAAATCAGGAGACTATAGATGCTGGAGAGGATGTGGAGAAACGGGAACCCTCTTGCACTCTTGGTGGGAATGCCAACTGGTGCAGCCGCTCTGGAAAACAGTGTGGAGGTTCCTCAAAAAATTAAAAATAGACCTACCCTATGACCCAGCAGTAGCACTGCTAGGAATTTACCCAAGGGATCCAGGAGTGCTGATGCATAGGGGCACTTGTACCCCAATGTTTACAGCAGCACTCTCAACAATAGCCAAATTATGGAAAGAGCCTAAATGTCCATCAACTGATGAATGGATAAAGAAATTGTGGTTTATATACACAATAGAATACTACGTGGCAATGAGAAAGAATGAAATATGGCCTTTTGTAGCAACGTGGATGGAACTGGAGAGTGTGATGCTAAGTGAAATAAGCCATACAGAGAAAGACAGAAACCATGTTTTCACTCTTATGTGGATCCTGAGAAACTTAACAGGAACCCATGGGGGAGGGGAAGGAAAAAAAAAAGAGAGAGAGAGGTTAGAGTGGGAGAGAGCCAAAGCATAAGAGACTCTTAAAAACTGAAAACAAACTGAGGGCTGATGGGGGATGGGAGGGAAGGGAGGGTGGGTGATGGGTATTGAAGAGGGCACCTGTTGGGATGAGCACTGGGTGTTGTATGGAAACCAATTCGACAATAAATTTCATATATTTAAAAAAAAAAAGAAAGAAACGCAAAGTGGTACGGCCGTTGTGGAAAACATCTTAGTGGCTCAAAAAATTATATTAGAATAGTATGTGACCAAGCAGTTCCACTCCTGAAGCGAGGCCCCACAGAAGACTCAAGTGGTGGGGCGGGATATCGGAAGTTACAGATACTAGTTCTTTCTTTTGACCTAGTTGGTCCACCGGCTGTTGCCCTTGGCCACCTCCCCTCCCCCTAACCTCCCACCCCACAAGACCTCACAAATCAGGGACCTGATGTCAAGGGGTCGTTCAGGAACCCGCTCCAGACTTCGGGGGCAACTGTTCTTATCAGGAGGTACAGAGAAGAATGAAAAGAAAGAGAGTCTACACCGGGGGGGGGGGGGGGGGGTGGTATTCTAATTTTGGGCAGGGGAAACTTAATTTTCAATTTGCATGCCACCTCCCGGCGGTATTCTTAGGGTTCCCTTTTCCTCTCTCCAGAGTCTCTAGAAAGTCTACACTTCCCTCTGGTGGCCGAACCTTGCCATTGCACAGTCCCCTTAACTGTCTTGTACTTTTTACTCTGAATTCACGATGTAGGCGATCAGGGAAAAATAGAACTCTCTTCTCAAGCCTCTAACCGAATAGCTCAAAATCAAGATTAGAAGGTCCACGCTGTCTTTGTGGATAAGAGTGAAATATATAAGGAAATGGTGCATGAGATGGTTTTCCTGACCTCAACAGAAGTCTTAGTTCAAATTGTGAGGGAGGCCCTGTGTCTTTGACTCTTTCCCACCCTTTTGTAAGCGGTCCATTTTTCTAGGTTTTTGGAATCTTCAGTGGGCTTAGAGATCCCTGGCCTCTGGATTTCCCACCTAGGTTGGAATGCTCTGAAGTGAGCTGCCCTCGGAGGACTCACACAGTGAGCAAGGAGGTATCTGAAGTTTCAGGGCAGTGAGATGGTTTCCGGAAACCTACCTGGAGCCTCCACCAAAGCACAGAGCCTGTTAGCTGCTCCCCCTGGCAAGCTCCCCCCCCCCCCCCCCCCCCCCCACCGGCTTGCCCTACAGATTCTCTGAGTGCTTCCTGCAGGGAGAATCTCGATGGTTGCTTGAACAGAGAAGAAAGGGCGGAGTAGTAAGGTGAGCATAACCACACCAGACAGCTGTCTTCTGAGGGGAGACGCGAAGCGGGTTGTATGAAGCGGACACCATCACGGGTGGGGGGGAGGGGGCTTCATCCTTGCAGCGTCTCACGTATTTTCTAGCAAGACCTAATGCACAGCATCTGACCACTGCCCTAGAGATGATGTGTGGTGGAGAAGTGGCTCCACATCAGAGGCGACGTGATGAGGGCCCTCCTTACCAGTGGGAGCTCTCTCTGTGAAACATGCAGCCAGTGGAGGAAGCAAACACTTTGTATATTCATGAGGGGTCCCGTGCAGAGGACAGGGCGGGTCTTCTCAAACAGACAGCCGTGACTAAGACAGCATCGAAGCCCTGGACCCAGGAAATAATATTCATGCAGACCATCTGCCAGGGACAAGCAAGTATCTAGAGCAGGTGCAACAGCATCCAGAGCAACCTGTTTTCCCTGCCTTACGAAGAAGAAAGCAACCTCCCTAAACTGCAAACGAATTTCAGGCCACAAGTCCTGAAAGTTAAACTCCCAAGTGACTAAGAAATCTTTAACCCACTTCTCCCCAGCGCAAATATTAAGAATGCTTTATAAATCCTAAACGTTTTACAGGACAAATGCCATCACTTCTTCCAAATGTTTGTTATCGGTATTCTTTCCTTACGGCCTTTTGGAAGAGGGTTAACTTGAACCACAGTGTTCCATCGTCCTGTCCCCTGCTAAGTGCCACTGGGTCTCACCTTCCTTCCCTGCATGGCTTGAGGCTTTTCCTGAACAGCTAACCTCAGAGGAATCCATGGAGGGGTGAATCGGTTGTACTTATGTTAGAATTGTCAACATATCAGGAACAACTTCATGCAAATATAAAATGAACATGTACCCATGGTTTTATTAAATTCATTAATTAATGAATAGATATGAAAACTAGTTCCAAGGAGATTTCAAAGAACTGAGATTTATGTCAGTCAAGTCGAAGGAATGCTGGAAAGAATTGACTAATATCTGTGACACTGGTTACTATCCTTCTGGGCGAGAAAGTATCTGAGGCCATCTTTTCTACCAGAGGGCAATCAACTGCACTGTCCCAGACGGAAGCCATTTGCATTACAATGGCCAAGACTCATTTACAAAACTTTCCGGCAAGAATCATTTATGGTATTATTGGCTCTCTGCCAGTTAACCTCTACTTCTTACAGTTATAAAATACCTGGGGGGATAAAAGTTGAACCAAAGGTGCATAACCAGCACTCCACTGAAAGAATAACCAGTGATGTGTTCATTTTTCTTGACAATGTAGGAAATAGAATGTGTACATTAACCGGGGCCCCTGGCTGTGAGCATTTCCCTCCTCCTTTGTTCATACAAATGCCAAAGCTTGTTTATATAAATTCTGAGCCAAGCCCATAGGTGGCTTTTTCCCCTGTAACATTGTCTTTGTCTCAGGGATGTTTATGCCAGCTGTGGGACCATGTGAAGTCCCACTGGGCGAGGCTGGCATCCCAGAGGGCTCAGTGTGCATCCCAGATGCAGAAGAGTGTCTGCCTGGCCTTTGTAGAGACACATTAGGGTGGGCCTGGAGCAAACCTGTTCTATAAAGGACTAGATAGTAAATATTTCAGACTTCACAGGACCAGAAGCTCTCTGCAGAAACTACTCAGTCACTGTAGCACAAAAGCAGTTACAGACAACACAAAATGAATCATGTGGCTGTGTTTCGATAAAACTTTCAAAATAGGCAGTGGGCTGGATTTGGTACATGGGCCATAGTTTGTCAATCCCTGGTGTGTTAGACTCCTCAGACTGCCGTAACGAAATACCATCAACTAGGTGGCTTAGACAACAGATATTTATTTTCTCACAGTCTCAGAAGCTGGAAGTCCATGAGCAAGGTGCCAGCAAATTTGGTTTCTGGTGAGAGCTCTTTTCCTGGCATTACAGATGGCCACCTTCTCACTGTGTCCTTACATGGCCTTTCGTGTGTACAGATGTGGAGATAAAGAGAGAGGGAGATCTCTAGTATCTCTTCCTATTCTTAAAAGGCCACCAGCCCTATCAAATTTAGGCCCCCCTTTATGACTTCATTTAACCTTTATTGCCTCCTTTGCACCCTGTCTCCAAACACAGTCATATTGGGGGCTAGGTCTTCAATGTCCTACCAATGTCCTTCAATTCAGTCCATAACCCTGGTATAGAGTATACAAGAACCTTCATTCATTCATTCAACAAATATTCGCTGTGTTCACAACTGAGCCATCTCTAGACAGATCCAATCCCTGCCCTCGTCAAACTCTGGTGAGGCAAAGAAGGCAGTTTAAACAAGGAATTGTAATAAAGTGCAGGAGTTATCAGTCCAAAGCAAACAAAGTCCAATGAGAAGATGACATTTAAGGTGAAACGTAAATGTTTATGAAGATGCTGAGTTTGAGGTGTTGGTGATATATCCAAGTAGAGATGTCATTTGGGAAGGTAGATATACTGGGTTGAGAACTCAGAAAGCAGGTCTGGGCTACAGACATTTGACAGTCATTGAAGCCATGGCAGTGGTTGAGAGCTCCTAGGAGAGCAGGGGTGGGGCCAAAAATTTGTATTTCTACCAAGTTCCCAAAGAAGAAGATGCATCTGGAATATGGTTTGATTTTAGAAAAAGATCTTTCAATTATAAGCTGAATGTAACCAGGAAAGATAGCTCTTTGTACCTTCCAGAGGAACTAGAACATCTAAGAAAATCCAAGATCTGACACTTTGGTAATGGAGTCAAGAAATAAACCTAGACCAAAAAAATCACCACCACCACCATCATTATCATCATCATCATGGTGGATCCAACATCCATTTCTCTAACATTAGTCATCTTGGACCACCTAATGGAGGACAACAAATACCTTCCATATTGCTGGGTATTTCTTGGCTTTCATGTAAATAACTTAATTTTTTGTTAAGGTTTATTTCTGAGAGACAGAGAGAGATAGAGCATGAGTGGGGGAGGAGCAGAGAGAGAGGGAGACATAGAGTCTAAAGCAGGCTCCAGGCTCTGAGCTGTCAGCACAGAGCCCAACACAGGGCTCGAACTCACGGACCGCGAGATCATGACCTGAGCTGAAGTTGGACGCTCAGCCAACTGAGCCACCCAGGCACCCTTCTTGTAAGTAATCTTTAAAGAAGCAACCTCAATAGGCACTGATCAACGAAATACAAGTTGTTATAGCACAAAAGATCTAAAGGTAGATGTCCTCCATCCATTGAGCAGGGCTTAGTCCTTGAGTTAATTTCTTTTTTTTTTTTATTGTTTATTTTTGAGAGAGAGAGAGAGAGAGCACGGGGGGAGGAGGAGAGAGAGAGGGAGACAAAGGATCCAAAGCAGGCCCTGCGCTGACAACAGAGAGCCCAATGTGGGGTTCAAACTCACGAACGGCGAGATCATGACCTGAGCTGGATGCTTAACCAACTAAGTTGGTTGGATGCTTAACCAACTAAGCCACCCAAGGGCCGCAGCCCTTGAGTTAATTTCATCACCACGAAGGTGACTGTGGCTTTTGTCATAGTTGCTTCAGCCCAGAAAACTATTTGGTTCCAACTGGCCTTAGAAGAGACAGATCTCAAAATTTAGTGGAAAGGTTACCAGCAAGGACTTTGGAGTCAGCCAGCCCTGGATTTGATTTCTAGAATTGTCATTTACTTTCAGTGACCTAGGGCACATTCTTTTCTATGTTTGTTTCCTTATATTAAAATACGAATAAGTCTAGGGTTTTTCTGAGAATTAAATTTAAAAAAAAAAACATGGAAAGAGCAGAATTCTTGGCCTATGGTAAGTAATAAATAGTAACTATTTTTTGTCACTATCTTTATTTTAATTGTTGTTTGGAGTAGAAATGAAAAGTTGAAGAATGTTTAATCAGCTCACAAAGTTGCCAGAGGGTTTTAATAACTTGCTATAACGTGATAAAACAGAAATTCTGCTAACCTTAGAGAAGAGGCTTAAGAGTCATGTAGGAAGCTGAATGACTTTAATATTGTTGTATAATGAAAACTCATCACAAGAAAGGAACACACTTATAAATCCCTTCACACCGCAGCCCTGGTGAACAATTAACAAAATGGGAAAATGCAAAGGCAGCTAGCAAAGAATGCTAAAGAGAGGTAGAGAACCATGCAACAAGGAAAGAAAAGAATCATTCCCAAATTTACAAATAATGGGCAACAGGTCATTTTGCAGACAGCCTTGGAGCAAAACACTCTTCATCACAGTTGAAAAATAGTTTGATTTCATTTGGAGCCTCAAACCGAGTCTCAAGCGCTCCTGCCAACGAGTGACAGAGTCTCCAGTATCAGGAAGCAGCTACACAGGGCAGAACAGTGCAGGACAGTATCTGCATAGGACCCACGAAGAGAATTCGCTAAACTGGGACACAACCAAAGGGAAATCCTGGTGGGACCAGAGAAATGACCATTTCACAGCCCTGCTCAGATGAGTTTTCACTCAAGAAGAGGACTCAAAAGTTCATCTTTGGGGGTGCTTGGTGTGGGGGCGCCTGGGTGGTTCAGTTGGTTAAGCATCCAACTCTTAATTTTGGCCAAGGTCATGATCTCGTGGTCGTGAGATCAAGCCCCAAGTTGGGCTCCATGCTGAGAGGGGAGACTGCTTGGGATTCTCTCTCTCCCTCTCTCTCTCTGCCCCTCCCCAGAGACACCATCAAACACTGCAGTCAAGGCTGTAGAACCAGTTCAGTGTGATTCCCCAGGGACAGCTTTTACGAGTGTCTCTCCCCATTTAGACTGTTTCTTCTTGTAAGAAAAGACTTTCACAGTGAAGAAGAAAATGCCCTCATTGAAGTCATCTTTGCCTTCTGAGATGGGTAAAGTTGTTGAGGACGGGGGAGGAGGAGCGAGAGCAGTCCTGCTGACAAATTTAACCCCACCCATTATAAAAAAAGAACTGCAGAGTTTCTCTTGCTGCAACACAATGCTCGAAGATGCTGGAAGGTGCCAAATAGAGAGATGTCCTTTGTGATGAAGGGACACATCAGTGAATTTGGGGCTACAGAAAGATGGTCTCCAAGCTTAAGTTTGGTGGAACCAAAAAGAGATGGCTTGGAGGCAAACACTTAGTTTCTACAGAAGTAGCTGATAGAGAGGAAAATGAAGAAATATGGCATTGACCCTGCAAGCTGGAGCCCTGGGCAGAGAGACAAATAGGAAGATGCTCCCAGGGTTGGGACCTGACAGACCTCGCCCTCCACTGCCTTAAACCCTCAGTAAAAGTTTGGTATGAGCAGCATCATGGAAGGTTTTCAGCAAGGCAGTTAGGGAGACATACAGAATGCCTAGGGAAGAAAAAGAGCAGACACAAAGAACTAAAAAACAGGAAAAGTATAAACCTTCTGGGAATATCGAGAGGCTTACCTTTAATGGAATAATGGCTCAAGCTAATGATAATTCATTTATTCTTTCACTCAAGCATTATTTACTGAGCATGGCTCTTGTGCCAAGTATCTCGCAGCTGGCTTGAACCGGTTCATGAGAGCCCATCCTGCTCCTGTCTTTCCAGCTCTTCATTCACTGACGTCATGTCAGTAGCTTGAAAGTGGCCATGAGAGGAATGTTTACACACAGGAATCAGCAAATGCTACAAATCAGGGTTTTGTTGTTTTTGGGTGTTTGGAATTTTTTTCTGGAGAGTTGGTCTGCCTGTATACCATTGGCCAGCCACTATGTTTTGGAATACAGCAGCAAACTAAACAGTCAAGGTCATAACCCTTGCGGAGCACATGTTCTAGGAGGAGGAGATCAAAGAATTAATTGATTGGTTGATCGACTAGTCGATTGATTAACAAGCTATTTTCAGCAGGTGAGCAAGGCTCTGAGGAAAATAAGACAGGGTGATTTGATAGGCTCTGGGGGTTGGGAAGGCTTCCTTAAGGAGGCAATACTTGAGTCTCTTATGGTTTGCCTCCCTCCCTCTCGAGACTCTTAAAAACTGAGAATAAAGGGTTGATGGAGGGGGGTGGGAGGGAGGGGAAAGTGGGTGATGGGCATGGAGGAGGGCACCTGTTGGGATGAGCACTGTGTGTTGTATAGAAACCAATTTGACAATAAATTTCATTTTTTAAAAAAAGGAGGCAATACATGAGCCGTGACATAAATTTGCATGTGCAAAATCATCCCAACAGAGCGGAGTCATCTGTAGAGGGAGGTACTCTGATCTATACTTTTTGTTTCTTTTTGACATGTTGTTATAGTGTTTACAACGGGGCTGTCATTTGTAATATTCTATTACGTTGCCTATAAAGTTACCACCAATAATTCGATAATTATGTCCTTGGCTAAGTCACACCTCCTACTTGCGCAGTGAAGCCCATTCCTTCTTAAATCCTCAATGCAGCAATTCTATCCTCCACCTATAGCATCATCAGGTCTTTTACTTGATGGGTCTCTTCCAGCAGCATCAAAACGTAACTGTTTCTCCCCTTCTAAAAATGCCTTTTTTCTGTCCCATCACCCCTCCAACTGCTGCTCCATTTCTCGTCATGCCTTTACAGCAAAATGCTCCAAAAAAAGGTTTCTATTCACTCTCTCTAAGTCCTGTCCTCCCTTCTCTCTTGAGCCAGTGCAGGAAGGCTCCCACCTCACCACTCACCAGCACTGCACTTTTCAAGGTCAGGAGCAAACTGTGTTGCTGATTTTTTTTTTTTTTTGAAAGAGACAGAGAGTGAGTGAGAGAGAGGACATGAGTTGGGGAGGGGCAGAGAGACAGACTGAGAATCTCAAGCAGACTCCATGCTGTCAGCACAGAGTTCCATGCAGCACTCGATCCCATAACCCTGGGATCATGACCTGAGCCAAAATCAAGAGTCAGACATTCAACCTACTGAGCCATGCAGGTGCCCCATGTTGCTGAATTTTTACTCTAACTCAAACTCCTGGCACTGTTGAACAAAATCAGTCCCTGGCCATAGCCTAATGAGTTTTGTGCCTGACTTCTAGGAATTGACCCTTTCCTGGATTTCCTCCTACCTCACCAGGTGCTTTTCCCCAGTCTCTTGCTGGTTCCTCCCCATAAATGAGAACATGCCCCAGGGTTCAATCCTTGGACTTCATCCTTTTCCTAATTGTGCTCATTTCTCCAAGATCTTACCTGGCCTCACAGCTTCAGGTACCATCTCAGAGCTGAGGATTCTCAAAGCCTATCACCTAGCAGCCTTTCCCAGCTGAGCCTTTTTGAATGTGTGCTGCCTACTTAACATCTTTGCCTGGAGCTAGAACAGTCCTGTAAGGTGGGAGTCTTTACCACCCCTTTGCTTAAAACCCTCCAAGGGTTCCTACCTTGCTCAGAGTAAAAGTCAAAGTCATAGAACTGGTCTATAGGACCCCCTCCCTGGACTTCTGTGACCTGCTCTGGATTGATTCTAAGATCCGCTTACAATACAAGAGGTTTTGGGGGAGTAGGAGACCCATGGCCCCGGTACTAGCTCAGGTTTCCCCAGAAGCAGGTGAAAGAAACCAGCTATGTCACCCCAATAGACCTCTTTAACATAAAATTTATTTTAAGCCAAAGAAATTAAGAAGTTGCAACCACAAAAAGCTTTTTCCACCCTCCCCTTTTCGGCCTAAAGGCCAGATATGAATTCTGCTTATACTGGAGATAGACTTATCCACACTAGAGGAATCTGCAAACAAACCTTTCCCCATCCATGATCTCCATATATTTCCCTTCCCACAGAAAGTCCCCTTGGGAGCCTAAAACTGCTTTCCTTTGTCTAGTTATTTCTCTGCAGATTTTTGTTCTTTGTTGAAGATGCTAATAAAGCAGGTTCTAGCCACAGCTTTGGGTTATTTTGTATAGAGATTTTCCCCACATGGTGTGTGCTACACAAGTTAACCAACTGTTTTCCTCTTGTCAATCTCTTTGTTAAAGAGCCCCAACCAAACAACCTAACATAGGGAGAGGTGAAGGTTTGACTCCCCCACACAGGACAAGGGCAAGGACCTGGGGACAGGTGATTTACTTATGACACGGACTAAGACACAAATGTGATGAAGAGAGTGAGATGGAGGAGGGAGAGACTCCAGCAAGTGGCCTGGTCCTGAGGGAGAGGACATCTGGGGCTCCTTCCTGCAGGGAACTCTGAGAAATTGTCACCCATGATTCAGCACTGGCTCCGGAGAGCTGGTGGGGTGTTCCTGGGGACAGTAACTGCTGGGAACTCCCAAGTCCTCTGCCTACAGACCAGCCAGAGTGCAGAGACATCTGTCCAGCAGAGAAGGGAGAGGCCAGGCATGTGGGGAAGAAGCTGTAAGAAGCTGGAAACTTCCACAGCCTCTGCTGGGGAAAGCAAGGTTGCATTGTAGGTCTGCTCTGAGCCCTCACCCGCCTCTGATGGCTGGAGGCTACTGATATTACCAAAACATCTGAAAACTTGACTTAAAGAATATTCATAGCAATTTCCTTTAGAATTGGAATATTCCTCTTGCCTCATGGTTTTCTGTCCTTATGCTTCTGTCTCCTACATCATTGACTCTGTGTCCACCACTTTCTTCCCTCCATTCTCCTTCTCGGCTGTCTCATTACTGTATCCTACCTGACCCTTGCTTCCCTGAATGGAAGACCCTGGGACCTCTTCTTCTGCCTCCTCCAAGTCTTCCTTCAAGCCAGATCTCCACGCAGCTCCTCATGGGAGTTTCCTCCTGCAGCTTTCTTAGAGTGTACACCATTTCCTGCACTTTGTCTCAGTTAATTTTTTATTTGAAATCCTGTTGTAATGTCTTGATAGTAGGTTGAGACATACCATAACACTGTCCCAATGGTATCTTGGAGTCCTCATATAATTGTCATAGGTTTGCTCAGTTATGCCCCCGTGATGGGTGCTTCCCCTGTTGCATTCTCTGCTGTATCCCCACTGCCTGATAAATAGTGCCTGGGTAACGGTGATAACTACTATTCTTGATCCCTCCAAGTGAGAAAAACTGGACATTGAAAGCAATTTTCTGTCTCCCAAGAAATGAGATCTGAACATACTTTTGAACCAGGCTGATCCTTTAGTCTGGGAAAACCAATCTCTATGGTCCTTGCAGTAATTTTGGCTCCCATGACCTTCTCTCTCCGGTGTTGTATCTATGGTTATGTTATTTTACAGAGTAAAAGAGAGACTTTGAAGATGTAATTAAGGCTACTAATTAGCTGCCCTTAAAATAGGGAGATTATCTTGCATTATCCAGGAGGACCCAACACAATCACGCAAGCCCTTAAAGTCAGAAGAGGAAGGCAGAGAGAAGCAGGAAAACCTGCTACACCATTGTTGGCTTTGAAGATGGAGGGATGAGGTACAAGTCCAGAAATGGCAGGTGGACTCTGGAAGCTGAGAAGCACCTCCAGCTGACAGCCAATGGGAACATGAGACCCTCAGTCCTGCAACCACAAGGATCTGCATTCTGCCTACACACTGAATGAGCTTAGAGCAGATTCTTTACAGAGCCTCCCAATAAGAATGCAGCTAGGTGAGGGGGAACCTGTGTGGCTCAGTCCGTTGAGCATCCAACTCTTGATTTTGGCTCAGGACAATCCGAGGGTCATGGGATCGAGCCCAGTGTCAGACCCCATGCTGAGCGTGGAGCCTGCTTAAGATTCTCTCTGTCTCTCTCTCTCTCTCTCTCTCCCTCTGCTGCTTTCCCCACTTGCACTCTCTCTCTCTCTTTCTCTAAAATAAAAATTTTTTAAAGAATGCAGCTAGCTGACACCTTAATTTTGGTCTTGTGACACCCTAAACTGAGCCCAGCTAGGACTTCTGACCAAAAGATTATACAGTAACTTGGGGTTGGTAAAAACTGCTAAATGTGTGGTAATTTGTTACAGCAGCAATGGGAGACTAACACAGTGCCTCTAATTAGACAGTTATAAGGATAAGATATTTGTGAAACTGTGGCTCTGTGGATGTGATGGTGAAAAATGTCGCTGAAAGTGTGGCAGGAGGCTTGCCTCTGTGACATGGTGCTTCTAGAGAGGCCTTTTTTTTTGCTGACTATAGACTGGATACACCCTGTGCCAAGCACTATTTGGTCAATAGGAGAAGCGTCTCCTACTCACTCTTAAAGGCTTGACCAAGATACCTTTCTGCTTCACACCTCCCCTTGGTGAAGGGAGAGCTCTTCCTTAAAATACGATATTGAGGCCACAGAGGGAAGAGAATAGAATTTAAACTTTCCATCAGTTCTTCGTGCTGCCAAGGCCAGGGACCTGATATATTGGGGTTCTCCAGAGAAACAGAGCCAATAGAATCAAGAAAGACAGACAGAGAGAGAGGGAGAGTTTAAGGCATTCCTATGCAACTATGGAGGCTGGCAAGTCCAAACTCTGCAAGGTGCATTGGCAGCCTGAAGACCCAGAGAAGAACCATGTTGCCGTTCAAGTTCAAAGCCTGTCTGTCGGAAGAAGGCCTTTCTTGCTTCGGGTTAAGTCAGTCTCAAGTTCTATTCGGGCCTTCACGTGATTGGATGAGGCCCACCTATGTTGCAGAGGGCAGTCTCCTTTCCTCAAAGTCTACCAACTTAACTGTTAATTTCATCCAAATACATCCTCACAGAAACATCCAGAATCATATTTGACCAAACATCTAGGCACTCTGGCCCAGCCAAATTGACACATAAGATTAATCATCACACCAGGGTAGACTAGTTGACTAGTTGGTTTGTTTAGGAATGTGCATATTTTCTAAAACAAATAAGCACATTTAAAACATGAATTACAATACTGCATATAATTACAGGGATAAATAGAGAGAAAAGTTAAAAATATTATAAGCTTATGGAATGCTAAATAAACACTAGAGTCTGAATATGTATTACTACTGGAAGAGAGGAAAGTGATCCAGGGACTTTCAACTTACTAGCAACATTTAATTTTTTTTTAACTGAGTGTCATTATATTTTTCTTCATACATTTTCATACAGCTGAGTTATTACATAATTATGTTTTTAAAATAAATATGTAAATTATTCAGGACGTTTCTTTAAAAGAATAATGGAGAAATCAGACTTACTGTATCTAAAAACATTATAAAGCATCAGTAATTAAAACAGTTTGACACCAGTACAGAAGTGGACTGATCTCTGAAACAGAACAGAAAGTCCAGAAGTAGCCCCCAAATGCCTAAGGAATAGAGATTATGGTGAGGGTGTATGTCAAATTAGTGAGGTGAAATAGATGATTTGATGAATGGTCTCAGGGTGAGTAGCTACCTTTTGTCCTTACCCCTAAAATAAATTTAAGACAGATTTTTGTTTTGTTTTGTTTTGTTTTTTCTTTTTTGTTTTTCATGTTTTTGTTTTTTTAACTTCATTTTTTTATTTTTTTAAAATTTACACCCAAATTAGTTAGTATATAGTGAAGCAACGATTTCAGTAGATTCCTTAATGTTCCTTACCCATTTAGCCCATCCCCCCCTCCCACAACCCCTCCAGTAACCCTCAGTTTGTTCTCTGTATTTATGAGTCTCTTTTGTTTTGTCCCCCTCCCTGTTTTTATGTTATTTTTGTTTCCCTTCCCTTATGTTCATCTGTTTTGTCTCTTAAAGTCTTCATATGAGTGAAGTCATATGATTTTTGTCTTTCTCTAATTTCGCTTAGCATAATACCCTCCAGTTCCATCCACGTAGTTGCCAATGGCAAGATTTCATTCTTTTTGATTGCCGAGTAATACTCCATTGTATATATATATACCACATCTTCTTTATCCATTCATCCATCGATGGACATTTGGGCTCTTTCCACACTTTGACTATTGTTGATAGTGCTGCTATAAACATGGGGGTGCATGTGTCCCTTCGAAACAGCACACCTGTATCCCTTGGATAAATGCCTAGTAGTGCAATTGCTGGGTCATAGGGTAGTTCTATTTTTAATTTTTTGAGGAACCTCCATACTGTTTTCTAGAGTGGCTGCACCAGCTTGCATTCCCGCCAACAATGCAAAAGAGATCCTCTTTCTCCGCATCCTCGCCAACATCTGTTGTTGCCTGAGTTGTTAATGTTAGCCATTCCGACAGGTGTAAGGTGGTATCTCATTGTGGTTAAGACAGATTTTTTTTAATAAAAAAATTAGACCATAAAATAAGGAAACATGAATGAATCTGGTTATGCCCTTGGCATGAAAAAAGCCTTTGTTATGGGGAGCCAGCTGTTATCTGGCTGGCTCAGTCAGAAGAGCATGTGACGTTGATCTCAGGGTTGTGAGTTCAAACCCCACGCTAGGTGTAGAGATTACTTAAAAATATTATCAGAAAGAAAGAAAGGAGAAAGAAAGGAATGCCTTTGTAGTATAGCATATCCAGACACCATAAACAGAATTTTTTTTTAATTTTTGTGTAAATAAACAAATGTAAATTTCTGCATGGGAATAGACCAACCAGGAGAAAGTACTTACGGACATATGGCTACTTTCCTTTAATCCCCTGAGGTCACAATAGTCAACAACATAAAAATAGACCCAATAGACCCAATAGAGAAAAAAATGGGTACAGGAAATGAACAGTTGATAGGAAAAAAGAAAAACAACCACTTAAGCATTAAAAAATGTCTTTATTTTAGCCACTCTGACCGGCATGAGGTGGTATCTCAATGTAGCTTTGATTTGTGTTTCCCAGACGATGAGTGACATTGAGCATCATTTCATGTGTCTGTTGGCCACTTAACAGAAGACCATGGAGGAGGGGAAGGGGGAAAAAAGTTACAGAGAGGGAGGGAGGCAAAGCATAAGAGACTCTTAAATACAGAGAACAAACTGAGGGTTGGTGGGGGTTGGGGGAGAGGGGAAGTGGGTGATGGGCATGGAGGAGGGCACTTGTTGGGATGAGCACTGGTGTTGTATGGAAGCCAATCTGACAATAAATTATATTTAAAAATTAAACATAAAATGAAAAAATAAAAGCTGTACTTTATTAATAACTAAAGAAATGCAGGGCGCCTGGGTGGCTCAGTCAGTTGAGCGTCTGACTTCGGCTCAGGTCGTGATCTCACAGCTCGTGGGTTCAAGCCCCACATGGGGATCTGTGCCGATAGCTCAGGGGCTGGAGCCTGCTTCGAGTTCTGTGTGTGTCTCTCTCTCTACCCCTCCCCTGCTCATGCTCTGTTTCTCTCTCTGTCAAAAATAAATAAACATTTAAAAAAATTAATAATTAAAGAAATACAAATGAAAACAACTAGATAGCATTTTTATTAAATCAGATGTGCAAAATTTAAGTATTTTTTGGGTGAGACTATGGGGAGGAAGACAGTGGGAAAGGTAAACGAGACAAGCTCTTTGTAGAGTAGTTTTGCAATAGCTGCCAAAAATGTCAGGGCAGACCTTTTGATTCAGTTCCAATTCTTGGGGTGTACTCCCCAGAGTCTACTGAGAGGTGGTATAGAAGTATTGGTGCATCACTGATTGGAACAGCCAAAATATGCAAAGAGCTAAGGATCCATCAAGAGGGCAGTAGGTAATGCCATGCACCAGAGTAAAGACTGGGGTGGGTCTCTGTGTGTCAATATAGAAATTGCCCTAAGATAGATTATTAAGTCATGAAAGCAAAGTATATGGAATTTTATTGCATAATCAAATTTGTGGCTTTTTAAAGAATCCACATTCACTCAAGTATACATAACCACTTGCGAAAGAACATGTTTTTCTTGTATACCCTTTTGCAGTTCTCATTTTTAACCACATGAATGTAACACTTTTGTCTTTAAAAAACTCATTTTTCAATGAGAAAAAGTTCCTGACATGGAGCAATATTTTTAAGTGAAAAAAGCCAGGTTATAAAGAGCATGTATATTTATAATCACATTTTTCTCTATACGTCTGTAATTATTCCCATATAGATCTATTTGCGTGTGTAAAAAACATCTGGAAGAATTTGGCCAAAATGTTAATTGGGAAAATGCCCAGAGGTAATGATTTTCCTTGAATTTTCTATTATTCTGCAGGAGGATTTCTCAATCTTAGCTCCAGTGACACTGGTTCCATCTGGGGCCAGATTATTCTTTATTGTGGGGGCCATTCAGTGTCTTTTAGGATGTTTGGCAACATCATTGGCCTCTACCCACTAGAAGCCAGTAACATCCCCCAATTGTGATAAATAAGGTATCTCCAGACATTGCCCAATATCTCCTGGGGAGCAAAATCATGACCCCTACACCCAACCACTAACTTGACAGTAAACATGATTTATTTGTGTAATCAAAAAGTTAAATATGTATAGATTAGGTAGAAATATATATGCCATAAGTAGATCATAGATAAATCATGACAGAGATAGATGATATATAGATAGATGTGAGAAAAACCATGGGATATACACAAAACACACAGTGTAGGGGCACTTGGGTGGCTCAGTCAGTTAAGCTTCCGACTCTTGGTTTCGGCTCAGGTCATGATCTCACGATTCATGGGTTCAAGCCTCACATCATGCTCTGGGCTGGCAGCGTGGAGCCTGCTTGGAATTCTCTCTCTCTGCCCCTTCCCTGCTCATGTGCTCTCTCTCTCTCTCTCAATAAATAAATAAACATCAAAAGAAACCCCACATACCGTGTAACCATTGGGAGGCAGATCAGTTATGAAGCTAATACCAACTTATAGCAGCTAAAGAGGCCACTCCACTGAGATTTTCTTCTGACCTTCTTCTAGGTTCCTCTAAGAGGGGTATAACATGAGTAACTGTTCCCCAAACTCACCAGAAGGTATTCACTTGAATGAGTGAGTGTCCACAACACTATCCTTTGGAGGTTTCACCTATATTCACAATGATGCTACCAGGATAAAAATATTTTTGATACTTCTCTTTGGAATTTATCTTCAAAATATAGATAACATATACCTTTTAATAATTTCAGAGAGACTCAATATTTTTTTAAGTGAAGCTTCTTATAAGAACTAGACAAATTTAATTTGGGATTTAAGAGTGATGAATAAGTTATATAATGTAATTAAATAATTTTGTGAAAAAGTAAGCCGTGAGAATAGTTTTAAGTAGATATTTATTGTTGTTTATGTGTCTCCCCTAAAAGATATGTTGAAGTCTTAATCCCTAGTGTCTCAGAACGCAACCTTATTTGGAAGTAGAGTCATTGCAGAGTCATTAAAATGAGGTCATACTCTAGTAGAGTGGGCCCTTAAGCCAATGACTGGCATCTTCGTAAAGGAAGGGGACATCTTGTGGACACAGACACACACACAGAGAAAACAGTGTGGAAACACACAGAATACAGACAGCTATGTCTCTGGAGTGATGCATCTCCAAGCCAAGGAACACGAAGGATCATGGGCAAATACCAGAAGCTAGAAGACCCAGGGGAAGATTCCCCCTTAGAGATGTCAGAGAGAACAGCACCCTGCCACCGTCTTGATTTTGGACATCTTGTTTCTAGAATAGTCGGACAATACATTTCTGCTGTTTCAAGCCACCTGGTCTGGGGTACTTTGTTACAACTGCCCCTGGAACTAATCTAGTTGTCCACTCAGCATCCATTCCTCTCTCCCTAACAACACCCAGATTTTCCTTTCTGCCACTAACCACATACCACATAGGAAGGGACCTACTCCAATGCCAAGTCAAAACTCTGGTCAGCTTAGCTGATCAGCATCTTCCATTCCCTCACCTGTGAGTCACTGGGTTAAGGGGTGGCTGTATATCTTAAATTGGGCCAGAGTGACTTTCAGGACTCTCCCTTAAAATGGGACAGAGGGATCTCCAGAGAAGGATGTGAGCCACCAGATGTGAACCAAAAACCATGCAACGTGGACCACATCTGGTAACAGCCACCTTCATTTGCAGCCGACAGGGTGAGCAACAGAACAGAGAAATGCAAACACCCTGGTTCCTTGGAGATATCTCTAAAACCCTGGATCGGTCTGCCCTGAAACACACCAATCTTAATGCTAAAGGCTTTATAGTTTAAGACTTGAATTTTGCATTCCTCTCAACCCAACACTTCCTAGATGTCAAGCTGGCATCACAAGGCATATCCACCACTTCCAATCAGTGCAAGAGGCTTTAAAAGGGACTCTTGGAGAGCTAGACATGAAGGACACAGGGATGGAACCACACCTGTAGAGTCTGAAGGCTGGAGGCTGTGGCTTGAACTCACCCTGTGAGTTGTAGGAAGCCAGCAGCTGGAGGAAGAGAGGTGGAAATGCCTGCACTGAAGAGCCTGATGGACAAAGATGGATGTGCATCTCCCAGAGGCCAGAAGGGGGCTTGCTGAAGGGAGCCCAAATAGGTCTTCTTGAGGGAGGCTCTGCCCAAAAGAACTGCATGGGAGTACAGCAGGGGAATGAATTAGAAAGCAGAAGGGAATCTTGTGCTAGTAATCACTTGGCCAGCAAGAGGAGACATCAACCACTTCAAGGGAACTGTGGGTGCAAGACATCCAGAAATGGTAGAACCCCCCCCCCCCCAAGCCTCCCCAAAATGCTCCCTGAGAAAATAATGTAGTGCCGGGGCATCTGCTCCATGCATGCAGAGAACCCCATCACAAAACTACAATGGAACAGGTCAAGCAAAGCCTTTCCTGTCCCTTCCTCTCTTCCCCTGCCACTACAGCCCTGCAGAAACTGAAAAGAGCAGGTGGTAATAGAGGAAAATGAGTGATCAGGAAAGAAAAGCAATCAGATCACTTTCCTGTTGGTCCCCAGACTAAGTCCGGCTCCAGCTAATGTCTGGGAGAGGATTAGAGTGCAATATCAAATATGAGAGCAGATGAGACTTTTTTGATTATTAAAAAATAGTCTTGTGACTAAAGGGCCTGGAAAAAATATGGGCCCTCCCCAGATTGTAAGCAGTTTTAGCAGACACGGTCATACCCATATGCCATGACATTAACCCTAGGCAGGAAGGCTGTGTATTGCCAATTCCTACGACTCTGGCTGAGGGTTTTAATCTGGCTGGGGAGGGCGCCCAACTCTCAAGAAAGGCAGACCAGAAGCACTGCAGAGCTCAAGGGCCAGGTAGCAGTCCTCAACCATTGAGGACCAGGAGTTTGCAGGGTAAGGGCACAGCTTCCTGCCCTTCACTCCCCACCTGTCCCCAGTTGGGATAGCTCTGTGCTCTCTGGCCTGAAAACTTCCTCTTCATTGGCCGGTTCACTCTCCTATCTCACTTCTACACTCCACCTACCCGTGGGTCCTGGGATTGCCTCCATATAACTACTTGCTCTCAAATTCGTGTCTCAGGGTCTGCTTCTGGGGACACCCAACCGAGACCCCAGGAAAAGATAAGATGATTTCAAAAATCAAGTTGGGGTTGGCATTAGGAGAAAAAAAGAATGGTTTCTTGCTGCTTTTCCATTCAACACATCAACCACACTGGTAATTCAGGTTTTACTCATAATGAAGTTTCCTGATTAGAACCTGGGGACAGGAGGTAGTGGGGTTTTCCATTTTCTGCTGTATACTCATCACATCTTGAAACTGAATCTGCATAGAGTCAGATGCTAATCACACAACTCTTCTGACTTCTTCCTGCCTAGTGAATTTTCCACTTCCCCCCATGGTGCCCTCGAAGTGAGATGAATTGTTCATGGGGGCAGAGCTTGCATGATGCACAGCTCATAAAGTTGGGGTCGGTGGCTAGTCTATGTCAGGGTAGCTAGCTCCCAACAGCCCTGTTTACTTTGTTCGTCCATTTTCTCTTTAAAGCATAATTTACATGCAGTGAAATTTTCATCTATAGCTTTGACACTTCTGTTTTGCTTTTTATTTATTGTTTTAATGTTTTTATTTATTTTTGACACAGAGAGAGACAGAGCATGAGCAGGGGAGGTGCAGAGAGAGAAGGAGACACAGAATCCGAAGCAGGCTCCAGGCTCCGAGCTGTCAGCACAGAGCCCGACGCGGGGCTCCAACTCACGGACTGTGAGATCATGACCTGAGCTGAAGTCAGACACTTAACCAACTGAGCCACCCAGGTGCCCCACTTCTTTTTTGCTTTTTAAATAAATTTTATTGTGAAGTGTAATCCATAGATTAAAAGAGCATAAAACATACGCATATAGCTGGATGAGCTGCCACAAAGTAGACAAACTTTTAACAAGTTCATATAACTACCACCAAAATCAAGATATCCCATCACACTCACTGTTTTAACTTTCAAGCGCAGGACTACAATTTATCTCAAAGTAATTATTGTGTGTGTGGTAGGGGTCAAGATTCGTTTGTTCCGTATGAATTTTTAACTGACCCGTATCATTTATTGAAAAACACAGGATTTCCTTACCGACTTACCATGGAGCAAGTAAGTCCAGGTACTACATACATGAGGCAGTTTCTTAAGTGTCTTTGTTATTGCTTCAGTGTATTTGTCCATTCTTAGACCACCACCACACTATCGTAATGACTGTAGCTTTTATAGTAAGTCTCAAAATCAGGTAGTATGAATTCTCCAGCTTGGTGTGTATTCAGAATTGCTTTGGCTATTCTAAATCATTTGAATTTCCATATAAATTTCAGAATCACAAAGTAAGCAGCTAGGATTTTTACTGGGATTGCTCTGAATTTGTAGGCGAATTTAAGAAGAACTGACAAATTAAGGTCTTAACAGCACTTAATCTTCCGATCCATAAACAAGGTAGAGATCTTTATTTTGTCCTTTAAATTCTCAGTAAAGGTCAGAGAGTATTTGCGGCAAAATATTGAACATTTTTCATTAGATTCATTCCTGGCTACTTGATATTTTCCTGTATTTTCTTAGGGCCAGGATGAAAGTAAGGCAAGAGGAGAAAATGAAAGGGAATACCTCCTTAAATCTTGCACCCCAGATGCCACCCTAGCCTCCCCCTTATCCTAGCCTTGGCTATTCTATGTGATATTTCTTTAAAATTTTTATTTCTACTAATTTGTTTCCAATGCGTAAGAATTCAGTCGATTCTTGTATACAGACTTTGTATCTAGCGACTTTTGTAGCCCTGACTTTTAGATCCCAGAGAGGAGTGTGGGCCATCCATGGCATGATTCCTGCCTATTAAAGCTCAGTGACATGAAGATTGAGAAGGAGCTGCCCCGTAGACAAAAAAAAAGAAAAAAAGGAATGGAGTCTCTATGTTTTCAGAGATCTGTAGGCTGCCTCCCAAAGTTCTTGATTGTATCCCTCCACTTCTGAGTCACTTACCAGGCTCCCAGGGCATCATGGGAAACTGGGAATCCAGAAAGTGGAACCAGAAATCAGAGCCAGATAAATAGCTGTGGAAGGGCGAGTGCCAGGAGGAGCCTAGCTTCCGTAAGTCCGTGGAAGCCAGGAGTCCATCTTCCTATCTACCCATTTTCCTATCTACAGCCGCTTTATCTTTATTTTCTCATGTTTTGTACCCATTGCAAAGGGGATATGAGGTGATTCACAGAACTGCCTACTATTTGGCAAGATATGAAGAAATGGAAGGGAAAATGGGGACATGGACATAAAATGAAATCAGGCAGAGGCAAGCAAAACTATAGGCAAAAAAAAGAAAAAAAAGAAAGAAAAATAGGTCAGAGCCAGGGAGAGTCAAAGACAATGCCAGGGCCAGAGCCAGACAGAGATTTTAGAGCAGACACAAGGATCTGCCTTACAACTCAGGGAGTCTGACTTCATTTTGACCATCATCTTCTCTTGCTGGATGACTGCGTTAGCCTCATATCTGTTCTCCTAGTTTCCAACTCTTCTCCCTCCCCAGAGCCTACTGTCCAAATAGTAACACAGAGTGATCTTTTGAAGACACAAGCCAACCCAGAACAGGAGAAAATATCTGCAAAGCATATACGCAATAAGAGTCTGGTATCCAGAATATTTAAACAACTCTTACAACTCACCTCTCAAAAAGACAAATAACCCAGTTTTAAACTTGGCAAAGAATTTGAATAGATTTTCCTCCAAAGATGATATACAAATGCCCAATAAGCACGTGAAAACTTGTTCCACATCATTAGCCATCAGGGAAATGCAAAGAAAAGCCATAATGGAATACCACTTCACATCCCCTAGGATGGCTATAATCGAAACAAACAAACAAGCAAACAAACAAACAGAAAATAACAAATATATGTGTGGATGTAGAGAAGTTGGAACCCTCATACTTTCAGTGAGAACTTAAAATGGTGTGAGTGCTTTGGGAAACTATTTGACAGTTCCTCAAAAAGTTGGCATGGAGGGGCGCCTGGGTGGCTCAGTCTGTTAAGCGGCCAACTCCAGCTCAGGTCATGATCCTGTGGTCCGTGAGTTCGAGCCCTGCGCCGGGCTCTGTGCTGACAGCTTGGAGTCTGGAGCCCGTTTTGGATTCCGTGTCTCCCTCTCTCTCTGCTCTTCCCCCGCTCATGCTCTGTCTCTGTCTCTGTCTCTCTCTCTATCTCTCTCTCAAAAATAACAATAATAACAATAAGTTAGCATGGAGTTATCACATAGCCCAGCAATCTTTTTCATGGGTATGCACTCAAGAGCATTGGAATACTATAAATCAGTTAAAGTGAAAAGCTACTGCTATATGAAATAACATGGATGAGTCTCACTAATGTACTGTTGTGTCGAAGAAACCAGGACAAATAAGCACAAATTGTACAATTCCATTTATACAACAGTCAAAACCAGGCAAAACTAATCTTTCGGCCCATATCAGAAGTATGGGAAGATACTGGAAGCCCTTGGGCCTTGGGGATGACAAGAATCAGGGCCTCACTCAACACTTGGGCTCTGGGGCTTTCTTTGCCCTTGATTGAGTTTCTATTTAGAAGTCAACTTCAGTCTCTCCAAATAGCTGTCTCTGCAGGGCAGAAACCATAGCCCCTGCCCCCCTCTGAACACATGTATCCCCAACCTCTTACATGAAACAAGACCTCTCCTCCCTTACTCCCCATCCAAAAAATTCTAGGGAAGTCTTCTAATTAGCCAGAGATTCTGTTTACTGACCCTGCCGAGGCTGGTAAACAATAACCTAGGCAGATCCTACTGGAACCCAATTTCTGGAGCTGGGCATTGGAAAGAGGTCTCTCTCAAAGGGATGCGCTGTTTCCAAAAGACAGAATGGGTGCCAGACGGACAATTTCATAAATGTCCTTGTCATTCAGGGGAACATCTCTCTACTTGCTATCTGGGACATATTAATAAACCCAATCACATCTTCAAAAAAAAAAAAATGTCTGTGTCATTCAGGCTTCACCTTTCCTGGAATTCACTCAACTGATGATTTCTGTACTTTCCAGACCGATAGTTTATGCCTCTGACCTCTCCTGAGTCAGTCCTCACACTCAAAAGATGTCCCAAGCCTTGCACTCTCGTGAGCACACCCAAATGAACGGCCATTTCTTATTACTGGCACTGACTCCTCTCGGTGCCCGGTGACATTTTCCACCTTCAAGAAATCGACAAACTGAACAACAACGCTGGCTTTGTCAGTTTGGCAGTGCCTACTAAATTTTAGGTGTTTACACCTTTGACCCAGCATTTCTGCTTCCTATGCTCATAGAAACATCTTCATGACTCTACAAACACATATATGCAGTGTTGTTTATATAGAGGAAAAACTGCATTAGAAGGGGTTGAATTTCAAGTACCTGTCAGTAAGAAACTTATGAAATAGATGATTTTTCATAGACACAGTTATAGACAAACTCTATAATTGTTAAATTAGAGAGATCCTAACACCGAAAGACGTTGAAGATGTGCTAAGTCAAAAAGCAAGTTGGAACACAAGATCTATGGTACGGTGTTAGAAAGGATGGTGATAATAATAATACTACCTATGTTAGTAGGTGCAGAGGAAAAAAAATCTTAGCAACATACACCAAAGTATTAACAATAGTTTTCTGGCATTAGGGGAGGAGGAAAGGGAGGCACAAATTTATGAGGGATTTCTCATGTTCTAAAGTATATATTTCTATAATATTTGAATTTTTTTTTAATTTTTTTTAACGTTTATTTATTTTTGAGACAGAGAGAGACAGAGCATGAATGGGGGAGGGTCAGAGAGAGGGAGACACAGAATCTGAAACAGGCTCCAGGCTCTGAGAGGTCAGCACAGAGCCCAACGCGGGGCTCGAACTCACGGACCGTGAGATCATGACCTGAGCCGAAGTCAGACACTTAACCGACTGAGCCACCCAGGCGCCCCTATAATATTTGAATTTTTAAAAGAAATTGTAGTTCGGGGTGCCTGGGTGGCTCAGTCAGTATAGCGTCTGACTCTTGGTTTCGTCCAGTTCCTGGGTTCGAGCCCGGGTCGGGTTCTGTGCTGCCCATACAGAGCCTACTTGGGATTACCTCTTTCCCTCCCTCTCTCTCTCTCTCTCTCTCTCTCTGCCTCTCCCCTGCTCGCACCCTCTCTCTCTCTCAAAATAAATAAATAACCTTAAAAGAGAAAAAAGAAAAGGAAGATTTGAGCTTCAAATGAAATAAATAAATAAATAAAATGTATTTCTCTAAGAACAAAGACATAAAATAATGATTTGCTTTTTTAAGTGTCTTGAAAGCTAGGGACAGCATGACAGATGTTGTTTGATTGCCTTTCAGACAGATGTCTTGCGTTCACAAGGTTGTTTAAGAATTCAGACTTATCTCCTTGCTCACTGACCCATAACACAACAGACTAAATGTTTGACATGGGAAAATTCTCTGGGACAAAAGAGCTTATTCAGGCGGACCTAACAGCCATGAGCTATCTCATAATCAGCAAAGAGGCAGACCTCGCGGGGCCTGGGCTAGGGGTGGGCAGAAGCTGGGCAGGGGCCGCTGTGGGCTGGGAAGGTGAGTAGCCCTGTTCTCCCAACACCGGCTCGGGTGGCCTTGGCTTTGCTGAAAACAAGCAGCGGGGGCCTGCTGGGGAGCGGCTGGGCCGGTCTGAATGTTGGGGAGCCTGCGTGGGAGGCCTCAGAAGAGAGTCAGGAAGCTGTCGCAGGGAGGAAGGAAGCCATGCACTTCAGAGGCTTCGAGGCTGCAGCAAGCAAAGAGAAAATGCACGGGGCGAAGGTGGGTGGTTGGGGAATTGCACGCCGCCGAAAAGAAGGCCTATTTTAGGAAGAACAGCATAGAACCTGCATCTTGAACTTCACTGGCGTGAGGCAGATTATCTCTGAATCAGATGGTAATCATAATAAATCCCTGATTTACGAGCTGCCTTCCACTTTTCCAGGTATGTCCCCACCTAATCCTTGGGGATTATTTGATTATCCCAGCCTTCAAGGAACGGAGGCGGGGCCACGACCCTCCTCTGGACAAAGAGACAGAGGATCCCATTCATGATGAACAGCTCCGTCATCCCCCAGTGGGCGGTGCTCCCACCCAAGACCCATCTCGGCACACAGTGGCCGTGGGCCTGTTTCTGTCTGAGTCCATCCAGACTCCAGTGGACGCTCTACCCCGTATTTTATTGTTGTTTTAGGGCATTTGTTTGTGGACAGCCTCTCTTCGGGGGAGGAGCTGGGAAAGAGCTATTTCCATGTCTCTGTTATATGCAGGCATATCCGCTGCCCCCTTCCTTCTTCAAGGCAACTGGGTGGGCAGGGCACTGGTTTCGTTCCATTGAAGTTCATCAGAAATCTGCTCGTGCATTTCATCAGGAACGCTGAGTTCTTCCCAGAAGAAAATTGCTAACTTCGTCACACGCAAAAAAGTTCTGTCCCCTTGCAGTTTGGGGACAATTTTTCTTTTACAGACCATTGGCATGAAGATTGCCAAATGTGTTCATAGAGGAGGGTCGGGGATTGATTCCTCCACGCCCCAAGTGTGTCCAAGAGACCCTACTGCCAAAAGGTGACCCTTTTCAAAACTGTCTGCCGTGCCGGGCACTGAACTCCTTGCTGCTGGGCACATCAAGATAGCAGGCTCTGGGTAAATGTGGTTGCCTCTCCCGGGGGCCTTTCCAAGGGCAAGGGGGTGGAAGGGAGTTTGAACATGGGATGGAAAGAACCTCCTTTCCTTTGCAAAGGTGAACCCCTCAGTTTGTGCAGCCTACTTTATGAAAGTTTGGGGAGACAGATGGGGCCCATCCCACGGAAGTGACAAAGAATGGTCCCTTGACCATTCTGCCAGCAGTCACTCTACTCATCCCACTCACCCCCTTTGCTGATGCCCAGAACCCCACCCTCAACTCCAGCTCCAAAGATATTCCTCCCTCCTTCGTTATGCAAAGCAATGTGCTTAGGACTTCCTACCACCAACCTGGACCCCACAGGGCTTTTTGACTCATAAGTGTGCTCTACCAGATAAAGGGGCACCTTCTCCACATCTGTCCTCTCTTCGGGTCCCTCCCCACTTTTGAGTGGACACCTGCTCACCCACCTCCTTCTCTAAGGTGCTGTTTTCTCAGGGTAGGGTCTTGAGGTTTGGGATTTGCAGGAGGAAAGGGCTCTTTGAAGCAAATGAAGCCACCAGACCCTGCACTCAATGGTTGTCCCCTTCCGTCTTCTGTAACGTGCTGAGAATTCAGCTCAGCAAAGGCTGAGGGACAGGTGCCAACTGCAAACAGAGAACGGGGCTGATGCCAGCAAGGCTTCAGAATGCCCCCCAATGACCCACCTCTTCGCCCCCACGTCTGGACATGTCACAGACGCAACCCCACACGGATCCTGCTACAGAAGTGAAGAGGGGGAAATGAAATAAATCGAGCATAATTGGGCTGTGAGGGAGGAGAGTCACAGAAGTGGTGGGTTTCTGGAATTGGCTAACATCTCTGCCATGAACCAGAAAGGGGGCTGAAGACAGAGTTGAATGGTGGGATAATTAAACTCAGCTTTAAATTCGTACACTTGGATCTACAGCTTTGAAATAGAATTTGCCGCTCTATGAGTTAGATGTTTTAATCAATGTCTTTATTCGGCACCTAATGCAACTCAGGAACTGCTGGGGGAGGATAAAACAGGAGAAGGTGGAGAACGAAAACTCTCGCACATGCTACCTGTGCGTTCTTCACAGGCACCAGGGCACCCACGTGAAGAGCACCCAGGTGGGGAGTAAAGTATGTCAAGGCGGTGACCCCTGAGCAGAGCGATCCTGGGTCACACTGATAGCCAGCAAACGATAGACATTTCCGGTTTAAAAGAAAATAAACGAAAGTAAAATAGAGATGTAAATATTGAGTAGGAGTTAGCTTGCGATGCATAGGTGTTCCGGGCAGAGGGAGCAGGTACAAAGGTATGGGAGTTCCGAGAAAGCAAGGGCCAGGGGCTTCAGGTGGAGACCTCAATGGGCCTGGACCCAAAAGTCCAAGAGGTAGGCAGGTGGGAAAAAGAGGGACCCTGTCACAGAGAGCCTGGTTTGCTGAGGAACTGGGGTTTTATCTAGAAGGTTATTGAGTGTCATTAAGGGGAACTCTGGCGTGGGGTTTGGTCTTTGGAGAATGGCCCGGAAAGGGAGAGTCTGGAGGGGAGCCAGACATTGAGAGGCTAATGTAATAACAGGCAGGAGAAGACAGGGCCTCGGGGAGGAGAGGAGGGAAGATTTGAGAGAGTCTGAGAGGGTTGGACGAGACAGTCAGAGTCAGTTGGGTACGTGTGGGAGAGGAGTCAGAGAGGGGGTGGAAAGATCAGAACCTGGGTAGGTGACAGGGCCACATCTCCGGACAGGGAGCAGGTTCTGAGGCACAGACAGTCATCCAAATGATGCCCTGACTTCTGTGGGTGGGGTTGGGGTGGGCTTTCCTCATCTGCGTTCTGGAACATACCCCAAAGTGCCTCAGAGCCGCAGTTGGGCCCTCGGAGTCACGCAAGGACACCCAGATCCCGCTCCGGGGCAGTGAAGGCATCTCCCCGAGTCGCAAAGAAACTTGACCCTGCTATTCCCCCAGTGGAAATGGCCAGGCCAAGGTGAAAGGACATCTTAATCCGCTGTGGAGGGGCCCACACGGTGCTGTCCCAAGCAGTGTGGGCAGCATGTGTAAGGCATGGGGCTGTCCTGCCATCCCCCAGGCTCTCAGCTCCGGAGGGCCGCGCTCCAGAGGGCTGGGTCCACCCGGGGCCCAGCCCCGCCCGTGGGGGCAAAGAAGAGGTGGCTCATACTCACACCTCTGCCTTTCAGTTTGCTGGGAGCCAACTTCTGTAGGATTAACAGCTACCATTTCCCAGGCCCGGAGCCAGTGTTTTTGCACATCTGGTTTACGCCCATAGCGACCGGGGCTATGACTACTAATCCCTAGTCACTACTGGCGGTTGTCGCTTCCACCTCGACTCCTCAGGCCATCCCGTGCCCCTCCCACCATCCTGGCCCCGTCGTCCTTCTGTCTGTGGCCCACACAGCCCTCAGGGCCGAGTGAAGTGTCACTTGCTCTGCACCCCAGACCACCGCGACGGTCTCACTCCGGAGCCCACGCTCTGAGTCTTAAAAAAAAAAAAAAAAAATTTAAAAAGACTTCTTTGGACACATGGGCCTTTTTGCTTCTCCTCAGGGCTGGAAACAGGGCTCTGCCTCGTTCACCTTTCTCTCTCACGGTGCCCTGCACACGTCAGGTTCTTCGTGGGCACCTGGAAGGACCTACTGCATGAAGGGAAGAAACTAGTCCTTTGGCTGAGTAGGGGGTCCCCAAAAGGGAGCTGTGGTAGCCTCTGCTCCCCAAACTGGGGCAGTTGACCCCTCAGTGGTTATTGTGTCCAAACCGCAGGTCTCTGCCACAGCCCCAAAGGGACCGGATGGCACATGCTGGTCATCCCTCCTCTGGCCACCATCCCCCTCCTGGGTGTAGATGCCACCCAGGCCCCCTGCAGCAGCAATGCACTCTTCCAGAAGAAAGTTCCTTGTCCTCCTGTCTCTGACCCCATCCTGACCTGAACACCTACCCACAGAGAGGGCCTCACGTGCCTCCTCCTAGGCCCCCGGTGACCCCAACAGCCTTGCCGTGGAGCAAACAGCACCTGGGCTGACCAGGCCTTACCCAGCCGTCTCAGGGAGGCCCCGGGGACCCTCTTCCACAGCGCCGGTGACCACGGCCCCTGGGATAGATAGTCCCTGCCTTGAGAAACTGCCTGGCCCTCCGCCCCCACTGACAATGACTCTACCCTGCCCGGTGTATCCCCAGCATCTTTAGCCAGGCCTCCGCTGCCTCCCACCTGCTCCTGCTCCCTACCCTCAACCAGGAAGACACCAGCGCTCCCTCCCTGACCCTTCCCGCTCCCCCTGTGAGGCCTGCTGGCCCAGCTGTCCCTGCGAAGCGCCTGCGGCCACGTCAAGAACTTGGCCTGTTGCGCCAGCCCTAGCCCAGGCGCCGGGGCCTCTCCTCCCACCATTTCTGCTGTAAGCAGCCACGGGCGTCCCGTGGAGTCATGAAGCCTGTGTTGCCCGCTTCCCAGGGGCGACAGAAAGCACCTTCTCAGAACACAGTGGCTCTGAATTTCTAGAACCACAGAGTCATCCAGGAAATGAGAAGCAGGGTGCTGGGCGTCTGATAGTGAAGATAAGGGTTTGGAGGGGTTGCAGGTTATGGGGAGGCGAGGGTCAGAAAGGATGACAGTTACGCTACTTTTTCTAAAGAAGAGCCCAGAAGCCAGCCTGCAGGGCAGGATAAGTGCGGTTGGGAGGGGGGAGCCCTGCCAAGGGAGCCCTACCAGGACACACAGGAATACCCCCTCCCTCGAGGCTCTCCTCCATCAGCTGGTGCCCAGCCCAGCCCCTGCAGCCGGCAGCTTGAGAGGCCCCGGATGTGCAAGCCCTTGGCCTTTGCCCTGCTGTGGCTTTCGGGCACCTGGAGCTGGGGCCTTGCCACTTCCTCAGACTCGGGCAAGGAGGCGTGGCCCTATGCAGCCTTGTCATGCACTTTGGCTTCCCACCAAGGCCATCCAGTCCTCCTGCCTCTTGCCCTGGGCCCATGGACATCACTGCCCTCTTCCCATGCCAAACACCTTCCTGTAGGCCGCCTGGGGTCTGGTGACAGGGGCGGGCCCACGAGCAGGCAAGGGTCATGCTCCTGGGCACACGCACCGGAGACCCAAACCCCTAACACAGAGGCACATCCGACGTGGGGGGCACACCACCCCCACCAGATTGGGCCACACCCACTCTTGGGGGAGACGGCTAGGTCACCGGCAGCCACCCTCCGGAAGGAGTGGAGAAGAGACTGCCCTGTTTCACCTGCACCGAGGTTCCGACCCACAGTGTCCCAGGCTGTGAAGTCCAAAGCCAAGCTTACACGGCAGACGGTCAAAGCCCCAGATGGCCCCTCCTCGGGACTCTTAGCACAAAGGGAATCAGCCCCACACTGTCACAGAGCACAGGCGGTTCACCACCGGGTACTCACTTCAGACTGTCCCCAGGCTGTCCCTGTACCCCTAGGAAGGGGCTGGAATTATCCAGGGAACTATCCAAGGGAATTCCTTCCCCCTTTGCTGCCATGGACTGGCCAGGGTGTTTCGCAACCAGCCACCGATGACAACGAGCGGGTGGCAGGGGCCACCTCTGCCTTCCCCATGACCCTGGCTGAGATGAGCACAGGGTGGCCTTGAAGGGGGATTCACACAGAGGGGATGGCCTCAGCTCCCCGATGGAGGTCGTCGGCAGGGGAGGCGGGAGCGAGCAGGAGAGGTTACCAGCCACACGCTCAGCAGCTCGGATCTGTGTCACATGGGTTGGCAGAGTTTCTGTCCTCTCCCCCCACAAACTTCCTTCCTAATTCTCGGCCCAGTGCAAGGGGTTTGGGGGAACATTTCCAACTACAGCCTGAGAAAGCACGCGGCAGGGTATACAGCTGATGTAAGTTACTGGTGAAGAGAACCAGCACTGGAGTGCTGAGCGCTGACCACTCCTAGCTGAGGGGTCAATTTACTTGAGCTCTCTGAGCCTCAGTTTCCCGAGCTGTCAAATGGTGGTAATATCAGTGACCATCTTGCAGTGCTGCTCAGAGGACTGAATGAGAAACTCTGTATCATGCACTTAACACGGGGCTTGGCAGCTGCCAGGACCTCAATTAACGTGAGCCACTGCTGTTGTCCCGGCTAGGAGTGGCAGCTAAAGAGTCGTGGGCTCCCCACACCCTCCTCATGGAGAACCTGGCTCTCTGCGCAGACCTGCAGGTCAGCACATCAGCAATAACTGCTTTGAGGGTCACTGTCCCCAAAGCTGTCTTATTTCTCCTCCCTCCGTTGGCCTCAGCGTTGAAACTGCCCCATAGAGCGTCAGGCAGCGTCTCAGATCACAGGACTCTGCACACAGCTGCAGGGAGCAGGGTGCCTGGGTGGCTCAGTGGGTTGAGCGACTGGCTTTGGCTCAGGTCGTGATCTCACGGTTCATGGGTTCAAGCCCCACGTCGGGATCTATGCTGGCAGCGTGAAGCCTGGAACCTGCTTTGGATTTTGTGTCTCCCTCGTTCTCAGCCCCTCCCCTGCTCACGCTCTGTCTCTGTCTCTGTCTTTCAAAACTAAAAAAAAATAAATATTAAAAAAATCAAAAAATTATTTTAAAAAAGTAAATATTAAAAAAAACCTGTAGAGCAGGTTGGGGTGTGAGGGGCTAGCATGGGCCTGTTTCGAGGTGTGTTTGGGAGTGAGGCAGAGGGACGACCGGCCTGATTGCCCACAGAACTCCAGATAAGGAGGGGCCCTTGTTGGGTCACCAACCCGGGCTCCCCCACCCCAGCCCCATGAGGCCCAGCACCCCAACACGTAGACCTCCTCAGGCCCCCGCGTCAACATTTCCTGGCCTTAGTTTCTGCATCTGCAAAGTAGGTACTATCTCTTCAGATCGTGGTTCAGATCAAATGAGACAACGCGTACAAACCCCTCCAAACTGTGTCAGGTATGGATGCTGTATCCGTGTGCTGGGGCCACCATAGCAAAGGACCACGGACGTGGTGGGTGGCCTAAACTACAGAGATTTATGTCTCATGATTCTGAAGGCTGGGAGTCGGAGATCAGGATGTCAGCACGGATGGTTTCTTCTAAGGCTTCTCTCCTGGGCTCGTGGTTGGGCATCTTTCCGTTCTGTCTTCACATCGTCTTCCTTCTCTGCATTCTGGGTCCCTAATCAGTTCTCCTTACGAGGACACCAGTCATATTGGAGCCGGGCCCACCCTACTGACCTCCTTTTAACTTAACTACCTCTCCAAAGACCCCTTATCGAAATACGGTTCACATTCGGAGGTCCTGGGGTTAGGACTTGAACATGCAAACTGGGGGGGACACAAGTCAGCCCAGAACAGCTGGTGCTTAGGACACATAGCTATGAATTCCAGTCAGCAAATGCTTTCTCTATGCCAGAAATGCTTCCAGGCTTTTAGAAAGGCATTAAAGAACAAAGCAGACCCAGACCCTTATCTGTGTGGGGCTTCATCCTGGGGGTGGGGAGAAAGGCGCAGACATCACACAGCCAACACAATGAAAGTAAACCGAGTGGTGTCCTGGAAGGTGATCAATTGTATGAAATTTAAAACAAAGAGAGAGCAAGGTGAGAGGACTCCGGAAATAAGGGTTGAAATTTTGAACAGCGTAGTCAAGGTAGGCCTTGTTCAGGCAACATTTGACAAAACCTTCAGTGAGGATTTGATCTATTATTCCTAGGAAATCATATCAGATTCATTGGGCTGTGAACCCCCTCATCTCTGCTCGCCAGCCCCCCACACCCACAGCTCTAGTATCAGAGAAGAAAAGGTGCGATCCCGTACCTTCGGGCCATCACCTCCGTGCGGTGGGGTCAGGGAAGAGGCCCAACCATCCATGGGCCAGGCTGCTGTGGGGCTGGGGTAGGTGCTGAGATTTCAGAAGGAGCTACTTCTAGGGTCTTCTAGGGCCTTCTAGGGTCTTCTAGGAAGGCAAAAAGGGATAGGGTGAAGTCAGCAGTCAGAGGTCAAGGGCTGACAAACATGCCAGATGAGTCATTTCTTTTTTTAATATCTCCCCACCGACTTCCCTCTTATTCCATTGGGCAAAACTGGGTCAACGTGGCCACCACTAGCTACAAAGGATCCAAGGAAGCATTTTACCTGGGCACATGGCTACCCCCCAACCCCAGTCAGGGTCCCGCTGGTAGGAAGAAGGGGAAACTAGACATTGGGTAGATGTCTGGCACACTGCTCTCAGCAGAGCTTGGTACGGTGAGGGTGGGTGATGCACCAGACCCCTGCCGAGGCCAGAACTGGAGCCAACAGGCTGGCCTGGGACCACCCCCACCAGCAGCAATGGCCCCAGAACTGGCAGGAGAGTCCAGAGTTGGGAGGGCAGAGCCTGGGGCCGCGTGTCTAGAGAGCCTGCCTGGCATGAGCAGGGCAGGGGTAGGTAGATTTTTTCCCTTCTCTAACAATGTGCCCTCTCCTCCCATTTACACATGGGGCCCCTGTGGGCCAGCGTCCGCGGCTCCCATCCTACAGACTGGCGTCCTCTTATCGCTCACACATACTCGTCACGGGGGCTCCCTGATGCCGTGAGCATGGTACTAATGGGTGAGGGGTGGAGATCACCCCGGATCGCTGCTTCTCAAAGGTCTTCCCTCTCCATTCTGCCAAAGAAGGAATGCGAAGCTGGGAGACGGGGTCTGTGTGCTAGTTTTATTGTTATTCCTTGGGAATCGGGGCCAGCTTGCACTTGCTGAGGCCTTTCGCAGACAGGCCATTCTATATTCCACCAATTCCCAAGGCTGGGATGTACAAGCAAGGCGTTGCGCTGGAAAGGGGATGAAGGCAGTTATGTAGGGAGAGGAACCCCAAAGTCATATATCATTGGATGCTGCTGCTGGGCATGTGGGCCGCCTAGCAGGCTGCAGGGAAGGTTCTTGCTGCTGTTAGCTTATGCTGAGCCATTTATGAAAGGGCACGGGGAGCTCACCCTCACCACACCTTCTCAGGAAGCGCTCCGGAGCCCCCCTGCTCATGCTCATTGTGCTCCATTCCCCAGAAGGTTCCAGCACACCTGCAGTTCAAGAAACGTCCTGACCAGGCTTGCATTTGCAACTGTCTCAGAGACTGTGAAAGCCGGGGCTGGTGGCCCGGGAGGGAAGACCCCAGAGTGGAGAGAGATGAGAAGATGGGGCACCAGACAGGACATTCTGGGGACAGGGACTGTGTTAGTGGGCTAAGGCCACCATGACAAGCATCACAGACTGGGAGGCCTGAACAACTGAAATTTATGTCGTCGCCGTCCTGGAGGTTTACAAGTTCAAGATGGTGTCTGCAGGGTTGGTTGCTTCAGAAGCCTCTCTCCTTGGCTTGTAGCTGGCCATCTTCTCCCGTGTCCCTAGATGATCTTCTGTCTGCGGGTGTCCAAGGACTCCTGTCATAATGGATTAGGGCCCACCCTCCTTTTAACATAATTACCTCTTTAAAAATCCTGTCTCCAAATACAGTCACATTGTGAGGTGCTCTAACACGAAACTGGGGGGGGGGGGGGGGGGACACAGCTCAGCCCATAAGAAAAACCATCCGATGTGAGTGGGGTGGACACTGTGTGGGAGAGAGTAGGGGACACTGAGGAGGCTGCCCAGCTCCCCGGCCCCCGCTAGTGCCGCCACCTGGGTCCTCCCCGCTTCACCCACAACTCCCAAGGTGCCACTTTGCTCCTTACCTCTCACACCAGCCCCGGCACCTTCTAAGGCAAGATTAGCTTTTCAAACAACCTCCAAGGCTTAATGTCAGCACCTGCTCTTTGCTCGTGGTGACTGATGGAGGGACCTTCAGGCAAGGTCAGCAAGGAGGCTGGCACGGGGTGCAGTGGGTGAAGATAGGGCTTTCTGCTTGCTCCTGCCCCAATACCCCAGGAAGGTGCCTGCCCAGGCCTCCGTCCCAGTTGGGTTTGCCCCGTGGCGGTCACAGCTTGCTGGCCCGGGGAATGTTCTGACCTGCCTCTGGCCACGCTGCCAGAGCCCACGGATCTGGAAGGGGAATGAGGAAGCAAAAGAGGAAGCAGTGTCAGGAAGGAGAGGGAGGGGAAGGGCAGGGGCTCCCCCTTCCCTCATGCCTGGCCCCTGTGGGACTGGGGAGCCCATACGAGAGACCGTATCTCTGCTGGGAGCCATACCCCCTGCCCAGCTTAGCCCTGGGTGACCTGCTCTGCCTCTGGTGACCCGGGCAAAGCACACTGTTCCTGCACACCCTCGTGCTTTCTGAAATTTGAGGAGGCCAGGGGGGTAAGGGGGGGGTGGGTCCTGCACAGCCCAGGCCCAGCTGGTCGGGCTAATTTTAGGTTTTTCCCCAGCCTGACAGAGGCCCACTAATCTTCATCTGCCTAGAGAATGCACATTGATCAGATGCTGCCTTCACTCATGGTGTCCCGCACACCCAGCCTGCAAGAAAGCACCTTCCTCTATCTAATTTCGATCCCTCTTTTACCTGCCCCGATTCCACCCCTCCAAAGAACGTTGCCTTAACCACCACCTCCCAAAGAGCGCTCTCCTCTCCCAGTGCCTGGGGTAACTGCAGATTTGAAGGCACAGTGGAGCCCTGTGTTCCCAGCACTGGCACGTACCGGGCCCCAAACAAGCACTAGGTAGTATGGGTGGAATGAATGACCACCTTATTACACAGTGGCATCGTGTGCTATGTAGAGGTTAGGTCTAAAGGGAGCGAATAAGTTGTGAAGAGCTCAAAGTTTAAATCACCCTTGAAACTCCAACAGGAAGGCATAAATCTCTCGGTAAGTCCAATGGGACCATATTGCCTCCACAAGACCTGTCTCCTCAGACAACGCCCCCCCCCACTCCCCACAAAACCTAAGGATAGGGATCTAGTACTCCCCCGACTCCCCACGCACCCCAAGATGTCTTCCCAAGGCTTTGGGGCTGACAGGTGCTTTACAGGGATTCTCAGGGTTTATGCAACATGTCCCCCAAAGAACTCACGTCTAGAAATCTTAAAAATAAGAGGCTCTCCATTCTCTTTCACGTTCCTCCAAGGGCTGCTCCTCTGTTGCCCTGGCAGCCAGGGCAGGGTCTGGTAGCTCCTCAGAAGGTCCAACCGGCCGAGGATGAAGCCAGTGAGAGGCACAGAGGTGGCCCCAGGGCAGACAGCAGAAAATGGAAACCTGTCGTGAACAGCCACTATGCCCAAGTTTTAAAGAACCCCGAAGTATAGGGGAAACACTGCACCTTGAGGCACAAGAAGGGAAGTCCTCGGCTAGAGCCCCAAACTACCAGCCACGAGAGGACAGCTGTTCCTCTTACCTTACCCAGATAGTATTTTCCCCACCTTTTTACTTGACAATTTCCAAACACAGAGAACAATGGAAAGAACATACATACAACCACTTGTGAAGCCTCCATCCAGATGCAACAACTGCTGACCTTTTGCCCTCTTCTCCATCCACCCACCTGTATTTGAGACGTCTGATGACGTGTTGTAGACATGGTGACCCACCAGCCCTCATTGCCTTGAGTGGCATCTCCGAAGAATTGTCCGTTCTCCTGCAGAATCGCAAAACCAAGTGTAACGGGTATTTGAATTACAACAACAACAACAGGAACTTGTAACTAATGCTTTTTCTAAGTCAACAAGCTTGGCATGGCTAGGAAAATAAGGGAGGGTCAGTGATTGCGGAGTAAAATCATGCCAACGCAAGCCTGGGTTTGTCCTCAAAAACTTCTCAATCGGGTGCTCGTCACAGAAGAACAAGCGAGCTTTTCAGCTCTGCCAGACGTCTACCCAGGAAGCCTCTAGGTATATAGTTAACAACAAGCTTGCAAGTCATGTATTTTACACTTCCCGGAATAATGTTTCGTGAAACTGGGGTTATTCAACAAATGTATGCTGATCACATAGCAGGTGCTTACTAAGTCCAAGTGCAAATCGCCTTGGGGAAGGCCTCAGCAGCCCCAACTGGGCCTCGGAAGAATGGCCTCTACGTACTCAAAGAGGGTCCTTTTGGTCCCATTGGACACCAGCTCTAGTGGCTCTAAGACCTCCTTAGCCATTCCCAATCCTTTCTTTTCTTCGTATCTCATCCCTAATTTATTTGTGGCCAGTATCTATTTTCTCACCATGGGTTAGTCTTACTTCCCCAACCGGAGTCTATCACCTTCCCCTCTTCCCGCTCCAGCTCAGAGCTCTTTAGCCAGGGTTCCTTATGGACTCCATGCCACGTACTATGCTTAACCCCTTCCAAACTCCATCTCATTTAATCCTCACAAAACCCTATGGCCGAGTCCTAGCACGATCCCCGGTTTATAGATGAGGAAACTGAGGCTCAGAGAGATGAACAGAAGACACACAACCAGTAAGGAGCAGAGGCAGAATCTGAACTGGCCACTCAGGAGCCAAGTCCCAGATTTTTAGCCACTAGGTGCCAGAGATGGGACGTAGGGCAAAGGGGACCGTGTGGGTTCCCATGCCGATGGGTGTGGCTTGGGGTGAGGGAGCAGCCGGTTGAGGCTCAGGTGGACAGAGCCGCTTTGTCACCGTTGCCATGGTTCTCTGTTCTGAGCGTGAGTCGTGCATCCTACAGAAAGAGTCCCACAGAGCAAGGGACTCGGTTTCCTCTGCTAGCTTTCCCTCCATAAATACTCAGGACACACGGGCAGTTGTGAGAAGTGCAACTTACTTCTCCCTTATCATCGCCCCTCCACCCCACCGAGCAAATGTCCCAGGGGAGGGCCTCAACCCACCCATTTGTGTCCCCTGTACAACTTCAGGGATCGCAGTCAGGTTGTGTCCTGAGATCCTGGCATCGTCTCCAGCAGGAAGGGCTTCTCCACAGCAGAGGACCGCAGGTAGAGACCCCACGTTCTTCCACAATCTGTAGGACAGCTGTGTGGGTCACGAGGGAGGCCAGAAAAGGAGCAGAGATGGTGGCACCTGAGAGGAGAGAATAAAAGGCTGCCCCAACAGACGCCTTCATTGTTTGACTCATTCGTTACTCAGAAAATGCGAAGAAGGAAACAAAGAGGAGATCTCAGCCCTTTTCCTCAGACAGCCAAACCAAATCTTTTGTCGCTGTTGTTGTTTTTCTTTTGAGCAAGAACTTTGTATTTGTACACGAGGAATGGATGCGTACCAAAGTATGCCATTAGCTTAAAAAACATTAATAAGAACTTGAACTTCCGCCTTGGTCTGTGCTCCATCTGCCTGGGGACACTTTAAGATTTCTTGTGGAAGTTAAATCAAGAAAAACATCTAGGTGCCATTCAGCTTCTATAGAGGAAAAAAATCGCCTTGCAAGTCAAGCTATTGCCTTGAAAAAGATGTTCTAAATTACTTGATCTCTCCCTGCCCTCCCTCCAACTTAGCTTTTAACAAAACGTGCTCTCCCCATCCTGTGTAGAAACCCCCTCCAGCCCAGGAAAAAGCAGAAAAAAGCCTGAGCAAAGCAGGGGTGGGGGGGTGGGGGTGGGGGGGGGTGGGTACAAAGCAACCTCATGTATGTCCCAGTCAGTGGGAGGTGTATAGGGTCTAACAAGAGCCAGGTGATAGTAGAGGGGAACCCTTCTCCGCCACCAGCCCTACCCCACCCCTGCTCACTACTCCCTGGTCAAGTCTCTGGGGAGACGATACTCATAGCTGCCTGGGATGCGGCCACGTCTATGTCACCCTGAGGGTTAGGAGAACCTCAGCTCCGGTTTCAGCTCTGAAAGCCACGCTTGGATCCTGGGCTGCACGTGGGCTAGACTTCGAAGGAACTACAGTGTAGACGGGGAGCTTCTCAGCAGGGGACAATGTAACAGGGGAGTTCGGGTGCAAGCAGACGCCTAGCGGAACCAAGTGCAAGCTCCAGGCTGACCACACAGGGGCCCGTGGCCCTGGCAGGAGCGGGGTACGAAGAGCCAGAGGTGCAACGCTGCTGGGAGCATTGCGGAGCCACAGATGGTCTCTGAGGACGCAGCAGCTGGTGTTCAAGGTCATCGCCCCTGACCCTGCAGAGCTGGCCTGGGGATGGGTGGGCATCTTTGCATAAAGGCCAAGAGGCTCCCAGAACCAAAGCAGCCCAGATCTTGGCCCCAGGGCTCTCGGGCTTCAGCGTCACATGAGCACCTCTGATGAGCTGAGGCTGTCCCAAATGAAGATCTGTGAGGGAAGGCGCTCAGAGGGAAAGTCACCATGAGGACGGTGGTGACAGGTCTCAGGGCCCAGGTTCAACACAAGGGCTTTCAACAACCCGGCTTCCCCCCTGGAGTGGCTTTCAGAGACAGTGGCTGAGTACGAGGCTGTAAACTGAACATTCAGGAAGCTGAGGGTGGGGCTCTTCTGCCTTCTGAGCTAAAAGCGGAGTAAGGGCATCATCCCAGGCAAGAACAAGGAGGCCTTCTTCCACGCAGCGCCTTTTCCCAGCAGCAACTCCCCATGGAGGGGCAGGAGCGGGGGCAGCCAAAGTGAGCAGTCAGACTGAAGTCTCCATCCACTTTCCCCTGACACTGGGGATCCTGTGCCCTCTGGAGTGCGTGTATCCAGGTCCTGGCCCCTTCTGTCCCTCTGCTGACCAAGATCCTGAGCCCCTCTCCCGTCACAGACCGGAATCCCAAAGTGCCATAGTTCTACGGTCCAGTGTGAGTGCCCGCAGAGGGGCCTGGCTGTCCAGCTACTGGGAGAGGGGGCCACATCCCCCCTTCTGGTCCTTTACTGAGGCCCCACACAAGAGTGAGCACCTGTGTGTCACCCAGCGGTGCCCACCCCCAAAGAGGGACACCTGTGGCTTCAGGCCCTTCATTCACCCGATCAGTACCCGCCAGCCTGGGCCCTTGACCCACAGCCACTGCCACACACCCACATCCAGAAGCCTGCCCACCCTGCGGGCAGGTGAGCCAAGCACACACCGGGCTGTTCTTTCCTTCCATCCTTTGCTTTCGATCCCCTCTCTCCTCTTCCTACCCAGATTTGCCTGGCTGATGCTCAGAGATGTAGCTTAAGCACATCTGGACTGGCTCCAGAGAGCCGTCTCTGAATCCCTAGTATGGATTAAACTTCCACACTGGTAACAACCTTGCTTCTAGTATGTCATTCGTTCCTCTAAGAGATACTTAAGTACCTACTATGCACCTGCCCCAGGTCCCGGGGATGCAGCAGTGAACAAAAGAACCGAAAGCTACCTTCTAGTGTGTGTGAGGGAGACAAAACAATAAGTAAGTAAGTAAGCTACATGGCATGTCAGAGTTGAAGTTCTATAAAGATAAACAAAGTAGCAAAGGGGATGAGGCCAGAGAGATCAGTTATGGGCGCGTCTCTCTCACCGTGTGCTCCCAGAGGAAAGGCATTTGGTTGTGTTTCCCTTCTGCCTTGCCAGGCACCCTACTGAGTGGTCCTCTCTCCCAGCGTTGCCACACGCGTGGCCATTTGCCCCTTGAGACCCCAGAGATCCCTGGGTGTCTGAACCTGTGCCTCTCCCTCCCCAGACGACCCAACGAGTCTCCCAGGAGCAAGGGTCCAAGAAAGTCAAAGCAAGGCTTCTCCCTGGATCCCAGGACCACCCGAGGAACCTCTGCCAATTCAGGCCTTCTTGAAACCAACTCTGGGGATTGGGCCAATGTCATTTCTGTGAGCCCTCAAAGAAGAGGAGTTCAGGCAAAGAATCAATCCAAATTCTGAATCACGATGCAGTAGTGACAGCCAGATGACTAGCAGACAGCCCTGCCCAGATAACTTCAGAGGAACCATAATCCACTCAGAGACCCTGGCTCTGGTCATGGGGAAAAGAAGCCAACTTTAGTGCTGTTTTCTAGAAGTTTCTTTTTCATGGTTTATTTTTTTTAATCAGTTAGGCTAGAAATGGGTATCATTTCCTTCCAGGCCACAGCTCACATAGGCAGCTTGCGTTTCAGGAGATCTCTCTCCAGTTTTCCCATGGATTGTCCCTGACCCAACGTGACCTAACCAGCTTCTCCTGGGGATGTGGAAGTGAGTCCCGAGTTCCAGAGCTGCTGCGGCTTTTCGGAAGCTAGCTCGCGGGCAGTGCAGCTGGGAGGTGACATGTGTCAGTGCCGCACGTGAGGCAAAGCTCCACAAGCCGTCAAGGGGACCGTGGAACAAGTGTGCAGAGAGGTGGGGGCTGTGAGAGAACGACAGACACAGAGAGATGGAGAGGTGGAGAGAGACAGAGAGAGGGAGAGAGAGACAGAGAGAGGCTGGGTCTGGTATGTGCTGGGATACGTGCAGTGGTAAAGGCACACCCAGAAGGGGGGCACGTGGCTCTGTCTCAGGACGCCAGACAGGTAAAGCTTCCTGGCAGAGAGGTGACGCCCGAGGTGAGCACTGAAGGTGAGTAAGAATGAGGCATGGAGGGAAGAAGCGGCAAAGGGAGTTTCAGGCTGTGTGTATCAAAACGCAGAGGCATGAGGCATCACGCCATGTGCTGGGAAGCCCAGAGGGTCTGGAATGACTAGGTAGGGAGTAAGACAAAAGAAAGAGCAGGAACTGAGACCCGAGGGCACATATGTCATCCCAAGGAACTTGGCTTTGGTGGCCAGCCATGCGGCCATGTTCATGGGCAGCTAGAGATATAATCTACAGGTGATAGAATAATTTTTTAAACCTTAGAAGCAGTAAGTATCAGGGCTGAAGATATATATCAAAGCACTGACACCAAAGAGGTCATAGAAATTCTAACGTGGATGACAAAGGAGGCAGGGTGTGAAAGAAAAGAAGGGTGTGAACACAGAACCCTGAGGAGTCAAGACTCAAGTCTCAAGACCCTGAGCCTCCATGAAGGAGTCTCAGAAGCACCGGTTAATGAGTAGAAGGACTGCCAGACAAGAGAGAGGCTATCTTGGAAGCCAAGGAAGTGGGAAGCCCCAAGAATGAGATCATGGTCACCATGTCGAATCAACAAAGCAGTCCAGAGAGAGAGGGAATGAAATGTGTCCAGCGGGCTTGATAATCTGGAACTCATTGGAGACTTCTGTAAACAGTCATAGAGGCAGAGTGGATGGGGAGCGACTGAGTGGTGAGGGACTTCTACCCAGTGAAGATGGCTGTTCTATTAAGCTCAGGGCAAAAGGAGAGGAAAGAGGAAGTACAAGGTCAAAGGAAGGTGCTTGTGGGGGGTGGGCGGGGGCTTGGGCCTGTTTCCAGGTGGAGGGTAAGTGGGGAGAGGTTGAAGACATCAGAGGGCAGTAAGAGTGGATGGGGTAAATTCTGGAGGCACCAGAGGAAACAGGATCGAGTGTGTTGGTAGAAGGGCTGTACTTGACCAGAGACGGGGGGGGGGGGGGGGGGGGGCCTGTGTGAAACACAGGGGAAACACATAGTTCGTAGTAGGGTGAACACTAGAGAGAAATATTAATAAGAACTGGCCTGAAGAACCTGACCCTTTCCACAAGGAGCCCAAAATAACTGCCCAATTCCAAATCAATGGCTCCCTCTTACCATCACCCCAGGAATGAGGAAGGATCAGGGTTGGGCTCAGAATATGAGCAGTTTGTATCAGATATTTCAGGCATGGAATAGTTCTAGGTGACGACCAGATATTTTGGGCATGGACAGTTCTAGGCCCAAGCTTTGGAGATGGTATGGTGCTGAAATGGGGCAGAGGTAAGAGTCATTGGAATTGAGGAGATCAAAGAAATCTGAGGCTAGGCTCCTGAATAGGCGTACCGGGTAGGAATGATATTCAGCTGCAAGCAATAGAAAATGACTACAGAGGCTTACGTGAATACAGGATATACATAACAGGAAGTCCGGACGTGGACAGTTGTTAATGATGACAGGGTGAACTCGGTCATTTATTTCCTCATGGTTCAAAGGTGGCTGCCCCTGCCCCAGCCTTCACATGTGCAGTCAAGAAGAGAAGAAAGAGAAAAGGTGGTACCAGCCATAACAATGATAGGTGTTCCCTGTTATTAGGAAAGCAAAAGCATTTCCAGAAGACATTGCTTCACCCCACCCCACCCCCGCCCCCCGGAGATCCCCGCCTAGCTCTCCTTGAGAAAACAGTCACATGGTCTTCCCTGGCTACAAGAGAACTGGGCCAACTGGGAATGAGACTGCCATGATAGATTTAAATCCTGGGGGCTGGGCACACGGCTGCATGGAACTAAATTCAAGGAAGAAGCAGGGACTGGATATTGGTTAGGCAAGGGTGAGCTCCGTTGCAACGGGTCTCGTCCTGCTCCAGAGGGGTAGGACTCAGGCCAGTGAGGGGCAGGATCAGAAGGAGAGTAACAGGAAGGTAGTCAGAGGCCAGAGCTTCAGGGTCCTTGGACTCCATGCCCAAGTTTACTTTGTGCTCGAGGGGGAGCTCTCAGCAGGTGCACTCAGGGAGATGGACGAGCCAGCCTCGGTAGATGTAGTGGGGTGGGGGAGGGGGGTGGGAACGATCATGGCACCAGTTTGGGTGCCAAACTGCCCTGTCCCCCGTACTCTCTTTAGGCCTCTGGGCCCCCCAGAGATGGGCAACCCAGGATGCGTGTTATACTGCTCTGTGCGTGAGCGAAGTCAAGACCCTGTGGCATACCATGGGAGGGGGCTCGGGTCAGATCAGTCCTCCGCAGGCTTCAGCGTCCCATCCCTCCAGCCTCTTCTGCATGCCTTGTGGTCCTCACCATGGTCCTCTCATTGGATGCTGGGCTTCTTGCCCAGCTACCCTGAGGCTCCTGTAACAGTATTCAGGTTCCATGCCCTAGCAATGCTGAGTAAGAGCTTCCCAGGACTCCTGCCTCCACCCCGTCCCCGGGGCCCTCGGGTCCCACTAGAAGAATAGACACAGCAACAGAGGGAAAGACCACGGGCGAGACACTGGCCGTGAGGGGCCAACGAGGGTGGGAGGGCAAAGCTGACCCCGTTTCCAGCCTGGGTGACCCATCCTGCAGGCCATGGCAGTCCAGGGGAGTTGGGAAGCGTTGGCATCCCAGTGTGTGGCCTGGACGTGAGGCTTTGTCTCAGATCAGCCTGATAGCGAGTAGATGAGCCCCTCTTACTGAGCTCCTCCTGCCCCTCTGCCCTGTATCCATTTCACCAAATATGTCCTGCACCCTCTAGCCACAGGACCTTTGTACAAGCTGTCTGTCAGTCTTCCTGGAATACTCCTCCCCACACTGTTTTCCAAGTTAACTCCCACTCTTCCTTTTGACCCTGCTTAAATATCTCTTCCTAAGAATGTCTCTCCTGACCCTTTGATCAGTTCTTTCTCTGTTTTCCCTCATAGGAACATGTGATTCTATATTGGTTAAGGGAATTACCATCAGCTGCTGAGTCAAATCTGAGGTCTCAGTGAGCAAGCACAACAGAGGTTTATTTCTCCTAACCATAAAGTTCCATGTGGGGCGGGTAGCCCTCCTTGATCCTGTAGCTATGCCATTTGGAACACCCGGTGCCCAAGGTCATCAAGCAGAGCAAAGAGAGTTGAAACTGACATCCCAGCTCTCAAAGTCTTTCCACGGAGGCCCCACACAGCACATCTATTGAAGGTTCTTGACCAGCATTAATCACATGGCCCCAACCTAAACTGTAAAGGGGCTGGGAAAAGTAAGGGAAAACACGGAATATTTGGGGAGCACTGTCTCTGTGCAGCTTTTTCTGAGAAGCATTTTTTTAATGTTTACTTATTTTTGAAAGAGAGAGAGAGAGAGAGAGACGGAGCATGAGTTGGGGAGGGGCAGAGAGAGAGGAAAACACAATCCGAAGCAGGATCCAGGCTCTGAGCTGCCTGCACAGAGCCCGACGCGGGGCTCAAACCCACAAACCATGAAATCATGACCTGAGCCGAAGTCAGATGCTTAACGGAATGAACTACCCAGGTGCTCCTTCCTGAGAAATTTTTATTTATTATTTTTATTTTTTTAATCCTTATTTATTTGACAGAGAGAAAGAGAGCAAGCACATAGGGGAGGGGCAGAGAGAGAGGGAGAGAGAGAATCCCAAGCAAGCTCTGCACTTCAAGCCCAACACGGGGCTCGAACTCACGAACTGTGAGATCATGACCCTAGCCGAATTCAAGAGTCGGACGCTTACCTGACTGAGCCATCCCCCAAAATTCCTGAGAATCTTTTATTACCGTTGTCATTTCACATCTGGCTGCAAGCTTTTGAGATGCCATCGGTGGCCCTTGCTAGGCTATGAACCCCACGAAGGCAGGAACTGTGTGTGTTGATTGCCGTTCGTCTTCAGAGCACCTGGACAGAGTAGCTGTTCACTAAATACGAATGAACAAATGGATGAATAAAGCCAGACAAGCAGACGACGTGCGCCGCAGATGGGCGTTCGCATCTGGAGACACCGAGTCGCAGGGGTGAAGTTGAGGTAGGGAGCGGAGCAGCAGCTCATTGAGACAGAGAGGAGCAGGGAGATCTGATAAGCAGAGGCGTGAGTAGATTATCCCGGCAGCTTCCAGCTCCCTAAATCCGATTTGGTTAATCTCCTTGCTGTGCTGTGGCCCCTGGCTGCCTGGGAGCTGGGGAAGTTTGCGTGGCCTTTGCCGACACCCACTCCTTCCCCTCCGACCCAACGCCACCAAAAATAATGTAGCCACGGCCGCGGAATGGTCTCTATAATTAGGCTCCATGCAGAGGGGAAGCGGTCACCGAAAGCCGGTTAGTTGTTTCAGCTCAGTTAGCTGTCAGGCCAACTTAAAGGGGAGACTCTGTTTTCCAGGACAGGTGGCTTAGACCCCGGTCCCTGACTACTGGCAGGCAGGGGTTGGGGGGAGGAAACTGCTCAGGGAAACAAAGCCTGCAAACCTCTGGAGAGGCAGTGAACCCTAGAACAATCTGAACTCAGCTCTGCCTCTTGTTAGCTCTGTGGTTCTGGCCACCTTACCCATCGTCTCTGAAAAATTCTTTGTCATCAGTTTGAACATGTACTCCTCCCCTCCCCCCGCCCCACACTTTAACACCTCTGAAATTCAGATGCAATTTGCAATCAGTGACAGGTTACCCTAGAGTTGATTGTGGGTTGTTTTTTTTTTTTTTTTTTAATGTTACATAAAGTAATGGTGAGTCTAACGACCGAAGTGTGCTGGATTTAATGAAATATGGTATTTCCGTTTTATTTTTGGATCAACAAGCACATAGGTAAAGCCTCTGGCACAGGACCTGAACATACTAGAGACTCAAGAAAAATTTGCTATTTTAACCCTATTACTTCAACATATGTAAAACGTCTTCGGGGGCACCTGCGTGGCTCAGTCAGTTAACTCTTGATTTTGGCTCAGGTCGTGATCTTGTGGTTCATGAGATCAAGTCCCACATCGGGTTCTGTGCTGACAGTGCAGAGCCTGCTTGGGATTCTCTCTCTTCCTCTCTCTGCCCTTCTCTCACTCTCTCTCTCTCTCTCAAAATAAATTAACTTAAAAAAAAAAGTCTTCCAAGTCTCTGTGAATTGTTTGACTCCTAGCCTCAGGCCCTGTATGAGCCTTAGGAGGTATCCTTGCAAGACTTGGGTGATGTGCTCTGACTTTGCAGGTGAGACTAGAGTAAAGGCTGGAAGATTGAGGGAGGGGAAGGGCAGAGAGAATTTAGCAAGAGGAAATACTAAAGGTGAAATATTAATCAATCACCTCATTGAAACCCTACAATGGCAATTTAAATGTAAAAGATGCTGGTTCCAAGCCCGGGAATGGCAAAGAATGAAGCCTGGTGACTGACTCAGCCAGGGGCAAAGAACATCTAGAACAATAATCCTCAGCCTCAGAGAGCCAGTCCTGAAAGAATCAAGAAACCATGAACTTTGATTATCGTAAAGTTGGCAGCTGAAAACATACGACCTTTTCTTTTCTTTTTTCCTTTTAATGGGAAAGCTAGAGCCCATTGCTTGGTACAAAGCTCCCGACTGATTCTCAAAGAAATGAAAAAACACTGTTAGGTTTATGGCAGTAGATCTGGAAAGAATGCCTGAATTTACCTCAGCTTAGAATCCAGCCGGTTCCCCCACTTACTGCCACCCCACCCCCCCTCCACAAGTGATTTGTTCAATTTGGGTTGTATCAATTTTATTGTTTTAATGTTTATTTATTTTTGCGAAAGAGTGAGAGAGAGGGCACACGTGGGTTAGGGGCAGAGAAGGAGACACAGAATCCGAAGCAGGCTCCAGGTTCTGAACTGTCAGCACAGAGCGCGACGCGGGGCTTGAACCCACGAATGTGAGATCGTGACCTGAGCCGAAGTCCAACGCTCAACCGAGCCACTCAGGTGCCCCTGTATCAATTCTGTTAAAATTTTGTTAGTGTGTGAATAGCTGGGTATTTGTACTTGAGTTGAACGTTTGAACGTTTCATTTGGTTTTTGAAATGCTTTTTACAAAAAGATTTCATTTCTTAATGCGGTGGGGTAATATTTAGAGTAAAATCAAGGTCTGATCTGTATGCATCTGGAGAAGTTCTCTGCAGGATGCAAAGTGTTTACGGTTTTGCAGGTCTCAGTTACAAGAATCAGGGGAGGACGTTAGAATATCAAGATAAATAAGCTTACCAAGAAATTCGTGTAAGTAGTGACTCAGGATGCTCATTATTTGGAGGAAAGGGAATTATTAATGAATCACTCTAGGGGTAGAACTGCCAATTGTTACGTTACCTTTGTGGCTGAACAGAGCCCAGTGAAAATGCTCGGTTTTGTACATAATTCACCATACAGTTATGTAAGTGGGGCCAATTCTGCTCAAGGAAAGTATAAAATTGTATGACAGGATGATACTCAGAAAAGACAGATCACACAAAAATGCAGAACTGAGTTTCTGATCATAAGATAGCTTGGCAAGTAACAACATGTTTATAAATATTTTCTATGATGTAACATGTGCTTTAATTTAATCAAGATGCCTTTTCTTTGGAGATAATTTGTGTTAAAACAGTCAGGCATGGAACTTACGTTTGAAATGCTGAGATGGAAAATGGGCTGTTTTAATGTAATTTTAATTGAAAACATTCCATGTTAGGGTTAATTTCCTTGGTAACTTTGATGGGCACACGCAATGATTATTGGTGAACTCAATGGGATTTTACGTTTTTAGCTGTATCTCATCTACCCACAACCTGGCCTGTCTTCTGGGGTGGTTTGTGGTGAAATCACCATAAAATAGGCCCGGCCATCTGAACCCTTGGGATCAACCCAAGCTTACAAACAGACAACAGACACTTTTTAAAAACATTTTTTAACGTTTATTTATTTTTTGAGCGAGAGACAGAGTGTGAGCGGGGGAGGGGCAGAGAGAGAGGGAGACACAGAATCCGAAGCAGACTCCAAGCTCTGAGCTGTCAGTACAGAGCCCGACGCGGGGTTCGAACTCACGAACCGCAAGATCATGACCTGAGCCAAAGTCTGCTACTTAACCGACTGAGCCACCCAGACGCCCCGACAATAGACACTTCTAATGAACATGTTACATTGTTGATACTTTATATATTTTGAAAGTAATTTTTATCTCCTTTAATCTGAAACTTGCTTCCTGCTTAGTCAGTAGCTCTCCCTCAGCTGGTTCCTGTAATGGCTGGAAATGTACTGGCGAGATCCTGGGGGTGGCTGGGAAAGCGCGCAGAGAATTTGGAATTGCTCGGGCTGGATGCGCTGGGGTGTGCAGAAGCTGCGTGGAGACTGTGACTATATACGTGGATCCTCAGCCTGGAAGAAATCAAGCTCCAGTTTGATCAGTTTGATCTGGGCCATCTCCAGCGCATTTTACGCACCTTATATACTGTTACGTCCTGTTCCTCAGCCACTGTGGCGATCCAAATAACATCTCCTGCATGATCTTAAAATAGCTGAAGAGATTCCGCTCCCTCTTGGGGGTCCTGCTGGCAGGTGGGGGCCGGATGCCAAGTCTATGAGCTGCGTCCTCACTGCACCAATCTGGGCATGTGCCACGGTGCACTGTCATCCAGACTGCCTGAATGGGGAAGAGCCTGTCTTCTGCACCATTCTAGGTCTGAACGATCCTTTCTGGAAGAAGTGAGCCTAACCCACAGTGGCTGGCAGCTTCCCCGGGCTCTCTCCCTGAGAAGGCTGAACTCCAGCCAAGGCTTCTGCTTGAGCGTGGGCCTGGATGGCCCTGATCCCTGATGCTTCTTCTCCTTCCAGAAGGTAAGCCAGGACTCACACTGGGAGAAGTCACTGATCGCCCTTCCATGGGAGGTCGGGTATGCCTCCACTGGGGCTTGCCTCACCTGACACACTCAACTCATTGTTTTTGGTAGGGGATGGACGAGGCGGAAGACGGCAGGTTGATGGAGAGCTACATCTTCTTGCATTCCTGACCAGCCCAGCATGAACTGGCTGGGAAGGGGCAGTGGTTTCTTACGGAAGTATTATAGGCCACCTCCTGCTGTACCTTGCTCACATTTCCACACATTCATGCTTACTCTCACACATGCTCATTCACCTGTATGCGCTGCACACTCACACGTCCTCACCACCGAATGGGCAAGCCGCCCAAGGGAACCACGCATGGCACATTCCTCAGCTTAATAGATGCTCCTTTGCATCGATCCCCTGTTAGCCCCCAAGGATAATATTCGTCAGGCATTAAGACCCATCCCTCTAACCTTAAAACCCAGGGCAGAAAGGATCTGGCTACCTCTGGAATTGCAGGTAACTATAATCTTTGTCGTGACGGATGGCAGGGTGTCAAAGAGACTTCTGAACTCTGGTCCACACCAATACGGGCAGACAGCACAGATGAGTCCTTGCGACTGGAGGCCCCACTGCTCCTGGCCCCATCTAACCATGAACCCCTGGCCAGTGCCCTCTCCCCCACATATATATTCAAAATACTTGAGGTCACCACAACCAGGTTTCTTCAGGCAAATAGCAAACCCAGGAATAATAAAAATTCTCTGTTTACTATAGGTATCCAAAAACCCACTTTTCCATTACCACCCTGTCAATGGACCTTCTCAAAATAAAAGGAAAATTATTTGGACCCCAAAGTGAGCCAAAATTCCTCAGGAAACCATGAGCCTGCTCTCCTCTGTCCTCAAGACTGCCCCAACTCAGGGGTGCCTGGGTGGCTCAGTCCGTTAAGCATCCGACTTTGGCTCAGGTCATGACCTCATGGTTTATGGGTTCGAGCCCCCACGTGGGGCTCTGTGCTGACAGCTCAGAGCCTGGAACATGCTTGGGATTCTGTATCTCCCTCTCTCTCTGCCCCTCCCCTGCTTGTGCTCTGTCTTTCTCTCTCTCCTTCTCTCTCTCTCTCTCTCTCTCTCTCAAAAATAAATAACCATTAAAAAAATAAAAAAAGACGGTCCTAACTCAGCCCACCCATGTCTGCCTGACTTAGAAGCTTCCCAACCATGTATTTGGGGCCACCATGTTGCTAGAGAACTTTTGCTCTTATGCCTGTTTTTTGAAGACTCTAGTTCTATACGTGCAGCCAATTTGTGTCCTGGGGCTTTACGGCTTGGAGAGGTGAACTCAGTGGAAACTGGCATTGGTGGGCCTTGAAGGCTGACCACTGTGGCTTGAAACAACTCTAAGAGGCAGGCAAACTTAGCCCTGGCCACTTGGAGTGGGCACTTGACTTTCAGTGATGGGCAAACAACTAGCCTAGGCTATCACTCAACGAAAACCTTGTGGTACCATCCCAAACAACAGGAACCAGCTGAGGGCACCCTAACTTGAAAAGATCCTCTGTTGTGGAAAAAAAAGTTGTGGCTAAGCACTCTTAGAACATGATCAGGCACCAGCAACAGAGTGTTGCCTTCAGCAGCCCCTGGACAAGGTCCTGCAATACAGAATTCCAAGGTGCAGGGGATATGGGAAGTTTCCTCTGCCATTGCTACCCTTCCAGCATGTTCCTTGGGGAACAGAGCACAAGTATGTGTTGCTGCCAGGACACCATCCCAGAAGGACCCAGATGTCAGGTCTTCTGGCAGAATATACTTAGGTCAAGGTGAGGCCCAGAAAGCCCCTAAAGCCTCCTTTATCCATCTCAGATGCCACAGGCCCCAAAAACCTGAACCCCCATAATGTCTCAGGCTCTTGAATTGCTGGTGTTATGGGTGACATCATCAAATAATGAGCACAATCTCTAGGACCAGAGCCCCATTTCCAGCCATCATAGCCCTGCTCATCAAGGTTGAGTTCCAGTCCACGGGGCCTCAGTGGGCACCTCAATTCTGGAGGCATAGGTCAAAGCCTAATATGTGCCAATCCATTCCTCTGTCCCTCACTTTTGTTAAAAGAATAAGTGAGCCAGACCCCAGAGAGGTCCTACCATTGTTCTATACAGGCCTGATTTTCAGCCAGATTCCATTCTGCTCAGTGTGTGTTTGTGTGGTTCTAGTTATTAAATAGTTTTAATATGACCACTGGCTACATGTCATATGGTCAAGCATGACCCATTCTCCTACCCTGCCTCTGGTGAGTTTTCTGGCTCTGCCTGTCTCTATATAATACAGAACACACTCTGCCCAGTGAGTATAGATTCTCTAGTACTGTGAGATGCCTCCTGAGCACAAAGAATATGCAAGGGCCCCGAAAATTCTCAGGGGCTCCCTGGATATCACTGGCCCCGGGACCTCACTCCAGACATGCTCCCTTCACTGAGGGGAGTCCGATATCTGACACATCAAAGAAAAAACCACCATACATGTCTAGAGCCTTCAGGCTACTAGAGAGATGATTCCAGAACGGTGGCTTCTAACCCTTCTCTGCGACATGCCCCTGCTGAAATTGGGAAGGCCACTTTCTGATTCCTGTAAAGTTGCAGAGGTGGCGAATCCTGTCGCATGCTGCCTTCAAACACCCCTGACTATGCACATTCTACCCAGGGAAGTGGAGCCTTCCCCGCCTGCCCCCAGCCCCCAACAAGAAGAGGAATGGGAGGGGTTGGGGCTTGTTAAAGGCTTGCATTTTATTTACTTTTTTGGCCAGTCTTATCCCCTGGACTTTCCCTCTTTGGGGCTTCCACTCCCCCCAGCTTATAGAGCTGCCCCCTGGCATTTGTGTGTTTCAGGGTCACCCCTGACCTTCATACTGGCCACCATGACAGCTTCCCAGACTCGAGTGGCTCTGCGCTCTGTCGGGCACCTGTCTGGACTGCGACCTCAGCTGCCTCAATGTCATTTCCTCTTTCCTTTAAAGGCGTAACTGGGTGTGTCTGCCCCTGGCTCATCTCAGAAGCATGTCAAACTGATTTCTTTCTGTCTCCCTTCTACAACTCCACCGGGACCCAAAGTATCTAGGGCCATGCATCCTTTTCTCAGCTTACTCACATCTTGAACTGTTGAAAGGGTGGTTGTCAACAGGGTTAAGTCACAGTGGGGCTGAGTAGAGTCTCGGGGGTAGTTGCAGTAGTTGCTTCAGTGGGACAGTCAGGGGTAAGGCGCAGGCTGCCACCAAAGGGAGGTCTTCCTGGGGCTGCAACAGAGAGAAGTCACCTGATAATTAAGAAGATGTTTTTTATTCTGGCTATTGCAGTAAAAAGCACATTAACGAGGAACATCTCAAAGAAAAGGAAGGAGGCCTAGAATTTTATAGAGACAGGCAAAAGAGGGGTCATCTTGGAATCTTATGGGAATCACAAGGAAGGATGGAGATGAGACCCTTTTGGAAATTCTGAGGGGAGTGTGGCCCTTTGTGGTCAGCTGGTTCGCCATTTCCAAAACACAAAAGGTTGGGGGGTGGGGTGGGGGCAGGGATCTCTTAACCATCATGGCTGAGGGTACACCCGGGCTCAGATAAAGTTCAACCTTGTCAGAACCACCTTTTGATCAAGATGAAAGTCATTTGGCACTGAATAACTCAGTAATCATACACCTCCCAAGCGGGATGAAGCAAGGCCTAAGAAATAGTTCCTCCGAGACTCTTGCCGGGGTTGTTCCTGTAAAATCAGTGAGCCGTCTCTTGAGAGGTGGGGCAAATTGGGTCAATGGTTTTAGAGTCCTAGAGATCAGACATCTTCAAAGAGGGATGCCCCAAAAAGAGAAATAATACTATAGTAGTCCTATTAGAGTTAGGAGCCAGGAGTTAAATCTTGAGAATTAACCAGTCCAGTGGACTCCGGGGGTCAACAGAAGAAAATCTAGCAATATCCCTTCTTGAGTTTCTCAAAGCTAAGATGTTCATAGTCTTCAAAAGCACATGGGACCCAAGCGTTTTGTCAGACTTCCCTCGCGGCTCAGCAGCAGCTTGTCAAGGGACAATTCCAGCCCGGGCATGGTCTGCTGCGGTGTGCTGGACCCCTTGAGGTTGATGCCAAGTTATGGGGCTTTAGCTCACAGGCCTTCTTCAGATTCTGGAGGAAAGGCCAGCTACAAGGCAACCTAACGTGCCTCGAGGACATTCGCCCTACAATGCAGCTGATTGCAAGTACTTTCGGGGAAGCATCAGAGAAAACAAAAAACAAAAAACTATCTGCGATGACAAAATAAAATGTCTGTAGTTAACCTATTACTGACAATTTTCAAAAGTGTACTATCTCTTGGGAGTTCATAACAAGAACAGTACAACAGACAAGGACATTGGCTGTTGATGTGGCATGCAAACCAAAATAATAAACTCAATCCAGACAAACTTGTAGACAAAATATGTCAATTAACATAATGCCTTACTGTATTTTCAAAAAGGAGCAGATGTTGTATCTAATTCATAAAAATGGAAGACCATCATCTTCACAGAGAAAATAAATCTTCAGATATAACACTGAATAATCCTGACATAATATTCCATGAGTTTACTCAACATACAGATAGAATACACTAAGAACATATAAAGAATGTCAAGTAGAGATACTCTGGAAATCTGGAATAAGTTCTAAACACTGGCCTGCGAATATAACTCCACAGTTAAGTGATGTGAGTTCCTGTTGGAAACCGCCACCAGAAGAGATACTAGATTCAAATTAAGCAAGTTGTAAGCAAATCACCATTTGGAGAAATATCTGAAATTCTAACTGACCACATCGACCTTGGTTGTCTACTATCAGCTACAGCAGCACCAAAAATGTCAGGGCCAGCAAGGCCGTGGGTAAAGCTCTGGGAATTTCCCGCACAACATACGGTTCTAGAAATCTGACCATACCGATTTAACCCAGGACAGGCTAAGCAGCATCTCTTCCTATACAACTCATCAAGAACAAGCATCAAGTAAACCCAACTCTCCCTAGCATCTCTCTTCTTAAGAACAAATAGAAGAACAAATCATTTGTGATTTTTCCCTTGGGAAAGCTCAAAAGACCGTTTTAGGTGCAAAAGGTATCACTTAGATTCAACTTGGGGAAGGCAAAATATTAAACGTCGTCAGGAGATTTGAACACCTGAATAAGGTAGGATCATGCATTCCTAAGAAATAAGACCATGGTGATCATTTTGCCACATACACATGTATCTAATCACATTGTACCCCTTAAACTTATGTATATGTCAATAATATCTTAATAAAGCTGAGGAAAAATCGCAGTGAAAAAATTCTCTTCTAAACCTCTAAGCTCTTGCTAAGTGAAATTAGTCAGAGAAAGACAAATATCATATGACTTCACTCATATGAGGACTTGAAGATACAAAACAGATGAACATAAGGGAAGGGAAGCAAAACTAATATAAAAACAGGGAGGGGGACAAAACAGAAGAGACTCTTAAATATAGAGAACAAACAGGGTTGCTGGAGGGGTTGTAGGAGGGGGGATGGGCTAAATGGATAAGGGGCATTAAGGAATGAATCTACCCCTGAAATCATTGTTGTACCATATGCTAACTAATCTGCATGTAAATTTTTAAAAAAGCATAAAAAAGTAAAACTCTAAGCTCTGTATACTGAGCTATTCATATGCACTTCCCCAAATTCACTGTGCTTTCCTGCTTTCATGGTATTTGCATGATTTTCCTGGAACATTCACCCCCATCTTCAACTGCCTAGATCTTATTTATGCTTCAGGTCTCAGCCTACTGTAATTGCCAGTTTTCTTGTGTGTCTCTCCTGGACTATAAGCTCATTGAGAGCAGGGACCATGGATGGTTCAGTGTTTCATTCCCATTGCTTATGCTCAGTAATTATATGCTTCCAAAAAGTCTTTGTTGAATAACTAAGGTTTCATTGAGATTTAGAGCAGGTTTTCTGGGTGTGAGGGTGTGGAGAGGGTGGGTGGATGGGAGGAGCAGTTACCCAGGAAAGTCACAGAGTTCAAGTCTCAAAGGGAGAGTCTGGCCGCTGCAGAGACTATGGTAGGGCCAATCAAGCAGTTGTTGAAGTGGAAGGGAAGTGAAGGTCACCGGGGCGGACCATACGAGGAGACTATGATCCAACATATTTAGATGAGTGGCACTTATGTTGCCCAGGAGAAGTCAGGCATGGGGTGGGGAGGAGAGGAAGCTGTGAGTCAGGCTCCAAAGTCCTTTCACAGATGATATGATGAAGGTTAGGGAGGTGCCTTCATCTGATGGCCCAGCTTCAACAGAGAGGAAGGGAAATGAAAGTGACAAGACATTTACACAGGACCATCACTGACTGATTCTCCTTGAACATGATGACCCTGCCTTATGATCCTGAGATCTGTAGACACTGCACAGGAAGGTGGGGGTGGGGAGGGGGAGGGGGGGGGCTGTGAACAGGGTTTCAAGATGAAGACATAGAAGAATTTCCCAGAAAGAGGTTGTGCCTACAAAGAAATATATTCATAGAAAGGGCTTTCCAGAAGGCTCTATGGAAGGATTGAGAAGGTGTCTCCCAGCTAAATTCAAGCAGTCAAATGACATGACTCCTTCCACCTGGGCTTCAGAATTTGTTACAAACCCCTGCTCCAGAAATATGTGCCATCTTGCCACTGCAGTGGGTTTATTCCAGTTAAGAGATTAATCCGGAACCCTGCTCTGACCCTTGAAACAAAGGAATCAAACCCCTTCATATGGGATTATCCACCCCCCTACATTCTTTTATTCTGTGGGAAGTTGGGTCTTGAGTTGTTTTTGCAGAATGTGAGGACACCAAAGGCCTTCCTTTGGGACTACAGTTAAAAACGCAAACAAACAAACAAATAAAAATGCTATGGGGGTAAAGTCCTCATGCAACAAAGTTTCAAAATTAGATAAAACTTGAGACCGCTGGATACCTCCCTCCCACTGTTACCAGAGCAAAGCAAAGAGAGAGCTCCGGGCACCGGCCACTCCCCAGGTCCAGGGCTTGCTCTGGACTGCTTGTCAGCTTATTTCTCTGTGAGCAGAGACAGTCCCTAGACAGCTATGGCCTTTCTAAGGGCTTCTCAATTGTCTTTGGTTGGTGTGGACTTTGCTTTTAACATACTGTCATTGTACTTCTATTTCATAGCTCTTTGTTTAGATTTTTCATATATATTTTTCACTAGCAAGATTAGTATAGTTTTCGTGTGTGTGTGTGTGTGTGTGTCTGTGTGTGTGTGTTGCATTAACAGAGGTTTGGGTATCAAGACTATGAACAAGAGTAAAAATAATCGGCATCTTCACCCATTCTACCCCCAACTTGTTTGAAATGTAGGCTCATGGTCCCCACCCTAGACCAATGGAATCAGTGTGCATTTTGCCAAGATCTCCTGAGAATGCGCGTGGACATTACCGTTTGAGAAGCTGTCCCAGGCCTTTTGCATGTACTCAAAATTGTCCCTCACGCGATCTCAGTGCAAGCAATCTGGCTTTTCAACCAGTACCTCCTTCTTTCCGGTTCACTCCCCTTACTGTGCTGATTCCAACAATCCTTTCATCCATCATTCCATTGATCCGACCACTTTTACAGGGTCCCTCCCCTACCACTGCCCCTGCCACCCCCACCCCAGTTTTCTCACTCCCCTCTTATCTGGTTTGGATTCAACGGCTGGCCATTGTCACTATTACTTCTTTGCATATATCCTCTCCTTTCTCTCCCTTTCTCTCTCCATGGAGTTAGCTGAAGAAAACAACCCCGGTTGAATCCTACTCCCCACCTTCCTGTGCCTGCACCTTCCCAGCACAACGTGGCTGGTGAAAAACACAGAATAACCCTGCCGTCTGATCCTTGTTTACACCTTCTCCTCTTCCCTCCAGTTTCCAACACCTCCTCCCTCTCCACACTCCAAGCTGATGACCTTGCTTCCTGTTTCCCTGAGAAAAGAGAAGCTCTTAGAAGGACAAGTCCACATGTTCTGGCACTTTGTCCAACTGGCTCCCTGCCCCTGGGCCCACACTCTGCCTGCCCTCTGTTACTGCCAGTGAACACCTGTCTCGCTGGGATCCAAGGCCAGAACTTCTCTTCTTGCTCGCTCAAGAAAGCTCTCCAGAAAATGCCCCCTGTCCCACCTACTTGCATTACCAAGTTTTCCCTCACTACCAAATCATTCCCATCAGCACGCAAACAGGTTAAATGAATTATGCAAAATGAAATAAAACAACAACAAAATCTGCTTTGATCCTGTATTCCCTTCCAACTATCACCCTAATTCTCTGCTCATCCTCGGGGGAAAAACTTCATGGAAAAGTTGTCTATACGCGTGATCCCTTTCTACAGTCCCATTCTTTCTAGAGATCTTCCTAGATCTCATTCTTCCTGGAAACCACTCCAGTCAGACTTTCCCACCCATCTCTGCTTCAAGAGCGCTTACCAAGGCCACTAGTTACCTCTGTGGTGCTGATACCCATGTCCAAATCACCAACACTAACCTTACTTGAACCATTAGCTGCTATGGCAGCATTAATCCGTCCTCTATCCTTGGACTTCTAGCACATGATGCTTTCCTCAGTCTCCCATGGCACCCTTGCTCCTTTCTTCAGAATCCTTTGCTGGTTCCTTGTTATCTCCCCGACTGACCTCTCAGCGTTGGGGGCCTCAGGCTCATCCCTGACCTTACGCTTCATTAACACTTCCCAAATGTTCTCATTGAGTCCTCAGATTTTACCTATTCCAAGGACTCCCAAAATTCTATTTCCAGCCTGGACCTCTCCCCCAGGCCCCAGACTTCTATATCCGGTTCCAACTTGGGTGTCTAACAGGCAGCTCAAAGTTAACATGCCCCCAAATGGATTCCCAAGTTCCTCCCTTCCCGTCTGCTTTTATTTAAGTCTTCCTCACTTTACCAATTGCATCTTCCAGTTGCTTGAGAAAAGAAAAAAACTTTAGGAATCAGCAAATATCTGTCAGTGCTCCCTTCTAAATGTGTCTAGAACCGGACTACTTTATTTTTTCAGTGCTACCACCCTGGACTGAGCCTGTCTTCTCTCTCTCTTAATATTTATTAATTTTCAGAGAGAGAGAGAGAGAGAATCCCAAGCAGGCTCTGTGCTGTCAGCACAGAGACTGGATGCAGGGCTCCAACCCACAAACCGTGAGATCATGACCTGAGCCAAAATCAAGAGTCAGATGCTTAACCGACCCAGCCACCCAGGTGCCCCCTGTCTTCTCTTGACTAGACTATTTCAAAAGCCTTCTAACCAGTCTCTTGAAGTGCGCAAAATGAAATAAAACTTAAAAAAAAAAATCTGCTTTGGCCCTATCAACTATCACCCCAATTCAGTCTCTTGGCTGAAACCCTCGGGCCCTTTAGGCTAGTCTCTACAGCCGTCTGAAATGTCAGATCATGACTTTCTCTGCTGAAAACCCTTCAAATAGTTTCACATCTCCAGTAGAGTAAAAACCAAAGTCCTCACTGTGTTCTATTTGGCCCCCATTCTCTCCTTCTCTCTCCCCTGTCCCCTCCCTCAGTGCATTTGCCTTGCTGGACTCCCTGTTGTCCCACCTCAGGGCCTTCATCCTTGCTGTTCCCTCTGCCTTTCCATAACACGAAGCCCACAGCACGCTCTTTCTTCAAGCAGCTTCTCCTTGCAGGAGTGCTGTAACAACATCTTCCGTTCTCTCCCCTCCTTAGCTTCTCCATAGCACTGGAAACATCCAATGACATATATGTGCTGGTTTCTTTGTTTATTGGTTGTCTCAGGAGCAGGGACTGTTTCGTTCACTGGCCACCACCGAGAATAGCGAATAACAAAAATAAAGCTTTTAGCAGAAACAAGGCTTTGTGAAGAGTTGAGGAAGTGGTCGTAGAAAGCAGACGTAGGGTTCCTCCGGGAAGAGAGCCGAGACCGACAAAGAAGGGCTGAGCACCAACATTTAAAGTGGCAGGGGCAAGACCTCGCGTCCTCCGCTGCTGCTGTTTTTTCTCGGCGTCCCCCTCTGCTTCGGCCTAGGGGCCGACTCCGGTGGCTCGAGTCCGCCCGGCCGCCCGGGGGCGCCCGAGGCTGAAGGGGGCGTTGCGGCACCGCCCGACGTCGCGCCCTCGGCGGCTGCGCAGTGCGTACGTCAAAGCCGGGCTCGGGCCGGGAGCGGGGAGCGGCGCGGCCTGGGAGAGACTGAGCTTCCAGAAGCCGGCTGAAAGGCGAAGGCGAAGGCGGCGCCGGGCCCCGCAGCAGCAGCCGCAGCCGCAGCCCGAGCGAGCGAGCGCAGCAGTGCGGCGGCCGCCGCGGGAGCCCCTGGGCCGCCGTCCGCCCGCTCAGCCGCCGCCGCCGCTGCCGCGGGAGCCCGTCGCCGGGAGCAGGAGCAGGCGGAAGACAACGGAGGGGCCGAGCGCCCGTGCCGCCCCGCGGGGACCGAGCGAGCAGCCCGAGGCGGCGGCGGCCGAGGACGGGGACGGCGACGACGCGGAGGCGGAGAGGGAGCCGCCCGGCCCAGCCCCGTGAGTGACCCCCGGCCCGGCCCTGCTCGCGGCGCGGACGCCCGCCCGGCTTCCGCCTGCCCCGGCCCGTCACCGGCCCCGGGCTGCCTCCATTTTCTCGGGTGGCGGAGGCGGCGGGCCCGGCTCGGCCCGCCCTCCCGGCTGGGCTCGGCTCGGCTCGGCCCGGCCCGGCCCGGCCCGGGCCCCTCACGGAGCCTTCCCTCCCTTGCTCTCGCCGTCGCCGGCGCGGCGCCCAGAGGCCTGCGGCCGGAGCTCTGGGAGCCCGGTGCTCTCCTGCCACCCCTCCGCGGTTCTCTGGCAGGGATGGCGGGTGGGGGCGGCCGCGGCCGGAGTCGGGAGGGCAGGGAGGTGCGGGCCGGGCCAGCTGTCACTCCCACCGCGCACGGGCTCCTGGCCCCTGGTAAACTTCCTGTTATGGGGCGGCAGGCAGCATCTTTGTGATCTTCATTTCGGGAAAATGCCTAACTGACTTCTGGTTAGGAATTGTGCGGCCAGAGCGTTCCCGAGTTCGGTCGAACCAGGCTGACCGCTGCACTGCGTGCAGGTGCCTTAGTCGGTCCGCGCCGGAGGGATTCAAAGGTGAACAGGGGCCCACGGTCCCCTCCCCCGAGGAGCTCACTTTCTGGTGTGGGAGATAAGACCAGTACACAAATAACCTCGGTACCAGGAAGGAGGTGATAAGTCCTGTGAAAGAACTACAAAGTGCTAGGAAGGCACCCAGGGATGACCGAACCGATCGATCACTTCCGCCTAGCAGAAATCTGGAAGGCTTCCTGGGCGAGGTGGTGCTAAGCGGAGTCTTGAAGGCTTATGGGGTTTAGGAGAGGACGGCTGGGCAACAGACGGTATGTGGAGGGGCAGCAAACTAGAGGACAAAGATAAAAAGGCATAGTCTAGAAGTAGTGGATAATTAAGTTGCCTATGACCATGTTGGGCAGTTAAGGGTAGGCTAAAGAGGTATTTGGGGGCCAGATCCATGAATACTGTAGAGGAGCTGTTTGAACGGCATTCTAAGGTAAACCTGGAGCTCATTTCTCAGTGACTCATGGGCCCGGAAATGTAAGCTAGGAGATACTAAAGGCGTTCTTGTGAAAGAAAGAGGAGGCCCAGTAAAGAGTTGACATTCTGTGCCTTGAATATAATGCAGTTTGAGATCGATTTTGACAGCTACAAATAAATTCATGTTCAAGCTAAGAGAAGTACCTTTTGCAAAAAGCTTCACTAGATATCAGGTGCTTAAGAGGTATTGGAAAGATGTGTATAAAATAAGGTTGTCTGCACCTAGGCATTTCTGTAGGCAGTTCACTAAGATGCATCAAAACTTCTTCCACTGTGTATTATGAGGTGGCTACGCTTTGGAATTACTGAGCTGATCATAACGTCTTTGAAGTGGCATTTGTGTAAAGCAATCTAAATTGATATTTAAAAAAAAAATCAGATTGTTACTAATATTCTGGGATGGCAAGTTGGACATAGAACCTATTTAGAAAAAGGTAAACATTCCTTTATTAGTTTTTAGTTATGAAAATGTAGGAGAGTGAGACGTGAAAATCTAGTGTGATTGTGTACATTTTTTTCCCAAATTACTGGCAAATAGCTGTATTTGAAGTCTGGAATATGATCTGTTGAAGAAGCTTAGGACCCGTGTTGGTTTTGTAAACACTTACTTGTTTGCTTATATGACAATTGAATGTCAACTTTTTCAGTTAAAAAAACTTGTAAAATGCAGTTAAGTACTAGAAAATTTTTAAAAATTATCTTCTGTAATCTTAACCGTTTAGATTTGGTTACTGTTAACATTTTTGCATATTTTCTTTTCAGTCTTTTTGTGCTTGTTTTTTCTTTGTGTGATGAAATAAAAACTGCATATATATATAGAGAGAGAGAGACAGAGAGAGATTTTATTAAAATTTTTTGTCATTAAATATCTTTATGTAAAAATATTTTTACCCAAGTAAGGGAAGTCTTAAATGTATTTTTTTTTTTCTGACAAGTTTCATTATTTATCTCAGATCAAATGCAGTAGTCATGCTTAATAACTGCTACTGTGGGCAGAACTTTTTCTAAAGGCGTTTTGTTTGGAGTATATTTATTAACTTCTTTGTAGGATTTGGATCCTATTGTTGAATAAAGAAAGATTTTATTATTTGGGGTGTGTGTTGTCGTCAGATATGGAAGAGATCACACATTTCTGCTGTATGAGTGTATGAATTTTTTTAAAAGGCACTATAAAAAGATTATTTTCTTAGCTGGTATAATATCTCCCTTACACAGTGATATACTCCCCATCCCAGCACTGCCCCCCCCCCCCAATAGTCTTTATGCTAGGTGTGTCCATATAAGTTAACTACTTTTTGATCATGATATCACAGAGATTTAGTCTGTATATATTTAGTTCTTCTGTTGGTGTTCTTTAGTAAAATACAGAAATTGGTGAAATAATTTGCTGCTATAACAAAAGGGACTTTTTTTTTTTTTTTTTTTTTTTTTTTTAATTTCAAGACCCTTCAAGTTAGTTCCTTTGCATTTCAGACTGCAGGTTCTCATTTAAAACAGTTTTTTTTTTTCCCCTTTTGCTTTACATTCTAAAATGTATTAATGAGGACTCTGCTTCTGTTTCATATAAAGTGAGATGTTGAGTTGGGTTTTATAAATTTTCATAAAGTTAATATAAAAATAGTTTAAAAAGTCTAATGTAAGTATGGGGTTTTGTTTTATAACTTGGTTTTATTTGAATCTTTATTTTTATATTCCAAATGTATATACCACAAAGCACCCTTTATTACTTTTGAATATTTACTAAAGTTTTTTTCTTTTGATCAACTTTGGTAAGTTGCAGATTTCTGTAATTACTGCCACGCTTACCAAAGAGTCTTTTTTCCAGGAGGGATTGATTTCTGATCATTCCCGGTTTTGCCATCTGCCGTAAAAATACAGACAAATCCAAATCCACACCCAGCACACAGAATATAAAATCCAGTATAGGGTAAAATTTCACTTCAGGAAGTGTCTTCTGGTTACCTTTCTGGTGGTATTTCTGTTTTAAAAATCCATTTTCTTTTTTTCCATGGCTCCTTTTGATTTGGAATTTCATGGATGTTGTCTGGTGTTACAGAAATAGGAATGTGTTAGGTGGATTAGTATGGATCATAGCAAAATGGTAAAACTTTGTTGTGTTATCAGATTGTGGGAAAGAGCAAATCTCTGAACCTCCAGGTGAGGTTGCTTGTGACTTGTTTTATTATTACTGAGGTGTGAAGATCTTGTATTTGTGTGAATGCAGATCAAGCCAAGTAGCCTAAAAATGGCATAAAGATTTAGTCATCAGTCTATAGTTTGGTTGTTACTGGAGAGAAGCCTGGTGTCGGGGCCATCCTTAATTAAAGGAGGAACTGAGCTGTACGAGCGCTCTTCCTTTGTGTGTCTCACCCTTCGATGCTATCTGACTGGACCCTCGTCACTGCCTTTATCAGTCCAGAGCATGGCGGCAGAGCAAAGTGAGTCAAGCGTTTCCACCGCCAGCGTTTGTGGAGTAGACCCGTCCGGTGGTAAGCGTGAAATGTTTGTTCTGCTTCTGGTTCTCAGGCCTTCCAAGGATTGGGAGCAGAGTTACTATAGAATGGGTGACAGATGCTAGACTGATAGTGATAAAATGAAGCTTAACAGGTGGTTGCCATTAGCATTTTGTTTTGGGATTTGTGTGTGTGCATATGTGTATGCGTCCTTCTCTACCTTCCTGAGCTTCCTGGCTCCACTGTGCTGTTAACTTCTCTCTTGAGATACAAGGGGTGAGGGGATGGAGGAGTTGTGCCTTATTAGCATCTGTGATGTTAAGCTGGCAGAGGAAGGAAGAATGGCATGCGGAGAATTGCAAGAGGTCAGTCAGGTGTAAAGTGGCCCCAGAGGAGGGAGGTAGACGCTCTGGCCATTTAATTGGCAGCGTCCGGTACATACCTATTTGCATGATTCTTAATACACAGTGTCTAACTTCACACTTTGATACTGAAAGTATAGTGTTGTATATTTGGGTTTGTTTGTTTGTATGTATATATGCATTTCCATATGCGTAGTTACAAAGACTGAGAAAATCTAGTTAACCAATGTTTAGTGGCAGTCTCATTTTTTTTTTTTAGAATTGTTCCCTGTGAACATTACTCAGAAGATCAATTGTTGATGACTAAGGAAGTATGATCATGTTAAAGCATCACATTGCTTTGACTATTTTGATGAAATGTTTGAGAAACAAAATATACATTTTGTTGCTTGATCTTAATTAAGTTGCTACTTTATAACTTCGTCTAATAGCTTGGTCTTATAGTACCGTTAACGTGTTACTCATGGTTCTCTCCCTCCACAGTGGGTTCTGTATCAGCTGTATCTGGGCATGAGGAAGAAATAGCATGAGCACATTTCTTTTTACATGCCTATAGTTAAGGCCCACTCTGGGATTTATGGAATTCTGAGAGGCGGTATTACTAGTGGTTAAAAGCACTAACAGACTCCCTGCAACCAGACTCCCTGGATTGTTGAACCCTCGCCCATCCTGCGGGCTCTGTAACTTTAGGCAAGTTCCTTGACTTCTCTGTAGCTTAGATTTCTTGGACAGGTGTAATATAGCCCATGCGTGAGAAAACCATAGGGGGATTAAATTAGGTACCGCATCTCAAGTGCTCAGAACAGGGCCTGGCAAATAAAAAGCACTGGACACAATAAGTTTTGTGATGATGCTGATGCCAAACTTGTTGCAGGGGGAAGAAACCTGAGCATTTTAGAGACCCTGCGGTCAGAATAGTTCTTTCTGCAGACGGGAACACGGGCCCACTATAACTAGAGTCGTGTGTGGCTAACTTTGAGCAGTAACCCGTGGGGCTTTCTGCAAAGTGGAGTCACTTGCTCAGGGTCCTGTGACTTACTAGACACAGGGCTGATCCTGGAGCCTGGCTCTGTTCATTCTTTATCCAGTTTGCTTGAAAGAAACTAAGTTTTATACTTTATGCAGCACTGTCTTCTTTAAACCTTTTCACTAACATTTACAAAGATTGTATTCACATATTACATGCTCTTTGGCACGTAATCCCTTTTAAAAGGTGTGTGTTCATGTTTAAAATTGTGATGCAGCTGGCAAGTCTTAGGGGGTGGTTGTATGAAGTTAAAAGTTGGAATAGACGACGAATCAAGGGAGATGGACAAAATAGATCAGGGGAGAAAATTACCATTTGAGTACCATTGAGTGTTGCACAAACCTCTGAGGTAGGTAGTGTTGTCCCCTAGCATCATTACAGATGGGAAGTGAAAGTTGAGGGCCTTGTCCAAGGTCGCACAGGCACTGCACAGTTGAGCTAGCATTCAAACCTAGATTTGCCTCACTTCAAAATGTGTGCTCCTTGGAATGCGGTATGACTCTCAGTTTTGTTTTCTTCTACAGAGTCTTAGTTTTTTTGCTGACCATTCTTGATTTAGTACTTTAGAATTAAGTTTGTAAATATAGCCTAATGAGGCTTTTAATAGGTTTCCAGACAGTAGCCACCTGTTATAATACAAAATGAGATGGTTTGTTCTACATGCTCTGGTTGTATGGAGTTGTGAGTTGATTAGTGGTTTCTAGTTTTAGTTAGGCCAGTAGGTGGTGTTTATTTTTCATGGTAGCCTTGTAGAGAGATGGGAGGCCCTTGTTACAGCGGGCAACACAGAAGCCTGGGCATTGGAAGGCCTGGGCTGGGTCCTGACTCAGTGTCCAATCAGTCCACTCTGGGCAAGTGATTCCACCTCTCGGCCTTTCCAGTCATGCCATTGTTACGCTAAGAGGATCAGACTGAGAACCCCTTGTCTCTTTTGCTCTTTTTTTTTTTTTTTTCCCCCTCTTCATTTTAGTGAGAGGGTGGTAGGGAGAGGGGCAGAGGGACAGGGAGAGAGAGAGACAGAGAATGAGAATGTTAAGCAGGCTCCACACTGAGCGTGGAGCTTGATCCCACAAAATCAGATGGATACTCAACCGACTGAGACACCCAGGTGCCCCTCTTTGGCCCTTATTTTCAGTGATCCTATGTGTAAACTTTCTGACTTGCCTTTTTTTCCTGTACCAGGTACCTCTCCTTTTGCCTTTGGTCTTGAAGTCAGTTTCTTTATGAGGGCTTTATGGCATGTAACCACGCTTTAACATTTTTCTCTTCTGGTTGGTCAGGTGCCTAGTGTTATTTCACAGTACGGCAGTTCTCTGCTTCAGGTAATGTAACATCACAATATGTGTTTTCAAATTTTCTACTTTTGTACTTACAAATAAATGGCTAAGAACTAATGTTATCTGGTGGTAAAATACAAACTTAATAAGTCTAACTAATGATTAACAAATTCTCAAGCGCTTCACATCAGATTTTATAGTCAGCTTTTAAATATATATGCTGTGGAGTTCTAGGAGCTCTTTGCTTTGGGAAAAAGAAAAATATTAGTCAGAGACCATGGAGGTGGAAAAGAAAGGACCAAAATGTAGAATCAAATTTGAAGATGTGAAGAACATGCTTAAGATAGTATTCTTTGGCTATAATTGATACTAAAGATAATATTCTTTGGCTATAATTGATACTAATCCTCTACGAAAGGTGGTGTGCCGGTTTAGATCAGGGGATTACTTCCAGCCCAGGGTTCTATCATTGGCAGGAGATGGCAGACATATTTGCCACCCCTGAGCATTCATAACTCCTGAACATCTGTTATGAACTAATTTGTTCCACAAGAAGTTTCTGTAGCCCATTATGCTGGGTCCTGTTCTATATACCAGTCTCAAAGTGTTCCTAGTCTAGGTAAACAACTCTTCCCCTCTTTTCTGGCATGTTATCAGCCAGTTCGTTTACTTCCAGATTCTCTAAGTCGTGAGACAGAAACTCAGGTCACTATCAAGACTTTTGCAGATCTGGGCTGTGTCTTCACAGTATGGTTTCATTCTCTACTCGGTGTTCGTGTGTGAGTTTTAAGTTTTTCCTATGTATGTAAGTTTTGTACAATAGATTGTAATTTATTTGAATTGCAGATTTTTAAAATCTCTTTTCATATCTCGTTTCTTCCTTCTTCCCCCACCCTGTGTTTTCATAGTGTAACACATTATTTGGTAATGTTTATTAAATGATACAGCTGTGTGATATTCTGATAAAACTGCTCAGAGATGAAAGATTAACCAAAACACAATTTTCTGTGTGTTTTATTTATCTCTGCTATATTTGTGCTTATTTTTGAAGGTTTATGTACTATAACAACTGAACTTTCTTAGAGATCGATCTCCCTTTTCCAGATCAGCTCACTTAAAACAGCGTTTCCCAAATTCTGTTTTGTAGAACACTAGTCTTATGAGAGAGTAGTAGTTGGGAGAAGTTTCAGAATGAAGTTTAAGTTTGGGAAAACACCAGGTTAAAAACAGTTAATCGGATTTTAATTTTTGGTAGTAATTGTGTTACTGTTTTCTGCAGAGCTTGTCAGAGTTTTTAGTAATGTGCATTGTGGCTGTCCACAAAGGAAATATAATGTGCAGTATTTCCCAATTTGCCAAATTTGTTTACAAGAACACCCCCCCCCCCCCCACCTCCTAGGAAATACTCCCCTCAAAGTCTTGAAGGAGGGTTCTTTTGGAACACAATTTGAGAAAGCCTCTTATTTACATACTTTTTACATATCCATACATAGTATGGAATTCAAAGCATTTACTTTTTGATTGGGATGATTACTTATATCAGGTTTGGAATCCAACTAAGATTGGAATAATTTGATTTTCAGTTTTGTTAAGTAAAAGAATGAACACTCTAGATAAGTTTTTTTTTTTTTTAAACCTCAACCCATGTGAGAAATTACATGTTCAATCAGTGACCCAGCATCATACATGAACACACTGTCAAAACTGAGAAGGAAGTTTCATGAAACAATACTTAGGCCTTCCTGTGTATGATGTGTTCGAATACTTCTCATTCTGCTTTGTTTTTTAATGTATGCTATGAGCTACTAAAATAATGCACCATGTAATTTGAGAAACACTGTGAAATTACATGAGTTTATAAATGCCTCAGATGCTATTGTGAGAAGGCAGTGGAGAGACTTAAAACACTAAAGCTCGGCGTAGAGATAAGAAGAGGGTCTCTAGCCTTGGAATTCCTGGGTTGAGATTCTGGTTGTGTTTTCTTGGGCGGGTGTTTAATCCCCATGCCGCTTCAGCTTTCTCCTCTGTAAAGTAGCGAGAATAGAACGAACCTGTGCATTCAGTAGTTGTGAAGATTCAGGGAGAAATGCTCCGCATCATGAGTTTGATGTGCTCCGAGCGCCCAGTCCATTTAGCTTTTATGATGACCGAAGCTCTGAGACTCTGCTACAACATGCGCGTTCTCACAAATATTTTAAGCCTTTGAATGTGTTAAAGCGGACTCTATGTGAACATCGACTCTTTTGATCTGTAGCTAGATGTATCATTCATTGTGATATCAACCTTCTGGAATAGTTTTAAAGTAGTCAAAAGGACCCACTTAGAGTTGTTTTGTCTCATAGTTGCAAATGGACTCATAATTGCTGAACTTTATGCTATATTACTGTTATTGTTTAAACCATTCTTTTTAAACAATATCTTAAAGGTAGAATAATTTCTCTTTATAACAGGTCATCAAATAGAAATATGTACATACCCACATCAATGATTAATTTAGCATTCCTGTAATTTTGGTCACTAAAGGAAGAACAAGGCAAGGCAAAAGTTGCCTTTTCTTGTTTTATGCCAGTTTTTAAAATTCTCCATCCTCGATATTTTACATTGCTATTGGGAGTTTAATTTTGTGTCCTGACCTAAGAAAAGGGGCATTTATAGGAGATTAACAATGGTGGGTGCCAGATCTAGTTTGCAAACTGTTCACTGTTCTGAACATAGCTGGCTGCCTCCTACATTTATGTAACCTGCTGAGACATCTGCATTGTCTGTCCCTGTTTCTTTTATTGCCTATTTGTCCTGAGTAGGGCCTGGAGTTGCTGAAATGAGAGGTTCTGATTGGCGTCGTTGAGGTATACCACCAGTTCAGTGTTAGGCAGCATAAAGATTATCTACTTGTGTAAGCAAAAACAAAGTAAAAAGAATAAATAATTGCTAACATAACACACGTATGTTACCTGCTGCTATCACGTTGACCTCTCTGTTAACCTAATTTAATCCCGTAATAACCCTGTTTTCATCCCCATATTTTCAGGTGAGTAAATGGAGAAAAAAGAAGCTAGATAATTGACCTGAAGTGCTACATCTAGGTTTGAAACCCTGGTCCCAGAGTGTGCACTTGTAACCCACCACTATGTTGCCTCCACCACAAGGTACTGGAATGTAGAATTATCCTGGAACACAGGAAATTTCTGTAACAGAAACATGAGGTCAAATCTTCTGGTCAGGATGTGTGAGATCCTAGGACACTGAGAGAATGTTCACATCACTGATTGGCTGTCAGTTGTCTTTTTTTTTTTTTTTTTTTTTTTATGTTTTATTTATTGAGAGAGAGAAAGAGAGAGGCAGAGGCAGAGAGAATCCCAGGCTGGCTCCAGGCTGTCAGCACAGAGCCTGACACAGGGCTCAATGACCTGAGCTGAAGTCAAGAGTCGGATGCTTAACTGACTGAACCACGCAGGTGCCCCTTTCTGTCAGTGACCTTTGAGGGAGTCACTCAAGGTCAAGACTCACTCAAGACAGGGAGATTAGAGAGAGGAAGATTAGAGACACTAATGTACTGTTTTTCCAAAAAAGGGAAAGGTGGAATCCACAAATCATAGAGACTGAAATTGATGTTGATTGCTGACATATTCCAGAAGGGAGTGAGTCATTAGCAAAGTGTTGATTTCTAGAAGCTACAAAACAGTTTATTAACTATTTCCTTTTGTAATAGAATTCTAAGTGTCTTGGATAAGGATGTAGGCAGGATACAGATGTCTGTAAAGATAGTTTCATTCATATTTGAGATTATCTGAAAAATGTACAAGTGTGTAAGTTGGAATATTTTCTAGGATTTGAAGTCATTTTGATGTTTTTCCAAGATCATTTTACTTCTGTTCGTTGCATTGGAATGTAAGCTGTATATTATGCTCTTCCGAAGTACTGTAGAGCACATTAGACACAAATTCAGTGGCCCACATCCTCTGTGCCTTGCCTTCTCAAGTAGACACAAAGGAGCTAGAACTGGTAGCAGCTTCCTGGGATGTGCACACAGCAAAGTAAATACTTTCTAGCTTTATATTGTTAAAATTATTCATCCCTGTTCTTTACAGTTGGTCATAACCCATTTGTTTACTCAAGAGCTTGTCTTGCCCTTATTCCTGAACACTAACTACATGGTGTGTGATTAGAAGCTGCCTCCTTGGGAAGAGGGCTGGACAATAGAGTGCATTCCTCCTCCACACAAGGCAAAACCTTATGGGGGATGGTGGTGAGGGTGAGGCATGTTAGTTTTTCCTTGTTTATCTTATTTTACACTTAAATATAGTGAAAGGAAGACAGAGAGATGAGGGTGCTTAGCATAGGATGTTGTATACAGACGCTCTGTGGGTGTGTGAAAAGGGCAAAACTCTCTTCTACAGAGGCTTTCGTTGTTAAGAGGAGGAAGAAATAAGAAATAGGAGAAACAAGACAGAGGAGTGCCTCCAGAAAGAATTGACCAGAGAAACACTGGCTCTCAGTGAATGTGTCATGTATGACTTTGAAAGATCTAACGATGAAGGTGGAACTGGTTGCTTTTCAGAACTGTCTTGAGAAGTAGAGCACTTGAAGAGGTTATTAACCATGGAATGTATTAGATACAGGTTAAAAGGCCATGGCCTCCGAACCAAAAAAGTGAGTGGAGCTCTGGACCTGGATGATACAGAAAGTATAAGTTCTCTTTAAAATTTTAAAGAGATTTTTCAATAAATGATCTCATTTATTCTAGATCCTAGAAGAATAATACCAAAAGATAAAGAAGTCATGTTTCAAAACTGGCAAAAACTCTTACAAACCTGATAGAATATAAGAATGGCAACTTGATAAGACATTACAAAGGAAGGATACTATGTTTCAATTTCACCTAGGAAAGTAGTCATGAAAATCCTAAGTAAAACACCAGCAAATAATTAAATAGGCAGTTCTCTTCCTTTAAGAAGATAGGTAACAGGTAACGCTTGCTATTTACTGCGCGCCAGGCATTTTTCTAATTATTTCAGTCCTCCCAACAGCCCTGACAAAGAGGTGGTTATTAGTGTTATTAGCCTCATTTTACAGATGAAGGAATTTAGACCAAGAGGTAAAATAATCTGCCCGAGGATAAATGGGTAGTAAGTCACACAGCCTGGGGTTTCAAACCCTCGGGGTACGTTGGGGTCCAGCACCAGTGTATATGGCACCCTTGTGCTGTGTCATCTCAGTATGCGCCAAGATAACAGTGCTAATTTACCAGTTCTTGATTATGAGCTCTTCAAAAGCTGGTAGGAGATTAAAGAGTATCTGTCTTAAACCAACAGCCAACAACCTGCCAATGGGAAAACTGTGGTAGAATTCCCCTTGAAATAAGAAGGTGAAATAGGCATGTCCAGTAACACTTCTGATGCTCAGTATCAACCTGGCCAATGCTAGAAAACATCAAGTAGAATGTATAACTGTTAGGAAAAACCGGCAGAAAATAGCAATACGTGCAGATGTTACAGTCTTAAACCTAGGAAAACAAGAATCAACTGAAAAACTAAGTTTGGTAAGGTAGCCATATACCACATAAAGGTATTTAAAATTGGTAGCATTTGTTTTTCTTTCCTGCCGTATCCAGTTGTAAAAATATTAGGGGGCTCCTGGGTGGCTCAGTCGCTTAAGCATCCGACTCTTGATCTTGGCTCAAGTCATGATCTCATGGTTGTGGGATTGAGCCCAGTATCGGGCTCCACACTGGGCATGGATTGCTTAGGATTTGCTTAGGATTCTCTCTCCTTCTGCCCCTCCCCTTCTTGTGTATATTATATATTAGGAGAAAAATCTCATACAACAAACAATGAAATGCCTAAGATGGGCAGGATCTCTATGAAGAAAACTACAAACTTAATTGAGTGGAAAGAAGATGTAAGAATGGAGAGTTACCATGTTTTTGAATGTGAAGACTGAATGAATGTTAGGAAGCAAGAAAATTGCCCAAGTTAGCTTACTGTTGGCCAGAGAGTAAAGTCATATTTAAAAAGTTAACTTAGGGAGCTTAGTGAAAGGTATATACATATATATATGTACCTATATACATATATATAGGTACATATATATGTACCTACTAGGTGAGTGAGATCACATATCAGTAGGGAAAGAGGAAGGATTATTTAGCAGAAGATTTTTCGATAATTGGTTATTCTTTGGGAAAATCAATTCAGAAAATTAATTTGATGGAAGAATGAGTTTAAAAACATAAATTAGAAGAACATTTATGTGAATATTTATAGACCTTTGGATGAGGAAGTAGGCTTATTTCCATTGCTATCAAGTGATCAAAAGGCAAAAAAGCAAACAAACAAACAAAAAAGATAAATGTGTGAAAAAAAGTTTGCATGATCATAGACAAAGGGTTAATATTTAGCTCAGTATAGCAAAAGCTTGTTCAAACTGGCAACTGCTGTTTATTAGTAAATGCTACCTTGGATGTTTAATCATGTTAAAATTTTAAGTCATGCTATCATTTTATAATCAGGTAAATGTTTTGCCCAAGAGGTATATACCTCTCTTCTAAATGGCAGAACTGGGGTTCCAACTTGGGTCTGGTAAGAGCTTATCCTCTTAACCCTTGAAACGTGCTTTTTTTCAAACATGTCAAAGACTCAAACACTGGATAAATAAACAGCCAATTCAGGTAGTGGCTAAATAAAAGAAATACAAATAAACAATGAGGGGGATGTTAATTGAGATTTTTTTTTTAAGTGGTAATGCTTATGTTAGTAGGGATGCATTGAGAGGGAGAGTAAGGCAATTTCATATGCTGCCCATTTGGCTTTTCTGTGAAATATTTTGGTCCAGCATATATCCAGATTCTTAAGATATTCCTTTCATGTAAGCCAGAAGATAAAATAACACGCATTTGTTTTTCATCCTCACGGCAAGTGATCTCCAGCGTCTCAAAACAAACAAAAAAATCCAGGTATTTTATTGGTTGTGGTGATGGCTGCACAACTCTGAACTATTGAAACTATTGAATTGTATACTTCAAGCGAATTGTGTGGTATGTAAATTATTGTCAGTAAAGCTGTTATTTTAAATTAGCTATTGGGTGAAGGAAGAAAATGGAGTTTGCTTCTCTGAATCATTGAATTGTTAAAGATATTCAAAATTAGATTCTTCCAGTTGATGTTGCACTGATTTATTGGAATGCCCTATCTGATGCAGCACCATAAACCTAAAGAAGGTGAAATTAGTGCTGAGGATATCCTCCTAGTGGTCAAAGTAGAGACAGCTGGAAGCCTAGTGAAGTCATCTCTTAGCAGGGAGCTCAGAAGGTTTATGGTTTCAGGTTTATCAAAGTCATTCCTAAGATCACGTGCTTGGATGTTAGGAGACACATTACACCCAACCTTTATTTAAAACTCATGTGTGTGCACAAACGCACCTCTCACTGTTGATTTTCCTTTAGTATCCTACCTTGTGAAGATGATGTGAAGATGGCCCTTGTTCCGTAGGGGCAAACATGAAATGTATTTCTTGTAATTTTCCAATACAAGGGTACATAAGCCAGGGTAAAATAGCTCAGAGGTTTGGGCAAGGGTATGGAGATGGGGAGCTGGGCTCTTGCGGAAATTAGATCAGTTAGATCAGCCTGTTGTGATCCCTTCAGCAATGACAGCATGGTGGGGTGAATCAGACTAATATTTCAGCTTATAAGGGAACTGGCAACTTGTTGACCACCTGGCCTGGAGCAAAGAGTATTTGGTGGGAAGTGGAGAGTTACAGTTACTCTGTGCCATGGGCGTATTCCTTCATCAACCTAGTGAATTTTGATGTTTACTGATTTGAAATACCAAATATTGCCAAGGGAGACATATTTTTATCACCACTAATAAATTATTTATGTGCAGGTGACTCTGCTAAGCCCTGCTGTAAGTGGAGGGTGCTTTCCTTAATCGGGGGAAATGAAATAGAAAAGTTGGGTGGTCATAGGGGAGGCACGGTAGCCACAATTTAGTATTGGTGACCAAATGTCCTGTTCGCCAGGGAAAGTCCAGGTTTATGCCTCTGGTCCCCACATAATTATTCATTGCATCCCCCTTCATTCCCCAAATTGTCCTGGTTTGGATGATAAATTATGTCATCTAACATATAGCAGTTGCAAAAGTAGTTGTTTCTTGACCCCCCCCCCCCCCCCCCCCCCATTTTTGGTGCTTAGAGTACAAGGCTGTCCATCAGATCCTTAAATAGCTTGATTTCGAAGCACTAGTTCTGGAGCATAGCAGCTACGTAGTCCCTCTGGAACCCAGAGGACTTTTCACTGGATTGGCTTGGCTTCTCTTTGAATGAGAGCTGTGATGTTCTAACTCTAAAATGTTCTGCTTTGCCTCAGGTCAGACACTGAGACACTCGAAATGTAAACACCTTGTTTTCACCCAGATTCCCTCATCTGCTCTCCCTCCAGTTCTCAGGAACTGCTCAATAAGAAGAGAAGGTGTGGAGTCCTAGTTTTTAAATGGTTGTTCTTGGGTGCCATATAACAGTTTAGGGGGATGATATACCACTATTCATACACTTTAATTTATGTAATTTTGTAGTCTTTATACCTGTCCGTATTTCTTCCAAGTTTTAGAGCATCAGTACCTGAAGGGAAAGATCAGGAGTTTTGCAAGATCATCCTGAGAGTTCAGTTTAGGATGGCTGGGAAAAAAACCTGCATTTCATTTACATTTGCTTGTATAATCTTGAGCTTTATTCTCAATTTGTGATAATAAACAGACCTATTTTCAAATTTTTTCATGTTTCTTCCACTGTCATTTAATGACGCATTTCAGATATTCAGCTCTGAATGGAGGTGTGTAGGGTACATACAGGAATAAAAGTGCCACTCTCAGTCTTCACTAGGTGGGTTCCGGTCCAGTTAAGAGGAGAAATGTCTGAGCCCTCCCTCTGTTAGAGCTGCCTTTTTGGGGCACAGGACTGGAGCAGCGATACCTAGGAGGTAGCCCCTGTGCTACTTGGAACTCTCTTGTTTCTTCCAACAAGGCAGGGATTCGGTGGAAGCTTATTTCAGGAGGAGTATGGGAAAAGGCAGTAACGCACCCGGGCCTTCAGCAGTCGGAACCAGGAACGCAGACTTTATTATGAGTCTCCATTTGCTGCTGCGTTTCTCTGCTCTGCTTGCTCACCACATCCTCTGCGCAGACCAGCCTTCTCCACCTGAGAGCCTGGCCCCCTGCACTTCGTAAAAGTCCTTTCACGGAGCTTCAGCCCTGCAGTTGAGATTATCACTGAGAGGTCTGCCTGCCCCTCTATGTTACTTTGCTAGGGCCAGGGGGAGTATGGTTCTTCCAGCACTTGGAGCACCTCCCCTTGGAGCCGTGTTAATGGTGGGGGCGGAGAGGGGGAGCAGTTGCCAGAAGGAGATGGGGGGGGCATCTTCAGAGTGACCCTGTGACCTTCCCAGCCGGGAGGATTGTTAGGGCTCTTATCCTCCTGTCTGCTTTGTTCAGGTGACCAAGAATAAGTTCAGGTGAACTGCTTGGTTATTTGTCTGCCCTGAGGCCACATACCCCTTCCTGTTCTCATTTTGTCCTCACATTTTAGTCTGAAAAGCAGGCTCCTTTGTAGCTCCTCTGCCCTTAGATATCCTCAGGGCCCAGAGGAGTCTATAAAGGACTGGATCACAGAATCCCAAAGGAATTCCAGCCCTGACTGAAAGCTACTGCACTGACACTCAGCAGTCCCAGAAATACACAAGGAGGGACTGGAATGTTTGCTCCCCAAGGGTGGAATGTTCCACTTTGTTAATCTGCTTTAGTCTAAAACACCAGTATTTGACTAGGTGGCGTTTTGCTTTCTCTCCTTATTTGCAGTTTGTTTACATTTTTACCTTGTGCCCTTTGCCTGTCCCCTCCCCGCAAGTTGTAATCTTACTGCTTTTACTAATTTATGTGAGAAGAGAGTGGAATAGAGTATAAAAGTTTGAAAGTACAGCTCACCCATTTAAATTTATGAGTGGTATTTTATACACTAGTTGAATAGAATACATTTTGTATAAGTGGTTTTAAAAAGTATTTTTCTAGAAAGGCAGCCACTTAGACCTTAATGTCTGCGATGCCTCACACATAATAGAGACTTGAAAAATATGTCGAATAAACTTGGAAATATTTTTATTCATCCTTACTTCCCAGAAAGGAGAATGACAGGGCCTAAATAGGCGTTGCACACCGGAGAAGGTGCTGTTTGAGAGATGAGCTTGTTCCGACCACCTCTCGAATTACGGGGACGCCTGGGCCATTGTTATCACAGATAGGAATTATTTGACTCTGAAGAAAAATGATACGAGTACCTTATTTTAACGTACCCCATACCCGTTGATTGCCTTGATACACTTTACCTGTTTGACTTAATTTAGTCATCTCTCCCAGACAGGATGTCCCCTTAGCAGCCTTACCTATTTTCACTTGAATGAGAAAATCGACACACTAGACCTTGCAGTATTTACCCAATTTATCCTGTTGTTGGTAAGGTTAAAAGCCACACCCTCGTGCTAAAATTAGCTGTTCTTTCATGTTCCTTGCCTTCTAATTTAGGGAAATGGAAAAAGTTAGGGGTGTGTTTTCTTCTCTTTTCTTTCCCCTCGTGTCCCTTCCCCCTCCTCCACCATCACCCAAAGATTTACATAAGGAGCCAAGGAAAAATAAAGAAAGGCAAATAGAATGATTCTTGGGGCAGGGTAAGTACACAGATAAGTGCATGTCTTTTACACTACGTACTTAGGCACCAGACCTGTGGCTCTTAAGTTTTAGTGGCCAGAACAAAGAAGAAAACAAGATCAATTGCAAGACTGTTCCTGAGATAAAAAACAAACCAGCTGCTTAGGACAAGTGTAATCTTTCCAGGAATGGAGACCCTGTGGATCCTTTATTAGCAGGCTCTGAGTCCATACTACATTTCTCTCAATTCTCTACAGTGTCTGTAAAACCCAAGTTCGAGTTTAACGTATCTTAGTATAAAAACATAAAGAATAATATTAGGCCAGAGTACAGTTCAGTTAAATCATTATTTTTCTGATGCTCTGGAGCTTTGGGAGCAGCCCTCTGTAATCGTTCATACCACTGAACTTTTTATTAAAATTGGGTAGCAGAGAAGTCCAAGGTTGTAACTTTCTAGTAACCACTCTGCCTTAACAGTTGGCTAAGCTGGCCAGCAGTACCAGTATCAGCCTTTGAAAATTAAAGAGCTTACGGGCACCTGGGTGGCTTAGTCAGTTAAGCTTCCGACTTTGGCTCAGGTCATGATCTCCTGGTTCACAAGTTCAGGCCCTGCGTTGGGCTCTGTGCTGACAGCTCAGAGCCTGGAGTCCACTTCAGATTCTGTGCCACCCCCCACTCTGCCCCTCTCGCACCCTGTCGCTCTCTCTCAAAAATAAATAAACGTTAAAACATTTTTTTAAGTAAAAGTGAAAAAAAGAAAGCTTAACCGGGACTTGATTTCAAATCTAGTTATATAAATTGACTTGGAGGCTAGGTCAGTGTTTTTTCTCAGAAAATAGTTCTGTGTTCAACGTGCAGACATGTTTATTATAAAGTAGTAGTTTAAAAATTTTTGTTAAATTTCTGACACTGAAGTTCCGTATAAAAAGCCGATAGGAATGAGGTGTTTGGGCTGGAGAAGAGATGGCCCGTCACCTGCCTTCCTTGGACCTTAGAGTTAGGTTTAGAAGCCACTGTCCGACTCATGACTAATGTCATTTTAGTCTGGAAAAATTAAAAAGCCTGCATCGTCAAGCACCCACCGGAACAGGCTCACCCTGTGCAACCTCCTACTCCCAGGAACACCTGTGGAAAGCCCAGTTTTCATTAACATTAACTTCCTGTTTGAACCACTAAAATTTTGACAGATTGGCGATATGGTTAGCAATAATCCAAGCATTTGGGAGATAAAGTTAAAAACCGGGAATGTTAGGGTATCTGGTGGCTCAGTTGGTTAAACGTCCAACTCTTGATTTCGGCTCAGATCATGATCTCACGGTTCGTGGGATCGAGCCCCATGTCAGGCACTGCGCTACAAGTGAGGAGCCTGCTTGGGATATTCTCTCTCTCTCTGTCCCCCTCTCCCGCCCCTCCTCCCGCCTCCACCCTCTCCCTCTGCCCCTCTTGCATGCACGGGAATCTCTCTCAAATAAACATTAAAAACAAACAAACAAACAAAAAACCCAAGAAAGTAGCTTTTGAAGCTTGCACAGAAGGGATAATCTCCGTATGGGTTTTTTTGCAGATTGTATAGCACTTAAACGAATACTTTAGTCTCCACATTCACTTGAGTTAGTAGATTCTTCTGCTGAAATAGTAAAGGAAACATGGAATCCCATATTCAGAACTTTTGTAGAAGAAAATATGTTTTCAGTGTTAAGTAATTGCATCCATCATAGCTCTTCCTGGATGCGTGGGATCTCTACCTAAAACTTAACTTTTTGTACTCCCTTGGATATAAGATGTTTTTGTTGTGTATTTTAGATACAGCTTTCAGATTAAAAAGCAGTTTTCCATTGTGACTGTATTGTGATGTCAACACTCACCTGGAAAGCACCACTCCATCAAGTGTGGAATGTTCTTTGGGCAATAAAAGAAGGCATGTGATTACTCTGTAAACAGCACTTGGGTTTACCGTGAGTTTTTTACCTTCTGCCTTCCTCTTCACTTGATACTTTATTTCCTGCCAGAGCTTGATGAAATTACAAAATAATTTTTGTTTTCTTACCATAATTCAGATTGCTGCATAAAGCCTTCCAGTATATTGTAATACATTTTCTGACTCTTACCCAATTTTATCCTGTCTACAGAACACAGCTCAAGAAACATCCCCTCAGTTGAAGTCTGAGGTCTTCAGCACAGGGTGCTGTGTCTGTCCTCTGAACTTGCTGCTCATGTCACGTATCTGGGTTTTTCATACGGGGTCTGATGGTGTCTGTTAGTCCTCCATAGGTTTCGGTCATCCCATGTGGGTGTGCCGTGGCTCCCCAGTGGTAAACGGAGTCCTGGAACAACAACTAGTGAATGTGCACCACAGGAGGAGGCATGACTACATCTTTTGGTCCATGAGCTGAGTCTGGGCTCTAGGATCAGGAGCTTTTTCCCAAGAGTTTTTCTAGTTCATCGTGCCAGTCAGTTGACAAATGACCTCCAGTTACTTCCTCTGAAATGAATTGTTTTTTAGCTTCATTATCTCACCTAGAATTTTTCTCCCAACCCAGGATCAGACATCTGCGTGCCAGCCACTTAGTATGTTGATATGGAGGGCTGGAAGGGATCTGCTGACTGGTTCGGAGAGATCCTCCTTGAGTATAAAATGTCCTACACCATCCTCTGAAGGGCCATGGAACTATATATTCTGTGGCTCCAAATACTTGTGCTGGAAAAAGCCTGTTTACACTAAATACCACTATACGGTGGTTTAAAAAGGAAATAAACCTTCAAATCCCCAACTATGGTGCTTCGGCTCAGGCTGGTTTTGTGGCATGTTTGTGCTTTCATGGGCATTTGGCCAGAACAAAAATAGCAGTGCTGGACCCTGAAGGAAAGTGATTTTCCAGGTTTATATCTGATCCTTTAGATAGAAGTTTGAAGGGTGTAAATTTTCAAAAGGAAATTGTTTTTTTCGAAATATAGGAAATTGTTTTCTCAAAAGAGAAAAATGAACATTTCACCCCTCTCAGGTATACCTTTTTAGAACCACAGCATTTTTAAAATTTTTTTTTAAAAATCTCTCTTTTCTTTGACACAAAAATAATTTTCTAAAAGGCTTTTTTCTTCATATTTGAACTTTGTTTCATATTCTCCCACTTGTTTACAGTTCCAGTTTGAATTATACATTCTTTTTAAGGAATTGCCAGCTTTTTAAAAGAGCAGGATTGGCTGTTTGCTTTTCTCGTTTACTAAAATATGGGTGAAGCCATGATGTTTGCCCATGATCAGATGGACTATATTTACACAACCCTGCAGCAAAGGGAGTAGTAAATTTAACTAGAAGAAAAATGGATTTGTGATTTCATGCTTGAGGACGAGTGGTGTCACATTTTAAAACGTGAACATTGATTAACCTCTATTATTGAAATACAGTGCTAGGTTGTAAAGAAATAGTTGTGCAGTTCACATTTTCTGGAACGAATTCTCAAACTGTAACAATGTAACTCCTAATTCCTTAAGACTATCTGTAAATGAGGGGTGCCTGGGTGGCTCAGTTGGTTAAGCGTCTGACTCTTGGTTTAAGCTCAGGTACATGATCTCCTGGTTCTTGAGATCTAGCCCTGCGTCTGGCTCTGTGCTGAGTGCGGAGCCTGCTTAGGATTCTCTGTCTCTCTCTCTCTGCTCCTCCCCCACTAGCACACCTTCTCTCTCTCTCTCTCTCTCTCTCTCTCTCTCTCTCAATAAGTAAACGTTAAAAAAAAAAACAAAGCAGGCTAACATTAAAAAAAAAGACTATCTGTATATGAATCAATGTAGATAAAATTAAAGATAACAGATCATATTGATAAAAGGCCTTTAACATATTCATGGAATCAGTCATGTATTACAGATGTTTCTAGATAAGGCTTTGTAATATGTAATTGTAATTTCAAGTCTTAAACCAAGTCATGAAATCTTTTTGCCATATTATGATAATTTGAGAAGTTCAACATTGTAAATAAGTTAGCTGTCATTAGTAAAAGAGTGACCCTAATTGATTAGAAGTCTGTTTTACAGACTGCAGGTTCCATCCTGTCATTTGTTTGTGAAATCGGCTCAGAGGGCTCTGAGTAGCATTTTAAAGGGAGGAAGGGAGCAAGGGACTAGGATGGAATGAAATAGAAGAGAGAATATCATTGCAATCTTAGTTCTTAAGGATAAGTACTGTTCGCTCATACTGTGTGTGTGATACTTTTTTAACGTGTGAATATATGTGTGTTATAAGGTCAGAGAAATCTGTAAGCCATCACCACTAGTGGTAATACAGTTAGGTGGCCTGATGGCCTGGTGGTTGTTTAAACTTATAATGCAGTTTGGTGGCCTGCTTTATTTGGAAAGCTTCAGTATACGTACTTTTAATAAGTAAAGAAAGACCTGTGTGACTTACTGATCAGGTTTGTAGTTGACAGGAATCTGGTAGGGAGAAGTAATAAGATGGGGAACATGTGGAGAAGACCTAGGTCAATTAAATTGCTTAATAGAAAACAGCCATGTATGTTACTATCAAAGCTCTTCATGGAGTCCAAGATTATGTTTATGAAATACATGGCTGGGTGATGTTAGCCAGTCAGAGCACATGTGGAATGCAGGGTTCAGTCTGAAACACTGCATTTTTTGTGGGTGAAATTTTGTTTCAAATTTTTATTTAAATTCTAGTTAACATATAGTGCAATACTGGTTTCAGGTATAGAATTTAGTGATTCATCACTTCCATATAACACCCAGTGCTCAGCAGAACAAGTGCCCTCCTTAGTACGCATCACCCATTTAGCCCATCCCCCTCCCACCTCCTTCTGTCCACTCTCAGTTCTCTATCATTAAGAGTCTCTTATGGTTTGCTTCCCTGTCTCTCTCTTCTTTTTTCTTCTCCTTCCCATATGTTCCTCTGATTTGTGAAACACTGCACTGTTAAGGACAGTGACAGGCTGGAATGCTGGAGAATACCTGAGGGGGTCCTCTGAGTCACCTCCCCCACAGTTCTCTGTAACAAAACCAAAACCGGATAAATTTTATAGGAATTTGATTGCCACCTGTGCTTAATGTAGTGCAGATTGGACGTGGATCTATGGCTTTTGCACACATACAGCTCACAGGCTAGTGTGGTGATGGTAATTTACATAGCAACATGTCTGATTAGGCTGCTCAAAAAGCTTTGAGTTTCTTCTACAGGAATCTCTCACTTTCCTTTTACTCTAGTCCTGGATGCGTCAGTCCCTAGGACACGAGGATACATGTCTACTACAAAATATTCCTACCTGGTGCTCACTGAAATTGCTACCGCGGTTTGATGGCATATTGTCAATTTCCTTCTAATCGTGGTATTTGCCTCGGGCTTGCTTAGACTGGGATAAAGTGTAGGAAAAGGAAGTTCATCACATCATGTTGGAATCCATGTCTAAAAGGCATGTCTATAGATTCATCTTAAAATATTCTCAAGCCATACATCTATAATTTTGAAAAATACCAACTTTCGTGTTTATTTAACATTGTACTTAACATGCGTTTTAGTATAGTTATGTATAAAGAATGCATTCTGTGCGCCCTCCCTCCCAACTAACTTAATTAGTTGGTGATTAACTGGAGAAAGGTCATGAATTCATGTTATAGTAGATTTCTTGACCTTTTCCCCACTGCTAAGCAGTGCTAATGTAAAAGTTAACATGCCTTGGCAAACTGGATAATGTAGTGAGGTTTGTTAGATTAGATTCTCATAGAACATTATTTCAGAAAAGGATATTCATTGTTTAATGTCTGATACCTGTAAATATGGAATCTTACATTCGTATTCAGCATGCAGTTATAAGTCTGGTAGAAGCTCTGGAATTCATAAAGAGAAAGGTTGTCGATAAAGCTGTAAGAAAATGATTTGTGCATTAAATTTAAAAAGTTAAAATGAAAATGACAAAGTAGGATAACATATTTGCAAAAAAATAACAGCCAAAGGGATAATATTCATAATTATACAATATCCTACAAATCAGTAGGAAAAAGACATACTCCATACCCAGTAGACTGACGGGCAGTAGAGATGTACAGTTTTACTAAGAAAGTACACGTGGACAGTAGGCATGCAAATGTGTTCATTGTTATCAGTTATCAGCAATTCAAATAAAAAGAATTGCACTGATGAGAGGGGAAGGGAGAGGAGGAGGTCAAGAAAATAGCATTTTCAATCTGACAAAAGAAATCAGAAGGATTACTAGAGCCTGCTGTCAGTGAGCTGGTACACTGTTGATGGCAGTGTAAATTGGCATCCGTTTTTGGTACAAGTTAACAATCTTCATGTTTTGACTCAGACTGCTGCCTTACCTGAGTCCCTCAGAATCTCCTTGGCTTGTTTTACTCTGGTACAGAACATTTTGTGGTCTTTTTGTGGCCAGAGAAACCCATTATTTACTTGTTCTTTATGAGACATCGCCTTCTTTTTTTGGTAACTTTTTGTTAATGTTTTTATTTATTTTTGAGACAGGGAGAGACAGAGCATGAGCAGGGAAGGGGCAGAGAGAGAGAGGAAGACACAGAATGCGAAGCAGGCTCCAGGCTCTGAGCTGTCAGCACAGAGCCCGACGCGGGGCTCGAGCTCACGGACTGTGAGATCATGACCTGAGCTGAAGTCGGCCACTTAACCGACTGAGCCACCCAGGCGCCCCATATGAGACATTGCCTTCTAAGGTGGGTAGGTCAGGGATCATTTCTTCAGAGTTGATAAAGATGAAGAACTGACACTTAATGCTCAGTGTCAGTCCTGAGTCCAGTACGTCTGGCTAGGAGAGGGAAGACAAGGAGTTTCTTTACCGTCACTCGTTTTACGTGACTTCCAGGGACAACTGGCCCCGGTACCTTAATACAAAGTAAAGCTGGGCAGATCTGAACACAATGGGGGGGACATACAGGTGCCCAATAGAAATAAGACCTAAAGGCTGTGACATGAGTATTTCTGCTGAAATAGTTACAAACCAGCCTGTCCTTTGGAGAAATGCGACAGTGGCACCCTGCTGACTCAGTAAAGAGTGTGTTGATCGAACAATTTCAGCTTTGAAATGTGTGTTTACTTTCATGATGAATTTAAAAGACATTGTTAAAGGTGTATTTTGCATGGAATTATTTATATAAAATATTAAGTTTTGCGAAGCTGTGTTCATGCAGAAAATTGAAACAAAAAGACATGGACCTTAATTTTTAAAACTCAACTTTATTTGTAATATTACTAAGCTGAGTTAGAATTTGATATTCATTTAGTCACAAGTAGAAGAAAAACATTTTTTTTCACTGTTTATTTTTGAGAGAGAGAGGGAGAGAGCATGAACAGGGGAGGGGCAGAGAGAGAGAGAGAGAGAGAGAGAGAGGGAGACAGAGAGGGAGATGCAGGGCTTGAGCTCAGGAGCTGTGAGATCATGACCTGAGCTGAAATCAAGAGTTGACACTCAACCAACTGAGCAACCCAGTCGCCTCTAGAAAAAAAAACGTTAAAAAAAAATTTTTTTTTTGTTTAAGTTTATTTTGAGAGAGAGAGAGAGAGAGAGAGGAAAGCAGGGAGGGTCAGAGAGAGAGGAAAAAAGAGAGGAGAGAGAGAAAGAGAAGAGAGAGAATCCCGAGCAGGCTCTACACTGTCAGTGCAGAGCCTGACATGGGGCTTCAACCCACGAACCATGAGGAAACCAAGCGGAAACCAAGAGTCAGATGCTTAACTGACTGAGCCCCCCCCCCCCCCCCCCCCAGGCATCTAAGGAAGAAAACCATTTTTAAGAATACTCCCATTCATGGCATCTTGCTTTAGTCCTGAGCAAACCACGTTTCTTTTAATCAACAAAAGACATTTGAAAACTGCTACTGAGGCCAATATTCAACTGGGGCAAAGAACAAATATGTATTCAAAGAGCAAACTTTTTTCTGCAGAAGTGAAGTTACTAGTGTGTGTGCTGAAGGAAGTCCCAGAGCTCTGATCCGTGATACATTCTTAACTCCTAAGAGTTAATTTAGCTGTGTTCAGTTAAAATACTTCCCACTCTTTTAAGTGAATCCTGGAACTGTTTGAGTGATGTTCCTATATGCCCCGCCTTTGTTTCAGAGAGGATTTAGCTTGAAATATTCTGTTGTACTTAGTTGTCTTACTTTAGTTATCTTATTTTAGTCTTGAAAGTCCATGTTGACTGTATGCTACTCTGGAATTACCACAGTACAACTTACCACAAGTAGTATGATTCTTTCAAGAAGTGTTTGAAATTTACCATGAGGTTTCTCTTTGCAAAATTAACACAGAGCTCTGTTGTTTTGTTTTTTTTTTTTAAATAAGATCTCATACTTTAAAGCAAGTTCTTGTAAAATTACTTTTCTAAAAATCAGCTACTTAAAGCAGAGCCCTCTCCTAGAAGTATGTGTCTGTTGCTTTGTTACTCAAATATAGGATGAATTTTACCATTAGAGAATATTTCATAAGCATTCATAATTTGACATTTCCATGTTTAGTATAAAAGAAATTCTCAAGGATTAACAGCCTGTTTTAGAAGAACACAAAAGTGAAATTATTCCTAAACATCACTTTTACTCAGCCCATTTCATTAAGTACTCATTGTATAATTTACTTAGAATGAAGGATGAGTGGATGGAGAAGCACATGATCACTCAGACGGATGCATGTGTTTGAGATACTAGTTCAAACTGGAGAGGAGTATACAGTTTTCATAGCCTGGCTCTCTATGCAGTGCATTTCTGATATTTAATAGAAAAGGAACTTGGGTTTTCAGTAACGAGTAGTAAAAATCTTTTCCAAACCAAGTGAAACAGAGATATGGACCAGTTTTCATTTTGTGTGTTTTTTAGGGCTAGGGGACATTCAGGGGTATTCTTTTCACATTTATTTAACTCCATAATCTTAGAGATTGCCTTTTGCCTATTTGATCAGAATTTTAAAAATCAATATTTTGTAAAAAGTGACTTGGTGAACATTTATTTCTAGATACTTATTAATTTATTACCGTTATGTTGTACATTTTTGTAATACTTCATCTGTATGTAAGATGAAAGGACAGATAGGGGTGCCTAGGTGGCTCAGTCAGTTAAGCGTCCGACTGGCTCAGGTTGTGATCTCATGGTTCATGAGTTCAAGCCCCAAGTGCTGATAGCTCAGAGCCTGGAGCCTGCTTCGGATTCTATGTCTACCTCTCTCACTGCCACTCCCCTGCTCATGCTCGCTCTCTCTCTCTCTCTCTCACTCACTCTCTCTCTCAAATAAATAAACATTAACAAAAATTTTTTAAAGATGAAAGGACAGGTAAATACAAAGAGAATTTGGAGTCAAGACACTTGCCTTGTATCCTGACTGACACACTCATTATAGGATCTCAGGGATAGCCTTTTCTGTGACTCGAAAGATGTATAAAAGTATTTACCATAGGATTCAAGAAGGTGGGAATGGATAAAGTGTTTGTAGTAAGAATACAAAAACACTGATTCGAAGGAATAGATGCACCCCTGTTTATTGCAGTGTTGTTTACAATAGCCAAATTATGGAAGCAGCACAAGTTTCCATTGATAGATGAATGGATAAAGATCTGGTATATATGTACAATGGAATATTATTCAGCCATAAAAAAGAATGAAATCTTGCCACTTGCAACGATATGGATGGAGCTAGAGAGTATAATGCTAAAGCAAAATGCTTAAGCCAGTCAGAGAAAGACAAATACCATATGATTTTACCCATATGTGGAATTTAAGAAACAAAACAATTGAACAAAGGGGAAAGGAGAGAAAAACCAAAAACCAGACCCTTAACTATACAAACTGGTGGTTACCAGAGAGGAGGTTGGTGGGGGGATGGGGGTAATTAGGCGAAGGGGATTAAGAGTACACTTGATGAGCAGTGAGTAATACATGAAATTGTTGAATTGCTATCTTGTACACCTGATATAACACTGCATGTTAACTACACTTGAATTAAGGAAAAAAATGTTTTGGAGAGCCTGGCTGGCTCAGTCGGTTAAGCATCCAACTTCGGCCCGGGTCATAATCTTGCAGTTCGTGAGTTCGAGCCCCATATCAGGCTCTGTGCTGATTAGCTCAGAGCCTGGAGCTGCTTCTGATTCTGTGTCTCCCTCTCTCTCTGCCCCTCCCCTACTGGCCCTCTGTCTCTGTCTCCCAAAAATAAATAAACATGAAAAAAAAGTGTAGACATTGGATTAGAGAATATATATACATCACAGTATAATGCACAAGTGATCAGTGCTGTTAAGTTCATTCTAGTTTAATGTTAAAGAAGCAATCCATGCAAAAAAAGTTGTGCGAATCAAAACAAGATAGTTCTACAGTTGTATCACCATCTTGGGAACCCAGCAGTATTCCATGTTGGTTAATTATACCTTAATCCGTCACACTTTAATCAGAATTTTGCCATGTTTATATGGTAAATTAGAGTTGCTCAGTAAGTAGGGGTCCAGCTTTGTGCATAGCAACAGGTAAATTATAGGGACTTTCCTAGGATTTCCTGCTCACTTGACCTCCCAAACTATTTAGGTGGTGGCCCCTAACCCCTTTCAGGCTGGGTTTCAAATTAAAATTTTTTAGTTAACTCCTGGTTATTTATGTATCAGTCATTTCTGTGGCCTTATTTGTTTTTGTTTTGAGAAGTGTTTTTTCGGTTCCCTGTCAATAAATTTATCTGGAGTCTTGTACAAAGCATGTAACGTGATGGGTAATACTCAGTTGGCCACCACAGGGGTTCCTGACTCTTTGGAGGTGATACATATATAAATAACAACAGCACAGCATCATCCGGATTTTAAAAGCTTAGAGTGTGAGAAGGGTGGGGACCTCTACTGTGGGATCTTCCTGGAGCGACTGGCATTTATCTGTGGTAGGGGGAGGGGCCAGGTTTGGGGCAAGTAGAGAAGTAACTGTGCTCCCAAGGAGGGACTGCCCATGGTGGTATCGCTGTAGTTTTCCAAGGATTATTTCAAGGAAGGACACTGCATGTCGGCTTTTGAAGTCATTGCCCATGTACTTACTCTCTGTGAATGTTCTTCCTCCTCCTAGCTGCCTTCAACAGGAAAGTTTACTTATTGAACTGCAGGGGACAAAATGAACACGTGTAGATGGGAACAGTGCAGTAAGAGAGCTCTGAGGCTCTGTAAAGGAGAATGTGTTGTTTTTAAGTCAGAAACATGGATTAAGGTGGTCGTCTGCAGTTAACACATAGTTTTGGATGTTTTGGCAAATAAGAGGGGAAAAGCAAAGCACAGTAGACAGGCCAGTTCTTCAGAATAGGAACTTTTCCTTATTACTCATCTTTTTAAAATTATGAAAATGTTCAAGCATATACAAATAGGCTGTAGTATAATGAATCTCCTGTTTCAACAGTGATTAATACTTCGCTAGCCTTGTTTCCTCTATCTGCCCCCCCCCCCACCTTACTCTTAGGGAATATTTTAAAGGAAATCTCAAATCACTCAAACTTTGGTATGTGTGTCTAACTGAGGATATTTTTTCCTATCTACTCTTGTCTACTGTACACAAACAAGATGAGCCTGGGACATGTTGGTTAGACTGTCTGCTATAGTCCAGTATGATACCTGACAGAATTAACAGTGATTCCTTAATTATGTCCAGTGTATAATTTTTCTGGCTGCCAATATATCATTTTTAAAAGTTGGTTTATTTGAATCAGGGTCCAGAGAAGGTCCATATATTTGACGATGTCTTGTGAGTGTCTCACTATTTAATATTCTCTGCTTCTCACCTCACCCTGCCTTATGCCCTTTAATCTGTTGGAGAAAACCAGTTATTTGACTTGTCCCTTGTTCTGGGCTTGACTTACTGCTTCCTAGTGATGTTGTTCAACTTGTTCCTTTAGGCTGGTAGCTCTAGAAACTTGGTTATTCAGATTTTTTGTTTCTAGTAGGGGAAAGGAAATCAGATTTTTATAGATGGAACTTTGTATTTCCTATTGCATTATGTCATGAGACAGATTGATGTCTGGTTGTCCTATTTTTAGCAATAGATGAGTGTTTTCCAGTGTATCCATTATGAAGTTCTCCCTCACCCTTTCACTTGTGATTTTAATGGCCATTGATGTTTGTTGCCTAGATCCATTATTTCATAAGGATTACAAAATGGTAATTTTCAATTTTTCTTCCTACATTTAGTACGTTTATGTGAATCTTCTATAAAGAACTTTTCCTTGCCACCTATTTGGTTACCCTCAAATACAGGCTATATAGAAGAGACAGGATAAATGCGCCGTTCCCTTCATTTACCAGTTTTGAGGGTATTGTGGTGTTGCTCTCACAGGCTCTAAGGTGACTACTAAATTTTCTTTTTTAGTACCATAATTTTCATAGATTTTAATGTTTTACTTCTATTAATTATATATACTTATATTACTACTAAATATATACGCAAAGGTTCAATTTGTGTGCCAATTCATTGTAGTCATTTTCCCTTTTTATGCCCCAATTGTATCATCTTTGGCCTGTGGAAGCCTACTCAGATTGGCTCCTGTGTCTTTTTTTGTATGAACCCATTCATTCATCTTTGCTTTCTGAAGTAACTAACATGTCCCAGGCTCCTCTTGTGTATTTCCTGCTCCTTCATGGAGACCTGATTCCTCTATGAGAAATGATCTTGTATTAATTTTTTTTTTTTTTTAATTTTAGAGAGCGTAAGTGAGGGAAAAAGGGCAGAGTGGGGAGAGAGAGAGAGAATCTTAAGCAGGCTCTATTCTCACTGCAGAGCCCAATGTGGGGCTCGATCCCACAACCCCGGGATCATGACCTGAGCTGAAATCAAGAGTTTCTGGGTATACAGCAATGAATGAGTGAAACCAGTGAAGTCCTTGTTTTCATAGGACTTATTTTAACAGAAAGGAGCAGATAAACATATGTCAGTTTATGGTGATAAGTACTGGAAGAGCAATGAAGCAAGATAAGGAGATGAAAGTAGGGGAGAGGTGCTATTTTGGAAACAGTGGTCTGGGAAGGCCCTATTCATATGGTGTCATTTGAGTAGAAGTGTGGGTAAAATGAGGGAGAGAGCCACAGGGATTTGAGCTGAAAGCTCTCCTTAGACAGTGTGGGGAATGTACATAGGCCTGGCCCAGGAATTGAAGCCAGGGAGTGTAGCTAACGTCTGGGGTGTAAGAGACAAGAATAGAAAGGCGTGGATCACAATGAGCCTTATATGCCTTGGTCAGGAGTTTGGATTTTATTCTGAGTGAAATGGGAAGTCATCGGGGGAGGTATTGAACAGAGAAGCGACAGTGCTTTATAAACTGTGACGTGCATGAGAGATCATACAAATAATTTAAATACTACTATTACAACTACAACCCTCTGGTTTACCATCTAGGCTATAAAAGAGTATCAGTTTGACTCCTGAATAGTACCCAGTTTTGAACACTGTTGGCCCCTGCAAGGTATATTAATTGCAAAACACACTCCAAAGTCTTGTATCTCTTGGACACTTAATTTTGGTTTTGATATAGTTAATGATGATCTATGTATGTATTTGGTGGCTTTGGTAATTAACCAAAGGTCCAAATGCTTCTTAAAGCTATTCATGGTTTATTTTAATGGAGGTAAGTTATTGCATCTTATTTACAGCTAAGAAGGGCATGTAGCCTTTTCATCCAAAAGCTGAATCAAAACTTGGAAGATGCAGGTTTAAAAAGACGAATAAGGGGGCGCCTGGGTGGCTTGGTCGGTTGAGCGTCCGACTTCGGCTCAGGTCATGATCTCATGGTCTGTGAGTTCGAGCCCCGCGTCGGGCTCTGTGCTGACAGCTCAGAGCCTGGAGCCTGTTTCAGATTCTGTGTCTCCCTCTCTCTTTGCTCCTCCCCTGTTCATGCTCTGTCTCTCTCTGTCTCAAAAATAAATAAACGTTAAAAAAAAAAAAAATTAAAAAGACGAATAAGATCACTCATTTTATATTGCTGTCCAATCTGTGTAGATACCTTTTTTTTTTTTTACCCATTTTTCATTCTAGAAATGATCACAAATCAGATTTTATTTATTTTTAAATTTTTTTAAAAATGTTTGTTTATTTTTGGCGGGGGGGGGGGGGGGGGGGGAGACACAGAATCCAAAGCAGGCTCCAGGCTCTGAGCTGTCAGCACAGAGCCTGTTGCAGGGCTCAAACTCATGAACTGCGAGATCATGACCCGAGCCCAAGTCAGACACTTAACCAACTAAGCCACCCAGACACCCCACAAATCAGATGTTAGGAGAAACAAAAAACCCCGCATAACTATCCTTTATTACTATTTATTCAAATTTTACCATATGCAGATGCTGTGCTAATAAGCATGTTCAAACATATAATTTAATTCTTGTGCTAAGTTGTAAGGTAAGCTATTTTTCTCATTTTAGAGATGTGGAAAAGGGTCTCAAAAGTCTAAGCTAAGGCATGAGGCAGTCAGGATCTGAACCCAGGTTATCTTTAAAGCTGTGTAATTATGCAAGCTGGTGCAGCCACTTTAGAAAACAGTGTGGAGGTTCTTCAAAAAATTAAAAATAGGGGCGCCTGGGTGGCTCAGTCGGTTAAGCGTCTGACTTCGGCTCAGGTCACGATCTCGCGGTCCGTGAGTTCGAGCCCCGCGTCAGGCTCTGGGCAGATGGCTCAGAGCCTGGAGCCTGTTTCCAATTCTGTGTCTCCCTCTCTCTCTGCCCCTCCCCCGTTCATGCTCTGTCTCTCTCTGTCTCAAAAATAAATAAACGTTAAAAAAAAAAAATTAAAAAAAAAAAAATTAAAAATAGAACCAACTACCCTACGACCCCAGCAATAACACTAATAGGAATTTATCCAAGGGATACAGGAGTGCTGGTTCATAGGGGCACGTGTACCCCAATGTTTATAGCAGCACTTTCAACAATAGCCAAAGTATGGAAAGAGCCTAAATATCCATCAGCTGATAAATGGATAAAGCAGATGTGGTTTATATATACAAGGGAATACTACTTGGCAGTGAGAAAGAATGAAATCATGCCATTTGCAGCAACATGGATGGAACTGGAAGGTACTATGCTGAGTGAAATAAGTCAGAGAAGGACGGATATCGTATGTTCTCAATTCATATGTGGATCTTGAGAAACTTAACAGAAGACCATGGGGGAAGGGAAGGGGGGAAAAAGTTACAACAGAGAGGGAGGGAGGCAAACCTGTAAGAGACTCTTGAATACAGAGAACAAACTGAGGGTGAATGTAGGGGTGGGGGAGAGGGGAAAATGAGTGATGGGCATTGAAGAGGGCACTTGTTGTTGGGATGAGCACTGGGCATTGTAGGTAAGCAGTGAACCACGGGAATCTACCCCAAAACCAAGAGCACACCTTACACACTATATGTTAGCCAATTTGACAATAAATTATGTTAAAAAATTAAAAAAAAATAAAGCTGTGTAATTAACCACTGTGCTTTATATACTTGCCCCACACTACTATATGGATAGTCTGGCATGTTTTAGATATTGAGTATTAATTTGAAGTAAGTCACACTAACTGTAGAAGCAGGAGGTGAGGTCTCAGAGCCAGCTGTCTAAAAATGGGTTTAAGTGTGCAGTACATTCCACACTTCTCATGACTGCTTGATTTACCTTAGCAGCCGTGTGTGCAAGTCTTATTATTGTATGTGGGACTATTTGTCAATTTTCAGTTTTTGCATTTGACCACCAAGTGTTTATGAGTCAGATCTAACAGTATGTTAGTATAGAATCCCATTAACTCAGCTGTCTAGGAATGTGTTGTCATTCAGCAGCTTCTCATTATTGTCTCTAAACACATACACCCACATCCATACACACCAGAATGCTGTCTTCTGTAGAGCAGGTGCCCTTGATGCCTTTAGCTTGTGGCATATTGTGAGTGCATAGTTGGTATTTAAATGAATGGATGTCCTAATCAGTGGCTTATGGACCATTTGACTACTTTTCGGTATTTGTCAATACACAGGTGAATAGAGTTAGCTACAGTTAGGAGGGTGTCCGCACAAGCCAAAACAGATTGCCTAAGAAGGGCAGTGCCCAGCAATGCTAACTCTAATTATGTTAGACTTTTATTTTCCCAGTAGGTGTTCTGTATGTTCTCCAGCACTTTCTTGGGGGTGGAACATTGTACTTTTCAGAGCATTCACATAACAGAACAGTGATGTGCAGTTTTTGTTCTTTGTAAGAAATTAAGTGACCGTTTCTAGTATCATCTGGTCTCTGTTTGAAGAAGAGAATAGACTCCCAGTACGAACGACCACAGACATGGAGCAAGTAATAAAAAGGAGAATGTACGACAGACTGTTAATACCTGTTGTCTCTATAGGCTTTGCAGGTGATTTTCACTGTCTGCCTTGTGTAGTGCTTCAGTGTTTGCATTTTGCTAATGAATAATGTAACCATTTCTTAAAAACTATTAAGTTTGACTCTCGGTGGCTGACATAGATGCAGAAGTAGATAGAAAGACTTTCATTATTCTGATCCCTAGCCGAACCCCACAGCCCCAAGAATATATAGAATCTAGCTGAAGGCTATGCTTATGTGAACAACAGCACAGAAATTGTTTTTGGTTTTGTTTTTTTTTTGTTGTTGTTGTTATTTTGTGTGTGTGTGTGTGTGTGTGTGTGTGTGTGTGAGAGAGAGAGAGAGTGATTTGTGGTCCCAATCATTGTGTGAACGAGATTTCCCAAAACATCCCCTAAAAGTCATATATTGGCCCCATTGACAACCACTGCCCTATGTGGAGAATAGTGAAGATCCACATTTGGTGTCTGTAGGATAGAGATTTAGAAAGTAGAATTGACCGAAACTATGAATTGATCACATATGGAAGAGTTAACAAGTGGAAAGAGGGGTATGATGACTGGGTTTTGTGATTGGGTGAACGATGGATTCATTCACTGTGAAGGGGAACTTAGAAACAGGACTTGGGGTGAGGTTTGAGTTGCCTGGAAGACATTTATAGAGAATAGTAGTTGGAAATGTAGTCCATTTGGTTGGAGCAGGAAATGGGTTTCAGGTTATTGAAACCATGGGTAGGTGAGATCAATCAGAGAATGCAGAGTAAGAACACAGCTGAGGGTGGAACCCTGAAGGACATCAACATTGGAGTAGAGATGAGGCACTGAATTAAATGCAGAAAGAAAGGGCATTCAGAGAGAAAGGAAAACAACAACTAAGGGAGAGCAGTGCATGGAAGCTAAGGGGTATGCAGTGCTACATGTTCACATAGATTCCTTTCGTGCAGCTTTAGTGTGCAATTCCATAAATGTTAATTTTAATATGAAACTAGTATGTTTCATTATTTCCCACCCCACCCTTCCCCCAATCCCTCAAAATTTCAAGCTAAATTTCCCCTCCAAGTCTTCTTTATCTTTGGGATTCAAGCATATACTGCTGTTTGTTTACCATCAGGAGCAGGCTTATCTCCACTTTGAGATTTGTAGGTATGGGTTTCCACAGCCCTCTTTAGAATCCTAACAGTGGTCGGTTTTCTCCCAATCGCAATAATAATTTTGACTCAGTCCAAAGAATCCTGCTGAGGTATATTATGAGCCAAAAACATACATACACATATATATGTATTTTTTTTTTGAGGGACAGAGGAAATTTGTATTTGAAAGCTAAATGATTTTTCAATTGTAATATATATTTTTGTCTATCTCTTTCATGATCTCCAGTTATGTCCAAAACATAGTTTAGGCAGTTTTAAAACAGTATTAAGAAATACTTTGAACATACACAAAAGCTGAGTAACAATGAAAATCCATATATCCACCATCTAGATTTAAAAATTAAGATTCTTACCATATTTGCAAATGTGGCACTCGGGCTTAGTAGTAGTTGGCATCTTCTGGGAACAGAAAGGACCTCAGTGTGGCTGGACCTCTATGATAAAGGTCGGGATGCTGGGCCATGAGTTGGAGATGGGCAAAGCCTAGGAGGGCCATGGTAGGAATTTGTATTTTATTATAAGGGCGGTGAAGAGTTATCGAAGGGCCTTCGCCAGTGGGCTCTTGTTATTAGTCCCTAAAACTCCCTCAGATATTTGTAATGAAATACTGCTGATGATAAAGGAGGAAGAAGGAAAACAGGGAAGATAGGTAGATTGTTATGGTGAAAGGTGTCTCTTAACCATGTTAATGCTTGTTTAACCATTGCTGCTTCCAGCCTGGTTATGTCCATACTCTTGGGATTGTCAGTTCCAAAACTCAGACATACGCCTGTGTGTTTCACATCCTTCAAGGATCTTGCTGAGGAGTGTCCACTTCTTGTTTTTAGTACAGGAAATACTAACTGTATTTCCTCAAAGCACAGTCTTACTAGTATATATGTTCTGCAAAATCTTGGCTGCATAGGTATACTAATTAAAAAAGGAATGATTGTGTCATGCTTCCTCTTTCCCTCACAGAAGCACTTTATATGTGTTATCTTCACCAGCTGTACTCTTTCTGCTATGACGAGTATCTGGTTTATGGTAGAACCTTTTAAAACCCCCTTTGCCCTGGAAAGTCACTTCTTCCACCATTGAGCCCAAGCTGAAAATATCTCTGTTGCATAGCACCATAACACTTCCTGCAAAATACCATTAAACTCTTCCCACCCTCCACCCAACATTGACTTGTAGCATCGTTGCTATTATTTGCAGAGTACAAATAGGAAAGATTGCATTTTCAGAGGATTTACTGTGATTCTGAGTCCACTGTGTTTATGGAAAAGCATCTGCATTACTCCCTACCCCCTCAAAAAACAAAAGGTTAAAAAGAAAATAATGGAAAAGAGTGACCACGATTTATGTACCATCTAGCCAGGTAATCAGATAATGTAACAGCCACTTGGGATAACTCACCTATAAAATCCAAACTTCTTATCATAGAAAAGATATTTAGAAACGAATGTATTCGTCTTTGGTTTTTAAAAACCTGTGTTTGAGGACATATCTCTTTTGTTAATGGAGATGTGGTTTTAATGCGATCAAAGAAGGATTTACAGTCTAGTAGGAAGTGAGCTATATAGGTGATATTTGGGTGTAAAGATTGGTCAGGACAGATCATATCAAAACATGTCAAGAATTAACATACATGCTCATGATTTAATTGTAGGCTTAACATTGACCTTCATTTGCATGCTGTTTCCCCCTATATGTTTATTTGTAAACAGGTCACTGTATCTCAAACCCTGGAGAAAAAAACATTTAAATACTTTATTCAAATAAAGTCTTAGGCAAAGCTCAAAAGAAGTGTTACTGATGCTGTGCAGTGGAGATATTTCATGTTCACATGTGGGAAAAAAAGTTATCTTTTGGTATCTCCATGAGGTCGTTTAATGTCTGTGAATATAGCTTCTTTCCATTTAGTAAAAGAAGTTGTAAGTTCTGACTGGTTCCCGAGTTACTTTCCATTGTTTGTCTTGTTAACTTTGTTTTTTCATGGTGACTTCTAGTGGATGTCCTCCTTTTACATGATATAATATTGTGGTTTATGTGGTTGGAATGTTGTTTTCTGCTGCCCATAAGAAATTAAGAACTTCCAGAAGTTCATTACCCCAAGGGTTTTATCCAGTGAGTTCCTTCACAGGAGATAGTCCTATCCAGGCAGAAAGAGTACATGATGAAACTGTCACATAAGGGACTTGAGGATCCGCTGGGAGCTTTGCCCAAGGCTCTGTCCAAGATTCTCCAACTCAGAGACCCTGACTGACTGAAGAGAAGGTGGTGGGTGCCCCCGGGGTGCTTAGGAGGAAACAGCATGAACACAGGCCAGGGCATATCTGGAGAGACTTAGATAGTGAGCCTGTTGCTAGTGCTGTTTGGCTAAGCTCCTTACCTAGCTCTTTGCCTCAGTTTCCTCAACCGTAAGAGATACCTGTTAATTAGAGGTACCGTGTGGTAATTAAGGACACTTTGGATTGAGATAGACCTGAGCTGGTTTTACAGCTTGGTACCTTGAGCCAGTTTCTTGACCTCACTAAAGTTCACCTGTAAATGGGAGTAATAATGTCCCTCGGGGAATTGTTTGAGAAGATCCCATAAGATGATGAATTAAAGTGCTTAGCGTGGGGCCTGGCAGTGCGAGTTGCCCTGCTCACCAGCACCAGCATGTTCCTCCTCAAATGGGTGGTTAGGGGTGCAGGTGATAAAAAAGGTGTTTCGAGAGGTACGAAACATTCTGTAATTCTAAGATCTCTCTGCATTATCATTTCCTGTGTATATTTATAGGTTTCCTCGTTCCTACTCACTTTGCAAGTCTTGTCATAAAATGACTCTCTCAGACAGTGGGTTTCTTCCCAGATTAGGGTTTAGAAAGTATGTCTTCTGTTGACCCCACTTCTTCTCACTTGTGCCTTGTGCTGTGCCCCCAGGTGAAGCAGGCAGAGCGCAGCGAGGCATCTGTCGCTGCCGCCATGCCGTTCCCATTTGGGAAGTCTCACAAATCCCCAGCAGACATTGTGAAGAACCTGAAGGAGAGCATGGCTGTTCTGGAAAAACAAGACATTTCTGACAAAAAAGCAGAAAAGGTATGCATTTGGTTTTATGTTATATTTTCAATCTTTTGATTAGGAGCAAATGTAAGACAGATTATGAAGTGATTTTAAAAGATCAGTAAATCCCAATTTGGGTTTATTTGGGGTTTTAAAATAGAGTCCTCAAATGGCATTTGCTGCTGCCTAGACACCACATACTTTCTTCCATACTGCCATCCAACAGATCGCTTTCTCACTTTTCTCTCAGTTTTTCATTTCAGGTTCTCAAATTTATTTAATTTGGTGGGGAGGGGGGTTCATTGTTGAAGTGGTTTATCTGATCAGTGTTTCTACCTGTGGTCTTCTTGGAGTGGCATCTCTCCCAGTTTCCTTTCTGTGTTCCTTGTATCAATGACAAGTGTCTCCCTCTGTCCAGTCACCATAGTCCAAAACCTGGCTTTCATCCTGATCTGTCTCCTTCCCTTTTTTTTTTTTTTTTTTTTTTTTTTATGTTTGTTTATTTTTGAGAGAGAGAGAGAGACAGAGCACGAGCCGGGGATGGGCAGAGAGAGAGGGAGACACAGAATCTGAAGCAGGATCCAGGCTCTGAGCTGTCAGCACAGAGTCCGATGTGGTACTTGAACTCACAGACCATGAGATCATGACCTGAGCCGAAGTCAGATAAACCAACTGAGTCACCCAGGCACCCCTTCTCCTCCTTCTTTAAAATGTCATCTTCGTGAAATACTATGAATCCTACTTCCTAAGGGATTAGGAATTGATCCTGACTGCCATTCCCACTTGATGAAGATCCTCATGACCTCTCTTATGGATCTTAGCAGTAGCCTCCTTAATGCTCTTTCTAAAATATCTCCCCTGCTTTAAACCTTCAGTGCAGACTCCTCACATAGCACACAAGACCCTTCATGACCTGGTCTCTGCTTTTCTAGGCAGTTTTCAACCCTTCTCCCCACTATTCTGTGAGCTCTAGCAATCTCAGCTTGCCTCTGTCCACTAGAGCAACTAAAGCAAATGATCAGCTATACCATTTTTAATGCCTTTGTCTTGTCCACCCCCTTGAATTTTCACCCCAGCCCCCATTCATCTTTCAGAACCACCCCATACCTCTCTTTTTCCTAGATGGCTTCCCAGAATACTCCCTTTGCTTCCTCATGCTTGCCCCCTAAAACAAATCTCTACCTTTTGGTCACCTCCTTTGGAAATGCCAGCACTGCCTCCATCTTTGAACATGATTTTATTTGTGTTGGATTTTTTCTCTCTTATTAGAACATGAGCTCTTTGATTCCAGTGTTATTTCTGGCCCACCTGTGCCCTCCACAGTACCTGTCTACCATGGGCTGGATACCTGCTGTCTCTTGAATGAGTATTTGACTGGAATGACCACTTCCACCCTATTGTTTACTTTAGGAGGTTGTTTCCTCTCTTGGGTTGAATAGTAGACTGCTTAACTACTACCATCTTTTTAAGATGTGGTTTACCTGTGTTCCTATAAAAAAACGAAGTTCACACCCATGGGATTAAGATTTGTTACAGGCTATTGAATTAATCTATCTTTCTGTCATTGGAAGCAATCTAGGAGTGCCTGGGTGGCTCAGTCAGTTAAGCATCTGACTTGGGCTCAAGTCATGATCTCATGGTTCATGAGTTTGAGCCCTGCATCGGGCTCTGTGCTGTCAGTGCAGAGCCTGCTTCAGATCCTCTGTCTCCCTCTGTCTCTCTCAACCCTTGCCCCCACCCCCAAATAAATATTTAAAACCAAAGAAGCAATCTAAAATTAGTAAAATTTTTTTATAATTCAACTTTAGATCTTTCATGGAAATTCTAGAGTTTCTTGCATTCCCGTTGTAAGATAATAGATAAATGTTTATGATATGATAAAACTTTTTAAAAAATTTGGGTATAACAGATGATAGCTAGATTTTCATATTTGTGTTTGCATTCACTCTGATGTCATATGTTCCTTGGTTGAAGTTATAAAGTCTGGCCTTATACAGATGTATGGGTGGAAAAAGGAGGTGTGTTTTAATAGCCTTTCAGATAATTCTGAATATTTTTGATAGCCACACCAAAATTCAACAATTGATAGTTCCTTGGGGCACCTGGGTGGCCTAGTTGGTTAAGCTTACGATTCTTGGTTTCATCTCAGATCATGATCTCACGGTTTCATGAGTTCAAGCCCCACCTCAGGCTCTGAACTGGCAGCACAGAGCCTGCTTGGGATTCTCTCTCTCCCTCTGTCTCTTCCCCTCCCCCACACGTGCTGTCTCTGTCTCTCTCAAAATAAATAAACAAAAATCTTTAATAAAAAAGGAAAAAAACCCAATTGATAGCTCCTTGATTGTAATAGAATCTGAGAGTATATAAATAAACTTTCATACTCTGCATTTTGAAAAGATTTTTTTTTTTGAGAGAGGGCGCAAGTGAGCAAGGGGCAGAGAGAGAGAGAGGGAGAATTCCAGGAGAGAAAGAGAGAGGGGGGAGTGGGAGACAGAAGCAGGGCTCACCCTAAGCGGGGTTTGAGCTCACCGGAAGCAGGGCTCACCCACTGTGGGACTCGAACTCAGGAACCGTGGGATCATGACCTAAGCCGAAGTCAGATGTTTGACTGAGCCACCCAGGCACCCTGAAAAGATCTTTTATCCATGCATGATGTTGTAACATGCATTGATCATTTAGAAAGTGTTGGATCACTGATGTATACACATCTTCCAAATATTGACACATTATACAATTTCAAAAATTCACATTTTTAAGTATTACCACTAATCCCATCAGAAAAGTCTGGAAGTACTGGGAAGTGGTCAGACTTATGCATGTTGTATTCAGATTTCAGAATTCAAATTGGGCAGCAGATACTATAGGGTGTTTTCCTTAAAGTGACAAGCTCTCACTTCATTCATTTTTGAGAAAATGTCTGCCAAATATCTAAGCCTGAATGATTCGTCAGTTTTTCTTTCACGTTAAAATGATGTTCCATTAAAAAAGTGGCTTATTCAGCTTGTAGCTCTGTCATACAATTACTTTTCCTTAAGACAACCCATTTACTTTAATAAGGGGCAGAAGGTGTTTTACGTATACCCCCTGTATTTATCACACCAAATGTTAAAAAGATGTGTACTCAAATATCAAAATATAATAAAATGAATATTTTTTTCTGCTTTCCCATGACATTCTTAAGCAAAATGGCATTTTTTTTTTTTTTTTTTTTAAACTGAGTACATGGTGATGAAGATGGCAATGATGGCCGGTACAGTTTGTTGTCCCCGCCTTGACTCAGGCTAGAGGGTCAGCACTGTCAGTGCAAATGGCAATTCGGCAGAAAAAGGCAAATGTGTTTGTATTGATTGAAAACAGTTCTGACCTCCTGGGCCTCTTGAAAGGGTCTCACGGGTCCACAGGAGTCCATGCTTTGACATCTGTGGTAGTCGACTGAAGGTGTGTGGGTGTGTGGGGGGTGGCAGCAGGTAGGGGGAGTGTCCTAACTTAGATGGGCTATATGAGGAGGTGGCACTGGAGGTGAGTCCTGTAAGTTATAGAAAGCATGCTTAGTCTCCGTTAGAATCCATATCATCTACTTGACTAAACCAGTGGTTGTCAACCAGGGGCAGTTTGCCTTCTGTGGGACATTTGGCAATGTCTAAAGACATTGTTGGTTTTAATCTGTGTTGGAGCACAGGCGGCTACTGGCATCTAGTTAGGAAAGGCCAGAGATGCTGCTAAACGTGGGACAGCCTCCCACAACAAGGAGTTACCTGGCCCCAGATATCCATAACACCAAGGTTGAGAGCTATTTCTTTAAACCTTAGGAAGAATAGACCTCCTGCTATTAGGGTAAACAAAGCAAAGGAAAATAGTTGAATTTATGAAAAATAAATTTCATTTCAGTGGAAAGGGACAACTCTGAAAGGCAACTTGTAGAAATTACTTTTTCTGAAATAGATTAAGAAGAGGGAGGAGAACCCTGCAATTTCCCAATTCACCTTGTTATCAACATTCAAAAGGTAGTAGCAACTGATGCAAATGGCAAAAAAGGGAACAGAGACCTGAAAATACATGGAAAGGTGAAAATCTAACCACTAAATTAAAAACCGTGAAAAACAACTTTGACCTCATACTTAAGACTGAAAGCTTGAAGGTAGTCCCATAAAACCAGAGTGCTTGCTATGACTTATTTAGCCTTGTTCTGGAAATCCAGCCAGTGCATAAAGAAATGGTTTAGAGAAAGAAAGGAAGGAAGGAAGGAAGGAAGGAAGGAAGGAAGGAAGGAAGAAATGGTTTAGAAATAAAAAATACAGCTATTGCAAATAAACAGGGAGAATTACATTATTGACATTCTCATATATCTGTACAAAACACAAGCAAATCAACGTAAAAATGAGTTTATTTACAAGGCAGCTAAATCCATAGCCTCCCTAAATACCAATCAAAACTATCTAGAAATTGTAGTTTTTTTAAGCAAGTATTTCATTTACAATAACAACAACAACAACAACAACAAATAAGATGTTTGAGAATACTTTCATCAGGAAGGATGCAGAACCTGTTTGAAGAAAACTATAAAACCTTGTTCAGAGGCACCAAAGAATACCTGGTCCACTCTATCAGATGGAATATAGTTAAGATGTCGTTTCTTTTCAAATTAATGTTTAAGTTTAAAGTGATTTCATTCAAATCAGAGCAGGATCTTTTTGTAAGTTGACAAGTAATTAATTATTCTGAAGCTTTAGAAGAATAAATAAATGAGCCACAAAGTTGTAGCCGGATTGAAGAAATATAAATTCTACTTTGGAAGCAAAACACCCACTTCACACATCCATTCACAGTCTTTCCAAGCATGGTTAATGAAATTTGGTCCTTCTGTCCTTGTTGTTCAGGCCAAAAGTCTTGTGTTATCCATGACTCCTTTCACACTTCCCAAATCCAATTCATGAGCAAATCCATTCACTTTGGTTGGGGGGATTTAAAAGCCAGACTCTAACCATGTCTCCCATTTTGCTACACACTCTGGTGTGGTCTCCCCTTGTCTTCTGCTCTGAAATACCATAGTGTCCTTTGAACTGGTGTCTCTTGCCTCCCTACGGCCATATTCGTTCCTTCAAAACATGACTCAAATGGGACACCTGGGTGGCTCAGTTGGTCAAGTGTCCACCTGTTGATTTTGGCTCAGGTCATGATCCCAGGGTTGTGGGATTGAACCTTGCATCGGGCTCTGCACTGAGCATGGAGGCTGCTTAAGATTCTTTCTCTCTCTGCTCCCTTTCCCCTGGTTGCGCGCGCACTCTCTCTCTCTCTCTCCCTAAAAAATAAAAACGAAATTAAAAAAAAAACATGAGTCAAACAATATTTCCCTTAGAGTAAAAGTCAGAGTCCTTACAAGGACCTGAACTAAGTTCTACAGACCAAATCTTTGCTTAGGCCTGTTTTTGTAAGGCTCGTGAGCTAAGAATGATTTTTACTGGGACGCCTGGGTGGCTCAGTCGGTTGGGTGTCCAGCTTCAGCTCGGGTCGTGATCTCACTGTTCATGAGTTCGAGCCCTGCATTGGGCTCTGTGCCGACAGCTGGGAACCTGGAGCTTGCTTCAGATTCTGTGGTCTCCCTCTCTCTCTGCCCCTCCTCCATTCATATTCTGTCTCTCTCTCTTTCTCAAAAATAAACAAACATTAAAAAAAAAATGGTCTTTACATTTTTAAAGGGTTGGTTTAAAAAGCAAATAAGAATATGCAGCAGAGACCTTATGTGGCCTGCGAAGCTTAAAATATTTACTATCTGCCCTTCAGCAAAAAAATAAACAATGACCCTTGCCCTGGACAGTCAGACCCAGGGCTTCAATGGGCCTTTCTCCAAGTGCTCCCCCCACATCGACTTCCTTTCCTGATATACTTCAGTCATGCTTTTGCCTTTAGGCCTTTGCATTTGGCTGTTGCTTTTGCCTAGAATGTTCTTCCCCCAGCTCTCTGCTTGGCTTACTCCCTTATCACCTTCAAATCTTTGCTCAAATGTCACTTTTCACCCAACCGCCTGTTTAAAATGCAGCTCTCCTCCCTGGCTTTCCTGTTCCCCTTGATCTTATTCTATTTTCCTTTGTAGCACTTAACATTTTTAATATACTAATGATGTTTGTTTACTTTTTCTTCCTCCTGTTAGAATATAAACCTTCCAAAGACAGCTCAATAACTATTTGGATTTATTGAAAATGGAATACAAAGCAGAGTTAACTTGAAATACTGTCACCTTATGACTCTTCTGAACTCTTAATTCCTACTTAATAGGATAAAACAGGTATTACTGAGAGTATGTAACAATTTGTATTTTGAGTTTGTGACCAATAAGAGGGTATAATAGCCAGGTATCTTATAGATTTTATGATGGTGGCCAAGGATCACATTCCCTTTAAAGCTACCACACACAGAAGTAGTGAGATAAATGACCCTTCTTGGGAGATCTACCCTGTTGGGCCTAGTATCTTCCACATAGGTTTATGTTCATTAATTAGTTCAGGATACTCAGAGGACATTTTTAATGATTGGATGAATAATTATACCTAGTACATGATTAGTGGATCACTCTAAGCTTCTAGGCAGGGTTCTAGTGATCTGTTGTAAGATACTGTCCTCAACTCTAAACTGTGACATTTATTGTTACTGATTTATATGAAGAGAATTAAAGGGATTATTAGCAGAGTCTGTGAATTACAAATATTGTAGAAGGATAGTAAACTCTATAGGTAACTGAATCAGGCACCAGAGGGTTAGCTGTTAGGGTCGGTAGGGTAAGGCTTGAAGGAAGGGCGTGATCCTAACTGATAAAATGCAGTACAGATCAAAGTATAGCTTTGTACTAGAATCTTAAAAAACAACAACAACAATACAACAGACTAGATTCCAAAGGAGAAAATAAAATATTTGATTAAGCCAAAAAAAGGCAGAAAAAGAGGAAAAGATTAAAGAACAGATGGGACAAATGGAAAACAAACAGTAAGTTGATAGACTCAGATGTACCATATCAATAATCACATTAAATATAAACGGGCTGAATAACCTAGTTAAAAGGCAGATATCATCAGATTGAATGAAAAAGTCCTAACTTTATGTGCCTATGTGAAATGAACTTTAAAGATAATGACACATTTAGATTACAAAGATGAAAAAAGATATACCATGCTAATACTTGTGAAAAGAAAGCTGGAGTGCCTCTATTAATATCAGACACAAGTAGATTTTAGAGCAATGAATATCACCGGGGATAAAATCATTTCATGATAAAATAGAGTTCAACTAATCCAAGGGACATAACAATCCTAAATATGCACCTGGTAACAGAGCCTTAAAGCAAAATAAAACAAAGCAAAAACTGATAAAACTGCAAGATGAAACTGTCAAATCCACAATTATAATTGGAGATTTTAGTGCCCCAATCTCAATAATTGATAGAACAAAACAGAAAATCAGCAAGGATCTTCTAGTAGGCCAGAATGATACTGTCAACCAATTTGACCTAATTGATATTTATAGAACACTGTATCCAACAACAGCAGAACACTCCTACACCCTTTTGACATATGACACATTTTTAGTAAATGTAGACTATATTTTGGGCCTTAAAAGAAGGTCCAATACTTTAAAAAGATAAATTTACATAACATATGTTCTGTGACTACAATAGAATTAAATTAGACATCGATAACAGAGCCTGGGAAAAATTCCTAAATATTTGGAAACTAAACATCATACTTCTGAATAATGCATGGATCAGAGAAATTAGAAAATTATTTGAGTGAAATAAAAATAACACAACATCTGAATCAGTGTGATGTTGCTAAAGCATTACTTGGGGAAATTTTATAGCACTAAGTGCAAATACTAGAAGAGAAGAAAAGTCTTAGTGTTTACCTTAAGACACTAGAAAAAAAAAAGCAAATTAAACATCAAGAAATAAAGATCAAAGCAGAAATCTGTCAAATAAAAATCAGGAAAACCAAAACCAAACAAAACAATCAGAACCAAAACTGGTTCTTTGAGGTGAATAAAATTTGTAAACTCTAGCTAGGTCTGATCAGGAGAAAAGACAAATGACCAGTATGTGGAACAAAAGAGTTGACATCACTACAGATTCTACAGATATTAAAAGGGTAATAAAAGGATATTGTGAGTTGAGCATCGTTATACCAATAAATTTGACAACTAGATGAAATGGGCAAATTTTTTGAAAGACACAGCATCCTGAAACTCACTCAAGAAAAAAGTGTGTAACTTTAGTAGCCGTATATCCATTAAAATAATTCAAAATTTAGTTAACAGTTTTCTCACAAAGAAAAATCTAGGCACAGATGGTTTCACTAACGATCTCTACCAAACATTTAAAGAGGAAATGACACAATTTCTGCACAAACTTTTTTAGAAAAGTTAAGAAGAAATAGTTCTTAACTCATTCTGTGAGGCCAGGATTATCCTGATACCAAAGGCAAAGACATTACAAGAAAACTATAGACTAATATCCCTTATGAGCATAGATGCATAAATTATAAACTAAATTTTAGCAAATTGAATCTAATAGTAGGACAATGCATCATGACCAGGCGATGTATTATTTCCAGAACCCATGGCTGGTTTAACATTCAAAAACCAATCAGTGTAATTCATTGTATTGACAAACTCATGTCAGTACATGAAAAGAAAGAAAAAGAGGAAGAGGGAAAAACAAAAAAACCAGCCTCTGATCCTGATAAAACTCTCAGCGAATTAGGAATAGAAATTCCACAGTCTACAAAGGGCATCCACGAAAACCCTCCAGCTAGCACTACATATAATGGCGAAAGGCTGAATCATGTATGTCTAAGATCAAAAATAAGAAAGGAGTAAAAAAAGAAAACAGGATGTCTGTTTAGTTTCTGTTAAATAAAAGTACCATTTCTGTTTAACTTTGTGCTTGGAGTTTTTAGCCTATAAGTCAGGTAAGAAAAAAATAAAAAGCATGGAAAGGAAGAAGTAAAACTGTCTTTATGTATGGATGACACAACCTAGAAAAGCTGAAGGAATTTACAAAAATGCTAGTAGAACTAATACATAAGTTCAGCAAAGTTACAGGTTACAAAATCAAAATGAAAAAAATCATTTGGAGTAGTATCAAAAATATGAAACACTAGGGATAATCTTACAAATCAAATGAAAGATCTGTGCATTTGAAAACTACAGTATATTGCTAAGAGTTGAAAGACCTAAATAAGTGAGAGATATATACCTTGTTCATGGAAGCCTCAGTATTGTTAAAATGTCAGTTCTTCCCAAATTGATTTATAGATTCATTGCAATCCTAACAGGCTTTTTATAGAAATTGGCAGCCTGGTTCTAAAATTTGTGTGGAAAGTAAAGGACTTCGAATAATCAAAACAAGTTGGAACAAAAACAAAGTTGGAAGGTTCACACCATCTAATACCAATAATTCTAAAGATACAATAATCAAAATAGTGTAGCATCAACATAGACAAATAGGACAGGGAAGCAGAACAGGATCTAGAAATAAATCTACACATATGGAAAGTTTTTGACAAAGGAGCAAATGCAGTTCAATGGAGAAAGGGTTGTTGTTTCAACAGTTGGTACTGAAACAATTTGATAGCCACATATGCAAAAAAATGTTGAACCCATAACCTATGCCGTATACAAAAATTAACTCAAGATGGATCACACAACTAAATGTAAAACCTAAAACCATAAAGCTTCTAAACGAAAACAAAATCTTTGTGACCTTGAGCTAGGCACAGCATTCTTAGATGTGACACCAAAAGCATACTCTATTAAAAGAAAAAATAAATTGAAATTTATCAACATGAAAACTTTTTGCTCTTCAAAGGACACTGTTAAAAGACTGAAAAGCCACAGAATGGTGGAAGATCTTTGCAAAGCATATATCTGATGAAAGATTGCACCCGGAATATGTAAAGAACTCTGAAAACTTAACAATATGGAAACAAACAATCCAGTAAAAACCAGGCAAGAAATCTGAATATACACTTCATCAAAGAAAATATACAGATTTCAGATAAGCACTTGAAAAGATGTTTATCATTAGGGAATTGCAAAGTAAAACCATGAGAAGATGCCACTACACACCTATTAAAATGGCAAAAATTGAAAACTTGGGCTGTAGCAAATGTAGATTATTATGTAGAACATCTGGAAGTGGTGAGAATGTAAGATGATAAACCACTTCTGAAAGCAGTTTGACGGTTTCTTAAAAAGCTAAACTTACATCTAGCCATCCCGTTCGTAGGTATTTACGCAAGAGAACAAGAAATCTACGTCCACACAAAGACTTGTGTCTAACTGTTCATAGCGACGTTATCTGTAATAGTCTAAAACAGGAAACAGCCTAGGTGTGTAAATAAACCAGTTGTGGTGCTTCCATACAATGGAATACTACTCAGCAACAAAAAAGAAGGAACTGTTGCTGTACACAACAACATGAACAAATCTCAAAATAATGAGGTCGAGTGAAAGAAACCAGACTATAAAGAGTACATAATGTATGCTTCTATTTATACAATACTCTATGGATAGCCATAATGACAGAAAGCAGATCAGTGGTTGCTTTGGGATTGGCAGGGATGTGGAGGGTTAGAGTGAGGTTGGCAAAGTATGGGACTACAGAGGAATCTTAGTGGTGATGGATATGTTTACTGTCTTGATGGTTTCATGGGTGTATACGTAAGTCCAAACTTACCAAATTGTACACTTTAAATCTTTGTGGTTTGTTGCATGTCAGTTATAAGTCAGTAAAGAGTAAGAAAAGACTATCCATGGACCAACTGAGATAGAGTTGGCTTACAAACCACATATGTTTGCCCTGAGAATAGATCATGTCATCGAATACCCAGAAAGACTGTTGAAAGCCTAGGTGGCAATAATAGAAATACACTGTTTAAATTCAAAGTGATCATCTGCTCTGAGTAGACAAATCCTTACTTGAAAATGTAGAGAAACTAGAATGTGTTGAGAGAGGAGTGACCAGCTGACACAGAAATTGAGAACTCTGCCATGAGGAATAATCGAATGAACTGGAGATGTGAAGTAGAGAAAGAATAAAATGTGGGCCCTAGGCTCTTAGTAAAATGTTTTTAAGGGAATATCTCGTATGAGGAAAGGGAAGGTTCTAGATGGTCGCAGGAGATAGAACTAAGACCTGTAAGTGGAAGTAAAACAGGGAGTCCAATTTCATCTTGCCGTGAGGAAAAATAATAGGTGGAAATTGTCTTCCTTATGAGATAGCAGATTTCTGTCTCCTAAGGAATGGGAAAGGGTATGTATTTGGTGTGGGCTAAGAGCCCACTTAGTTCTTGTAAAAGGAATACAGGCTTTCATGGTTGACACATCCTTATGTGCATACAGCACTGTATTTTGCAACGTGCCTTCGTAAGAATAGGCATCCATCTTATTTCGAGGTAGAGCAGTTTCCTGTTGTTATTCTCATGATCCACATGAAGAAAGCTATTGTTTCTAATACAACCCATTGTATTGGAGTCAGAGATGGAATTCACTCCCAGTTCTGCCAAACCCATTGTGAAATTATGCCTGTTTCTGATTTACTCATTACATCCATGTGCATTTTCTCATTCATTTCTTGTGATCTTGTGGACAAAATGATAAATACAACATTTGAGTGCTTATTCCCCTATTTGTAACGTGTTGGTATTTTATAATATGTACACAGTTGCCATATTATGAATTGTGTATAATACAAATAGATTAATCCCTTAGGACCCGTGTCACACCTTTTTAAAAGAATTTAAAAACTACTCTCCTTATACCTTTAGGAAAAAAATGGTTTATCTTACCATCCTTATTTTTAGGTAACTAGGGCATGGGGGTGGAGTGGGATGGAGTGGAATTTTTTCTTTCATTGCTAACAGCCACATAAATCTGTGTATGTAATGACTATTTACATGCTCTTTGCCCACGGCATGCTATATAAAGAAGGTATGACTGCCTCGTTCAGCTTATACTTGGGTCCCTTCATCGCTGTGAATGCATGTGTTCACGGTGTTGAATAGCTATATTCACTCATTTCATGAGAGGAATAAGTTTGCTCTATGTTGGCATATTTAAGAGGGGCAGAGGGAGTAGCCTTTCCTAGCATGGCCATTTAATAGTGACTCATGGTTACTAAACTTGTTTAGAGTAATCTTTGACACCATAAGGTTATTAATAGGTTATTCTTAGCCCATGATCTTTCCGCTTAGAAGACTCAGACATTTTCTTTAGTAGAGAGGTGCATGTGTGTGTGTGTGTTTATAGGAGTTTTTTTTTTTTTTAATTAACACAAGAATTACTGTGAAAATAGAATTGCTTTTATCAATGGCATCAACATGTTTCAGTTTACTTTTAGATTTCATCTCATCCTTTATCTTAATTTACTTTGCTTTAAGAACTTACTTTTTTTCAATGAGGTCATTTAATAGATCCCTTTTTGAGAATGAATTGATATTTAAGGTATTAAATATAGATTGCTACGTGTTTAGAAGACTCTGGTTTGCTAAATGATTTTTTTTTTTTTTTTGCTAAAATGGGTATAAAGAAATGCAAAAATATAAAAATATAAGACAAAATAATAAACTATTTAAGCCTCCCTCCCCAGTCCCCCAAAAATCTGGGCTCTTTTGAGACATTTCTCAATAAAAACTAGTCACATGTAAATTATAATAAACTCGATTATATAAACTAATGGTGAACAGAAGCATGGAAAATTCTGCTTAATAGATCATTTCAAAATTGTTTCTAAAAAAGAATGCTTTATAAACAATGATTCCCATCTGAATTATGTTTCCTTATGCCAAGTTTCATGTGCACAGTGGTTGGAAGGACAGTCTCTGGCAAAAGGTGACTTCATTACCTCCATTGTCATCTTCTGCAAAAGATGATTCCCAACTTGATTGAATCCACAGACATTTTAGTGCCCTCATATATGTGGGCAGATAGATGGGCACATGGATCAAATTTTATCCCCATTCTTAAGGAGTTTATAATCTACTAGATGAAATAGGTATATAAATATTATAGTATACAGAGGCTTGGAGGTAGGAATGAAGTTCTGTGGGAACCAAGGGGATAAAGCAGTTATGGCCTCTGTCAGGGAGAGGTACGTGTAGAAAGTTAGGTTTGAAGTGGTATTTGAACTGGATTTTAGGGCGTTGCCACGCAAAGTGTGAGAGGGAATGGAATGTCCAGAACATGGTTGCAAGTTCAGGGTGACATGATGGGGGGACTGGATAGAGGATTGTGGTGGGAAGTGAGGCTACAGATGTAGGTTGTGGTGGTTTGAAAAAGGCCTTTTGTACAACCTAAAGATATACCGAGGGAGCTGGAGAAATCTTTGTTGTCGTTGTTTTGCTCTGTTTTAAATTTATTTTTAAATAATTACTTATTTACGAAAGTTGCAAAAACGTATACGGGGTGATGCCATGTGCCTTTCTTCTAGTTTCCCCCAGTGGTAACATGGCACATGACTGTGTCCGGTATCAGGACCAGGACATTGACATTGGTGGGGTCCACAGGCCTAGTTCACATTTCACCAATTTTGTCTGTGTAGCTATGTGGTTATTTTGTAACCACCACCACAATCGAGACACAGAACTGTTCCATCACCGCAGTGGCCCCCCTTGCTACCCCTTTATAGCCACACCCATCTCCTCTCCCCCTTTCCCTAACCCTTGCAGGCAACCACAAATCTGTGATCTTGTTATTTCAAGAATATTTTATAAATAGAATCATGCAGTGTATATAACCTTTTGAGACTGGCTTTTTTCCATTCAGCTTAATTCCCACGAGATCAATGCAGGTAGTTTTGAGTAACAGTAATGCCTCCGGATTGTTGAGTTTCAGTCCATTCTGTGGATATACCCCAGTGCGTTTAGTCATTCACCCATTGAGGGACATCTAGACTGTTTCCAGTCTTTGGCTGTTACAGATAAAGCTGTGAACATTTTTGTACGGGTTTTGTGTGAACATAGGTTTTCATTCCTCTGGGATAAGTGCCCAAGAGTACAAGAGTCATAAGGTAACCGTTACGTTTGGTTTTGCAAGAATCCGCCAAACTCTTTTCCAGAGTTGCCGTACCACTTCCCATTCCCACCAGCTGCGTTTCAGTCAGAGATGGGGCGAGATGGGAAGTGTGTTGGAGAAGACGGACGTAATGGCAGAAGATGCACTTCGGAAGAGTACTCCGGCGAGAGGGAACATGAAAGGATAAGGAGGATTGAGATAGGAGACTAGATTTCTGAGGGAGAATTGAGAGGATGTGGTGCTTGCCTGTAGCCAACTCTAGGGTCAAGTGCCCTTTGGCCTATTTTCTACCCACCAGATATTTTCCAGAGCATGAGTCAATAACTACAGCCCGGGATGGCCCCTTACCTGGTTTAATAAATAAAGTAGTAGTATTAAACACATGCCCATCCATTGACACGGTCTGGCTGCTTTCCTGCTGCAGCGGCAGAGTTGAGTAGTTGTGACAGAGACTATATGACCCACAAAAAGTTTGCTACCTGCTTATCTAGAGGAGCTTGATACTTCTAATGAGACAGATTATAGCAGGGAGTTTTAGTGTGGTTAGAAGTGGGGGCAGGTGGAAATGTGTGTTTTGTGTGTGTGTTTGCTTTTAAGCCTGACGTTCCAAGGGTGTGTGCTCGAGATCGAGAAACAGGCTCTGGTGTCAGGCGCTCCTCCCTTTGTACATTTTTTTAGTTTTCCTTTATCCTCATTTGTATATTGGGATTCTACGTAAGATTTTTATTTTGAAAAAATGATTATGGACAGAGTAGAGAACAGAATATCAGTGGCCCAAAAGGATCTAAAAGCCACTTACTTGGAGGATTGCTGATGTCTCTTTCAACACTTAAGGTGCTCTGACTGCATACTGCAGCATCACTCAAACTTAACAGTTCATTTCATGATTCATTTTCTCGGAGAGGATTGGTCCCTCTCCTCCTGACTGACTGGTTTAAGAAATGTTGCCTTGGGGTGCCTGGCTGGCTCAGTCAGTGGAACATGCGACTCTTGGTCTCAGGGCTGTAAGTTTGAGCTCCACATTGGGCGTAAAGTTTACTTAAAAATAAAATCTTTAGAGAGAGAGAGAGAGAGAACGGAAGAGAGGACGAAAGAGAAAGAAAGAAAGAAAGAAAGAAAGAAAGAAAAAGAAAGAAAGAGAAAGAGAGAAAAAGAAAGAAAGAAAAGAAAAGAAAAAGAAAGAAGAAAGAAAGAAAGAAAGAAAGAAAGAAAGAAAGAAAGAAAGAAAAGAAAAGGAAAGAAAAAGAAATGTTGCCTTTGTATTCATGGCTCACAACCTTAGTCATCAGATTCTTTCTCCTTACTTTAGCATCTATCTGCCACAGTCCTGTTCATTTGAAATCATTTGGTGGGGCAAGAGGAGGCTGACATCGGCACCTTCTGTTTTCTCTTTTCTCAAACACTCTGTGGGTAACATGGGGGTGCACGTGTCTGAGAGAGCTGTGCTCCTTTCGTTATGTCTGATAGTTGTGATTGATTTCCATATGTGTATCTTTGTCTTTAGGAGCTTTATCCTCCTAATTCCACTACTGCATGAAATAACTAGTGTTGACATGGTGGGATATCCTTCTAGATTCTCATTCTTGTTCTAGTGTCCTCCCTCTCACTCTGTCTCTGGGGCAAATAAGTAAATGAATGTGGGATCATACTGTTCTGTAACCCGGTTTATGTTTTCATTTTAATGTTAACATCTTTGCATGTCAGTAGAGATCTACTTATTTTTAAAGCTTGCCATGGTCTTCTGTTTTATGGGTACATTATAATTTAACCGGGTCAGTGGGATAACTTTTCTAATTCTTTGCTATTGTAAATCACACTGCTTATACTTACATCTTTGCATAATTCTCTATTTCCCTTGGATAGATTCCTAGAGGTGTAATGTGGGATTCATAGAGATTGCACCTTTTAAAACTTTCTGCTACATTTTGCCAAATTGCCATCTAGTGTGTTGTTTCATTTTATTTTCCACCCCCCCCCCCCCACCCCAGTGTATCTTTTAGAAGTCTTTGCCTCTGGTAGGAGGGAAAACATATTGGACCATTTTAACTTAATTATCGTTATGAAGTAGAATATCTTTTTTTAAAGGGTTTTTTACTTTTTAATTTTGCAATCAGGCATATCTGTACTTTAAACATACTACTTTAGCTGTGTTTATTTTTCAGTGTGCTTTGTATCTTAACATTAGGCTTACCTAGTAACAGTATTAAAAACTGGGGGTAAGAGAGCGGACAGACCCAGTCTTACACCCCACCAGATACAACCCTGTGCCTGCACCTATGAGTAGCTACCTTGTCACCTCGCATTCCTGCTGTGAGGCCACTTTGAGATCTACTGAGTATTTGGGCCTGGGTCCAAACGAGGAGGGTGAAAAGGGACATGAGCACTTTAGGGACATGGTCTGCAAGCACTAATGAGTGAGTGAGTCTCTCCTCTTCTAAAATGGTATTTTTGTATCACTACTTTGTGCCTAGTGGTTGCCCCTAATGACGGTAAAATAGTACAGTGATGGGTGCTGTGGGAACATTGGGCTAAGGCAAGAGATTTCACACGAAACCTTCTGAGTTGGTGGTGGTCTTGAGATAGGCCATTTTCACCAATGTTTGGCTTGCCAATTATTTTGCCACTTCACTGTATTTTTTTAATGGGAAACCAGGTGGTGCAGAGGCTCCCAGCCTTAGTTCTAATTGGAGAGGTTATCATATGGATACTACACTGAAAAATTTGAAGTAGTTCCTGTGTCCTCACGCTGGGAGGGAAAGAGGTATGGATCTGATATCGTTACTAGTGAAGTGAGTGTGGGAGGTGAACTTCGGAGTGTTGGTGGTTACTGCTTTAGGTTGATCCTGTAACTTACATTGTTAAATTTTAAAATATTTCTTGAAGATACTAATTGGAAATGAAGTTGTTACCAGTAAGCTGTAGGTGGAAGTCAGCGAGGCTTCTGGCATAGGATTAATATGCCTCACCTCTGGCAGTTAGCAGCAAGGCTTCTCACCTTGGAGCCTTGATTCCAAGAAGCTTTACCAAGCCCCGGACTCTTGTCCCTGTGACTCTGCTCTGTGGGGTATCCCCAAATTCCCACTGTGTGTGGCTCAAAAGCCTCAAGAAAACAACTAAGAACTTACAGTTCTGTGCTTCTCACCCAGACAGGGCAGCAGCACGATTAGTGAGGCATGATCCACATCGTTTTCCAGTCACGTGAGTGGCTGGTCATGAGGGGTGCTAATTGTTCCGCATGGTTTTCTTCATGACCATGTATTTGTAAAACAATTGGCTGCTGTTAGTAGTCTGTGCCCATGAAACTTAATGTGATGCTCAGTGGACACCCAAGGGTAACATCTGTGTCCCACAACACCGAGTTCGACTAACTAAAAGGCTTGGTTTAGTCAGTTAACAAAATCATGAAGTCAGGCCACGTGTAAGTCACCATCTCAGACATTGGAGAGGGGAGGGGATAAAAAAGTGTAAGCAAGCCCTTTCCATAGCCTGAGGGTAAGTTAGGGAAATGCGAGGTAGAGAGGAGAAGATCTAAGGCTACAAGGCCAGGGGCCTAAACAGCGTAGCAACTGCTGTGGCATCAGAGGACGAGAGGGGGAAGCGAGGGAAGGCTTTGTGAATGGGGGGGTTCCGAGGGTGGAGAGGAGTAGTGTGAGCATTCAGGGTCACTTGAGGAGACACAAAGATATCAGGGCAGGAAGGTGAGGAGAGGAGAGGGCAGTAGAGAATAGGGAGGACCTTTATTTGGAGTCTCAGGTCTGAAGGTATGGAATCTACATCTTCCACAAGGCCACACAACTGGCAAAATGGCACATGGGGGGACTTGAGGAAAGACCAGACTCTCTGTTTAGGGGCCTTTTCTCCAGCACACATATATTGAGCCATCAGCCTTGGAACTAAGGAGAGATGCCTCTCACCTGTGAAGAAAAAGCAAAATAAGAGAGTAGATGAACTTTTTATTCTTACAAAATGATTGCAGAGAGACTGCCTTTCACCCAGCCTCCCTAAATGTTAACATTTTACATAACCACAGTCTAATGATCAGAATCCGGAAACTGACGTTTATAGGATACTATTAACTAATCCATGGATCTTTTTCAAATTCCATCAGTTGTCCTACTCATGTCCTTTTTCTGGACCAGGATGCAGTTCAGGATGTCACTTTGCATTTAGTTGTGACGTCTCCTTGCTCTCCTTTAATCTGGAACAGTGTCTCAGTCTTCTGTCGACTTCTGTGACCTTGACACTTCTGAAAAGTACTGGCCAGTTATTTTGTAGACTGTCTCTTTGTTTGGGTTTGGCCGATGTTTCCTTATGATTCAATGCAGGTGAGGCCTTTTTGGCAAGAAAATCACAGAATGCTGTACCCTTTGCAGCGCCTCCTCAGGAGGCTATGAGCTCAATGGTCTCGTTGCCATTTACTTTGATCTCATGTATGACGGTGTCTGCATGTGAAAGTACTATTTTTCCTTTTGTCATTAGTAAGTCTCTCGGGGGGATGGGGCATCTTTTTTCAAGGCCCCAAGTGATTATGGTGTGTGTCCAGAGTTGAGATGGAGCATGGCAGAAATACATCAAGATGGATGGAGGAAGTCAGGGATGTTTTCATGATGAAGTCTTATCTCAGCATGGAAGGTGTGAAGCTAGATGTTCAGATAGGGAGCAGAGAGAAAGACTGAAGTCTCTTGAGGAAAGCAGAGCAGTTTTGAAACATCTGCTGCTAGGAGTTACTGGTTAGAAATAATCCAGTTTGTAGAAATGTTTCTGACTGGATTGAAGGCAATTGAACAGCATGCACTTCGGCAAACCAAGTGTCCGCAGGTTCCGGCCCTTTCTCTACAGTGCTCAGAACCCTGGTTGCTGAAATAGAGAAAGTTCCAGTGAAGAACATCCAATGTTTAGGGGGGCAAGAGACCTGGAGCTGTGGGCACGGGCAGCACTAAAACATGCAGTCTTAGCAGGATAGGCCACGTGGTCATTAAGGAGCCCAGTGGCTTAGGTGACATGATGATGTCAGCAGTTTGAAAGGGTATAGGGCTTGGAGAAACGCAGGTGTGAGTAGCTTACTCATGAGGTGTGAAGGGACGGACAAGGAGGTGCAGGTAAGGAGGATGTGGTCAGAGAGGCAGAGAACATGTTGACTTAATGCAAGCAGGTCAGAGATGGGGGGGCTAGGCGGGGTCACCACTGTGAATGCTGATGAAGGGAACCAAGCCAAATCTACACAAGAACAGGCGAGGGTATCTGTTCTCTCTTGTATCTTCATTCAGTAAACACCCGCCACATCACCTTTTCAGGTGAAATACTTCTTAAGGTTTTCTGATCATGTTTTAGTAAAATTTGGACAGGTTTCTTCTTCTTCTTTTTTTTTTTTTTAAGTTGTAGTTTAATCAGCTTACAATTATCCATGTCATATGGAACAGACATCACAGAAACAGTTGAAATATGCATAAAATTAAAAGTCCTCAATTGAAATATGCACCTAATCTCTCATTTATCAGGACTGCTAGTAAATAACAAGGTTGATGAGGTTTAGTTTTTTCATATCATGCTGCTGATTATCTTCTGTAGATGCTAACTAACCATGGATTTCCTCATTATGAAGTCTTATCTCAATATGGCAGGAGTGAAGCTAGATGTTCAGATACAGAGAGAGCACAATATGCCCAGGTTTGGAAGTCTCCTGTCCCCAGTGCCACTCTCTGTTTCTGATGAGTTCAAGTTAGCCTTTTATTGTTAAACTCATTCCAGTCTTTAGCTTTTCCTTTGGCATTGTTTGTGGCCCTGTTGATTTTCAAGGTGTGATTAGTTACTACTTACATATGTAAACTACTTACATATGTAATACTAGTATTTGTTTGAAGTTTTAGAAATTCAGAGGGGATATCTTCTGGGGAGGAGTGAAAAAAGTGAACAGAAGCAGAGATAAGATAAATCAGGAGCACCTGGGTAGCTCAGTCGGTTGGGTGTCCGACTTCGGCTCAGGTCGTGTTTCAACCTCACGGTTTATGGAGTTAAGCCCCACATTTGGCTCACCGCGTCAGCACAGAGCCCACTTTAGATCCTTTGTCTCCATCTCTCTGCCCCTCCTCTGCTCACACTCTCTCTCCCTCTCTCAAATACACATAAACATTAAAAAAAAATTTTTTTAAAGAAGATAAATCAGCACCAGTGTAGTAAGCACTTTGATCTATTTATCTCATTCCCTTTATTTTTTTTGCTCCTTTAAAAAAAAATAAAATGTGAATTGTAAAATATACAGATCTGAAATAGAGCAAGTGAAAAGTGAAAATATTCTCCTTGGGGTGCTCAGTTGGGTAAGCATCCAACTCTTGATCTCAGCTCAGGTTGTGATCTCACAGTTTGTGAGATCGAGCCCCGAGTCAGTCTCTACGCTGACAGCACAGAGCCTGCTTGGGATTCTCTCTCCCTCTCTCTGCCCCACCCCTGCTCTCACACATGTGTGCGCACTCTCTCCCTTGATCTCTCTCTCTCTCTCTCTCTCTCTCTCTGTGTCAAAATAAATAAACTTTAAATATATATATATATATATATATATATATATATATATATATATATATTCTTCTTACCTGTTGCCATAGGCAGACTATACTCAGTTTGGGGTGTCTTCTTCCAGATTGTTCTCTGTGATGGCACAGGGATTTATGTTCATTGCTCACTGATGTAGCTCTGTCAGGTAGATTACCTTTCTTGGATGCACTATGTCTTAGGAATTCGTTGGCTTCATGGTGTGATAACATCATATTTCCCTATGTTCGGTTTTCATTTGGATTTTTTTTACATCCCGATGATCATGATGCAGATGTTGAGCCATTCATCGACCGTGTATAGCACACTTGCAAGCACTGGGCTCCTGACAGAGCAGAAGAAAACATGTTAATTAGAAATCACAAGGAAAAGCAGAATTACATGCAACCGTGAGAAAAGAAGTACGTGGTGGTGGTGAATGTATGATGGAATTTACCTAGAAAGATCACCTCTGAGGAAGCGAGCATTGAGTTGAGCAATGAAGGAAGAATGTGAGGTGGCCGGGAGGTGGGGGCAGGGCATGGGCCTGGCAGACCACATGCGCAGGGATCCTGAAAGAATTCCGGTGTGACCAGAGTATTGACGTAGAGATAGTGGGGGAGAAATTGTAGCCCAGGGTAAGGTAAGATGGGGTCAGACCATGCAGGGTTTTACAGGCCAAGTTAAGAAATTTTCTCCATCCCGAGAGCAGTAGGTAATTGGAGCATTTGAAGCAAAGGTAATGACAATCTTATTTGTGCTAAGAAAGGATCGTTCTAGGGGCGCCCTGGTGGCTCAGTCAGTTAAACATCTGACTCTTGATCTCAATTCAGGTCATGATCTCGCGGTCTGTGAGTTCAAGCCCTGCGTTGAGCTCTGTGCTGACAACACGGAGCCTGTTTAAAATTGTCTCTCCCTCTCTCCCTCTGTCCCTACCCAACTCATGCTCTCTCTCTCTCTCAAATTAAATAAATAGAGTTTAAAAAAAAAAAAAAAGGATCATTCTAGTTGTGATACGGAGAATGGATTATAAGGAATTCAAGAAAATTAGTCAGTAAACTATAGTCCAGGCAAGAATTATGGGAACTCTGATGTGGGTGGTGGTGGTACGGGGATAAATGGATGGATTGGGGAGACACGGTGTTGAATTAGGTATTGGGATGGGGTGAGAAAGAGGAAAGGGTTGAAGATGGCTTCTGAGTTTCTGACATTCACAAGAGCAGCGGGAGTGGTATCATCCCCTGAAATAGAGAACAAGAGAAAAATGTGTCAGGCATCAGGGCAAGATCAGGAGTTCTGTTTTTGGTAGCATTGAGTTTGTGGTACCTCAAGACATTCAAGTGGAGACATTTCAAGTAGGCTGCGGAATGTACTAGTAAGAGAACTGGATTAGAGATAGGAATCTGTGAGGCATCTGCATTTAGGTGTTAATTAAAGCTGTGGGTGTAGATGACAATCACCGGGGGAGAGATGATAGAACGAGAAGAAGAGGCCTTGTACCCTGCCTTGAAGAATTCCCAATATTTAAATGGCCTCTTCAAGAGGGACGAGCCAAGAAGGAGCAACCAGGGAGACAGGCAGGAAAAATTAGGGTGGTGGTGAGTCACAGAGGACAGGGGAGGAGCAGTTTTAAAAGAAGGGTGTAATCAACACCTTTAAATGCTGCCAAGAGCTGACATGTACTAAAGACTGAGAATTGTGTTTCCTGGCAGGCGGGCCATTGGTGACTGGCTAAAAGCTGTCATGTACTCAGTGGAGAAGCCACGTGGGATTGGGCTGGAAGTGACTAGGAAGGAGATGTGGACTGTAGCACTCACAGGTAGATGCTTTTTAGAGGCTTAATTACGGGTGGGCAGTAGCCGGGAAGGTTCTGTGTGGTTGGTGAAAGGAGAGCTTATTTGATTTTGTTAATGATTCTGGTCATATTTAAAACCTGATTGGGGGAAAAACAAGTGAGACGGAGTTGACTAGAGAAGGAGGTGAGAAAATAGACATGTTGAGTTCCTGAGAAAGCCAGACAGTGAGTGGAATCCAGAAGGATCAGCATAAGCAGATGAGTACAGTGGTTAGCAGATGTGGGAAGGCCATTGGTGCCCCCCGTCGGCCCCCCGCATCCCGCCACCACCCATAATACAGGTGACAGTGTTGTCTTCTGAGAGGGAAGAAGAGTGGGTCTAGGTTGCCTTTCATCTCAGAAATACTGTAAGTTGCTTTCTGTTTCCTTGCTTCTCTCCTCCCTATTCTTTTAAGTAGCATTATTGAGGTAACTCACACAGTTCCGTGGTTTTTAGTTTATTCACAGTGTGCAACCATAACCACAGTCGATTTTAGGACATTTCATCGCCTCAGAAAGAAACTTCATACCTTTTAACTATCACGCCCCTCCTTCTTATTTGTCTTTTGCTGTCGGAAGACAGCACAGAGTATGGTCTGGATTCAGATCTAAACTCGTGACTTCAAAGAAGAGCATTTGTAAGCTGAGGCATGTGAAAGGTTACCAAGAGCCTCACAACGGTAAGCTAGCCAGAGAAGCACAGGGGGCTGAGGCCTACTACTTAGGGTCACTGGTATAAAACCCACAGATAATACACTCCAAAAACCTGCTGAATGTCAGGTTCCTCCCTGTCAAAGAAAATCATCTGAAGAATAAAGATGAATAAAATGAAATTACAGAGGTAACACATGTACTTAGTTTGTAAGAGAACATGGACTATTGATAAATGATTTTACCTACTGGCCCCCAAAAAGTACATTTTGGGATGCTTAAAATTGATGTATTGGATGATGAACTGCGATCAGAAATCTAAGGCGTTAACAGAACAGGGTAGTAACAGCAGACTGGAAAAGTTAGAGATTCTGTTTATCATTGGTACTGAATAAGGTTTTGTATGGGATTAATAGGATGATTTTAAACATTTAGAAAAGAAAGTAGTAGTCCTTAGAAATCAGCATAGGCCTAATAAAAAGATCATACCAAATTAACTTTATCTCGTTTTCTTATGTTCAGGAAATGTGGAAGAAATAGTATCCAGTTGACCCTTGAACAACACGGGGATAAGGCCACTGCCTTCCCCCCCACACACAGTCAAAAATCCATATACAACCTTGGACTCCCCCAGAACTTAACTACTAATAGCCTGCTGTTGACCAGAAGCCTTACCAATAAAATAAACAGTTAACACGTTTTGTGTGTTATATATGTTGGATGCTGTATTCTTAAAGTAAGCTAGAGAAAAGAAAATGCTACTAAGAAAATCATAAGAGAGAATACATTTATAGTACTGTCCTATAAAAGATGCGTGTGAGTGGACTAGCACAGTTCAAACCCTTTTGTGGTTCATGGGTCAAATGTTTTCGTATTTTATCAAAGTATTTAACAGAAAGTCGTTTGCATATGATTTGGAAATAAGTTTATATGTAAGTCACTGAGGACCATGCCCAAAGATTATTAGTAGATTGTTAACTGAAAAGAGTATGATGATTCAAAGGCATAACGGTGGGTTCCATTCAGTTATTTCCTTTTCAGTGTTGTGGTTAACGATGGAGGCCATGGGAGGTGGCCGTGTCAGATCCGCGGATGATTGCAAATATGAGAGTGATAGCTGATATGTTGGATGCCCTTCACAGTCTAGAGCTACCTCCACAGAGTTGAATGATGGGCTGTTAATGAGGCCAAATGAAAGCCTTCATTGCAGTGTCATTCAGAGACCTGGCTTCAAATGAATTCTCTGATTTAGTTGCAGAAATTCTTGATGGTAGCCTCAGGGTACATTAACATTTGTGACATTTACAGGGAGGTTGTGGTCTAGTGTCTTCTGCATCATTCCATTCTAGATGGGATTGGGACATTAGGCACCCCCCCCCCCCCTTTCTTAAAGAACAGTTACAGAACCTGACAGGGGGTTTTCTGGAGAAGACCAGAGAAGGGCAGGCTGCCTGGAAAGAGCTCCATGGCTGTTCCCTGACTTTGGGTGTGTTCCTCCCATGCACCTGCTTATCAGTACTCCACTACAGAAGCTAATCTCTCTCCTCTCTGGTACCCTGCCCTGCAGTTTCCCAGCTGTCTCCTCAACTTGTGGAGATGGCTGGTTCTGCCTGCCTTCTCCCTCCCTGTGATGTGGCCTGGAAACCCTCTCCAGGCAATAAGCTGGGGCAGGTGTGAGCCTCACTTCATTTGTTTCCCTCCTCTCAAGGATCACTGCCCTGTGCTGTCCGAAGTTCAGGGTTTAAAATTTATTGTTTCATATAATTTCTATTTTTTCATCTTTTTCATGGAGGAAGGTAAATTGGCCGCTTGTTCCTCCGTCTTGGCCAGAAGTGGAGGCTCTTTAGTGATTTTTTATTTATTCCTAACATTTTAACTCTACGTTCAAAGCCCCCTTCTGTGTCATTCCCTTATTTCCCCCATGCCTTTTCTTGGACAGACCCTGTGCTCTTCCCGCTCCCTCATCGGCACCTCATGCGTCTCCTTTGTCCTCAGTCTCCTTTTCCCTCATTCTTGCTTGTCAGTGTTCCCCGTTCTCCGGTCAGCTCAGGTGCCTCTTCCGTGTTGTTTCCCTGCCAGGTGGGGCGGATTAAACTTTCCCTCCCTGTTCTGTTCCTGCTACAGTACCACTGTCGGCAGTATTCAAGGGTGCATGTTGTAACCTGCCGGCCCCTCCTCGAACACGTGTGTCGGGGCCCACGTGTACACACGTCCACAGTGCTCAGCTCCCAGGTCAGGCACAGGGCTTGCACACCTCTGTGTCTTTTATGTAGCTTTCTGGGTAGGTACTGTAGAGAGAAGGTGTTTAACAAGTGTAGGTATGTTTTTTATATATATATACATATATATATATATATTTTTTTTTTTTTAATGAGTTGTTTCTCTCCTCTCCCCCCAAATCTAGGCTACAGAAGAAGTTTCCAAAAATCTGGTTGCCATGAAAGAAATTCTGTATGGCACGAATGAGAAAGAGCCACAAACAGAGGCGGTGGCGCAGCTCGCTCAAGAACTCTACAACAGCGGGCTCCTGAGCACCCTGGTAGCAGATTTACAGCTCATTGACTTTGAGGTCAGAAATCAGTTTCTTATTTTTCAAAAACAGTACCTTATTCACGGTCCTTTTCCTTGTGTTCCGTCCTTTGAAACATCCTAAGATTCCTGTCGAGCTCTTGGCCCAGGGGTTACTGACCTGTAAGCGAGCCCAGGCTGCCCACCTAATTAGCAGAGCTGGGCAGGAGCTCAGGGGCGCCCCAGGCTTGGGCCAGGTCTCTCTTCTCCTGTTCCACCACGTCGTGTATGAAGCTTCTTAGGTATTCATTGTGCCCTTTTGTTTACATCGTAGTTAATAAACACCTGCTGTTTCACCTAATTCACTGGCCTTTCGTTCTCAGAGTATAAATCTAAAGACTGTGGAATGTTAGAATTTTAGAGGTAGAAGAGATTTTAGAAGACATCCAGTTATGTATTTGTGTTTTTTGTTTTTTTTAACCTGTTGAGAACTCATTACAGCAGAGATCATGCGTTTTGTTCGCTTGGCACTACTTTTAAATGTTTAAATTAGGATAATGGTTAAATAGCAGGAGATTTTATGCACAGTCTTGAATTTCTGGCTTCCCTTGAAAATTTTAGCTCTGGCAACGTTGAGCCTGTGGGCCCACCCGGCCCCTCAGCTGGAACAGAGCAGCCCCTACACCATGACGTGCTTGGGTGTGCTGCACACAGCAGCTTGCTGTTCTGTCTCAAGGCCTGCTGGGCCCATGTGCATCTCCTGCCTGGCCCTGGGAGGCACTTGCTATTACTGCCCAAGCTTATGCAGCGGAACCCTGCCGTTTAGCTAGTGAATTTAACGGTGAGAATAATGGTCCTTGACAGCAGTCTGAAAAGTAGTCTGAGAAGTATATATGGTAATGAAGGGCTGTGGCATGGTTATGAGCAGGTTCCTCTGAGTCTTTGTCACGGGTGGGCTTTGTTTTAAGCCCCAGTGTTTATCATCCTGAGTGGTCGATCAGATGTCTGTGCAGGTGCCTGAAAAACCAGGGGAAAGAATGGCAGATACATAGCCAGATTCAGTTTTGAAGAGTCATGAGAGAGTGTGGTTCGTAGGTTGCTTGAATAATATTGGTAATAAAGGACAATAGAAAGTATTGCTCTCCTGTAGAACACATAAAAATGATATTTCCATTTAGGGAGCCGATTTCATGTATTTTTAATAGTGTATCAAATTCCACCAACAACAGTTTTTATTGCCTGCAAAGTGGGGAACGCACTGGAACGTCCAGTTCCTTCTCCTTTGTCCACACATCTCATTCCCCAACGTGGTCACTGAATTTAATGTTCACTTGGGACTTTAGTGACTTAAATTTACCAAGAAGCGTGTGCCCTTGAGATGGGTTCTTCGAGACTGCCGTTGCCGCTCCTGATCTAGCACAGGCCCCGGGATGATCTCTGGCACTGGAAAGCTAGCATTTCACTCAGTGCCCTGCAGGCTCGTCAGCCTCGTAACAAGTGGCCCTTCTGAAACCTCTCCTGGGGTTCAGTTCTCCGTTTGTTAATTTCTTGTGCAGTTTTCTTATTATAAGGTTCACTGTATAGCAGTCACGTCCTTCTATTGCGTTTTGTAAAGCACAGTTACATAATTCTGGTCTCTGAACTGCTACATCATGTGGTACTTAGAACCTTCATGATTAATCAAAGAAAATCTCTCCTGAACAGACCTAACTAAATAGGGGGATGTGTCTACTTGCCATGAAAGCTCAGCTTCTTACAGAATTCTTTCATTTTTATTATACTAGCAGCGTGCAGCTTCTCCTCATCCATCAGTATAAGAGGAAATTACGTGTATTGTTTACAACACGAGCATTTTATTTGAGGCTGTTTGTTCCCTATGGGTGGGAATCAGATCCCTGAACATTGTAAGCATATAGCAAGGTTTTATTTTTCATATCTGAGTCTGCATGATTTTAAGGGTTAGAAATTATATGTAGTAACATTTCACTTTGAATACATTGCTCATGGTAAATATAGTATACTATTAAGACTTAGAATTTGAAATTATAAATAAAGAAAATTTAGTATCTATGAGCACTTTAAAGTCAGCTATTCAGTCATAATTATATAAATATGCAATGCCTTAATTTGAGTTTATTTGGGAGGGTGGCTGGGCTTTTTGGTGGTTAGTCGGGTAAATATTTTAATGATTGTATTCCTAATAGGGCAAAAAAGACGTGGCTCAAATTTTCAACAATATTCTCAGAAGACAAATTGGTACAAGAACTCCTACTGTTGAATACATCTGCACTCAACAGAATATTTTGTTCATGTTATTGAAAGGGTATGTACAATATAACAAAATTTATATTCTCAGTTGAAAAATAAAAAGGAAAGATGGTCTTAGGCAAAAACACGATGGTGAATGTGGGAAAGTATTCTCTCTGTAGTTCAGCCATTTCATTTTCCCATAGATCTTGAACACATTTCCCTCTTTTTTTTTTTTTTTTTTGTTTATTTAGAGAGAGAGAGGAAAAAAAAAAATGAGCGGGGGAGGGGCAAAGAGAGGGAGAGAGAGAATCCCAAGCAGGCCCCACACTGTCAGCACAGAGCCTGACACAGGGCCTGAACCCATGAACTGTTGAGATCATGACCTGAGCCTGTATCAAGAACTGGACGCTCAACCGACTGAGCCACCCAGGTGCCCTGAACACACTTCCCTCTTAAAATTCAGCCAGTGAGTTAAATTGAGTTTGCAAATACCTATGGGAGTTTAAAGGTGGATGAATCGTGAGCCCTTAAATTCTCAGCTCCTATGCAACTGAAGAAAAAAGTCTTCTGTGGTCTTCTTTCTGTTCTCTAGATTTTAGAAGTTTATTTATATGAAATATCAGTTAAATCGTGTGCTTAAAGACATCTTTGGGCAGACATGCACACTGTGAGGCTGTGAAAGCTGCCTAGTAAATGGAGCTTGGATGCTACATAGCTTGACTCTGTTCGGTCAACAAAGAACATGCTCATGAAGTAGTGCTCTTTGCTTTGTACCTGTTTGTGTCCACTCACCAACCGACGTGGTTGGTAATTGACAGCGCATTTAACTACTGGACTAGTAAGCAGGCATTTGTGGTAGTCTGTCAGTATGAAAAAAACAAACAAACAAAAACCAGAAAAGCCTAAAAACTGAAACCTCAAAAGAAAACCAGTCCTCTTCTCCCTCATCAGTGAGCCTCCCCGATCGGCAGGGTCACCGTATTGCTTCACACAGGAGTTGTTCGCCAGCTCTGGGTCTGGTGTGTATCTGTTTGTCCCAGTGTTGGTGCTGTTCTATTAACTTGGCGGACAGGCGTTTTACTGGCACGACTGTTGGCGTGAATCAGCTTGCTCTCCTACCGCTCGCATCGTAGCTTGCCTCCCTCTGATTCACATCTCTGTGGTTTAACACTTCCCCCAAGTTCAAACTTGTTTAGACAAAGCATGAGTCAGTGCATGTGTTTGATGCCAGCATTCTGTTTCCTTCATTCTGTTTCTAAATCTCTGTTGGTTGCTTCTTCAGATGGTGCCATACAGAACTTTTGGCATCTCATTTTTTGTTGTTACCAATCCAGAGTTGTGTGTGTAAGCATGTAGTGAGTAGTTTGAAATTTTGGTGTTTTTAGAGCACCTTCCAGATGCCTTTGTGTATTTTTAAACTGAGTATTTCCTTTTCCGTAGAAAGCAGTGGTGGTTAAAAATCATAAATTAGTTGGCCTGTGTTTTCGCTTAAGAGTAGCCAAAAGAACGATATAAACGTTGTTAAAGTAAGAATTTTAAGGTACAGTTTATCTTTAAATTATCTTTTTCTTAAAAGTTGACAGCTCTCACGTGAGTGGCTGCAGCAGAAACGTCCGCCAGGGAGGCGAGGAGGAGCCCGGGCGGTGCAGCTGGTGCCGGTGCCCGTGCCCGCCAGCGCCTGTCTCCCCGTCCCGCGTAGCCCTTAGAGTAGAAACTGCGCAGAGAACTGGAGGGAATAAAATAGCCATTTCCTACCCGTCACCCAGTGCGGACGGTTGTTGACATTCTGTCGTTATTACTTCACACGCTTTGCCTCCTTTTTTCCCTCCTCACACATAAGATTCCTTCAGCGTGCGTCCCCAGTACATAGTGCACCCCAGGATTTTTTTTTTCCCCTAGCATACTCACCATACCATTTACAGACCTAACATTGTCTTGTACCCAGTGTTCAGATGTCCCTGATTTTCACACACAAAAATGTCACTTTTCAGTTAGTTTGTTTAAATCCAGTTCCATGCGAGGTGCACAAACTGAATTTGGTTAATATGACTCTTACACCTTTTTTTTTTTTTTTTTTTTTTTTTTAATGCCATTTACTTGTTGAAGCAACGGGGTCATATCTTTGTAGAAAAATCACATATTTTGAATTTTACATCCCTGTGGTTTCATTTAACATGTTCCTTTGTCCTCTTTTCTCTTAAATTGGTGATCAGGTCGTTATGAACTCCAGTTGTGGGGTTTTTAAAAATATACTTGGTGTGTTTCAATCCATCACAGTCACGATGTCCAAATTTTTATATCCAAATTGCGTCATCTTGGGCCATCGGGAAGCTCCTTCAGATTGGCTCTTGTGTCCTTTTGGCAGGACCCCATCAGTCTTTGATAGCTTCCTTGCTTTCTGGCACAAGACGTCCCATGCTGATTTTGTACAGATTCCCGCCTCAGACCTGGAAACAGCCATTTCTTCAAGGAGCCTTGTGAGCTACCTTTTAAGGTTTTTGTACTTCACTTAACGAGTCTAGACTCCTCTCCTGCAGTGTGACCACTGTGTAGGCCGTAAGTGCTTTGACGTTAGCCATCCGGCGGAGTCACTGTGCGTTTCAACATAGGCTTGTCGCTAGTGTTAGGCTGCATCTGGAGGCAGCAGTTTTTTCCCCCGGTGACTTAAATGTGAATGTGCTCTCCACTCTGGTGCTAACAGGTTGTACAGCATAACTGTTTGCCTTGTACTCGATAGTTTATGGCTTAGTCATTTAAGACAAGCTTGAAAAACCACTCAAAACCTGCCCAACTTGTACCAAACTGTCTTACTCTTGTCTTTCCGGTCTCCTGCTTGTTAAATTCAGATCAGCGAAGGTGAATTGTTTGACCAGCCACTTTGTGGGCAGACACTGTAGTCACCCAAGCGCCAGTCAGCCTGCTAGAAGCTGTGCCATAAGTGATCCAAAGGAGTCATTTCTTGAGGCTCTGTGATGAACCTATGTGTAACAGAAGGATAACACTGCAGATAACGATTAGGACTGTGGGATAACAGGGGGTGCGGTGTGGGTTTAGTCAATAAGGCAAGGGTTGGTGGAAGAGGTGAGACTAAGGATTGAAGTTCCAGAGGGTTTAGAATTCTAGTAGAAAAAAGGAGAGTGGGTCCAGGGACAGGAATGAACATGGTGATTGGCAGCAATAGGGAGATAACTGGAGTGCTTGATGGCAGAATGGGCGGTGACGTTTTCCTGAAGGAGCGGATCTCATGAGCCTGGACGTTTAAGCCCGGAAGTTTGTCTTTATTTGATGGGCAGGAGAAATCATTTTGAACTCCTCAACTGGAAATGCTCTTGATCTACTTGTGTGCTGGGTAAATTCGTTAAGACAGAGCTTAAGCAAAGATGCTGGTTAGGGAGCACTTAACCTTTCTCTAGGTGTGGGTTAATGCAGCTGTGGGAATGGATGAAAGGAAATGAAACTAAAATGTTTCAAAGAAGTCTTCCCGAGGACCAGTGGTGGCTCTAAAGATGGAAGCGTTGAGAAGAGACGAAGGTGGGAGGTTTGAACTGTTCTGTCCAGTGCAGTTCTTCCAAGCTGCAGGCGGTCATTTCATTTTGCGTTAACTTAACACGTAAAATTCAGTCCCTCGGTCAAACTAGCCAGATTTGGAGTGCTCAGTAGCCACGTGTGGCTAGTAGTAACTGCAGCTCTAGGACGCTTCCGTTATCGGACGAGGAGGTTCTGCAAGACCTTAGACCCGGTTTCTGAAACCACATCACGGTGCCAGAAAACAGAAATGAGGAAGCAGGGGAGGGCGGCTGTTCTGTGGAGGGAGAAGAGATTCGAATTTTGAGATGTAGTGCTGCGGTAGACCTTTCACTGAAAGTGTCCAGTGGCAACAGAAAATGCCTGACTAGGGTCCAGGAGCAGACCTGAGCAGGGATTTAGGAGTCACGGGGGGCGGGAGTGGGGGGCATGCCCCACCACCAGCAGGCTGGCGGCACCGGAGGGATGCCCTCGGCCAGGCAAGAAAGAGGAACAGTCCGAGGGGTGGAAAGGAGAACTGAGAGAGCTTTTTCTTTCCTTTTCCAAAGACAGAGATGCAGAGGTTAGCACCATTGGGACACTAAGTAGTGGAATTTATGTCATGAGAGAAGTCTGTTTCGGCCAGGAGGAGGTCCTTGCTAGTTGGATGTGGGGAAATGCAACGAGCGCGGGAGGGTAGAGGGGACGCCGCGTGGGAAGGACACGTGGCCAGCACGTGCAGCCCGAGAGGCAGTGGGGGGGTTGGGGGTGGTGGGGCTGAGAGGAAAACGGGGCTCCTTCCTGACAGAGGGGAGACGCAGCCATGGGTGCCGAACAGATGCCAGGGCGTCCCCAGTACCCACTGCGAAGTCCCGCAGGGCCTCCTCGACAAGCGCTCTGTGACCGCAGGGTCAGGCCTTCGGCTTCGTAGGCTTGGCATTGCCAAGAGCCTTGGAGGCGCTGTTTTGAGTATTGACTTGAAACAACGAAGTAAAAATGCTGCATATTTGATAGACCTATGTAGATACTCTGAGTTTGGGAAACGATTTTGTTTGTTTCCTGTTGTGTTTTTTTAATTCAGCTTTTGGGTTTTCTGAAGTCTTGACGGCACCCCACGTAAAACGAATTCGTTTGGGGGTGTGACCCCGAATACTTCTCCTCAAATCTTTTAGCTTCAATAAGGAATGTTTGTTTATGTGATCACTCCCATGCCTTTTATTTTTCTTTGGGTTGAAGCAGTTGTTGCCAGCTAGGTGTGTGTGTGTATGTGTGCGTGTGTGCACACACGTGCGTGCGCACACCCTCTGGGGTAAACCCACTTGAGCTCACCACACCTGCTGTGACAGAGATGCCTTTTGTAACCCACTCTGGTCACTTAATTAAGACACATCTCAACTTCCTGTTCTAAAAATGTGAACGGTTAGTGATAGGGGTTTTGAAACAGCAATCATGGTTGGTTTGTTGTTGTTTTTTTTCGTTTTGCAGGTATGAATCTCCTGAAATAGCTCTAAATTGTGGGATAATGTTAAGAGAATGCATCAGACATGAACCACTTGCAAAAATCATTCTGTGGTCAGAACAATTCTATGACTTCTTCAGATATGTCGAAATGTCAACGTTTGACATAGCTTCAGATGCATTTGCCACATTCAAGGTAACATAAAAACTGTAGAATTCTAAATATACTTGTGAGATTAACCAGTTTGCTGTTCTTTCCTAAACGTCTAACCTCTGAGTCTATACCCGTCTGCCCTCTAGCGGCAAGAGAGAAGATCTGCGTTCTGTGTGTATGTATGACTTAGGTGTGTGCAGTAGAGTCACAGCTTCGACAGGGTGGGAGGGTTAGATTGCAAACTCTGTCTAAAAGTACGGGCAGTATGGTCACAAGTACACTTTTCTGTGAACATACTCATCAGCCGTGGTATGTTGATACACAGTGTGTGGGACAAACGAGTTTTTCTCCTGTGTTGGAACGTACTGTCGCAGTTGCTTTGGTTAAACACCAAGCCGTTGTCTTCTGTTCAGGGCCATGCTAATTTGGGGTATGCGTGTCTTCAAATATTAGAAGCACAACCAGGGCAGAAGTTTCCACACTGTGGACAGGCCCTGGGGAACAACGGACTTAGCTCTCCGTCCCATGTTCATGCCAAAGCTTATTTATTGAACGCTCGGGGCAAGGGGAGCAGAATTGCCTGCCCTGTTCACGTTTTTATGTGGCCTCCCTTCCCAGGACACCCTATCGCCCTGTTCTATATTTGTATAAATTAAACGCACCTAGGATTCAATAGCACTGTACAACATGCAGATTTTTGTTTTGAATTGCAAGGTTCTGTGCTGTTTATGGTAAATAAAGCAGTAATATTTGTTAGTGTTCCTCACAATGAAAGTACGCCTTTATATGTTACGTTCCCTTATATAAAATGTCTGACCTCATAGGTGACTATTTAGAACCTCTACTTTAATCAGGATTTAACATACTAACCTGCAGACAGCTATGCTCAGGAACCATGGACACTCTTAGGGTGAGAAGCAGCCACTTCCTCGTGAGGGTCAGTTTTATGAGGGTAAAGAGCCCTTGAGATAATGAGCATCCGCCTTGGTCTCTAGGTAAAATATGTCCCTCACAGTGAATGAACACCCTTAAAACAGGATGAAAACCTGGGGACCTGGCCATTAGGGTTTCACCTGGAATGAGAATAAGGTAATAGCGTGAGAAGTACCCGAGGATTTATTTTCCTGAAACTATTAAAGAGGATGTCAGAAGCCTTAGGTAAGATCTCAGATATTTATATGTCAATTTATAAAGCAGAATGAAATGAATTCGAGGTTATAACATAAAGTGACAAATCTGATGTCTTTGTGTCACTGCATTTTGGGGCTAGGACTCATAATCAGGATATATTGGTGGAAGGGGATGCTCCATTGAAAAGCAGCAGGCCTGTTATGAAGGGAGGTGTGGTAATACCACCTGTTGGGAAGAGATCCTGTGTAGAAAGCAAGCCATGAGCTGCGAGCGGCCACTCTGGGAGAGGTGGGGGTGGGGGTGGGAAGGAGAGGAGTGGGGGCGGGGGGCACAGTCGTACCTCCCGGCCCAGCGGAGTGCTCGATGCCATGCGCCTGGCGCAGGTGGCACGGCTGGCTGACGGGAAGGGAGACGTGTTAACACTGTGCCAGAAATGTGATTCACAGAATCTGACAGTCTCGATTGGCCTTGCTGATAATTTCATTATCAGCCCTCAGTTAGGGCTGCTTCTTTGAATTCCATTCTCCCCAAGGAGAAAATGGTGGTGATGGAATCACTGTGGGTAAATCAACCCTGTCAGCTCATGTTAAGCCAGAGAGGAAAAGACTGGGCAGAGCCAGGCAGGTAGTGTCTCCCTGAAGAAGGGAAGCTTTCAAAGATGGTTCAGGATTCGAAGGATGGACTCTGGAAGAGACCGTGTTTGTTGGGAAGCTGGCTTGGCTTCTGTATCTCAGCCACTCCTGATTACATAGAAAGGGCAGCACTCCCTAAAGAGGCCCCTGAACAGAGAGCTGCCCAGGACAAAATCAAGCAGAGCCCAGACCAAGACGACATGTGAGAGAGAGAGGCACGGGACCTATCAGAACACACCTTCCCTCCCCATCCTTCCGAGAGGGAACCCGGTCAGAGCGGTGAGAGTCTGATAGCCTCACGCCAAAGGTGCTTAGGGGGAGGAAGAACTCTCCTGTCCTGGTTTGCTGGCGTCCTTTTTGAGAGAATATTTGCATAACGGAAAAGGAGGGTAGATCCGGGGCTCGCACTCTCCTTGAAGAATGTGACCAGACCCGTCTCCCCAGAAACTGCACTGTGCACAAAAAAATTTGAAGAAATGCAGCTCATCCATAAACTTGAATTTACAAATCTGTGGAATGGGTGCTGGGTCTCAAAAGGAAATTAAAACTACCCCCTCTGAATTAAAACTAACAAGATCCGTAGCTTGAATGAATGTGTACTAAGATAGTAACTCAGTGGCCAAATATTGTTCGTGATTTCTTTTTTGAGGACTTGAGACGGGAGGGGCATCAGAAGGCCAACAAATATATTTCCAATTTTTCCAGAGTAAAAGAAGGTAGATTCCCCAGAGAGGCTGGTGGAGCTTGGAGCTTGATGTTTTACCTGTGTAAGGTTCTAGAAAGTGTTTCTAAAGAGATGATATCTGAGCATTTTGGAAAGGAAACCGTGTACCCACAGCCAGCATGGATTCACGAAGAGTAAGTTCAGTCATATTAATCTCATAGTTGCCAGTAGATGAGGGTACTCAGAGTGTGGCTGCCTGGGTTCGGTTCCCGGCCCTGCTGCGGATTTAATCTCAAGCTCTTCATCTGTTAAAATGGAGGTAAGAATACTAGGATGTCAGGGCACACACTATGTGTGGAGCAAACAGCAGCTATTAGAATTACTCCTTTATAACTATGAGGATATACTGGATGTTAAATAATTGTACAGATCTGTTTCGATGGAATCAATGAAAAGACAGGAGCTAGGTAGAATTTCAGTGTAGTGATTTACATCTAACTAAAGGTCATATGCATAAGGTGCTGCAAAATGGATTGCCATCACCCTGGAGAGAAATTTCTAGTGGATTTCCAGTGGGCTTTGTCTCAGTCCAGCTGAACATTTTTATTAATGACTTAGATAAAATGTGACAAGACCTACAACTTCTCAAATGTATAGGTGAGAACTACAAAGGGAAAGACAGCAGACCGCGGTAATCCTAAAATAAGGCTTCAGAATGATCCAGAGAGGCCAGAATGGAACAGAACAAACTGACGTCTTCCACTTGAAGACCCAACTCTATAAATAAGGGATGTGGGAATGAGGCATAATAATATAGTCAATACTAAATATAATAATTGCTAAGTATAACAATTACTAAAGTGCAGGCAATTCCATACCCTACTCAACCAACTCTCTGGGGGAGGTATTTTTACTATCTCCTTTACAGAGAAGGAAACTGAAGCCTAGAAGTATTGGGTGAGGTCAGGCAAAAAATGGGAGGCCAGAATTTGAACCCAGGCAGTCTGCCTACAGAGCCCACTCTGAGTACACAGAATTCTGAATACGTGCAGTAAAAATTAAACAGTATGATGATGCTGCCCCAGAGCTACATGTGACCATGTAGTGTGTGACCTAAGGAGCTGTTGACGGTCTGGCCCCACTATGAGCCATTAAGGTAACAGCACATAAATGTGTTCCGTTCCAGGCGCTACACTGTAAGAGGCACATAGACAAATAGATGGCTTTCAGAAGACAGTAGATGGTGAGGGGGACTCAGATCCTGTCTTTCGAGGAGTGGTTAAAGGAAGTTGGACGTATTTAGCCTGGAGAAGAGAAGACTCGGTAGGGACTTGCCGTGAGAGCACTTCATGTATGTGGAGTTGGGGTCCTATAGAAAGTGGGTTGAACCTATTTCTGTCGGCTCTGACAGTTTCTGGAAATAACCTGGGGACAGGTTTGACTCTAGCACAGGGAGAACTTTCTGTTAAGAGCTCCAAAAGTGAACCACACACATTTGGTAGAGTTGAGTCTCTCGTCCTGGTACATGGTCAAGCATCAAGGAAGAAATTGGGCCAAACAACTTGCCAGGGCTCTGTGAAATCGAGCCCCGGGGTCAACAGCATTTCTTCAGGGATCCCAGGACTGTCCTTGCAACATGCTGTTTGAGTCCCAGACCCACTTTTAGGAATCTTTCTAAATTCAGTGTACCCAGAAGTTGGTGCTCAATCTGCTGGGCTCAGGAGATGACCCCTGTCTGCCAGTGCTACCAGGGCCTTGGATGTACTGGAATTTAGGGAGGTGGGAAATTAGATCCTGCTTCTCCTCCCCACTGCTAGCCGACCCAGCAGTTCGTGGTCTGGGACCATGTGGCACGCTGGAAATTTTGCAGCTCACTGACCACTGACTGCATGACCTTTCCCCCTCATCTTCTCTTCTGTCGGTTTCTGTCCCCGACCCTGGGGGAGCCCTCCAAAGCACGTGGCTCCAGCTCCTAGGGTGAGATTCCTTCTCATCGCTCAGTAGGTAGAGGCTCTGCCCAAGTCCCCACCTCCTCTCTTCCCAGCTTGGAATCAGCCTTTTTCTCTGTGCTGGCTCTCGGCAGTTCTTCTCTCCTACCAGTGTTTCACTCTCCTCTCCAGGCCCTGGTGTGGCCCTCTTAACAAGGGGCTTTCGTCCTGCTGTGCATTGGGGTCCATCTCCTATGTTAGCCATCTCAGAGCGCCCCTTCGGTCTCTCCTACTCCAAGGCCATTGAGATTTGGTTCCTACATTGGCAGTGGTTTCCTGAGATTCCTGGTCTCTTTAAACCAGATGATAATGAAGAAAATCTTTCCTAGTTGGGGAAACGTTGGAGGTCCCCTTTTCGTGTGTGGCCCAGCTGCGAGGCTCTTGTTCCTACTTGAGATCTATCCTTCAGAGTAGTTTTCTTACTCAAAACTTCACTAAAAATGTGTGCACAACGTGTCTAGGAATTTTGCTTTCTAGAGCAATATCTTCTACCTTCCTGTTTCTGAAATTCAACCGTAGTTGAGAGCCATTGTCTCTAAGATCCCCTCCTTTGGCATTCTCTTCTGTCAGATTATGGCAGAGCAGTGAACACCAAGTTCTTTTCTCTGTACTTCCTTCTAGTGGTCTCCAGAATGATTTAGCCACAAAAAAAGTAGAAATGACACAGTCTTATATGGATCCTGACACACTAATCCCTTAATCCGTTTACTCATTTGTTCATTCGGCTCATTCCACGAGTCTGCCTACCCTGTGTCAGGCACTGTTCTTTAGGTGCTGGGGTTCAACAGTGAACCAGACAAACCCCTGCCCTTGAGGTTCCTACACCGGGGGGACCACCATAAGCAGATCGCAGTAGCTATAGAAGGAGGAGGTGCCTTTAATAAGCATGCCTCATATATTGCCCTCAAGTTCTCATGTCCCTGTCTCCCTAATAGCTGACCCTGTGGGCCAGGACACTAATGTAAATTCTCCTCTCCCCGCCCCCGTCTCCTCCCCCATACTGGGAAGCTTCATGGCATTTCTCTTCCAGCTTCTTGAGGATGCTCAAACTCCAGGTTTTCTAATTTTGTCTATTGAGTCCCCAAGGGGGATTTGGAAAAAATGGCCCAAGAAAGGCATACGATGCGTGCCCTATCCAGCAGTTTGAACACCGGTAAATCTTTGGGGTGGAGTTAGAAACCTTCTTAAAAGCATGCTTTAAGGATTGCTTGATGTGATGTTTTCCCAAACCTGTTTCCTGATTTTGTTGGTTCATTCATTTATGTATTAAATATCACACTCTTCTATGTGCTGGGCACTGCATCGGTGCTGGGGGTTCAAAGATTCGTAAAAATAGACATGAACGTGGTATTTATAAAACTTATAGTCTAGCATGGGAGATGGCAGTCATGTAATCTCACAGACGTAAAGACAACTTTGTCCATGCTGGTGACCAGTCTGGAAGCTATGGCAGTGATGTGGGGGCGAGATCCGAAGGTGATCAGTAGGTCAGCAGGCCAAGGGGAAAGCCTGTGTGAGGAAGGCCTTTTGGGAAGGGCAGTAACAAAGTACATGACAGAAGAGCTCCCTGTAGGGTCTCTCGAGACCTGCCAGCTCCCCACAAGGGAACCAGAGCTATAGCATTTTCCACGTGCATTTGGCCATGGGACGTTTCCTCGAACGTTTCTCAGGACCGATCTTACACTTGGACATACCTCAGGAAACAATGGTTCGTTGTGACCTGGGCCACTCAAACACAAACAGCTAAGAGAACAAGGAAAGTTGGTTCGGAGAAAGGGGATTATTGGCACTAACTTCTCCAGTAGGCCGCTCTAAAGGAATTTTATTCCATAATTCACCAAATATCGACCATTTATGCTGTCCTGAGTTCCCATTCTCTTTCCCACGTGGTGAGACCCAGGCTAGTCATTGCTAACTTTTAGGTCCTTAAAGGCAGGGACCACATCTTTTTGTCTTTGGAGCCCCAGCACCTAGAACTTTACCTGGCACATAGTATATGTTTTCTGAATGAATGATCCTGGAGTTGTTTTCTGGGAAAGCCACGTGGTGAGGAATGCAGCTGTACTCCAGGTCACTCTGATGTTTGATCCTACACTTTGGCAGCCTTGTGCTTACTTAGGAGCTAATGTTTATAACACAATGGGGCTTTTTTAAAACAGTCTGTCTCTGGCAGCTCTTTCTGCCCACGGGTCCTGTCCCTGTGCTTTAATAAAATCACCTTTTTGCATCCAAAAAAAAAAGACTTCATTAGATATGAAACTAGATATAACAGAAGTTAGGAGGAAGAAAATGGAACCTCCAGTACTTTTTCTAATGAAAGAAATTCCCTCTTTCTCCTCCAGAAGCAGTATTCTCTTTGATACTTTACCACAATCATTTACTTTTCTTTCACTTTATTGCCATGTTCCCTTTCTTTGAATTTGTATTTCTCTTGCCTTATGTGTTTGTTTTTAAATTTTTCCTTCTAAGAGCTATAGACCCGTGACCAATCATCACCATCACAATCACAGTTGCCAGTTATTAATGATTTTATTTGTTCTTGCGTAGAATCCACATTTTCAGTACAACTCATGTGCAAATGTTTTTAAGTATAGTGAGTTTAACAACAGTTTTTATCAGGTAAAATGGCGTGGCATGTTTTAGGATTCTCTTTCTAAAAGAACTTAAATGCAGAACCGCTGTAAAATAGTGTATTTTCTTTCTCTAGGATTTACTTACAAGACATAAATTGCTCAGTGCAGAATTTTTGGAACAGCATTATGATAAAGTAAGTATATGAAATTCTACTTTAAAATTGTAAGTTTTGTACCAGAAATGAAAGATTGAAATTAGATTGTATCCCAGATACTTATTTTGCATATGTAATGGTTTTAGACGGTGCTGTAATCATTTCTCTACTGAACTAAGGTATTGACTGTTACTTGGTCAGAAGCAGAATTTTTATCTTTTGATTGACACGCTACCCTTCTTTTCTTGCTTTAGGGGAGGAAGTAAAAGCCCTTTGCTGCCAAAGGACAGTATACATTTTTTTTAATATGAAATTTATTGTCAAATTGGTTTCCATACAACACCCAGTGCTCATCCCAACAGGTGCCCTCCTCAATGCCCGTCACCCACCCTCCCCGCATCTCCCACCCCCCATCGACCCTCAGTTAATACATTTAAGATAAAAAGAAAATTATTATCAAACTTGAAGTTTCCCTTCCTTTCCATCGGCTGCCCACACTGCTGCCACCTCCGGGAGAGAGAGGGGGGCGGCAGCTGCGAGGGCGAGCAGAGCACTTGCCTGGGGAAGCCCTGCTCCTGCCGCTGGCTCCTCGGGGCCATGGCCGAGGCCATTACCCCGGGGATTCAGAAGTCCGTCCTCTTTGTAAAGTGAGGACACTGGACTAGCCCAGCAGTTTGAGTTGATGTCCGACATCCTGAGCGACATAAACAATTTTGAGTGCCCTTGGCCCGCACAGCAGCCTTCAGGTCCCAGGGTCAGGTGCTCGCCCCCACCTCGCACCAGCTCTGCCCCCGCCGTGCCCAGGGGCGCATCCTTAGGCCGGACCGGCCTGACTTACACGCTGCCCACAGCCCGATGGGTGTTCTTGGAGAAGTCAGGATAGTAACAGTCCGCTTGAAATTCCCGTCTGACCCGCGAGATTTGGCGTGGGTTTTCATTGTTCACTTGTCGTTTGAATTTTTGAAATCTTAGGCACTGCTGATACTTCGTTGTTCACTTTACTCTTCAACTAAATTTCAGTTGTAAGGTTCTCAGAGGCAGAATCTATGCTTTCGAACTGTGTGTTCACCTCTCCCTCCCACTCGGTAGCATGCAGTGCTGAGTGCATCCCGGTCCCTCGGAGGCAGTCTCAGGAGGGGCTTAAACGTTGCCGGTCAGGTTTTTTTGATTTTCCACCGGGATGTGGTGTGTGTCTTTGTGCGTTGGTTTCAGACGGCAGCACAGTCACCTCACGGGTGCCTTTCTGCAGCAATTAGAAGTGTGGGCTTCGGGCGCCAGCCCCACCTTGTGCTGTCAGACCTTGGGCGGCTGCCTTCGTTCACCCTCTGCCTTCAGGATCTTCAGCCCTAAAAGAAGGCTCGTGATCGCACCTAAGCGTTGTGGCGGGTTGTTGTGAGGATTAAGTAAGAATGTGTGTCGAGTGCCTGAAGGCACTGCCGGAACTCGGTGAGCGTCAGTAAACGTCAGCTCAGTCGGATTGTTTGTGCTACGACATGGCCTCAAAGATTCGAAAGAATCCGACATACCAGTATCTTAGTTTAAAGCCTACCAAAGATACAAACCAATTTCCAAGAAATTTAACTTCAGGCACTGACGTCAGTTTGCTAGTAATTAATATTACTACAATTATTAACCTTCAGCCAGGTTATCAATAGATGACATTGGTCAACAAAATTTCAGGAATATTTATGTGAGGCAACTAACAGAAATGTGTAGATAATGCAGTCAGATCTGAGGGAGGGAGAAGGAAAGTGAGGAGGCAGGTAATTTAAACCGGGAGGATTGCTTTTACACAAAATTACAAAATCACACGATCTCAAATCCTGTACACTTCGGCCCTGAGCTTTCTAATAACCGAAAGCACTCAGGGGAACAAAATCAACCGAAAGATGACAACATCTGTAAAACAAAACACATTCTCCCAGGGGCGTTCTCAGGGGGATCTGATCGCGGTGGCCTGTAGCGGATGCAGCCCTCGAGGTGAGGTGACAGAAGTGCAGTTCCCTGAGAGCAGCTCCTCGAGGAGTCCCTGCTCTGCATCACAGCTGAGTGGCTGAGCAGGACCCCTCATGAAGCATAGGCCCCGTGTTAGCAACTGTGGCCTTGGACCCTGTGTCCCTCCTGTCCATTTCCTACCTCCTGCTTTGATCGGCTGCCACGCCTCACCATGCCAGTGACACCGTGCTTGTTAGTGAGCAGCACTGTGTAAATCTGGTGGACATGTGTCACTTCCTAAGTGTGTCACGTTGTGCATTCTCCAGCCTTCACTCATGCTGTGTCCTTCCCATTTTATCTCCTCCCCTTTTCTAAATGAAATCCCTGCTATTATTCAAGATTGAGCCCAAATCCCACCTTTTCTAGGACACCTACCTATTTGAGAGTGTTGAATTTCTCCTCTTGTCTGGTTTTAATTATTTTCTCCTCTTGCCTGATGCATTGAAAGAATAGGTGACTTTCTCTTTGTCTATATGCTTTGGACTCACTGAACTATAAAAAAAAAATAGGAAATCTTCTAACCTAAAACCAAGAAATGAGACCAGACTCCACCTTGAGCAGACAGCTGGAGGGTAGGAGTTCTGTTTTATGCACGTGGAGTTTGGATGACAGAGGAGGACCAGGTTCCAGCTGTGTGGGCCTGGCCGGCACTGGGCGGGACTCGGTCCCAGGAGCCCCCCTCCTGGAGGTAATCCTCGGGGCGGGGGCCTGAGGGTCTCTGAGCGCCACTGAGGAAGGCTGTGTGAGACAGATGGGTAGTGGTTGGCCTTCGTGGTGTTAGAAGTTTGTGCTCAAGCTTTTTAAGGTCCTCTGCCAGTCTTTAAGAAAATAATTCCTGATACATGTTTTCTTGTCTTTTAGTTCTTCAGTGAATATGAGAAGTTACTTCATTCAGAAAACTATGTGACAAAAAGACAGTCACTCAAGGTATGGCTGATTATTTTATGTATTTTACTTCTCTTCACCCTGCGCGTGAAATTTGTGTTTGGGGAATGGGAGATATGCTGGTGTGGGTCTTAGACCTTTGAGAGGAAAATACATTTGTCCTTGGTCAGGATTTTTGTGGAAACGAAGTCCAGCTGTGGTCGGCACAGGGCACCTGCCCACCTGCTTGTAAGTGGAGAAATCAACATAGAATATGCAGAATTTTGAAGAGGTCTCTACCTCTTAGCAATGCAGTATTTTAGATTTGGAAGCCTGTTTTTGAAACTTAGACTCATACCAACTAGATGAAGTCTTGGTAGCTGTTGTGCTTCCGGGATGACGCAGGCTGTTGCATGAGGAGGGGGCGGGGCGGCCATGAGCAGTGAAACCTTCAACCGCAGGCAGGTTTGGCCGCTTTGTATCAGACCAGGACATGCATACTTCCATTTGAAATTTAAATTCAAGGGGCGCCTGGGTGGCCTAGTAAGTGCCGGCTCTTGATTTCAGTTCAGGTCATGATCTCACGGTTCGTGAGCTTGAGCCCTGTGTTGGCCTGGTCCATGCGCTGACAGCACGGAGCCTGCTTGGGCAAACTCTCTCTCTCCCTTTCTCTCTGCTCCTCCCCTGCTCATGCACACGCGTACACTTTCTCTCTCTCTCTCTCTCTCTCTCTCTCTCTCTCTCTCTAAATGTATAAACTTAAAAAAAAAAAAGTTAAAACTCAGGAACAGGGATTGGCAAACTAGGGCTCATGAGCCAAATCCAGCCCAATGCCTGTTTTTGTAAATAAAGGTTTATTGGCACATAGATACATTCATTTACTTCTATATCATATAAGACTTCTTTAGAGTATAACAGCAGATTTGAATGGTGGCCACAGAGACTCTATGGGCCTGCCAAGTCTGAAACATTGACTGTCTCTGGTCCATTACGGGAAGTTTGCTGACCTCTGCTCTAGAAGATTCTCAATGCAGTTAACAAAAGCATACCCCTCACTCTGTCAGTAAGTGGTGCTGACAGGAACTGTAGGTACAGCTCACAAAGGATTGGGGGTGGAAGGCGCAATCCTAACTCGACCTGTACTTTTTGCTGGGTCCACTTCAAATTCTGTTCTGCTCCGAGTCGTTCCTCTCAGAGGTGTCCAAATTCATTTTGATCGGGACTCCATTCCTGCTTGCCCTCCTGCCAGAGGGAGAGCACTCTTCAAGACCTTGCCTTTCTCTGGGGATTGACTAAAGGACCTCAGGAGCCTCTTTTAGACTTTGTATCCTTTGACTAGAACACTCTCTACCACCCAAATGTCCAAAAGAATCCTTTCCATCTGGCCAGATACTTCCTTCTTTTCTCTTAAGACTAACTCCTACAGTTGGGGACCAGTAATAGACACAGCTTGGAAATATATCACGGCCGAAATGGCCCTTCAGGCTGGGGTGCTTTCTGCTCATTGCCGCTGTTGGGGCCTCGCCACCCAGCCCATCCTGTCATCTCTCCAGGTGCGCTGGCTGGGCGACGGCCGCCAGTAAGGCCAGTCCTTTCATCCTCAGGGGTGGGTGTGGAAATTCTGGCAGCTGTTTCAGGAATTTGTCTTCCCTGTACATCAGTGTACTATAATGTCATATATACTTGTAATATTTATAGTATAATGTAGGCTCCCCTGTGATTCTCAACACAGTAAAGTGACCTCTTCATATCTGAGGGCCAGGATGCCCTGTCTCCCCAGCAGTCACACAGGGATGAGCAGCTGGATGGAGCCAGTGTCTTCCAAGGCCAAGGAGGCCAGGCAGGACTACCTAGGATAGTAGCTTCCAGGGCCAATACCTCTCACGAGAGGGGGAGGAAGGTAGTGCGTCCGCAAATCAAATTCTGAATCTTGGGGTTGCTTCGATAAGGAGAAGGGCATTCAAGACCTTCTGGCCACTTTGGAATTGCCAACCTGAAAAGGACGGTTAAGACCGCTGTGTGCGAGCCCTCGGTCACGGACATGGGGCCGGTCCCCAGCTCCCGCGGCTCTGTGACACCTCAGGGCGCATGCAGCAATTGTGAGAACCAGTGGTACTTTAAACATGGATTTTTACTTGTGCTCTTTTTTTCCAGCTACACAGGCATTAAGTATTCCTATATTTATTTTACCAGCAAATGTGTATTCCCTGTGCAAGACCTCCAACTTTTTTGTTTAGGTCTCAAGAAATTTAAAGAATTACCAGTTATCCTCCTCCAGATAACCAAGTGAGCCATGCTTGGTATTTCTTTGGTTTCTGTGATAGAAAATGAACACCAGGAAAGCTGTACCCCTTCACATGCTTAATAGTAACTTTTGAGTCTTTGTAAGAGTAAATACTTGTTGCTTCTTACCTTGAAAGTTGTATATTTTGGGTTTGTGGGGTTTTTTTTTAAAGTTTATTTTGAGAGAGTGCATGTGCGCTCACGCATGCTGGGGAAGAGCAGAGAGACGGGGTGGGGGTGGGGGGGGCGGGTAGAATCTCAAGCAGGCTCTGAGTTGTCCGCGCAGAGCCAGACGCAGGGCTCGAACTGATGAACCGTGAGATCACGTCCTGAGCTGAAATCAAGAGTCGGACACTCAGCCGACTGAGCCACCAGGTGCCCTGATAGTTGTACATTTTGTGATTCAGATTGATGTGAAACCTGAGCTTGAGCTTTTGAATTCTTTCTAGAATTTCATTATAAATCCTAAGTAGAATAGATTTGTTCTCCTGCACATCAGGTTATTTTTTATTTAATATTACATATTACTTATCTAGAGATAGTTGTCTGGAAATTTTCAACTATCTAGGACACAGTCAAGAATCCAGAAAGGAATTAACCAGAGCAATTAATCCAGGGCAGAATAACTCTACTCATGCATTTTCCTTCCCTTAGAGCTCAGTCCATGTCTCTATGTAGACTCCAGTCCCACGGGCCTTGCACATATTCGTGCTTTTATTTCCCACTATGCATGTATCTCAGGAGGTATAGGTACTGTCATCCACTCCCGCTGTGGATGATGAAACTGGGGCACCAGGAAATTAATGTGCTCAAGGTTGCATAGCTTACAGGCAGTGGGGAGCCAGGATTCAAGCCCAGGTGGGCTGATGCAGGGGCCCAGCTTCTGCCTCTGCCTCTTCCTCTGCCCCTGCCCCTGCCCCTGCCCCTGCCCCTGCCCCTGCCCCTGCCCCAGCCCCAGCCCCAGCCCCAAGGACTGCAACTCTACTCCTCCTCCACGGCGGGCATGCTAGACCTCACCTAGAAGCTGACTCACTGACATGAGGAGGTGACTACTGGTTTCAGACGAAGACAGCTAGAGCGAGCAGGGACGGTTGGAAAATCAAGCACCGATGTGGTATATAATGACTCTAGAACTCAGTAAGCCCTGGAGACACAGACATTTTTTTAGCTTAATGTCATTAGTGATGATGAATCATTAAGAAAAAACTAGAGTATCTTCAGGATAGTTTGCTAAAGAAAGAATAAACAGAGAAATACTCATAAACTTTCCTGAATCAGGTATGATAAAAGCATAACTTTGGCGAGTTCAAGGGTAAGTGTGTGGAAACCTTTGGCCCTGAAACACTCTTTCCTGGGAAATCCAAGTAAATAAAATAATTTTAATTAATTACACTAAGATTTGTAGTTAAGTCAAACTTAAAGAATTATCAATAACCTATCTTCTAACCATTTTCTTTGATAGTTTTTTGTTTCTGTTTTTGTTTTTTAATGAGACAACAGGAATGCTTATGTGAAAAGTAGGCTGTGACAGTTTCAGATTCTGGGCCAAATGTGCGCTGGCACATGTCAAGACCAGGGAGCGCTGTTGGACACCGCATAGGTTAAGCCCCCAGAAGAACGGTGTACGTGGTCGGGTGGCAGGTGGTGGCTCTCGGTAGCTTGTAGGTCGTAATTCGGTACCACTCATCGGTCTTTTGAGTGCCTACTGTTCTGGGCTTAACAGTGATGATTATAAAGTGAATTATTTTTTTAAACTTTGGATTTACTTGAAATCTCGATGATAATGTAAGAGTAATTGTTTAAATGTCTTCTCAGCTTCTGGGTGAACTACTGTTAGACAGACACAACTTCACAATTATGACAAAATACATCAGTAAACCAGAGAACCTCAAGTTGATGATGAATCTCCTCCGAGACAAGAGTCGTAACATCCAGTTTGAGGCCTTCCACGTGTTTAAGGTACAGCATGGGAGCCACAGACAGGATTTCCTTCTCCAGTTGTTCATCTCACTTCATTTACCACTAGCTGTGGTTTTACTAGCTTCGTGTTGGTCATCTGAGCTCCTATTTGTGTAGCACAACATTTGACAAAAACAGACCCAGAAAGGTACACCATCTGCACTGGGGGACAAGGGGAGAATCATTCATTTCTGATGTAGACTACTACTAATCACAAAGTAAAGCATTTTTTAGTGCATTTTTTAATGCTTTTCATGGAGGTTTTAGTACTTGGAATCCATTCTGACTTTCCTTGCCCAGAAATAATTTCTGCCCATTTTATTCTAAAATCAGTCTATATTTTAATACCAAGCTGCAGAATTTCAGAGCATGAATGAATCTGTCAGTCCTTTTCTGTGCTGAAACATGTAATTCTCCACCTCACCCCCCCCCCCCCACTTGTAAAATGCAGTCTTCCAAAACAAAATCCTCTGAACCATGACTTGACCACAGGCCCCGGGGAAGCATCAGGCGTGTGCCACGCGTGCCCTGCTGGCTGTGGGCGGACATCTGGGTCTCATCCCTTCCTGCAACTGATGCTGCTTTCTCTCCGTGCAGGTGTTCGTAGCCAATCCTAACAAGACGCAGCCCATCCTAGACATCCTCCTCAAGAACCAGACCAAACTCATAGAGTTCCTCAGCAAGTTTCAGAATGACAGGACCGAGGACGAACAATTTAACGATGAGAAGACCTATTTAGTTAAACAGATCAGGGATTTGAAGAGACCAGCTCAGCAAGAAGCCTAATTTCCAATCAACACCTAAAATAGTAAATCCAGATTCAGCGTTTGCTGTTAGCTATTCAGCATCAGGCACTCTTCTCGGTTCATGAGGAACATTACTGCTAACCTGCTGTTAAGTGAACGGTTTTTCATTTTACCTTTTTTGTTTTTTTTTAGTCCAAGTTGGAGAACGTAGCTGCTGCTTTCTTGCCCACTAGAGCACACGTGGACTTTTTCTTGATCTGTGTGTCGCTTCAGAATTCGAGGACTCTGTTTGCTGTGAGAGTTCTGAACGTGGCTGGCTAGGCTCCTGCAGGCAGATGTGTAGATGACGGTGTGGTTTAGGGAAGAAGGGGGTTGGTGTTTTCAGATTCAACCTGCGTGCTTGCTTTGATCTCTGTTAAAGATCTGAGCGTGGGTTCGTGGTGAGGTTGTACGCCTTCGCTGAAGGAAGATCGAGCAGAGCTGTGTTTGAGATCAGAGGGGAGCTGTATCCAAGGTAGGAGCTTTTGGGGTGGATAAAGTTGGTGTGCGAATGAATCGATAGCAACTTTTCAAAGGCGTGAAGCTTCATAAGGTCATGAGGAAAATGTATATATGCTTTTCACAGCTTTCTAGAATTTTTTGACATTTGATTTTCTTGAGACTTGTAAACCTGGATATGTTGAAGGGTATTTGTTAATTTTACTTTTTGGAAGGTATTTTAAACCAGTAGAGCTAACAGTGACACCTTGCGTTTCATTTCAACAATGCTTACAGGTTTCTTTTGTATATAATTCTTAGAATGCTCCTTTCTTTTAAATGATTTAATTTGTACAGCAGAGGAATGTTACTGTATTAGTATGTAACTATTACCTAATATTGAGTTTTTGCAAAAAAAAAAAAAAATGAATGCTCATATGTAATTGAAAGACTTCCGATCACATGAAAATGCTGATTTAACTTTTAAGTATCACAGCATTAAAAGACAAAATGGAAACCAATCCTTTGTATTCAGCTATCTACTGGGGTGCCGTTCGGTAGGCCTGGCACTCAGCCAGCCACGCTTCCCTGCGCAGTATCGGCCTTATTCATTTCAATGAGTCATGAGCTCGCCAGACATGAATGATGCTGATTATGCTAAGTTCATGCTGATTCTTCGTGGGGTTGGGGGGGGAACCTCTGTAGAGCACCTTTTCTTTCTTAGAGTAAGTAATCCAGTACAATAGTTGTGAAACTGAATAATTAAAACTTTGGCTTCTCTTAGGAAAAGAAGAGCCCCTAGTCATAGGTGTCCTATGGGGAAACTTATTTTGTTTTAATGTCCTGTTCCTTAATGCTGCAAATTATCAGTATTTATAAAGTAACTGATTTTGCACCACTTTGTTACTGTGACCACGGCAGAACGTCTCCTAGAACATATCTATGTCAAGTTCTTAGAATGGTATCTGTTCATCTTAGTGATACGAAGATCACAACTAACAACTTAACAAATCAGAGTTTGCCAGTTTGAATTCAGCATGGCTGTAGCTGATTAAGAAATTTATATAATTACTCTTTGCTAGCCTCTCTTACTAATTGAATTATTTATCAGCCAGCAACATGAGACTCCCAATTGATGTTTTAAGCATCGGCAGGTTTTCAGACCTCCTGGGAATACCGGCGAGGAAAATAGCTCCAGAAGATATAAATGTGTTTTATCCTATCTCAGTCAAAAGGCAGTCTGCATTATAATTGCTTTTCCTGAGGCTGTCTTTTCCAAAATCTGTGTAAAATAAGTCACGTTTTTCTACTGGAAGTCGGGAAAGCGATCCAAACTCCCGGAAATGAAAAATACCCAAGATACTTAGGAAGGGAACGGGGGACTCGACCGTGAGGAGACGTTCTGGGTCTCGCGGTCCAGTGCTTGGTGTCTGGATTTGGTGCGAAAACATCAGTTACACCAAGTGGCAGAAAAGTTTCCCCGCCAAGCTGGCTCTTAGAACTTGAAACAACAAAACAGCTTCCACTTGGGCGGTGGCACCTGCACTTGTGTGTGGGACACAGCGAGGGTGCAGCACGTCCCGGAGATCGGCGATGTGCCACCATTGCGTTGGGAGCCGGGGATAGTTAAGACCCGTTCTGTTTTTGTTTTCTAACAACAATGTGAAAACCTTCAAAGGTGAAAAGTTACGATCATTTAATATATTCATATCACCAAAACTATTATACTGGAAGTGGTTTCTTTTTGTGTTACAAAGGTTTAATTTTACACGAGTCAGGTACAGTTACTCAATGTGATTTTTAACCCTTAAAAAAAAAAAAAAGGTGGAGATGTATACAGTTGTTAACAGTGCCCTGAAAGCATTTCCTTTCTCCTGAGGAAACGTAAATTTCTTATCAGAATATCTGGCTGGCCCTGTAATTTAAATTAAAAATAAAATTTTGGAGAAACAGCGCTTCCGTTTTTATGGTGTCTTCCAGAGAGTTGCACTTGTGTCTCTGTGAACAGCCCCGTCAGGAGACACCCCGGCCCACATTTTGTCACAAGCTAACGGGAAACAGCTAACACACATGCCTTTCTAAGTCCTTTTTCCTATTCAGGGTTTGATTTTTGGTGTCTGGTGCGACTTTCCCTTAAAAGTTACACGACTTTTGGAGTGTTATGCGACCGGGCTCCCAGTTCCCTCGCCCTGCCTTTCACGTGCACGATATTACTCCTTGTTTGATCGCTTTTTTAGACCCTAGCGTTTGGGGAGCGGACCCTTTGCCCATGGCTCTGTGACCCTTTATTATTAACGTTCGGGGGTAAAACTGTACATTCGGCAGGAGGATTAGAAGTTCCAAGGGTGAGATCACAGTGAGGGCGAGAGAGCCCTCTGTCCCCGGGCCGCCTGTGCTGTGGGGTGCACAGCCCTGTCCTCGCTTTTTAATTTAACCCTTGTCTGTAAATGGGATCGCCGCTCTCTGGGGCCGTGGCCTGGGACGTGTCCTTGCCACAACCCCGCATCCGAACACATCTTATTCGTTGCCTATTTCTTCCAGGTAGTTCGGTCCCTCGTCTCCAGAGATGACACGGCCCCGTGAGGTCACACCTTGTGACTTGGCCCTTTCTCTGATCAGACAGGAAGTGGCCACGCTGAGGGCTGGACTTGTGCGTTAGCTCACGTTCTACTTCCCACCGGTCACCTGTCGGTGTCACTTCCCCGCACCAAGAAAAAGCGAGTCTCGGGCTGCTCGGGGGTCAACGTGTAGCCCTTACCCTGCCCTCCTTATGTATATATATTATTTGTAAGGGCCAAAGAAGATCATGACTCTCCAAGCTCTGTGAGGGCTCAGTGCCCGATGGCTTTTTCTGCCATTCCGAGGTCATGAATGAGCGATCCCCTGAGAATTTGCCAGAAATGCCCCCAGACACACTGCCCTTCAGCTACCGCTCGGTTTACAAGGAGCATTCTTCCTCCCCGGCCCTTTGCGGCCTTCCCGCCACTTTCAGAGCCTCGTGCCCTCTCTCCGGCCGTTTTGTTTCTGGAAGGTGTGAGGGACGAGGCCAGACACCCCACACACGACCATCTCAAAGGCCTGTGCGCTGGATCCCAGGAACTAACCCCACAGGGAAGCCTCCCTCAGGAGCCGTCTGAACACCTCTCCACGCTGACGGTCAGCGCCCGCCCGCCTGACCGCTTGTGGTCAGCCTGCGATCCTCCACGGGGTCTAGAACCCAAGACACGGTCAGTAGGGACAAAGGCCTTCACCGCCTGTCGTGGAGACTCGTCCCTGCCCCAGTTCACGCCGACCGAAGAGGTGGTGATCTTCGCACAGAGCTGTGTCCCCTCAGGAGTGGCGTGACGCCTCCGCACGGCGTCTGTTCACAGCGACCGCCGCGGCCCCGCTGGTGTGTGGTTGCCCGCGTGATGGTCCGGTGGGAGCCGACGACCTCGGGCCCCGAGGGCTAGTGCTGGGCTCGTCCCCGGGGACCTGGGGCTCCCAGTACAGGGACAGCCAGGTTTCTAGGTAGGAGGTCGTGTCCTCTATAACGTGCAGTACTTTTTTCTAGGTAGCCCTTCCGGAAGACAGCCACTAGAGATTTAGGGGGAAGATTTCAACTTTTCAGCATTCTCTACCAGACGAACTTCAGCTCCTCAGGACTCCTGTTCCTCGGTAACAAATTTTTATCACCTACGTACTTGGTGATCTGTGGAAATAACACGGTCCTGTTCTGTTCTTCAGCACCTGGGTCTTCGGTTCGGTGGAGATGAAGCGGGGGCAGCGGACAAGGCTGTAGGGGGAGCCACTGGGCCAGCCCAGGGGAAGCTTCCAGATGAGGCCGCGCCCCAGCCGGTTTCCTCTCCTTCCTCCCTGGTGAGCTGCCCCACACACCCCCTTCCACGCTTGAGAGAGATTGACATCTCCCCACCTGACGGTGTCACCTGTGTGGAGAAGGGATGAGGGTCCCCTCGTCCCGGCCCCACTCCTAACCCAAATAGTACCTTCTCGTGCTCCGTTGACTCTGCGAGGGGTCCTCTCCCCGGCCCTCGGGCAGCCCCACCGTGGACCTCTCCCCGTGGGGAATGAGGCGGGCGGGGTAGGGTCGAGTGCCAGCCCTCAACACATGAACACACAGAGGACCGAGCGGTGCCCCCAGCCTCCCCGTAGCACCCGCTTCTGCCCTCTAGAAGCTACTTACCCTGGGCCAGGGCACCAGAAGGGTGGCAGTTAAGAGTCCCTGGAAGCAGCCCTCGCCCCAGCGTCCTCAGCCGTCAGCTGGGATGGGCGGGGGGAGGGGGGGCTTCCCAGCAGGGCGGAGCCCCAAAACCACAATGTTAGTGGTGTAATGACATACCCTGTATCCGATCTTTTCCCTCCCCTGGCTCCCGTCCCACTCTGTACAGGGGCTTGCTGGGATCAAGTTCCGAATAGATGACCAGTGTTCGAACCCTTGTCCCGGGCTCTGCTGCTGGGGAAACCCAGACTAAGGCACACTCTGTTCCTTTTCCTAACCCTGAGGCATGAGCAGCCACGCCTGTGGTCAGCCGCTTCATGGGTGGGGCCCCTCTTAGAAGAGCAGGACGTGGAACAACCAAGCTGTGCCGCCCGCCCTTCAGGTCACACGCTTCCCGTCCCTCTCGCCTCCATATTCAGGAGGCGCCGTGGCCACAGCGTGTGTGGCAAAGCCGGACACCAGGTACCTGTGGCCCCAGACAGGCCGCAGACCTGGGCCTCCCGTCGGTGCCCCGGGGCCCCCCCAAGCCCCGTCAGCCGACGCCCCTGCCCCCAGACACTTCTCTTTCCAAAGCAGCTGGACAGGCCCTGCCACTGCTCCGAAATTGTTCTTCCTGGTCATCAAAAATACTAGCAGAACTGGAAAGAAGACTCCCGGTTCCCTCATGCTCTACCTCCTTCCAGAAAAGACTTTTTTGAAAAGTGTAGTACGCATAACCTTACGAAATGGCTGCGCCATTGGGAACTGGGGCCGGAGTTGGCAGACGTCCGGGTCTAGGCTAGAACTGGCCAAGGGGTCAGGGGTCCTGCCTTGGCCCCCAGCCAGAGGGGCTCCCTGCCTTGCTGGGCCTCCTCAGCTGGCCCTCAACCACTCAACTTTCATTTCTCTAAGTATCCATTGGGTGACAGTAGAGTTCTTTGTTTCCAGCTACAGCCGAGGCTGGGGACGGGGCATTCCTAGAGCGTACCAGACTCGGAGACCCGGAGAGCTGGAGACCCCGAGACCCCGTGGCATTGAGAGCCCACCTGTCCCAGCTTCCCACGTGCCGTCTTGAGCAAAAAAGAGAGGGCAGTCAAGAGAGGTAAACAGAGACGGATAGATGCGTGATACACACGTAATGTCTGATGTGGACAGTAAAGTGTGAAGGGCAGAATTTAGGTGGTGGGTATATGGCTGTTTGGTTTTGAAGCAGCTTTATTGTCTGAAAGAATTTTAGAGTTGCAGAAAAAAAGGCAAAGATGATACAGGGAGTTTCCATATCCACCCTGCACCTGGTTTCTCCTATTATTAACGTCGTAAATTAGCGTGGTGTATTTGTCATAATTAATGGACGAATATTGATGTCCTACTATTAATATGTGAAAGTATTATTAATACTTAAAGCGCATCCATTACTCAGATGTCCCTAGTTTTCCCTTTCCCTGTGCCGGATCCCATCCAGGACCCCACGATGACACTTACTAGCCCTCCTGTGTCGGTAGCCTCCTCTTGGCTGGGCAGTGTCTCAGACTCTGCGTGTTTTCCACGACAGGCACTTGGTAGAATCCCCCACAGGTGGGATCTGATTATTTCTCTCCTGATTAGGAGACCACCCAGAGAGAGCGCTGCCCTCATCACAGCTCATCAAGGGTGCGCGCAGCCCCGTGACTCAATCCCTTGATGTTGACCTTGATCACCTGGTGGAGACGGCATGGTCTGGTTTCTCTGCAGTAAAGCTGCTCGTTCGCTTTCCCTCTTTCGAGTCTGTCCCCAGGAAACAGTTGCTATGTCTGCCCACACTCAGGGAGTGGGGATTAGGCTCCACTTCCTTGAGAGCAAGTATCTACGTCGATTATTTGGAATTTTTCTGCATGAGACATCTGTCTCTTCTCCCCATCAGATCATTTTCCCCTGTAAAATTCCCTCGTAGTATCTTCTGAACACTTGAAATGTTTTGTAATACAATGGTGGCAACAAAATAAATGATCCAAAAATATTGCCCCGGGGAGGGGGATATACGCCCAGCAGATACCGCTGAACCCCAGGGCCACGTGGCTTTGAGGGATGTGAGGGGACCCAGCAGCACCCACAACCCGTCCTCCGGAGTTCACTCTCCAGCTGCAGCCACCCACGGCCCATGGGCGTCCAACAGCAGTCCCGGATGAGGCGGGCCCAACCCGGAACTCACATCAGCCCACCTGCCAGGGCACCCCACCCCCCCAGCCCCTCCAGCCCTGGTTCCTTAAGTCAACAAGCATCCTGGACTTCCTGCCTCATCGGCTACCCCCTCCTCCCATCCAGTCGACAGCAAATCCTGCTTGGCTCCGCCTTGAGATGTGTTGGTCTGGGACTTGCAAATCAGTCATCCTTACGATAATTATAACAAGCATTCTCAAATCGGGAAAACTCTCTTCCCTCCTTAGGAAACAGACTTAGAAATTCGATTGCGTGATGATGCAATACGGAAGAAGTATTGATGCGGCACCTGGGTGGCTCAGTCAGTTGGGCATCGGACTTTGGCTCAGGTCGTGATCTCCCGATTCATGAGTTCGAGCTGTCCGCGCGGAGCCTGCTTCTGGATCCTCTGTCCCCCTCTCTCTCTGCCCCTCCCTTGCTTGTGCTCTCCCAAAAACAAATTATTTTTTTTTTTAAAAGAATGAGTATTGATTTAATTTCTGTTTTGTGGTAACTGGCAGGTAAATATTTGCTGACCTCCATGTGCTAAATCCTCCGAAACCACCCATGTCAACAGAGCCCCACTCTTTCAAGGTTCTCTGTTAACCGCCTACAACCCTCATTAATATTGACTGAGTGATTACCAAGTGTCTACAAGGGCTAACTCAATCCTCAGGACACTCCGATAAGTGGGTCCTCTGGGATCCTGATTTGACAGATGAGGAAACAGGCACAGAGCGAGGTCAAGCAACTTGGCCAAGGCCACACAGCAGCAGGCAGCAGAGCCAGGAGTGGACCCGGCAGGCAGTACCTCTTCTTTAGTCCGACATTCCACACGCTCTTCCAGCTGCCTGCCTTCCTCCAAAAATCATCAGTAAGCAGATAATTGAGGCCCAGTTGTCACCAGCTGCAGCCCAACACCTAACCTTTACTGCTCACCTGCTTATACCCATCAGCCTCTCTCCCACATGTTTGCCTTGAGCCCTTCTTTCCAGTTTATCTCTTAACTCAGGCAAAGGACCAGACGGGCACAGCATCCTCTGATGGAAACCCACACTACCCTTCAAGCCATAACCGCGCGGACGGACCGAGAGCTCAAGCGGCCCAGACGGCCCAGACCAGTTTGAGCTCAAGCCCTGACTTCCACCTGCGCAGATGGACCGTGGAATGGCCCACGAGTGACCCAGTTACCTGTACCTCATGACGATACTGAAGTCCCCACCCGAAGACAAACACGAGCCTCACTTACATCACACTGTGTGAATAGGCACGTTTCCTCACGGTGCATGCGCGGCCCTACGCCCTCCACATACGATGACGCCCTCCCCTTTCTAAATATTCATCCTAACCCTAAATAAAGGAAACCCACTCACCCCTGCCGGGGAGTCAGAGCTTCAGAAGTTATTCCCTGTGATCTCTGTATCTGCTTTGCAAGACAACTCACCTGGTGTACTTTCTACCTGTGACCCCCCCACCCCAGGAGCAAAATGAACAGTAGCAAAGGGGGGGGGGTCTCAGAATCCCTCCCACTCTGATCGCCTGTTTAACAGCAAAGCAGCTATTCGTCTGGCACTCTCCTTGTACGTTAGACTGGAGTGTTTTACCGTCATAGGCTCCTGGAGCCCTGTGACGCTCCCAGCCCTGAGGTGCTCCCACCTCTGTGATTCTCCCAGCCCTGAGGTGCTCCCACCTCCGTGGTTCTCCCAGCCCTGAGGTGCTCCCACCTCCGTGGTTCTCCCAGCCCCGAGGTGCTCCCACCTCCGAGGTGCTGCCCGGTCTCAGTGATGTGCTTGCTGCTCACGTAGGGGTTTTGATAAAAAGCTAGTTCTGGTCCGGAGGGTCTGGGATGGGGCCTGAGATTCTGCTCTTCTAACCAGCCCCCAGGTGCTGCGGCCCAGGGGCCACACCTGGAGAAGCAAGAGAGGGCAGGTGACATCAACCGCTGGTTATCCGGCTTCCATGCAAAGGAATAAGGAGCAGCCCCCAGGCACAGGCTGGGGATTGAGGGGGTTGAGGTAGATGGGCCTCTCCAGGATGAGGATGGGCCCCGGGCGCAGGGCAGGGCTGTGATGCCACCCACGATGGCCGTCGTCACCAGAGAGACCAGGGGGGCTGGGTGTGGTGCGGACCAGCCTGGGGGCCAGAGGACTGAGCCAGGCCTGGACCCACACCCGGAAGTGCGGCCACCCAAGAAAGGGTGTGGGTCTGAGCTGGACCCCCACAGTTGGTTGTCCATCCTTCTCCTGCATATCACACCTTCTGTTTCTGTTTCTGGGTCTGTCCCTGTCCCCCTAGACCATGAGCTTCCCCCGATTGGGGAGCTCAGGGGTCGGGCATCACTCAAGCTCAGCTCGAGAGCTACATCCCAACAGGGGACCACACTGCACGCCTCTAGGGGCACCATCACCTTCCTATCATATCCAAGTCTGTCTATTCAACCTGACAGCTTTCCAGCAGATGGCAGGGGAGCGTCTTGGGGACAAATGCCCACAAACCACCATCAGGGCTGCCGCTCAGTGATGGAACAAAATAACATGAACCCAAGCTGGGCTGGTGGCTTAGGTTCTTAGGGGCCAGGAGCTCAGACTTGCTGAAGGCAGGGAGGCGACTGTCCACCCCAGGCTGGGAACCTGAGCGTTCCTGGGTCTTCAAGCCCAGGAAGCAACCGGAAGACTGGCCCAAGTTCTTGTTGAGGAGGGTCTTAAGACCATGGGTGATAAGGACACATCAATGCAGGTTTATCAACTGTAACAATGCCCCACTCTGGTGGAGGAGGTTGATGACGGGGGAGGCTGTGCATGAGTGGAGGCAGATGGGATATGGGAAGTCTCTGTGCCTTCCTCTCGATTTTACCGTGACTTCAAGATGTTTCTTTAAAAAAGATAGTCTTTTTGGGGGCACCTGGGTGGCTCAGTCAGCTAAGCGTCTGACTTCAGCTCAGATCATGATCTCACAGTCCGTGAGTTCGAGCCCCGCGTCGGGCTCTATGCTGACAGCTCAGAGCCTGGAGCCTGCTTTGGATTCTGTGTCTCCCTCTCTCTCCTCCCTTCCTCTACTCGCATGCTCTCTCTCTCAAAAATAAACATTAAAAAAATTTTTTTAAAAAATATAGTCTTTTTAAAAACCTGGGTACCATTAATAAAGAGCTGGAAACCACCGACTCTTCTTGGACTTAAAATAGAGGCTTTCAGAAAAGGACATGTCAAAGGGAAATCTGAACATTCAGAACAGGTGGAGTGGGCAGCCAGCATCATAAGAAATCTTCAGTCTTCAGAAGATGTGTCAGAACACATCGCTGTCACGTACCTGCAGCCAGAGCAATCTTCAAAATACATCAGAAGGAAAAAAAGGACAGCTTGGGACGACGGTAGAGACACTTTGGATGAAAATGATGACCTTCAGGGATGCACGAAGTTGATTTCACAAGAAGCCAAAGAAGGGAATAGGAGGGTCAGTGGACAGATGAAACAAAGTGGAATGTTAGAAAACTCGGAAGAGGGGCGCCTGGGTGGCTCAGTCGATTAAGCGTCCGACTTCAGCTCAGGTCATGATCTCACGGTCCGTGAGTTTGAGCCCCATGTCGGGCTCTGTGCTGACAGCTCAGAGCCTGGAGCCTGTTTCAGATTCTGTGTCTCCCTCTCTCTGACCCTCCCCCGTTCATGCTCTGTCTCTCTCTGTCTCAAAAATAAGTAAACGTTAAAAAAAAATTAAAAAAAAAAAAAAAGAAAACTTGGAAGAAAATCAGATGATGCCTCTAGGTGACCACTCACCAAGGAGGAGCGCCTGGGTGGTGGTTTTGGGGGAAGATAGCCTGGATGGTGGGGCCGGGGACCCGGCATAAGGAACACAGGAGCAAACAGACGCTTCCTGGACAAATCGAAGCACTTTTGAAGAAACTGGTTGATGCCACTGAGTTAAAAGCGTTATTTCAAAACACTTGAAATCAGATGCACACTAAATCAGCCGAGGAAGACGAAGTATAACCCCGCAGATGTAGAGTCTTCAAACTGCGAAAGCTTCGCCGAGGTCAGGAAAACACAGAAAGGGCGAGGCAATAACACCAGCAGAAATTTTGAGTCCTTCCTGAATTACAGCGAGACAAACAAACGAACGCTCAGCAAATAGCCAACTGGAAGGAATCTGCCCTTTAACGGGAGAGGAGAATCTTTCCAAAGCAGATGGCAGGACCGGCCGCGCTGGACAACTGCGGAACAGGAGCCAAAATTCCATCGGGAAAATTCAAAAGGATCGTGGGCCGTTACCGAAGCCGATTTATTTCCCACGAGAGAAAAAACACTCTCGGTGATGGGCGGAGAGCACTGGCGGCTGGGAAAGAAACGCTTGGAACGTTGAGAACATTCCTACATCCAGATGTAAGTCACTGGGGAAGAATGTATGTATTTGGAAGAGTATTCTTACATCCCCGATGTTCCACGGGGACATTTGGCAGAGGCCAGGAGGACCCCTGGAGAGGGTTGCCCGATAAAAGGCAGGATGCCCGGGTAAACTGACCAGTGTCTCCTCAGCCTGGTGGTCAGCAGCATCAGGGGTGAGGCATGTTGATAATACATAGCTCTGACATGACACGGTAAGAATGACGCTTCACCTCTGGTCCTCCTCCCCCAACCCCCTAACCCCCATCTAATCGTAACAAGCACATCAGACAAATCCCCCAGTGGGACTTTCTACAAAATACCTCAACACTGTCAAGGTCATCAAAAACAAGGAAAGTCAGGGGCGCCTGGGTGGCTCAGTCGGTTGAGCGTCCGACTTTGGCTCAGGTCATGATCTCACGGTTCATGAGTTCAAGCCCCGTGTCGGGCTCTGGGCTGACGGCTCAGAGCCTGGAGCCTGCTTCGGATTCTGTGTCTCCCTCTCTCTCTCTGCCCCTCCCCTGCTCATGCTCTGTCTCTCTCTGTCTCAAAAATAAATAAAAACATTTAAAAAAAATTTTTTTTTAATAATAATAAAAAAAAAGACAAGGAAAGTCTGAGAAAATATCACAGCCAAGGGAAGCCTAAGGAAATGTAATTACCACCGTGTGGGATCCTGGGTAAGATCCTGGAACAGAAAAGTCACATTAGCTAAAAACTAAGGAAATCTGAATAAAGCATGAACTGTAGTTAATAATAGTATATCCATATGGATTCCTGATGTGAATAAAACATCTACATGTAAGATGTTAATTGTGAGGGAAATTGGATGTGAGGCATCTGGGAACTGTCTGTCCTTTATATGTAATTTTTCTGTAAATCTAAAACTGTTCTAATAAATGAAGTTAATTTTTTTTAAATTTAATGTTTGTTTATTTTGAGAGAGCGGGGGAAGGGCAGACAGAGAAGAGAGAGAGAGAATCCCAAGCCAGCTCCACACTCAGCGAGGAGCTCAACGTGGGGCTCAAACTCACAAAACATGAGATCATGACCTGCGCTGGAATCAAGACTCAGACGTTTAACCAACAGAGCCACCCAGGAGCCCCTGAAGTTAAGTTTTTAAAAAGTTACTGGGGAGGGGCGCCTGGGTGGCTCAGTCAGTTAAGCGTCTGACTTCGGCTCAGGTCATGATCTTCCGGCTCGTGAGTTCAAGCCCCGCATCGGGCTCTGTGCTGACAGCTCGGAGCCTGGAGCCTGCTTCGGATTCTGTGTCTCCCTCTCTCTCTGCCCCTCCCCCACTCATGCTCTCTCTCTCTCTCTCACTCAAAAATAAATAAAAACTTAAAAATCATAAAATAAAACAAAAAGTTACTGAGGATACAGGAGATTCGAATACTACCAACCAACCTGCCATAATCGACATTTGTAGAAGTTAAAACCCCAAACTGCACAAAACACACAGTTTTTTCAAGTGCACGTGGAACGTGTGTCAAGATCAACTGTATACAGGATCACCAAGTGAGGCTCAACAAATCTGAAAGAAAAAGTATTTAAATTATTTGGGGTCCGTTCTCTGACCACAGTGGAAATAAATTAGAAATCAATTACATAAAGACAGCTTTCAAATCCCCCAAATATCTAGGAATTAAAAACACTTTTTACAATAATCCTGTGTCAAAAAAGAAGAAAGAAAGAAAGAAAGAAAGAAAGAAAGAAAGAAAGGATGAGGGAAATGAGAAAGTATTTTAATGTAAATGAAAATAAAAACCTAATATATCAAAAGTCATCCTGGCCTCCGGCTTCTTTATCCAGGTGACTTGACCTCGTCCCATGACTTTAAATTCTGTCTGCAAACTGCCGAATCCCACATTTTTAGCTCTGGCCCAACCTGCTTGCAGAGTTCACAAATCGAGCTGCTGTTTGGTATCTCCTGGATGCATAAAGAGCATCTAAAACCCCAGATGCCTAAGAAAATTCTAGATTCCCCTTCCATTTCCCCATCATGCATCCTATTCCTTGGCCCTCCAACCCAGGAATCATCCTTAGGAATTCTCTTTCCTTCCCACCTCCCCATGGATCCAATCCCTCCCACATTCTTCTGACTCTACTTCCAGCCAGTCTTGAATCCACCCACTTCTCTCCGTATCCAGAATACAAAGCCTCCCTTTTCAGGGACCCTGTCAACCCCCCGCTGTGTATCTCTAGTGCCTGGCACAAAGCAGGTCCTCAACATATAAAACTTGGCCGGGGGAGGGGGGGGGGGTGGCGAGGGGAGGGGTGGGGGTGGCGAAGGGAGGGGATATCTCTTTCCCAGTCAGGGGACGTGGAAAGCTCAGTTGGAAACCAGAAGGTTGTTTGGTGAGCGTCCAGCAGGGCAGAAGGGTGGGTGACGACAGGGCAGAGCTGAGGGGCTATCTCAGCAGATTCTGGAAAAACCTGATGACGTCTCCTTGACTCACCAGCGCATCTCTCTGTTGTCTTGTTTGCCCCCAAGTTCACGCGTCCCTTCCTTAGCTTTGATTCACTGCCATCCCCTGGCCGGTAGGTGACCCTGACTCAGTGTCGGCTGAATGAGTGAGTTTCTGCAAGCTGCCTGGTCCCCACCCTCTGAGCATCCACGGTCTACCTTCTTCCCGCTAACACATTCCCTCCTCACCCCAGGGCCAGCAGGATCCGTCAGGTCTCCGCTTCCTTCGGCTTCACCGCATTCCCACCTCGTGGTTCCCCACTTGTAGGTGCTCCTAAACCTTCTAAGCTCGTGTTTACAAACATTTCTTAGAGTAAGCCCTTCATTTCAACCATCATCAAGTTTCATTTCAACGAAACCATTAAGTTTCGTTCTAAAGAGAACATTCATCTACATGGATTCGTCCCCTAGAGCTGCCCTAACAAGTACCGTAGCCTGTCTGGCTTACACCGTAGGAAATTACTTTCTGGCAATTCTGGAGGCTGGAGGTCCAAGATCAAGTTGTGGTCAGTGTTGGTTCCAACTGAGGCCTCTCCCCTTGGCTCGTAGGGGCCGCCCCCTCGCTGTCTTCACGTGGTCTTCCCTCCGTGTGTGCCTGTGTCCTGATCTCCCCTTCTTATAAGGACTCCGGTCGTATTGGATGAGGACCCACCCCCAAGCCCGCATTAACTTAATTACCTCCTCAAACATGCTGTTTCCAAATGCCATCGCGTTCTGAGGTAGTGGGGTCAGGACTTCGACTTGGGAAGGGGGGGGACCCAATTTAGCCCAGGACGCTATGTGTCATCGATTCCTAGACTTACTCTTTCGTATCGACAACAATAATTACAGCCTAAAAAGATGTCATTAAGCCAGCCCGAAAGCTCAAAGCCAAAAGAGAAATGCCTCCCACACCCAGGCCAAAGCCCCGACAGCCACATTCCGGGAACAAGAGTCACTTTCTGGGCCTGCAGACCCCACTTCCCCACGTGATGAATAGGAACTGTGCTCTTTCTTGTGGGTGAAACATAACAGCATTGTAAACTATGGCTATGAAGGAAGGGACAAGGCAGCAAGAACGTATATATTCCACTTTTCTCCTAACTGAATTTCCACTTCTGTAAAGAAAAGACGGGCTCCGGACTGGACAAGAGTGAGTCGTATCTAGCTCACCCGTCTCCACGCGTGGACCTCTCGTTCCCCTGTCCCTCCATGGGACACCTCTTCACCTGCCCTGGCCGCTAGCCAGTGCTGGCCACGCCCACCGCCTCTGTTCCTGCTTTCTTTTCTTCAAATTATTTATTTCTCTTGGAAATAATCACATTGACTTATTTGATTATCTGTGTCTCCTTTCACTAGAATACACTGTGCAGGGGAACGGTGGGGCCCTTGTCTGTCTCGGTTCGCGTTTGTGTTGCGGTGGCCTGGCCCCTAAGATCCGTTGCATCAGCCGATTCGGAGTGAATACATAAATAGCTGCTACATTTTCAAGCGGCGGTTTGGCTTTAGGGTGACTTTTTCGTATTCATCTTCCGAGGTGTATTTTGCTGAATCCAAAATGTTGAAAATCGTTTGCCTTCCTTCATGGGGAGGTGACTCAACAGTCTAGCCGGGAAGGTGATGCCTGCGTGGCATTGAAAGGCAGCAGAAGCGCCACACTGGTAACGGCCACCAGGGGGCGCCACCGAATCGCCGTGGCAGGCAGCGGAGGCGGCAGCTCGGAACCGCGGGGCTGCGGACGGAACTGGGAGTTCCAGTTGTCCGCGGCGCCGGTGCGCTCTCGCCCTCCAGGTATCCCAGGGGCAGCAGGAGGGGCCCGGCCTGCTACGGGGTCCCCAGGAAAAGAGTCGGCCCCGAAAGCATTCCCTTCACGAGAACAACTACGAATATACAATACTTGGGTAAAGATGAGCCACAAGGGGCGCCTAGGTGGCTCAGTCAGTGGGGCGTCCGACTCTGATCAGGTCATGATCTCACCGTTCGCGAGTTTGAGCCCCGCGTTGGCTCTGTGCTGACTGCTCAGATCCTGGAGCTCGTTTTGGATTCGGTGTTTGCCTATCCCCCACTCACACTCTGTCTCTATCAAAAAATGAATAAAAATTTTTTAAAAAGTCACAAAATTGTACTGGGGGCCCTAAAGCTTAAAATAAATGGAGAGACAAACCAAACTCCTGGATAGGAATACGCATTCTCCCCCAAATTAAAGCAGCCCCCAACAAAAATCCCAGTAGGGTTTTGCAGACAACTAAGAAAATTCATTCTAAAATTTGTCTTGAGAAGCCAATACATTACAACTGTCAAGAACTTTTTTTTTTTAAGTAGTGAGTAATGTTTTCGATGTTCTATATATAACAATGCTAGAAGGAAATATTGGTGAATATATAAGTTTAAAGAGGAGAGAGTCTTTCTAAGTGTACAGGCAAGGAAGAAATCCTAATGGAAAATGTGATGAATTTACATATCAAAACAGTCCATGAATGCGATAAAAAGGCAGATGTCCAAATGGGAAAAATACCAGTGACTTCTGGTGGACGGAACTAATAATCTTAATATGCAAAGGAGTCTTCTCTGTGTTTTTATGAGATAAACACGGGAATGGAAAAACGGGGAAAGGACACAGGCAGGGCCTCACGGAATAGGATCTGGAGCCCCCTGGCTAGGGCCTTGCGGTTTATTCTGGCAAGTCCCAGAAGAGGCGGGCTGGGTCTGATTTGCGTTTTAAGGTGCGCCCTCTGGCGGCTGTAGGGAGAACAGACTTTGAGGGGGCGGGGCAGACCCCGGTCAGGTCAAGGTGAGAGACCAGGGAGATGGTCCACGTGAGAAGATGATGTGGACCAAGGTGGGAGAAGCGGTCCGATTGGATAGACTTTGGGGACAGAGCTCAGGGAACCTGCTGAGAGCTTCAGTGCGAGGTGTGAGGCAAAAAGGCAACAAGGATGACTTCAAGATTTGACCTCGGGGCGCCTGGGTGGCTCGGTGGTTAGGCGTCCAACTCCGGCTCATGTCATGATCCCCGGGGCTGAGCCCCACATGGGGCTCCGTGCTGACAGCTCAGAGCCTGGAGCCCGCTTCAGATTCTGGGTCTCCCTCTCTCTCTGCCCCTCCACCACTCACGCTCTGTCTCTCTTTCTCTCAAAAATAAGTAAGCATGATAACAAAATTAAAAACAAAAAAGGTTTGACCCCGGCTGCTAGAACGGAGCTGTCCTCGCTGCAGTACGGAAGGCTGGGGAGAAGCAGGTATGGAGGAGAAAGGGTTTTGGCGGGGGGAGTGTGAAGGGTCACCTCCGCGTTTCTGGAGGGCAGGTTGTCAATATGTATCAAAATATTTTGCAAGACACGGGCCATTTTAAACCAGCGGACTCGCTTGCAGCTAGGAATCCAGAGAGCGCTCTGCATATGGGCATCTTCGTGGCTGCTCTGCTTGAAGGGCAAACGTGGAAAAACGAACATTTCTCAGATCCATAAAACATGGCTCATCAAAGCATAGAATTCTATACACCCATTTAAATATCATCTGTGTCTGGTCACGTGGAAAGGTGTTCAGAACATTGTGTCCAGTGGAAAAAAAAAAAGCAAATTAGAGAACTGTATGATTCCATGTTTTACAAAATAAATTGCGCGAGTGTTCGTATGCGTGTAGAGCAAACCTGGAAGAAAATACACCAAGTGCACGGTGATGGCGAGAACAGCAGTCATCCTGGGGAAGGGTGACTATGAACAAGGCCGCTGTTACGCGTCGAACCGCGCCCCCGAGAATTCATATGTTGAAGTCCTAAGCCTCACAGGACCTTAGAATTTGACCTTATTTGAAAATAGAGTCAATGCCAAGGTAATTAGTTAAGATGAGGTCATTAGGATGGGCCTTAATCCAATATAAAAGATGTCCTTGCAAAAAGGGGAAATTTGGAAGCACACACACACACACGCACACACAGAACACCTTGTGAAGAAGACAGACATCAGGGTGGTGCTCTACGTACCGAGGAGCAGCAGAGATGACCAGGAAACCAGCAGAAGCCAGGGCAGAGGCCTGGGTCAGACTTCCCCTCACAGCCTCAGAAGGAACCATCTGTGGCAACAGTGTGACCTTAACTCCTAGCCTCCCAAACTGAGAAACCCTACATTTCCGTTGTTTGAGCTACTCAGTTTGTGGGACTTTCTTCATTAAGGCAGCCCCAGCTAACTAATACAGCTGACTTTCTCTACTGTCTGAAGTTTCTGCAATGTGCATGTACTGAATTTATCCTCAGAAAAAGAAAGCATCTCCCTTTTAAGTAAATTTTCATTGAAAATTAAGTCTCTGATGTCATGTGATAAGACAGGTAGAAACAATTTGCCTCGAAATCTATTTTTTTTTAACGTTTATTTATTTATTTTTGAGAGACAGAGGTAGAGAGCGAGCAGAGGAGGGGCAGAGAGAGGGAGACACAGGATCCGAAGCAGGCTCCAGGCTCTGAGCTGTCAGGACGGAGCCCGACGCGGGGCTCGAACTCACAGACCGCGAGATCATGACCTGAGCCAAAGGTGGACGCTTAACAAACTGAGCCACCCAGGCGCCCCAAGCCTAATATTATGATTTAGTCATTAATACCTATGAAATGGGATTACTTATTTCCCCGAATCTGAACATCAGGAAAAGAAAGTTCATCTTCAGTTGCAATTAAAAGAAAAGAAAGGGAAGGGAAGGGAAGGGAAGGGAAGGGAAGGGAAGGGAAGGGAAGGGAAAGGAAGGGAAGGGAAGGGAAGGGAAGGGAAGGGAAGGGAAAGGAAAGAAGAGAAGAGAAGAGAAGAGAAGAGAAGAGAAGAAGAGAAAAGAAAAGAGAAGAAAAGAAAAGAAAAGAAAAGAAAAGAAAAGAAAGGAAAGGAAAAGAAAGGAAAGGAAAGGAAAGGAAGAGAAAGAAAAGAATACACATGAAGAAAAGAGAAGGAAATTAATTTTTTAAGGCAGAAATAATTAGAAAACAGGGGAAAAAACAGAACTGATAGACCCAAGAGGTAATTCTTTTTAAAAAGTACATAATTAGCAAATATCTGGCACTTTAAATTATGTTAATGAAAAAATTGACAAATTCTTATTATATCAAAGTATACGTTTTTACTTATCAAATTAAAGGGTACGTCTTATGTGACTTCCCTAAATGTTGGTAAAAGCAAGATGTAGCCATTTCTCTCCAGTATGGCTGATGATGAATTGAAAGCACATTTCCAGAGAGAAACCGGGCGACATTTATAAAAAGCCCATGAGATGGGGCCAAAGATCTACATACACAGATGTTCGCGAATACGGTGGAATTGTTCATCGTGCCAGATGTATTTGTTTTCTATTGCTGCGGGAACCTTATCGTAAATTTCGCGGCCACACAATTCGCCATCTCAGGGTTCTGCTGGTCAACAGTGTAGGCAGACTCTGCCGTTTGCTCTGCTCCTGGGCTCACAAGGTCAAAAGCAAGGTGCCGGCCAGCTGGAGCTCCAAATCTGGAGGGTCTGGCTGGGGAGGGGGGGAAGGCACTACCCGGGTTCATTCAGGTTGTTGGCAGAACTCAGTTCCGTGAGGTGCCTGGACTGAGGTCCCTGTCTTCTTGCCCTCAGCCGGGAGTCTCTCTCTGCACCCGAGGGGCACCTGCATTCTTGTCACGTTGCCCCTGCCCCATCCCCAATCGGCGACATCACCCCTGTCTTTCCACGCTTCAAGTCTGTCGGCATTCTTCTGCCTCGCCTGTCTCACTGGAGCCAGAGAAAGTTCCCTGATTCTAAGGGCTCCTTTGATTTGATGAGAGTGGGACCACGCACATCATCCAGGATGTGCTCCCTACCTTCAGGTTCCTACCGGAGTTATTTCTGTGAAGTTCTTTTCACAATGTGAGGTGACAAATTCACAGGTTCTGGGCAAGGTGGGCGAGGTGGGGTGGGGGGATTCTGCCCACCTCTGAGAAAATGCTGACTTTTTTTTATAATAACTGCTTTTATTTTTAAGTTTATTTATTTGGGGAGAGAGAGAGAGAGAGAGAGAGAGAGAGAGAGAGAGAGAGTCCCAAGCAGGCTCTGCACTGTTAGCACAGAGCTCAATACAGGACTCAAACTCACAAACCCTGAGATTGTGACCTGAGCTGAAACCAAGAGTCCGTTGCTTAACCGACTGAGCCACCCAGGCGCCCCTGAAATTATTTTAAAGAGAAAAAAAGCAAGATATTAATCAGGGTTTCCCAACCTTGGCACTATTGGTATTTTAGACTGGATAATTAATTCTTTGTTGTGGGGAGTAAAAAATATTGGGTGAAAAGTAGCAAAGTATTCACAGTGGTTATTGTGGGTTTTGTCGTAATAGTTGTTTTATTCTCTTATGCTTTTCTACACTTTTCAAGTTTGAATGGCCATTACTTTTAAGCACTATTTTCCAGAGCAATTTCTCCTCAGATAGGTTTTCAAACATGAAATCTGTGTCTTTCTTCTCGGGAGAAGTTCTACTTGATGGCACTTCAATGCCCTCCTCCTGTACTGTTGCATTTTTTGTATATTCATATATTTTTGTATATTCATAGCTAAAATTCTATTTTTCTTGTTTATTTTGTCAGATTGTTGTGTCAGAATATATCATCTGTGCCTAAAATAAATAGAAGCATCCATAGAAGTAGCCGTTCCTTCATTAAGAAAGAACTATCTCGTTAAGGGGTCTGCCTGTTCAGACCATTTTTTGAGATCATTTCTTTGAGAACTTTCTTCAGTAGCTTCCTTGATTACAGGGCATTATGATATTCTAATTCTTCTTTAGTTCATGTTGGCCATTTGCACTTTCCCATAAACTCGTCTAATTCAAAATATTTATATTGATTAGATATGATTGTATATAAAATAATTTATAACATCCACCTTATCTATAATTATATCTTTCTCACTGAATTAATATTTTCTCTCTTATTTATTACTAAGATGGTCTATAGATTTGTCTCTTTCCACTGATTTTTCCAGAAGAACTCTCTCTTCATATACTCATCAGGTATAGCAATTATGGAAAACAGTATGGAAATTCCTAGAAAATAAAAAACAGACCTGTCATATGACTGAACAATTCCACTACTGGGTATATACCCAAAGGGAATGAAATCAATGTCTCAAAAAAGATACCTGCGCCTCTGTGTTCCGTGCAACATTATTCACAATAGCCAAGACTTGGAAACAACCCAAGGGTCTGTCGACGGATGCATGGATAAGGAAAACTAGTTATATAATGGAATACTGTTCAGCCATAAAAAAGAAGAAAACCCTGACACCTGGGACAACATGGACGAACCTGGAGGACATCATGCTAAGTGAAATAAACCAGAGGGAGAAAGACTGTACGATCTCATTTACATGTGGAGTCTGACATAGTCAAACTCATAGAACCAAAGAGTAGAATGGTGTTTACCACAGGCTGGGGGGGGGGGGGGGGGCGGGGGGGCGGGGGGGGAGGCTGGTCAAAAGGTACACATTTTTAGTTCTAAGATGACTAAGTCCTAGGGATCTAAAGTGCAGCGTGGAGACTAGTTAATCGTACTGTGCCGTATACTTTAAATTCGCCAATGGAGGAGACCTCGAATGGTCTCATCACACAGACACGAAATAGCAACGACGTAAGGTGGTGCATGATGTGTTAAGTAACTTAATCATAGTGATCACTTCACAATGTATACCTACATCAAACCATCACACTGTACCCCTGAAGTACATACACAATTTTCGTTAGTCAATTTTACCTCCATAAAGCGGGGGGGGGGGGGGGGGGGGGGGGGATAGTTCAGAAAAAAGAAAAACAATATATATACTTACCAGTTCTTCCATTTTTCCATTTTTTCATTAATTCATTCCCTTTCTTCTCGTCGGATTTGTTTTGTTGTTCCCTCCCTCGGTTCTTGGTGTCCATACTTAAGTCATTCACTTCATCTTCATTTCTCGTATTATTAATTTGTTGAGGTTTGGTTTACTTTTTTTTTAGTAATCTCTACACCCAACGCACGCTCCTCTGACTAGTTCTGGAAATAACCAGAACGTTTCCCGTTTGACATCCGCCTCTCTGTTTCATACATGGTATTTTCATATATGTAAATATATCAAAATTTCCATCACGATTTCTTGCCTCGTGTAGTTAGAAAATTGTCCACACCAGTATCTTCTTCTTCTAAATTTCAGCACACCATTTGTTAGGTTGAAACTGTAGTCATTTTTTCTTTCTTTTAAAGTTCTTGGCGATTGCAATGACCAATTTGAGAATAGTATTTCTACTTGTCTGCAAAAGGCTGTTAGGATTTTAATTGGATTTGCTTCGATTTGGAGGGGAATCAACATTTTCGTCATCTTCCCGTCCAGGAATACCGTTCGGTTCGCCTCTCCGTTCTTCTTATGCTTTCTGCCTTCAGGAAAACGTTGTGCCTTTCTCTACACAGGTCATCAAGTTTATTCCCAGGAATGTGACGTTTGTGGTTTCGCTCTCTTGAAGGGAATGTCTCACCCATCCCAGCGCCGACGGCCTGTGCCAAAGCTGCTAGGTTGATGTGACAGTTTGCAGGAAGCCTTTTTAGTGGGGTCACTGCGGGAGAGTCCCCTGTCCCTGCGCTCCCAAGACCTGGAGAGAGTGAGAAGCCCCTGGAGTTAGCAAGGGGTGGGGGTGGAGATTCAGTCCCAAGGGCTGTATGGCCGCAGCCCAGTCGCCATCCCACCTCTCTTCCAAAGTGACACTTTCCACCAAAATACTTCCACGGCACCGATCCAGCTTTGCGGGTCACACCGACGGCCCTGGGGTGTGGCACGAGGATAAAAGAAAGGGCTGGCGGAAGATTCCAAGTGGATAACCGAGAGCTTTGTGTCCCCCCACCTCGGCCAGGGTGGCTCTGGTGGAATGCGCTCGCTGCCGTGAAAGTCTCACCTTCCGGTCTGTGGCCTGACGACGACACACTACAAAGGAAACCCGGCCCCCAGTATGTACCCAACAGTAACGGGTGGAACGTTCCCGGAGGACGCTGTAAGAATGTGCACAGAAGCTCTGTTGGTAAGAGCCCCACCCTGGAGACAACGCAAGGGTCTACCAGCAGGAGAGCGGATGAGCACATGGGGGTGCGCTCAACGCTGAGCCAGCCCCCAGCACCCTCCCCGCGGGCCATCCTCACGGTCGTGACCTTAAAGATGCCAGAGGGTGGGGCGCCTGGGGGGCTCAGTCCGTTAAGCATCTGACTTCAGGTCAGGTCATGATCTTGTGGTCCGGGGGGGTCGGGCCTCGTGTCAGGTTCCGCGACAGTTTGGAGCCTGGAGCCTGCTTGGCATTCTGTGTCTCCCTCTCTCTCTGTCCCTCCCGCACTCATGCTCAGTCTCTCCATCTCTCAAAAATGAATAAACATTAAAAATTTTTTTTCTTAAGATGCTGGGTAGAAAAGAGCACATACTGTGAGATTCATGTGTAGGTAAATTTTTTTTTCAATAGACAAAGCTCCTCACTGGGCGGGGAAATAATGGTTACTCTTGGGTCCGGAGTGGGGACAAAAGGGAATGTTCATGTTCTGTTTCTGTCGCTGCTAGTTACATGCGTGCGAATATTTCCGTTTTGGTTTGGTTTGTGAATATTCCTTGAGCTGCACGCTTATAATCTAAGAACATTTCTGTATATATATTATACTTCCATAAAATGTATTCCTCTCCCCCCCCCAAAAAAAAACTGTCTAAATCAGCAGTTCTCAAATTTTTTGGACTCAAGAACCCTTTAAACTCTTAAAAACATCAAGGAGGCTAAAGATCTTTTGTTTATGTGGGATATACATTTAATGGCATTTAACATATTGAAAATTAAAACTGAGACATATATGGGATATTTATCAAGTCATATAAAAGTAACAGCACAAAACTATTACATGTTAATATATATAACATTTTGATTTTTAAAAACTGTGTTTTTCAAAGCAAAAAAAAAATCGGACGAGCAGTGGAGCCTTTTACTTTTTTGCAAATATCTTTAATATCTAGCTTCAGAGGAGAGAGCTGCGTTCTCCTACTTGCTTCTGCTGCCAATCTGTTATGACACCGCATGTCATGTAACCTCTCAATTACTCCACTGTACTCTCATGAGAGAATGAGGTTGAAAAAGGCAAATAACATCTTAGTGTTATTAGAAAAATAGCTTTGGCCTCCACATCCTCACAAAGAGTTGTGGACATGCCCAGGTGCCCCCAAAACACACTTAGAGAACCAGTGATCTAAATAGATTAAAATTTGGGGAGGGGGGTGTCCAGGCTCCTACAACTTTAAGCCAAACTTACGTGCACCTCACTGCTCCCTTATGAGAATTTTCTGGTGGTGAATCCACTCCCAAGAATGTTTCACCTGTTCTTCCTTCACAAATGGCACGTGATCACCAGGCCAGCTTTATTGTATTCTCTCTGTAGTGTGCTGAAAGAGCCCAGGCAAAGGCCTTGGTCTAGAGTTCTCTCTTCTGGCCTGCTGAGGTCCCGAACTTCCACACTGACCTCTCCAATCAAAATGTCACCACCTTGATGATTTAGATGGCATGGGTAAATTCCTTCCAAGACACAATTTACTAAAACTGACTAAGAAGAAATAGAAAATCTGAATAGCCCCATGTTTCTTAAAGAAAATGAATTCATAATCAAATGCCCACCCATAATAAAGATGCTGGATCCCCATGCCTTTATTGGTGAATTACATCAAACATTTTAAAGAAGAAATAACATCGATCTCAAACTTTCTCAGAAAACAAAACAAAACAACAAAAAAAACGGAGGCCGGGAAATTCCCTAACTTATTTTATGACGTCAGCATAACCCTGATACCAAGAACCGGCGTTACAGAAAAGAGAGACTGATCGCCCTCATGAACATAGATGAAAACAAAACAAACAAAAAACTTAATGAAATATCAACCAATTGACTCCAGTAATGTATAAAAAGATCAATACAAGTGAGGTTTATTCCAGGAATGCAAGACTTTTTTGATATTCAAGAATCAATTAGTAAATTCATAATAAGAGACAAAACCCATATGGTGAAGATAATATATTTGACTGAACGTAATACCCATTCATGATTAAAACTCTCCGCAAACTAGGAAAAAAAGAGAATTTGCTCAGTCTTATTAAGGATGTTACAGGTTGAATTGTGTCCTCCAAAAAGATATGTTGAAATTCTAACACCCTGTACATGTGACTATATTTGGATATAGGGTCTTTTCAGATATAAGAAAGTTAAGATGAGGTCATTATTGTGGGCTCTAATCCAACATGACTGGTGTTATTATAAAAAGAGGAAAATGCCATGTGAAAACAGAGACACAGGCAGAAGCGAGCCATGTGATAATGGAGGCAAAGATTGGGGTGATGTGTCTGTAAGTCAATAATGCCAAGGTTGCCAACAAATGCCAGAAGCTAGAAGAGGCAAGGAAGGATTCTCCCCTACAAGTGGAAGAGGGAGCATAACCCTACTGAAATCATGATTTTGAACTTTAGAGCTTCCAGAAACTTGAAACAATAAATTTCTGGTTTTAAGCCACCCAAGTTGCGATGTCAGCCTGTATGTCAGCCCTAGGAAACTAATACAAAGGACATCTATGCAAAACCTATAACTAAATTACATTCCTGGTGAAATAATGAACATTTTCCCTCCTAAGATAGAAACGAGGTGAAGATGTCTACTCTCACCATTTTTATTCAACATTGTACTCGAGTCCTAACCAATATGGCTAGGGGAAAAAAGGCACAAAGATTGAGAAAAAGAGTAAAACTGTCTTTGTTCTCAGATGGCATGAGTATATTTTAGAAAACCCGAGGAATCTATAAAAATACCGTGACAAAGAAATATATTAAATTTGCAAAATATAAGATTAATTTTCCAAAATCAATTGTATGCCTATATACTACCAGTAAAGAATTGGAAAATAACATAAATGATAAGTGCAATAACATCAAAAACATAAAACACTTAGGAATAACTCCATCAAAAAATATGCAAAACCTCTGCACTGAAACCTACAAAATATTGGTGAGAGGAATTAAAGAGCTAAAAAAAAAGGAGATCTTGGGGCGCCTGGGTGGCTCAGTCGGTTAAGCGTCCGACTTCAGCTCAGGTCACAATCTCGCGGTCCGCGAGTTCGAGCCCCGCGTTGGGCTCTGGGCTGATGGCTCAGAGCCTGGAGCTTGCTTCCGATTCTGTGTCTCCCTCTCTCTCTGCCCCTCCCCCGTTCATGCTGTGTCTCTCTCTGTCTCAAAAATAAATAAACGTTAAAAAAAAATTAAAAAAAAAAAAAGGAGATCTACCACGTTCATGGGCTTAAATTCAATACTGTTAAGACCTCAGTTTTCCCCAAATTGCTCTCTAGATTCAACTCAAACTCAATTTATATTTAACAGGTTTTGTTTTGTAGAAATTGATAAGCCAATTCTAAGGTTGTATGGATCTAGAAGGGCCAGAATTATCTTGAAAAAGAAGAAAAAGATTTACACCACCTGATTTAAGACTTAATAGAGATCTACAGTTAAGATAATGTGAAGTAGCATAAGGATAGAAAAAAAAATAGAGGAATGTAACAGAACAGAGTGCAGAAATAAGCCAATATATAAAGTGTCAATTGATTTTGAAAAAAGTGCCAAGGGCAATCCAATAGAAAAAGGAGCTTCTTAAATGAACGATCCTGGAACATCTAGACAACTGTATAGAAAACAAAACAAAACAAAACAAAACCTCTACTCCTATACACAAAAAAACAACTAAAAATAGATCATAGACTTATATGTAAAGCCTAAATCTACAAAGTTCCTAGAAGAAAACATACTCAAATAGCTTCACAATTTCAGGGTGGACAACGAGTTTTTAGCCAAAACCCTGAAAGTGCTAACCATAAAATTAAAAACCGATACATTGAACTGTATCAAAACTATAAACTTCTGCTCGCCGTAAGACAAAGTTAAGAAAACGAAAAGACCAGCCACAATCTGGGAGGAAATATTCACAATAAATATATATGCCGAAGGACTTGTCTTCAGAATATACAATGAACTCCTACGAATCAATCGTAAAAAAGATAATCCAACTTCTAAAATGACCGAAAGACTTCAGCAGACAGTTCACAAAAGAAGTTATACGAAGGATCAATACCGTAAGAAAACATACTCAACATCATTCGTCATCAGGGAAAGGCAAATCAAAATCGCAATAAGATATAACTTGTTATATCAACTAAAATTGCCAAAATTAGACCGGCTGACAGCACCAAATGTTGGTGAAATTGTGGAGCCACTGGAACTCTCATACCTTGCTGGTGGAAGTGTAAAGCGATACAATCCCATTCCTAGGCAGTAGGATACCAAGGTGGGGGCAGGGCCGTGTGACTGGTCTGGCCCAGGTCAGGCCGCAAGGGGGTGCAATATCTGTGGAGAATTTAAAAACAATAATAAGATGAAACCAACTAAACTTGGCTCACTTTATATTATTTCTAAACAATGTCATGTGATAAAGTATGCCTGTCTGCTGGAGTGGACCATTCCCACCTCACCCTTTGTGATGTTCTTTATTCAAGACAAGTGACAATAAATGTCAACCAAAAGTGCCGTGTACACAAATGTTCACAGCACCTTTATTCATTATAGCCAATGATGGAAAGCAACCCAAATATCCATAACCAGGAATTTGGATAGACGACTGCAGTCTGCTAACAAAATGGAATATTACTCAGCAATAAAAAAAAGAATAAAGTATGGGTAAATTTCATAAACATTGTGAGGATTTGGCAGGTGGAAGGTTTAATGTGATTAGGTCCTTGGTTGCAAAGTTGCATCTTAGGGCTTTCTGTTTTCTGCCACAGGGATTAATATAATGCTTGATACGCAGGGGCACTTAGGAAACTCTTTCTTTTTTTATTTTATTATTATTATTATTTTAATTTTTAGAAAGAGAGTGTGAATTGGGGAGAGGGGCAGAGGGAAAGAGAGAGAGAGAGAGAATGAGAATCTCAAACAGGTTCCATGCTCAGCACAGAACCCGATCCCACAATCCTGGCATCGTGACCTGAGCCAAAATCAAGAGTTGGTTGTTCAACCTACTGAGCCAACCAGGCTCCCTGAAAAACACTTTCTGAATGGAGGAATGTATGTTGGGGATGCTGAGTGGGAATCTAACCAAGGGTTGGGACTTAACTTCTTCAAACACCAAGATTCATCTAGGAGTTCTTAGAGTTGGTTAACAAGAGTCCACAGCCCGTTCCTCTCTGGCTCTTGTCCAAACCAAATTTGTCCCCAAATTATCTTCTTCCACCTTCCCTTTCCCTCTCCCAGTTCCCCAGGACAGTGGCCTTAGCTTCAGTTCAACCGTCCTTCTTAACATGTTTGTCCTCAAGTCTGATAAATTCATCCAAGACCTGAACCAGGATGGTGGAGTCTGGGATGTGGGTACCCAGGGCTCAACACAGCCACTCAAGACCTGACAGGTAGGACAAGTCAGTGGAGGGCTTCAGACTGTCCTCAGCAAGCTTTCAGACTCCTCTAACTTCCCCTATCACCCCAACTGCAGAGCCAAAAGCCAGTGTTCAGCCCAAGGCTGTGTGTGTGTGTGTGTGTGTGTTGCTGGGTGTTGTCTCCAGTCCAGTCTGGTCCAGAAACAGTAAGGAAAGATCCAGGGTTGGGGGGACAAGAGATGCTCCAGTAACACAAGCCCCTGGTCTTACACAATATCAGTGAGGCTTTGCAGGGGCAGTCTTGTCTGGGACCCAAGCCTCCAGACACCCGCCCTGCCCATCCTCCCACCACACTAGATCCTTCTGGATAGGGGGGAAATGGGCAACAGGGCTTGGCACTCACTAACCGACGCTGCAGGCTGCCCTTCTTTCTCTACTCCCAGCATCCTTAGCGCGCATCCCCAGAGCCCCTCAGGAAGGTTCTACAGGAATGAAAAATGAAGGAAAAAGGATGATGGAGAATGAAAAGAGACGTGGATGGATGCAGGATGCAGGCAAGCAGTTGGGCACCTGGCCTTGAAGCCTCCTCCTGGGTCAGGACAGGTGGGGAGCAGTGGGGACAGGTGCAGTAGGGGCAGTCAGTGTTTCCAAAGAGGAGGGTATGAAAGGGAGCAGGAGAGACGGGGCATTTGTGTAGAAGGCGCATTTGCTGGGCAAACATTCTTTTAACAAAGGCTGTGTTACGGGGATGCTGGTCTCGGAGAGGAAGCTGGAAGGAAAAAGTCTGCGAAAGGGGCTTAGTCCATGGGTGATTGGATGGATGGATGAATGGAGTGAGTGAGTGAGTGAGTGAATGAGCGAGTGTGTGAGTAAACCTCAGCCCTCCCTCGAACGGAGCAGAGCGCCCGGCAGGGGTCACTGCGCGCCCCAGGGGCTGGAAGGGGGCGCAGGCGCGGCCAGCGCCAAGACCCTCCTGTGGGGGGCGGGGCGGGGCGGGGCGGACTGGGGGCGGGGCTAGGGGGAGGGACGCGAACACCGTCCAAACTTCCGGTGCCTGCGGAGCGCGGAGAGGCGGCTTCACAGATAGAGGCTGCACGGGCAGAGGCTGCAGGGCGGACGCGCGGCCGGGCGCAGCCATGGTGAAGATCAGCTTCCAGCCCGCCGTGGCCGGCATCAAGGGCGACAAGGCCGACAAGGCTTCGGCCTCGGCGTCGGCCGCGGCTCGGGCCCCGGCCGCTGAAATCCTGCTGACGCCGGCTCGGGTAAGAGGGGCCGGGGGTCGAGGCGCGCCCCGCCGGCCCCGGGAACTGCTCTAGGTGCATCGGGGTCCGGGAGCGGTGATCGGAGTGGAGTGAGGGTCCGCAATGGGCCATTCATCCCAGAGTGGGGAGGGGGCTTGGGTCCTCTCTTAAAACGGCAACCGAAAGCAAAAGTCCGAAGAGTGGGAGGGGTCCGAGTCACAGGTCCCCAAGGAGGGAAACGCTCGAGGTCTCTTCCAAAAGTGGAGGGGCTAGGCGGCTGGCCCCAAGACAGGGGAAGGGGCTGGTAGAAATAAGTTGGAGGAATGTTGGTGGGGGGTATGCGTCTGGTTCTAATCAAGGAGGAGGGGCCGAGAGAGTCGAGTCCCCGGTGGGGGATGGGAGAGGGGTTGGACTGGGTTTCCCCAAACTGGGGGTGGGTCATGATTGGTAGGGAATGGAGGGGCGGGGGGTGGGGGGAGTCTGGTGCCAACGAAGGAGGAGGGGCCATTGATTTCGTCCCTAATGGGGGGGATGCTGTGGGGGGCGGGGAATGTGCTGCTGGTCTGCACCTAAATTGGTGGACAAGAAAGTGAAGAAATGGAAATAAGCCAGAACCGGCCCGGCTGCACGTTTGGGATTCGAGGTTCGAAATTATGAGGCCAGGCGCCCTGATTTCCCCACCCCATGCCGTCTGGGTCTCCCTGCTCCCGGCTTCCTTCCTCTCCCGGCTCTCGTTCTGGGCGGCTCTCTCCATCCCGCCGGGAGGCTCCCCCACTGCCCCGGTGCCCTCCCGCATCCTGGAGGCTCTTTGTGGGGGCGGGCCTCGGTGCAGCCCGCCCCCTCCGGCGTCCTCCCCCTCCTCCCCCTTCCCTCCTGCCTGGGGGAGAGAAGGCATTTCCGCCAGTGGAAAACTGTCTGAGCTGCGTGGAGTCTGACCCGGAGAGGGCAGGACGCGTGGCGGGCAGGGAGGCGAGGGGAGGGAGAGCTGGTCCGGCCAGGCTGTATTGTGCCCCGGCAAAGGTGTCCACGTAACCGTCGGTAACCGTCGGCTGCGGCGGTCTTCGGGCGCGCCAAGCAGTCCCGTCGAGACTGGACTTGCGACGTCTTTGTCCACTCCCCTTCTCTTCCCCCTGCTGGCTTCTGAGGAGTCTTTCTCAGGGCAAGATCCCTCCCCAAGTTTTGTGGCTCAGACTCAACCCTGCCTGGAGTATTCTGGGGGCTGCGGGGCAGGAGGGGAAACCTGGGCCCTGCTGGAGGGCACGCTGGAGAGGGGCCTCAGGTGGGTGTCACAGCCCCAGCAGAGACCCTGAGTGTGAAATGCACCGAGCAGCCTCAGGCCAGCTCCCCTGCCCTGGTGTGGTCACTGCATCATCCAGGACCACCTGGGCTGGGTTGGGGGGTTGCTCTGCACCCCCAACCAGAGCAACTCAGTCTTTATCCGATGTTTAGATGGGAGGGGACATTCCATATTTGAAGACCATGGTCTGCAGCTTTAAAAGTTTGCAAGGGTCTCTTCAAGCTTCTTTCCTCCCTTCACCAAGGAGCCCGCCTCCTCCCCTCCTCCCAGCCCAGGGAGGGAGTGGGGATGGGACCTGGCTGGCCCCTCTCTTCTCCCAGGGCCTGCTGCCCAGCTCAGGCCTGGAATTCAGGACCCTGCTTCTGAGAGCTACAGGCTTCAAGCGGAAGGGGAAACCAGCCAGACAGTAGGAGGATGTAATTCAGACTCTGAGAAGGTCCACCAAATTTCACCGGAGTGGCACATTCTCCAGCAGCCTCCTGATGGTGCCGGGCTAGATGGCAGATGCCAGCATCCCCTTGGCAGTAACTGACAACCAGCTTCTGGCTCTGACATCGGGCATCGTCTTTTCCCCCTCACCCAGTGTGAAGTGGAAATCTCAACACCTTCCTGGTGCTGTTTGGAATGGCCTCGGGCCTGATGAGCCAGCCTCCTCTCCCAAACCTTGTTAGCTGGGCGGGTCCCCTAGCTGTCTTCATTGGCAAGGAGGAGCACTGGGGGCCCAGGAGGAGGATTAACCCCCCCCCCCACCACCACCACTAGGACAGAAGTGCATAGCAGTAAACTATCGCAGCTTCCCGAGGCCCTGTTGGATGTTGCCTGTTGGCTCTGACAGTTGCCTGATGGAACTGGAGTGGGGAAGAGTTCACAACTCTGAGCCGATGTGCCCTCACCTGGCCAAGGGGCACACTTCTCACGTCCAATAACCAGGGGGCGTAGATCAAGTCCCCTCTCCTGTCTCCGGCAGCGAGCGCAGCAGGCACCCAGCATTCAGACACAGTGCCACCATTATTAGGGTACCATTTATTAGAAGGAGAAGGTGGGTGGGACAGGCAGGCAGACTGGGAGGCCCGGCCATCTGCTTTGTCAAGACAGAGCGTTTGAGGTTTGCCCCGTGCTGATGAGGATGCGGAAGAAAGCTTTGCAGAAGGTTTCCTCTGGCTGAGGGTGACCCGAGAACCCTCCTTGGCCACTGAACTGGACTCCAAAACCAGATTTAAAGCCCTAGAAGGACCGCTTGATGAACAGATGAGTTTGCGAACGCCCTCAGCAGTGAGCTCCCCCGTGGCCGTTAGAGCAAAATGTCCACCTGTGTACAGGCTTACAGGGCCAGGGTGAGACCTCAGCAGCACCCCCACAGCGGGGCTCCCCCTGCTTCTGAGCAAAAACTGAAATACAACGAGGATTCTGTCCCCAGACCTGCTGCTGGAAGGAAGTGCCTCAGTGGGCCGGGAAGGGATGGGGGTGGGGGCCCAGCTGGGCCTCCAGCTGCCCACCCTCCCCTTGGCGCTCGCCTCTGAGATAATGAGAAGCCTGCGCTGATGGGCGACTGGCCGGAAGCCAGCTTGGAAAGTGGGTTGGCCGGGAAGCACCCCCTCTTAGCACCCTCTGGCCAGCCCTGCACCTCTCAGCCTGGCTCCCCTCTCCCGTCCATCTGCTTGTGCTTGAGTGCACACGTACACACACACACGCGCGCACACACACACACAGCCAGGTGTGGGCGTGTACACACGGGACTGGGCTGGGGGGCTGCAAATGGTGGGGGGGGGGGCTGCAAGAGGAGAGAGACATGTTCAATACCATCATCTTCTCAGCCCCCGGTAATTTTCTCCTTGGCCTTGCCTTTGATTAATGGCTCCTGTGTCGCCCCCTCCCCCAGCTGCATACCTGGGGATCAGATTTCACTTTCCGAGTCCTGGCCTCGGGCCCTTGGCAGGCGGGAGCTGGGTCTCCCAGAGTGGTTGGGGGAGGGTCCCCTGCCAGCCTGGAGGGCGGTACTGGTGGGCGTGGAGTCTTCCTGCCCCAGTGCCCCAGTACCCGCTGGCCCTGCCCGCTGAGCTGAAAAAAAGGACCTTTGTGGACAGGTGGTCCTGTTCCTGGTCCTACCTCTTGGAGGGGTGGGGGCTTTGGTCCCCTTCGTGGTCTGTCCTGGGCCTTCCCAGAGGGGCTTTGGCTTTGGGGCACACACCACAGTGGTTTTTCTCTTCCCTCTCTATTTCCCTCTCTTTTCTATTTGCTTTTCTGGGCCGGTCCTTGCATGTTTCAAGGCTGTCAGTACCGCCAGGGAGGATGAGTTCCTCTTAGAAGAAAAAAAAATGTTTATGGTAAAATCACGGAAGCACAGCCTGGCTATCCCCCAACACACACACTCTCCAAGTTCTCTCTCCCCCAGGAGAGCTCTGTCAGCAGCCAGCTTTGCTTCTCATCCTTCGGAGCCTTTGTTCTCTAGAGTCTCATCTTGACCATCAGGACCGGAATAGATGAGAGAATGGGCCCAGCCTGGCCAAGCAAAGCAGAGGGTGGTGCAGGGGTCCACGCTGTGCTTACTCACCCGGCGTGTGTCCAAGCCGCTGAGCCACACGATAGGAATGGGGTTCCACTGAGAGCGAGTCCATGAGTCCCCGTGGGCATTTGTACATAAAACATAGCTCTCTGTGCTCCTGTGGACAGTGGGCATTTGCCTACTCCCCTCACCTTCACTAGGTCTCTCTCTCTCTCTGTCTCTGTCTTTGTCTCTCTGTCTCTCTGTCTCTCTCTCTCTCTCACACACACACACACACACACACGTTGGTGCCCTTGAATCTGTGGTCTGCAGCCTAGGAAAGAAACATGCTGAAGAAGAATGATACCAAGGAGGCTGGGCAGGAACCCCTCCCTCTCCAGCTGTCAGCCTGGGCTACAGCAAGTGCATTTCTGACTCCCCTGCCAGCCTCCTCCCAGCAGCCTGCGACTGTAGTTTAATCTGCTTGCAGTTAATTTGGGCATTGTTACTGAGAGGCTCTAGCTGGGGGGATCTCCAGGAGCCATGGGAGTCCGCTGAGTTAATGCTCCAGTTGGCTGGGTTCCCCTTGACCGCTGTGGCCCTGGCTTTGCTAAATCATTTAATGAGCGCCATTGCGGGCCTTGGTGCCGTGGGCAGAGGAGGCCCGGGCCCCTCCAGGTCCCCGCACGGCTGGCTCACGTGCCCCACACGAGTGCACAGCAAAGCACTTTGCTCAGAAAGCCCAGTTGCCTTGGAGACAGTATGCAATGTTTTTCCACTTTCCAAGTGAAAGCCCCCCCAAATGTCTGGCTGCTCCATGCGGGGGTGGGGGGGTGGGGGGGGCAGCATTTTCCTGAGTCTCCAGCATAAGCGAAGCAGCTCAGGGGTCTCAGGAAGCAAGCTTCTCCACAGTCCTTCCCGGTGAGCTGGACAGCCAGGAGTCCCCAGGTTCTCCGTTGTGGAGCTCAGGGCCAGGCAAGCAATGGCAGCTTCGGGGCAGGATTCAGGGGCCCTTTCTCCTGCCGGGGGGGGGGGGGGCGAGGGGGGCTTGATGTCTGAAGTGCCTTTTGTCTCCAAGCAGGGACATCCATGGCTTCCAGCCTGCTTCCTGGCAAGCTCTGGTCCTGCTTTCCCTTCCTGCCTGCTGCTCAGCCCTGAATTTTCTGAGGTTTGGGCCCTGCAGGCAGGAGGGGTGTGGGCTTAGGGAGGGGAGCAGGGCAGCTGAGCCTCAGGCACGCACTAGGGGGCGTCAGTAAAGGTGGGATAGGGAGCTCTGTGTTAGCCCCAGACACGTGAGGGGTATGTCCCCACACACCTAGGACAGCCGGGGATCCTCAACCTTCACAGTGACCCCCACAGAGTAGGGACGGAGAGTGGTATCCAGGGGGCCTGCTGGAGGCTGCGTTCTTCTCAGCCCTAGAGCCGCAGCCGTGCCCCAGGCACTGACCCAGCCAGAAGCAGAAAGGCTAGAAAGGCTGCTCTAAAACCAGCCTCCTTGTCTGTGAACTTCGTTGTGGAGCAGGCCCTCAGGCTCTCGCTTGTGGCCCATTGGCTTTGTTTTGTTTTGTTCTTTTTAAAAGCAGTTCTCACAAGCTGGCTTCTCTGGTTTTCTGACCGCATGGCCAGGGTGCAATCTCTACAGCTGGCCCTGGCATTGGCCCTGAAAAGGAAAGTTTCAGCTGATAAAGATCTGCTATTTTTATCTAGCACTTCATCCTTGACAAAGGGCTCTCAGGTTCCTGGTCTCGTTCAATCCCTGCCTCTTCACACTTCCTGAGAGATGCTCCCCTCACGGGGGGGATCCCGGCCCCCGCTGAGGCCTCTCTCAACTTGGGGCCACCACTCACCCCACTGTCTGTGAACGTCCAGCCCCAGGGGCAGGATCCACAGCTGGCACGACAGCCTGACCTGTCTCCTGGGTCTGCCGCCGGTGGAAGAGCAGAGACGCCACGACCCTCCTCCACAGAGGCCCCGGGTGGCGGGTGCCTCCTGGCACTTTGGCTGTCAGGCTGCCCCGCCCTGTGCTGCTCCTGGGAGCCCGTTGAAAGTCAAAACCATTATAATCCCCTGGCTCCTGTCTGACCTTGGTTAGAGGGCCCGAGCGTGTGGAGGAGATGCCAGCCAAGTGGGTGGTCTCATGAATTTACCTCTCTGGTCTGGATCACAGGACCCCTGCAGCAGGGCCGGGCTGGGGAGGGTCCCAGGCCTGCAGAGGGGCTCAGCTAGTGAGTTTGGCACAATGGGTTTGACCTCCCACCCGCGCCAGGCGACCTCCCCCGAGGGCAGACTGCGGCGTTGGGGAACAAGATGGGCCGGGGCACCTGTCCGTCCTGTGTCTGTCCCATGGTGCAGAGGCGGGGGACCAGCTGGTCTGGTGATGGGTGTGCCCAGTGAGGGGGAGGGTCCTCGTGGTATTTTTGTCCTTTTCCTGGGCTTTGAGGGTGTGTGGGAGAGCGGGAGGCATTTGCCCCATCTGATGGTTACCCCTCCACTCCCTGAGGCCTGGGCCCCATGCCCTGTATGCTGTAAGCCAGGAGGCCTCAGGGATTGGGGCCTGGGCATCACAACAGGCCGTGCCTCACCCCCACCAGGCCAGGCCCCCTGTGCTGGGCTAAGAGATAAGGGCTTCTCCAGGGTAACTTGGACCTGAACTGTGTCCCCAGCCCCCCAGCGTAAAGGGAGACAGGAAACCTGGCACAAAAGGGGCTAAGCAGACAGTTTGTGGCTTACGTGGAGACCGGAACTCCTTCCCTTCACCCACCCTGCCTCAGCTCCTGGAGGGTGGGGAGTCCTTGGGCCTGGACTCTGACCTCACCATGACTGTGCCTGGACACCATGGAGGAGGGTGTGAAGGGTGGACAGCGGAGGCCGAGACAGGCCTGGGCTTTTGCAACATCTCCCAGGGTGGGTGAGGGCCCGGGTTAGGGCAGGGGTGCAAGGGAGGACGTGCACAAACAAGAGAGATGGCCAAGGCTCATTAAGAGCCTGAATCCTTAGACTCTCAGTCCAGTGCTCTGGGTAAAGCGGTGTCACTGAGATCTACGCACACACCTTCGTCCACCAGCCCAGACCCGTGTGCCCTGAAGTTCGGTCAGTTGAACTTGCTGCTTCTTGGCAGACCTGTGGCTACTGTTCTGAGACCAAGTCTGGCTTCCCCAGAGCAGGTTCTGTCCAGGAGCCTCCAGACTTCAGCCTTCAGGCTTCACTCCTGACAGCCTATTTAACACTGCCAGCCGGTGCCTGTGTGGGGCCGTAGCTGAGCTGTGCCCAGCATGGATCGCAGGCTTAGGGCCGCCGGGTCCAAGGGAGACCAGCACCGTGCCCAGACCCCATGCGCCTCCTGGAGCCTCTGTTTCCATCAGCCGGTGACTACTCCCTGCCATGGCCTTCTGGGGGGAGCCCAGCAGGCACCTCCCGCTGCCCCAATTCCAGCCCACCCTGTGCACCCCAGCTTTCGGGTGGATCCAAAGCCTTCTCTGGCTCCCAGCCTGCCCAGTGCACCCCATTTCCTATAGGTTCCCAGGTCTGGTGCAGTTATTAAGGCCACATCTGTGCTTCCCCCATTCTGTGTTGAAGAGTATATATCGTGATCACAGCTGGCATAATAAAGAGTACTAATGGCATGGATAATCCAAACCTGCCCGCTTAATCCCAGTGGGTCGTTATGTATGGCTTTGATGCGGGTCTCAGTTTCTCTTTACCTGGGAGGAAGCTGGGAGGACCCTGGCGGGGCATCCCTTCCAGATGATGCTCGTGTGTCCCCGGCCCCGTTCTCCTCTCCCCTTTTTCCCAAGGCTCGCTCCCGGCCGGCAGGGTGAGATCTCACTTCCGGGAAGGGGGTGGGAGGGTCCCCAGAGGTGCGGGACCACCATCTATCTGGCTGACCCAGCACTGCTGTCCACAGGAGGAGCGCCCCCCCCACCACCGCTACAAGAAGGGGGGCTCTGTGGGCGGCGTGTGCTACCTGTCGATGGGCATGGTCGTCTTGCTCATGGGCCTCGTGTTCGCCTCCGTCTACATCTACAGATACTTCTTCCTCGCACAGGTGAGGCCAGGCGGGAGGGAGGCACGGGGCTCGGGGAAAGGCTTGTGAGGAGGGGGGACAGCAGGTGACCTGCCCCCAGGTGGGAGTGAATGCCCAGCCAAGCACCAAAGACCCGCATCCTCCCTCCATGGGGCCTCCTTGGGCTCATGCCAGCCTCTTGCCTGGTCCCGGAGACAGAACTGGAGCCCCGCCCTCTGACCCCCACGGACCCTGGTAGAGTGTCCTTAGCCATGTCTTCAGACACACCTGAGGCCACCCAGGAGCTCTCCCAGGAACACAGTTAGTGGCGGGCGAGCTGGGACTGGAATCCATCGCCCCTTCCCACAGTGTTACCCTGGAGTGTTACCACCAGAAACTCAGATCCAGCAGAAATCGGAACTCTGTGATCCCTCTAGAGCTGGACCCTGTGGCCGAGGGTCATGCCTTGAACGTTTGCTTGGATCACAAAACAAGGAAGGCAGAGAGCCGGATAGTGGACGGATGCACCCCCACCTCCCGCAAGGGGTGGCCTCCGCCTGTGACAGCACCCCCGTTATCTACTCACACAGCCAAGTAGGGGCATGAAGCTGGGCGGGAGGACTGGTCATGGTCACGGTGACCTTGCGATCAGCCCAGATCTGGGGAGGGAGACAGTTGCCACCAAGGGAGTTAAATTAAAGCTCAAAAGAATAACCGTAAGTGCACTGAACAGGGAATTTCAGAGTGACAAAGAAGCTGAGAATTGCCAGTCATTTATGACCCAAGTGACCTCCCACCCTCAAGCATTGGCTTTTCACTTTGTTACTTAGTTTTTCCATGATGGAAATTACTGAAGAGTTTTTGTATTCCATGTGACTTTCCCCTAGAAACCTCAGCTCCCACACACCTGCCGACTTCCCTTTTTTTTTTGGCTCCCCCCCGCCACCGCCTCCCCATCTTCCCCCTCCACGGCCAGCTCCCCGCGTGTTCCCGGTTCTCCCTTTCCCATGGGAGTCCTCCCCTGGGCCCTTTCCTGTGGCCCTTAGGAGTCTGCCTGGCTCCTGGCCCCCTCTGTCCCCAGCCCCAACTTGTGCCCTCCTGGGGCTTCTCACCCCACCCCAACTGCTGGGGACTAGGGGAACCTCAGAGCGGCCTCTGAGTCCGTGCCCTGGACAGTATGATTCATGTGCGATGATTCATGCTCTGGGAGAACTTACACTGCAACAGAAAGGGGAATTCTGCCCGTGACAGGCCAGGAGTCTGTACACAGATCTGGAGGAGCCCCGGAGAAGTGCACATGGGCACATCACTGGGACTCGGTCAGGTCACACAGCCCCCCTGCCCTTGTTGATGGAGCCGTTAGGCCTGCTCTGCAGATAGAGGCACAGTGTTGCTCGTGGGGCCCGGTGTCCAGGGAAGGTGGTGGAACTTGAGTGAGGTTGCACACGGGGTTGGCTGTAGTGATGCCTCCAGAATCTTCACGCAGCTGATTTTCTCTGAGCGACTCTCCTCCCTCCTGGGCACCCAGCCTGTTCAATCCGGGGCTCCTGTGTTTGCCCCTAAGGGCCCCCCCATCCACTCCAGGCTCTTGCTTGGGGGTCTGCCCCTCTGTGGAGGGCACGTGGTGGCCGGGTCCTACCCCTGCCGATCCATCCCATTTCAGTCACAGGCTCATGGACCCAGAGGCCAGAAAAAGCCTGATGGATCACCTCGTTTCACGGATGGGGAAACTGAAGGCCAGAGAGGTTGTTCACCTGGGACCTGGCAGATCCCGCTCAACCCTCCCTGACTCCCCGTGCTCCTCAGTTTCTCCACCTGTGAAATGGGTCTCATTAGTCCCACACTTCGTGCTTGCCCAGGCCTTGCGGGTCGTGGCGCAGTGGGGTGGGCGGGGTGGCCGTGCCGGAGGCGCCGTGTGACCGGTCTGCCTGTCTCTTCCTCCACCTTGCCCAGCTGGCCCGGGACAACTTCTTCCACTGTGGCGTTCTCTACGAGGACTCCCTGTCCTCCCAGGTCCGCACTCGGATGGAGCTGGAGGAGGACGTGAAGATCTACCTCGAAGAGAACTATGAACGCATCAATGTGCCCGTGCCCCAGTTCGGCGGCGGGGACCCTGCAGACATCATTCATGACTTCCAGCGGGTGAGGCCGGCCGGGGCCGGGGCAGGAGTGGTGGAAGGGTGTCCTAAAGGCCCAGAACCCCCTTCCACCAAGGGTCGTGAGAAAGGAGAATACGAGCGCCCGTGGTACCTCCGTCTGTGACGGCAACTATGTCTGGCAGACGTCTACGGGTCCGCTTTATCAGGATTTTAAAGACCTCGCTTCTGTTGCGTAGGGGTAGCGTTTCTCACTGAATGTGAGCTAGTGTGGACGCTGGCTGTCATGGCGAGGCCGATGTTCCTTTCAACTGGGTATTTTGCGGTGCCTTTGTTTTGAGGTAGGGCACGCCAGTCAAGCTCGTGACGTGTACAGCTTAGTGGATTTTCTCCGAGGCCCCCATGTAGTGCCACCCGGATCAAATCTGGACCTCGGCCAGCATTCCGGAAGGTTCCCTGGGCCCTCCCCTCGCCCCAGCCAGTACCCCCTCCCCAGAGGTAACCATCCTTCGCGCTTCTGTTGCCGGTGACCGTTTTGAGGCCCGTGAAACACAGGCTCTCCAGCTATCTGTCCCCCCGAACTTGCCTCCCAGAGCTTCCTAGGGATTGTCCAGTACGATCCCTTCACTCCGTATCCTGGACAGTCTTCCAGCCGAAACCCCCCAGAGAGCCAGGGACGGAGCATCTCCTGCTGAGGGTCCTGGCTGTCCGCAGGGATGCCGGGACCTCAGAGGTCTGATGGAATGCACGATTGGAACATTACTGGCTTCCCCAAACCTCAGCTCTGGGATCCCATGAGAAGAGCCCTTGTAACGACCGAGGCCCTGGACAGTTGGTGTTTTTCACGTAGTAAGTGGAAGTCCCCGCAAATACAGGCTAGGAGACGAGCAGGAGCCCAGGAGCACCCGCCCGGGTGTTCGGGAATCGGGGGTGCATCGCACCGGCGTGGTAGGGCTGGTGCCTCCCAGCCCACCCAGGCCAGGCCCTCGACTGCAGGGACTGACGGGGCCCCTCCTCCTGCCCAGGGGCTCACCGCCTACCATGACATCTCCCTGGACAAGTGCTATGTTATCGAGCTCAACACCACCATCGTGCTGCCCCCTCGCAACTTCTGGGAGCTCCTCATGAATGTGAAGGTGAGCAGGGGCCCCGCTGCCTCGTAGAGGCCAGGCCCGGGGCAAGGGAGCCTCCTGCTGTGGGGGTCAGGGGGCCCGGGGGTGTTGCTGTCAGCGGGGCCCAGCACCCCGGATCGGTTCCCGCCTTCTCCATCTTCCTTCTCCCACGCCCAGAGTCCACACGTCTCCTTTTCTTCTCCCCACCACGCTTCCGCTCCCTCTCCAGCTTTGTAGCCTCCTAGGCCGTGCCCCGCTTCAGCAGCGCAGGGAACAGGTGGGGTCGCCCCCCTCCCCGAGCAGCACTCCCCGTGGGAGACCAGACCCCCACACGTGCGGCACGGCGGGCACCAGTGCTTGGCACAAACGGAAGGTGCCTGGAGACGTCAGAAGGGCGAGGCCCGGGGCCTCTGGATGGGGGAGGCGGACGCGTGCGGACGGGACCCTGCCGGAGTGAGCAGCGTGGAGACGTGGGGAGCGGACAGTGGGCCAGGGGGCCCCGAGGGAGGAGAGCCCCGGGTACTGAGCCGGCGCTGCGGCTTCTCCCTTCGCAGAGAGGGACCTACCTCCCGCAGACGTACATCATCCAGGAGGAGATGGTGGTCACGGAGCACGTCAGCGACAAGGAGGCCCTGGGCTCCTTCATCTACCACCTGTGCAGCGGGAAGGACACCTACCGGCTGCGGCGCCGGGCTACCCGGAGGCGTGAGTGGCCAGCTCCTCCCGTCTGGGCCCCTGCCCTGAGCTCTAAACCATCATCCTGCTGTGCCCGGCCCCGTGGCTGGAGAGCGGCCCTCCCAGAGCTCAGACGGTAGCAGCAGTAGTAACAGCTAATGGTGACTGAGCACGTCCTATGGGCCAGGCCCTGGTTTACACTCTTTATGTCCTTCTGAGACGGTGTGAGTTATCCCCACCGTCATTATTCTCGCTGTCCCTTTGAAAGATGAGGAAACGGAGGCACAGAGAGGTTCAGTAACACCCCTGAGGTCGCACAGCAGGGAAGATGGCAGAGCTGGGCTCTCACCCCTTCAGTGCACTGCCTCTCAGTGGGTCTGGGTGTCTCTCCCGGGGCTGCCTCTTCCCCCCGCCGCCCCGCCCCAGGATCCCGAGGTCCCGTGGTCCTGCTCAGGTTCCCAGTCTGATTGCCTTTGCAGCCCAGCCGCCACTGGGCCGGGACACAGTCCTCACTGAGATTTCTCTGTTCCCTCTCAGGGATCAACAAGCGAGGGGCCAAGAACTGCAATGCCATCCGCCACTTCGAGAACACCTTCGTGGTGGAGACCCTCATCTGCGGGGTGGTGTGAGGGCCTCCCCTTCCAGGCCCCGCCCTTGCCCTCTTCCTTCTTTCCCTTCTGGCCACTCCGGCCCTCCTCCTTCCCCTCGCTTAGCTTGTACTTTGGACCTTTCCATAGATGTGACGTGTCTCCTGGTTCCTTTCCAGCCCTGCCCGCCTCCCTGTACCAGAGCCGTGACCTCTTGAGGCCCCACCTCTTCTGAGCTCCCAGGTCTGGGGGACAGGAGGGCGCCACAGGGTGGTTTCTGGGACCACCATCCTGAAGTCAGGTCCGCTGGGGCCAGCCCACAGCTGCACTGGCAGCCCAGGGGGAGGGCTAGACGGAGGGACCGGGCATGTGGGGGTCCTGGGCAAGGGGACAGGGTGGGGTGTGGTATGGGGTTCAGAGATATCTGCACAGTTGGGAAAGTCCCAAAAGGCTTGTTCCTTGGACAGCACATTTCCTCCTGCGTCCAGATACCCAGACCTGGGCTCAGGATAGGGTCATGTGCCCAGGGATGGACCCCCCCCCCCCCCCCCAGAGCACAAGGGAAGACGGTGTCCTGGGGCTCTCCCCCCAGGACTCCTGTCAGTGCCTTCAGCCCACCAATGGGAGCCTGGAGCGAGGGGTGGGGATGAGTCCGTCAAGCACAATCGTTCTCCGAGTGGAACCAAAGAAGGGAGGAGCCAGGGCCCCCCGCCCTGGCCCCCCAGGAGCACAAGTGGGGTCCTGCAGCCATGGCCACGGGAAGGGGACAGAGCGAGGTGGGCGGCCTTGCGGGGCTGAGCGCCGAGCAGAGACGAGGGGGTGGGCTCGTTGCTTTCTCCAAGCTTGGAGCTGTTTGAGAAGATAATGTGGGGGGAAGGGAGAGCCACCTGGTACTTGTGCACCCTGCCTCCCCCTCGTTCTGAAATTCCGTCCCCCGGCTTTGGAGGAATGCAGCCTTTTTTCCCTTTTCCTTCTCACTTTTGCATGTTTTTACTGATCATTCAATATGCTAACCGTTCTCAGCCCTGAGCCTTGAAAAGGAGGCTTCGACGCCTCCAGCCAGACTTAGGTGCTCTCTGGAGATGAAAGTCTTAAATGCTTTGTATATTTTCTCAATTAGATCCCTTTTCAGAAGTGTCTGTAGAACAATAAAAATGTTTGACTTCTGACGTTGACTTGGGAGCAGTGGGTAGGGGAGGGCGCCGGGCAGGTGCACCCCATCCCGCAGGCTGGCCGGGGGTGCCTGGATGCGGAGGGCGGGGAGGCCAGCAGAGGTTCAGCCAAGGAGCATCCGTGTCCCCTCAGTCCCCTTCAGTCCTCACACCAGGCCGAGCTGGGTCGATTCACATTTTACAGGAAGAGTAGACCTGGAGTAGACTTGGAGACCGGAAGTAACTTGCCCAAGGTCATGGCTGCTTTTAAGTGCCTATAAACCATCATGTTTAGTTCTGCACGGGAGATGACATCATTATTGCTTGTCCTTAAGCACAAGGACGATGTAGTGTTCTTCGCAGTTTCGGGGCAATTAGTAACCACCTCGGTGGGTCCGAGCTGAGGTTGGCATGAGTCACAGGGTCTCATTCTACAGACGAGGTGGTGGGAGAGCTTCCCGGAACTTTGGCGGGGTGGACCCAGCGGGACCGGGGTGAGGGTGGGTGCCTACATCCTTGCCACTGGTCTGGCTCAATAAACCTGTGAGGGACATAAATGACTCAAGTTTGCAGACACACCTTGTTCTCAAAGGCAATCTTGGGAAGACGTCAATCTGCATGCAATGCAATCACAATTAAAATGCTGACAGGATTTATTGTTTAACTTGACGAGGTTCTTTTGGGAAAGTAAACATGGGGAATAGTCTGGAAGTCCTTATAAGGGGAAAGAACAGCCTCCAGGTATTAAACATCATAAACTACTATAATTAAAGAGTTCCACGTAGCAAAGGAAAAGGTCAACGGGACTCAGTGGAGGGTCTGGAAATGGTCTTAAATATGAGGATAATTAATGGGGCACATGTGGGGTTTTTTTTTAAGTGCAGTTATTTATTTTGAGAGAGTGCATGTGCACAAGGGGAGAGGCAGAGAGAGAGGGAGAGAATCCCAAGCAGGCTCCACACCGTCAGCGCAGAGCCTGATGCAGGGCTCGAACTCACAAACCGTGATATGACATCACGACCCGAGCCAAAATCAAGAGTCAGACGCTTAACCGACCATGCCACCCAGGCACCCCTGTTGTTGTTGTTGTTGTTTTAATGTTTATTTATTTTGAGAGGGAAAGGGGGAGAAAAAGAATCCCAAGCAGGCTCTCCACTGTCTGCACAGAGCCCAATGTGGCCTCGAACTCACAAACCATGAGGTCATGGCCTGAGCTGAAATCAAGAGTTGGACGCTTAGCCAACTGAGCCACCCAGGTGCCCCCTGGGTTTTTTTTGTTGTTGTGTTTTGGTTTTCTTTTTTTTTTTTTTTTTTTTTTTAACATTTTTTATTTATTTTTGGGACAGAGAGAGACAGAGCATGAACGGGGGAGGGGCAGAGAGAGAGGGAGACACAGAATCGGAAACAGGCTCCAGGCTCCAAGCCATCAGCCCAGAGCCTGACGCGGGGCTCGAACTCACAGACCGCGAGATCGTGACCTGGCTGAAGTCGGACGCTTAACCGACTGCGCCACCCAGGCGCCCCTGGTTTTCTTTAATGGAACAACTGGCTAGCCATTTTGACAAAAATTAACCTGGATCCTACTTTCCAGTAATAATATTAATTCTGCATAAACCAAGGTTTTTAAGTATGAAATGAAGCCATAAAAGGACTTAAATGATTTAGAAGAATCTTAGAGGAGGGAAGACCTAAGTATGATACCCACCAATTACAACTTGGACTATGAAAAACTAGAATTTATGGACAGCAAAATATACGACAAAGTCAAAAGGTTTTTAAGGGGCACTGGGGGAGATGTTTTTGAAACTTAGGACACTTTAAAAAGGGCTATTTTCCTGATAGGCAACATTTTTAAAAATCATGAAAAATGAACAACCCAATAGATAAACAGGCGAAGAATATGAACAGGCAGTTCACAGTAAGGGAAATATAAATGGATCATTGCTTAAGCATGAAAAGATGTTTAATTGCACGTACATAGAAAATACAAATCAAAATTAGGAAGATGCATTTTTGCAAGTCAGGTGAAGCTTTTTTTTTTTGGTTAAATATGTTACACTGCGAAGCATTTACTACATACAAAATGCTGTATATAAATCACGAGTATGTAGGGGCGCCCGGGTGGCTCAGTTGGTTAAGCGTCCGACTTTGGCTCAGGTCATGATCTCGCAGTTCCGTGAGTTCAAGCCAGGCCTCGGGCTCCGTGTGGACAGCTTGGAGCCTGGAGCCTGCTTCTGATTCTGTGTCTCCCTCTCTCTCCGCCCCTACCCCACTTGTGTGCTCTCTCTCTCTCTCTCTCTCAAAAATAAACATTCAAGAAAGTTTAAATCACTGGTATGGAAGTTATAAAGCATCATGACCAATGTGTTTCTGGAAACCCACCAGCCAACTAATGAAACAAAAGATGCCAATAACACTGGTTTTCTTGCATTCACTTCTCCATTTGCTGCTGCCTAACAAACCACCGCAGAACTTCATGGCCTGGTTCCGAGGGATGGCCGAGTTTGACCAGCTCTCACTGGCTGCTCACTCCTGCTTTGCATGCAGCTGAGAGCTTGGCTGGACTCCGCATCCAAGGTGCCACTCCCATCCTGGCCTGGCTCAGCATGGCCTCCAAGCAATAGCCTGGCCTTTCTTACAGTTTGGCAACTGAGCTCCCAGAGAGAGGGAGCCAGGGACTTCAGTCCTCATAAGGCGTGCAATCCAAAGTTCCAGAATATTAGTTCATTGCATTGTTGGTCAAAGCAAGTTACAAAACCAGCCCTGACTTAAGTGGAGGGGAAGTGGACCACCTCCAGATGTGAGGAGAAGCATTCATGCTCAGGGACGCAGGGAATGTTGGCTCCCGTGTTCGGGGACCCCCACAGCATCCCAGCTTCTACCCTCCACATCCCTCACCTCCATATCCTGTGAGGGACATTAAAGCACCTCTATTCTCTGGGGTGCCTGGGTGGCTCAGTCGGTTAAGCAACAGACTCTTGGTTTTGGCTCAAGTTCTTGAGATCTTGAGATCTCACAGTTCTTAAGATCAAGCCCCGTGTCAGGCTCTTCACTGACAGCATGGAGCCTGCTTGAGATTCTCTCTCTCTCTCAAAATAAATAAACTTAAAACAAAAAAAGACACATCCATTTTTAGAGCTAAAGACCACCATGAAAATGTGTCAATTTCCCATGTATTAGCCAATCTCTTTATAGTAATTACCCAAAACAGGTGAATTAATAACTCCTGAGATTCTCTGCTTTGCTTTACAATTCTACCACATACCTATGAACTCCTAGTGTAGTTTTCCTTGGATTTGAATATTATAAAAGTAATAATGAAATACATGTCTTATTCTCTGACTTGTGTCCTCCCAAACCTTTTATTTCTAAGATTCATCCATGTTAATGCCTCTAATATTATTTAATTCACTTATACTGCTGTATATCAGTCTATTATGTGAATATGCGATGCAATTGCCTACCTATTCTAACAATGAGTATTTGGGTTCTTTCCAATTTTTTGCCATTACAACAATGCTCTTACCAACATTTCGTTTACAAGGCATCTGATGTAGCTGCACGAGGATTTCTCTGTTATATACACCTGAAAGTGGAATTACTGGGTCGCGAGTGTGCAAGTATTCAACTCACAAGATTCTGCCATATTGTGTTTTGTACAGAATTGAACCAATTTACATTCCCACCTGTGCTGCACAGGCGTTTTCCTTCTTCCACATCCTTGCCAACACTTAATATTAACAACCCTTGGGATCTTTTTTTTTTTTTTCTCTTTTTGCCAATGGATTGAGAGAAAAATGGTAGTTCATGATGGTTTTCATTTTCCCTTCCCTGATTACTAGGAAAGTGAGACGAGCTTCATATGTGTATTGGATCCTCAAATTTCCTTTTCTAGAAAATGGCCATTTGTGTTCTTTGGCCTATTTTTCTATTGGATGTTTTGTTTTCTTCTTATAGACTTGTAGGGGTTCTTTTATATTTACATGTCTTATATAATCTTTATGTATAATGTCATTAGTGTATGAGAAATCTCTTACCCAAGTTTATGACTTGTCTCCTCACTTTCTTTGTTGTTTCTTTGATGAACAGAAATGACTGGTTTTAATGTAGTCAAATCCATCCATCTTTTTCTTTATGATTATGACTTTTTGCGTCTTGTTTCAGAAATCCTTCCTATCCCAACATTGAAGAGCTACTGTCTTATATTTTCTTCTAATCCTCAAGGATTATTTTATAATGCTTTTAATATTTTGTATATTACATTTAAACATTCCCTGGAAGTTATTCCTTGGTATGGTGTGAGGTAGGGATAACCAATTGTTCTGTTTTTGTTTCTGTTTTGGTTCTTTCTTTCCCCACTGAGCTGCAGTGTGTGCCTACAATGATCAAGTTTCCATCTGTGTAAGGTCTATTGCTGGACTTTCTGTTCTGTCCTAGTAGGTCTATCCTTTGGACCATAACCACGTTTTTAAAAAGTCCAGATATCTGGTAATGCAGGTCTCCTACCTTGATTTTTCTGCAGCAGGGCCATGCGCATTCTCCTCTGTTTTCATATGCATTTTGGTTTCATGTGGTTCTATGAAATGTTGAGGTTTTAATGGACTTGTGTCTACACATCCACTTGAGGAGAATTGAGATTGCTCTGATACCGAGTGTCCTGAGCCATGAACACGGCATTTAAACAATTATTCTGGATCTTCACTGTCTTCCTACTGGAAGATTGGCTTATACTTATCTCAGAAGCCTCGCAAATCTTTCATCAGATGGATTCCTGAGTCTTTTCTATTTGTTGTTATAGTAATTATACCTCTTTGTTGCTAATGTATAGAAATGTAATTTCTTTTTGAGTATTGATCCAGTGAACTTGCCAAGCTGTCTTCCTTATTTATTCTAAGACATTATCTGAGGATTCTTTTGTGTTCTCTACATAGGCCGCTGTACTGATTATGAATAGATTTTGTTTCTTCCATTCAAATAATTAAAACTTATTTCTTTTCCTTATCCCACCTCATAGAGTAGGAGCTCTGGTATCATGGTGATAGTCATAATTTTTGTTTTGTTCTTGATTTTTAAAGGGAATTCACCTTGAGTATAGTTTTAGTGATAGATATTGAGAGAATACTCTTTTGAAGTTAGTTGGAGAAGTTGTTCTCAATTCTTTGTTTACATTTTTAAGCGGGATATATGTTGAATTCCTTTATCAGATTTTTTTTCTGTACTTAACCAATATGATCACATATTTTTCCTTTTTTAATTTGTTAATGTGGTGTATATGTCTACACTATTGGATTCTGTTTGTTAATATTTTATTTAGGAATTTTAAATATATGTTTATTAGTAAAGCTGACCTGTAATTTTCTTTCTCGTGCTCTCCTTGTCAGGCTCTAGTGTTAATGGTTCACTGGTCTCATAGAATGAGTTAGGGAGATTGGTTTTGTGGTTTGGTTTTGTTTCAATAAAACCCAGTTTTCTCAAGTATGCACAAGCCCTGTTGTATCAATAATGGCAGTAAAATGGGTTTGACAAGAATCAAATTTTAACATTCCAGAAATTTCACTGCTAGGAATTTACCATATAGAAATACTCAAACAAGTACACAAAAATATGTGTACAGGATATTTATGGCTATAATAGCCAGAAACCAAAAACAAAAGTCTCTCGATTGGGGACTTAACTTTTTTAAAAAAGTATAGATGAGGTAGATCTATTTGTTCTGATGTGTAAAGTTCTCCAAGATCTATAATTAGGGGAAAACAGATGGTAGAGTGACAATATGTATCCCATTAGTGAATTTTCTAAAAGATGGCTCTATGGATGTGCATATACTATTTCTGGAAGGATACTCAAAGCCAACTAACACCAGCTACCTCTGGATAGCAGGGATGGCAGGGAAGTGTAGGACTTTATATCCTTCCTTGTCTAAAGATGTATTCTTTTTATAATTCAAACGTGTGTGTGTGTGTGTGTGTGTGTGTGTGTGTGCACATGCCTCGCAGCGGGTATGGGGGAGGGCCTGCTGGTTGAGGAGATGCCCTCACTGTCAGCTAACTGTGCACAGTTTCACCCATCTCCCCTCTGGATCTTGAGGTCTGTCACCCCTCCCTCCTAGAAAGCAATTTCTGTAGCAGGCCCAGGTTTGGCCTGAAGACTAGAGTAGTTGGAAATGTTAAGTTGACACATATAGGAAGCTCTGTAACCTCGTGCAAGTGTTACTATGGAAACCAGAGCCTGGGCGGTCTCCATGGAAACCCTTCTCAGCCTTCTGCCTGAAGGAGTTACCACCCACTGGTGTTGAAGTCTTACTTAGCAGGGACCTCAGAGCTTCAATAAATGCTTAGGGAGAAAATGGCGCACGAGTCCCTGCCCACCACAGGGATGTCTGGTGGGCTGTGGGCACCACTAGCTGCGGGGAGTGCCCTTGTGGGGACGCAGAGTGTATATGGGGCAGATACCTGTGGTAGTAGTTGCAGTGTCCCCAGAGTGGACGTGGGGTCCGCGTCTGGAGGCCCAGGGCGTCTGGACTCCTCTGCTGCCCACTAGTGAGGCTGGCACCATCTTGGTGCTAAGTCATTCCGAAGGCCTTTTCCAGCTTTAAAAACACGGTTTCTGGAGCCCCTGGATGGCTCAGACGGTTAGGCCCCCAACTTTGGCTGAGGTCATGATCTCACAGTTGGTGAGTTCGAGCCCCGCGTTGGTTTCCGTGCTGACAGCTCAGAGCCTGGAGCCTGCTTTCAATTCTGTGTCTCCTCTCTCTGCCCCTCCCCAACTTGCTTTCTGTCTGTCTCTCTGTCAAAAATAAATAAACATTTAAAAAGAAGAAGAAGAAGAAGAAGAAGAAGAAGAAGAAGAAGAAGAAGGGTTGCATGCGGCCTGGCAGTGTGGGGCTCAGAGGAGACCAAAAAATGGCCAGTCAGCCTTCCCGGGATTCATCTGAGCTTTGGACAACAGTGAAGAAGAATGGCAGGGTGTGGAAAAATCCAGCAGGGAAGAGAAGTGCACGCTCCTGGGCCAGAGGACACAGCCCAGTGCGATAGAGCTGCTGGCCCTCCTGGGACCAGGTTCCTCCAGGGGTCTTGGGGGCTGGAAGGGAAGCTTGAAGTCCAGGGCTTGGGGACACCAGGGACGGCCAGTGCTCTCCCAGGACGGTGGGTCCAGAGCATCGGTGATGCCCAGATGCTGCTGCCCACCACGGGCGTCTCATCCTCTCCATGTGCCACACATGCTCCAGCTGCCAGAGCACAGAGCCCAAGACACGAGCTGGATGAAGGTCTGGGTGCCGGCCTCCCACCCGTGAGACAGAGAGCTTGTCACTGGAAGCTAACAAGTCCTGTCTGGGCCATTCCTGCACGAGGACTGAAAAGAAATAGAAGGACAGCCGTGAGGTGATAAGGGGGTGGGGGGGGTCACGGGGAGGGGGGGGGGGCTCTGTGACTTTGACCAGCGTGGTCCCCCAACACCTGCTGAGCCGGCGCCCACCATGTTCAAGTGTGTGGCCTGGGACTTTCAGTGATTTATGTTGCTCATTTCTTGCATTATCTCTGAGGTGAGTGTGAATTCCACAGCTAAAAACTCAGGTGTGCAGAAAGGTACTTTTATTTTCCCATAATAATCTGTTTTGTATAACAATCTAGTTTTCAAGTCCCCGTTTATCCTGGTGGTGGAAAAATGTAATTTTGGTCATTTGCAGGGTAAACTGAGCCATTACTTTGCTTTCAAGCTCCATCGATTAAAGGCTCACCCTTTTAGTAACTTTCAATTCCGTTCCCCCCTCCCCCAGGGCCCAGCACCAGAACCATGTTCCTGTATTTGAGGTCTTCCCTCCAACGGAGCGCTGATGGAGACAGCCGCTGCCTCTTTTTATAACTGCTAGAAATGTGCGGGATGGGGGACAGTGGCCAGCACATCGCCCAGCATCCGTGGGCAGAGGTGGTGGCATCTTCTCCGTGGTTCCACGGCCAACCTTCAACCGCGGTCACCGCGTCACCTCCCAGTTACTGAAGCAGTCTCTCCAGCCGCCCAGTGATTCTCTAAGCCACCCAGCATCCTGTCGATAAATCCCCATCTGGCTCAATGAGCTAGAATTCTAGAATTCTTCCTGCTGCTTGTGCACCAGCGTTGCTGAGCAAGAGAGGCTTGTGGGATACTGTCAGAAAACAACTGAGTTCTTTCTTCCCCGCTTCCTTTTCAAACCTGCTCAGTGAAGTTGGTTCTCCCCCGACCCCCCGCACCTGGGGTGTTTTTGGAGGTCAGTCCGAGATAAGAAAAATGCCTTGGGGTCACGTTCACGACAAAAATCCGATTTCGGGAATTACGGTGTCTAGTTAGGAAAAAGAACCCAGATTCCAAAGTTCATCTGAAGCCGGAGCTGCTCCCCTCCACCATCTGAAAGCTGCACCCCGTGGGAAGCCTGCAGCGAGCAAAGGAGAGCTTAGCCAGCTTCTCCTCGCCCCTGCCTGGTGCTCCCGCGCCCCCTCTCCCTCCCAGGCGGCTCCCCGGTGAGGGCTTGGGGCCCGAGCACTTGTATCGGGCACCTGTGGGAGTCTCGCCTCCACCCCACCCTCACCTCTGCACCTCGATGCAGGTGAATGTGCTGCCAGCTCAGGGCTCCTTGGGCTGGAGCTAATTCAGACCCGCTGCTGGAATATTCCCACATCCTTTGATGCCACCAGCTCCCACAGGGTGGGCCTTTCCTAGCACAGCCACCCCTCCTTGCTCTGTGCTCCGGCCACAGCCCGTCACCCAAGCTTCAAGAGCCTGTCGCACACTGTGTCCTCAGGGTCCTCCCCTCCCAACATACCAAGCTCTCCAGCAGTCTTAGGAAGCCCTTCTCCCCAGGCAAAAGGCAGAGGCATGGCTTTGTGGGACTCTCATTATCATTCTCTCCTTAGAAATGTTCTGCCCAGAGGCACCTGTGTGGCTCAGTTGGCTAAGCATCCAGCTTCAGTTCAGGTCATGATCTCACTTTTCGTGAATTCAAGCCCCTCGACAGGCTCTCTGCTGTCAGGGAGGAGCTGGCTTTGGATCCTCTGGCTTGGCTTCCTTGTTCTCTGCCTCTCTCCCGGCCTCTCAAAATCAAATAAACATTAAAAAGAAAGAAAGAAAGAAAAGAAAAAGATAAATGTTCTGCCCAGTTAGCAAGCCAGAGTGGGGGGTGGGCGCAAATTTCAGGACCGGTTTGGAGCCTCCTCCTTTGCCAGTCCTTTGTTTTGGGGTGTGTGCCCAGTGGGCACAACCCCTCCCTCTTCTCAGAGCCCCAAGGGGTGCTAATGGGTCTCCCTGGGAGCTAACCTCAGGTGATTGGAGGCAGGAGGACCCAGACCCCCCTCAATGACCTCACTTTACCTCTCTGACTTCTTTTTCTCTCAGCTTGTTGGATCTTTATCTACACTTGGATGACAGGTGGGGGAGAGGGAAGAGGGGAGAAAAAAACCTCATTGGGTTTACTTACTGCTCAGGCCTTGCAGGTTCCCCTGTGGGCATCCCAGGCAGCTGGTTCTCTAGCTGAGGAAGGTGCTAGAACAATGGGTCTAACTTGAGGCCCACTCTTTGCACCCCCTGGCTGGGCTGGGAGTTCAGGGAGCATGTGAGGAGGAATGTTCTGGTGCTCCAGGCTCCTGGGAAAGGAGGGCACCAAGCTGCATCCGGGACACAAAAGGAAGTCTGCACAGCCTCACTTCAGGGAGGATGGTCAGAGCTCCGGATGCCGCCGTGCGTGTCCGTGGTGGCAATGCAGCCCGGGGGGATGGCCGCAAGAGAGGGGACCCCGGGGTCCCAGACGTGGGTTTGGAGACCACAGCCGCTATTTATTGGCCGTGTGATTGCTCTGGTTATCTGTTGGCTGCGTAATAAACACTGCAAAACCCGTGGCTGAAAATAGCAAGCATTTGCTCAAGGTTTTACAGTCTGGGCAGGGTTCAGTGGGGACGGCTTGGTTTTGCCCTGTCATCAGCTGAGTTGTCTTTGTGGAGGCAGGAAGACCTACCGCTAGGAGAGCCTCACATCAGTTCAGAGTTCAGCCGGGCTGGTCAGCCGGGAGCCTCAATTTTTTTCCAGATGGGCCTCTCCGCTTGACTGCTTGGGGTTCCCCACATCGCTGGGGCTGGGTTCCAAGAGGGAGGAAGCAGCAGCGGCCAGGCCTTCTAACTGCCTGGGCCTGGAGGCCCCGGCACACCACTTCTGGTATGTTCTATTGGTCAAAGCAGTTCTGGGCCCAACCCAGATCAGAAAGGGGTGACGTGAAGCCCCTCCCCACCGGTTCCCACTACCCGGGGGTGATTTATTGTAAAACTATAGCTAACCTCCTGGGGGCTTCCAGAGTCTTCCCTTGGTGGTAAAATTAGCTCTGTCGGGAAAGGGTGAAGCGGGAGAAGAGAAAGAAGTAGTCAAACCTGGCTTTGAAGAGAAGACACCAGCCCCTACCTCCCCCTCTGCCTGGGCAGCTGTGCGAAGGCCACAGGCCCCGCCACAGGCCCGGGGTTCCAGGGTGCAGGGCCCCAGGCTGTGGGCTTTCTGTGGGAAGCAGGGGACGCGGTGACCCAACCCCGGGGGATCCTCAGGCCTCTGTGGATTGAGGGCTTTGGAAGCAGTGGGCGGCAAGGTGACAGAAATTAGGAAATTGCAGTTTGGGAAGGGGGGCAGCCCTAACCAGTCTGGGGAGCAAAAGTCCCTTCTTCCCAATTCACGAGAGATAGAGAAACCTGATTCTCAGAGCGTTCAGAAATGTCCAGTCTGTAGCGGGGGCAGGGCGGGCCTGGGCCGTGGAGGCTGGGGGTCTTGTGGTGCGGGGTTTCAGGAGTGCCCCCTTCTCTCAGGCATCGAAGGGCATCCTAGCCCCTGGCCACCCAGGTGCACCCTCCTTCCAGGCCTGCGATGTGGATGGAGTCCCAGCGCCCACCCAGGTCGTTTCTGCCGCTTGTGAATCCCCCCGCAGCAGAGCTGGCTCCAGAGACCCCCCCCCAGCAGGGCCTGAGCTCCCCATTCTGGCCCGCTGTTACCCAGGAGACCGCTGTCACCGAGGATCCCCCGGCCAGGCTTTGCTGAGCAGAGACTGTGCCTCCGAGACCAGGAAAGTTTCCAGCTGGATGTTCTCCGACCCTGTCTTTGTGCTGTGGCCTGCTGTTGCTGCTGGTAATAAAACTTGCATTTACCAGAACTGGGGCAAACACGAGGTGGAAAGAACAGTATTTTGGTGACTTGTACCGAGTCCCGGGGCTTCAGCGGCCACCCTCGGGCGGCTTGGAGCCCAGGGAACTAGATGCTGGCTTAGGAGTGCCGTCTTCCACCGGTTTTGTAGGGCAGCCACGTGGCCCAGCCCTCCTCGGGGGAGGCGAGTGCACCTCGGGGTGAAAACTCTCCGCGCTGGCTGTGCTCCCATCCTTGGGAGGCTGGAGCCGTGAGGAAACCCACTCCTATCTCTGCATGGAGGGGGGCGTCACAGTTTTCCTAGTTAAGAGAAGTTTCTTCGCACATCATCCAGCTGGCCCTGGCCACAGACTGAGGTGGAACCAAGAAGGAAATGTGTGAGGAGGCGATGTCAGTCGTTCATTCCACGAATGGTTTGGAGTCCTACTGTGTGCTGGGCCCTGTCCAGGGAATGGGGACAGACGAGCAGGACACCAGCCCTGCCCTCCAGGAGCTCCCAGACCTGACAGCCAGACTCCGGGCAGGGGGCACACCCGGTACCTGGGCTGAGATACAGACACGGGCCCCTGAGCTCACCTGGGAGCCCGCAGCGGGGCGGGTCCTGGGCGTGGAGGGGTGAACAAGAAACGGGCCTGGCCCTCCCAGAGCTCACATCTAGTGGCACAGAACAAACGGGACGTGATGGGACACTGTGCCGTGTTGTGAGGGGCAAGCCCAGGATACCGTGGGGGAGCTGTGTGTTGGGTTCATGTTAAATCTCATCCTGCGCCATCAAGGCTCAATGTCTCACCGTGTTATGACTCCCCCGTGCCACTCTTGTCACCTCTCTTTGACCTGGGCCAACTTCCCAGCAGACCACAGAAGCCCTGACCATCCCGCACAGGCAGATGGTGACCGCACCCCGCCACCAGCCACCAAGGGCCACTCTCTCCTCACCCGACCTTGAGGCCAAGGGGTGGGACCCCCAGCTTCTTGAGCTCCGTGACCTCCTGGCTCCTACCCTGGAGAAAGGCTGGGGTCTGAGCATGATACAGTGAGATGAGCAAACGCACGGTGAGAACAACTCCCCCCGTCCTCCCTTCAGCGGTGGGCCAGGCCTGGGCAGATCCCAGTTCCTTCCAGATCTACCACCCATCTGCTTTCCAACCCTCCACATCCTTTGGCAAGATTTCGAACCTAGCCGTTTATCTTTGGATTCCCACCGCCACACCCAAGTGCTCTGTTTTAGAATTTCTCTACTACAGGCAAGAAAGCGTTCGGGAGTTTATGCGTTCTTTCAGCTTCATTTCACATTTGCGGAGCAGCATTAAGACCACTCTGGCTTCCACAGGGAGAAGCTCACTCTGCCTTTTCTTTTGGGGGTGGGCTAAGGACTTGGTCCTCACTAGAGACAGAGAACCTTCCCTCAACCCGCTGACTACTCCAGCCCCGGTTATCTCTTTGTGCAAAAGGCGGTCAGCTTCAGTTAGAGGCGGAGCCCAGCTGGTCTGGAGAAGGACACGGATGCTCTAGCTGTATCCCAGCCCGCCCTCTCAAGTTCCTCTGTATCAGACGCCTCTGTGTGCTACTTTGGGCCCCTCTCACTTGTCTTTGGGCCATTGGCCACGAGCCCCAGCCACTACTGAGACCACCCCCCGTGTGTGGACTCGGACCAGTTTCACCCACGCACAACGCAGCAGCCTCTCGTCCCGGAGGTGCCCCTCTTGCCTTTGGGGTTTCCCTGGAGATCGGGGAATGAGACTCTGCGTCCACCCAAGCTCGGCCAGGAAGTCCAGACAATTAACATGCTAGGAGTGAACCTGCGACAGAGCCGGTGGACACATTCTTCTCCTTTTCTCTTCTGAAGGACCGTGCCGAGAAACAGTCCCTTGCACAGCCTCTCAGAGGACGGCCCCCACGACTGAGCAACCGGTTTGTGGCCAAGCTCCATAACACCCTTTGGAACTGGCCTGTACTTCTTCCCAGCAGCGTGCTCCTTTCCCTCCCTCCTGCTCCGGGGGGTCACCCCCGCCCCAACAAAGGAGTGTCGCTGGACCCTTCGCTTCCTGCTCTGCTTTCCAAGGAACCCAAACCAAGTCATCTTCGTTTCCTTTCCAGAGTCCCTCTTCTAGCCCACAGGATGCTCTTGGTGCCACAGTCGGTGCCCCACCTGCCCCCTCCGAGATGGGCGCGTGCCCTAGGCTGGCTGGCCACACCCCATCCCGCTGGTCACAGAAATTGGCTCAGGACCTGGTATTGACACTGGGACACTAGGGGCCTCCTATACCAATAAGGTCACTGCCTTCCTTCTTCTCTGCCAGCGATGGACTCCTCCTCTTTCGGTCAAGACCAGCTGGACGCCAGCTCCCGGGAAGTCTTTCTTCATCCTCTGTGCCTGAATAGACCCCAGCTGCTTCATTCAGTGACATCCAGAGTCTCTACCGCAACGGCCTCTCCAGCCCCCGGGCTACCGTCATCGGGCACTGCCTCGCTCTTTTGCCCGGTTGTTTGAATCCATTGCCGTTATGTAGGCGCTTATGTGTGTGACTGTTTCTGTCAGGCAGGCAGTTCTAGACAGCAACCCGTAGTGGATTGATTGGCCAAATGCAGCGGGCGGTGCTTCTGCTTAGAAAAAGGCCAGGCTGCTCAACATAAGGTGAACAAATCGTTCAGCTTTGCCCAAGGCTTTCCCAGCTTTTGCACCGATTGTCCCATGTCCTGGGAACCCCACCGTCCTGGGCAAAGTGACGCAGTCGCTCACCCTGTCCAATGGGCGGGAGAGTGAAAACGTTGCTCATTCTAAAGTGAGGGGTGCGGAGGGTTCAGAGCCAGCCCAGAGCCATTCATTCATTCATTTACCACCATTTATCGAGTTCCTACTCCATGCCGGCACTCTGCTAAGTTTGGGGAGTCCAGGCATGAACGAGACTAAGCTTCTGCTCTCAAGAGCTTACAGTTCCGAGTAGAGGTCAGGAAATGTTTTCTGCGGGGAGCCCTATTGGAAATATCTGTGGCTTTGCAGACCCTACGGCCTCTGTCGTAACTACCTGACTCTGCGGTTGTAGCTCGAGAGCAGACACAGAAGGTACAAACGGGAGCGACCGTGTTCCAGTGAGACAGCAGGGAGTGGCCCCAGGCTTAGGGGCAGGGACCGACACGTGGAGCCTCAGAACGCCTGTCTGGCGGCACCTCCAAAGGTGGACATGTCACGCCCTGCGTGGCCCCGTGGCACCCCTGCCGCGGTTGACTGGACCGACAGTGAGTGCCTGACCCACAAGCAGCCCATCTTCAGGATGCCAGCGATCAACGTAGGCAGGCTGGCCGGCGAAGATGGTGGCCGTTAGGAGGGGCAGCGGAGGCAGGAGACAGAGCTGAAAGGCTAGAAGGGGAGATCAGCATCAGCAAACTTTCTGGAAACTTCTAGTCCTTCCGAGCACTGAGCCACGTTCCAGGCCCCGTGAGGCCCACCCAGGGAGGTCTTGTGGTGGTCTGGCCAGGGCTCTAGGTGGCCTTGCAGTGGAGCTAAGCGTCCTGTTGGCTCTATTTCCATATACGTCCTGGCCATGAAGCAGCTGGCTTTCCCTCCCTCCCACCCTCCACCCTCCTTCCTTGTTCGACAACGCGATAAGTTTTAGTAAATTTATAAAATCGTGTAGTCAGCATCATCATCTGCTTTTCTTGAAGGAATCTGAGGGAGTTTCCTGCAACCAAAAGACCCTCACACACCTCAGCTCCATGTGAGAAGCCGGAATACGATGGGGACGCATAGGAAGGGCTTCACTGGGGCTTGGGGGTCAGGGACGGCTTCCCGGAGAGATGTGTGTCTGAGACCAGAGGACAGTGAGAACCCCCCGGAGATGTGGGGCAGGTGAGTTTACTGTCGCCTCTTTGACCTTCAGGCCGCAGCTGCCAGGTGCTAAAATCCAGACCAGGTACCCAGACTGTAGACACAACTCTCCATCCAGTGCTGCTCACAGCACCCAGAGAACTCAGAGCAGCTTCCTGTTCCTACACATCCTCCTGTGGAGACCACCCTGGTCTCCGTGGACATGGCTTTTGGAGGTCATGTCAGGCCTCTGCCCCCTTGGCCCCAGGAAAGGGAAGAATCCGTGCCTCTCCCCCCAGGGGCCATCTATGACCACCGTCCTGCCTCCACCACCCCAGAATGCTTTCATCCAAGAAAAGGCCCTCATTTAGTGTTTCCCAAAGGATGAAGGTGAGATTATCCAAAAGGGCTTACTTGTAGCTCAGAGGCTTATGGGAAGGGTCTGTCCATATGACACCCCCTTGTCAGCCCCCATCGAAGAGGGAATCTTCTAGTCCCGCTTGCACCCTGGAGCCCCTGATCCCCTCTCCCCACAGCCAGCCTTTCTCCTTCTGGAACGGGAAGCATCATTTCCCTAACAGGAGGGTTCTTGCTTGCCTGCAGGAGAAACCAGTTTGAGTTACCCCAAGTAACCAGGAGAAGCACCAGGTAAAGATGAGTTGCTGAGGGCACCCCAGCAGGTGAATGCAACCTCCTGGGGCCTCCCAGGGCTTCCCTCCAGGAGAGAGAGCTGATGTCGGTGTGATGCTGGGGTCCCCAGCCCCGGGCCCTTGGGTCACCCAGGTGTGGCAGGGAAGCAGACAAGAGCCCAGACACTGCCTCTGGGGCGATGCCACCCCTCTCTCCTTCCATGTCCCAGAAGAATCCGGATTGGCTCCACCTACACAGACCTGCGTTCCTCCAGGAACCATGGGCACACGCCATCTCTGCCCAGACCTAAGGCAACCTTGAATATGAGGCATCTTCCACCTGGCCACAAAGAAGACGCACACACAAAAGAAATCATCTTTCCAAATGAGAAGATTCAACTCGAACGTACAGACCATGAGGCTGAGCCTGCAATTGTTTAAATGTCTCTCACGGTAGTAGTTCCCAGGCGCCCATTTTCAAACACCTATTTGAATTCCACAGCAGGTAAATAATACATTAATTTGGAAACGTTGCTTGTTTCTACTTTCATGTGTCACGGAACATTTTTATCTCAACTTTTCACCAGGGGCTTGGGTGTCTGTGTCCTCATCGTCCCCTGGGCCTCAGGGTAAGCCACCAGGGACTTCCAGAGCGTGTGACCTCCCCTCAAGTCTCAGTTACTTCAATTCAGCGCTGTTCGAATCCCTGTGTGACACTATCACCGGAGACGTTATCCCAAGCCACAGGTGGCCTTTCCCATCACACTGAGTTGTTGCGTGAACTTTAAGACAAATGTGGCCTTACTTGTAAGTGGTGACGGGAGACACCCCAGTTATTCCTGCATTACCGTCACCTCTACCAGGATGGCCGAGGCTCCCTCACCCAGCTGGGGATGACGGGCTCGGGGGCAGGACTCCTGCTCTCTGTTATCTCCAGCAGGTGCTAGGGGACCCTGGCTCCAGGGGGAGCCAAGCCTCCAATTGCCCCCTTGTTCGAAGAGAGGTGTGGGGCAAGGGTGAGGCCTGCAGTTGTCGATCACCAGGCATTTACGGGCTCTGCTGTGCGCCCAGCCTGCGCCAGGCACACGGGAGTGGAAAGAAGATGTGAGCCCTCGCTGAGAGCGACGGTTAGGAGGGATCGTTTCTAGTTAGAACTCCTCGCCCGGTGCAGGGCGCCTGGAGGGCCAAATGAGGCAGAACAGGCAAGCAGAGAATATGTCTGTTCTCCGCCAGGTGCTGATCGGGTGGAGGCTGGCACTCGGGCTTGCGCTAACCTCTGCTGGGGAGCAGGTGGGTCACCCTGTGATGGCACAGGGTCTGTGAAGAGCCCGAGAGGGTCTTGGAGTGGGGAGGGAGGACACAGAGACCCAGAGTGCTGTCGCGGAAAGAGCACTCACCTGCGAATCAAAATATTGGTGCCATTCCTACCTCGGGTCCATATGTTTCCGCATCTGTAAAGCAGTTCCCTTCATTTTGGGTTTTTTTTTTTTTTCAACTTTTTTAATGTTTATTTACTTTTGAGAGACAGAGCGTGAGCAGGGAAGGGGCAGAGAGAGAGGGAGAGAAACGCAGAATCCGAAGCAGGCTCCAGGCTCCGAGCTGTCAGCACAGAGCCCGACGCGGGGCTCGAACTCACCAACTGTGTGAGGTCATGACCTGAGCTGAAGTTGGATGCTTAACGGACTGAGCCACCCAGGCAGCCCTTGTTTTTAGTTTTTCAAGTAGGTTCCAACGTGGGGTTTGAACTCACGACCCAGAGACCAAGAGTCACATACTCCACTGACTGAGCCAGCCAGACGCCCTGGTAAAGCAGTTCCCTTTGAAGGCAGGTCCTGGCCACACCCATCAGTAGCCCCAGGGCCTCAGCTTTATGGGCTCACCCTCCCTTTCCTCTTCAAACGGAAGAGCTTGTGATTTCACCCGCCGGGACCTGGCTGCCCCCACAACAGTCCTGGAAGTCTCGGGAGAAACTGCGCCCTTCTCCATCTTAGCCACGAGTCTGTGGGTCTGACCCCACCTGGGAAATGTTCCCACCTCCTTTCTCCCATAAAGGGCAACTGACCCAAGGCGACTGAGTGTGGGGGCTTTGTGGAAAGCCAGGGGTAATGGAGACGGATTATGATGCACAGAAATTTAACACGCACCCGAGCCCCGTCCTCTGCCCAGGTGCCTCGCTTGCTTCGTGCGGGCCCCCCCCTTCCAGGTTTGCTGGTTCCAGATGCTCCTCGGGGGGCGGGGTGTGGGGTGGGGGGTGGGGGTGGATATTTCTAAAAGTGTCTCCCTTTTGCTCTCTTGATTCTTTGTTTGAATGACAGTTTCTCCCGGTTCCATTGTAAATATCCCAAGACGGAAAAACCATATGGCCGAGCACTCATACCAGGAGTAATGACTCCTAAGAGCAGATGATGAAGAGCAGAGAAAGGACACGGCCTGGGTGGGGTGGGGAGCAGTGAGCGGGGGAAGGGGGTACTGGAGGAGGGGGCGGAGGGTAGGGGAACAAGTCACAATCGTGCCAAAGACCGGATCTGCTGGCGTGATTGGCCCTTGGAGATGCTTTACGGCATGACGGTGATGTCCCCCCAGGACCTTTACATAAGGTTAGGCGAGGTCATCCTCTGAGGGTGGAACTCATTACATCAACACATTGGAGGAACAGTACTGATAATAAAATATCACATACGATATGATGACGATGATGTTACTGGCACAATCCACTTTACCGAAATATGTTCACATTTCTTTTCTTGTTCTAATTCATTGGACAGGGGGCGGCAGGGGAGGGAGGGTAGTTGCCTCAGTTTCCCCAAATGCAAGGGTCCTCCTTAGAGCAAAGAAGAGGTCAGCTTGGCTTCCTAACCCCAGGAGGAGAAGCAGGGTCCCCACAGCCCACGGCTACTGTTGCTCCCTGCTGTCACAAGGTGTCACTGTTGAAGCTTGCTTGCACAGAGGATGCTGCTGCCCCAAGGCTGGGATGCCCTTGTCCAGGTTCAGGTTTATGGCTCCTTGTAGTCCACTTTTCCACACGCAGGTGTCATTTCCCAAAGCACTGCCCCTGGGGCAGGGTGGCTGGGTGGGAAGGGACATCAAGCGCCAGCCACCTTCCACGCGGGCCTCAGCCCTCCAGCTTTGAAATGAGAACAGCATGTCAGCCTCCCGCCTTTACTCAAGGTCATTTACTTTGAGGGCCTCGCTGTTTTTCTCTGCCGTTGCTCCTTGGACCACCCGTAGCACTCCTGCTCAGGCACGCCTGACCCTGCATCTCAGAGATCAGGGGTGGGGACATGGGTGTCTTTGCTTTCCGAACGCCCCAGAGAGCCTCCCCCTATATATCAACGGACCAGCATCTGCTAAGCCCCACTGCCCACAACCCCACGAGGAAAAGGGCACACTGGTGCCCACATTTGCATAACCAAGAGGGCGCACACACGATCCTTCCTCAGAGGAAGAGCATCTATTTCTAGGTGCCCTTACGTCTGCCTAAACCAGAGGTTCGTAACCTGGAGGTCAGGCGTGAAATTCAGGGCAGTCATGAACTGGCTGGGGAAAAAAACATTACACGCTTGTTTTCATGAATCGCTAATTGAAACTAGCATTTCCTTCCACGGTGTGAGCGGGCCTCGCACCAGAGGAGAGCAGATGGTCCCTGGGACCCGGCCTCCAGTAGAAGCCCAGCTATTTTCGCATCACACCATAGTCGCTGCAGAAATTTCAAAGCATTGGTTCAGCTCAGCTCATCGCTAATTCAAAAGTATGATAATTATTAACCATGGTCCCAGACCTTCTTATGCCAGGCCTGAGTAATGAAGCATGTACGTGGCTCTATCACAATTTTTAAATTTTGGTAACTGCATTTTAATATATCAGCTTTCCTTTGTAATCCTATGCATTTTACTGTATGCACTTAAAACCGCTGTCCTGGGGGCGCCTGGGTAACTCAGTCAGTTGAGCATCTGACTCTTGATTTTGGCTCAGCTTGTGATCCCAGAGTCACGGGATCGAGCCCTGCTTGGGGCTCGGTGCTGAGCATGGAGCTTGCTTACGATTCCCTCTCTCTCTCTTCCTCTGCCTCTCCCACCTCGCTCTCTCTCTAAAAAAATTAAAAAAAAATAAATAAATAAGACTGCTATCCTGGGGAAAGCCCACAAGGGTCTCCAGACTGCAGGAGGAATCCATGCACAAAACTGATTTGAGACCCATGACCTACCCAGAGAGCAATAGGCCACTACTTCGTCTTCTTTTTTGTTTGTTAGTTTTATTTTGTTTTATTATTTTCTTAAATTTTTTAATGTTTATCTACTATTGAGAGAGACAGAATGCGAGTGGGTTAGGGGCAGAGAGAGAGGGAGACACAGAATCCAAAACAGGCTCCGGGCTCCCAGCCATCAGCACAGAGCCCGACACGGGGCTCGAACTCACAGACTGCGAGATCATGACCTGAGCCGAAGTCGGACGCTTAACCGACTGAGCCACCGGGCGCCCCCTTTTTTTGTTTGTTTTAAAAAGGAACTCACCACAATCCTAACTCAATTATTCTACGTGATTGCAATTCTAGTTCTGAATAAATTATCGAGTGCTTGCCGCGTGCCAGACATCTTCTATGTGTTGCTGCATCGTGGGCAGAGCTGAAGTAAGGACACCGCATGGGGTACCTTGGCCGTGAGCACACATGGTCAGGGGTGGAGACAGGAGTCAGCCTTGACCTTCTGACCCAGCGCCCGAGCTTTCCCCATTTGCCTCCAAGGCCTCGGGAGCCCACCTTGAATGTAGCTCAGGACCATGGCCAACTCTGGCCACAGGAGGGAGGTAGTCTTGGGGAGTCCAGCATTCAGCCCACGGGAGTGGCCGTGGCCTGCTCTGGTCCCACAGTTACCAAGCAACCTTCAGTCCCCCAGGGTCACCCTGGCTTCCTGCCTGGAAGGCTTGGATAAGCCTCACTGAGACCCCAGTGTCACAGCCTTGAGGGGGAACAGAGCCCGGCCCGTGACAGCCACACATCCCATGGGTGACGCCCTTCGGCATCTCTTTCCCTGATGCTGCCTCAAGCTGCCGGCTGCCAAGCCTCCCTTCCCTGTTTCCACATCCGCCCGTGCTGGGCACTGCACAACTTTCCATCATTTACTAGAGATTTCCCAGATCACACTTGCCCTCTGCCATCCTTTTCGTCCTTTCCAGCTCCCTGACTCTCTCTGGTCTCCCCTCCTTCTCCTCCCAATGTATTTCGGGGCCTCCTGCCCCAGGACATGCTGCCAGGTTCCCCACGTGCCTCCCAGCTTTGCCTTCGTGCCCCGCTCCGCTCTGAGCCACACGCTGGATTCCCGTCAGTGAGAGCTGAGCCCCAGCTGCCGCTTTAAGGTCACACCTGAGACTTAGGAAAACCTGCAGAAAAGCACAGCAGGGAGGCTTGTATCTGCCACTGGAGGTGGCCACACCCAGAGCCCAGAGCCCAGCACACCTTGGGGAGGGAGACATCTCCCCACCCATCTGGTGCCAGTCCGTAAGGCCTCTCTGCCCTTCGGGGAAACCCCCACCCCTCCACGGCCAGAGCTGTGGTTGGCCCTGGACCTCACCCGCGACCGCTGGCTTACTGGACACAGTATGTGCCCCAAGTCAGAGCCATTCCGTCTTAAACGCACCATCCATGAGAATCAGCTTTGGACCCTTGGATCTCTGATTCTTTGGACCCTTGGGCCACCTGCATCTGGCCCCGTCAAGTCCGATTCCTGCGGATCTCTCCTCAGTTCTGTGCGCCCCCCACCCCCCACCCCCGGCAGTCCTCTGCGAGTCCTGGCTTCACCGAGAAGCACACACACACACACAGCTGCATGCCCTCACCTGCACGGAGGTACCCCCCGAGCTGTCCTTAGAGACGAGGGCTCTCTCAGGGGGACACACTCTGCAGAGACGCTTGTGTGACTGTGGGCGTCCCCCGGAACCCCGTCCCAACAGCCTCCCCTCACAGGGAGTATCTTGGTTACACCTGCTCCACGATGGCCCCCAGAACGAAGGTGAACTCGGGGCCCCTCCACCGAGCAGAACTGACCTCGGGCTTTGATGTGACAGCGCTTCGAATCTTCCCTCCCAGACTTCAAGGTGCAGAGGGCCATAAGTAGGTTGTAGCTCACGATCAAGGCGCCATGCTGTCCTTCCTGTAGTGGCTTTGTGAGGAGGACACGTTCTGCGGGCCCTTGGCTGGGGTGGGGAGGGGGGCGGGCAGAGGAGGCTCAGGCCCGAATTGGGCAGAGGGGCATCTGCTTGGCCTTCGGCTTCAAGCTCGGGGCGTCCACCCTGCCCAGCCACCACCCTCCCTTCAAAGCCCGTTCACGGCTCTCTGTCCTGGGCTCCCTAGCGAAGCCGGCTGTGGGTGGACAAAAGCAGGAGGGGGCCGTGACGGTAGCTGCAGGGGGTGCTGCTTCCACAAAGCGCTCTTCTTACGGATCCTGAGCCCCCTGCCCCCTCGGCAGCGGGGTTCTCGCGGTGACCCCAGCTGCCTCCTTTCCTTGGCCCTGGGAGGTCACTGTCCACGGCACCGGGATCGGCGGAGGGCGGGTCGGTGTGGGAATCTCCACCACCATTTCCACGCGGTTCCTGAGAGCGGATGCCGGTGTCTCCACCCCGAGACAGCTCCGCGATACCGGGCTCTCCTCGTGATCTCTTAACAAAATCCCTTTTACCTCTGCCGGTCTCCACAGTCACCTGCCAGGCCTCAGCCCTTTCAAGCATCTTTGCAATTAGCGTCTACTTGTGGCAACTTGCCATAAGGCGGGGATCTTTCTAGTGCAAAGGTCATCAGGATCCCGTAGCAGCTAGGTAGCATAAATATCATGACTTTCGGCTTCACAGGGTCCCCGGAGAGAGAGTCAAGAGGACTGTGCAGCCCATGGACCAGCACTGTGCCTGCCAAATGCTCCACGGGGGCCGATATCCCCAAGGAAGGTCAGCCCTTGTCCCCCGAAGGGACGTGGCCCAGATGTGAGGTGGCCGCTGGGTCAGCAGGAAATGGCTGTTGTATCGGTCTTCCTGGGCTGCCTTAACATCACACCATCGACTCTGACAACAGGAATTTATTTCTCACTGTTCTGGAGCCGGGAAGTCCAGGGTCGAGGTGCCAGCGGGGTTGATGTCTGCTGAGGGCTCTCTGCTTGGGTTGCAAATGGCTGCCTTCTTTCTCCCTGTGTCCTCACATGGCCTTTCCTCGGGGCATGCAGGTGGAGCGGGAGAAAGCACTCTGGAGGCTCTTCACGTCAGGGCACTAATCCCATTATGAGGGCGCCAACCTCAGGAAGCCATCTAAAACTAAGTATCTCCCAGGGCACCCAGGTGGCTCAGTCAGTTGAGCGTCCGACTTGGGCTCAGGTCATGATCTCACAGTTCGTGAGTTCAAGCCCCACATCGGGCTCACTGCTGTCAGCACAGATCCTACTTCGGATCCTCTGTCACCCTCTTTCTCTCCGCCCCTCCCCCACTCACTCGCGCGCATGCTCTCGCTCTCTCAAAAACAAACATTTAAATAAATAAATACAACTGAGTATCTCCCAAAGGCCCCATCCAAATACCATCATACTGGGGGTTAGGGCTTCAACATATGGATTTGCAGCGGGGGGTGGGGGGCACATATAGCAATCGTCAAGGAGCAAGGATGTCCCCAGCTAGCCCTCGGTACCCAGGCCAGAACTGGGCTGTAGTTGAGACTGTGGGGAATTTAGGAGAAAGAGGTGGCCCCGGGGCCAGCACCCAGGAGTTCACATTCTCCAGGAGCTCTGGATAGGTGAGCAGGGTCCACATGTGAGGAGCCATAAAGGAAAACTCAGATTTAACCCGGGAGAGTTAGACTCACTCCGCAGGCAGTTCGTGAAGGGACGGGTCACAGCAAAGGACCTCTGGAGTACTGGCCCTGGGTCTTCGGCCCCTTGGTGGTCAGCAGGTCTCCTCTGCTGGGCCTCGCGATGTCTGTAAAAGGAGCCAGGGCCTTGGGAAGCAGCTCCAGTATCATGGTGGTGGTCGGACAAGATGGAGGGAGAGGGTGCAGCTGCTATCGCGGAGAACCGAGTCCCCGAGCAGATGCGGGGACCTGCACTGAGCCAGACCCTGCAGGGTCCGGCTCCTGGCCACTCGGGCAGGCCCCGGCTCCGCTCCTGTGTCTGCTCACACTCGGCGTCCATGTGGCTGCTTCCGCCTGGGGCCTTCTTGGTCCCTCCGGCCAAGATTGTTGGGTCACCAGGCAAGGGACCACCAGGGACCGGCTCTACACTGGAGCCGGTAAACGCCACCCAAGACCAGATCACACAGCATCCCAGGAATCGATTTATTTGGCAAATCCGATTAAACAAGTCATTTTCCACTTAATTGGGCTAGCTTCATACATGCACATATGACAAGTATGTCTCGGGTTTTTCCAGACCGGGAGGAAAAATAGGTCACATTTATGGCCAAATAACGTCCCCCAGCCTCCTTTGATGGCAGGAATTTCAGTGATTTCCACAACTAAGCTCAGCGTTCCCCAACTCGATACCGCTCGCTGCGGGCGTGGGCCCTCGAGTGCTTCAGCACCTGAACCCTGACCCTGACCCTGACCTCTGTCCCTCCTGTGCCTGCTGGGCCTGACTGGCCTCCAGTGTGGACCCTCCTGCAGAGCGGCCTGGTCTGAAGCGCTGGACCTGAGCCCACCCCTACAGGCCCTGCTGAGTCCTCTGTGACTCGTAGACCAGGATGGGTCCCCGTGGAGAGACAGGAGAGGCTCGTGGGCTCCTCCAGCCTGTTGGGATCAGTGGCGGGCGGGCGGGGGGGTCTCCAAGGCTCACCCACAAGTCCACGGTTGCCATATCAACCTGAGCTCACAGGTCTAGCTTCCCCTCTCGCCTTCTCCATCACCCGGCTCGGGCAGGGTCATGCTGCCCCCAGGACAACATTTTATGTTTATGAACATCCACAGGGGGTGATGGGTTGTCAGGGCCCTGCCATCAATCTTCTCTCAGGAAACCTGTCTGGCCCTATGTAAGTGGTCGATATAAGTGCCACATGTTGGACTCCCAGCTCCCAGTGCAAAGAGAGAAACTGAGGGAGAGGCGATGACTGCACGCCCATGGGCTCTGACCGCTCCCCCCCCCCGCCCCCTGCCCCGCCACCAACCCCCGGCACCAATGTCCTGCTGGATGTAACAGCCTGGCTTTCTTAGAGCCTCTGTCCAGGATGGCCGCGAAACGGTGCAGGGTGTAGGCACCTCAGGGCAGCTTGGACAGCAGAGCCCCTGCCCCAGGCTACCGGTTCCTGGATGCCCAGTGTGGGAGGGGCGGGAGCCTCTGGTCCTGGTCGCGATCATTCCTCCACAGCTATTTCCACCCTTTCGTTGACGCCGTGTTCTCACCCTTCCCTCCACCTGACTACTGGGTTGGCCGGGGCGGAAGCAGGAGGCAGAGGGGCTCCTGCCCTTGGATGCTCTCAGCCGAGCTGACGATTCTCAAGCAGGAAGCAGCTCTGCCCTCCACGCTTCCTCTCCACCACCCCCCACCGCTACCCCACCCCTTCACAGAGCCCTGTGGCTTCGGGCCTCACCTCGGTAATCACCCAGCCTCCGCCCCCGCCTCCTGGCAGGGTTATCGAAATCGCCCTCTTCTTCGGCCACAAGCCACCTACCTTCCATCCGCCCTTTGGCAGTGGAAGCCCCTTTCCCTCCAAGTGGAAAGTGGTTCTTTTCTTCCTAAAGACCTCCCCCTTTCTCACATTAGGTCTCATCCCTTACATCTCGTCCCACTCACTCCGTCTCGCAAAACCACCCCACAACCCATCCTTCTAGTCATTTTGCTCTCTGGAGCGGCGGCTATGTCCTCGCAAGGCTCACAGCCGCCACCGTTCCTCCTCCTCAGGGCCACTGGAGAGAGAAGCCCGGTCCAAACCGGGAGGCAGTTGTTTGGTCTTCGAGTAGGAACTGCCAGGGGGCTCCATGCCATCGAGATGATTCCTCCCATTCCTGGCTGGCTCATTTGCCTCCTCCCAGCCACTGGAGAGGGACAGTTCTGTGGACAGTGGCTCCGAGCCAGCTGTCCTGGCAGGATTCAGGTGGGCAAGACAAACACATGTTCCTTATTCTCCTCTGGCTGAACCAAATCAAGCCTGATTCTTTCTCATCCTTCCCATGAAATGGTCTAATTAACAATTAGACTGGTCTCGTCTGGTCAAGAGAGCCAGCTAGTCACGTTCAGGAATTTCCCCCTCTTCTAGGCTTGTCCCCACTGCCTCTCTTCCTGCTGCACCAGTGCTAACACTCCATGTAAAGGACATCATGATGGCAACGGGGGGTCCTTGGCCTGTCACCGTCCTTCCCCAGGTGTATCCAATTCCCTTGTGGCTCTCAGGTGTCACCAGTGCCCTTCCACTCTGTCCCCAATTCTTCCACAAAGCGTCCATAGCTTCACCATGGCCTGGTTCACACCGGCTCCCCTCATCCTTCTGCAGCCTTGGGGAGGACACTGGAAGCTTTGGCTGGCTTCCCAGGCCCTTCTTCCCCATAGGAAACTTGGGGCTCTCTGTAGGTTCTTTCTCTGCCCCTCTCACCCCCACTTGCTATCATCTCTGTGAGGTTATTGGCCAACAGAGCCCCAGAAAGGATGGGGAAGTACAAGTCTGTTCTACCCTGGGATCCCCAAACTAGAAAGGAGCTTGCTACATCCCTCCTGCTCCGTCTGTTCCCAGAGCATCTTCCACCATGACCAACCCTCTCGGGTCTCTCTCCTAACTCGTCTCTCTTCCTTTCTAGAACCTTCTAGTCTAACAGAAGGATGGGGAAGAGCTGGGAAACAGCCTGGCCCCGATGGTCTCCTTCTCTTTCTCAATTCTTCTGCCTCATGTTTTTGAGCTTAGAAATAAAGAATTCACCCGTTTCTCGGGTCCTTCAGAGATTCCCAAATACCGGGTGATTCATGTCCAGTTGTCTGCATACTGGGGAAAGCTCTTTGGAGCATAATGAGCAAAGACAGTGTTCAATGAGCATCACAAGGGAAAGCACACCAGCAAATGTGCCACATCCGTCCACCACATCAGAAACGTCGGACCGCGATATCTGCTACTGGGATTTGGGGCCGGGGGTTCCTTCTTCTGCGTAGGTCTTTCCCTCCTTAGATCCTGCTGGTCATGGTATCCTGGCGGACGAGCTGGACCCTGGAAGGCTGGTGGGCCATGATGTCCGTGCGGAATTCTTTGATGACAAAATAGTAGCAGAAGACATCTAGGCAGCAGTTGATGTTGGAGAAACACATGGACAATTGCAAGAACAAGCTGATGTTCTGCTTAGCTCTGCACTCCACAATAAAGCCATTCCGTACCAGGAACTGCAAGAAGAAGCCCAAATGGACCGGAAGAAAGGAGACCACGAAGACAGCCAGGCTGGCTGCAATTGTCCAGATGCAGGCCTTCTGCTGGACACAGTCCTCGGTGAGGCCCCGACGGCGGACCAGGATGTGAATGCTCCTGGAGGAACAGAAACCCATGACACCCAGGGGAAGAAGGAAGCCGAACACCTCAAGGGGGAAGAAGACCTGGGGACTCCAGGTGCCATCGGACATGTTGTGGAAGCACGTGTACTTTTCCACCTTCCCGTGGAAGCTGTAGATGGGAGTACTCCCCGCCCACACGAGGACCCAGATGGTGCAACAGATCCCAAAGATCTTCCTGGGGGACCGGAGGTGGCTGACCAGGAACGGGTACCGGATGACCAAGAATCTATCCAGACTAATGAAGCAGATAGTGAAGACACTCCCGTACATGCTAACGAAGTAGACGCACTCCACGAAGGTACAGACGGAAGGATGGGGAGCCCAAACGTTGGACATCGCCATCTTGAACGGAAGGGACAGCACCAGCAGCAGGTCAAAGACTGCCAGGTTGATCATGTAGATGGAAGTGGCAGCATAATTTGGCCACCTCTTCTTCAGGAAGGTGCTGAAGCCTCGGATGGCCAGCACGTTGAGGAGGAGGCCCAGGAGGAAGGTGGGGATGTGGACGGCCAGCTGCACCGTCCCCATCAGCTCATCCACATCGCTGAAGGAGCAGCTCCAGCTTCTGTTTAGCTGCTGACTCATGTTCTTTCCTACAACACCAACAGCAGATTAGACGAAGTTCCTCTCGCTCTCTCCAAGTGATGGACCCAAGTGACTCTGTCCCACCGCCATTCGTGCCCATTAAATAACAATTCGAAAATGCAAGAAAACATTGCCTCTAATCCAGCTGCCCAAGTATAACCACTATTACCTTTTTCTGTGTACCATTCCAGACTCTCTCACACTCGCACACACACGTGCACACGTGTGTGTCCCTTTTTTCTTTTACAAAAATGGAATTGTGTGTGAACATCTGTCCTTTTCTTCAGTCGGAACTCTTTCTGTTGAAAGTAGTAACAATCACCAGGATGCCTGGGTGGCCCAGTTGGATGAGTGTCCAACTTCAGCTCGGATCGTGATCTCACGGTTTGTGAGTTCAAGCCCCATGTCAGGCTCTCTGCTATCAGTGCGGAGCCGGCTTTGGATCCTCTGCACCCCACCCCTCCCCCGGCCCCGCTGTCTGCACCTCCCCTGCTCACTCTCTCTCTTTCAAAAATCAAGAAACATTTAAAAAGAAGAAGAAGAAAATAGTAACAATGACATAAACCTGACCCAAACTGGCTTAAGCAAAGCGAGAATTTCACACAGCTGAGAACATGAGAACTAGGGCAGGGCTGATGAGCTACAGCTTGACCAGGAACTCAAATGCTGTTTCGGGGACCCAGACCCTCTTTGCACGCTGTCTGTCTGCTCCCTGCCACCCGCATCCAAGAAGGCTAGACAGAGTTGACCCCACCCCTGCCCGAAGGGCTGGTCACAGACACGGTGACTAGTTGTTCATTGGTTCAGGGATAGACATTTGACCCACTCAGGACAAAAAGCAACAGTAACTCTTACTTGGGTTTCTAGGAAGGGGGTTGGGGCTCTCTCTCAGTGGACTTGACGTTGGAAAGACATAAAGTCTAGAGGTGCTGCAGCCCCTTGTACATCAAGGAGAAAACCAGACAGAAAATGGAGAGACATGGAAGAAAGGACATTCCCAGAGGGAATGTGATGGCTTGAGTTCTCCACAGGGCAAAGAAAGGCTTTTACACAGGTGGACAATTAGAGCTGGTCTCAAGGACAAGAGGACCAGGCTGCAGTGTGGCTGCACGGGGAAGCTGGTTGCCAACAGACAGAAGATCCCAAGTCAGGGCTTCCGATCAGGCCAAAGATGAGGGTCCAAGGCAGGACCTGGCCAGGTCTCACTTAAGAGCTGGCCAAATTGGGGAGAGGGGGGCGGGTGCACGCCCTTGTGGACTTCTGTATCGTGGTAGGCGACTGCCTTGGTTCAGTGGGCTGTGTAGCTTATAAACAGCAGAAATCTGTATCTCACAGCTCTGGGGGCTGGAAGTCCGAGATCAGGGTGCCAGCACAGTTGGGTGAGGGCCCTCTTCCAGGGTGCAGACTGCCAACTCCTCTCTGTGTCCTCACGTGGTGGAAAGAGGACAAGAGGGCTCTTCGGGGTCTCTTTTCTAAGACCACTGATCCCATCCACAAGGGCTCCGGCCTCAGGATTTAATCACCTCCCCCAAAGCCCCACCTCCTAATGCCACCACCTTGGGGGTTAGATTTCTGCATTTGAATTTGGGAAAGGGAGGTTGGGACACAAAGGTCCGTAACGGTGGTCCTGGAGCAGATCAAAGCCAGGGCGTGTGCAGCCCAGTGGACAGAGAATTCAAATATGAGCCTGATTCCACCCAAGCTCCTTTCTCCCGCCCCCAACAGATGAGCGGGTGTGGCTGGTCTGAGGCGCTGGGCGTGCCAGGTCCTAGAGCACACAAGGTCGCTGCATGTGGGAGGTCAGTCGCTCTGGGCCACAAACTACTCATTAGGACTCTCCTGCCCTCAGTGACTTCCTGGCAGCAGGGGCTGAGGTCCAAAATGTCGATGTGGCAGGGAGAAGGTGCCAACATAGTCTGTGACCAAGAACCCTGTACTAGCGACCAATGCAGCTATCAGCTGAGCTCGTGTTGTTCTACTAGGTTTTTTTAAGTATATGTATTTATTTTGAGAGCGAGAAAGTGTGCGCACATGCACACGAGCCAGTCAGGGAGGAGCAGAGGGAGGGAGAGACAGAGAATCCCAAGCAGGATCCCCACTGTCAGCACAGAGCCCAGAGCCCAATGCGGGGCTTGAACCCATGAACCGTGAGATCATGACCTGAGCCCAAGTCAAGAGTCAGACACTTAACTGACTGAGCCACCCAGGCGACCCTAGTTTTTTTTTTTAATTGAAAAAGTATTCCATGCATTCCATAAGATATTCAGACAATACAAAAAAGAAAGAAAAGAAAGGAAAAAGAAAGAAAGAAACAGAAGCCCCTATTGTACCCCAGGGCCTCAGTTGTCTTTTCCAGAGGCAACCACGGTTAACAGTTCTGTGCATACTTTTTTCAGAAATTTTCCAAAGATAGGCATACACACACACACACACACACACACGCATACACACACATATACATACATACATATATACATATGATGCTTCTTTAAATTTGGAAAATATTACACCCACAGCTCTTTGCTTTGTCACTTTGCAATGTTTCTTGGAAATTGTTCCACGTCAACATCGATGAATTGACTTTTTCTTCTTAATACGCACTGTTGTTTCTTGTTGTGAGGAGATACCACAACTCATTTAGCTAATAGCCTACTCACGAACATTTAGGTTTTCTAGGGGTTTTAGGGAACAAAAACTTCCACAAACAAACATCTGTGTGACTTATTTCTTTGCTCCACAGATATGGGTAAGAGAATTCCCATTCTGCTATTGTCTCTTAGTATAATTCCCTTGTAAGCCTTTGGGAAGGAAGGATTTGGGTATTTTTGAGACCCTATATAGAATGCCATTCCCAGGGCGCCTGGTGGCTCAGTCAGTTAAGCATCTGACTCTTGATTGAGGCCCAGGTCATGATCTCACGGTTCATGAATTCGAGCCCCATGTCAGACTCCACACTGACAGCAGGGAGCCTGCTTGGGATTCTCTCTCTCTCTCTCTCTCTCTCTCTCTCTCTGCCCCTCCCCCAATCTCTCTCTGTCTCTCTCAAAATAAATTAACATTAAAAAATATATAAAAGAATGCCATTCCCAAACCCTCTCTAACCGCTAGCAAAAAAGAATATATTTTTGTATCATCCATGGAGAACTATGTGTTAAACATTTAACATACATTGCTTGATTTGGCGGTTTCCTATGTGTTAACTATGCTTAGGGGTTTATATCACAAAGGATGTAGGAAAATGTATTTCCTCACATTTAAAGCTTCGTGCTCCCGAGGTGTCTGCGAAGAGCGCCTCCTGGAGTTGTGCAGTGGGGAGCCCCAGGCGCACCTGCTCCCACTGGAGGACACCTGTCAGAAACACAAGCTGGCAGGCTGCTTCCTCCCGGCTAAAAATGCCAAAATATCCCCAGGCCTATCTCAGAAAATAGCTAGAATAACTTAGAACCAGCAAGAGAAATTTCAAAAATGATGACAAAGGCAGGCCAGAAAAAAAAAACAAAAACAAAAAACAAAAAACAAATCCCGGTCTCACCGGAAAGTGTTGCAACACCAAACAGGAAGACTCGATTGGCTCAGAGAAGTCACCTTCAATAGCAGAAGCAGCAGTAAGCCAAGAGCCACAAGAATAAGAGCAAATATAGGTTTGTTTTTAAAGAAATTCAACGAGGCTGCAAAAAAGAGGAACTCAGGCGTCCGTTTTTTAGCTGGGTCATGCTCAGGCGTCCTCCATGGAAGAATCTACTGCATCACCAGTGGTTCAATGACTACAACTAAAGCGGCCAAGAAAAAAAGTCAGTGATGCTCAAAGGTAAAACCCAACCCAGCCCCAGCATGGGGCTGAGTCAAACAAACCAAAGAAAAACAAAGGGAGAAAAATGGTCTGACGGAGGCTGGGGCTTGTCTGACTCGATGGCACCGGGTGTATGTGTGGGAAAGAGACACAATTCAGCTATCAGTGTTCTCCGGGAGGACCATCCTAAAGGGCACATTTGAATTACTGACAGACTTCAAATGGCAACTTTTCAAATGGACATCTTTGAAGTCAGAGAAAGCACTCTATGGACTGTCAAAAAGAAATTAGGTTGAAAAAAAAAAAAAAAACCTTCCAGCTAACGGCAGAGTAAGCAGAGCATCTGAAAAATTAATCCTCTGAATTCCCTCGGAAAGTTCAAGGAAACCATCTTTCTAAAACAAACCTTCTTTAAAAAAAAGATCAGGAACATCTCTGGAAGAAGATAAAAAGGCTCCAGCCTGCAGCAAGAGATAAAGCAGTCATTTTTCTCGAAGATCAGCTGCCAACAACGGCCAGTCCACTTGTGCTAGGAGCCAGCAAGCTCCCCACACTTGACCTGTTGCCAGGGGCCCTCGATAGTTCCTGTTCCCGCCAACCCGGGGATCCGCACCAACCCACCTGTCCACCTGTTGCATTGAGGTGGGGGGTGGCGGGGTTGGGACGCTGAGAAGCAGACGCTGAGACAGGAGTAGACATTTGAGAGATTTCTTGGGACAAATGTCGGTGCGGGATAAAGAGGAGAGGCAGGTCGGACACCTGTGGAAGGAGAGAGGGAAGGAAGCCTTCTGTGGGAGGAGAGTCAGCGCACGGCGAGGCTCTGAAAACCTGCTGGCCGGACCACTGGGGAGCCCCTAAGCTTGGGTGGCCTGGTGGAGGGGTCCCAGGTCAAGCGGGAGTCACCCAGGACTAGTGCCTCTGCCGGGCTCGGTGATTGGCTGGAAGCAGCACAAGGACAGTGTGGCCCCAGGACCACCATCACTGTGGAGCTGAAGGGGCAGAGCTGGGCTGTAAGTCACCAGTGCTCCCACGGGGCAGCGGGGTCTCCTGAAGGGGGACGCTGGAGCAGCCACCTGATGGCCACCCCTGAGGCTGTCGTAATGCTTCTATTTACGTCACAAGCTGGGTAGCGTGTGACGTGCAGTAGTGGGGACGTTCCCGATTCCCATTCCCATCAGGACCATCCAAATGTGTTCTCTTTCTTCAGCAGGGATGGTGGGTCTGATCGCCTCACAAGAAGCATTTGAACGGGCCCTGGTTCCAGCCTCGGACCAGGAAGGAAATAGAATTGAGTGGGAAGAGGTCGCGGGTCAAGCAAATCAGGTGTGTGAAGAGACCTGAAGGGCCCAGGATGACCTTGGTTAGTCACCGACAGGCAGCGGGGGGCCTGAGAGATGGGGCTGAATCGGAAACAAAGAAGATGAGAACTTGGATCAGAGAAGCCATGTTTCGTGCCAAATTTATGGAAAGAGAGCCCCTCCCACATGTTCCGCTCCCATCTTTAGATGGCATTAATATCGAGGCCTACAAACGTCTGTGAATAAACAAAGCAAATTCCTTGGAAACTTCTCTGAAAAAGTAATTCACGACGGAAGAGGTCGGAGGGAGAAAATGTGGGCACGAGTCTTTCCTACCCATCGGGGTTGCTGTGACGGTGTGAAGAGCACAGAAAACTACCCTCAGAAATGTGTGGCTTCCAGAAAGAAATGGACTCCAAGACGCAAAAATTTAGACCTCCGTGAGGTAATGCCAACGAAGAATGAAAATATCAAGGTGGAAAGCTTAGGGCAGAGCATCAAAAGCAGGGAACCACGAAGAGACGTCAGTTATGATGACTATGGTTACAAATGTAAACTTAAAAGAAAAGTGCTGTAAAAGAGGTCACTTAAAAAAGACAAGAGGTAGGGGCGTCTGGGTGGCTCCGTCGGTTAAGCATCCGACTCTTCATTTCGGCTCAGGTCATGATCTCGCGGTTTGTGAGTTCGAGCCCCACCCTGGGCACAGAGACTGCTTGGGATTCTCTCTTTCTTTTTGTCCCTCCCTCAAAATAAATAAATTAACTTAAAAAAAAATAGTAACAGGGGCGCCTAGGTGGTGCAGTCGGTTAAGTGACCGACTTCGGCTCAGGTCATGATCTCGCGGTCCGTGAGTTCGAGCCCCGCGTCGGGCTCTGTGCTGACAGCTCGGAGCCTGGAACCTGCTTCGGATTCTGTGTCTCCCTCTCTCTCTGCCTGTCCCCAACTTGTGCTCTCGCTCTCTCTCTCAATAATAAATAAACATTAATCGCTTCTCGGCCTTTTGGCTAAGATCAAGTGTAATAATAAATAAACATTAAAAATTTTTTTTTAATTAAGGTAAAAAAAATAATAACAAATTTTTTTAAAAGACAAGTGGTAATCCCTTAGATCAATTAATGAAGAAGGAAGAATGCCCTTGGAGTGGTGGGGGCAGGGATGGTGGTGAGTAATAGGACACGGGCAAAGCAGATATTCCATAAAAGGAAATTAAAGTTATTGTTCCGGGGTTTTTTTCACTTTGATAATTACAGAGAATGTAAGAGGTTTTTTTTTAAACCTTGAAGTAACTAACCACGGACTATTAAAAACAGGATGCATATCTTCAAATCACCAAAGAAGATAGAAACAAACAAACAAATCAGACCATATAGCAAAGGAGTAAATAAACTGGAAAAAGAAACTGAGCAGAGAAATTACAATAAACATAAAAAAGTCATGCTTTCCTTATTAACTAACGCTTTTAGGTCAGCTATGAAATACAACTCTTTGTTGCTTATAAAGGACACACTTAATGACAGAGAAATGTTCAACGTAAAAGTCCTATGATGGTATAGCAGACAAATCTGGATAAAAAGAAAGTCAGTGGTAATATTCATATCAAGCATTATAGAGTTTAATAAAGCCACGCATCAGAACCAAGGTTATTTAACATTAACAAAAGAAAAATTATGAAGGCCGATAGAGTTATCTTATGCACTGAATAATAGTCTATAAAAGTACAAGAAGTCTAATCGCTAGAATCTGAAGGGCCATTGGCAAAGACACGGTATAGCATCAGACTCCAATGTACTATAAACTTGAACAGATCAAGTAAGCAAGATATAAGTTGGGATGTAGAGTTATATAAACAATAGAATGAATATAATTTGATTAAAAGCTCTTGAATTTGGTTTGAAACAGAAATGTAATCTACTCTTTTCTCAAGTATCCAAAAAAAAAAAAAAAAAAAAAATTGCCAGAATGAATTATCTGCCTACCAAGAACAAAATCTTCTATTAAAAAAAAAAAGCAGAAATTATGTTGGCTATATTCTGACCACAATATATAGAAACCTAGGAGATTTTCTTTCTGTTAAAAAAGGTTAACATCAAGAAATATACTAGGGAAGGAAAATACACAAATAATGTCAGACAAATGATGTTCTTTCTTTATGAAGAGTATAAAAAACATATACATTATCAAGACCCTCAACAGACAAACAGGCAGAGGACACAAACAGTTCCCAGAGGAGGATTTACAAAGACATAAATTTTTGCTCATCATCTCAATAAAGAAGCTGGTAAGGGTTCTGTGAAACAGTCATTGACATGCTGGTAAGTACACACAGCTTCTTGACTTGATCATTCACAGTACAAGTCAAAGAAATGTTATTAATCTCTCATCCGGTGATTAGAAATTTACCTCAAGTCAATTATGAAAAAGAAAGAAAAGTTGTGTACAGAAACGTGTTTACTTTAGCATTTTTTTCTGATGGCAAAAAACGCACAAACTTTTAAATAGAAACAGGAGCTTAATTTCAGGATGGTAAATCTACTCAATGGAAATTTTTTCTGTCTGATTATGTTATGTTTATGCTGACTATGCTAAGTAAAAAACCCACAAACTACAGAACTATACATTCAGAATGACTTCAACTATGATTTTAAAAGCCCACACACAGGGAAAAAAAACCTAGAAAAAACTTTCCATATGCCAAACATTGGTCGCGTTCTAACAGGTAGTGGGTGCATAGTCAATCTTTTATCTCCTTCTCTTTTTCTCTCTGTATATATTTTTCCAAGTAATTAGCGGTGACACAAAAACAATTTTAATTTTTGTAAGGTGTAGCAAATGCTAGGAGAAAAGTAAGAAGAGGCTTTGACTTTCCCTTAAAAGAAGAAAAGTCTGGGTGTGTGTTTGAGGCACGGCAGGGGTGGGAGTGAGGCTCATACAAAATTTAAAGAAATGTGGGGCGCCTGGGTGGCGCAGTCGGTTAAGCGTCCGACTTCAGCCAGGTCACGATCTCGCGGTCCGTGAGTTCGAGCCCCGCGTCAGGCTCTGGGCTGATGGCTCGGAGCCTGGAGCCTGTTTCCGATTCTGTGTCTCCCTCTCTCTCTGCCCCTCCCCCGTTCATGCTATGTCTCTCTCTGTCCCAAAAATAAATAAAAAAAAAAAAAAAAAAAAAAAAAAATTTAAAGAAATGCTTTGAACTAACCAGTGCTCAGCTGATGAAGCATAGATCTTGCCAGGTCAAAGATGAACATCTCAACACGCAACGTCTGAGAAACTTGGGAACAAAGCACGAAGTGACAGAGAGGATTGGAAGTCACAGGTGAGAGAGCAGATGCCACCTAAGAGAGGAGAAATGGCCACAGAAACCTGATGTGTGATTTAAAAAGGAAAAGTTTCGGGGCGCCTGGGTGGCTCAGTCAGTTGGGAGTCTGACTTCGGCTCGGGTCATGATCTCACAGTCCGTGGGTTTGAGCCCCTGCTGACAGCTCAGAGCCTAGAGCCCCTTTCGGATTCTGTGTCTCCCTCTCTCCCTCTCTCCCTGCCCCTCCCCTGCTCATGCTCTGTCTCTCTCTCTCTCTCCTTCAAAAATAAATAAACATTAAAAAAAAAACAGTTTCCTCTGTCCACAGGTCAGCCATTAGGAGTAAAGAGCGATACAAAAAAACATTCAAAATGCTGATCAGCAATGGAGAGAGGGGCAAGGGAAGGGAAGATATTTAAATAAATCCTCCCAAAGTCTGGACAGCTGTTAATAGAAACAAATGTGGGAATTCAAACTTAAATAGTTTCTAAATTCGATATTCAGGTTAAATTATCTTGTCTATCGTAAAGAAACACAAGGAAGAGAAAATTCACAATAGAAACTAAACATGAAAAAACTGCCATGTCTCTACGTAGACAGTAACCCCGTGGAGGTTTACAGAAATGTAACATTTATAATAAAATTATAATACTCCTTAAAAATGATAATACTCATATAAAAAGGAGCACTCATTAAAAAAAAAAAAAAAAAAGCCCAAACCCAATCCTCTTTTGCCAGTAAGAAACACAGAGAAAACAAAGAGACACAGACAGAGTAAAACGATGGGGTAATCTCTGGTTTATCAGGCACACAGAACTCTAGAAAAAAAGGGAGTATGACAAAGTCATTTTTTTTTTTTTAGTAAAAATAGAGAGAGTAACATATAGACTTTCCAAAGGTCAAAGTTACAATAAATAATTAAAACATAAAACAATTTATGTTCCAACGTGCACAGTAAAGAAACACGTAATGGGAACGCACCAGAAATGCACAAAACAGTAGAAACGGAAATATAATTGTAGGTAGAGACCTTAATGCTCCCCTCTCAGAGTATCATCGATCAAGTGGACAGAGAACTTTCAAGCTCTGAATAGCCCAATTAAAAAGGCAGATCGGTGAGGACTGCATCATAAATCAGGGGAATAGACTTTTCTTGCAAGAAGACAAGGATCTTTTGCCACATTTATCCCAGGAATGGGCCCCGCCGAGTATGCCCCGGCGGTGCCACCCTTTCTGTTCTCAGACCACAAAGAAGACAGCACTGTTTGCTGAGCACCATGATATTAATAATATATAATAGGTACTTCTATGCATTCTCTTAAGTAGTCTCTTAAATAACGTGTGAGTCAGAGATAAAATCAGAACTATGTCACTGAAATATTGGGAAAGAACCAATGTTTATACACAAAACACAGAGGCGGCCACAGCGTAAGGGGAACAGGGGACTCGTAAGTATTCTTGCAAACACGAAAGCCAGAGAGGAATGATGGCAACCAGGCCTACATTTAGAGAATCTGGAAGAGGAACACGGGGAGACAGAGGTCTTTGTGCTGTTTTGGTAACCTGGGCACTCGCGGCTGGGGCTGCACGTGGACAGGCAAGGAAGCCACAACCCAGGGAGATCATGGAAAGGACTGGAGTTGCCCATGGTCTATATAAGAATAGCCATTTTAGCACCCTCAACGCTCAAGGCACGCTCCCCTGTATGACTCTGCAGAATGGGCTCCAGGTGCCGTAGAAAGAGACCTGGCTCGTTACTGGAGCACCTGACAGCAGACAGAGTGGCCTTGCTCTGTACTGAGCTCTCCGTCACCAGGCGTATGTAAGGACAGGCAGGAGATCCATTTATCCAGAATGTTGTCAAGGGAATTCACGCTTAATAAAGGTTTTTGGGGTTTTTTGTTTTTGTTTTTGTTTTTTTTAACCCTGAACTGGAATCTTCTGTCAATATATTAATGTTTCCTAATGTTTAGTAAAGAGGAGAGAAAATTGTGTGTGAAGAGGGACTGGCCTAGGAGTCCAAAGGCTCCTAGCTGCTCTGGCTGTGTGGCCTCCGTCTGGGTTCTCTCATCCGAACGGCACCTCCTAGCTCTGCGAGCCAGGAGCCCGTGGCCTCACCTTGCCGGCTCTCTTACTAAAGCAGGCTGGCTCTGGGCTGTGATTCCTGTGGCCGCCTAGGCCGGAGTCGCACTTGGGGCAGACCCCAGGCCTAGTATGCACAGCTGTGGCATCCAGACCGAGCTGTGTGGCTCAGACCAAGCCAGCCCTCCTCCCACCAACAGAAGAACTTTCCAGAAACACCAGCAACAGTGAGAATGGAACTTTGGGAGGTTTGCGGGCTGAGACGGTCCACCCTCCCCCCTTTTGCTGCCAAACTCCTCATCCTCACGGAGCACTGTGGTGTGAGCCACCTACAAGATGGGAGGGCCAGCCATGGCTGAGAAGAGTTGGTACAGCCTGAGAAATGTCGTTTGAGGAGGAACACGCCCCTGGACCAGTGTCATCAGGTTCCTCGCCTGAAATTCCTGTCTCCTCTGGGAGTGCAGTGTTGAATCCCACAGGCAGAATATAAATATTTATTTGGATGCCATTATCTGCCACTAACACCATAGCATAAATAAATTCATCTGTCTACACCTGAGCTGGGCTTCTGGGGGACACGATGTGAAAAGGAACAGGACACAGGCGGGACAGAGCACATAGAATCTCCCTGGCTCCAAAGTTTTGCCGAAGCTGCACCCCGAGCCTGGCAGGTTGGAGTGGGGTTCAGGGAGTCAGAGAGGGGTCAGTTCAGGGACTTGAGATGTGGCTGTTCCTGTGCTAAGTGCTCTCTGGTGGGAACTCGGTACATTCCTGGACCGTTGTTATAATGATGCCCATTTGACAGGTGAGGACAGTGAGGCTCACAGAAGCTAGAGTCTACCCGAGGTCAAACAGATGGTGAGGGGCCTCACTGGCCCTCACGTTGAGTCTCTCCTTTATCTTCCCTCCCTCAACAGCATCACCAGTATCACCGGCAAGAGCCTCCAATATATCCAGGAGCCCCCAGCTCCCCCTTCCTCACTTTTTGGGGTGCCTGATTCCACTTACCGCCTCCTATTTCCCCTCAGACTCTCGCCTCCCTTCTTAAAAACCTCATCCCTTCCTTCAAGTGTCCACCGTCCTGATCCACCTGTATCACCTGACGTGATTTCCCTGCTGTGGCCAAGTGGGGCCAATCATCCGCGTGCACCGTAGGGGTACATATAGGGACTAATCCAGTTATGATATATAACAGCAGGCACAGCTTCCCAGTTGCTGACTGCATGGCCGAGCTCTTCCATCACTTACTGCTCTTAAGAGCCCCAGGAAGAAAAAACCATTATTGTTTCCATTCTCCAGAGGGGTCCACTGAGGCTGGGGAAGTTACTCACGGCCCTGGCCTGCCTGGAGCACCTTGCCCAGGGGCTAGAGGGTGATTCCTGACAGCGTGTGGTCTTGGGCTCTTGGTGCTTTCCAGGCCCAGGTTCCGGGAGGCAGGCAGTAGGGTCGGCAGGAGGTAGTGACACGCAAGCCAAGCCCCCCTGGGGAAGGCTCCCGGGCTGCCTACGGTGAGGTTTCCCCACCCCAGCAAGATGCTACAACCCTGAGTCAAATCAGGAGGAAGTTGAGGGTTCGTAGGAAATGTCACCGATAGTCAAGAACAAACCAGCCCTCCGCCTGCTACTGCTATTGTCGTGGAGGCTGCTGGGGGCTGCGGCCACCCCTTCCAACTGGGACGCCGAGTCTGGGCAGGTGTGGACGGAGCCCAGACCACAAAGCACCAGCAGGCCTCAGGAAGTCACCCGGCATCCAGGAAAACGAGGTCAGTCCGTGGCCTCTGTGTCTCGATTTTTCTAAGTGGCCCGGGGGGCTGTTACCTGTTGGGGGTCCGGTGCAGCTGAGTGAGCCGTGAGATGTCACTTGTCGTCCCAGCTCGGTCACCAGCCTGCCCTGGAGAGAACCACTTTCCTCTCTGGGGTTCGGCTTCCTTATCAGTGAAATGAGGGGGTGGGACCAAGATGCTTTTCAAATGGCTCTAGCCCCAGCCTTGTCTGGCGGGGGGGGGGGGGGGGGGGGAGTTAAGGGTGGGCTCTTTCCCTTGGCTCTGGAGAGGGGCTGCGTGGGCGTCCCTCCCCACCAAGCGAACGAGAATGGGGCATGAGAAACATGTTTCTAGGGGGACGGTCTCACTCTTAGGCCCTCTGATGTTCACTCAGCTTCCGAAAAAAAACAGGGAGAAGTGGGGGGGCAAGAACCACGGCACGCGCAGAGGTGAGACACAACTGCAGAAAGGCTGGGGGTCACACAGGGACAGCCAGCGTCTGAAGAAGGCTGTCCCGACTTCCAGCCCTTCTGGGGTTCAGGATTCAGAACTGCCGTCCACACAAGGAGTGCGATGGTGCACGCCTTCAAGTTGAGGGGACTGGCGGGCCAGGAAGGCCCCAGCCCGGGGGACGCGTCAGCCCCTGTACATGCATCTTCAAGGGCCGGGCAGCAGGGCGGGTGTGGGTAGCCGTGCCGGGCCCTGGCTTCCCACGCCAGGGCCTCCACCGCAACATGGTTCGGCCTTGGGCCACACAGTCCCCGAGGGCCCTTCAGGCAGAGATTTTCCCCGCGCCTCCCACATGCAGGGCTGGGAGAGCTGAGACTCACTCATGGACCCTGGGTGGCTCTCAGCAGGGACCCCCTCAGAGATGGCAGCTGCTCAAGAGAGTCTGGGCCGAAACACCCTGACGGATTCAGCTTCGGTGCTGGGGAGGGACCAGGAGATCCCGTTAGAGACCAAAGCACGGGCTATTTTTATAGGCCGGGCACGCTGTGACTTTCGGGTGTCTACAGGAATAGAAACTCCCCATTCTGGGTAATTCATCCCAGCATAGGGCCATCTCTGTAGAAACAACAGCTGTGTGTGACCGTGGGGAGGTCGCCTGGCCCTCCAGAGCATGGGGTCCCCATCCCTGGGAGAAGAGGTTCACAGAGCCATATGACTCTGATCCTGCCCGTGCTTGTGCTATGGGCAGAACCAAGTTCACTCCCTGACCCGGGCCGCAAGCTGGCCTGGGAGTGAAGACAGCAAGGCCCCCGTAGGCCCCTGGCCCGATGTAAGCCCCCATGAGTCGGCCAGGCCTGGGCGTCGTGGGCGCAGCTTTGGATGCTGGAAGCGTCCGGAAGGACAGGGAGGAGCCATGCAGGTGTCCAGGGCCTGTGGCGTCGGGAGCCCTGGGAAGGGGTCAGCACGCAGGGGCCCACGGCCGGTGACTCTCCACTCAGCCCCTCCTCAAAGGGAGCCTCGCCCCCTGGCTATCCTCTCTTTTGTAATTACTATTTCTGTTTTATTGCTGTTGCTTTTGATTTAGAATTTTGAGTACGTGCACATGATCCAAATACACACGTAAACACATACGGTAAGATGTCTCTGCCCAACCACTGGGCCCCCAAATCCAGTGCTCGCCCACCCTTCAGGGCACCCCTGTTGACAGCTTCTTCCAGAGCTTCTATACCAACATATGTACATATATGTTCTCGTTTTCTCCCTCTTTTAACACAAAAAACTGTGTATGACGTAAGCTGTGCTGCATACAAATCATCTCCCACCCTTACTTTTCTTTTTAATTTTTTAATGTGTGTTTATTTTTGTAAATTTTTTTAATGTTTTATTTATTCTTGAGAGAGAGAGAGAGAGAGAGAGAGACAGAGCAAGGGAGGGGCAGAGAGAGAGGAAGACCCAGAATCCGAAGCAGGCTTCAGGCTCCGAGCTGTCAGCACAGAGCATGACACGGGGCTCGAACTCACAAGCGGTGAGATCATGACCTGAGCCAAAGTCCGACGCTCAGCTGACTGAGCCACCCAGGCACCCCAATGTGTGTTTATTTTTGAGAGAGGGAGAGAGAACGAGAGGGGTAGGGGCAGAGAGAGAGGGAAACACAGAATCTGAAGGAGGCTCCAGGCTCTGAGCTGTCAGCACAGAGCCCGACGCGGGGCTCGTGGGGCTCGAGGGGCTTGAACTCACGAACCCTGAGATCACAAGCTGAGCTGAAGTCATCATGAGCCAAAGATGGACGCTTAACTGACTGAGCCACCGAGGCGCCCCGTCTCCCACCCTTTTTTGAAGAGTTTTGCTAATGACCTTCATCAGGAGCGTGATGGGGGACCCCGCCCGAGGCAGGAGCCTGTTTGGGCCAGAGAGACTCTCCTCAGGGGGAAGCCAGGCAGGGACTTGCCCAAGGCCCCACCCATGACTCTGGTCCCTCCATCTAGGTCCTCTCCTCCCCCTGCCCCCACCCCAGGCCTGGGTAGTCACAAATATGAAGACTTTTTTCTCAGAAGATTCCTTAAACCTCCCAGAAGCAGCCACCCTGCCCACCCTCTCACCTTCCCGAACAAATCAGAAGCTTTGGGAGCCTGGTGTGGGGGCAGAGGTGGGAGGTCCTGACTGCCCACCAGCTGGGAAGCCCAGAGTAGGGGGCTCAGACCTCCAACCTTTCCAGTGTCCTGCGGTAGCATCTGAGCTCCAGAGTCACTTGCTTGTAGGGTGAGGAAAGAGCCACTCTGGGTTTGGCAAAGGGCGGCTCCTCAGCACCTAGGGACTCACCACACCCTCTCCTGATGCTGCTTAAATTTCCTCCTTCAGCGACTGAAGTTCTCCCTGTACTCATGGAGCATCTCTTCCAGAGACGAAGACTTGCCCACTGGGGGCATCACAGGGTGTAAGAGCTGGGCCAGAACCATCAGGATGCCCCCCAATCCCGCCTGGGGGAGTTGCTCAGGGACCAGGGACAGGGGACAAAGTAGGGACAGAAGATGCCAGAAGCACAGAGAATAGCCTAAGTGCAGACAAAAGGAGGAAGGAAATTGACATCTTGGGTGAGGCCAGGAGTCTCTGTGCAGCTGAAGCCTGGGGACATGGGGGGCTAGCCAGAGCCGAGACTGGGGGGGTGCTGGCCAGACAGGATAAAGGCAGGGGTGCTCAGAGGAACCGGGGAACAAATTCGGTGGACAGGAAACCATCCCATCAGGCTTTATAGTATAGTGCCTTTCTTCCAACAGCCACCCAAATCCAGCTACGGTGCGATGGGCAGTTCAGGGACTGGACACAGGACAGACCCACTCGGGTGGCAGGGCCAGGGTGGGGTGAGGGCAACAGCAGTAACAGGAAAGGAGTCGGGAGGGGAAGGGGGTCGCCGTCATCTGAGGCAGCCTGGTTCCAGTGAGAGCCTCAGGCAGCCCCAGGTTCAAGTAGCCACAACCTCACGTAGCTACTACGTCAGCTTGGCTCTTGGCCTAACTTCTGGAAATTGCACTCATACATTCATCTAGCCAACAAGGATCCGTTGATCACGACTCTGCACCGGGCACTGGTGATCAAGACAGACAGTAGCACCTCTCTCAAAAACTGTTTTCAGGAGCTGGCGTGACAAGAGGGGTGCGGGGCTTGAGGCTGCTGAGACCCACCCCCAGCCCCCACTGCCATTGTGTCAGCCTCAATGGTCTCCGGGGAAAAGAACAACATAAAACACTGAAGGTGGGCGGGGTGGGGGGAGGGGTCCCAGAAATGAGGGTGCCTCAGCAAAGAAGGGAGGGCAGGAGAAACTGAGGACCAAAAGGCAGGAAGAGGGAGATGGGTCCAGCCCCTCTGTGCCCTCCCACTCTCTGATCCAAAATTTCAGGCTCTGCCACAGTTCTGTCCCCAAGCTCGTCCTATGCATTTAGCCTGTACGACTCCACTGGAGCAGAAATGAGGCCCTTTCCTGGGGTCTGAACCGAGTCCCCAAGGGCCGCCCCCACGCTGCCCCACCCCCCTAGTTGCTTGAAAAGACAGCTGGACCGTCATAGCCACCCATACAGACGGAAAATGTTCGGCCTCCTTGGAAGTGGGCACCGGGTGGCTGGCAGCTTCAAGGTCACAACTCACAATGTCGAGGCAGGGTGGAGTAAAACACACAAGGGGGCAGCAACCCTTTAGAACTCACCCCTTCCCCTCCCACACGCCCCCTCCGGTTCTCACTGGAAATGTAGCATTGAGGTTGCAGGCCTGAAGTTCTGGACAACTGGGTGTGGGCTTTCCTTCCGTTTCTGCCACGGCTCTCGTAATTCTTTCAGAGCTCCCTGCTCCCTGCATCGTCCTGCCTGTAGCCATTTATGGCCCGAATTGGGGGGGCCCCAAGTCCCCCTGACCAAAGGCTGTCTTCAAACCAGAGGCCGAAATTCCACATCAGGCAGAGAGGGCCCTTCACTGGGAAGGTTGTAAAGACCATGGAAAGACGGACACCCAAAGCCTCCCCTCTGGTTGCACTCAGGGGAGGAGAGGTTCTGTGGTTTATACACGAGAGGCCAGCACTTCTAGGGAGCCTCGGAACATCTCAGGACTCGAAGTGGATGCCCCCAGGTTAACACAAGAGCTTCTAGTTCAGGCTCCCCGATGCCCTGTGGGGGTGCAGGACTTTCCAGGCCTTTCCTCTGCTCCCACCTGGCAATCGGGGCGCCCTGCCACTCCTGCCTGGGCCCTGGGGGCTTCTGGCCTATAGCCTCCCCCCGGCTTCTCTGTACCTGTCACCTGCCAGAAGCCGCAGCTATTGGGTTGCATTTGTATGTTTCCTAGGGACACGTGGGGGGTTGGAAAGGGTGGATCCTTTTGAAATCATTTTCTTTTCATGTTTCCTTTTTTTTTTTTAATTTTTAAAAATGTTTTATTATTTATTTTTGAGAGAGAGAGAGTGCACGCAGAGGAGGGGCAGAGAGAGACAGACAGACAATCCAAAGCAGGTTCCAGGCTCTGAGCTGTCAGCCCAGAGCTCCATGCAGGGCACTGACTCACGGACTGCGGGATCATGACCCGAGTCGAAGTCGGACGCTCAACCGACTGAGCCACCCAGGTGCCCCTCTTCATGTTTCCTTTTGCATAAAGTATACTTAAGTCCTTAGCCCACGTGTCAATCGGAGTTTAATATTTCCTTTCACACTTCAGCTATTAAATGTCTGTCTTATTTTTTGTGACGTGTTTTCTCCCCACACCACCCCTCCCGACCCCTCCCTATGGGCACACATTTTTATATTTGTTTTGCTGCATGGAAATTGTCGATTTGGGTGTTAACAGTACTTTCTTTTGTTCCCGTAAACTGTCTTGGGCACTTCGATAATGTGTGTATCTTCACTCCTCCACAGTTAGAGTAAGTATGGTATTCATTTCCTTCCTGGAAGTCTCTGAATTTTTTTTTTTTTTTTTTTTTTTAGCGTAGGTTGGAGGATTAAAAACTTCTCCATTACCTAATGCCCGGCAGGTCAGAGTTACGGGGGTCCCAGCACTCCCCACCTCCCTGGGGTGAAGGAAACACTCTCACTCTCAGGCGAAAGCCCTTTGTCCCGAGCGCCTCTTGCCCCCCACATGGAGTCTTCCACTTCTGCTTACTCATTGTCATCAAATACCTGCCCGTCCCACCACCGCTATCACCCCAGCCCTGCAAGGAGACTTCATTAATGACAGAGACACAACCCTCCACCATTTATATCGGGAGTCCCAAGGGTCAGTGAGCGATGCACTTTATAAATAAACTCAGTACGTTCTCCAAACCACCCATGAGGTATAGACTATCACTAGCCTCATTTACAGGTGGGGAAACTGAGGTGCAGCAAGGCCGAGTCACGAGTCTACACGTGCCCCAAGAGCACAGAGCAGAGCTGAGGCTGGAAATGGCGGTCTTAGGGCTCCAGCAACCCTTCTTGGCCGAAGGTCAGCCCTTGTGCCAAGCTCCCCCAGCTCCCCACATCCACGACACCTTTGCCTCCAGCTTCACAGAGAAAATCTGGCGAGTCAGGCATGAACCTCAGGCTCTTTGTCCTCAAACCAGTGCTGTCTGCACCCAACCAACAACCTCAAGGTGCTTCTGCAGCTGAGAGGAACTCACCCCCACCTGCAGCCCATCCCACCTGTCTCCTCAGGGGACTCTACTCCCTCAAGCTGTCACTGCGGTTTCTGAGAGGTGGCCGCAGGGCACAGAAAAGGTCAGCAGATGTCACAAGAACAAAAATTCATCCTCTCCTTGTTGATTTTGAAGGTAGAAAATTCTCCATGAACTGGGTGGATCCTCATTCTAAGGTGACCAGAAGTCTTAATTTATGCATTAAATAATTTTAAAACCATGGAGAATTCTGTGAAAGCACGTTAAACTCCATCATAGAAGCCATGTAATGTTACATGAAGAGAAAGCTATTATGGAAGAGGAAAGTTTTCAGGATTCGTTACAATAATTGGACCCACACGTCTTCTACGAGAAGAGGACGTGATGAATGAGTGTGAATGAACACGAGTATGATGAGGTCCCGAGGCCTCACCTAAACCACTCCCTCAGAGCCCAACTTAAGAAGATGGTAAGACGAGGACAGTCTCCCCGGGCGGCCGAAGGTCTAGCATCTTCCAGCTGCCCGGATGTGTCTGCAGCCTGGCTCTCTTACTGAGTCCGGCCCTCCAGCCTGATCCAGGATTGTTCACTCCATTCCCAGACCCCACCTCTTTCTGGGTCCTTGACAAAAACACACCTATTTCCAGCCCAAGCGCTGCCTCTGAAGGCCTCCGTCAGGGCCTCGGTTTCCTCATCTCTGCAATGGGCACAGCTGTGCTGCAGGCAATTCTCTCTCAAGAATTGTCCGCCTCTGAGGTCACAAGGACAAATCCTAAAGCAACACAGGCCGATGGACCTTAGATTCCAGAACCCTGGGGTCAGGTTCTCACCTGCTCCCTGGCAGCAATGAAGAAAAAGCAGCCCTACTATTACCCTACCCCCCGGCACTCCCCCTTCCCCTGCCCCTTCCCTTGCCCCTTCCCCCCTACCTGCTGCCCTCCAGCCCTGCCTCCTGCAGGCCCCCACTCTGAGCCCTTGGCCCCACCCTCCTCCTGCTGGCCCACCTTGCCTGGCCAAGCTCCTGCCTCTCACCAGCCGACCCCCTCCTCACCTGGATGCCCACAAGGCCCACTGTCTCCACATGCTCCCTGGAGTCCCCTGCTGCCCCTGCTGCCCCTGCCCTGCCAGCCCCCCTTCCCCACCCTACCACCCCTTTTTCTGCCTGGCCTCCCTCTCTGCTCTTCACTCTTCCTTTGCCCTGGACCCCCCTTCTGGCCCTTGTCTGGCCTCCAGCCACCTGGGCAGACTGCTCAGCCGCCCCTACTCCCCTCCCACCCAGTCACCTCCTCCCACCATCTCCCCACCCTCGGGCCACCCTGCAAACCTTCCCAGGGACCTGGCCCTCCTGCCAGTGGGCACCTGGACCTCTTGGCTCCGTGAGTGGGGCACCTGCTGGGCACAGGGAGCAGCACAGGCCTGGCAGGTGTGGGGCAGCCTCGAGGGCCCTCCGGAGCTCTAGGAAGCCCCCATCTCCAGAGTGAGCTCTCAGCCACGTGGGGGTCTGGCCTGGGTCACCGGGTAGGTGCCCCTCCTCGGGATCGGTCCGCAGGCCAAGGAAGAGGTGACAAACAGCTTCGTGTCCACACTCGAGCCCCTCCAGGCTCTCAGAGTTACCACTGGGAGGGGGTGGCTGGGCTCAGAGGACTCAGGGGATCTTTCCCTGCAGGGCCATTCCCTGCCCTGGGGCCAAGCGGGCTGGCCTCCCTCATTCAGAAGGGGCAACGGTGCCCTGTGCCTGGTACACACCCCGTTCTCCAAGCCAGCCTCCCCAGGAGACAGCGACCAGGGCTCCCTATGGCAGAGGGAGGCTGTGGCAGCGAGGGGAGGGGGGAGGCCTTGCTGCATGACATTAGGGCATGGATGCTTACAGGGAGGAGTCAGGAAGGGATGTCTGGGTACTTCGACCAAGGATTGCCAGGCCTTCCCTAGCCAAGCTTGGCCTCAGAAGTCCCTGGCTTTCGTTTCTGAGGTCATGTCTACAGCCACCTTAAAGCCTCCCGCCATACCAGAGGGGACTCTGGTCACCCCATCCTGCCCCCACCCCCTTGCCTGACCAGATTGCCACCTGGGGTCAGACGCTTTCCTCACCCACCTGATAAACTCCCTTTCACCGCTAACAGCTCATTTGCCTTCACGGGGCACAGGCCTGGGCACTTGTGCTGTCTGTCTGGGGGGACCCTTCACTGCCCTGGCTGTTTCTCCTCTGAACCTTTTTACCCAAAAGGCTGATTGATGGCCTTCCTCCTCAGATGACAGAACTTGGTGGCTTCTACCCCAGCCCTGGCTCTAGAATCACAAAACCTCAGTCTGCAAAAGGGGCAGGACCTCTCACACTTCTCTCACCAAAGGAAGTGCAACAATGTCAAAATCAATGCTTGGGTTCCGAACCCCTCTCTCAGCAGCAACCCCCTCCCCGCCCCAGCTCCATTGACTTTTTCTGCCCCAGGACCTTGGGGAGGTAGGTGTGGAAACGAAACTGAGGCGACTGACAGCTGTTACCAGCCTGAATCTCCCACTGAAAGCCCCAACCCCAAGTTCCTGGTGCCAGGGAAGCTGGACACAGGCCAGAAGCAGCAGGGAAACCCAGACTTGACCAATCTGAGCATGGTGAGCAAAATCCCCAGACGTGCCCCAACCCTTGGGCCCCACACAATGCACTCAGTGAGGATACTTCCTGGGCAAGAGGCAGCTTCCTCTCGGGAGACCCCAGTGCTACCTGGGATGGGGTTGGCGTGACCAACTATCCCGGGTGCCCGAGGCTGTGGGGACCCCTGGGATACTGGATCTCCAGGACAGCCCCTGACAAACACGGATGAGCTGGCCACCACGGGTCAGCGAGGAAGCTTTGGGGACCGGCCCTCTTTTCATTCTGTGAGTTTCTCGCCCTACCTCACCCCCAGGGAAGGACATTGTCCTGTTGGGGTTTTGGCCCCGGGGTCTCTGCTTCTAGCTGACTGTGCCCAGCATGCCCTGACCCTCTTTGGCTTCCAGAATGCACACGGGCCCCTCCTTTTCTCCACGCAGACAAGTGAGCACACACAGCAGCCTTCACTGCAGCGTCTCCGGGGTCTGAGAGCACACACTTGGGGGTGGAGCGAGTACTTTTCCCCTTGCCCTCGCAGAGGGCTGGCAGGCACCCCGGCTTCAACACCGCAGTGAAACACATTTCCAAGAAAAGTCTCCCCGCACCACAGCGAGACAAAGGGGCTGTGAGTCACCTGGGCTGCATTTGGCTGTCAGCATGTGGGAAGGTCTGGAACCTATCAGAGAAGGGGCTTCAGGTTACACGAGGCAGCCCTGTGGAAAGGAGGGTGTGTGGTCCCCGGGCGGCGGCCTCCCGCAGCCCCAGCCGGGCCTCCTGTGCGGATGAGGGGCCCGGGCAGCAAAGGATGATGGGACTCCATGTGTCTGCTCACTATTTTCTCCGTCAGGAAGTCTTTCCTTCTTCATGGCTCTTAGGGAGCCTCAAACGGGCAGCATCCCACCTTGCCATCAAGGGGGCTTTGCCCAGTTAGTTCAGTCCCCGAGTCCAGAATCACTGCGCTACGTGTGGTGGTCTTCCCTCAGATCTTCACGGGCTTACAGCCAGAATCATGCACGCCCACCCCTAGACACACACGCACAGGGGCACGTACCCTCCCACACACGTATACACCCAGAGATACACCCAAACCTAGAAACGCGCACAGACTCACCCGAACATACATGTACAGAGGCACAGGGACCACCCCCACCTCACACACACACCTCCAAGGACGCGCATGCACACACACACACACACACACACACACACGTGCGCGCTCATTCTCCCACAGACACACTCGTATTCAAATACAGTGAGACCCTGGTTCGCGAGCATCCTTCGTGCCGGAAACACGCTTGTGATCCAAAGCACCTGTACATCAAAGCGAATTTCCCCAGAAGAAATCATGGAAACGCAGATGATTCGTATGATTCGTTCCACACCCCAAAAATATTCATAGAAAAGTGATCGCAATGCTGTAATATAATACAAAATAATAAAGAAGATACAAAGAAAAATAAACAAACTAACCTGCCCTTAGCTGCGAAAGCCTCTGTGGCTGGTTGTGAGGGAGATGAGAGGAGAGTTGCTGTGTAGGACGACTTTCGCTATCACTAACACAAGCATCGTTATCGGCTCGATGGAATCTTTTTCTGCATGGGGGCCATCGTATCAACGGATGTTGACTACGGTACAGTATTAATAAACTCTTGTCATGTATTTAATGTAACTGGCAATCAGGTAGCGGAGGAAAGGGTCTCTCTCTGCAGGCAGCCTGACCTAGAATGAAGCAAAGTATTCCTAAGCTCACTCTTGTCTGGAAAAGCAAAGGACTGTCCAGAGGTGCTTTGAAGTGACAAAAAATACACTAGTCCCAGTTGTGGGCACCTTCCAACATTCTGAAAATCACTGATTTCTGCCAAACACCACAGCCTGAGATAGAGCATCCTAGTATGGGAGATGATCACCCACAATCCCTCAGAGAGAGAGAGAGAGAGAGAACCGTTGGCTCGGTCGTGATCATGCAACATTTGGCACCCCATACTACTTGTATCACAAGATGTGGCTTGTTCATCAAGTTAAGATGTATTATAAATGTTTGCTCGTCTTGTGGAACACTCGCAGAACAAGTTATTCGCAATCCAATGCTTTACTGTACATGTATTTATCACATCGCACCAAATCACCCTCACACACATCACACAAATGTGTAAGGAGATCTGAAGTCAGAAAAAGTACGCATATGCACACACGCACAGACCTAGCACTCCCAGGGAAGCACACCCTGAAACCCCCTTAGATCCTATGCAGCTCCATCATTGCACAGCTGACTCGTGGCCACCTGTCGGTCCCCCATCGGCAGTCCCGGCATCCCAAGCACCCCATGCCCAGGGCCCTTAGCGGGAGAAAAGGTGACACAGATCGTTCAGCAGACCCCCAGAGAGGACAGAGCCAGGGGACTTGCAAATCTGGCCTGAGCCAGTGACACTGACATAGTCACTTTTCCACCGTGTGGCATAATCCAATTACTCATGGCAGGGTCAAGCAAGGAGAAGTCCCCAGACCTCCCAGCTACCTCAGGACGCAGTTGAAAAATTTGAAAATATTCCTTCAGCCTTCATTCCAAAAGTCATTTGGTTTTCAAAGAGTCCCAAACCCAATAAAAACAAACAAGTGAAGAATGAATCCTATGGAGAATTACATATGAGAAATGAAAATCACAGTGCTTACAATAGTGAACATTTGGTTAATTATGGTGTACCTTGCATGAAATGAAATGTGTTCGATTTGTAGCTAAATGGAATAATACATAAGCTATACCATAACTTGAAGGAAATACACTTGGATGGAATTTTTTACTATGATGACAACTATGCAAATAAACAAGCAGTTGACAATTTAATGGGAAACACACAGGAGAGAAAATGCAAGCGAGAAGAGGAAATAGTCTTTCCCTACACTTCTGTAAAATGGGCAAATAAACATTAAATCCAGCCACCCACAGAGAATAAAGTCACCATCCCAAGTGTTTAAAGATATCTTCTTTGTAGAAGCAGAATGAGTCCTGTTTCTTGAGTTTGACGCTGGGGGACACACTTCTGCCAATTTGCCATTTCAGAAACATCCAACTTTAAGTATGATGTTTCCGGTTCACTGATAAAGCATTAAAGCATTTATGCGTGGCACTGGAGATACACAGATGAATAAAACTTGCTTTATACTCTAAGTCTTCTTGGAGGAGATGGTCCCTGAACTGAGGGTGAAGGACAGGTGGAAGGAAATGTGGATTCCAGTAGTGGTTAGGAGACCAGGGGACCAAAATGAACTAGGTGAGAGCAAGGAGGTTGTTTGTGGAGTCCACGGTGACTCTGAGGTTTCTGACGCTGGGACTGGATGGGTCACAGGGGAATTCAAAAGGAGAGGCAGCATTGGGTTCCAGGATTAGACTGGGGAGAAAGTGGTTCCATTTTGGACCCAAGGATTTGGGGTATCCAAAGATGCCACCCACTCTCCATGGAGATATAGAAGAAGGAGTCATCAGGGTGAGGACAGTGGAGAAAGCTTGCAGGGTTGTAGAAAAGAATTCAGAGTGTAAGAAAATAATCTAGGAGCTAACTCTGGGGAAGAGAACTAGTAAAAGGATTGGCGGACAGATTGGACCCGGGAAGACAGAAAGGAGCTGGTCAGAGGTAGAAGGCAAGTCACAAAAGGCAAAGGAAGGTCAAGGCGAAGGGCTAGTCAACCCATGAAGGAGGCTTGAAGTGAGGAGGGGCCAGTACTAAATCTCGGGAGGGGAAATCAAGAACATCTTACTGACAGCGATGCCTTTCGTGGTCCTACTCGGAGCAGCAAGGAAAGCATCAAGAAGTGGGTTTCAGCTTATAGAAATCAATTGTCTATAAAAACTTTGAGTCCAGCATGATCCCTAAAGATAAATTGGTCAAAGCTTGTCATAACACAAAAATGAATTACCGGAATCTTCTTTAGCACCCAAGTTACCATAGGCTGATTAGGTGGTTTGCCTGGAGACTAAGTGGTAAGTAATATTTATGGTGATTCTTCCTATATAACTCTTTGGTCTAAACTTGAGCCAGATCTCAGGTCTCCTAAGCTTATTAAGAAATTGTAAAACAGGGGCGTCTGGGTGGCTCAGTTAAGTGTTCGACTTCAGCTCAGGTCATGATCTCACAGTTTGTGGTTTCAAGCCCCATGTCGGGCTCTGTGCTAACAGCTCGGAGCCTGGAGCCTGCTTCGGATTCTGTGTCTCCCTCTCTCTCTCTGCCCCTCCCCAGCTCGCACTCTGTCTCTCTCTAAAATAAATAAACATTTTTAAAAACTTTAAATATAAAAAAATAAATTGTAAAACACATGTTAACAAATTAAACACAAACTTAACAAGTTTTCAGTTGGTTTCCTTGGATAAGGTGACCCAGATTCTAGGTTGATATATATTGAAAAATATGACATATATTGGAAACACTAAATAAAAACATAGTATGTAACAATTTGTAATTGTTTGTGTGCGGATTCTGGGTAAAACTGTAACCCACTGAAAAGTCTTGCCCTGGCTTGTTAAAAAAAAAAAAAAAATCACGTGGCAAGAGTCCTCATCCAGGAGAATATGAATGCTAATCTCTCAAAATCTATAAACTACACAGTGTAGCTGCTGATGAAATCACCAAATAAAACAGAGAATTTATCCAGGAGAGCAAGATGTCTGAATCCTTTAAAATTTGGTTAGTTGTTCTCATATTAGGAATGGGGGTGGGGGGGCTCAGGTAAAACCTCACATAAAAAGCTAGCCAGGCAAGGACTGTCCGAGCTTCCTCTCGAAGGGCAGCTGTCAGGCTGGGCTTCAGACAGGATCGGTTTTCTTTACAAAAGACCATGTAATGCTGTTTACTACTCCTAAAATACATAAGAAGTACGATCAGAGTCCTCCTTCTCTAACCAGATGACCGAAAAATGGTTGAGCCAGCCCTGCATACCTTGGCCTTTGGCCCCGTTTCTCGAGGAAATGGTCTTAACAAATATTTCATATCGCATTGAAAAACATTTGCTCGTTCCTGAGGGCGTCTCATCTGAAGGAAAGAAAGGCTGGGGTACTTTAACTGGTTGGTGCTGGGGATACTGGAATCAGGAGGAGAGTAAGTGAAGATTGCAGGTACTCTTTTGACTTGGTCCTCCCAGTTCCGGAAACTATGAAACTCTATAGAATCCCTAGCAGGAGGAGGATTTGGGCCCTTGTACCCAGGCACCATCAAGGCACTGGGGCAGCCATAAGCTCTCCATGAAGTCTCATGACCTTGTTTCTTTTTGCTCCTCTTGAGCCGTGAAGGACATCATTTTGGGTGAGAGGCAATAAGGCCTCAACGTCCAACCGTTTGTTCATAAGAACTTTGATTCCAGCTGCCTTTCTTCCAGCTCTCCGTAAACAACTCCCAGTTAAAGCAGGAGAGCCTGGTCTTTCTTAAGAGCTCATTAAACGTTACCTCCAAATAGCCCTTGGGAAGGAAAGTGGGCTACGTGATTCCCATCTCCCCACCTGGGCTAGGAAGCAGCGTGCACCTCGGAAGCTTGTCCTAAGAGAACAAGCTTGCAAGATGGACAGCGATGGACCAGCTAACAATGAGCCCTTTTTAGCCCTGGGGCCCGGCTGAGCCTCTGAGAACCCAGCGCTTACATTGTCGCCGGCAGGAGGCTGGGGTGCTCTAGGTGACGGGAGTCCTTCCCCGTGGCTCCAAGGAGCTGGGTCATTGGTTTTCTTACAGGAGAGGACATTGCACAGTTCCTGTTGCACAGTTCAGGCTGTGTGGCCCAGCGGGGCAGACAGGAGAGTACAAACACGGATGCCCCCATTTCTGGCTGGTCTAGCCTGTTCTTGCTTCTGTCCTGGGTGGAAAACAGGAATGGCTCTGGCTGTACTGGGGTCTGCAGGGAAGGGAGTTGAGCAAAGCATGGAGGCCAGGAGGCCCGGGAGGCTCAGAGAAGCCCCTGAAGACAGCCTTCACCTCCAGCTGGGATTCTCTCCCACAACACCCAGGAGCCTACAGCCGGCCCAGGGAGGCTGCAGGAGCACAGTCCTGACACAGCAGGACACTGATGGCCGGTTACAACCACAAAGCTAAGCAGCTGCCCTCTGAGGTGCCAGGACCCTCAGTGAGCAGGGTGCTTTGCTCAGTGAAGCGTCCCAACCCAGCACTCAGCACCATACACCCCTCCCCCCATTGCCACAGCCTCCCTCTGCCATAGGGAGCCCTGGTCGCTGTCTCCTGGGGAGGCTGGCTTGGAGAACGGGGTGTGTACCAGGCACAGGGCACCGTTGCCCCTTCTGAATGAGGGAGGCCAGCCCGCTTGGCCCCAGGGCAGGGAATGGCCCTGCAGGGAAAGATCCCCTGAGTCCTCTGAGCCCAGCCACCCGCTCCCAGTGGTAACTCTGAGAGCCTGGAGGGGCTCGAGTGTGGACACGAAGCTGTTTGTCACCTCTTCCTTGGCCTGCGGACCGATCCCGAGGAGGGGCACCTACCCGGTGACCCAGGCCAGACCCCCACGTGGCTGAGAGCTCACTCTGGAGATGGGGGCTTCCTGGAGCTCCGGAGGGCCCTCGAGGCTGCCCCACACCTGCCAGGCCTGTGCTGCTCCCTGTGCCCAGCAGGTGCCCCACTCACGGAGCCCCGAGAGGTCCAGGTGCCCACTGGCAGGAGGGCCAGGTCCCTGGGAAGGTTTGCAGGGTGGCCCGAGGGTGGGGAGATGGTGGGAGGAGGTGACTGGGTGGGAGGGGAGTAGGGGCGGCTGAGCAGTCTGCCCAGGTGGCTGGAGGCCAGACAAGGGCCAGAAGGGGGGTCCAGGGCAAAGGAAGAGTGAAGAGCAGAGAGGGAGGCCAGGCAGAAAAAGGGGTGGTAGGGTGGGGAAGGGGGGCTGGCAGGGCAGGGGCAGCAGGGGCAGCAGGGGACTCCAGGGAGCATGTGGAGACAGTGGGCCTTGTGGGCATCCAGGTGAGGAGGGGGTCGGCTGGTGAGAGGCAGGAGCTTGGCCAGGCAAGGTGGGCCAGCAGGAGGAGGGTGGGGCCAAGGGCTCAGAGTGGGGGCCTGCAGGAGGCAGGGCTGGAGGGCAGCAGGTAGGGGGGAAGGGGCAAGGGAAGGGGCAGGGGAAGGGGGAGTGCCGGGGGGTAGGGTAATAGTAGGGCTGCTTTTTCTTCATTGCTGCCAGGGAGCAGGTGAAAGCCTGACCCCAGGGTTCTGGAATCTAAGGTCCATCGGCCTGTGTTGCTTTAGGATTTGTCCTTGTGACCTCAGAGGCGGACAATTCTTGAGAGAGAATTGTCTGCAGCACAGCTGTGCCCATTGCAGAGATGAGGAAACCGAGGCCCTGACAGAGGCCTTCAGAGGCAGCGCTTGGGCTGGAAATAGGTGTGTTTGTCCCAGGGCAAAGCCTTTCTACAACCTAAGCCAGCCCAGGTTAGGCCCCATCCAGGGGCCTGGGGGGCACAGCATCCTGGCTGGTTCCCTCCAGGGACATTGCTGAGACCTGCCTAGCTGGTGCTCTGGCATGGCCCCACCTTCCTGTGCACATTCTCCCTCCCCCAGGAGTCCCTCCACGGGGGAATCAAGAGGCTCAGCCAGTCTCTGAGCTTGGGTGGACTCAGGAACTGAGATGTCTGAACTCAGGAATTTTCTGGAATGGACAGGGGTCCCATGTTTGTCTCTGGGCATCCCCAGCCCAGGGAGCTGGGGGTCAAGACAACAGAGGTAATGATGGAGTCAAGAAGCAAGAGCCTGGAGAGCTGAGTCCTCCTCGGGCTCTGGGCTGGGACGTGGTGAGCCGGGCATGGGGTGCCCCAGGCCAGCCCTGTTCTGCCTGCCTTCCTCCCCCAGGCCCAGTAGTAAGGACAAGTGAGAAGAGTCAGGCAAGAGACCTCTCCGCTATGACACCTTCATAATTTGTCACTCACATAGCAACATCCCTGGGCTACTGTGGTTCCAGGAATGACCTGGATAAGGCTGCCCAGGGCAGTGATGAAAGTTACCTAAGATTGGACACCGGACGGGGCAAACCTCATGTGGAAAGGGGTGAATCAACATCCGTCCCACATGTGACTTTATGGTTTTTCCTAGAACTTCTGTGAGCTTAACAACCAGGACTAGGAAACCTTGTTTGGGGGTTGGGGGGGGGGGGACGGCTAGTGGACTCACCTCCCAAGAGCAGCTGACCCTCAAGTCTCTCCTCTAGATCCTTCATTGTCCCCTAGCAAATGCCCGAGGAATCCTGAACCCCATCGGGCCACCCCTGGGTCATGGCCACTCTGGCCCCACAGGGCACAGAGCTTCTGTCCAACAGCTGTCAAGGCCCCGAGGCCACTGTCGGTCTTTTGCCTGCTCTTTGCTGACCTCCACGCCCCTCCTGGCCTCACTTGCCTCACGGTAATGGCTCCCTTGCAAACACCCCGAGATGCTGGCAGGTCGTTGAAAGGGAGCCCCGTGCCTGCCTCTTCTGTGCCCACAAAGGGAGCAGAGCCCCGGGGGGTTGGTTTGACCGAGCCCCAAGTAGAGTGTGGGGATCCGAAAGCGAGGACGGTGGGGATGCTCCCCCTGCCCAGGTAGAGACCGGGGCGGCGTGTCAAGCCTCCCAGGGACCCCAGCGGCCCAGCCCGGCATGGGAGCACCTGTCTGACCTCTGTGCACCCAAAGATGGGTGGAAAACCATGAGGTGCCTCATCCAGTCAGCTCTGGGGTTCTTCGTCAGGGGCCATAGCTGAACCCTGAGCTTGTGAAGGGGCAGGAAGCCGCTGAGCATCCAAGCTGGGAGGAATGGGGATGGGTTAACACAGCCTGTGGTTGCTGATGGCCCAGGCCACCTCTGTGGATGTCACTCAGCATGGATCCGAGAAGTCTCAAGGACTGGAGTCTGACCGGCCCCGCACTCCCTACACAGCCTCACCCCCGCGCTCATGCAATCCTGGGGAAAGAGGAGAAATCCTGACTTAACCAAGCCCGGGGTCCTCAGAACAGAAGTTAGATCCTGGAAAAACTGAAGGCGCCTGTGGTCCCATCACACCTGAGTCTGGGGACTGGGAGGTGTGCCGGCCTCATGAGCGTGACTCGAATCCCCAGGGAAACCCCCCAAGTTTAGAGATGAAGGGAAGAAAACTCGCGGAGGGGACTGGAGGGGACTGGAGGGGACATGGTTCCAGTAACCACTGCGGTTAGTTCAGAGGGAAACATCCACAGCCCACAGCCGAGATGACTGTGCCACAGCACGAGGGCTCCTCCTCAGGGCGAGAGCGAGGATGCCGGCGTGAGTGGGAGCCCCGAGAATGACTCAGCACCGAATGATGTCAGCCAGGAGGTGCAGACACTTTCTCGGGAGCGGGAAGAATATAACCGAATGCTCTGTCACAAATCTACATCGGGCTCACTCATCACGACCCCTCAGGCACAGGCCACTGGCCCAGCGTCGCCACAGAGGGCCCCCCGGCCCACGCTCACGCCAGAAATCCTTCTAGAGGCCCTGCGGGCAACAGGTGCCCCACTAGGCCCTGCCGACGCAGTGCGGTGCTGAATTAAGGCTCCGTCCCAACCGCAGGCACTGCCTGGTGAAGAAGGCAGATACCTGAACAGATAAGATGCCCCCATATCCTCCTCTGCCAAACGGGGCCTACGTTCTCACCATGCTGCGGGAGCCCGCACCGCTTCCTTCCTCCCCCGGCCTCCAAGGGAAGGACGGACGGTGCCTGCTGCCCCGGCCCCGGGCTCTTCTCCGTGCTAGCCCATCCTGGTCACCAACAAAGCACAGAGAACACTGAAGAGCCGGGGGCTCAGGGGATCTGTGCAGAAACACGGTGGAGGGCGGGGGGTCAGGAAAGCCCCGCGTTAGGGGGAGGTGGGGTTGCGTGGCTGGGATTTGAGAGACACAGAGCGGGAGCGAGCATCAGGGAGGTCAGGGAGGCAGCTTCCTGAGGACGCAGCAGGTTTCCAGGAGGCTGGGGGCGGGAGGGGGGGTGGATATCTGAGTATGGATTGAGTGGTAGATGATATTAAAGTGACTTTCAACTTTGTTTCCTATGATGCTGGCACATGATGGTTGCATTAAAAAGGGTCCTTGGGGCGCCTGGGTGGCTCGGTCGGTTAAGCGTCTGACTTCAGCTCAGGTCATGATCTCATGGTTTGTGGGTTCGAGCCCCACAGCGGGCTCGGCTGCTGGCAGCATGGAACCTGCTTGCGATTCTCTGTCTCCCTCTCTCTCTGGCCCTCCTCCACGCATTCTCTCCCCCCTCCCTCTCTCTCAATAAATAAACTTTAATAAACTAAAAAAGTGTCCTTCACAGAAGAGAGGCATCCTAAAGTACTGGGCTGAGATGTCACGAGGTCAGTGGGAGCAGGCAAAGAGAAGAAATCCATGAAAGAAGGTTCATAGGAGTTGACTGTGGTGGCAGCTGGGCACAGGGTCCTGCGGAGGCAGGGTGAGGTCCTGCAGCAAACCACACCCGGGCCCGGCTATAGCCCGGGCAGAGTTTCTGCTCTGGCAGAGACACAAGCAAACAGGACTGGCCCGTTAGACCCTCGGGGACGTCCTGGGCCAGTCAGCACCACGCCAGGTGGGAGCTCAGTGTGGTCCTTTTAGGACTCTACCAGGGTTGAGACGTGCTTCCAAACTAAACCCCTCCGTCACATACGTGAATGAGCCCCAGAAAGTAAATGAGAATCATCGTAGGTTAATGATGCTTAACCGTGGTTGACCTAATCTGCTTTCAACTTCACCATGTTTGATTTTGGTAGACTCAACTTTTCAACACCCCTATCACCCTTGTCCGCAACACAGACCCACGCCCTCCACCCCTTTCCAACACCCAATCCAGAGACAAATCTGGGTTTTGGACGACGGCCTGGAGCACCTGCGTGGCGTCCAACAGCTGGTAGTGCACCTGCCCCTCTTGGTCTGTACCACCGTGGTTTTGCCCGTCACGGGACTATTTCACGGAGGCGTGTCTTTACGGTTTTATGACTGTGAATGGAAAATGGCAAAGTGAAAGCATTGACACCGGCAGTGGGAAACAACCACGCAGGGAGATGGAAATTGTGAGGTGTGCAGAAGCAGCCAACCTTGAACCTGAGTCGGCTGTACCTGGGACGTAAGCCAGCCAGCCGTGCTCCAGTGTGAAGGATAAGAGCACAGTCACAGAGCTCGTGCTGGACTTGACGTCTCCAGGGCTTCTTTCTTCTTTCTTTCTTTCTTTTTTTTTTCTTTTAGCTCATTGCACTGCTTACAATTTATTTGAAGAAGCCCATGGAAAGAGCAATTTGTACAGTTTTTTTCCTGCTCTTCCTTTTCTGTACTCCATTTAAAAAGAGAAAACCTTTTTTTTTGTCAATTCTGAGGTTTTGCCTTTTTACCTCTTCTTTCCCACTTTTTTTTCTTCTGCTCTTCTCATTCCTCTTCCTTGCTTTCCTCTTGTTTTTCTCCTTTCCCTCCCCCAGCCCAAACTCTCAAAACAAAAGTTGTACAGATAACAGCACCTTCCCTTCTTCATATGAATTGAAATTTTGTCTCATATCTAAATAGAGACTTAATGACATTTGAAATAGGCTTTTCATTATTACTCATCCCATTCAAAAGAGATAGTGTGTATATTTCTTCGCATGTAAGCAAAGGACTGAAAATGAAAATGAGATTTTTTTTTTCATATCAAATTGGCAGAGATTTGTTCAATGGCAGTCCTTAGTGCCGGCAGAACTGTAGGGAGGACATTCTCAGGTGATTTCTGAAGGCAATTTGGCAACATGTATCAAGAGCCTTAAAAATAGCCTACCTACTCTTTGACCCCAAGGAACACAAACATCTGTCAGTTCCATTTTGTACTAGATGTAGTTTGGAGTGGCCTGGAATCTAAGAAGGGAGAGTTAGAAAGAACGTTTCTCCCTTTTGTTGGGCCCTGAGATTACACTGGGGACAGAGGGGGTTACTGGACTTCAGATAGAGACCACATGGTCAAAGGTGAGTTCTCTAGGGGACTGTTAGGCTACAGAGAGGGGGAAGCCTGATGTAGGGTAGCTTGGGCACAGGGAGCCTGAAAACCTGGTGACCACCTTGAGAGTTCTTCACACTGGAATGCCCTCCTGTTATCCCCATACCTTCAGAAATGTATGGCTGAAGGGTACAGCCTGGCTTCAGCTATGAGATCTCAAAGTCAACTGGATTCTAGCCATCCCTTGAGCTCTAGGTGAGATTGGCTCTTCTGGACCTCAAGGGTCTGGGGAAGGAAAGCCCTACGTGGGATGTTCTGTTCCATGGACTACAGATGGCCAAAGCCTTCCCAGATTTTCTGCAAGTTCCCAGGGCAGGGGTGGCTGACACCTCCATGAACCCTCCTGGCCACCATGCTTGTTAGCCTCTCCCCAAAGTTCCGCCAAGACTCCCCGCCCACAGGCAGTCATCAGTGTTCTGGGCATTTCTGAAGTTTGGGGGCTACAGAGAGATGGGGAGGATTCATGTCCCAGAAACACAAACTTTGGCTTCTCAGTCCAGCATTTCCCCAGCTAAAATGGCCACGGCCACTCTGTCCCTAGGGGACAGCCTCAGGCCGGTTTCCACATGGGCCCCAGCCTCTTTCTGGCAGGCTTCTCTCACCCCACTGCTTTCCTGACCCTCCTCTCTCTCTCTCTCTCTCTCTCTCTCTCTCTCTCTCTCTATCTATCTCTATCTCTCCCTCCCTCCATCTCGAGCCCCTGAGCTGAGACCCAGGGTCACGCTGACACCTCCACCCTCAGGTCCCACCTTCTGCCCTCACAGTTGTCAAGATGCTTCCCTGGCTAAGAGGACACGGTGCCAGTTGTTATGGTGATCTTTTCATCCTGTTTTAACTGAGTCTTGGGGAATCGGGGTGATGCCTGCACCCACCCTTGGGTTCTCAAGGAGAATGGACACCCCAGAGAAGCTAGTTCTGAGGTGGCCAGAGGTGAGGAAGGAGAGACGCCAGCTGAAGTGACCAGCAGCAACCAGGAAGATTTTGTGGACCATGGGGCATTCCTCAGGGTTTCTGAGGTGGGCAGGATAACACCCTCCCCACAAAGATATCCGCATACCAATTCCCAGAACCTGTGAATGTGTTATGTTTCACAGCAGGGGGAATCAAGGACACTGATGAAATTAAGGTTGCTAATCAGCGGGCCCTAAAAATAGGGAGAGTAGCCTGTATTATCCAGGTGGACCAAATATAACCACAAGAGTCCTTAAAAGTGGAAGAGAGAGAAGAGAAAGTCAGAGGGGTACAATGTGAGAAGGACCCAACCCTTTGTTGCTGGCTTTGAAGATGGATGGAGGGGCCAAGAGCCAAGGACCACGAACAGAGCATTCTCTGGAAATTCTCAGGAAATTCAGAGCATTTCCTGGCCTCAAGAGCCAGGAAAATAGGTTCTCCCCTGGAGAAAGCTCCAGAAGGAATGCAGTTCTGCCAACCTCTTGATTTTCACCCAGTGTGACCTATGTCGGACTCTTAACCTACAGAGCTGTAAGAAGATGAATTTGTGGTGTTTTAAGCCACTGAATATGTGGTCATTTGTTACAGCAGCCAAAGAAAACTGATACAACTTCCCAGACGCTATCAGGGAAGAGAACCTGGTAAAAGTCTGTGTATCTTGGGTCCCTGGGACTGTAATGAGAGCATTGAAGGCAAGATGGATCACCCGGGACGCTGTAGAGGTAAGAAACGTCCAGGCCACGTACGCCCCGTGTAGACCTCATCAAAGACCATGAGGTGAGTAAGTTTGAATCTACACATGACCAGGCCTCCCAGGTCTCCTGGAGCCACCTGCCCTGGGGGGATTCCCAAGGGAGGTCCTGTAGGCCTGGAGGCTCAGAGATCTGATGGGTGGGCCTCCTGGAGCTCACATTAGCCAAGCTCATTCGGAGAACCACAGCTCCCAAGGCTGCAGGACCTTCTGATGAGAAGGCCTTGTTCCACTTGAGCCGAGATCCCCAGGAAGTGAAATCATAACCTGAAGGCGTCTGAGCAAGTTCTGTGATTTGACTATTTCCAACCATGGCTACACAGCCTGACAATCGCATCCACAAGAGCCTCCCCTGGCATCAGATGGGCTACGCATACCCATGGGCCTGGTCTCCCCCAGCCCACCCCCGACAGAGGGTAGATGGGACTGCCAGTGGCCCATCCGTGACAGTTGTCCTTTTTCAGTGTTCTCACAATAACAGCCAAGCCCTTGTTCTGGCCCAGGAGCCATTCTGTCTCCTGAAGGCAACTTAGCTTAGGGCTCTTAGACGCCATTATCTGTTGATTTTAACCCCTAGCTTTCGGACAACAGTCTTATTTCCCTTCTTTCCACGTCATTGGCAGAAGCCTCCTAGTAGCTTCTGTGCACTGTCAACATCTCCCAATTTATTTGTTCTTGAGACAAAAAACAAAATCCTCGGAGAGAGGGGTGTGAGTGTGAACAGCCTGGGCACCCACATGGCCCCAGGTGTCCCCACCCAGGAAGCCTCCTTTGTCTCCATCCCAGCAGGCTGCAATTTCCAGCCTCACCTCTCTTCAGTGGAAGCCCCCCCAGTGTGGACAACCTAGCGCCTCATACCCAAGATGCTCCTGCTCTGTCAGTCCGGAAGCCTCTTTGGCTGGAAGACCAGCCCCTTCCTCTCCAATTTCCTCTCAAAATCTGTAAACCTCATATTCTCTGTGGTCTCTGGGGCTCTTTGCCATATTTGGTATTCTTTTCAACTGCCCAACAGAAAGCCAACCATGAGATTCTCCCCTGCCCCCTCACCTGTCACACTAAGTGGCTGTATGACCTTCGGGATAAGGTATTTAACTACTCTAAGCTTCATTCTTTAATTCCACAATGATTTATTGAGCACCTATAAAGTGCCAGGCAGTGACTTAGAAAAGGTGCCAGAGGGGCACCTGGGTGGCTCAGTCAGTTAAGCGTCCAACTTTTGGCTTTGGCTCAGGTCATGATTTCACAGGACGTGAGTAAGAGCCCCGCATCGGGTTCTGTGCTGGCAGGGTGGAGCCTGCTTGAGATTCTCTCTGTCTCTCTCTCTCTCTCTCTCTCTCTCTCCCTCCCTCCCTCTCTCTCTCTCTCTTTCCCCCTTTCTCTCTGCCCCTCCCCTACTCACACTGCCTCTGTTTCTCTCTAAATAAATGAATAAACTTAAAACAAATATTTTTAAAGGAAGAAATTTTGCTAGAAATATAGCAGTAGGCAAACCCAACCAAATCATCCAACCAACAAAAATCCCAGCCCTCCAGGAGCTTACATTCCAAGGAGAGAAGACAGACAATAACTAACATATATACAAGGTCAGGAAGGTGGCAGGTGCCAAGGAGACAACTAAAGCAGAGAAGAGTGATGGGGGTTGAAATGTGAAATACAATAACCAGAAAAAGCTTACTGACAAGGTGAGCAAAGACCTGAGGAAGCCGGCTTCAGTTCCTTGGTTGCAACACGAGCATCAGAATGGCGTTTACCTCATCAATCGTGGTGAGGATCGATTAAGTTAATCCATGCACAACATTTAGGTTACTGCCCGGCCCACTGCAAATGCTTCACAAATATTAGATATTGTTATGATCCATGACTTTAATAAATGCTTTTTTGAAGTCTTCAGTGTTTCAAAAGCATTCAATGTAGTCTGTGTTGGGAACTCAAAGATGGCCAGCGTGACACGCAAACCAAGGTAGTCTTTCAAAAATCATACACAGGGGCACCCGCGTGGCTCAGTCAGTTAAGTGTCCGACTCTTGATCAGCTCGGGTCTCGATCTCATGGTTGTGGAATTGAGCCCCGAGCCGGGCTCCGCGTTGAGTGTGGAGCCTACTTGGGATTCCCTCTCTCTCTCTCTCTCTCTCTCTGCCCCTCCCCTGCTCAAGCTCCCTCTCCCATGCCCCCTTCTCTGTGTCTCAAAATAAATAAATAAATAAATATATATTTTTTAATCATAACACAAACATCACTAGTCAGCTGCCGCACTCTGCCTGCCTGAGCCAGGAGTCCTTCTTAACCTAGTCCTCCAGGACCAGTCGTCAGCAAATAATTGGAATTGGCAAGCAAAAAGAACCTAATACGCCAGTCCCTGATGCAGCTGCAGTTAGGGACAGATTCATCTTTTGAACTCCCTCCACTATCCTTCTCCATGTACTACGTGACAGTAATTTCCTCTGTCACCAAGAGCTGACATTCCATCTCAGTCATGCTTCCTGTGACATGATCATCTCCATCTGCTTTGAGGGGCAAAGAAAAGAATAATTCGGAATCCACCACTGACATCGTGTAAGACAATACAAACCAGCCTACGTGGCTAGTCGTCTAGCTGTTATGTGTTATTTCTTCAGGCATCACCCAGTAAAAAGATCTTAACTTCCTACTTGCTGCGTTTCCTTGATGTGACAACAGGTCTGAGTCATTGTTAGGGGCATGTATGACAGGGGATCCGATGTTCTTGGGAAGGAAAGCGGCTGTCACACAGACGCCTTGTTCTTCCCACATAATTGTGAAATTTCCACAATATAAACACAGGCTTCTTCTCACTGCACCCTCTCCTGAGCCTGTTTGAGACAGTCCCAGTGTCCAAATATAGCGACACATTAGTAGTATCACTACTTGGGGGCCTATGAAACATTTGCTCAATGGAAATCTTCTTGGAACTGTAAAGCAAGACCAAACACAATTCAAGTGTAGAGAATGATTACACTTCACCTTTTATGGACCAGATGTTCATAAAGAAGACACACAGGAAAAGAACACCAGGCTCGGTCAGTTGAACGTCCGACTTTGGCTCAGGTCATGATCTCACGGTTCATGAGTTCAAGCCCCGCGTCGGGCTCTGTGCCGACAGCTCAGAGCCTGGAGCCTGCTTCGGACTCTGTGTCTCCCTCTCTCTCTGTCCCTCCCCCGCTCGTGCTCTATCTCTCAAAAATGAAATAAACATTTTAAAAAGAAGAAGGAGAAGGAGACACACAGGAAAATGCAACCAGAAAAAATTATGCGTCAGCGTTTACACCAAACGCTCTCTAATTTTCCTTAGGAGGGACGCCCGATGCCTAGGCCAGTGGGAAGTCTTGTCCTAGCATTCACCTGGAAGCTAGGTTTTATTATGAACTTTTAGTTTTTGTAAATATCAAACTTGGAAAAAACTTGAAAGACACAAATACTTGGTTACGTGTCACCAATTTTATATATATACACATATATGTGTATACCCACACCTTTTTTTGCTGAACACTTTGGAAGTAAATTGCAGACACAAGATCGCTTTCACCCTTAAATACTTGACTTGCTTCTACAAAAAGAAGGACCTTCTGTTATACAACCAAAATACCATCACCACACCCGATAATAGCAGGAACACAATAATATTATTTAATAGTCAGTCCTTATTCAAATTTCCCCAATCATCTCCTAAATGTCATTTATATCCTTTTTGGAAAAAAAATACCACGTGGCATCCAGTCAAGGTTCCCACACTGTTTAACGGGTTTTCACGGAGAGCTGTCCCTCCACCTCTTTTGGTCTTTCACGACATTGACATTCTTTAAGCGTCTCGTGGACTATCCCTCAATCTCGGTTTACCCAGTGGCTTCCTCATGATATAATTCATATTAACTCTTTGGGGCAAGATGCTACCGAGGTGAGGTTGTGCCCTTTCCTAATAGATCACATCAGGAGGCACATAATGTTAGTCTGTCCCGTTATTTATGAAGCTCATTTTGCACGTCTAGTTAAGGCGAGGTCTGACAGAACTCTCCACTGTTACCAAAACGTAACCTGCCAAAAGATGCTTTCATGCCATGTGAACATCCCGTACCCGACGGTGCTTTGCTCAATGGCTTTGGCAAAGGTTGATGCTGTTGACTGAATCTGTCGTTATGGGAGTCTTTGCAGAATGGTGATGACCCAATTCTATTATTCCTCCTTTATTTATTAGCTGGCATTCCTCTGTGAAGATGCGCTGGAACCTGGAAACCTGGGTCTCTAATTGCCATACATCCCATTTAAAACGGCAGGAAATCGTCGGCTGGCAGTACGATCAGGCACCATGTCGGTACACGGCTGCCAGGTCCTTCTCCTCATGCTTCTTTCCCTCCAATAGATTCACTTATTGAGTACTTTGCTCCCAGCACTGGACAAAGCACTTTAGGTACCCGAGATCATTTAATGAACTCCAACCCCCCGGGGGCTAGCTGGTGTTAGTCTCGTTTTGCGGATGAAGACTGCAAAGCTGTCTGTCTAAGCTGGTGCTAGTCTCGTTTTGCAGAAGAGGACACTGAAACACCGAGAGGCAGCTTGCCCAAGGTCATCCACTAAGTGACAGACCTGAGATCTGGAACCCGGACGCAACTGACCAAAAAGGCTGTGTTCCTGCCCAGCCACTTTCCTAAACCACTGTGTTATCCTTTTTTGTATATAGATACAACAATTCAGGTAGTAGCTGTCCTTGATTTTTTTTGCTGATTCCTAGAGAACTCCTCATCCTTTCCCCCTGAGTATCAGCCATGCATAGTAAAAAGGCCAAAGGACTAAAAATAGTGACTGTGGGATCATGGATCATTTTTATGTTCCCCTTTATACTTGTCTGTATTTCCCAAGCTTTCTACAATGAACACGCATCGATGGTTTGGGCAAATTTCTAGTTGACAGATTCAGAAAAACTCTTCTTCAGAGCCATCTGTCCCTGTTAGAGCCAGGCCCAGAGGATCAACACGTGGACACATGTCTGGGCTTATCTGCTGGTAAGTGGCCTTTTAGTGACATACGTGATTCGTTCTACACCAAACCAACTGGGGGAAAGAATGCAGTTCAACCGACGGTCCATTTTCCCAGAGTCCGAATCACAGCCTGGCTTTGTGCAAGACTGCAAATGGCTCTCAAGGACAGAGACTGAGCCTGGGGCCTCAAACTTTACAAGGTAACAGCGAGACAAGGAAACACACAAGAAACACTTTTTGAGAAAGCCAAGCTAAGAGATGACCTGTCAGCAGAGCAAGAGAAGTGGCCAACCTTCCCTAAGGCCAGATACACAAGAAGTTACTGAGGCTTCGACAAATTTCCAGAGGGGAAGTCAGAATCACAGACCACAAAGTCCTTACTCTGAGACAGTTTATAAGATTCTGGGCCTTTATAACTTTCTCATGCTTCTTACGCTCGGTACTCCATGTCTGTTTCCCTATAGTCTTCAGCAGAAGGGGGGAAATGCCTTTAAAAAGGAAACAAAGAAGAATTAGTAGGAAGATGGATCTGCAGGGCAAAACTGTATAATTCGGAATAACAAAAAGCCACCTCAAGACAACTCTTACACGTGGAGCGCTTGGAGGCCAACTACTTCCAACCTCAAGAGGAAAAAAAACCGTGAACAGGCTGCAAATCAACAGCTTTTCTTAGATGCATTGGAGAAATGAGGTCACAGGGTGAAGCACCAGCCCGAAATCCGGAGAGAGGGGGGGGAATACAGAGAAGCGAGACTCACCGGAAACAGAAGTCACCATGGGAGCCGGCAATCCGTAGGAACCCTCAAGCAGTCTGATGAATTGCTAGAGGCTGGGTGCAGACTAGCCTGAAGGTTACAAGGCCCTGGAATACTTTCCCGGGGTTTATTTACTTCCAGGAGCCCCACCAGGCTCTCACTGTGAAAGTAGGGAAACGTCTCCAGTTGTCAAGCACAGGGAGGGAAAAGTAACCATTTTCAAACACACTCGGGGAGAATGTAACGGTTTTGAAAGAGCAGAGCATCTTGTTCTCCTTAACAAAGGCCTGAATCCAGGCGAACTGCTTTACCAGAGCCTTATCTGCCCTGGGAGAGGGGCAAGGAGACATTCCAACGCCTCCAGGCTTTCAATCCGCTTTCTTTCGGGCTGTCTCCCCCTCCCTTTAGAGCCCTTAACACATTAATCACAGTTATTTCAGATTCCCTACCTGGTAATTCCAAAACCATTGTAATTCTGAGTCTGGTTCTGATGCTTGCTTAACCGACTGAGCCACCCAGGCGCCCCAGTCATAATCTACTTTTATTATACTGGAGCTTATTGATGTGGTAAATGCAGTGGGTTGAATAAAGTCCCCTCCAAATTCATGCTCCCCTGGAACTTCAGAATGGGACCTTATCTGGAAATAAGATTTTTTGTAGATGTAATTAGCTGTACTAATATGAGGTCATACAGGGTTAGGGTGGACCCTAAATCCAATGATTGATGTCTTCATAAGAAGAGAACACACAGGGATACACACAGACACACGGAAAGAAAAATAATAAAGCTATCGTTGAACTGAACAGCTAAATAATAAAGCTATCGTTGAACTGAACAGCACCATCAATCAATTGAATCTAATTAGCATTTACAGAATACTTCACCCAACAACAGCATAATATACATTCTCACCAAGCTCACATGGACCATTCACCAAGATAGACCACATTCTGAGCCATAAAGCAGATCTAAATGAGTTGAAAAGAATAGAAATCATGTAAGTTATGTTATCAGGCCACAGTGAAATTAAACTAGAAACCGATAACAAAAAGATAGCTGCAAAATCCCAAAATATTTGGAGATGAAACAACACATTTTTCTTTTTTTAAATTTTTTTTAAATTCGTTTTTGACAGAGAGAGAGAGACCGAGCACGGGCAGGGGAGGGACAGAGAGAGATGGAGACACAGAATCCGAAGCAAGCTCCAGGCTCTGAGCTGTCAGCACAGAGCCCAACACGGGGCTCGAACTCATCAATCGTGAGATCATGACCTGGGCCAAAGTCAGCAGCTTAAGCGACTGAGCCACCCAGGTGCCCCTAAACAACGCATTTTTAAACGATATATGGATCAAAAAAAGTCTCCAGAACTTATTTTGAAAATACTGTAAATGAAAATGGAACTAAAACTTATCAAAATTTGTGGGATGCAGTAAATGCAGTGCTTAGAGGAAAATTTATAGCATTGAATACACATATTAGAAAAGAAGAAATATCTAAAATTAATAATATAAGCTTCTACCTGGAGAAACTAGAAAAAGAAGAGTAATAGAAACCCAAAACCAGCAGAAGAAAAAAAAATGGCAAAAATTGGAGCAGAATTCAATAAAATTGAAAATAGGAAATTAATAGAGAAAATCACCAAAACCAAAAACTGGTTCTTTGAAAAAAAAAAATCAATAAAATTGATAAACCTCTAGCCAGACTTATCTTAAAATTGATAAGCCTCTGAATTACTAACATCAGAAAAGAAACAGGGGCAGTCAGTGCTGAACCCATGAACATCAAAAGGATAATATAGGAATATGATGAACAACTCTATGCCCACAAATTTGATCATTTAGATGAGATGAACCAATTCTTAAAAAGCACAATCTACCAAAACTCAAGTAAGGAGAAACAGATAATATGAATAAGTCTATTCAAAGAAATTGAATCAAAAGCCTTTCAAAAAAAAGAAAGCCCAGATGATTTCACTGGTGAATTCTACCGAACATTTAAGGAAAAAAATGATCTAACTAACAGACGAAACTCTGCAAGAATTAGTGATGACTGGGAGGCATTTATTTTATAAACCAAAACAGTTATCAAGAGCTTTCCAATGGATACATCAGAAAGCAGACTAATAGTTGAGAGAATGTGTTAGCTAGATAACTTCTGAAAAAAAAACTTATCTTTTATAGTGTGATACATAACGCAGATCTAAACGACAATATTAAGCAGAATAACAGATTAGATTTTATCACAATTTTAATCTTTATAAAATTGTTTGGTGTATTTGCATTTGTAACATTAAACTAAATAACCATTAAGATGGGCTGTCAAATTTTTAGTTATACAATTCAATTATACATTTAGACTATGAATCATTCAAGTAAAAAGCCTTGTTTGGGGATTCTTTATAGCTCAAAAGTTTGCAAGATTGAAAAGTTCCAAAATCATACAAAACAATATCCATGACGTGTTTGATAGGGGATTAATATTCAGAGTATATACAAACCTCCTAAAACTCAAAAAAAAAAAAAAAAAAAAGAAAAACAAACAACCTGATTCAAAAATGAGCAAACAACTTGAATAGACATTTCCTCAAGAAGGATATGGCCACTGAGCACATGGAAAGATGCTCCACATGACTAATCATCAAGGAAATGCAGTCAAAACCACAGTGAGTCCAGGGGTACCTGGCTGGTTCAGTAAGTAGAGCCTGTGACTCTTGATCTTGGGGTTGGGAGTTCAAGCCACAGGTTGGCTGTAGAAATTACTTAAAAATAAAATCTTAAAAAAAAAAACACCCGCACTGAGTTCACAGAAGGCATACAGAGGGCTAACAGACCATGAAAAGATGCTCCACATCACTTATCATCAGGGAAATGCAAATCAGAAACACAATGAGATATCACCTCACACCTGTCAGAATGGCTAAAATCAAAAACACAAGAAACAAGTGTTGGTGACAATGTGGGAAAAAAGCTACCTTCGTGCCCTGCTGGTGGGAATGCAAACTGGTACAGCTACTGTGGGAAACAGTATGGAGGTTCCTCAAAAAATTACAAATAGAACTACCCTACAATCCAGCAATGGCGCCACTGGGTATTTACCCAAAGAATACAAAAACACTAATTCGAAAGGCTAAATGCACCCCTATGCTTACTGCAGCATTATTTACCATAGCTAAATTATGGAAGCAGTCCAAGTGCCCATCAATGGATGAATGGATAAAGAAGATGTGGAATATATAATATACATATTATTAAATACATAAACATTTTTTAAAAAGAAACAAAACAAATGCGCAAAGGGAAAAAAAGAGAGACAGAGAGACAAACCAAGAAACAGACTCTTAACTATAGAGAACAATCAGATGGTTAGCAGAGGGGAGGGGGGAGGGGGGAGGAGTGAAGTAGGTGAGGGGAATTAAGAGCACATTTATCATGATGAGCACAGAATAATGTATAGAATTGTTGAATCGCTATATTGTACACCTGAAGCTAATATACCACTGCATGTTAACTATACTAGAATTACAATTTTAAAACTTTTTAAAAAGAGAAAAAAACCACAGTGAGAAAAATTAGAATGGCTACTATAAATTAATTAGCGGAAAAACACAAGTGTTGAAGAGGAGGTAGAGAAACGGGAACCCTCGTGTGCTACCGGTGGGAAGGAAAGTGGAACCACTCCTGTCGGAAACAGGATGGCAGTTCCTCAAAGAATCAAAACTAGAATTTCCATATGACCCAGCAATCCCATTTCTGGAAGTGGAAAGACTTGAGGGGGGCCGGGGTGGCTCAGTCCCAGCTGAGCATCAGACTCTTGATCTCAGCTCAGGTCACAACTCCAGGGTCGTGGGTTTGAGCCCCGCATCGGGCTCCACACTGAGCATGGGGTCTGCTTGGGATTCCCTCTCTGTCCCTAACCCCCACTCACGCTCTAAAAAAAGAAATAAAATAAAATAAATCTTTAATAAAACAAAAGGAAAGAATTGAAAGCAGAGACACAAGAGATATTTGCACACCCAAGTTTACAGCGGCATTATTCACAGTAGCCGAAAGGTAAAAGCAACCTGGTTGTCCATCTATAGACGAATGCTTAAAAACATCATGCTAAGTGAAATAAGGCAGTCACAAAAAGACAAATACGGCACGATTACAGTTATATGCAGTCCCTAGAGTAGTCAGATTCACAGACACAGGATGTAGAATGGTGGTTGCCAGGGCCTGGGCTTGGAGGAAGGAATGGGAATCAATGCGTAATAAGCACAGAGTTTGCAAGGTGAAAGTGGTTCTGGACATGGACGGTCGTGATGGTTCACAACAACGAAAATGTATTTAATGCCATCGAACTATACCCTTAAAAATGGTTCTGAGGGTAAATTTTTATGTTGTGTATATTCTACCACAATTTTTCAAAGAAATAATAATTCGTGATAAATCAGGCAACCATGTGAATTATTGTCCAAACTGAGACACTTTGGATTGTGGAAGTCGACGCTTTTAACAACTAGACCTGGCCCCCAAAGGGAAAGCTGACTGTCTTGGGTAGCCCAAGTGCCCCACAAATATCCTGCTCTGACCTCAGCTGAAAAATACCCACTTATCTCAGTTGAAAGTGAGTGTCTTTCTTCATTAGAGTAACTAGGGATCTCACAACTAACAATGCCAAGAAATAATTATTCCTGTTTTATAACCTCACGCTTTTAAAATTTGGCCATGAAACTTTTATTTTTTATTTCTATTTTAGAGACAGAGAACTTGCGAGTGGGGCGAGAGGGGCAGAGGAAGACAGAATCCCAAGCAGGCTTTGCACTCAGCGCAGACCCCGACGTGGGGCTCGATCCCAATACTCTGGTATGATGACCTGAGCTGAAATCAAGAGTCAGATGCTTTCCCGACTGAGCCACCCAAGTGCCCCATGGCCATGAAACTTTTAAAATAAAATTGCCATAATAATTTTTAGATGTATTTCAGATTTATGGTTTTATCCTAGAAATCCCTTGTACTTTGCGACTCTGACTTTGGTTTTCAGGTTCCACTGTCAGTATGTGCATGTGGGACACACCTTTCCTTCCTGCCTCTATCCTATCCTTCCTCTTCCCTTTTCCTTCTCAATCGCATCCGTCCTTCGAGGTAGGTCCCCCCCAAAAGTCCAGCCTTTCCGGACCCACTAGGCAGAGTTCCTCCACTTTCACACTTCACTGGTCCTTTATTTGGCATGAGGATTACATAAGACCTCGATTACTGAATGAATGTTATTAACATCTGCTTGGCTGCCAACGCTGAGAAATAACCATAATTAAAATCATTAATCGCCATAAGGAAAATTACCTGGGACCTCCTCTCTTTAAACCCTTTGGATTTTCAGGAGTTTGGGGGTGCTTGAGGCTGAGGCTTGGAGAAAGAATCTGATTTGGTTCTTGGCCGTGGTGGGAACTGACATTCCTCTTAGTGTTTTTCATGTACAGGAAGTGGTAATTCTCACCCTCCCTGGTCTCAGAGCTCTGACTCATCGGGGTCCCCCAGCCCCCAGGGCCTCGCCTCCGTGCCGCTAAGGCCCTAAACAGTAAGGTGCCTGGCTGAAAAATTCCCCTGGTGGGGAGGGGACGCTGGTCCTGAGAGGTGTTACTCGCCACATTCACGTGGTTTCGTCAGGATGCGTGGACCCCACAAGCCTGGGCCGGGTTACCCTGATCACACAGGTCATTGTAGGTTGAGAAACAGTCCGAGAGGTCGCCAGTCTCATGAAGCATTTCACAGCCCTCCCCCGAAGTTAATAATATCACCCTTGTGCTTCTGTACTCCCAGAGTACATTGTGAGTATGCCTTTGTGCAGTAAAAATTTGGTTTATTTGAGGTTTCTTGCAAACGTTCAGCTACCGTCACGCTCAGTATGTACCTGGATTCCTCTCGTATGGCCGTGGATCCCTAGGATCCCCAACTTAAAAGACAACAAGGACTAATCCCACAGGAAATGGAAGCCTCAGGTAGCCCCGCGAAACCAAAGGGCAGCATTATGAGAACATGTAATGTGCACCTCCAGCTCGCGAGCAAAGTGTGAAGTTAGACCACTTCACACCCACTAGGATGGCTGTAATCCAAAGCACAGAAAATAAAATGTGTTGGCAACGGTGCAGAGAAATGGGAACGCTTATACGTCGCTGGTGAGAATGTCCACTGGTGTGGCTGCCGTGGAAAACAGTTCGGTGGCTCCGCAGAGGGTTAAACATCTAGAGGCACCGTATGGCCCGGCAATTCCACTCCTCGGTACACACCCACACGAATAGAAAAAAGGTGCTCAAGTGGGTGTCAGATGTGTGTAAGAATGTTCATAGCAACACGAGCCATAGCGGCCGAAAGGTGGAAACAGCCCAGCCGTTCATCAGCTGATAGACGGGTAAACGGGCTGGAGCCCAGCCGTGCTATGGAACGTGTAGTCATGGGAGGGAATGGAACACTGATACATTTGCAACACGGACGAACCCTGAACACATTAAGCCAAGTGAAAGAAGCCAGACATAAAGGGCACATCGGTACGATTCCCCTTATACGTAATGTCAAGAACAGGCAAATGCATAAAGGCAGAAAGCAGCTTACGATTGTCAGGGGCTGGGGCGGGGCGGGGAGAGAAAATGGGAAGCAACCTGCTTAACGGGTGTGAGGTTTCCTTTGGGGGTGATGAAAATGTGGTCACACAACTTTGTGAATGTACCGAAAGCCACTAAATAGACCCTTCAGAATAGTGTTGAGTTCTATGTAATGTGAATTTTACCTCAATTTTTTTTTTTAAGTGTGTACTTTGACAGAGGCAAGAGTTTGTCGCAGGAACTGTTTCTCTCTTTGCAATATTTCTTAATCCTCCGGGGTCACCCGTCCTCTTCTCCAAAGCCACCCACATCCCAAGAGACGCCCGAGGACTGGAGGCGGGGAGAGGAGAGGTCAGCCTGCTGCGTGACCTTCACCCCAATTTGTGCCTGTTGCTTTCCCGCCACTCTCAGAATCTGGAGGTCATCCGAGCCCCAAGAGGACCTAGATATCCCCAATGCCCTGGCGTCAGACATCACAGGGGCCTCCCTAACACCCAGCATCAATTGACAAAAGTCAGCACTGAACAGGTTCCATGTGAAGTCAGAACATTCTAAAACATGAGGAAATGAAAGTGAGCCCCAGAGGTCTATTTAAGTGGGTAACAAAGTTCAGGGTAATGTGAAAAAGAGGAAATAGACCCTACTGTCTTTGTATAAGAAACCAGAGAAAATGAGAATACGTGTGTGTTATTTTCATGAAAAGAAACACAGGAAGTATAAGAGAAACTAATGAAAAGGGTTAACTGTGTTGGTGGGAGGGAACAATGTAGAAGGTACAGAGAGGGTGGTGAGACTTCTCTTATACACCTTTTTCTATCATTTTAACTTTGAACCATATAAATGTCTTATGTAGGCAAAAACTAAAATTAAAGTCTGCAAGGATGGGATAAGGCAAACCCTACCGCAGAGTGTGAACGGGAACAGAACAAAGTGATACTATGTCACACTGATAACCGCACAGAGCAAGGGCTGAATTCGAGTACTCGGTACATCCCTAATGGGATCTGTTCTAAGAACAAAATCAACTGAAAAAAAAAAAAAAAAAAAAAAAAAAAAAAAAAAAAAAAAAAATCTTATGCTTTACTTAGTAGGCGTTCTGTTAGTAATGACATTGGTCTTGTAATTCTGAAACTCTTTTATGCATAATATAGTATCAAGAAAATACACAGTTGACTGTAAGAGAAGAAAACACTAGTAATAAGTAAAAGAAGTTAAAGAAAAACCCTACAATGTCAAATTTGAGGTGGAAATATCAGTTTGAACTCATGATTGTTTTAAAAATGAATTTCCAGGTTCTGTTCCCTGACAGACACTGCTGCAGCAATGAACACATTATATATTCAATATAGCCCTGCGCTCTTGTGATCTAGCTAGTTGTCATTCACCACGAATGGAGCCAGGACTCCTTGAAGAAACAGTTAGCTCTAGGTCTAGGGCTAAACATGTACAGCGGGAGCCCAGAATATCCTGTGGTGCCAAAGATAAATGCGATCGTGTCAAAGGGATGACCTACGCGACTCCCCACTGCTCAGTGTGGGATTATGTTAATGCCAAAATGGATAACGATAGTCGCAGGTTATAACACATTTTTTTTAGTAGGCTCCATGCCCAACGTAGGGCTCGAACTCACGACCCTGAGATTAAAAGTCATGTGTGTGCTCTACCGACTGAGCCAGCCAACCGCCCCATACAACACATTTTTAAAAATCCATGAATCCACTGTGATTTTTAAGGGGGGGGGGCGTGGAGTAAATTCCAGCTACCAAATGTGGAAGGAATAAAAGAATGAAAACCCCCCACTTTGCAACCTCCGTTGTGGTACTTGCTTTGGGCAAGCCTCATCCGTGATTGCCAGGAACTATTAGGTGAACGGGATACTCCCTTGATGTCGGGACCATGTGAGGATCCCATGAATTACTGATTAATCGCAAAGGAGAGAACGGAGAACGTCACTCAGCGTCACCACGAAGGCACCACCTGACGTCACGTGATACAAGTGGCAATAATGACATCACCTAGGGAGTACTCTTGCCAAACACATTAAGCCTGAATCTAGCCATGAGAAAATAACCAGACGAATCCAGCAGGTGGGATGTCCTAACAAACCCAAGTGGCCGGGACTCTTCAGAAAAGCCTATGTCACCAAAAAAAACAAACAAACAGCAATAGCAACAACCAAAAGGTGACAGACTGTGTTAGATCCCAAGAGACTAAAGAGACATAACCAAGTCTCATGGGCGAACCTCGACTGGATTCCGGAGAGCAGGAAAAACCTCCAGCTTTAAGAGACAGGTGGGGGACAATTGGAGAGATTTGAATACAGATGGTGTCCTGGATGCTATTATGGTTGTGAAAATAGTGTTGTGGTTTTGTGGCAGAACATCCTTGGTAGGAGATGCTGAGATATTTAGAAGTGAAGCATCGAGCTGTCAGCAACTAATTGTTCAGCAAAATAAAAGTAACACAGAAAGGGGGAGAGAAAGAGAAAGCAAACATGACAAAACGTTAACAGTTGGAGAATCTAGGGGAAGGTGGATGGGTATTTGATGTACCCCTTTTTTCAACTTTTCTGTGGGTTTCACAATGTCAAACTAAAATGTTGGGGTGGGGGCAACTGCACGGTGAGCAGACCGTGGTAACAGGCCTGCTGCCAGGCCAAGGCCGGCTGCCACCCACGCAGGAAGCTCAGAACAGCTCCCTGAATTGCACTAGACTAACCTTCCTTTTTTTTTTTTTAATTTTTTTTAACGTTTATTTATTTTTGAGACAGAGAGAGACAGAGCATGAACGGGGGAGGATCAGAGAGAGAGGGAGACACAGAATCTGAAACAGGCTCCAGGCTCTGAGCCATCAGCACAGAGCCTGACGCGGGGCTTGAACTCACAAACGGTGAGATCGTGACCTGAGCCGAAGTCGGACGCTTAACCGACTGAGCCACCCAGGCGCCCCTAGACTAACCCTCCTTTTAAGTCTTCCTGAAGGCAGTGGGAAGGGTGTACATTTCACTTTCCTTGAACCCCCTTCCCGCGCTCAGCACCTGGTAAAACTCCCACCATTTGCAGATGCTCTGAACGCAACGCCCTTTGGGAGAGTTTAGTGAATGGCAAACGCACCTGGCAAACACATACAGGGGGAGAGAGGAGTCTTCCAGAGTCCCGGGATGAGGACTCCAGGTTCCAGGACCTGTGAGGCTTCTGGCTGGTAGCAGCCCTGTGCTCAGATGGGTGGAGGGGGTCTACCTGCCAAGTCTCCCCCCCTCTTATCTTCTAGGACACCTGGGGCTATTCCTAAGTGGACCTCGGACTCTGCTGGGGAAGCCTTTCTATTTCTTTCCAGCACCACCCTGGCTCAAATATAGCATTTGTCCACTTACTCGCTCATTTATTCAACCATTTGACAAGTATTTCTTGAGCATCAGGCACTGTTTGGGGCAGGAGGGATGCCCTGAAGAACAGGTAGCCATGGTTTCTGTTCTCAAAGCAAATCGCAACCGTGAAAAGAGCCACGAAGGGGAGGAACAAGGTGCCAACAGAGCTGGTAAGGGGAGAAACTGCTGAGGTGACATTTCAGTGACAAGCAGGAAATACAATCTGGGGCTCTGGGGCTGGGATGGATTTGGGTGACGATAAGGAGGAGGGTGTGGAGGGACACTCCCAGGGTTCTGACCTGTATAACTGCCTAAATGATGATGGTGGCCTCAAAAGGACATCCTGGAAAAGGCCTGCAGTGAAGGGGAGTGACAGACATCCACGCAGGCCACTGCACGGCAGAAAGGCACACGGAGAAGCATGGGCTGCGCTGGGGACCTGTGAGTCATTACAGGGGCTATGTGTGGCCAGAGCAGGGCAAGGCGGCTCTGGCTGGCTGGCTGGAAGGATGCCTTCCCTTCCGCCCCTGACAGCAAGGGTGGCCGGGAGGTGGAGGAGGGGAACCGCTTGGGGACATACGCGCAAACACCCTCTCTGTCACACACACACACACACACACACACACACACACACACACACACTTCTGTTTCTCAGGATTTGCTATCCCACACGTGTCTGATTAACTATGCAAAAGTTGGGCATCATTTTATTTGCCCAAATTCCGTTGAGGGAAAACTCAGTATCAGCACTGGAGAATGGAGCCCCTCTCTGCCACACTCCTGCCCCATGGTTTCCCAAGAACAAGAAACTCGGGGCGAGCACATCTCACACGCAACAAGCCCAGGGGACTGTCTCACTTCTGGGTGGACCTAGAGCAAAATGGGGCAAGATAGGGCACGTGTGAAAGAAGGAAGAGTCATAGGGGTGCAAACCCCCAGGGATGAGTAGAAAATGTGGGTTGGGATGTGCATTCATTTCCTGGGGCTCCTGCAACAAATTAGCATAAACTTGCTGGCTGGAAACAACAGAAACTTATTGTCTTGCCGCTCCGATGGCTGCGAGTCCAAAATCAAGGTGTCAGCGGGGCCACACTCCCTCCGGAAGCTCTAGGGAAGATTCTGTTCCTGCGTCTCCCAGTTTCTGGTGGCTCTGGGTGTTTCCTGGCTTGTGACTACATCACTCCAATCTCTGTTTCCATGCTCACATGGCGTTCTCTTCTTCTGTCTGCGTGTCTCTTCCCTGTGCGTCTCTTGTAAGGACACTTGTCATGGGCTACAGGGCCCATCCAGATAATGATCCCATAGATCTCTTCATTTCAAGATCCTCAACTATGTCTACAAAGACCCTTTTTCCAAATAAGGTCACGTTCACAGGTCCCATGAATTACAACGTGGACGTATATTTTGGGGGCCACCATTCAACCCACTACAGGATGAGGCTCTCACAGAACATGGGGGTTAGGAGGCAGCGGTTAAGATCTCTCTCTTTCTAGCGTGGTACTAGCAGCTTGTGGGCAGGGCCACTCATACTAGAACTGCACTGAGAAACCCATCACTCCCTTGGGCTCTCACCACTTCTCAAGAAGAAAACAGAAGGCATTCTGGGAAATGCTGATAGGCCCCAAAGCCCTTCCCAGCTATGCAAATGATACCTCCTCTTCTGGGCCTATTTCCAAGCCCCCCCCCCACCTTTGCTGGCCACCCCAGGACCTTGCTATCTCATCTTCCAGTGGACTCTATGACTCTGGGCTTCGATCTTGTTGAACCCCTGGACAAGCATTTGCTAGCTGCCCACTTTATGCCAGACCCAGGCTTCTGAGAAAACCCATTTGGCAATTAACCCTGCTAATTGCTTTGGCGTGCTAGCCTTGGACCCGTACTGCGAAGTCCCACATTTCCTCGAGGGGGAGGGGAGGGTTAGCAAGACGTTCAAAGGTCAGTACAAGACGCTAAAATTCCTTTAGCCAAAATCACTCTCGGAGACCACCTTTAAACCACCAAGAACCAGACCCTGAAGTTCTAAAGCAAAAATTTGTTCCCTTGCTCGGTAGGTAAGCTATTCCTTGCCCTGGGGCAGATCTAGTTTGAAAACGGAGGTGGGAAGAGGGTAGAGGGATTTTTCTCTTTTATTTTTTCATTTCCAGACTTCACAGTTGGCTTTCCTAAATTATGGGCATGTTGGTGGCAATTCACTGTGTATTATTCTTCTCGTGGATGAGCCACGCTGACCCAAGCTCCCTGAGAGCAGAAGGAAACCACTTCGTCTCCCCCTGGAATGGGCCAAAGAGCAGCCCGTACAAGGCTGGACAGAGCAGGTGCCGGATAAAGTCACTGAGGCAGCGTAGAGAGGAAGGAGGAGGATGTGAGCATCCTGTGGGTCTCACTAATCCAAGTGGCTCTCAGATATTTTCCCAAACGGAGATTGTTCCCATCAAGAGGAATTCTGGGGTGAGCTGTTAATAGATGGCTTTCTCACCTCAATCCCCAGGTTCAGTGCCTTTCCTCGGGGCCAAATACCCATCCAAAGCCACGACAAGGACAGACAAAGGCCCACCCAGCCAGCTCTGGAGTTATAGGCGGCAGCCATGAAAGAGAGCCACTGTGCCCGGTGCCTGAGACAGAGCTCAGCACATAGTGGAGGTTTAACAAATGTTGACTGTCTCAGAGATTCTCGGTCTGCCAATCTCAGCCAGGGCCCTGGGGCTCCCTGTATCAGTCAGCGTTCTCCAGAGAAACAGAACCAACAGGACGCATAGAAAGAGAGAGATTTGTTTTAAGGGATTAGCTCACATGATTCTGGAGGCTGGCAAATCCAAAATCTGCCGGGTGGGCTGGAGACCCAGGGAAGACCTGATGCTGCAGTTGGAGTCCGAAGGTATTCTCCTGGTGAATTCCCCCTCTCTTGAGGGAGGTCAGTCGTAAGGCCTTCTACTGATTGGATGAGGCCCACCCACATTATGGAGAACAGTCTGCTTTACTCAAGTCCACTGATTTAAATGTTAAGCCAATCTTTAAAATACATTCACAGAGGGGCACCTGGGTGGCTCAGTTGATTGAACGTCCGACTCAGCTCAGGTCATGATCTCACAGTTTGTGAGTTCGAGCCCTGCGTTGGGCTCTGTTCTGACAGCTCAGAGCCTGGAGCCTGCTTCGGATTCTGTGTCTCCCTCTCTATGCCCCTTCCCTACTCGTGCTCTGTCTCTGTCTCTCAAAATTGAATAAATGTTAAAAAATAATAATAATAAAAATAAAATAAAATAAAATACATTCACAGAAACATCTAGAATATTTGACCAAATATATGGGTGCTATGGCCCAGCCAAGTTGACACATAAAATTAATTAACCATCACACTCCCCAACACCTGCCCCACCAAGGCCTTCTGGGGATCGCTGAGGATTCTGGTTCTCCCTCTCACTCTCTCTGCCTCTCCCTTTCAGGCTGGGCTGACCCTGAAGCTCTCCCTTGCCCTGTTCTATCCAAAGAGGTCCAGGCACTTAAACTCCTCTTTCCTGGACCTTTCTTTTTCCAGCCAGGCAGTTCCCAATACTTTGGCAGCTCCCAGAATTCTATTCTCCTCAAGACCTCTAGATGGAATCAAGGGTTGTTGGCTGTGCAGGTGGCTCTCCCCGCCCCCTCTTCCTGCTCCTCCCTCCCCACTGCATCACTGCCAGCCCGGACCAGCAGGAAACAAGATTAGGATTAACTGGGATCAATTACCTTGCTTACTTTTCTTCTAGAGCTTAACACCGTGTGAAACAATAGTATTGTTCTACCTGTTTGTTGTTTGTCTCTCTCCTACGAAAATATAAGCTCCGGGTGGGCAGAGATCTCATCCCCAGAGCCCAGCCCAGCAACGGGCACAAAGAGCGTCTCAGAGTATTTGTTGATTGAATGAAAAACATTTACTAAACTTTTTTGTTCAACATATGCTATGCTTAAGTGTGGACTTAAGCTCCGCTAGTCAGCAATTTACGATCTCTGAGCATCTCCACACACGTGCCAAATAGCCTTCATTTCTCTCTGCCTGGGAACTAGACCCTGCCTTCTCTGAGCCGTGGATTCGCCTCCCCGCCTCTCTCCTGGAGTCCGCCCCCAGTTGAGCGTCCCAGGGCAAGGACTGCGTCCCCAGAGGCATAGGAGCTGAGTCAGTGAGAGATGCGTGGGGTCAAGTTGGAGGAAAGGGAGCAGGGCACCCAGGAGGAGGCAGGTGGCTGCTAGCTCTGTTCAGCCCGCGGATCCGTCCACACAGTCAGTTCCGGGGCGAAAGAGGCGAGGGGTGTGCTTTGGCGGCAGAGCTCCAACTTTGCACCCAGCTCTTCCTGAAACCCCTCCTGGCCCTGCCCCTGGGGACGCCTCAGGGCCACCTGGATCCGAAAGGCACCTGGATCAGAGGAAGCACGTTGAGCTTTACCCCTCCCGGGACTCTGCGAGCCCAGGCCGCCGGGACCGCGGCCCGGCAGCGCCACCCGGTGGTCGGAGTCGCTCCGCCCGCGCTGGGAGTCGCCGGTCAAGCCGGGGACCCGGTGTGGGAGGGCAGTTTCTACCGCAGGTGACTTGGCCCTTGGCAATGCAGGAATCCCCGCGCGCCTCTAATCCTTACCAAGGCAGGACTCCGATTGATTCCGCTTTTTATTTCAAAAGTAATGTATATTTAATATGAAACACACTAGTAAACAAACAAAATCCCACCCATAGGGTTGCCAGATTAGAAAAAAAAAAAAAAGAAAAAAAAAGGACATCCCGTTAAATTTGGATTTCGGATAAACAATGAATAATTGCGTGGGCCTTGCTTGTTCTAAAAATTTTCAATTTATCTGAAGTGCAAATTTAGCTGGATGTCCTTTTTTTTTATTTGCTAAACCTGGCACCTCTATATTCATAACCTAGTTACACTCTAGTCAACACATTGAAGTATATTTATACAGCTTTTTAAAATCCGTATATGTACATTTTTTTACCCAAAAAAGCAGAAAGAGGCTCATAAGGTAGACTGTTTTGCAGCCTCATTTTTCCACTTAACAACATCCCATGAACGTTTTTTTAATAGCATCAAAGTTTCTCTTACAGCCTAGTTTTCCGTGCTGGCATAATATAAGACTCTGACATCTGGACGTAATTATAGTTTCCTGACCTTCTTCTTGTTTTCAAGGGCCCGACTGCCCTGGGCCTTCTCTGGTTTCCGGTACTCCACTACCAGGCTCGCTTTCCTCCGCCCTTGCTGCAGGTACCAGCCGGAATTCTGCAACCCAAGAAAGCAACAAGTGGGCCTTTCCTCAGAGAACCACTAAGGCCCGGGCTCAGGAATTAGACTGTGGGGTCAAAAGCCTCCCTGCCACTCCTCACTCAACAGCAGCAAGGCCTTGGACATGGCCTTTAACCTCTCGGCAACAGCCTCCTTGATTGCAAAGCGGGGCTGGTGATCATGGTAGGGTTACTGGGAAGATTAGCTTTCCACTTCCTCACCAGATGGCAGCCTCCACGTGGGCAAGAAACTTTCATGCCTATCATGGCCACCATTATATTCTCATAGAATATACTTAATGCTTGCACATCACAGGCATTCAGGAAATGTATGCTGACCGGGGTACCTGCGTGGCTCAGTCAGTTGAGTATCCAACTCTTGACCTCAGCTCAGATCATGATCTCAGGGTTGTGAGTTCAAGCCCTGCACTGGGCTCCACAATGGGCGTGAGGCCTACTTAAAATACACACACACACACACACACACACACACACACACGTATATATATGTATATACCAAATGAGCAAATTTCAGATGCTTTTCCACAGGAGGAAAAAGTGTGACCGCCCACTTTGAGGGAGATAGTACAATGCTATTAGGATCTGTTATAAGATAAACTGAGGCCTTTTAAGATTTTTGAGTTTATTTGAGCAAAACTCAACTCAGATTGGGAAGCACCAAACTGGAACTGGTTGGGAGCACTTCGCTGGTCAGAGCCATGGGAAAGACAAATAGAGAAAGTATAGAAGCAAAGAAAGGAAATTCTTTGAGTGTAGCTTAAAGCCTCGTTGGCTGTCTGTGATTGGTTGTTCTTAGCATTTCGATTTCTTAATCCCGAGGCATTTACAGGCTTAGATTTTGGTTTGCCTCCACAGGCCTCCACAGCATTAGAGACACATGAGTCTAATGGCTTCCTTGTTGAATTAATTTAACAGATCTGACCTGTGTTGTAGCTACAGGTTCCTGAACAGCCAGATTAGCCTGCGTGGTCTCTCCCCACAATAAGACAGCTGCCACACTTCCAGCTCAAGTAACTCAGTCATCAGGTTTGTGAGCTCCTTCTGCAGCAGAAAAGGTAAGTCTGTCTAGTATGTGAATGGGCTTCAGGTTAGACAGACCGGACTTGAATCCTGGCTCTGCCACTTTCTGGCTATGTGGCTTTGTTTTTTTAATGCTTATTTATTTTTGAGAGAGGCAGAGTGAGCGCATGAGCAGGGGAGGGGCAGAGAGAGCCGGAGACACAGAATCGGAAGCAAGCTCCAGGCTCTGAGCTGTCGGCACAGAGCCCGATGAGGGGCTTGAACCCACAAACTGTGAGATCATGACCTGAGCCCAAGTCAGATGCTTAACTGACTGAGCCACCCAGGTGCGCCCTGGCTATGTGATTTTGTAGTAGTTTCTTACGGCTGCAAATTACCACACCTTAGCAGCTTAGAACAACACACATTTGCTGTCTTATAGTTCTGTGGGTTGGAAGTCCCAACACGCGTCTCACTGGACTAAAATGCAGAAGTTGGCAGTGCTGTGTTCCTTCCTGGAAGCTCAAAGGAAAATCCATTTCTGCCATACACCGAACGCTTGTGTTCCCCCAAATTCACCTGTTGAAATCCCAACCACTGATGTGATGGTATTGGGGGTGGGGGATTTTTGGAGGTGACTTGATTAGGTCTTGAGGGTAGCCCTCTGGCCCACCCCTTCCACACAGCAAGATGACGACTGTCTATGAACCAGGAAATGGGTTCTCACCAGACACGGAATGCGCTGGCGGCTCGATCTTGGACTTTCCAGCCTCCAAAAGTAGGAGAAATACATTTCTGTTGTTTATAAGCACCCCTGGACTATGATATTTTTGTTATAGCAGCCGAAGATGACTAAGACTGTTCTCTTGCCTCTTCCAGCTTCCGCATGCTGCCCACATTCCTTGGCACGTGGCCCCTCTCCTCCATCCTTAAAGCCAACGCTCTGGCATTCTTCTACAGTCACATCTTCCTCTGACTCATCCCCTCTCCTTCCCTTTTAGGACCTTTTAATTATATCAGGCCTACCTGGGTAATCCAAAATAACCTCCCTATTTTAAAGTGAGGGACTAGCAACCACAATTCCATCTGAAACTTTAATTCACCTTTACCAGGTAACCTAACAAAGTCACCGGTTGTAGGGATTAGGACACGGGCAACTTTGGGGGACCATTATGCTGCCTACCACAGACCTAGAGTAATTACATAACCTCCAAGAGTTCACTTCGTCATGAAGTTCCTAAAGTTCATAAAGGTGACTGGAGCAGGGATTAAGGGTGGTGATTACATGAGTCATTTATCGCTGTGTAACAAGCTACCACAAAACTTAGCGGCATAAAACAATATTATCTCACCCCCTTCTGAGAGTCAGCTATCAGTGAGGAGGTTAGCTGGGTAGTCTAGTGTGGGTCTTTCACAAGGCTGCAGTCAAGGTATCAGCCAAGGGTCCACTCATCTGAAAGGTTGCCTAGGGCCGAAAGCTTCCAAGATGGCTCCCTGTGTGGCTGTTAGCAGGACGCTTCAGTGCCTCACCCGTGGACCCCTCCACAGGCTGTTTGAGTGTCCTCACAAGGTGGCAGCTGGCTCCCCTAGAAAAAGCAATCCGGGAGAGCCAAACAGAAGCCACAATGTCTTTTTACCTATTTAAAATAATTAAATGATTTTTCAAAATAAATAAGAATCACCCACATCACTCTATTTGATCTATTTCAGGGGTTTCTAAGCATTATCAGCGGAATCCTTCCTCAAATGAAATGTCATAGGGCATCTCAATTTGGCAACCGGCCATAAAGGCAAGGGACCCCAATGAGTGCAAGGCGTGGGACCGTCTACACACCTCTCACACTTCAGTTTACAAACCTCTGGATTCAACCTTTTATCTGAGCGGGAACTTCCTGACTTTTCAAAGTTAGAAATGAGAGCTTTTATGAGATTTGAAATAGTCAATCCTTTCTTCTCAATATCTTATTATGAAAATATTTTATTTTTTAAATATTTTAGTCAAAAAACCCCCCACCTTAGGGGAGCCTGAGTGGCTCAGTCGGTTAAGCATCCACCCCTTGATTTCGGCTCAGGTTACGATCTCACGGTTTGTGGGTTCAAGCCCCACATTGTGCTGGCCGTGAGGAGCCTGCTTGAGATCCTCTCTCTCCCCCTCTCTCTTTCCCCCTCCCCTGCTCACGTGCTCTATCTCCCTCTCTCTCTCAAATAAAAATTCTTTAAAAAGGAAAACGTCTTTAAGAAAAAAAAAAAAAAAAGGAAAGAAAACTGCCACCTTCAAAGGAAGGAAGGAAGGGTTAATCATTTGGTTAGAACAGAAATTTCCAACCTTTTCTCACTGTGCCCTTAAAACTGTGTGCCCAGAAGGCTTTATAACCTGAGAGCCTAAAACAAGTAGAGGAAGGGGTTTTTTCCGGGTAATCTCCTCTCCCCCTTCCTCAACCAGCCTTCCCCTTCCCTCCCTATCTCCCCAGCCTATATCAGTCAAGATTAGCCTCCAGAAGCCAGTAGGACAGACGGTTAGCCCCACCTCAGCCTCAGGATGCCATGGGACTCACTAGGTCCTGGCAGGTACCTACAGTTTGCAGCCCGTCCGGTCTGGGTTTAGATTCCAGACCTAACTCACTAGCTAGTTGAATTTCTCCAAGTTACTTAATCCCTCTGAACCTTGGTTTCTGCATCTATAACTTGGAGACAGTGCCCTATCCATTGCTGATTCGCAGTAAAGATGACATGTTTATACCCAGCACATGGAAGGACCTCGGTCAATGGGGGCAATTATTACCAGAGGCAAAGGAGAGTCTGTTAAATGTCCCTCAATATCTTCTCACCCTTTCTTCCTTTTTGTAATAGAAGGGTGAACTGGGTGCCTGGCCACTCAAGCAGAGGCCACATCTCCCAGCCTTTCCTGCCACCAACATGGTCACACAGCTAATTCTGGCCAATGGCATATGAGTAGAAATGATTCACCCAACTTTCTAATCATGCCCTAGAAAGGATGCTTCCTTCCTTTCCCTCCTGTCTTTGTATCTCTCACTGTCCGGGAGATGAAGGGTCCCGGGCCAGCTGTCCTAGAGGCAGGAAAGGAAGCCGCCTCTTGAAGGGACAGAGAGCCTCTCCACCACCTCTAGATCACTGAGCTCAGTAGAAATAAATGTCATTTCTAAGCCAATATATCCTTGGATCTATTTGTTACATCAACTTAGATGAATCATGAAGGAGTTCAAAGTTGTTGAGGAGGAAACTTTTTCCGTCCTTCCCTTCTGGGTTCTTTAGGTGGTCTAGGAATTAAACTGACATGCAACAAATTCACAGGAGAAAAACATTTAATTCTGTACACACGGGAGCCCCATAAAAACATGAGACTCAAAGGCAGTCGGGCAATCGAGGCTTATGTGCCATCGTGAGCTAAGAAAAGGGACAGGGGCCCTGGGTCTCCAAAGGGGAGGAAGACACTTCATAGGACGATGAGAAGAGCAGACATTTAGTAATCAGATGTTGAGCTCACCATGCGGGTAAGTCTATCAGATAAATTATCTCTGGTAATATCTCTCTTTCTGGGCCAGACCCCCATGTAAATTCTTTTAGGCAGTTAAGAGAGGTAAAAAGCTTTTCCTGAGTCTTTGAGACTTGATTGCCTTCAGCTCAAAATAATCCACATGCCCAAGTAATGCATTTTGGGTTGTATATTCTGCCTCCCTTCAGAGTGTATGCTCAGGAGTCTTAGAATCCACTTTTTAATACTAGCACATACAGCACCTGCCCTTAGTGCCACTTCCTGCCAGATCTCTCCCTCCCAGGGGGAAGAAAAAAAGCCCCAAGAAGGGCTGTTAGGGATGACTGGGCTCCGGCCTCATCCTCCTACTCTCTAAGGTCACACAGAGTCCTGCCACCTCCCTGCTCCTCTCTCCATGCTGTGTCTTCACTCTGCCCAGGGATGTGGCCTAGGTGGGACCCTTTGGCAGTGGCCCTTGAGTCTTAACCTTGCGCTGAAGGACAGTACTCCGTGTCAGACAGGTGAATGCAAAGGTCCTCTGACACCTCTGTCTGACTCTTTGAACTGATGTCGGGAAACACAACATTGGGCCCCACCCCCCACCCCTGCAGCCCGGGGCTGCCTTTGCCCCCAGGCATGGGGGACAGAGCAGGAGAGCGAAGCACCCTACCCTCCTGACAGTTCAGTTCAACTCTAGCCCTTCCTAACTGGTACTCCCCAGTTCGGGACTTGATAAAAGAGGGTTTAGAAAGGGCGAGTCAAGTCCTGGCCCAGGTAAGGGCCTCCTCCCTCGCAGCGTGATCCAAATCCTAAGACTCCTGTGCTCAGCCATGCTGGCAGCCGAGAGCTGGGAGCCTGCTTCAGATTCTGTCTGTCTCTCTCTCTCTCTCTCTCTGACCGTCACCCACTCTCACTGTCTTCTCAATCTCAAAAATAAACATTAAAAAAAATTTTTTTTAAGATTCACACACTCAGGTTAACCTGTGCAATAGCAGACACCTGGGTGGCACGGCGACAGGTATGATGCATCCTGGAAGAAACTCGCATCGATTTATAATACAGCGGCCCAGCACCCTAGGGAAGGGTCACCCATGAGTCCCTAATTCTGACCTTTTCCATTTGCTGAGGGGAAGGGAGGAGGCTGGAGAGGTTCTTACCAACACTGTCCAGATGGAAGGGGAGCTGAGTGTCTGGTCCAAGGCTGAAAAACCAGGACCCCAACAATGTCCATCCTGCTTCCGCAAAGCTGCGGGGGTCTTCTGCCATTACCTGGTCTTCCCCAGTTCCCAGGCCTGAGGGGTCCTGCAGCTTTCGGCAGGATTCCAGCTGGGGTTTTCTGGTTGACAGGTTGCTTTTCAGAGTCTTTAACTTACATATTTTTAAAAATAATTCTAAACAACCTAAAAAAGCTCATTTAAACATTTTTGTCATTTAATTTTTTTTAATGTTTTATTCATTCTTGAGAGAGATTGAGACAGACCATGAGCAGGGGAGGAGCAGAGCGAGAGAGGGACACAGGATCCGAAGCAGGCTCCAGGCTCTCAGTCGTCAGCACAGAGCCCGACGCGGGGCTCAAACTCACAAGCTGCGAGATCATGACCTGAGCCGAAGTCGGACGCTCAAGCGACTGAGCCACCCAGGTGCCCCTCGTTGAATTCATTTTAGAGAGAGAGAGATCGTGCATGCCAGCAGGGGAGAGGGGCAGAGAGAGAGAAAGAAAGAATCTCAAGTAGGCTTCACGCTCAGCACAGAGCCTGAAGTGGAGCTTGATCCCACGACCCTGGGATTGTGACCTGAGCTGAAATCAAGAGTTGGACACTCAGGGGCGCCTTCAGCTCAGGTCATGATCTTCCTGGTCTATGGGTTCGAGCCCCATGTCGGGCTCTGTGCTGACAGCTCGGAGCCTGGAACCTGTTCCAGATTCTGTGTCTCCCTCTCTCTCTCTGCCCTTCCCCCAATCATTCCCTCTCTCTCTCTCTCTCTCACAAAAATAAATAAAACACTTAAAAAAATTTTTTTTAAAGAGTCGGACGCTCACTGACTAAGCCACCCAAAGCTCATTTATTAAAAAAAAAAAATCAGCAAAGGGAAAAATCTTCCCCACCATTGAACTCTAGTCACTGTGGCCACCTTGAGTGCCTTTGTCCCACCTCCCCAGGGCAGGGAAGGAGGTTTTATGCTTTTTGTTTTGGTTTTGCTAAAGATTTTTCTGGCACTTTGACAAGCCTCTGATACCCTGTAAGATACATATTGGTCTCTGCCTCCAGTTCCTGAAACCCTTGCGATGTCTTAAGTCATAAGGGCACTAAGAGCATTTTTTTTGTTCTAACATTTGGTCATTGACCCTGTCCCTGACACTGAGCTCCTAAATCCCTTGGAATTTCCTAGGTAATAGGAGTGGCTTTTGTTCTAATGAAGTGACTCTGCGTAGGCTCCTGGAAGGAGGCAGGTCACCAGAAAGACCAAGTCATGATTAAAAGCTTGGGATTTCCAGATTTTTCACCTCCAGAGAGGGAAAGGGGCTAGAGATGGAGTTCATCATTGATCGTGCCTACATGAAATCCCACTAGGGTTGGGGTTTAGAGAACTTTCAGGTTGAGAAACACGTGGGAGTTCAGGGAGATCGGTGTGCCCCGAAGTGGCAGGGAGGCTCCGTGCCCCTTCCCACGTCCCTTGCCCTTCACATCCCTTCCCTCTGGATACTCATCTGTGTCTTTTATCAAATCCTTTTATAATAAACTGGCAAACATTGAGTAAACTGTTTTCCCGAGTTCTCTGAGCCATTCTAACAAATCAATCACACCTGAGGAGGGGACAGTGGGGAAACTCAGATTTACAGCCAACTGGTCAGAAGCACAGGTAACAACTGGCAGCTGGAGGTGGGGACAGTCTCGTGGAATTAATCTATGGGATCTGATACCATCTCCAGGAAGATAGCGTCAGAATTTACTTAAATTGGGGCGCCTGGGTGGCTCAGCTCAGGTCACGATCTCACGGTTGGCAAGTTCCAGCCCCCCGTGGGGTTCACTGCTGTCAGCAAAAAGTCTGCTTTGGATCTTCTGTCTCCCTCTCTCTCTGCCCCTCCCCAACTCATGCGATCACGCTCCCTCTCTCTCTTTCAAAAGAAGTAAACGTTGAAAAAATAAAAAAAGAACTGAGTTAAATTGTAGGACTCCCAGCTGGTGCCACAGAATTGCTCAGTGTAGGGACAACAAAAAAACAAAAACAAAAACATGTATTTGGTGACCAGAAGTGTCAGAACCCGGTTTGGTGTGAGTAGCGAAGGAGAAATACAGGGGGGAAAGGCTAGATTTTTCTAATACATACACATAGAAGACTGGATGGAAGCGGACCCCAAACCATCTCCTGCAGCCCCAGTAGTTCAGGCTTGGACCGGGACCCTGGCTCCCGGATCGTCCAGAGAGCAGCTGGGCCCAGCCACCGTAGGGCGCGCCTCCCAGGCTCAGCCATCTAGAACCAGCCTCTTTGCTCCTCACTGTTTTTCAAATATCCCAGATGCAGTGAGCACCCAGGTCCACTGCTTTTTAAATGTCCACCAGGTGCACAAAAAAGCTGTTTTACTTGGAGGCTGGGGCATAATGGTGCATCCGCGAGGTAAAGGCTTTTGCCCTTTTGACACCGAAGTCACATGAAGTGACAGAGAAAGTAAACACAGCTGGCGTTAGAGCAGCCAGCAACAGCAATTTCCCTGTGTTGAAAGATTTCCAAAAAGTAGAGAGCGCAGGCCCTTGGTCAGGACAGGGAGAGGCAGGACCCCGGGGTATTGTGGCCTGCTCCAGGGAAGGGCAGCTTGTCCCGTGACCAACAGAGGCCCGGGCCCGGAGGGGCAAGAGAGCCGGACTGGACATGGAGCCTGGGGACGGGCCCTCCAGGGCCCCGCACGACGGGACGGATGAGTCACAGCAGCGGGCTGCGGCCCAGTGCATCGAGGGCCACCGCCTGATACCGCTGTTGGGCGAGCTTTGGAAGAGCGACCAGTGCTGCCTGGTCCTGCAGGACATTCCGGAGCAGGCCCCTGCCAATCAGTGCTCCCGGCCCTCGTCCACCCGAGCCACGAGCGGGCACAGCAGCTCCAGCAACTGCGCCGCGCGGCGGCCCAAGCGCTCCGGCGACAGCTCGTGGAAGCCCGCCGACTGCCCCGCCGCCAAGCGCCAGCGCCCCACCCGGGAGAGGCCACGCCCCAGGTGCAAGACCGCAGACCCGTGCGAGCCCGTGACGGCTCGGGCTCTGGCCGGGACCTGTGGTTCCGAGGCGGTGGAGGAGCCGGCGCCGGGATGCCGGGAGCCTTGCCAGCCGCGGGAGGCGCCGGAGCCGGGCGCGCGGCTGCTCCTGGTGCTGTGCTGCCCGTCGGCCGCTGCGCTCCAACCTGCGGCGGCGGCGGCTGCTCCTGCAGCAGCTGCACGCGCGGGATCGCCAGCCGCTCGCCGCGCTCGTCGGAATCGTCGTGCAGCCGCGGCCCGAAGAGGAGGAAGAGGCGCGACGCCCCACGGAGACCCTGCTTTGCAGCGCCTTCGCGCCGCACCGCCCCGCCGTGGAGGTGCACACGGCGGTGTTCAGCCCGAGCCGCCCCGAGTGCAGCCTGGGCGTCCCGCGCGCCGGCAGCCCAGCCGAGCGCGGGGCTGCGTCCCCCTAGCGCATCGGGAGACCCAGACGGATGGTGAGGGGCCCGAAAGCGGGGGTGTGGGAAACTGCAAGGACGGAGGGAGTGCCGTGCTGGTCCAGTGTGGTGGGCAAATCCCCGATGTCACGGCCCCTCTCCTCGTGGCCCTACCTGCACCACTCTGGGTGCAGATTGATTAGATTTCTCACCCCAGGTGTGCTCACGGGGCGATCTCCGGTCAAAAATGTTCGAATTTATTTAATTTGTAGAGTTACACTTGCACCCACCCACCCGACCCCTTGCCCCCTTGCCCCCTTGCCCCGTACTCCAAATCACACTTTTTTGCAAGGTACAGGTTTGGGAGTTTGTAGGACCTGGGCCCACACCTTCCTCTTCACATCCACTTATTTTTTGCTTGGCTCTGTGGGCTTCTCCTCCAAAGAAATCACAGTTTACGGTAAAAACTGCCTACTGTGAACCAGGCACTGTACTAAGGGCTTTTTGCGTCTTAGGCTCGCAATTGTGTTCCGGAAGAGGTGCTATGTCAGAGTAGCTGGCCGACTGCACGATTCTTATTCAGCCCTTGAGAGCTTTCCTATCAAGGAATCCAGGCCTGTGGGCCCAGAGGGTCAATCTGCGGGTCTAGGGCCCTGGACAGGGGGCTCAGAAATGAGCACCAAGTGCCTTCTGTCTCTGAAGTCCCCTCCAGAGGCAGCAGCAGGGAAGAAAGAAGTGCTCTGGGCAGGGTGGTCCAATGTCCAGTTGTTCAAGGCTCTGCCACCCTCCCACTTAGTGACCAGAGCAAGCTGTCTCCTCTGAGGACGAGTTGCCCTCCTGACATGTGGGGGCCAAGGGTCAGTTGGTGTCTGAGGTCTCATCCAACTCTACGACACTAGCTTCAGGACAAATATTGACACGCTTGCTCTCGTGCCCTGGACACAGCCAGAGGGCCAGGATCACTGGGTGTGGATTTTAACACCCTCGGAACTGTATCCTGACTGCCTGACCTCGCATCCCCCATAGACTCCATCTTTCTCACTTTCCTGAATAGTCCATGAGGTCGCCCCATGGCTGCCATGTCCGGGAGGAGAGCTCAGACTGTTGGGTGGTCCTCAGCCAAGGCCAGAAAGCCCCAGTCCGTCCTTGAAAAGAACCCCATGGTGATGCAGTCTGTGAGTGCCTTGTCCCCCATCGTCCATGCCCACCCTGCTTGCAATGATTTCCTGCTTTCTTCTTCCTCCTACCGTCGCCTTCAAGCAGCTTGTGTTGAGTTTCTTCTCTGGTCTTTGGCCCTCCAGGGCATTCACTGCCTGTGAGCAGGGACCACGTGAAAAGACAGGAGAAACGTCATCCTAACTCCACGCAGTATATGAATGATCTGGGGCTTGGAAAGGGAGGGGTCACTTCCAGGTAGGGATCTCGAGAAAGGCTGTAGGAGGAGAGGGGTCCACTTGGGATGGATCTGGAAGATGGGACAGAAAGGGAGAGAGGTCTGATGGAGGGGAAGGGCTTTCATACATGCAGGGAAGCAGGCCTCCACGCTCGCGGCTGCCAAGGGCTGGACAAGGTCAATGAGCCTGGGACACTGGTCTGTGACTGTGTTCTAGAGGAGTCAGACTCCCTGCCAGGACCTTGTGCTCCAGCCAGAAGGCAGAGGGGGCCACGGAAGACCTTCTAGCAAAGTCCTGCAATGCCATTCTTCCTCGTCCCTCTGGGCCAGCCTCACTCTACAGGCACTGTCTCCCTGCTTCTTGCTTAAAGAACGCACCAGTATTTTCTCGCGCCGTAAACCTCTCACTCCTCTGTTTCCTCCATCACTCTCCCCGGGAACAGGGACTTCTTTTCTGTGCCACTTGGCCCCTCGGTATGACATGGCACGTTTCTTTCATCTACCAGGAAATACTACCCACATGAGTTTGCCTTATCTAATTCATTTAAACCAGTGGTTCTCAACCAGGGGCAATTTTCACACACACACGCACACACCGGAGACATTTAGCATTGTCTGTAGACATTTTTGGTGGCCACAACTTGGGGCGGGGGGGGGCAGGGGGACATGCTACGGGCATCTCTTGGCAGAGGCCAAGGATGCTGCTAAACTTCTCCAACACACAGGAGAATTATCTGAGCCAAAATATCAGTAGGGCTGAGGTTGAGAAACCCCGGGTTAAGCCAGGTGGAAACCCCAGGCAAAAGCCCACTTGTGTCTGAAAATTGAATACTGCAGAGATGAATGCCTTAGGAGTTCTTGACCTGTCTGCTTTATCTGGACGGGGTCCCTGACCCGGGTTTCCAGTCTCTGACTCTAAGTTGAATCCCCCAGAGGGATCCATCGCTCTTGACTTCAGGGAATTACTCACCTGCTCCCTGAACCTCCTCATGCGAAGGGTCAACCAAGTTCGATGCAACTTTATCAATCTGAGCCATCTTCCACTTCTAGTCCCTGGTGCCTTTTTTTTTTTTTTCTTCTTCAATCTTCTCAAGACCTTTTTTAGTTCATTAACTTTAAGGCCTATATAATGATCCGATTCCCTATTGCCTTCTGAAATCATGAAAGAGCTCTGAATGAGAATTTGGCCTTGTCGGATGCTTCCAACCAGCTGTGTCACCTTGGAAGGTGATTTAACGTCTCTAAACCTCAGTTTCTCTTCCTTCAGTTCTTTTCAGGCTCTAGAATCCCTAAACTACTTTCTGTCATTTCATATTTCATATTGGCTCTGGCCTTGCGTGGAGGTGCCTTCTGGCTATGTCTGCCCTTAACCTTGTCCTGGAGCAAAGGCTTCACCCCCTAGGAACATGCAGTTAACAGCTGAATATGCACCCACCTGGTGATGCATCGGTAGTGGAGAGAGGGTCTTCTAATCTGAACACATCCCGTGTTGCAGTCAGTGTGACGTTTCAGGTTGTCTTTTAAAAATGCTTTATCCGCGTCCATCCTAAAAGGAAAGTCATATTTTTACCTTCAGGAAAGATTCAGAGTCCCCTGATTGACCCGACGACTTTGGGGTTTAGGAGGTAGTCAGTTGTTGCCAGCGTAATGAGTTCGAACAAAGCTGGTATGTTTTCAGGGGAACGTCTTTCACCATAACTAAGGGTTCTTATTACAGCTGGGGATCCCCTGCCCCTTCCCACAGGAGGGGGGGCAGGTTTGGGAAGAAAGGAGAAGCTACTTTAAGAGAACCTGAGTGGGCGGGGGGGGGGCGGGACAGCTGATCCACGGACTCCCCAGTCTTCGGTAAAGTTACCTAAAACTCCCAGAGCACGTGGTGAAATCGTTTGGTTTTGGTAAGTGGAAACCGGTGACAGAGCTGAGCGTCACATGAGCTTCACAGCCAGGGTGCCTCCGAGCGAAACAGAAAGCGCACAGGGACCCAGGAACACACCAGCGGGGAGGGGCCGAAGGAGGCGCTCAGGTAGCAGAACCGTGGGGGTCCAGGTTGTCACAGGCCCTGTGGCCAGGCGGAACTAGGTGCTGGAGGGCCCAGCAGGTGCCTTCTGCCCATCCCAGTAACTGGGGAGGAGGGAGGGCAGCAGGCTAGTGTGGGCAGAGGTCGCTGTCCGCAGAGCCCTGCCACGGGAGCCCCCCCCCGGCTTTTGTGACCTCACAGGAGGGCTGTAGGTGACTGTTCTCTGCGGGGCTGAGGTCCGCAGAGCCTTCCCCCAGGGCAGGGGCAAACGGCCCCCTTCCAGGAGGGAGCCGGAAGATTAGGCAGCTCCATGTAGGTCCACATGTAGGTGAACAGAACCCACCATGAGGAAGGGCAAAAAGAAGAAGCCAGAGTCCAGACGCCGCGGCTCCACACCCCAGCACGCCAGCTCGGAGTCCACACCCCAGCAAGCCAGCTCGGAGTCCACACCCCAGCAAGCCAGCTCGGAGTCCACCCCTCGGCCCAGCCCTGGGTCCATCCCCCAGCAGCCGGCACCCCAGGCTCTCCCAGCTCCAGAAAGCAGACCCTCAGCCCGGGCCCCTGCACCGGCCCTGGGCCAGTTGCCTCCGGACCCTACCACAAAAGCATCCTCTCGATCCAGGAAATCAGGTGGGGCACAGGGTCCCCCAGAGGCTGGCTCATTTCGGGTCGTGGCGTCGGTTGACACGTATCCTGGACCTGTGCTTGTGGGGTGTGCGGGTTTGGGGTTTCGCGTTTACCCAAGAGACTAGGATTCCTGGATCTCGCCATTCCCCACCACCCTGAGTCTCAATGAAGAAGGCAGCCCCGCGTACATGTCGACGACATTTGCCTTGGCTCTGCCACGATACTAGCTCAACGGGAGTCAGGAGTGCCGTGCGGCTGCTCACAAATAAAAACCAAGGATGCGTTAACAGAAATATACGGTTTAGGACGAGGGAGGTGGTCATACTCCGCCCTCGTCGGACTATCCTTGTGTGCTGTAAAAGATGCTTCCCAGTCCAGTCCAAAAGAGATAGTGCGGGTTAATGGGGGATGAGAGGGCAGGGAAGCAAGAACCATTTGACGTATGCGGTTTGGTTGAAGGCATGGGAGGAAATCTGCCAAGTGAATGTCGGGAGCACACTTGCTCCGTGTTGCCCTCCGACGTCTGACTAAGCGCCCAGGAGTAGGGTTGCTGAATAAAATACAGGACACCCAGTAAAATTTGAATTTCGGACAGACAAATAATTTTTTAGTGTGTGTCCTAACATGGCACGGGCATTCTGCATTTTTATTTGCTAAATCGGGCGGCCTTCCCTTGGAAGACACCGTAGACAGGCAGATTTCTGCTCAACACGAAGAAGACATTTCCGACGATTAGTTCTGTCTGAAAATGGAATGGCTGTCTAGGAAAAGTGGTCCCCCGTCTTCTTGGGTAGCCAGGGTCCGAATGAACCTTGGATTGTGTAGAGGGAATTCGAGTGGCGTTCAGGAGACGGTCTGGTTCATACTTTTGCTAATAGTGGTAGTAACTAACTCTCGCCACTGGGTATTAACCCAGCATTCGGCTCAGCTGTCTATGTTAACCTTCCCGTTTGACGGTCCTATAAAGGAGCTACTGTTATCCTCGTCTCCCTTTTATAGATGGAGAAACTGAGGCTCAAAGAAATCAAACCACACACTCTCAAGCAAGCAGTAGTAGCGGGGAGAGGGCAGCCTCCATCTACTCTGATTCCAATACCCTTGCTCTTCACTGTGACATTGATCGACCTTCTGGTCCCAAGAGTCGGGTGGTTTCCCCAGGAGGAAGAACACCCTTCTCTGGGATTTTGTTGAATTCGCCGTGAGCCAGTGCCGGTGGCTCTATGGTCCTGAGCAGGCCACGCTCTCTGGGCTGCAGCTTATTCCTCTGCGATGGTGTGGATACAAAAAAAAAAAAAAAATGTGGGGTTTAGTGAGAGAGCCAGATCCAACATACCACTGTGACAACAATCCTATTTCCATGGCTAAGAATCAATTCATTTTTAACATGTAGAAATAGTTATAAGTGTGATATATCATGTGTATTGTGATCATCAACCACGGAAATAAACATTTCTGGATTATGGCCTTCAGAACTGGTATCTGTAGAAAGCAAAATTTTCCATCCCCAAATCTTTTGATGAATGCATGTGGCTCACCCCTGGGGAAAGGATTCTGCTTATTGAGAAGGCCAAGCAGGAAACAGTGATGATCTGTCAGCTGTTACAGTGGACCCCCTACACTTCTTCTGCCAGAGGAATTTTCTCCCTTTGAACCGGAGTGGGAAACAATGTTGGCGATAAGGGACAAAGGCCTTTATTTAAATAAAGGGTGCCATTTTCTAAAATCCAAATCTCTTTGTATGCAGAAAACATTGTAGTTCAGGAAGGTACAAGTCTTCCACTAAAATGGCTATAATCGAAAGATGGACCGGGGCACCCGGGGGGCTCAGTCAGTTGAGCAACCGACTCTTGATTTCAGCTCAGGTCACCATCTCATGGTCACGAGATCGAGCCCTGCGTTGGGCTCTGCACTGACAGCATGGAGCCTGCTTGGGATTCTCTCTTTCTCTCTCCCTCCCTCTCTGCCTGTCTCCCAGCTCATGCTCTCTGTCTCTCAAAATAAATCAGTAAACTTAAAAAAAAAAAAAAAGTGAAGTTACCATGTGACCCAGCAATTCCACTCCCAGGTACATACCCAAGAGAATTAAAAACACAACATCCACACAAAAACTTGTACGTGAATGTTCACAGCAGCTTCAGTAATAATAGTCGAGAAGTGGGGGGAAAAAACTCAATATCAACCACCTGATGAATGGATAAACAACGTGAGGGGTATCCATACAATGAAATACTATCTGACATATTGACACGTGCTGCCACACGGGTAAACCTCAAAGACATTAGGCTAAGTGAGAGAAGCTTCCCCCCCAAAAGCCCACATGTGTGATTCCATTTATGAAAGGTACAGAATAGGCAAATTTCTTGCCAGGAACCGGGGCAGTGGGGAAAGGCAGTGCCTGCTCAATGGTTATGGGGCTTCCTTGGGGGACAGATGAAAATGTTCTGGAATTAGACAGTAATGATGGTTGTACACCTTTGTTGATTGACCGAAACCACTGAAAACTTTAAGGGGTAAATGTCATGTACAGGAATTAAAAGCCTATTAAAAAAATTGTTTTAACAGAGAAAAAAGACCAGTGTTGCCTTTAGAGTCCCTTCCTTCCCCATTCCAGAAAAAGTATCTGTCGTGGGCGGGTCTAAGCAGGAAGGGTGCTGAGTCTGCCCGGTGGACCGCTGGCCGAGCTTTGGTCAGAAGAACCTGTAGCTCGGTCAAGAAGCCAGGACTGAAGTCACTGCACGAGGAGGGAGTTATCCACCCGGAAGGCCCCTTGGGTAACAGCACAGCATCTCCGAGTTCCGCTGGGATCCTTGGCAGGGGACACATGGGAGACAAGTTTGGGGAGGCGTCTCAAGGACCGTAAATCAGAGCAGCAGCTGGCTTCTGGATAAGTCAGTGAACCCCGGGCAAATGGACCTTGGACCGATGTCAGATGCCCCCTCTTGCCGAGCGGACGGTCCCCTGCTGCCGTCCATTCCCGTGAAGTCTGTCAAAGGAGCGCCGAATGAGTTAGCAACCCTGAGCCGAAGCCCACTTCTTGAATCTACTTGTTATAAGGGCACAGCCCATATATTCTCTGAGCCTCTGTTTCCCTATTTGCAAACTGAGAATGGCGATATTCCACTCGGCAGGGTTGTCCTGACAGACGAGAGGATAATGACGAGGGGAGGGAGGAAGCATTGCTCGGGTGTGAGCTGTTAACGGCATGATTTTGCAATCCCCAGGGAGCTCCGGTCCCTAAAACAACCAGCTTCCCCTGCTCTCTCTCCTGTGTCTCCCTGGCTCCCGCCGGCCTCCTGGAGGCAGGGGGTCCCTCATCTGTCTCCTTCTCTGTCCATCCAGGGTCTCTGACTCGTGCGGGGCCGCGGGCCTTCTGTTCCTGTTCCGCTTGCCCCGGAAGCTCTGCTTGCTGGCGTCGTCTGGGCCTGTGTCACAGCCGCATCTTTGATGTCCTCCTTCCTCTACCCTGGCCGACCATGCCAGGAAGAGGATTTCCAAGCCTCCTCACTTTCTACAGGTTCTGGAGCGCGTGGGGGGCTGGACCCTCAGGGCACACAATTCCTGGGGTCAGGCTCTGCCCCGGACCATAGTAGCAGCCATGGGTAACTACTTCTTGGGAAGCCCAGGCAGAAAGGAAGCCTCTCCCGGGGTGGCCAGTTCCTGGGGTTTGGCACCCTGCCCTTTCTGACCAGACCCACACCCCCAGGGTACCCCACCTGCATGGAGGGGTGCCAATTTTCTTCCTTGCTGAAAATGGCTTCTTTGGGAGGCACGTTTTTCTTTTCTCCATAGGCCCACTGCTTCCTCAGAGTCTATGCCCTCACAGCCCTTAGTAAATCCCCTGTCACCCAGAGCTTTGTGATTAAATGCTGTGTTTGGCGATTGGCCGCCTTCTCTGGCCCATACCACAGCTGAGAGCTTCTGGTTCTTGACCCGCATCTGCACTACCCCCCAGACTTTAGTGACAGATGCTGATTGCAACTCACATATGCCCTTGGTAATAGCAAGATCCCCACTCCTTCAGCGGTTTCCGGCTACTTCCGGCAGCTCCACAGGAGACATGCCCCCAGGCTGGGCAGCCTCCCCTAGAGTCTTCCACGGTACCTGGCCTTCCTTTCCTCTTCCACGGAGCCATCAGGAGAAAGCCACCCCTCGTGGGAAGACCCCTGTGCAGAAAACATGGACTGAACATGTCAGTCCCCCTGCCCAGTGGTGCAGGGCTCTGTGCAAGGGCTGGGTGGAGGGGAGCCCTCATCATCTGCCCCCAGTTCTGGGCCCCAGAGTAGTTGCACCTGTATTCAGGGTCTCACCCGATGTCCACGAAGCGGCTTCCCACTTGGGGATCTCACACCCCTAACCCAGAAGCAGAGCCTACCCACCCCTCACCCTCATCCTGCTCCTCCTCTTGGCTGGTGTCTCCACCGCCAAATCCCCTCTCCTGTCCATCCTTGAAAAGCACCATCTCTCAGACATACGAGAAGCAAACGGATACCCAGGTGTGTTGGGAGAACATGCGTAAAGCCAAAAATACAACCTGATAAGTCCCCGTCGAGGAATGATCTGCCCACCACTCCCCTTTACTGACTTTCCTCCCACACACTTAGTATTCCTATCCATCTGGTGCTAAGCCGAGCCACGGATTCGTATCACTTTAAAACCAACAAGCGGGAAAACCTGTTCTGGATAGAATACTAAGCCCTGTGAGGAAAACCAGAACAGGGAACTTTACCCTTAAAAACCGTACCGTCTACGTGGTAAGCTGAGACATGGGCCCTAGGATCTCAGATGCAAGCCGGAAAGTGACGTCTGTCCTAGAGATGTTCTAAGAGCTTCAGGAAAAGAGCGCTCGCTCCTAAATCAGCGTCCAGGGAGACTTTGCAGTGTCATTGGTATCTGAGCTGAGTCAAAAAGGGTCTTGGGATCCTCTGTGGCTTAAGATGAAAAGACAGAGCATCCTAGGTGGCAGAGGGAAAGGTAAAAGGCTCAGAATTAGGCAAGTGAGGGGAAGGGGCAGAGATCCAGTCTGGCCGGGGTAAGACGTGTCAGTCTTGATTCCGCTCAAATTCTAGCACCAGCGTCCATCATCGTGACACCTCTCGGTGCAGTGGAATGTGAGACCTTGGCCTGAAACACACAGTCACGTTGAATAAGGTTCTCTACTTCAGTAGGATTGACGTCAACACGGATACTGCATTTTGTCAAAGCCTTCCTCGGGAGCGTGATCATCTGTTTTCCTCGCCTGTGTGGTGGGCGTCATATGTTGTTTCCTCGGATTCCTCACCTCCAAAATGGGGTCACGTGACACACCCCGCTTCACATGGTGGTTGTCAGGCTCGAGGAAGACGCTGGGTGTGAGATGCTTGGCACGGGGCCTGGCACACCGCGGCCTTCGCCGCCTTCGTACCCTGCTCCCTGGGTGTCCCGGGGAGCTGGCACCCCAGGCTAGCCCATCCTCAGACGCAGGGACTCTCGCGACAGGGATTTATTGGAAGGGGTGGGCGGAATTGTGTCCCCCTGAGAGGAGGCTCGGTCACGGGGAGAAGGCGTTCCTGAAATCCTGAGGCCACCCTACGATTTCTGCTTTCTCTGCCTGTAGACGGCCCTAGAGTCCCAGCTTCCCCCAACCTGTGGGCTTTCTGTTTCGCTCTACAGAGAACCTGCAAGAAAACACTCCACTCATCGTAATTCACGTGCTCCAAGCTCTCGGGCCTGCCGCTGTGGCTCTGGGAGCCCTGGGGGCTGCCTGTTACATCACTGAATCCTTGTGAACAAACCCCAGGCCCGCGGCCCGGCAGGTACGTGGACCCCCTCTGTGCCCACTCCCCCTTGCAGAGCTGGTCCTCAAGCCACCGAGCCACCGTCCCTGCAGGACCGGGCCGAGGGAGTGTCTCTCCTTCTCTGAATAAAGGGGGAATTTATGGGTGGACCAAGCCCCCAGCCTCTCCGGGAAAGCTTAAGAACCAAGGGACTCTCCCTGGATTCAAGGTCACCTGGCTTTGTCAAGCAGCCCCGAAGCTCTTGGACAATGCCAGACCCATTACTGGGATTGTCAAACCAAGGTTCCCCCAACCCCCACTGGCCTGGGATACCAGACGGGAGGAAATGGGAGACGTGGAGCAGAGGTTCCTAGCCAGGCTCCTAGGGGCAGAGCCTGAAACAGGGATTTGGGTGCACAGGATTTGTGGAGGAAAAAGGGAGTGAGGGAGGTAAGAGGACAGAGGAAAGAGTAGAGCGAGGAGGAGGTCTCAGCGGGGAGTCCAGCTTCAGCTCGACCCCAGGGGAGCTTTGGCGCGTGAGTTACACCACAGAGCTGGTGGGGATCTGGGTGGGCACCAGGAGCACCCACAGTTGTCCCCAGTGCCAAGTCCCCATTGCAGTGAACGCCTGCTAATGCTGGTCGGGTGGTAATGGCAGCTTCTCCACCCACCCCCAGACCTCCGCCGGCCCCAGAATGGACAGGGAGTGGCCACAGCAGGGCACAAGGTGGGAACAGATGCTCAAAGTATCTCAAAAGCCCGACCCAGACAGTAAACTCACCAGCTGCTCAGGGGCTCTGCTGCCTGATCGAGGGACTATTGTGGACGCACCTTAAGTTTCATGAAATTCCAGAGCCACCAAGAGGCTCTATTTCCCCATCTAGAAACAGGGAAGACCGTGGGGCCTTCTTCTCAAGATTATTGGAATGTAAGATAAGGTGGCCAGGTGGCGGGTCTTGTTACCCCTACCACCATGGGGGTGGTTGGAAACATGCAGGCTTTGGAGTAGGTCCCAGGCCTGACTCTGCTCCCTGGTGGCTGGGTCTTAGGGGACGCATCACTTAACTTCTGTGAGAGCCACGCCATGGCTAACGTAGGGGGACTAGTGACGACCTCCAAGGGCGATGGTTTTGAGGATGCACTGAGGGGATGTTCAGACATGCCAGGCGGGTCACAGGGGATGGGTAGATGGTGACCGGCAGTCTGAAGAATGCCCTTGAGCCGTTTTGTTCTAGAGGCTCCTTACAACAGGGCCCACGGTGTCAGCTTGGGTTCTGTCCCTCGAGGCACGCAAGTTTAACGTCAGATCCCGTTCCACACCCAGGATCTCTGGAGCCTGGGACAAGTTCCTTAACTCCTGACACCTCATTTTTCTTTTTGTTAAATGGAGGTAATGATAGTATCCCTCTCACTGGGTTGACATCTGTAATATCACTTACTCTTTTTTTTTTTTTAATTAGCTTTCTTTTTAACTTCCACGCATTTATTTTCAAGGGAAATTTAGTTCTGGCCATAAATGGAAAATCCTATCCCTTTCCATAAAAAGACTACACAGTAAATATACATCCAAAATGTCATGGAATTCTAGCCGATAAGGATACCTGAGAAAGCCTCCTCTTTCAAGGCAGTGCCCTGTGTACTCCAAGGACAGGTGTTGGATGTTGAGACAGGCAGCGCCTCACTGAGACGCTGTCTTCCACTTTAACCGGAGTTGAGAGACCCCAGGAATGGCAGGGACCCCAGTTACTTAATGTGAAGCATCGTATATACTGCAGTTCACACAGTGCTGAGCTCTGCGCGGAGGGTGCAGGGAGGGGAGGAAGGAGATGGTTGATGGCAAGGAGGGGAAGAGAAGGTGGCCGGGAGGGGGAAATGGAGAGGACGGGAGAGGAATGGAAACCCACCCCGGGTCTGGAGGAGGTCACTCCCCCAGGGCCTGAGAGTGAATCAGTGGCAGAGTCAACAAGACCCCAGAGACTGAAGCCCCGAGTGTGTTGGGGGTGGGGGTTCAAGTGGCTGGTGGGCCCCATATCGCGGACGTCACTTAGAAACGCACGCGGTGCACGAACTTCACCCGGCTTTCTTCTGCTCCGAGGGGTAACTCCTTATGTCCTCTCAGGGTGGGCCCGGTGCCTGGATGCAGGGCTAGGGTGCAGCTTTCTCAGGGCCAGACGAAACCAGCCCAGGGACAGGTCTCCAACCTGACAGGCTGGTCCGGCCAGCGACCAGGGACCAGGGACATGCTGGTCCTCTCTCTGCACGGAGCTGTCCCGCGACCACTCTGGTTTCCCTTGAGGGAGAGGGAGGCTGTGCCACCCACCCTGAGTGGCCTGAGACAGGGTCCTTCCCAGACCCCACAGCCATGATGAGGTGGCCTTTCTGCACGTAACCCACTGCTTTTGTCAAATTACTGTTCCAGCACTGGGATGGCATTGGGGTACTTGAAATGCGTTTTAACCGACCTCAGCAGGCCTAGCTTCTTCCAGACCTGCTTCTGTCCGAGCCTGTGCTACAGGGTCATATCCCATCATTGAGTAGACACTGTGAGTCTGAGGGTCTGATTATGGCACCACCAGCAGGGGGCAGGAGAGGCCTTTCTAGAAGCCTAGAGGTTGCAGTGACAGTTCCTGGACACTAGTCAAGCACAGTGTCTCCCACTCTGACTTCCCACTGTCCCCCACAAGAGCCCCTGCGAACTCTGTCAACAGGCAAGTGGGGCAGCACGGCTGTGACATGTCAGTACTGACCATGTGCCCAGCACCACACCGGGTACGGTGAGACTTGATGACACCAAGGTCCACCAACAGCCGACGGCTAGGCTTGGGACTTTGAGGTCTGGTAAGGTCAGTGCATCTAGGCTGGTCAAGGACCCCAAGAGAGGGGAACAGGGGACAATAATTCACAGGGAGACACAAATGCTTACCTGACATCCAAGCTAGAAGGCAGAGTGCAGATGGGGGGAAAGAGTGTTCATTAATTAAATAATGCATTCATTCATTAAATATTCCTTGGGTATGTACCCTGTGCTATAGGAGTAAACCAAGATGTACAAAAGCCCTCCCCTGGTGGAGCCTGCATCCTAGAGGGCACAGACAGACAATTGACAAGTGAACGAATAAACAAGATCTCTTGATTGTGTGGCAAATGTTAGGAAGGAAATAGAGACATAAAGTTGATCTGATAAAGAACAGAGAAGGTCAGAATGATTGGGGGTGGGGGGGGTGCTCCTGGGAACAGGCTGGTCTGTAAAGGCTTCTCTGAACTGAAGCACACATGCCAGAAAGAGCCAGACTATGCAAATATGTCTGTGTTCTTACAGACAGAATAGCAAATTCAATAGTCCTGAGGCAGGAAGGAGCCTCACACGTTTTGGGGGCCAGACAAGAGGCCAGTATGGCTGAAGCCAAGATGCCACTGGAGGGACCAAGGTCAGGCAGGGCCTCGAAGATTTCTCTTGTGTTCCAGATGGGTTGGAAGCCCCAGAAGCAGGGCAAGAGCAAATTCTTATATAGCACTTCCTGTGTGCAGGCACTGTTCTGGGTCCTTTACATATACTCGTTCATTCATCCTCCCCTCAGAGGGAAGTCTCTCAAGCTGCTGATTTAGATTTCAAAATAATTGCAGGTCCTGTCGAATAGAGAATGGAAAAGGGGGAGGAGGACGAGATCGGAATTGTTTGCACTACTCCAGGCAGGCAAAGATGACACTTGGAACAGGGTGATGGCTCTTACGGATATAGAACCAGCAAGTCTTGCTGATAGATTGAATGAAGCGATGAGGGAAAGGAAGCCTCAAGGAGCCCTTGAGGTGCCATTGCCAGAGGCACAAGGCACAGGAGGGGGCAGTAATCAAGAGTTCTGTTCGTTGTTACTGTTAAGATGTTGGACAACCAAATGGGCATGTCACATAGGCAGATGGATATATGGAAGTCAGCGGAAAAGCCCAGTCTTAGCTCTAAGCGTAGGAGTGATTAGAAATAGCTGAGATATACACCCACAGGCGGTGGCTAAGATGACTCGGGGAGAAGGCATAAATAGAGCAGAGAGCCAGGAACTGAGGCCAGGAAGAGGTCGTTTAGAAGTCTGCTAGTGAAGGAAGGTGCCTATGGACAAGACACCTACTGTGGGTCTGCTCTGGGTCTAGGCAAGTATGCAGGGTCCCTGTAAGTTCTCAGAGATAAGCAGAACAGATAGGTTCAGGTCAACAAGCGGTGTCCACAGGTAGGGAAAGGCAGCAAGGAGACAAGAATCTCAGTGGAAGGGGCTGAGCAGGGCTGGGACTTCTGATCATAAGGACCCTGCCGCTACCTTTCTGCTTGTCCATGAAGTGTGGACAGACAGACATGTGCTTCCCTTTCCTAAGGGAAAGCACCCACTACAATAGGTAGGAATGTTTTTAGAAGGTGATATGGGAGCCAAGCGCAGAATGAACTCCCAATGCGGATCTGTTGGCTTGGACAAGTGCTTTAGCCACTGAAAGCGACCCTGAGGTTATATGAAGGTGTGTGTGTGTGTGTGTGTGTGTGTGTGTGTGTGTGTGCATGGGGGGTACACTGAGTCATCCTGGGTTCCATAAGCTCAGCAATTAGACACTGTGGAAGGGAAATAGAGAGTTTGGTGTCCTTCTTAGTCCATAGACTATAGAACCATCTAATGACAGTGACAAAGCCTCCTCTCTGGGAAAAGGTGTTTCTAGAATCCTCCTTCTTAAAGCATGGGAAGCCCCTCTCTTAGCATCCCTCCAAGAATGATGAGACACTACAAGCAAAGGGCTGTTTCCCCTCTCCTTTTGGGCACTGAGCATAGTAAAATTCATTGCCACAATCCAGCTTGGGGGCCATAAGGCTCTATCGTAGCTGCTGGGAGCCCTGGGAGAAGGGACAGGAAAAGAAGGCGCCAATGTTGACTGAGCCAAGTACCTGCCAAGAACTTTGCATAAGTGCGTTATAGCCTAAAGGGAACACCAGGCTCTAAGTGGCTGTGTTTAGATGAAACTAGTTGACAAGACAATGACAGAAATTTGAATCCTAAATCATTTATTTTTCCACAAGAGGATCTTAGCTGCTGAACCTTCACCCATGGGGTGGTAAAACTGGGAAGCCACCAAAATTCCAAGGTCATGGAATATTGTCTAAGCTAATGGCTCTATCCTCATTTTTCTTACAGATCCAGTTTCCATCAAGGATCTCTCTTGTCACCAAAATAGAACAAAAAAAAAAATCTGTTTAATGAGTGTGTTTTACCCAGAGACACAAAGTTCGACTTGGCAAGTGTGTTGGGAGATGGGTTTGGGATGACTTTGAGAGTCCCAGGCAATGAGGGTGGGATCCTGCAGTTTCCTGTTGGGGCCACAGACCCAATGGTGGGGGGTGGGGGGAGGGCAACTTTCTCTGCACATTCAGAGCAAACTGTTTCTGATTTTCCCAACCTAAAAACAAGAATTCTAGAACTTAATTCAATACCTAACACAGTCAACTGTACTTCCGTCCAGTGATAATCCCGGTTAGGGGAACAGGAGGAATGTGCTGGCCCCCTTCCAGGCCTGCGCCTTGGGGAACAGGGGGCCTGTGCCTGGGGACACTCTGTCTCTGGGAGGTGGCTTCATTTAGCTTCACCTGTGATGGGGGACACGCGGGGTCAGGGCCAGTCACCACTTGCAGTCTTGTGCTCTCTCGGAGGACTTAGCCACACCCGCCAGAGGCTGGTGGGGCTTGAGCAGCTGAGGCAGAGGTCTCAGTTCAAAGTGGGAGTACGGGAGAGGGGTGTGAAACAGGGAAGAGATGACAGTCCATTCAGGTGCGGTGGCCCCTGAGGACAACTGAGGCCTACCCAGTTCTGCTGGGGCAACGATGGGAGACAGACCATATACCTCAGAATAATCCCACTGGAGGCAGGAAAGCTGGATGTTTAGACACCCGTCCCATTGGTCCTCAGTTAAGGGCTGCTGGAAGGGAGATGGTTCTTTCTTCCAGGACTTTCCTCCGCTCCAGAGATGAAGCTCCCAGGCAAAGAAGGCAGATGGCTGCCCTTGGGAGTCCAGAATGCACTGAAGCCCTCAGTAATGACCAGGGGATGTGAGCGGGCAGGGAGCCAGCCTACCTGTAACAGGGAAGGCAGGACTGGGCCAGGTGGGCCGGGCCAGTCCCAAGGAACCCTGCAGCCCACTCGTCACCTCCCCATCCTGGGATTTCCTTTCCTAAACAGGCACTGACTGATAGGCTGGGAGAGGGTCCCTACCCCTGGACTGAGAGTCACCTCCTCTGGGAAGCAGCCCCCCCAAGAAGAATGCAGACTTCCAGGCTGGGGCAGGGTCACGCTATAGTCCTGTCCTGAGGGTCAGCATGAAGGGGGCATAGATCTGGTGCCGAGGACTGGGGCCCCTGGTCAGCCTGGCTCCTCTGACTGAAGACACTCAGCTCCTTTTCCCAGCATATTAATCAGTCCCTTTTCGTTGTCCCCGTCGGACAACCTCACCCAACCTGACCTGAACAAGACGGGGATGTATTGGCTCCCGTCAAGAGGGAAATTCCAGTGCAGATGTGGCTGGTTCCGGGGGTGCAGACCGTGCCCCCAAACCTGTTTCTGCTTTTGCAGGGTCACCTATCTTCAGGCAGGGGGCCTGACGGCTGCAGCAGCAACAGCCCCCCAGCCTCTGAAGGTCAAGTCTGGCAGGGAAGGTGGTCTGTTTCCCAGCAGCAAAAGGGCTCTGATCAGCCTCAGATCAGGTCCTGTGTCCCTCCTGGAACCCATGCTCTGCCCAGGGGAAGGCAACGCTCTGACTGGCCAGGCTACAACCACCTTTGGAACTGAGGGTCAACCCCACGGAAGGTCTGAGGACTGACGGCAGGGAAGAGGCCAAATGATAATTTTGGTAACCTGTTACTCAAAGAAGTGGGAACCCATGCCAGGCAGCTAAAAACCACAGCTTTCCACTCCAGATGGTTTTGAGCCTGTGACCAGAGCTCTAGTGCTGCCCTCCACTGCTGCCCCCTTCCCCTCCACCGCCACCATTTCACCAGGATGAATGCCTGAGTCGCTAGGAGTCAAGAATTCACAGTTGCCTTGAGCCACGGACCCATGGTATTTGGATTCCTCAGGGCAGTGGTGACCTGGGCAGTCCCACCCTCCCACCTGTGGGAAATGTGACTGGCTGTCATCATGACTGGGGGATACTATAGGCTGTTAGCGATGAAGGCTGAGAATGCAAAGCACAGGACAGTCCCACACAACAAAGAGTTATCCCACCCAAAATGTCAATAGCATTCTCTTTGGCAATCACTGCCACCAGGGCTCATCCGTGGATACTCTGGTAGTACACTGCCCTTGCATTGGGTCTCACGGTACTGGTCACGGACCATAGGCATCACTCTCGAAGAGTAGAAACCATGCATGATAAACGGTCACATGCCAAGCATCCCCCAAGTAATGGGGGGATGTTGGTATGTTCTATTCTGTTGGTATTTCCTGTAGGACATACCCTCTTCCCTCTATTTGTTAGGTCCTGGAGGCAGATACCAGCTGTTTTTCCTCTCTCGAATCCTTCCTGGCACATAATAGAATCTCATGAATGAATAAGCCTGCCCCCACTGGGACCATTTTTTGATAAGCTGAGATTTGGGTTAGGCCATTGTATTCAGAGTGGCTTACAGTGATGGTTGGATTGAACTATTTTAATTACCACCAATTTCGAGCAACAGCCCCAACAGGTGCTTTGGAGAGGGAAGAGGAGAGCTAGAAAGAAGCGTGGCCAAGTATACTTCTGACCACAGTGCAAGAGCTAAGGCTACCGTGGCTGTGAGTTTGGGGACAGCCTGGCTGAGGCTGGGCCTGTGGGTCTGGCATCTTCACCAGGCTAGATTCAGACCTTGGCTCTGACTGTGGTCTCTAGACCACAGACTGGCTATTCCTAAGAAAGTCGGGTCTTATCCCATTGCAGCAGTCCTTCTGAGGGCAGAAGAGGTACGCCAGAAGAGGCTACAAGAGGTGAAGAGCCAAGTCCAGGCTGCCCGAGCCCCCTGCAGCTGCCCATCTGGCCCACCCAGCTAACTGGCGCCAGGTGCTAGGATCAACTGAAAGGTCCCGAGCTTTTCAGATACTTCTCTGGTCCTCCTCCTTCCCACCCTACCCTCCAGAGGACAACCACTCTCCCACTGGCCACGAAACCTGGTGGGCTACAGGTAGAATGAGTAAGCAGGATGCAGGGAACCAAAATGACAAGTCCAGTCGTAAAACTGAGGTGGAACACCCAAGGGCAGCCCCTTCCATCTCCTCTGAGGTCCCAGGCTCAATGCTATGTTTGGCAGGGCAGTAAATCAGGCCTGTGGCTGCTGGTAGCCCGTAGAGGTAAGATAGCTTTTCACGCTGCTGCTGCAAGTTCTGCCTTCACTGGAAGATTCTGGAAGACCTTTTCTCCCCAGCCAGCGCTCCTCGGTATAGGCAGCGACAGCATACACATTAATAACATGCAGATACTATACTCTCACGACACCTCACACAGCCAGTCATGGAGACTCGGAGCAGGAATTTGAGTTGGCAAAGTGCCCTTGTAAAAACGATTCATGATACGTTCCTGGCCAAAGTCAGGGAACTGAGCCATGAGCTGGCAAAAGGACTGGGGCTAAGAAGTCTTAAGGTACCTCCTTACTGGGAGTGTTGCATTGTTGGCTGCCAAGGAGGGAAGTATCCAAGGAAGAAGGCCAGTTGGTCTTAGCTGCAGGGCTGAAGCAAGGGATCCAGGCTCAAACTCCTCCAGGAGATTGAGAGCTAAGGAGTTCTGTTCGAATCCGGGGCGACTGATCCCACTTAAGAAGAACATAAAATAGGGGCACCAGGGAGGATCAGTAGTTGAGCATCTGACTTCGGCTCAGGTCATCATCTCACAGTTCGTGGGTTCGAGCCCCACATCAGGCTCTGTGCTGACGGCTCGGAGCCTGGAGCCTGCTTCGGATACTGTGTCTCCCTCTCTCGCTCTCTGCCCCTCCCCCACTTGTGTGCATGCGCTCTCTCTCTCTCTCTCTCTCTCTCTCTCTCTCTCAAAAATAAACATTAAAAAAAGGAGTACATAAAATGGATGAATTGGACAATCGGCTTGTCTTGCATTAGACTCAGGATGAAAGGTCTGGGTGGGCCAGCTCCATGAAGATGCTGAACCCCTGGGATTGTGTTCCCTTTTTTACCTTTCTCTTCCTCCCTCTTCCACTTTTTCTGCCTTTCTCTTGCCTGCCCACCTCCAGTGGTCAAGGGTGAGCTGCTTGTACCTTGTTCTGGGAAATCCGAGGATACCCGGGACGCCTGTGTGGATTGAAGTCGGCTGCAGAATGCCACTGGGATTTAGATTTACCCTCTGGTGCTCTATTCTGCAGATGTGGTAGGAGGTGTTTTGATGAGCTGATAAGGGATCTTGAAGGAGGTAGTGCGTGTGGAAGAATCCCACAGCTACTGTAGCTCAAAGAGCCCAGCAGGCCCCCCGGGGCGAGCCCCTGAAGCTGGGCAGAGCTGACCAGGAGAAGTGGGTTGGAGGAACTTTTGGGGTCTACGTTGCACTTCGGGGGGATTTGTGTTTCGCGCATATGGTGGGGGGGTGTTGCTTTCTCTGTGGGAAGAAGCAAAAGGAAAGTCTTTTTGTTCTAGTGGGCTTAGGAACCGATTTGCCCACTTTCTTCCTCTTACTCACTTAGCAAAACCACATCCTGGTTCAAAAACCAGTTCTCCATCTCTGGTGCACGTCCAGCGGGACTTGGTCAAATACAACCATGCCTCCTGGAATTACTCTAAATTTATGACCTCGAATTCCAAGTAGGCTTCAGTGCTGGCGGGGATTGAATCACCGCACATCTCCCTGATACTCTTCTGTCTTCAAACTTTACCCCCAAGTCTCCCCACCTACCAGCCCCTCTCTAGTCAATATTCATGTCCCCTTCACCCAAGACAACCACTGGTTTGATTTCTACACCCACCGACAGACAGACACATAGTTTTGCCTGTTCTGGAAACTCATATAAGTGGAATCAACCAGCACACACACTTGTATCAGGCTTCCTTTGCTCAATGTTTTGAACCTGATTCATAGTCTTGTATATATCAATAATCTATTCCTTTCTCTTTCTGGGTATTTCCATGTGTGACCATGCCACAATGTGTTTATCTCCTTGCCCATTAATGGGCATTCAGATGGTTTCCAGTTTGGAGATTTTTAAAAAAAAATTTTTTTTAGTGTTCATTTATTTTTGACAGAGAGAGAGAGAGAGAGAGAGAGAGAGAGAGAGAGCATGAGCGGGGGAGGGGCAGAGAGAGAGGGAGACACAGAATCCGAAGCAAGCTCCAGGCTCTGAGCTGTCAGCACAAAGCCCGATGTGGGGCTCAAACTCACAAACTGCGAGATCATGACCTTGAGCTGAAGTCGGACGCTCAACCGACAGAGTCACCCAGGCGCCCCTCCAGTTTGGGGATTTTAAAATAAAGTTGCTACGAATATGTTTGTGTGATTCTTTTGGTGGGCTAAAGTTTCCCTTTCTCTTTGGTGTATACCTAGGAATGAAATTCCTGCGTCCAAAGGTAGGCCCATGGTTAACCTGAAAAGAAACTGCCACACTCCCAAAGTGGCTGTGCCATCTGACCCTCCTGTACCAGAGTATACCACACAATCTGACCATTTAAGGAAGTAAATTAGAGCACATTATCCCTCCGCAAAACACCCTCTAATGACCTAAGGACGGGATATTTAATTACAGTAAGGAATTATTGTAAATTTGTAGGTGTGAAAATGACTTTATGTTCAGCTTAAAAGACGTCCTCCTCAAAGATACACATAGAAATACTTAGGGATGAAATGATGCGGGACACGGGAAATGGAGATACGGATGAAACAAGGTGGCCGTGAGCTGCTCACTGTGGAACCCGTGTGATTGGTTCACGCTGAGTTTATCATCTTCTTCACTCTACTTTTGTGTTGCAAGAGGACCAGAGCCAGACAGAAGTTAAAGCAGTGAGGGCACGTTTTATTCTGGAAACATTGCAATAGGGGAAGAGGGACCTCAGTGTAGAACTGAGCTCCGTTCTGAACATAGGGACAAGGGGGGATTTATAGTCAAGGAGCAGGGTGGGGTCAATGGGCAGAAAATCACTAAGAGGAAACATAGGGTAAGGGGCAATTCTGGTTTAACCAACTCGACAGGATTCTTGCTGTAGGCAAGCCAGGGTGAAAGATATTGAGAGGGATAGGTGAGGATTTTGATCAGATATCAAGGATAGTTAGATACCAAGGATTCTGTAAACTGACCCAGCAGGATTCCCACTAAAACCAGATGAAGCAGGCCCAGGTCTGGGCCAGATAAGCCTGGCTACAATTAGGTCAAGAAGAGACACTTGATTTCGGCTCAGGTCATGATCTCATGATTCGTGGCTTCGAGCCCAGTGTTGGGTTCTGTGCTGACAGTACAGAGCCTACTTCAGATTCTCTGTCTCCGCAACCTCCCCCCCGCCCCTCCCCTGCTCATGCCCGCTTTCTCTCTCACTCTCAAAAATAAACATTTTTATAAAAATATATTCTTTAAAGTGTTTTAAAAATCCTCCAGTTGAGGTCTTTCCAAGGCCCCTCCCTCTCTGACCGAATGTCCTGTTATGCCCCACCTACTGCTCTCCAGCTAGGGAGACCTCCTTGCTGTGTCTCCCCAGAGCCAGGCACTAGGCCTTTGTGCTGGCTGGTTTCTGTGCCTGGCACGCTCTTCTCCATAGCGCATGGCTATCTGAGCCGAAGGAATTTGAAAAACAGCAGGTGCAGGAAGGACTCTGTGACCTTCCCCTCAAGTAGGTCATAGACCCTCAGGTGAGAGATGGCTTCTCTATACCTACAAGAAAAAAAATAATAAGCCTTATCTCCAAGACAGCTGTCCTATCGCATTTTCCTACAACTTTTCATTCTTCATCAACCTGGCATTGAAAGGCTCAGGTATAACCACTTCTTCAGGTCTAGATTTCCTTATAAAATCTTCTACATCACATAAAACTTAAATAAGTCTGCATGCTTTTCTCTTATTAATCTGGGGTTGTTGTTGTTGTTGTTGTTACAGAAGCCCCAGCCAAGAACTTGGACGGGCAGGGGGAAAGATGTTTTTCTTTCTCTGCATTTGCCTTCGAGTCTCTGCTCAAATGTCATGTTCTCAATGAGGTCCAGCCTGACCAGCTGCTTAGAACTGCAAACCCCCACTTACTCTATTCCCATGACCCTCAGTCCTCTATAAAACACTGTAAAATTCACTTATTGCTTATGGTGTTGTTATTGCCTGTGTCCTGCCTCTAGCCGGAAGATGTGCTGGCCAAGGATCTCTTTATTGTTCACAAGTATACTGCCAGTTCCTGGCAATGCCAGTGGCTGGCATACAGAAAGAGTCAATACTTTGTATGGATTGAAAGAAAGGGAGAGAGTGAAGCAGAGAGGGAGGGAAAAAAGAAGGAATGGGGAGAGAAGAAGAAAGAGTAGTGTATAGGGTAACATTTTTCTAGGGGAAGGAAGCCACATACGGAGGCTCTTTTGTTCGATTAGTGTGTTGTCCATTTTATTACCCTGTTTGGTTAATGTCAGAAATAAAAGCAAGGGCTTTTCTTGGTCTAGTGTCTAGGCTGGTCTTAGAATGAGCTCACCTGAGGGGCCCCTGGCTGGCTCAGTCAGAAGAGCACACAACTCTAGATCTCGGGGTCATGAGTTCGAGCCCCACTTTGGGTGTAGAGATTGCTTTAAAAGGTAAATTAAAAACTTAAAAAAAAAAGGACACCTGCTTATGGTACGCCTGGGTGGCTCAGTCGTTTAAGCGGCCGACTTCGGCTCAGGTCATGATCTCGCGGTCTGTGAGTTCGAGCCCCGCGTCGGGCTCTGTGCTGACAGCTCAGAGCCTGGAGCCTGTTTCAGATTCTGTGTCTCCCTCTCCCTGACCCTCCCGCATTCATGCTCTGTCTCTCTCTGTCTCAAAAATAAATAAACGTTAAAAAAATTAAAAAAACAAAAAAACAAAAAAAAAGGACACCTGGGTGGCTCAGTCGGCTGAGCGTCCGACTTCAGCTCAGGTCATGATCTTATGGTTTGTGAGTTTGAGCCCCGAATCGGGCTCGCTTCCCCTCCTCTCTCTCTCTCTCCCTCAAAAATAAATAAAAAAACTTTGAAAAATAATTTTCAGGGGCGCCTGGGTGGCTCAGTCAGTTAAGCGTCCGACTTCGGCTCAGGTCAGGATCTCATGGTCTGTGGGTTCGAGCCCCGCGTGGGGCTCTGGGTTGACAGCTCAGAGCCTGGAGCCTGCTTTGAATTCTGTGTCTCCCTCTCTCTCTGACTCTCCCCATTCATGCTCTGTCTCTCTCTGTCTCAAAAATAAATAAACATTTAAAAAATTAAAAAAAAAAAGAAAAAACAAAAAAGAAAACTAATTTTCAAAAAAGAATAAGCTCTCCTGAAATGATGTCCCATGCACGTCAAGTGACTTCAAAGGGCTTCAAAGTTACACATCTGGACCCCTCAGCTCTTTGGAGCCAAGTACAGTCACAGGCCCCACGCTAAGAATTGGGTCAACACCCTCACGGTGCCACGGGGCTCCTCTGGCACTCTGCTAGTCTGTGTCTGTCCAAGAGGACCCACACACCCAACAGACTGACCACAGGCCACAGGGGAAGGACTCCTGTGGGGAGGGGTAGGAGTGGGAAGGAGTGTTGGCGAACGCCCCTTCCTTGTCACTGTGACCTCTAGGGGGAGCTTCCCGGAGTGAGCCGAGAACCCAGAACTGGGGGACTCCCAAGCTGGGGGCAGGAAGCCTATGGCCGACTCTTGGTGGGTGGGGCTTTAAAGTGACCCTCCTTCTCAAGGCTTTTTTTCTCAGCCCCGGAGAGTGAAGACAAACCACTTTCTCAGCTTCTTCAGAGAACGAAGATGAACGAGGGGTGGGGCCAAAGGGAGCATTAGCAAACCACACAGGGAGGTCTTCTGACTGCCCAAGCAGCCACTGGTCCCAACTGAAGGGAGAAGGGCTGGAAAAGGAGCCCATGTGAGTGTGGGACTGAATTCCACGTCGGCGCCCAAACAGCCGGGCTCTGCCCCAACACTCCCCCTCCCCCACTCAGGACTCCCCTCCCCCTCCCCACCAGGCCACATCCTTGAGGCAAGAGAAGGCTGCAGAGCAAGGAACAGTGGCCCTTGGAATTGGGAATCAGGTCGCGAGTTTACCTCATGCAAACCAGCTCCCTGGAAACCTGCAGGGAAGAGATGACTCAACACGGACATCCCAGAATCCTCACTGGTTCTTGGCAAAGAGCCTTCCCCCACCCCCTCAGCCGCAGCTGCTGGGGTGGGGGGTGGGGGGAAATGCAATGTGCCTCCTTTCTCTTATCCCTCCTGTACTGTTCACATGGTACAGCAAACACAGAAAGCCCTTATTCACAGGCTCCATCGCTTGGCCCTCTATTGAAAGCGTCCTGGAAATGCAAATTCCTCAGAAGCAGATTCTTTTCAAACACTTTAAAGTTGCGTATTCTCACAGAGAGCGGTTAAGCTGACCAAGACTGCCTTGGGCTGGAGGCTCCTTAAAAATAATATTTACATTGAAAGGAGAAATGTCTGAAACAACCAGAAAGCAGAACTCCCAGCTGAAGTCAGGCTTGACGACAAAAGGCCAGGGGGGCCCAGTTTCTCTGGGCCTCACCTCCCTGGGGGCATGCAGGTGGAAAGCCCCCTCCTTTTGCTTTCTGCGCCCCTCCCCCACTTGGCCTTGCCTCCTTCATTCAGTACAGTCTTGCACCGATACCCACGTTAGTCCCGGGTGACTGGGACCCAACAACAAGACAGAATTGTTGCCCACCGGAAGCTCGAATCCAGGGGGCTAGACAAGCCTCCAGAGGAGCAAACTTTCCCCTCTCCTGGGGCCCTGAGGCCTCCTGCTCCTTTCAGCCCGTAGAACCCTGAGGTTGTGTGTGGTCTCAGCCCCTTCTCAGAGGGACAGATCCCCACAGGGATGGCTGTTGTGTCAGTAAGACTGGGTATTTTAAGTCTTGTCTTTGTATCTGTACGTGAGGCCCCTTCTCCAGTGCCTCAGGCTTCACCTCCTGCCAGGTCCCCTGGGAGCCTCTCCTTCTGCAGCAGCTCTCCCTGGAGGAGGGGTGCCCTCTCCTCCCTCAAGCCTCAGGCGGGATTCAAGCCGAGACAACTGAGGAAAACAGGATTCCTCTCTCCTCCCACGACCTCTTCTAACCCACCCCAAACCAAGAGACCACTTGATTAAAATAGACATTTCCCCCCCTGATTATACAGCATTTCGTACCATAGATTTGATACCCGTTCTTTTCATTTCTCATGGAAATCTTTCCAATCGCTCAGTTTTAGCAGCTGCATGATGTCCCATCAGACGACTGCTCCAGAATTGCTCAAATGAGACCCCAAAGGGTGGCCGGTTACGCCATCCCACAAGACGCCACTTTGGCCTAAGGGTTGAGCTAAAAGCACTTTAAAAACAGCAGATCTAGAAAGGGCATTCTAATCTCCCCCTTTCTTTCTGAAAGCCGGAGATTAACAAGTCCCATGAGAAAGATGCCCTCCCTGTACCAGAAGGAAAGCAACACTTATCGAGGACAAGCAGCTGAGACCTGGGGAATTCTACACAAACAGGCCTCTTCAAGATACTCATCTTCCTTTAGCCTCCCCACGTAGCCTAGTAATTTTTCCACGGTTGTCTCGCCTTGTTCAAGCTAACGGAGGAGTAAGTCGTTTTCACCATTTCTTTGGGTCTTCATTCCCTTATGAGTTCCCAGGTCACATAAAATTTATATAAATTTGTGTGCCTTTCTCCTGCTGACGGGCCTTAGGTATTTAATTCTCAGTCTCAACCAAAAAAAAAAAAAAAAACCCTTAGAGGGTAGAAAGAAATTGTTGCATTGCCTAGAGCCATCCAGCAGGAGTGCCCACAAGCAGGTGCCCTTCCCAGCATTCCAAGCGAGAGTCCTTTGATTCACTCTAATTGAACGGCGTTGGGTCACATGACCACCGATGATTGGTACCAAAGGCATGTGTTGATTGACTTAGGCCACCCCGGGCCCAGCCGCAGGTTGGGCTGAGGTTAGCTTCCCCTGAGTAGGCTGCCTGAGGAAAGGCAGAATATCTGAATGAAAATTAGGTGATTTTAGTTCAGGAAGCATATAATGCTGGGAAGACGATGAACACAGGTGGGTTCTCACTATGAGCTTTTCCTCTTGTGGCAGTTCACCTGCTGATGGATAAAGAAGTTTCTCCAATCATTCACTTTTAGAAACAGTGCTGCAATGAACATCCCTAAAGATACGTACGTTTTTGCTGAAGATTCCTTCTCAATGCCACTCTCCTCTGATTACCAGAGCCCCCCCATACCCTCTTCAGACTTGCCCTGTCCCCCTCTCTCTGTGTATTTGCTGCTCCAAGGTCAGACTTCATTATCATTACTTCCACAGCCTGTAATGAACACAGAAATGAGTCAGGCTGGCCTTCTAGGGTTGGGACATGTGATGTTCAATTCTCGCTGCACAGCAGCCAGCTATGGTGGGAAAGTACTCCCCTAGGGCCAGAAATCCAGGAGAGATACCCTCATAGGTCCACCTACCATGTGTTTTTATATTAAACTCTTCTTTTAAGCCAAGCACATCATGCCGGAAGTTTGACCTGACATCAAATAAAGTGTCTGTAGCCTCCTTCATTTATCCCACCAATGGGAAAATAGTGGAAGCCTATAGAAATCTGACTGTAGTGAATGCTGTACCGTTCTACTGGATCCAAGCACTCATTCCCTCGGATGCCAGAAGTGTTGTCTGCTGAGTGCTCACGGCGGTGCCCATCTCTGGGAACTGCCGTTGGTTAAAAAAAAAAAAAAATGTTGCTTCACCCAAGATCATGCCACCTCCCGAGAGGCAAGATGAATTTAATGACAGGTTTGTAGAGGCAGAAAATGTTTCCCTTCTTACCTTCTAGGTTCTTTGGCTGCTCTGATAATTAAATTGACATAAGACGGATTAACAGGAGAAAACAAATTTAATTACAGGCGTATGGGAGGGAGCCCCATAAAAATATGAGACTCAAAGGCACTCAGGCAATTGAGGCTTATGTGCCATCGTGAGCTAAGGAAAGGAAGGGATGGGAGCCTGGGGCTTCAAAGGGGAGAAAGGAAATTCACAGGAAGATGAGAAGAGCGGATGTGCTGTAATCAAATGACCCGCCATGCAGATGTATGTCACATAAAAAGAAGTTATCTCTGATAACATCTCCCTTTCTGGGCCAGGCCCCCGATGTAAATTATTTTAGGCATTTAAGGGAGAGGTAAAAAAGCTTTTCCTGAGTCTGCTGGGACTGGATCGCCTTCTGCTCAAAATAATCCACATGCCCAAGTTTAGGGTGGCATATTCTGCTCCCCTTCAGGTCCGTGTGGGGATGAAAAGGCCTGCGCTTGCGTCTCGTTTTGAGACAACTCTGAAAGACCATCCCAGCTCCAAAGTTTCCTATGTGTTCCAGTTTTCTATTGCCACATAACAACCCACCCCAAAACTTACCAAACCAAACAGTGGCGCAATGACTTGTTATGTCTCGTGTTTCTACGGGCCAATGGGCTCAATGAGGTAGTTCATGGTATAGCTGAGGTCCCTCCTGTAGCTGCGTTCAGCTGGCAGCTTGGCAGGACCTGGAACCCCCAAGCTCGCCTCTCATCCTGCAGGGTCGGCTCCCCTTTGCCTTCCTCACTTGTAGCCTAACACGGGGCTTCTTTACGCGTGGCAGCTGAATTCCAAGGGGGTATTCCAAGAGGACAAAGCCCCACGGTGCAGGCCCTTACCCAGTCTCTATTTGCATCATTCTTACCAACGTCACAATAGCCAAGCCCTGAGTCGATATAGAGCTAAATGAGTCGGTATGGAACTGATGCGGGACAATCTACACAGGTCAGCCCTCCAGCAACTAATCATTTGTATCCACTTGTGACACGGAGTCACCCCACAAAACGAAGCAAAATAAAACGTCCCAAGTTATCTCGCCATTCCAGCACGACCCTCGGGTCTGAGGTCCGGGATCTTAGCGTCAAGATTAGATCCGGGTGGGGTGATGCACCCCTGGTTTGGTTCCTCAAGTACTCCTCAGATTTGGTTTCTTAGGTGCAGAGCCCTGTGAACCAGGACTAACGATGTTATTTCCCCAACGCGCACCTGACACATATTGGCGAGACAGAGATAGGAAAATATAATAGCTTATTCTCTCATTCAGAAGGTGAGGGGAAAGGGAGGCGCATAATAATCACTAGCCCATAGCTATAAACAAAAAAATCTTTCCACGCGCTCATTTAATTGCAGCTCCCAAATTTTGGCGTTTCGTTTTTGCTTTTGTTCAAGTAAAAATATTTCCTCATTTCACGTGTGGTGTTTTAAGATTTGTGTGAGGGGGACCCTGGGTAGCTCTGTCCATGAAATGACCAACTGTTGGTTTTGGCTTAGGTCATGATTTCATGGTTCGTGAGTTTGAGCCCTGCGTCAGGCTCCACAGCTGGCAGGGAGGACTCCGCTTGGGAGAGAGTCCCTCTCTCTCTCCGCCCCTGCCCCCACTCACGCTGTTTCCCCCAAAACCAATAATTAAACTTTAAAAAATTAAAAAATTAAAAAAATTAAGACGTTATTTGGGATTGTTTGGTTAATTCCTATATATTTGAGGACTTCCTGGATATCATATTATTATTGATTATTACTTTTATATATATATTTTTACAATTTTGTTACATTTTTTAATGCTTATTTATTCTGAGAGAGACAGAGGCAGAGAGAGAAGGAGAGAGAGAATCCTAAGCAGGCTCCACACTCAGCATGGTGCCCGACACGGGGCTTGATTCCATAAACCATGAGATCATGACCTGAGCAGAAATTGAGAGTCGGATGCTCAACCGACTGAGCCAACCAGGCGCCCCTGATAATTAATTTTAATACCTGTATGATTGATGACTAATTTAATACCTCAGATAAAGTACTCTGCAGGTTTTCAATCCTTTGAAATTTATTGAGACTTGTTTCATGGCCCAGCGTATGGTCTATCTTGGTGAATGTTCCGTATGCTTTTTTACACAATCTCATAATCACTGATTTTTACATGAAAGTATTTAGGGGCATCTAGGTGGCTCAGTCGGTTAAGCGTCCGACTTCAGCTCGGGTCATGACCTCACAGTCTGTGAGTTCAAGCCCCACATTGGGGTCTCTGCTCTCAGCACAGAGCCTGCTTTGGATCTTCTGTGTCCCTCTCTCTCTGCCCTCCCCCTCCCCCGCTCATGCTCTCTCTGTCTAAAATAAATAAACGTTTTTAAAAAGTATTTACTTTGTTGATAATAAGTAACTATTAACATGGTTAAGTTTAAGTCTGGAATCTTGGTTTAGTTTTCTATTTGTCCCCCAAGTTTGTTTTTCCTCTCTTCATCCTTCTCTGCCACTCTTTAGGTGAATTGAGTATCATTTACTCTGCCACTTATCTCATCTATTAGCTCTTTAGGTAAGCTTCTTGGTGTTGTTTCTAGTGTTTTTTTTTTTCCTAGAAACTGAAACATGTATCTGTAACTCATCCATAGTGTTGAGTTTAAGCCTGCCCATCACCCCCACATGTCACCTCCTCCCTGAGGACTGTCTGTCCCTCACTCATACCAATTCTGTGCTCCTGGAATCTATTTATTCGTGCATTCATCTAGCAGGCACACACTTAGTGAGCAGCAGGATAATGCAGGAAGAGAGTGCCAGCTCTCAAGCAAGCCATGAATAGAAAGGGAGCCGGCTCCTTCTGCTACCAGAAGTGACGAGGCAATGCAATCATTGAGACCAACATGAGATGATGCTGTCATTGTAGAAAGGAAGGTCCTTGTAAGGAGGAAGCCAGACGCTTTCTTCAATCATCTCCCGAACAGTTCTGGGTAGCGAGGCCTGAGCAAGTCAGGCTTCATGTGCCAAAGGTACAGCCAAAGTCATTGAACTAGAAAAGTCAGAAAGATTACGGGTGATGTGGGCTCACTTGTCCACATTGGTGCTTCTGAGGATGACTTAAAAGCATCTTGAAAGCATCAGTGCACAGGTTTTCTGTCAAGTTGTGGACAGAAGTGCTTTTTATAATCGCATGGAAGTTTACAACATGAGGGCACTGACTAAAATAGAGTACAGCTAGGAGCACACGGGTGGCTCCATTGGTTAAGTGTCCTGCTTTGGCTCAGGTCACAACCTCGCAGTTTGTGGGTTTGAGCCCTGCATCAGGCTCTGTGCTGGCAGCGTGGAGCCAGCTTGGGACTCTTTCTCTCTGCCTCTCTACTCTTCCCCTGCTCAAGCTCACTTTCTCTTTCTCAAAATAAATAAAGTATGGTAATCAGATACATAACACTATTTGGCGTTTTGAAATGATGATGTCAGTCCATAGGTGTTGATATGGAAAAGTATCTAAACTATATGGTCCAGAGAGAAGAGTAGGTATGATAACACTATGTACTGTGGGATAACCACTCGCATAAAGGTATTATGGGCTGTGAGATGCATGATAGGAAGCACAGAGTAGGGACTGTGTCTAGTTTTGAACAATGCTATATTCCAGGACATAACACATAGTAGGTGCTCAATAAATATTTGTTGACTATAACAAGCACTTTGTTCAAAACTTGGAAGGCTGGGGCGCCTGGGTGGCTCAGGTGGTTAAGCGTTCGACTTCGGCGCAGGTCATGATCTCACTGTTCATGGGTTCAAGCCCCGTGTCAGGCTCTGTGTTGACAGCTCGGAGCCTGGAGCCGGCTTCGGATTCTCTGTCTCCCTGTCTCTCTACCCTCCACCCACCTCACCCCCTGCCCATGCCCTGTCTCTCTGTCTCTCTCAGAGATAAATGAACATTAAAATAAATAAATAAACAAATAAATAAATAAACTTGGAAGGCTAATCCCCTAGTTGCTAATAATAAGAAACTGAGTGATATTTTTTCTTTTTCATTGTCCTTATGTTTTGTTTTTGTTTCCACAAAAAACATGGTGAGTAGAGGATTGTAACTGCTGTCTCAGATTTATCCCAGAATGAATACATAAATTCCTCTGTACGCAAACACTGTTTTTAGGTTTCTGTTGTTTGTGTTGGTGACTGAGGGAACTTGAACTTCACTGAGTACAGATTGGTCTCTCAAGATTGCCTCTAAAGCAAACTAGTGATTTTTTGATGTGGATTTGTCCCACATCCACAGCAAAGAGGAAAAAAAAAAGTGTAAAAACGCAAAATGCTTGGAATTCTTGTTAGAGGATTAGAAAACTGAATGAGAACACGAGTCTCTGAATCCCATTCCGCTCTCCAGAGAATAAAGATGCGTTCATAACGATGGTGTCAGGTACTAAGTAAACATCAGAAGCCAGAAAGAGGAGTTTTGAAAGATTGCAAATGGATGAAAATTCTTTCTACCACAGTGATCGCAGGAGTGGTGACAAAATGATTATTCTTAAAGACTAAAATGAAAACTTCAGACCCAATAAGATCCCTGAGCTCCCCAGATTAGAGAATAGCTCAGAGTTCAGTATAAGGGTCCAAGTGAAAATATAAAATTTTAAATATTTTGTGTGTATCTTTGTTTTTATCTTTCTTTGACTAAAAAATAAAGAACAAACATTTAAGCTTGCTTACAAAATATACCAATAAAATGCTTTTTTAAAAAGTCACAGGAGGGGAGCCTGGGTGGCTCAGTCGGTTGAGCATCCAACTTCTGCTCAGGTCATGATCTCACGGTTTGTGAGTTCGAGCCCCACATCCAGCTCACTGCTGTCAGCACAGAGCCCACTTCAGGTCCTTTGTCCCCTTCTCTTTCTGCCCCTCCCTCGCTCATGTGTGTGCTCTCTCTCTCTCTCCAAAATAAATAAACATTTAAAAATAAAAAGTCACAGGAAACATTAGGAAGAAGGGAAAACAGGTTAGGAGAGATACTGTGAAGCCAGAGATAAAATTAATACACAAAATGCTTACCGTGAAAATCCTCTACACTTGCTAGATATGGGCCACAATTTGACTCTGAGCTTCCTAGCAGCCCATGCAAGGAAAGAAACAAGGCCAGCCATATCACTCACAATGTTCATTAGATACAAAAACAAATCAGGAGCTTAATTCCAAGACCAGAAAGGAATTTCTTCCATATGCTTTCATTCAAAGGGCCTATGTAATATAGTGAACAAGGCCCTAAAAAACATCCTTACTGTAAATAAAACAATGAGTGCTGTGGGGTTGGTGTTGACAGTCTTCCTTCTTTAAGTCAATGGCATGACTCCATGTGGGTTCAAACCAAAAAAATCCTACCAGGGCAGAGAGCACGTGATCATCTAAGTGTATTGTTCAAACCTAAAATAAATGCTAACAAGGACTAGAGCTCGGGGCGCCTGGGTGGCTTAGTCGGTTAAGGTTAAGCGTCTGACTTCAGCTGAAGGCATGATCTCAGTCTGTGAGTTCGAGCCCCACATAGGGTTCTGTGCTGTCAGCTCAGAGCCTGGATCCTGTTTCAGATTCTGTGTCTCCCTTCCTCTCTGCCCCTCCCCCACTCACACCGTCTCTGTCTCTCAAAAATGAATAAGTGTTAAAAAAATTAAAAAATAAAAAAGACTAGAGCTCTTATGCATGACTGTGTGACTGCCATTCAGACAAGTCTTCCTAAATGTTGTTAAATTCAACCAAATGTTTGCTAAGTATCAAACAAGAGTGAGTTTTAGGTTGTGGCTCCGATCTGACAAGGACCCTTGATATTCTATATTGCTGGTTAAGGGCAGACCTGAATGTTTAAAGAGACAACTGAGATTGGGGCAGGGTTAACAGCCTCTTCTGAAAGTCAAGGAGCCTGAATAGAGGTCACCAGATATACCCATACTGTAGGGGGGGGGGGGCGGGGGGCGGGTGTCAGCCGGCAGGACCCAGGCAGGGCCATTTCAGTCTTACCCTCACACACAAATGACCAACACCTCAAATTCTTAGGCTAGTATTCCTGACCTTTCCAAGCCCAAGAACCATTTTTAATGCCTGCCCACCCCCCACCTCCCTGCCTCAAGCATGTATAGTCATTGTAGCTTTGGAACTGGCTGACTGAAAAATATTTAAAATGACAGACTCTTTTTTAAAAGTTAGGCATGTAGGGGCACCTAGCTGGTTTAGTTGGTAGAGCAAGCAACTCTTGATGTTGGGGTCATGGGTTTGAGCCCCACATTGGGTGAGGAGTCTACTTAAAAAAATAAATTAAACATTTTTTAAAAAGAACAATAAAAATTAGGCATGTAATAAATGCTCATTATAGAAAAAATTGTAACTGTGTGTGGTAACTGATCTTAAATAGAATTATTATGATTATTTTGAAATATATACAAATATTGAATCATTTGTAGAATGCCTGAAACGAGGGGCGCCTGGGTGGCGCAGTCGGTTAAGCGTCCGACTTCAGCCAGGTCACGATCTCACGGTCCGTGAGTTCGAGCCCCGCGTCAGGCTCTGGGCTGATGGCTCGGAGCCTGGAGCCTGTTTCCGATTCTGTGTCTCCCTCTCTCTCTGCCCCTCCCCCGTTCATGCTCTGTCTCTCTCTGTCCCAAAAATAAATAAAAAACGTTGAAAAAAAAAAAAAATTTAAAAAAATAAAAAAAAAAAATAATAAAGAATGCCTGAAACGAATATGTTATATATCAACTATACCTCAATAAAGAAAAAAGAAAAAAAGGAAGGAAGAAAGAGAGAAAGAAAGAAAAGGAATAAGTGAAGATAAAAATCACCAGTATTTTGGCTGCCCAGCCTCTAGGACAGGTGGCAGGCAAGGTTCTTATCTATTCCTCTTTATGGAACCCAAAGGGGAATCAAATATTCTCATTCAGCTTCTTTATAACTAGTACATCATCATGTAACCTAAACTAGACAGTTAGGTGTTCCTGCCTAATTGAATTGTGAAGGAATGATGGAAAGGCCCTACGGTCAATCAGATAATATTCACAGTGGCTGAAGCAGAGTTGGGAGTCTAACAGCATAATCCTGAGAGGCCAACAGCAATAATGTCAGGGCCAGCATCCCAGGCAGGCTGTTACTAAGAGGACACTGCCATCAAAATGGCCTCTCTATTTTCAGCAGAAGGTCCCAGAGTGGCAGTGTGGCTTCTCTGATGTGTCAGTTCACAGTCCATTGAATTGAATGAAGACTGGGTCCCCTTGGAAAAGAAAACAAACATGTGATAACATCAAAAATGTATTCTGCCTATCTTACTCCTGCTTTTCCTACAGGGGATCTGACCATGTGTCAGGGAATCTGTGCCCCAAGGAAAACAATGAATACCCCCTTTCAGGGGATTTGGGATGCTAGCTCAAGCCAACAGTAATCCCAGGGGACAAGAACACCACTGAGTTGAGTGATAAATGGAGACTTGATTGAGTTCCCGCTCATAGTAGGGCTGCTGGAACCCTGAGCCCATTACTTCTCCAAAGCCTGGGTGTAGGATTGAAACAGATGCCTTAAACCTCAGGCAGAACCCTCGCATTGGTTCTCTGACCCAAAAGTAAGGGTTATTATGACAGGAAGGGCAGAGGAGAAGCCCTTGGAGTCCCCCCACTGCCACCCAACAAACGGCAAATCTGGAGGAAGACCAAGCCCAGAAGGTAGTACAGCCATTAGTATCACTGTGAGTGTGTGTGTGTGTGTGTGTGTGTGTGTGTGTACAGGGGGATGATTACTCTCTCAGTCCTATACAATTCTCCCATTTGGCCAGTGCCGAAGAAAGTGTGGGACAGGAGTGGACAACGGCGAGTCCCCTCCATCTTGCTTCTAGACTTTGTGCTGGAATGACCTTGACCATCTCACTGCCCTATGGAACACCATGTCGGTCCACCTCATTGATGATACTGTGCTTAGACTAAGGTGAGCCTTAGAAGCTCTCACAGGACATGGGTTCACTGAGTTTCCCCAAATATTATCAACAGTTCAAAGAAAGATATTGATTGTCTTGGCCTTTCCCTCACAATGACAAGTTGGCTGTCCCGGGTCCAAATATCAAATCCACATAACAGTGTCCCAAACAAGATGGAAAATGATGGGCTCAAAGGGGTTATTCACCTTCCTTGGTTGGGAAAGAAAATCTTTCCCAGAAGTCTCTCCAGGGGACTTCCTCTTGTGTTGGACCGGCTAGAACTGAGTCACGAACCCACCCCAAGACCAATCACTGGCAAAGAGGGGCGGGAGTATCATAGGTGGCTTAATCTACCAGTGATTCAACCCCTGGCCCTTTGTAACAAAGTCAGAGCTCGGTGAGCATGGAGTGGCAGCGAGTAGGGAACCACCAATGTTTGCCACAGCCAGTAACCTCACGCCGTCACTGTCTAATGTTGAAAAACAATGTAAACTAAATTGTCGATAAAGTCACAGAAATCATCCTTGGAAGAAAATGAAAGCATACCTCTAGATCTGCCCAATACGATAGCCCCTGACTACCTGTGGCTACTTAAATTTAACCTAAAAATAATTGAAATTAAATAAAAATTTGAATCGAGTCACACCAGCCATATTTCAAGTGTTCAACAGCCACTGTGGCCAGTGGCTACCAGACTGGACAGTAAAGACATAAAGTATCTTCATCATCACAGAAGGTTCTATTGGCAACCACAGCTTCTGCTGCCAATGATAAGTGAGAAGAGGCTTCTTCTAAAGCTGTGAGGTGAGGGTTTCACCTGTCCCACCAGTGTCATGCCACTATCGTGTCAGTGGCAACACCCCCATCACCTTTGCCCAGCACAACCCGAAATTGGTGAGCTGAGCAGTCTCCAAGCCAGAAATCGCAGAAGCTTTCTGAGCCGTGGAACTGCATTCAACATACAGATTTGGCAATGAAACCCGTGTTTTCGTGCACTCACGGAGTCCATCCTGACTGAATCCTCAACGCATCTCTCTGGGCAGGAGAGGTGCTGGCCGGGAGCTGGTTGAGCAAATAAAGTTATCGTGAGATTAATATTTAATGGTTTTCTGGTCCTACGCCAGGCACCCTGTGAAGAGTGGTCATGAAGTCGCCCACTGCACGTGTCCCCAAAACACACACGCTTCCTATAGCTCATCAGCGAGGGCACTAAGGAGCTGCAGAAGGGGCACAGAATGAGACAGGGGCAGGAAGTGCATGGGGAGCGCTATGCCTCAGGTCCACCCCATGGACACAGCTGACATTGTACTTGATTGTCTATAAACGGGTGCGCGTGTTGAACCCTGGCAGAGGAAGAGGAATGTGTCCTGTGATAACCCCCCCCCCAGTTCCACTCTAACTTCCAGAGCCCTGACAACTAAGTGCCAGCTGGAGTGAGGTTGGTACATTCATATCCTGGAGGAGATAAAGGCCCCATTCGGCTCTTGGAGACCGCAGCCACTTCCTGGCCACTACCGGCCAGTGCCATTCTCCTGCGAGGTTGGATCTTGGGAGACTCCTGCTCAAACTCTAACTTGACCTGGCCAGGGGGATTTTAAAGGAGGACCAAGTTGAGTGGCTTCGAGGTCACCCCACGCCACTGCAGGACAGGTCAGCTGCTGCTCCCCTCCGCGCTGTGCCAGAGGCTCAGACATAGGCGGATCCTCGTGAAGTCACCTTGAGGCCAAGGCCAGGGCAGCAGGTGCAGACGGCCTCCCTGGGATTGCATGCTGAAGCTGCATTTTGCCAACATTCTGCCGGGCTGAAGCTGCAGACATGCTGGCGATGCTCAGGCAAGCTTGTCACCTGCTCCCGGCTGCCAGGCAGAGCTGGCGGGTGTCCCCGCTCTTGCATGGATGCTCTTTCAGCTGTGACTCCCAGGTCTCCTAGTGCACGCCTCGGAGGGGGATGGGTGGGGGCGGGTAGAATGCTCAGGCACCGGCTGAGTATGCATTTCTGAGGATGGGGGATCGCCTTCCTGCCCCCCACGCCCTCAGCCTGTGTAGACGTGCCCAGGGGGCCTGCCCCCTCCCCTGCTGACACCGCTGACCCGTCCTGGGCCCGGCAAGGGTGCAGTAAGGATTAGAGCTAGGGTCTTTCTGCCCGGCCTTCTTAACAGACCTTCATTAGACCCTCACTTACCTAAAGTTCAAGTAAAACTGAGACGCTTGACCCTCATAGGAGCATGAGCCGTCACAGAGATCTACATCCCCAGTGCCCTGACAGGAACCAGCCCTGGTCAGGTAGACGCTGAAAGGGAACAGAATACCTCACCCAAAAATGCCACTTTGGCATGTGGACTATTTGAGCTGAAGGCAATCAAGACCCAAAATGTTCAGGAAAAGATTTTTACCTCTCCTTTAACTGCCTAGAAGAATTTAGATTGGGGACTTGGCCCAGAAAGAGAATCATTACCAGATATATATATATATATATATATATATAGATATATATATATATATATATACATTTTTTTTTTTAATTTTTTTTTATCTGCGAGACTCACCTGCATGGTAGGGCCAACATCTGATTACCAGACTTTTGCCTTCTCATCGTCCTGTGAGTTGCCCTCCTCCCCTTTGGAGCCCCCAGGCCCCTATCCCTTTCCTCAGCTCAGGACAACAAGTGAGCCTCAATTGCCTCCCATAAGGATGTAATTAAATTTCTTTTTCTCCCGTTAACCTGCCTTATGTAAATTTCATCATTAGACCAGCCAAAGAACCCAGAAAGGAAGAAAGAAAAACGTTGCACCTCGACAACAAGGAAATGAAGTCCTAGCACAGGGGTGCCCTCGTGGTCATGCGGCAGCGGGGACCCAGCACAGGGGCTGCTCCACTGTCGGGCCCACAGCGCCCCCATCAGATGCAGTCTTGAAACCTTTCTGGCTCCAGCCTTGGTCCTCTCTGAGTCCCGGGGTCTCCTCCAACTTCTTTCCCCTTCACGGTCTTCTTCACATTGAAGATCTTTCTCCCTCTACTGGGATCCCCAGGAGCCCATACACTCTCCCCAGGTCCCACTTTCCTTGGAACTCCGAAAACAACTGTTTCATGGGTGAAGAGAAAGGAAGGAAAGATGTAAAGGAAGACCAGTGGGGAAGGAAAAAAGACTTAGGGACAGGGGAAGAGAGGAGAGGAGGGGAAGGAGGAGTGGGTAGAAGGAGAAGGGAAGGAGGGGGAGGGGGAGGAGGATGGGGAGTGGGATGGGGAGGGGGACCAGAGAAGGGTTGAGGGGTAGGGTAGAGTGGGGAGAGAAGGATGGGGAGGGGAGGGAGGGAGGGGTTGAGGGAAGGAAGAAGGAAAGATAGCCTGAAAGATCAGGAGACTAGAGGAGAAAGGAGGTACCCGAAACCAGACCAAAATCACTCCTTTTTCTCCAAATCAACACTTTTCTGTCACTCTTCCTACCAAGTTCTGCTTGAGGGACCATGAGGAAGCAAATTGTTCCAGAAATCCCAGTTTCACTCTACATCTTCATTGAAAACCAGAGAAATCAGAAAAAGCCTATTTGTTTCATGATATTGTCGAGGGCATGGACACAGAGGAGGGAAAAATAATCTTGGCTTCCTGCCTTTTTTTTTTTTTTTAAGGTCTTTGTAGTTTCCTGTTAATTTAATCCCTGAACCTTCGCCATGTAAATAGCGCAGGTAAAGATAAACTTCACTGGCCCTGGACTCTGACCTTTGTTTAACACCCACCCCTTCTCTGATTCATTCTCCATCCCACCTCTGGAAGGCTTGGAATTGTTACCTAGAAGTTTAAAGCCGAAGAATAAATAGAATAAATGGCTCGCGGCAGAGCATGTTGGTTTTAGACAAGCCTGGCAAGACAGCCCAAAAATAAGAGCAATGCTCTAGTCAGCTGCTGTGTCTTCCTCTCTTCCTCAAAAAAGTGACCTCGCTGGGGTCCATTACCTGTCTATTCGCTAGGTAGGACTCCCACAGGCTGTCGCCTCTGCACTTCTATGCACCCAGGCTGTGCTTTGCTGGCCCTGCACTGTACCATTTACTCAGACAAGAGTGATTTAAGCAAAATATTTAATCCCTCTTACTCAGTATTGTTGAGCATCCCTGTATTTATTTCTTTTGTTGTTGGAGTGCTTCCTCTAACAGTGTTTTCAAAGGGTGGCTATTTGCGAGAAAACTTCCGACCCTTTAAATACCTGATAATTTAGCTAGAAATCTAAAATCTAGGTTCGAAGTTCTTTCTCTTTGATACTTTAAAAGTATTATTCAACTATCATCTTAAATGCAGTGGTGCTGTGAAGAAATCTGAAGTCAATCTGATGTTTGTTCCTTCCTCAGCCTTCTGCTATCCAGGTGCCTGGAATACAGATGTGATGGCTGGCGCGGACGCTGCTAGCTTGGATTATGAAGATGAGATGGGGGAATAGTGATCTGGATTGAAACCTGAGTCCTCAAGAACTAGTGATACAAAGCTACTATGTCGGCCATGAGCGGTCCACCCCCACACTTCTACAAAAGGGAAAAAATAAACTTTCATTGTGTTTGGAGTCTGTATTATCAGTAGCTGTTATTTGGAGTCTGTGTTATTAGTAGCTGAAATGAATCGTAATTCATGTCTTAATTAAATCTGATTAGTTTTCCCAGTGATTGATACTCACCTGGATATCAGCTACCCTGGAAGAGGCTAAAGCCTAAATCCTACCTTGTATCCCTCCTGGGGAGCTCAAAGAAGGGAGGGTGGTGGTGAGGACAAGGGAATTGCCTCTGGCATTACAGTGTAGACTTGGCTACCTCCAGGTCCCTCAGACCCCGCTCTGACCCTTACCAGGCACGTTGCTCAAGGGACTTCTAGGCACTCTCCCTTGGCTGCTACTCTTTTCATGACCTAGGTCATGTGAGTGGAATGCCCTGACCCAGGCAGGGGGAAGAAGGGCCTGGACTTCGAGGGGCTGCCACGTCCGGTTATGCTATGCTTCTGACTCCAGCCTGATGTTACCATTCCTGGCTAGCACAACTATTTTCTGCCTCAGAGTGCCAGGGCAGTGATGGCGACAACTGTGTGGCTGGGGCTGGGCAACGATCCATCCAAGCCGATGCGGGCAGAGAAAAGTACATGTTGTGAGACATTCACTCATCCTACCCCCTTCTAGGGCCCCCAGCCCTTACCTACAAGGGATTGCTGTTTCCTTCCCACCCTCCATGACCCAACCACCTGGTGCCTCCAAGGAGGTAGGATTGGGCGGGGGGGGGGGGGGGGGGAGAAGTTCTCATGGCTTGTGCGTTGCTTTCTTAATCCTCATCAACCCCCCTCTTGTTTCTGTGGCATCTTCAGGATTGTATTCACAGGAAGAGGCCAGCATCTCAAGTACGTGACCCTTTTGTCAGCTCTGCATTACTTTTCTCATAGCACCGATCACCATCTGAAGCTATTATTTATGTGTGTATTGTTTTCTCTCTTTCTCTCTCTCTCTACAAGTCCCCACTAGAACAGCCTATCCAGTAGGGTAAGCTGTCTCCCCAGCACCGGGCACAATACACGGCAGAGATGCTCAGTACATACAAGTTGAGGGACTGAATCACTGAGCTGGTGCTGGAACCCAACCCTGCTTCTGGCCCAGGGCTTCCAAATCTTGGGCTTTTCCCACCCAAGCCCCTGGATCTGTGCCCTGAACAAAGACCGTACACAATGAGAAAAGCTTTCTATGAACCAGGCTCACAACAAAGATATGGGGTCCTTACTCCAAGCACTGGCTAAAACAACTGCTGAATAATTTCGACTTAGGGCAGGGCTGCTTGCACATCTTCAAATTCCCACTGCTTGCACACAGTAGGTGCTCAAAAAAGGTGTGTTTTATTGAATGGACATACAATTTCTCCTGGAGGAGATATTTCAGTATAATTATGGGGGGCGGCAGGAAATAGGGTAACTGAAGAGCACATTGGAGGTTATATGGTGAAGGAGAGAGCTGAGCATGAATATGCTAGTGACCGAAAAGGAGTCATCGGAAGTAAAGCACTGTCCACTGCCACAGCCATTAACCTCGTGCAGCTATTTACATTTCATTAAAACGAGATAAAATGTAAAATTCAGCTTCTCAGTTGCTAATAACAGCCACATGTGGCTTGTGACTACTGCATTGGACAGTACGGATCATATAAAATATTGTCATCATCAAAGAATGTTCCATTGGACGAAGCTGACCTAGACCCTTAGAATGAAAGTAAATGCACCCCTGCTTCTAACTTGGCCTACTGACATCCCCTTGTCACCCCGTAAACCACCACTGCCCCTGCCCAGATCACAGCACCATCAGTGCCCATATCTGCCTTCTTAAGCTTTCTGCTCCACAGGGAGTAAAGCTGTCGGCCTTCTTAGTTTTCACCTCCTTCCCCCCCAGCACCTGGGGCACTGCCCTGTGGACGATAAGTATTTGTTGCAATAATGAACCCTCAATTAGCTTTTGTTAAATGCTAAGACCCAAAAGGTGAGTTAAGTGACAGAAGAGAAGAAATCCCCCTTTCCATTCTTTTCTCACCTCCCTACCCCATTGTCTGCTTTCCGTCTCTGGTGCCCCCCCCCCCCCCCCCATCAACTCTAAAGCCGCATAGTTAGAGGAAGGTTAATTGTCAGGCTCAGGTGATGATCTCATGGCCAGGGGACGGAGCCTGGAATCAAGCTCCACACTGACAGTGTGGAACCTTCTTGGGATTCTCTCTCTCTCCCTCTTTCTCTCTTTCTGTCTCTCTCTCTCTCTCTCTCTCTCAAAATAAATAAAAATACACATTAGGGGGGAAAAAAAGAAGTATCTGTTCCAGGTCTCAAACCGATCTAACTTGTGAAGGTGTATTTGTTCACATAATTTTCGGTCTTCCTTCACCCTCGGCTGCCCTGCTCCTAGTATGTGCTCAATTTGTGTTTGTTGAATGGATGGATGAATCGGTGCCTGGATACACGGCCGGCCGGCTCGGTGTCCCCGCGTTGCCACAGACACTGCGGGAGGAGCCGCCCTTAGAGCCCTGGGGGGAGAGCCCCAGCCGCGCCCCCCTCCCACCCCCCCCACCCCCCCACCCCCCCCCCAGCAGCCGGCTGCGGCACGGAAAACGCGGCCCGCGGGCCGGGGGTCGGGCGGAGCTTGGCCCTCGGGGGCGTGTCCTACTGGGCCCGGGCGCCGGCGCCTGGAGAGGGGCGCTTCTGGCGCGCCCTGGCCCCGGCGGCCGCAGAGGACGCGCGGCGGCGAGCATGGAGCGCGAGCTGGAGGAGCTGGCGGCGCGGCCCCCGCGCCCGGCCGAGCCGCCCTTCCAGGCGCTGGTGGAGGCGGCGGGCGGCCGCGGGCAGGTGCTGCTGGTGGGCGAGCTGTGGGAGCGCGAGCAGAGCCGCGCACTGCTGCGGGACTTCGCCCGGGCCGTGTTCCCGCCGGAGCCAGGCGCGGGCAAGCCCGGCGGCGCGGGGCCCGGGGCGCCGGGGGCCGGGGCGCCGGGGGCGCAGAGGCCGCCCGGGACGGCGGCGGCGCGCGCCATCCGCTCGCCGCTCGTCTTCGTGCTGTGCCGCGCGTCCTCGCTGACCGCCCGCGAGCCGCGGCGCCGCCTGCGGGAGATGCTGCGGGACGTGCGCGGCCGGCGGCGGGCCGGCGCGGCGCTGGTCGGGGTGCTGGTGGCCGAGGCCGGGCCCGAGGACGCGGTGGCGCCGGGGCTGCGGCTCCTGGAGGCGCTCCTGCGCGCGGTGTTCGGCCGCCAGGCGGGGGGCCCGGTGCAGGCGGCCGCCTACCGCCCCGGCCACCCGGCCTCCAGCTTGGCCGTCCAGGCGGCCGCCTGCAGAGCCCTGCAAGCTGCGGGGCCCGCGCGTGCAGGTGAGACTACGAGGCCCGGGAGCGGGCGGGCGGGCGGCGTCGGGGGGTGGGGGGGAAGACCCCCCCAAGTTGGAACTCTTTAGGCCGGCTTCCCTCCTGGTGCACCACAGTAAACTGAGGCCGGGAGAGAGGGGAGGTCCTAGCACTAGGTCTTCCAGCTAGCGCAGTGGGCCCTGGGCACCGGGTCCAGTCTGTTCCGGAAGGATCCAGAAAGCCTTAGAGATGCAGGAGGGCTTGGAAAAGCCGAGCGGGCAAGCTCAAGGCAGGGGAAGTTGGTGGAGAGAAGACTGGATTGGGCTGGGAGCTGGGAGGAGGGAGAGGAGGTGAGAAAGCCTCAGGATGCCCAAGTTTAAAGGTGGGGAGGGGAACAGACCCGGGACCAAGGGCTTGGCGGTGCGCGGAGCTTCTAGGACGCTGTGCAGCTAGAGATGCGACGGGGACGGGGAGGCTCAGTGCAGAAGCGCCAGGGGCTTATCATAGGAATAAGGAAAGGAATAGACGCCAAGACTTGGAGGTAGGGGGACAGGGTGTGAGGGACTGAGGGCCCAGAATTTTCTAATCCTCCTTGGCTACCCACTCTGTGCGCACCCACTGCTGTGTTTCTATGTTCTCCTGAAGTGGGAGGAGGGGAGTGAGGGGCTTTTCCCAGCCTGGGTGACGACGCTGGGGGCAGTGTCAGAATCTACTCCACCAACAAGAGCTTTTCTGTATCTCAGGATTAAAGTACAGACATTAAGTGTAGCTGGATCCGGCAAAGCTGAGAGGTGGCAGGATTGTTCTTTGCGTTCCCAGATCCCTCCCCACCCTCACTTTTCCAGCATCTGCTGCCCCTCAAGCCCTCCAGCCTTCCCTTCTTGCTAAAGAGTTAATGAAGACAGAGACTGTGTTCTGCTTCCCTGGGCACTGGTGTGTTAACCAGAAACTGGGAGATGCCAGGCTTGCAGGGGAGCCTTTTCCAGCAAGGAGACCTGGGACCTCTGATGGCACAAATGTCACAGACCTACCAGCTAGCCTGGCCTGCCTGGGTGAAGGCCGTGCAGCTCAGCCTTAGAGCCTGCCCCAACCTCCCCCCACATGCCTGCAACCCTTTTCTCTCGAATCTGTGAGCAAGCCAGCTAAATTTGAAACTCTGCAAGCAGTATCCTGAAAGACATGGGGAATGTCCTGAGGTGGGTTATTATTGTGATTGTGGATGCCAGCTTCTTCACTGACCTGGCCCCATGGGGCAGAGGAGGGAATTTACACAACCAAATATTCTGTGCTTAATGAGCTGGTGCCTAGAAAATTCTGAGTTCTCAGTCTCTTAGCCCTCTTCCATTCTCCAGAAGCAACTTTTAATTCCCCGGAGCCAAGCGTGCTCTGGCCTCCTAAGTTTTTGTACACATTACAGTTGCCTTGAATGCAGTTGCCTCGAATGAAAGCCATTTTTCCCATCCTCCTCTTCACCTGACCAATCCCATCTCATCTTTTGGGACTGGACTTCCTCTTCCAGGAAGCCTTCCCCAACCCTCCCTACTCCCCCTTGTAAATTTGCAAGTGAAATCCCAGAATTCTTAACGGGGTGGTTTTGTCACTTTCCCTCGTAAGTGACATTATATTCCCATTTCCCAACACCCTGCCTGGCCTGCAGAATCCTTGCCTCCTATCAACACTTAAGAAATTTTTTTTTTAATTTTTTTTTAACGTTTATTTATTTTTGAGACAGAGAGAGACAGAGCACAAACGGGGGAGGGTCAGAGAGAGGGAGACACAGAATCTGAGCTGTCAGCACAGAGCCCGACGCAGGGCTCGAACTCACAGACTACGAAATCATGACCTGAGCGGAAGTCGTCCACTTAACCAACTGAGCCACCCAGGTGCCCCAACACTTAAGAAATTTTAACACTCTGCAAGGGAATCATTCTCTACTGCTTAAACTCGTTTCTACTTTTTAAAAACATACTAAACAACAATGAAACCTTTCATGACCAAAAGTCATGAGTGTGGTTGTAACTCATTGTCCCCTGGTTTCTTCAGGGTTCTTGCAGTGGGTGGCACCATGGCTTCCTTTGCTACAGTTTTGCTGGCAGCTGGGTCTGGCTTTTTAAAGTTTTCCAGTCTGTTTCCTCCCTGCCTGATGGTTATTACACTTTCAGGTTGCCTGCCTTTTGGCAGTGACCTTTTACCTAGTTTATGTTTAGTTCAAATCCTAATCCAACTAAGCATCCCGTCTCGTTAGGAGAGGGTACAAATTAAGAGTAAATAGATCCCGAGTAAGGATTTATGAACAGGACATTTTGTGTCCCAATTGGCTTTCTCCAGAGAGTTGGGACTCTCTGGGACTGAGGTGCTACTATATAATAAGGAAACTAGACTCAACATGTAATTGTTTTATTGTAATTATCAAAAGAGATTAAATCTGTTCCCATTAAGAAATAGTTTGAACTAAACCCAGGGGGAGAATTTCTGCTCTTTGAGTATTTTCTTTGGTGCTATGGAATTGTTAGTTTCATGGCAGTTGTGTTACACGGTTTCCCAGGCACGATACCCACATCATAGGGTTTTGAAAAGATAAAATAACATAATATATATAAAGCAATCTTTGGGGGGGGGGGGGCTCAATTTTTTAAGTATAAAAAGTCCACCCCATTTTATAAATCAAAATCCTTGTGTTTTTAATCAAACAGTTGAAACTAGGGCAGTTGATGATTGAAGCTCTTGGTTTGCTGAACAGACAATCTCTCAGTCCTGTCAAGCACACTCACCTGCTGCCTCTGGGACTTTGTGTTCTCTCTAGTGGCAGGAGCCTGGGAGAGACCCGGCCTCCCAGCACTGCTGGCGTGCTTTTCTTGGGGTCCCTGGAGCCGGGGGAAGGACCCAGATGCCACCTCCCCCAGTGACCCAGCTCAGGGTGAGTGTGCTGCCTTCCTGGCCTTCTGGACCTTGAGGGCCAGGTGCTTGGGATTATGGGAATGGTCATGTGCTCACAGGGACCTGAGGGATAGAGTGGACCAACATCCATGGAGCACCCGCCATGTGCGGGGCGTGGAGGTGAGTGATGTGAGGTGCCCCTGCCACTGGGCGAGGCACACAGGCTCCCCAGCAGGGCTCTAGCCCCGTGGGTCTCTGACTAATGAAGGCAGTTGGTGTGGGCAGGGCTGCCCTGCAGGTGCCTGCCAGGTCCATAGCGGGGCACTTGGATCCAGACGCATTCCATCTCCCCTGAGGATCCGGGGAGTATCAGGAACGAGTGACCAGGCAGCTAGGGGTTGGAGATCGTCCCAGGCGGAAATGGTAAGACTTAGAGAGGAAGTACTGTGAACGAAGGCTTGACGGCATGATGTCATGCTCCAAAAAGGAGTCCCTTGTCGGGAGAACTGGGGGTGAGGTATGGGAGACTGGTTAGGGCTAAGGCTGAAGAGGAGAGTTTAGATCAAATTGGGACCCTGGACCCAAGTGTCTGGGGAACAGTGAGCCGCTGGTCATTCTGAGCGGGGGTGTCCAGATTAGAGGTGTTTGGGAGAGGTGGCAGACTGCGGAGCAGGGAGAGACAAGAGGCAGAACCAGTTAGCAGGGGACCGCCCGGTCCTAGGAGGAACAATGGGCAGCCTGGACCCAATGCTGGCAGTTTGGGAACGGAGAGGAAGGAACTCAGCCTGAAGCCATTTTTAGGGTAGGATCATCAGGCCACTAATAGGAGAAGGGGAGGGAAGAAAGTCCTGCGAAGTCCCCAGAAGCACTCTGTAGGCATTGAGGCTGTTGTGACAGAGACAAGAAGTACCGAGGGGGGTTAAGTTGTAACCAGCCGAATGTATGTGGCCTGCACCCCCAAAGTGTACTGAACAGTACAGCTCTGTTACAGAAACGGGCAATGTTTTATTTACTTTTTAAAGAATTTTTTAATGTTTATTTATTTTTGAGAGCGAAGGAGGGGCTGAGGGAGAAGGGGACAGAGGATCCAAATCAGGCTCTGCACCGTCAGCGGAGAGCCCCTATATGTGGGGCTCGAACTCACGAACGTGAGATCATGACCTGAGCCAAAGTGGGACGCTTAACTGACTGAGCCACCCAGGCGCCCCCGGGGGCAAATGTTCTTTATGTTCAAAAAAAATCATAAATCAAATCAAAAATCAAAAGGTGAGGTATCAGCCTTCTACTGGCACGTAACAAGTTACCATAAACTTAGTGGCTTAACACAATGCCCATGAATTCTTCTTGATTTCCATGGGTTAAGCCTGGGCAGGGCTTAGCTGGGACTTCCGTTCAGGGTCTCATAAAGCTGCATCAGAGTGTCTGCCGGGCTGCAGTCCTTTCTGGAGCCCGAGTCCTTCAAGCTCACTTCGTTGTGGACAGAATTCACTTCTTTGCTGCTGTAAGACTGAGGCCCCTGCCTTGTTGGTGGCTGTTAGCTGGGGCTGTTCTCTGCTCTGACAGTCACACCTCTACACATCTCTCAACACAACAATTGCTTCTTCAATTAGCAGGAGACTTTCTAGTCTCCTGTTATGTCACTTAATCATCAAATGTCACCTTTGTCATATACGGTACCCTAATCAAGGGATTCACAGGTCCCACCCACACTCAGAGAAGGGGATTATTCAGGATGGATACACCAAGGAATGGAAATCTTAAGGGTCATCTTAGAATTCTGCCTATCACAGGTGAAAGCTCAAAAAAAATTGAAAAAGCAAAACAAGTATTTAAGTCATTTGCTTAATTCTGCCACTTAAAAGTAACTATAATCTGCATTTTGGTGTAGACCATTCTATTCATTGATCCACTTGTGTTATAGAAATTTTAATAAATATACTTCTATATAATATATGCATCATCTGCAAAATGCATCAGATATTTAAAACATTTAATTACAAAAATGTTCACTTCAACTTTTCAATCATCATTTTGGATATTTTTGGGAACCAAAGGAAAAAAATAATAAAGCAAAGGAATCCAAAACAATTTTACATAGATCTTGTATAACTTCCCCCTCTGTAGCATATAACAAATTTTTTTAGTGTTTTTCAATTTATTATTTTTATTTTTGAGAGAAAGCACACACAGCATGTGCATGGGTAGAGGAGGGCAAGAGAGAGAGAGAGAGAGAGAGAGAGAGAGAGAGAGAGAGAGAGAGAATCTCAAGCAGCCTCCACGCTCATTCCAGAGTCTGATGCAGGGCTGGATCCCATGACCCTGGGTTCATGACCTAAGGTGAAATCAAGAGTTGGATGCTCAACTGACTGAGCCACCCGGGCATCCCAACAAATTTTTTTAAGTTCTGTTTGGTTAAGTAATCTCTACACCCCACTTGGTATTCAAACTTATGACTCTAAGATCAAGAGTCACATGCTCTTCTTTTTTTTTTTTAAGTATATTTATTTATTTTGAGAGAGAGAGGGAGGGAGGAGCAGAGAGAAAGGGAGAGAGAGAATCCCAAGAAAGCTCTGTGCTGAGAGTACAGAGCCTGATGTGGGGCTCAAACCCACAAACCGCAAGATCATGACCTGAGCCGAAACCAAGAGTCGGATGTTAAACTGACTGAGCCACCCAGGTGTCTCTGTAGCATATAACAAATTATTTAATCTCAAGTAGAAGCAAATGTATTAAAATGAAAATTGCACTCATGGACTATGTGTAGGCAATGATATAACATATATAATAAATGTAGGATTATACAGACAGACATTTATACATACTGTTTTGCAATTAGCTTCCTTCACAATAACATATGGTGACTGCAGTATTCCACGGCAATGATTGCATATCAACGATATCTTTTCTCTTTTGAGGGGATGGTGTGTAATTGTAGATTCACATGCAGTTGTAAGAAATCATACAAAGAGATCTTGTGTACTTGGCCCAGTTTCCCCCAATGGTAACATCTTGTGTGAAACTATTGGATAATATTACCACTGGGATATTGACATTGAAACAATCCACAGATTCTCCTCAGAGTTCCCCAGTTTTACTTGTATTTGTGTGTGTGTGTGTGTGTGTGTGTGTGTGTGTGTGTGTGTGTGTGTGTTTAGTTCTATGGAATTTTATGTATCTTTTTTTTAAGGTTTATTTCTTTCTTTTGAGAGAGAGAGCGTGCACATGTGTGCATGCAGGGGAATGGCAAGGGCAGAGAGAGGAGGGGAAAGAGAATCCCAAGCAGGCTCTGCGCTGACAGTGGCGAGCCCGACTGGGCTCGAACTCACGAACCGTGAGATCGTGACCTGAGTTGAAGTCAGATGCTCAGCCGACTGAGCCACCCAGGCACCTGCCCCGTGCATCATTTTTAATGCCCGAATCCCATCCTGTGGGTGAGCCATGGTTACCCCATCCCGTGGTTGCACATCTAATCGGTATGTTTGCTTTCAGCTGCAGGCAGAGAAAGCAAGCATAGCAGCACAGGCATTCAGTATCTCACCTAAAAGACGGTCTAGTGGTAGAGTCAGCTTCAGAGCTGGTCGATTCAGGGGCCCAGATTCTTTCCTTCTCTCCGCTGGGTTGCCCTCACTCTTGTTTCATCCTTGGGTTGGTAGCAAGACGGCCGCAGCAGCTCCACTAATTATCCCTAATTATCTCCATAGGATAAAATCCTAGAAGTGGAATTCATGGGTCAAAGGGTATGTACATTTTTAAGGTTTTTGATATGTATTTCACTGTGGTTTTTAAGTAGATATTTGCTGAAGCCAACTCTCTCCCTTTCACTCCTAGCTTATTCACTCCCAAACTTGACCTTCTGATTGGGTGGTTCCTGCTCTTGTGTTCCAGATCACCTCCAGGACCCTGAGGAGGAGCTGGCCCTGACAGACGTGTTTCCCAATGGAGACTGTGAGGACCCCAGAAAGGGGCTGAGAGCCTGTGATGGATTTGTCCACGCTCCGGCTGAGCCCGCTGCAGACTCAAGATGAAGGCCGGACACCCGGACTGCCTGGGCTCGAACCTGCACTCTGGGGACTGGCGCCTTCTCACTGAGCCCCCTTGCCTCCATGGTGACCTTGGAATGGTGGTAACCACAAAGGCCCCTGCTGCCAGGGGGCTGCCGCATTGAGCCAGCTGGGAAAACTTATTTTCCTGGAACCTGCCCCCGCCTCATAATTTGCTCAATCTCTGATCACAGTGAGGTTATTTGTTCTTTCTGTACCTCAGTTTCTCTGTACCATTGGGACAGATGGCTGTCTCCTTTGAGGCTCTGTGGTGCTGTGGCAGCCTGTGGTGTGTTTGCATGAGCATCCATCATTTCAAGTGCGACTGGAAAGAACTCTGGACCAGAAGTCATCAGATCTGGGGGGAGTGGTCTTAGACATGTCACTGAACCTTTGTGGCTTCTGTTTCTCAAATACATGAGGGGACTACCAGCCCAGGGGCTCTCACCCAAGGGCCAGGCTGCTGCTCCAGACAGCATTGGAAACTTTGAGTGTGTGTGTGTGTGTGTGTGTGTGTGTTGGGAGGGTTACTGTAACTATGAGGTGCCCTTGGCACTTAGTGGTTATTTTACAACGTACAGGACAATCTCAAACAGCCAATTATTGTTCCATCCAAATTGCTCATCATGGCAACCTTGAGAAACTCTGGATGAGCCAATCCCTTCTCCCTGTGAAATTCTAGGAAGAGTCCCCTGGAGCAGAGAGGGTTGGGCTTCCCAAGACCCTGGCTCCCAGAGCAAGCCAAAATAAAGACTGCATTGCTGCCCTGGGGGCCTATTGGGCCAGAGACAAGACATCCGAGTACTTTGCATGCCCTCTCTCTTCCTCCTGTTGACATTGATCTGTGCCAAAGCCTTTGAGAATAAGAATGCTAGGAATGGCCCACAGCACCAAACAAGGAAAGGTAGGAATAAAGACATGGGACTTTCTCTTGATCTCAGGCCCTTGTCCAAGGTCAAAGCAAACCCAGCCCAGAGGTGCCAAGTTCCTGAATCATTTTTTCTCTGTTTATGAGTCAGACAGGGTCAATGATGTTCCCTTAAAAGCCAGGAAAGCCATCCGTTCACTTGTAGAAGGAGCTCTGCATTACCTCCATTGCCTTCCTTGCCTGCCCCTGGAGTTAATACAGTCTTTGGAGTGGCAAGCGCATCTCCTGATTTTCCGTGGTAGGAAGCGCTATCTAAGCAAAGTAGCTGAATTCATTCATTCGTGCACGGTTTGCTCAGCAGACGTGCTGTTGGGCAGGTTTCTGCCCAGCGTTCTGCAAGATGCTGCATGACTTCCAGTAGTTATTTTGGTTTCCATTTCTGGTACCAAAATGTGGAATTGGGGTTGAGGGGCTGTATGAGATCAAGGAGGGTCCCTTCTGGCTCTATGCTTCAATTTATTCTTCATAATCAGCCTAATTCAACCCCTCTCTGCCTCATGGGGATAGTGTAAGAGCAGACAGGGTGACATCTTATTTGGGGCTTGGTTAACAGCAGGAGTCATTTTAATAATGCAAGGCTGTCTCACCGATAAGTGGACCCAGCTGACCTCCTTCTCCGCAAGAATGAACTCAATGAATTAACTTTTGATTTTGTTTTAAAATGGGGAGACTGGTATTTTTGAAGCTGCTATATTTTTCTATTTCTCTGTTAATTTCTTTGTAATAATTGGGTTGGAGTTTTGTTGTTTGGTGGGGGGAGGGAGCTTTTATTAAGTTAGGAAGTTATCTAAGGCAGAAGTTCCAAGGCACCCCGCCTCTGCTGCATTCAAAAATCTTTCGTATTTGTTAACAATATTTGAGACTTGAGAGATTGCACATAAAAAAGCTAGTTTTCTAGGGTGGAGGATGGGGCAATGCCATCATCTCCAGTTTGCTGCAACCCCCTCCCCTGATTGGAGGCCCCCTCCCAGCCATCTACACCGCCCCCTATACACTGCACTTCACTCACGTAAGCCACCTGCCTGATCCTGAAGGACATATGAGTTTGCAAGCCTGTGGGGTAAAGGGTGGTTTGCATACTATTTTTTCATTGCTTTCAGTATCTCTGGTGAATAGTTGAAGAGAGAAGATCTTTACTGAGATTTGTGTTCTGCCTCCCAACAGATAAACACAAGACTGAGATCCTTCCGGGTCTAGCTTGGCTTCCTTGACACATGGCTAAGATAAGCGCTGTCCTTTTAGGAACAGTCTAGTTGGTATTTTCTAGCAGACAGAAGAGTTAGGTGCTGGAAGGGATGACCTTGGTGGTAGATCTCTTCCAAGGACTCTTCCGAGGCATGAAGATTGGACGGGCCTGTCCGAGAATAGAGGCCCCGGATTAAGTTGGTGGTACCAGGAGCCACTGGCGAAGGCCTCCGGTCAAGTCATGGTCTGGACTGTTGGGTATTAATCCTTCTAATATGGCAGTAATTGTGCTGCTTCTGACTTGAATCAATAATTCCTTATATCTAATAAAACCAAACCGTACCTCATTGCTGTCTAATCAAAACCAGAATGGATCTTCCCTTTCATTTTCCTAAGGTGTTCCTTGCAAGGGCCCCTGGGAGCAGAGCATCTGGGCAAAAGGTGGGAACTTCTGGAATAGTTTGGCCTGAAACTCTTCCATTGCCGCCCTAGATCACATCTCCACCACCCTATTGGCCAGAATTGGAAAATCTATAGCTGGAAAGTAAATACTTGAAATCTTTAAAAAAGATAACATTGAGCTTGGTATTTAACAGGATGTGTGTGTTTTGTGTGCCCATATGAGCATGTTTAATGAGGTCAAATGGCCTTGCCTGAGTCTCGGAGAGCCCCTTATCATTTGTGTCATGGTTCCTTTCCTCTCAAAGAATTTGTCTCCAAGACTTGCCACACAGAAGGCATCCCTTGGTTGTCAAACCAAAAACAAGGGAAAGCTGCAAAGGGGCCAAGGGCCGAGCCCCCCATACCTGTGTGCTCTAAACAAGTCCCTCTTATCCCAGACAGAGAACCCAGGGCCCAGCCTCACCGGAAAAGGTGATGACAGCCATGTTAACCTGATGGCAGCTGCACTTCAAAGTGTAACAGAACCGCGCTGCGGGGCTGGGTTCCCTGTAGTCAGCAGGCCTGCACTTTGTCCTGTTTGGATGGCAGTGGAGACAACCTTTTGTTTTGTACCCAGGGGCTGCACAACTCCCCTCTGACCTGGTTTTGTGTGTTAGTGGATCAAAGATTGAGACAGACCGTTGTTTGTGTAATTTTAGAGTTCAAAGGAAATGAGGTACAAGGCAGCGTGGATGACCAGGATCCTGCATGAATTCCTCAGGTGCCTTTGGCCCCTGAGCCAGAGCCCTCTGGTTGCATTATACTTGGGGCTGCCGAATCGGGAACAGAAACAGGGCCTACCAGCCGGGCCATGCCATGGCTCACAGACCTACCGAAGGGACCAGGGTGTGGGATTGCTTGGCTCCAAAGTTGGGCTGGGCACTAGGGCCACTGTGGGTCCAGGGCTTGGCAAGGGCGAGAGACCCCTCTGGCTTCCTCCCTGAGCTCCCCAGCCCCAGCCAGGGCTCCTGCTTCAAATGCAGACCCACACCTGCATGTTCCATGGCTGGTGAAATTCAGAGACACTCCAGTAGGAGTTCAGATGTTAAGTCTTAAGTCAGGCTTCTTACTGTCGTTCTCTGCACTTATTTGGAGTAGTTAGGCACTTAGTCCTTGTGACTAAGCTCTCGTTTTGAGTTCTGGTTACCAATACTGGGCCTCTGTCTTGTCACCCTGCGTTCCCTTTTCCTCACTGGTTGGTGAGGTCTTCTCAGATCATTTCCCCAACCCCAGACTATTCTAACCCTGACCACCTGCTCTCCCAGATATATCGTCCACTCCAGAACTCCTGGCTGCCAGGACAGCCACTCCAAGCCCCTTGCTCCCTGATGGGAGTGGGTCTCACCCTTAGCCTCTGCCCCTCAGTCCGGTCTGGTCCAGCACGTGCCGGCACCAAAGAGCAGAACCAGGCCCAAATGGCAAGTCGGAACAAGAGTTCTGGGTAGGTGTAGACCGGCCCTAAGAGAAATCTAACATCAGGAACATATATATGTAGGTTTAGATTTTCTAGTAGCCACATTAGAAAAAAGTAGGGGCGCCTGGGTGGCTCAGTTGGTTAAACATCCAACTCGTGATTTTGGCTCAGGTCATGATCTCACAGTTTGTGAGGTCAAGCCCCACATCGGGTTCTGCACTGATCGTGGAGCCTGCTTGGGATTTTCTCCCCCTCTCTCTGCTCCTCCCTTGCTCATGAGCACTCTCTCTCTCACTCTCTCTCAAAATAAATAAACTTGAAAAAAAGGAAAGAAAAATAATTGACAAAGCAATGAAATTAATTTAAATAATATATCTTATTTAGCCCCATATATCCAAAATAATATTATTTCAACTTAAATATAAAAAGATTTTGAGACATTTGACATCTTTGAAATTCTGTGAGAATTTTACACTTCGAGCTCAATTCAGACACTAAATTTTTGTTTAAAGTACTTGATATTGTTCCAAACATACTTACAAGTTTCCCATAACTGAATTGGGTGCCAGTCTTTAAGTTTCAATGAGATAAAATAAAACTTAATTTAAAAATCAGTTCCTGGATTGAACAGCCACATATCCAGGGCTCAATATCACCTGTCGCTAGTGGCCACCGGATGTGAAAGCAAGAGTCTAGAGAACACTGGAAAGGTGGAGACCTGTCTTGGGGGTTCACTGTGGGGTTCCCACCCCCGCCCCCTCCCAGACTCCCAGCAAGGAGTTGTCCTCATGGAGACCATGCCTAGCTAGGGTGGAGAGATTTCAGCATCCCGGATGGCTTTGCAGGTCTCTGGGCCTCGGTCCACCCGGGGCGGTTCTGGCCCCATCCAGGCCTTTCCCTCCCACCAAGCACCCGCCCACCGGAGGCCCACGTCACCCGCTGCGTTTCACGCTTCTATTCCCGAGAACAAATGCCTTCCCTCTAAAAGCACGTGGCAGGCGTGCTGTACGTGAAGCAGTCAGCAGCCTCTCCGCCAGGCCCTGTGACATAAGATCTGAGGTTCATTGAACGCTGCTCTATGCCAAACCCTTGACTAGGGCACCCCCCACCCCGGACGAGTGGCCCCGCCAGGCAGGTGGACCCGCCCCCTTTACGCCTGGGATCGAGTGACCCCACCGCCACAGCGCCGCTAAGCGGCAAAATATCGGAGATTTGATCCTGCTGTTCCTGGCTCCGACGCCTGCCCGAATCAACTCATCACGCTGCTGCTCAAAAAGCAATCAAGCTCGATTCTTGGCAGGAATGAGCCCTCCTAAGACCCAGGATTCAAATGCCAGGAGGTGGGGCGCCGGGGTGGCAGGGAGAGGGGGATGTGGGTGGCCACAGGGTCTCGCACGTAGCGGAGTTTTCTGCCTTCCGGGGAGCACTGTGGCCTCTAGAGGGCGCCGCGCCGATCAGGGAGTGGCTCCAGGCAGAGCGTGGTACTGAACCCTTTTTGAGGTGGGCCCACTGGTTTCTTCCCTTCACCCTGACAGAGACCCCGGCCAGGCCGACACCCGTGTGAGCCCACAGATGACCTTGTCTGGGCTCTGAGAACTTTTGTGTCGCTCCTAAATTTGGAGGGAGATAGTTGTTTATGAACAGAGCACTGGCTAAGAATTATTTCTGTGGTTTTGGTATGTCCTCAAACTTCTTTGAAGATAAATATATCTCATTTTCAAATCTTGGAGAGGGATGGGAGCCTGGGTGGCTCAGTTGGTTAAGCATCAGACTCTTGATTTCTGCTCTGGTCACGATCTCATGGTTCGTGGGTTTGAGCCCTGCGCCCAGTTCTGCACTGGCAGCACAGAGCCTGCTTGGGATTCTCTCTCTCTCTCTCTCCCTCTCTCACTGCCCCTCCCCTGCTCTCTCTCTCACTCTCTCTCTCAAAATAAATAAATAAACTTAAAAAAAAAATCTTGCAGAGGGCAAGGGTTTGAGAGACATAGGTGTGAGTTCTAGCATTGTTCATCCATTCATTCAACAAACATTTATTGAGCACCTACTGTGTGCCTAACACTGTGCTAGTTACTATAGGTGACACCGAGATGAATAAGATGTAGCTTGTTCCCTTGAGAAGGTCCTGGTCCAGTTGGAACATGGGCAAGGAGACAGGATACTAACTGTGTGGGGTAGAGTCTGTAAGAGGGCACATAGTGGAGTGGTCAAGAAGGCCTACCCAGAGGAGGAGTTGCTTGTTAGCTGAGGGGGAGAGGGAGAGGAAGACAGCGGGAAGAGCAAGTACCAAGGTCAGAGACGAGGTGCATGGCAGCATGGCCACTCTGGGACATAAAGATTGAGGGTAAGCAGGGTTGGATGAAGGTCTTGGGGGAGAGAGTCCTTGTCTTCCTTGTTTTTGATTGTGCTCTGGGCTGGCTGGGAAGAATAGACTGGGGAATCATGAGATGGTAAAGCAGGAAGTCAAAGCTGTTGGAAGCTGTCACAGCCAGGAAAGAAAAGGGGCAGCCAAGACCGATGGGAAATGGAGCTGCACTAATGTGAGAGACATTAGACTGACCAGATCGGGTACAGACCAGGTGAGGGGCAGTGAACAGTCAAGTGCACGCCCCAGGGCCCTGCTACGGTAGCTGTTGGGTGCCCTTCACCACACTGAGATCAAGGCAGGAGACAAGAATGGAGCTTTGAGGTTGTTGAGTTAAGGATTATCTAGCAGAGATGTATGGTGCGTGTGTGGGTCTGGTGCTCGAGAGAGAGGACAGGCATGCAGGGATCTATTTTAGCGTATAGCAATGGGAGGCATTGATCTCTCACAGGGAGAATGCAGAATGAGACAAAGGCTATGGACAGAAAGAAACTCAGAAGAACGAAGCATAAGAATCGAGCTCGGGATGAGGGCTGAGGGTTTCAAGGAGTAGAGGCAGTGGTCAGAGTTGAGTTTTGAAAAGATCGCCCTGAGTAAAGAATGCACAATTGAATGGAGAGGAAGAAACCAAAGGCCTGGAACAGCCATCCAGGTGGAAAAGCAGAATCCCCAGGAAGAGAGGGAGCCCCTCACAGGGTTCCCACAGGGCTCAGATGAGGTTGTAGCAGCTGCAAGCACAGTATCCAAGCCAGAGACATGATTGTCCTTCCACAGGGAATTTCTTCTCTTTGAAGAGCAGGGGTGGTGACTGGCCTCCTCATTTGTTTTGTTTTTTGTTTTTGTTTTTGGGTTTGTTTTTTTTTTTATGAAAGATGGGTGGGGCCAGAGGGAGAGGGAGAATCTTAAGCAGGCTTCATACCGCAGTGCAGAGCCCCACGTGGGGCTGGATCTCACCACCGTGAGATCATGACCTGAGCCAAAATCAAGAGTTGGGCACTCAACTTGACTGAGCCACCCAGACACCCCTCCTCTTGTTTTAAAACATTTTGAATTAGTTGCCAACATTTATTTTTTTATTGAGATATAACTGACACGTAACATAGTGGTTAGTTTTAGGTATACAACATAATGACTGGGTATGTGTATATATTGGAAAATGATTACCACAATAAGTTTAGTTACCATCCAGCAGGGTATCAGTATAATTGTTTTCTTGTGTTTAGAACTCTAAAAACTTTCATATATACAATACAATATCTTTAACTATAGTCACCATACTGTAACATCCCAGGGCATCTTTTTAGATTGAAGTATAGTTGACACACAATTATACATTAGTTTCAGGTTAATAGACCTGTTTATCTTATAACTGGAAGTTTGTACCTTTTGACTACTACCTTCACCCATTTCACCCAAGTTACCACCATTTTTTTTAATTAAAAAACAATTTTTTAATAATTTATTTTGAAAGAGAGAGAGAGAGCATGCACATAAATGGGGGAGGGGCAGAGAGGGAGAGAGAGAGAGAGAGAGAGAGAGAGAGAGAGAGAGAGAGAGAATCCCAAGCAGGCTCCATGCTGTCAGCACAGGGTCCAACGTGGGGCTCAATCCCACAAACAGTGGGATCATGACCTGGGCTGAAACCGAGATTCGGACACTTAACTGACTGAGCCACTCAAGTGCCCCCAAGTTATCACCATTTAAAAGTCATATTTCATATGAAATTCTGATTTCTGGCTTTTCTTGCAAGAGTCATAAGCTTTCAGGGGCACCTGGGTGGCTCAGTTGGTTGGGTGGCCGACTTCGGCTCAGGTCATGATCTCACAGTTCATGAGTTTGAGCCCCATGTCAGGCTCTGTGCTGACAGCTCAGAGCCTGGAGCCTGCTTCAGATTCTGTGTCTTCCCCTCTCTCTACCTCTCCCCTGCTCACGCTCTGTGTCTCTCTGTCTCTCAGTAATAAATAAACGTTTAAAAAATTAAAAAAGTCATAAGCTTTCACAACAGCAGCCCTACATTTTGCACAGCAACGCTGGGCTACTCAGCCCCCGCTCTCTTTCAATGGGACACTCATTCTTCGTGTTCATACAGTTATCACCACGCCCTCCTGCCTCCCTGACACTGTTAGTTGCCATTCACCATCATGCTGATCTAATATTATACTCAGACTGCTTCACTCCTTTACATCACCTGTTACATTTGTGATTCCTCTAGAAGTTTCGGGCATGCAAGCGTCTTTATATGAGGGATTGGCCAAAATGCATCCGTAAAATGATACTCCCAGACATCTGTTTATTTTTTGTGCACACTTCCCAGGGCAGTCCCTTTCATCCTGAGCTATAGGTTCTTCAAAAGTGTTTCATAGTTATATTTGATATATTTTAACAAGCTTGGCTCAAGAATACTAATTTAAAAAATTCACACATACACTCCAACATGTTATCAAGCAAATTTTAATTGCACCACAAAATATTTTTGTGCCAGTAGGTTACATTGCTTTCACAAGGCCTCAGAAATAATCCTGATTTTTCTCTTTCAGAAATAATCTTTTCTAACTGCTATCCAATCGATGAGTCACTTGATGATGTAAGGCAAGTGGCTTAAAAATGCCACCATCTGTCTCTAACCTTTGTCAAGGCTTTCTCAGTACTGGCTATTGAAGCAAATTGGCCATTGAAGCTGGTGTATGACTGCAAACAGGGACCACAACTGCCATTTCAAATTAGGTATATGAAACACCAAGAACCTGTTGTTATTGGAGGAAAGAGGAATTAGGCAAGTGGAAAACAAGAATGGAAAGCTTTTTTTTTTTTTTCCTTTGGGACATTTTCACTGTATATGTTTCTACACTTCTATAAAACAATGTACTGTGTTAATGACTCTAAATGTAAAACAAAATTCTCATGGTTTAATTTTATTCGAAAGCAGTGAATACTTAGGGATTCATTATGACAATGAAGCGTTTCTGTGAGGATTTCTTTATTAGACAGGTTCTGCTTTTTAAAAACTTTTGAGACTCGGGGCGCCTCGGTGGCTCAGTCGGTTAAGCATCCGACCCCTGCTCACGGTTGGTGAGTTTGAGCCCCACGACAGGCTCTGACAGCTCAGAGCCTGGAGCCGGCTTCGGATTCTGTGTCTCCTTCTCTCTCTGCCCCCACCCCACTTGCACTTTGTCTCTCTCACTCCCTCTCTCAAAAATAAGTAAACATTAAAAAGTGTTTTTTAACAAAGAAATAAAAACTTTTGAAACTCATTTCTCTAAGAAAAGGCTCTTTGCCCTGCTGCCAAAAGCTTGAGGTGGATGCTGCAGAGAGACCGCCCAGGCGGCAGGTGGCGCTGCGAGCTCCGCGAGCACCTGCCCGCAACACCCTTTCTCTGAGCAATGGCGGGTGATGGTGGGGTCCTCTTTCTGGGGGTGGCCATTCTGAAGCCTGATCGCAGGTGCGCAGTGGTGTCCGCGCCCCAGCGAGAGCGCCGAACCTCGAGGAGGGTTGAAGAAAACATGGAGCTCTCCTGCACCCTTCAGCGAGGGCCAGGGCGGCGGTCGGGGCGCAGAGAACCGCAGGCCGGGGGAGAATTCGCGCCGAGCAGCAGGCGGGGAGGCGGGCAGCCCCGGAGCGGGCGGGGTCCTGGAAGAGAAGCGAGCCGGCGGCCTGAGGAGGCTACTGACTGAGCAGCGCACCGGGAGAGCGAGCAGGCGCGGCGGAGTGGACGGGCCCGGAGCTGACAGATACACGGCGCGGCCGGGACGGCGAGCGAGCGGGCAGGCCTGTGCGGGACGCAGCCATGATCACCTCAGCTGGTGAGTGCGACCGCAGCCGGCGCCGAAAGGGAGGAGCCGCCACGCCGGCTTTTAGCTGAGTCAGGGCCGGTGACTGGGCACCTCCCGGCGGAGCGCCGGCCCGCGCGGCCCCTCGCTGCCCACGGCCCAGCGCCCGGGCCGGGGGCTGGCAGTCCGGTCCGGCCTCTCTGAGGGCCCCGCGTCCCCCTCGGGCTCGGGGGAATCGCGCCGGCTCGGCCGCCTGGGCATCCCTCCCCAGTCACACCCCCGTGCCCGGTCCCGAGGGGCTACCTGGGCCCTTCTCCGGCCCCGGGGCGGTGGAGGTTCTCAGTTCTGCGCCTCCCGAAGTCGGCCCTGTGGGGCCGTCTCATCCATCCCAGGGCTTCCTCGCAGGTGCCCAGGATAGGCCGGTCCCCCTGTGCGGTCGGCCGATAAGGCGGCCTCCCTGCAAGTGCTCTGGCCCCATCCTCCTGCTAATTACATTTGAGGCGGGTGGTTTCTGGGCCTATTCCAAGAGGATTCAGTTAAAACGCCCAGACAACTTTTGTGTTCGGTGAAGACAACACCCGGGGACAGCATTACGCTGCGAATCATTGTGTGGTTTGGAGGCGAGGTGCTCAGCAAACATTCTGTTTTGAGGAAAGAATTCGCGGGTGTGCGGAGCAGGCTTCATACGCTTAACGTTGTATATGCAGATTCGGGTAATGACATTTGAAATGGGATAAGCTGTGCAGGTCTGGCGGCGATTTTTAAGCCCCCCTGCTACAAATTGATTTGCGTGTAGCTGCCCACAGCCTTGATGTCTTTCTTTCTTTTCTTTTCTTTTCTTTTCTTTCTTTTCCTTCTTTCTTTTCTTTTCTTTTTTTCTTTCTTTTCTTTCCTTTTCTCTTCTTTTTTCTTTTCTTTCTTTTCCTTTCTTTTTCTTTCTTTTCTTTTTTCTTTTCTTTTCTTTCTTTTCCTTCTTTCTTTCTTTTCTTTTCTTTTTCTTTTCTTTTCTTTCTTTCTTTCTTTCTTTCTTTCTTTTCTTCCTTCCTTCCTTCCTTCCTTTCTTTTTCTTCCTTTCTTCCTTTTTTGCTTGCCTGCTTACACACCCTTTTCTCCTCCTGTTTTATTTACGCTTGTCCCTCAAGCATTTTGTTGTGAGCTAGGCTGGTGATCAGAATAACTTGTAAGGAGCTCAAAACCATGCATTTGTGGGGATTGCTGAAAGAAATTGGTGGAGACCCCAGGGACGTAATAGCTACTTTGAAAGACTTCAAGAGCCGTCACCTGCACCTGGAATCAGACTTTTGCCCCCAAAGAATACAAATGAGATGAATTTGAGTTGAATAAGGGCAGAGTTTTTCCAGTCCCGGCTCTCTAAAGATGCAATAAGCATGAAGTCTCTTGCCATTTGTAAACGTAGGCCTCGTTCCACTTCACATCTGTCCACTACCACTGCTTCTTTGCTAGAGACCGCCTGTTCTTTTGCCTGGGTTCCCGTAACAGCCTGAAGATGAGGTTTTTCCACTGTTACCTGCATACATTCCGTTCTCCTTGTTGGAGTCAGGGTATTTTTTTTTCGAACTTTAATCACACAATATCATCTTTCTGGCTTTGAATCTCCCGTGATTTCCACTGTGTTTAGAACCAGATCCAGTCTTGTAAACCGAGACTTCCCTGGCTGGATACCTGCCTTGTCCTACACCACTCACCACATCCGAATCTTACTGGCCTTTCTGTTCCTTGAGTATGTCAGTTTCTCTCCTCCCTGAGGACCCTGCCCTCTTTTTAGACTCTTTTTCCTCAAGTTGTCCCTTAACTTCTCCGTCTTTAGTCTCGGTTCGAATGTTAGTCTTTCCTGATCATTCTGTTAAAACATGTGCCTGCCTCTCTTCGCCTTGGCTGTCCCCTCCCTTCATCGCAGTCCTGTGATTACTTTGTTTACTTGCCTGATAGCTTTCTCTCTGGTACAGTTTTGGGCGACAGACTTGTCATTTTCATAATTCTTCGAGCACCGTCAGGCAGATGGCAGAAGTCCACAAGTATGTCTTGAATGAAGAAATCATTAGTCAGCTGATCAAATCAATAAATCAATCCCTAAAGTGTTTTGGAGGCTGAAAAAGCACTTGGTGGGAATATAATGGGAAGAATTTAAACCTTTTGGTGGTAAGAATAGAGGCCTTTGAGGTCCTACTCTGAGACTGTGCTGATGCGCTATATTTGTGGTGAGTGTGTATTTGTTACTATCATTTGTTATGTTTACTGAATTACTTAGCTTCTGCTCCAAACCTTTTGTCACCTTATTTCCTGTCCTCTGGCTCACAGTGGCTTAGGATCTGTCCCAGGTGCTAAACAGGCTAGCCTCATGGTTCTGGTGTGGATTCATCCGTTCATTTGTTTATTTGTTCTCTACTCACTTGCTAGGCACTAAGAACACAGTGATGAATAAGAGGTGAATGTGGATTGTTACATTTTTCAAACCATTTGGCAGAGAAAGGGAGTGGAGAGATAGAAAGATAGGTGGTTACAGGAGAGAGATGGAAAATTGTTTTGTTTTTTTTTAACATAATATAGGCACGGAAAGAGAAATTATGGTACAAAGCTTTAAAACAGTAGCCTCCCACTCCTCTTTCCTCTTCTTAATCCCTGGAGACAGCCACTTTCAACTTTTAAGCTGTTTCCACTGGAACACACGTCACTATGTATAAATCACATCCAAAGTTTTCTATAAACTGATTGGATAAGTTACATAGTATCTGCTTACTTTTTATTAGGGCAGAAGAGATTTTTCTAGCATGCTAAACTTCTCACATTCCTTGTGTGTCTCCCCTCCCCTGTCCAAAGGAGCGTTCTATTTTGTTAAGATGAGAAAGATTTGTGTATGGAGTGTAGAGTATCTGATTTAGTTGTGTTCCATGAACAAAGGCTGTGTTTCTAAGCCAGGATAACCATGTAACAAGCTAGTCATAAGTGAAACCAAATAGGAGAGTGTAAAAAATTCATTATCTCTTTTGGTAAAAGCAGTTCAGACACATCATTGATGATGGGCAATGGGTAGCATTTGTAGTACGTTGATGAAGTGTTCTGTTGTTCATGATCTGTTCCGCATTTAAAGCATTCTTGTCTATCAGCTATCCACGTCACTAGTTCAAAATCCCACCCATTACATTTTTTAATTTGTTTTCTCTCCACTCTGTCAGTTTAGCCTCTCTGTTCTGGACTTGTCCTACCAAACTAGAGTACCAAGAAGTTCTTTCTATTTGCTTTTTCTTTTAGAATAGCATTATGACCTAGCCAGCACCATGGTGTGATTTTGTTGGCTATATTTTGTATCCTTTCCTGTATGGCTCTCTAAAGACTGCTGGAGTTATTTGGCAGACTGACACCAATTAAAAATGGCGACATCTCCTAAGTAAAGTTGTCTTGATCAACTTTAATCAACTCGCAGTTTGAACTCAGTGTTCCAGAATGATTTTAAGACCTACATGGAAAACCTGTATCTGAGAGACCGTTTCTTTGTGGTCTAAGGACAGTAATTTCCCATATATTTTTTTCTAATAATCCCTTTGACTGTATTTCAAGGTGTATTCTTTTGGAGAGGTTAGTTGTTTCCTTTACTCTCCAGTGTTCATGTTAACACTTCAGGGTCACGGGAGGAACACTGTGCTTGGGTACTTAGAATTCAGAACAAGTCAAATTGCTCATCATTTCACATAACTTCTAGGTTACTTGTGATAAAAAGGAGGTGCCTTGAAATAATTGATGTATTTTACCCTGTTGAGTTGATTACTCTCTTTTTTTTTTGGTAAATAATTTTATAACTGTTGGTTTATTTTGTGTGAATAGATTTGTTCTCAAACAAATTGTCTGGGAAGGTTTCTCCTTGATCAGTAACTAGGCGAGTGATTATCAAACTGTATTATCAGCATCCCAAGGAAAACTTGTTGCCCTGTAACTGGACCCCACCCCCACATTTTCTGATTTAGTAGATCTGGAATGAGGCCAAGAATTGCATTTTTAACAAGTTCCCAGGTAATGCTAATGCTGTGGATGCAAGGACTACACTTAGAAAACTATTGAATTTGGCAAATAATGTGATATATGTGGTGTCATGGTATCATAAGGATTTGATAACATAATTCTTAAACTTCAAAATATACGCATTTATAGATATAAAGAAAAATAATTATTGTAGTGAAGTCACTTCTCAAAAAATGCTTATTTTTTCCAACTGTGATATATTTTTGAATAAGCAGTAGCTTCTTTCTTCGCATATACTTCATTATCACGATAAACCTTTTGTTTTATAGCTGGAATTATTTCTCTTCTGGATGAGGAAGAACCACAGCTTAAGGTATGAGTTGAAGAAAAATTAACTGGGGTTAATAGGAGTGCTGTGAAACTCTTTGGCTATAGTGATATTTGTGTATTTTCCATCATTTAAAATAGCCATCTTACCCAGTCTATACCCATTCAAATCTAGCCCCAAAGGACAGTATTTTGGCAATAGCAGTTGTTCATTTAACAAAGCTAAGGTAAATAATTCTCAATATGCCACCAGAACACTCCCTTCACCCTTGTTCCTTTATCAAAGGAAAGCACAAAAAATTGATTCTCATGTGTCACGTATTTTTAAATTATTTTTATTTGATTGAAATTTGGAATGTATGGTAAGAGGCTCTACACACCTGAATTCATTTATGTCCAGAGTTGTAGTCAACTTTGTATATACAGAGAAGAAAAATGTTCCTTATGGTAAGGAATGACCTATGGCTAGTCTGATGTTTTATGATTAAAAACCAAGGAAATGTGTAGACCTAAGAGACAACATAAGTCAGTTAATTTTTGTGTTTGTCATAGTAAAAATTTTGGTAAATGTGACTGAGAATTTGGCCACTGATTTATTGGAAACATTTTTTTTTTTTTTTTTTTTTTTTGAGAAAATGTAATTGTAAGTCTCTCTCAAAATTGAATTTTGGTTTTATCTTCTACAGGAATTTGCACTACACAAATTGAATGCAGTTGTCAATGATTTCTGGGCAGAAATTTCTGAGTCTGTAGATAAAATGTAAGAAATTATTTTATTTCTATAAATTGGATTCAAGTAAATCAACTAATCTCTGTGGATGTGGATCATATGGCTTATTGATTCCTTTAGAAATTTGCTGCTACTAAACATATTTAGATTTGGGATTTTTGAGAAGAAGCACAGTTTAAGATTGCCCATACTTCCAAATTTCTTTCAGAGAAGTTTTGTATGAAGATGAAGGTTTCCGGAGTCGGCAGTTTGCAGCCTTAGTGGCATCTAAAGTATTTTATCACCTTGGGGCTTTTGAGGAATCTCTGAATTATGCACTTGGAGCCGGTGACCTCTTCAATGTCAATGATAACTCTGAATACGTGGAGACTATTATAGGTAATTATTCTCCATCTGGTAAGGCTTTATCTTGTTGGCTTCTCTCTTGCCGTAGTGCACATAACATTTTTTTTTTCCGATTACTTCTTGCTCTTGCCAAATTTAATTCTTAATCTTTTTTTTTTTTTTTAAGTTTATTTATTTAGTTTTTGAGAGAGAAGGAGAGCAAGGGCAGGGGAGTGGCAGAGAGACAGAGGGGAAGAGAGAATCCCAAGCAGGCTCTGTGCAGGGCTTGATCTCACAGACTGTCAGATTGTGACCTGAGCCACAACCAGGAGTTGGATGCTTAACTGACTGAGCCACCTAGGCACCCTGCCAAATTTAATTTTAATTGGAAGTTTATAATCTTATAATTTTATGCAAGCTGAGTTTTTAGATCTGCCTTCCAGTTTTGTGCTTTATTATCTTTTGACATAATGAGCAGTAACATTAGTAACAGTAATAATGAAGATGCCTACCTCACAAAACATTTTAAGAATTAATCTGATAAATTATTCAGAAACTGCCTAATCAACACAAAGATGGTTATCTTACATTATGGTTATTGCTACTCCAGTGAGCATTCTGTAGCATGAAAAAGTTCAGTCAGATTATTATGAGTGACAAATTAAATGACAGCAATTTATAGAGTTGTTTGTAATACCAGAAACCATTATTGACTGCCTTCATTGTGCTAGGCACTGTGCCACTCATTCTTCATGGTGTGGTTTATTCCACAGCTCCCCTGTGAGGAAGGCGCTATAACTCAGGTTTCGAGATGATAAAGACACAAGGCTATTAAATATGAGAGTCAGAATTTAAAACTGAGGCTTACTCACTTCAGAGTCCATACTGTTTCTACTAGAAACCATCATTTTCTAATTTGTTTCTTTATTTTTGAAGTGGGGGGTAGGATACTGGCAAGGCTTTAGGCTGTCTATCTTGTAAATTGAACTATAACTATGTAAGGTTTTGTTCAAAGATGTGTCACTTTAAAAAAGCGATTGGAAACTTATCTAATAGATGGAAAAAGGACTGCATACTCTCCAGGCAAGTGTAGGAATATCAAGTTTTCAGTCATAGTTACAGAGAGAGCCCGAGGGTGTGTTTTCTCAGGAGTGTGCGGTGTAGGTATTTTTTTGAATTGCTGATTTAGAAGAGATCTGCATTATTCACCTGAACCCTTAAAAGGAGAGATTTGGTATTCTTTTTCAGAAATTGGGAAGTGCTGCACAAGGTGGTCCAAAGGGATACTTTCAAATGTCTCTGATGTTGTAACTAGAATTCTGCGTTCATGTTTTTAAGTTTTATTTATTTTGAGAGAAAGCGAGAGTAGAGGAGGGGCAGAGAGAGAGGGAGAGAGAATCCCAAGCAGGCTTCACCCTGCCAGTGCAGAACCCAACACGGGGCTCCAATTCACAAACCGTGAGATCATGACCTGAGCCACAGGCAAGAGTCAGACGCTTAACCTACTGAGCCACCCAAGCGCCCCCACCATTATTATAAAGAGATGATTTAGACATGGTTTCTACTGTTTTACTAACGTGAAGAAGTCTAATAATTTATTGTTCTGTGATAATTGTTACAGTAGGTCTTTTTTAATATCCTCGATGATAGCAAATATTTGTTTTTGAAAGTGAAAGAGCACTTGTAGCCAATTCTGTCTAATAAGCAGCACAGTGAAGTTGAAGAGTATAATTTCGGTTAAAATATAGTAACAAAGTAGAAATATAGTGAATGACATCAGCCTTACTGGAATTAGTGTGTAAGGCCTCCAGTATAACTTATGAAGGGAACAATATTAACTTGAATATATAACTTCTAGAATTTAAAATTTTTCAAATTTGCTTATTACTCTATAGTTATCCCATAAATTTTGAAAATTGCTTATTACTCTATAGTTATCCCATAAGTTTTTATGATTATAAATGTAGGCATTTCTCTTTTCTAGTAGTTCAGTCCTGTTTATAAGGTGATTCATTATTTTATTTTCTTCATAGCAAAATGCATTGATCACTACACCAAACAATGTGTGGAAAATGCAGATTTGCCCGAAGGAGAAAAAAAACCAATTGACCAGAGATTAGAAGGAATTGTAAATAAAATGTTCCAGCGATGTCTAGATGATCACAAGTATAAGCAAGCTATTGGCATTGCTCTGGAGACACGAAGACTGGACGTCTTTGAGAAGACTATACTGGAGTCGGTAGGTAGATGATGTGATTTTAGAGACTGTTATTAATGGGGAATCAGCAAAGCAAGTCGTTAAAACTAAAAACCTCAAGGGTAGTGAAAAGAAAATCTAGTTTAGAAATAATAAGATGCTTTTTAACCAAATGTTTTATTTTCATGTATATATATATGAACTTTGGCTAGGTTTTGTGGTCATCAAATCCCTGCTTTTATCCTATCACATTCGTTCCTTTGAAGTCTTGCATAGGGAAGTTGTTTTTCATTATCCTACCCTTGTTAAGAAGACTGTACTGATAAGCTATTTTAATGCATTTATTATGGTTAAAACTACAGACTAGATTCCTGTTTGAGGGTGTTTTGCAGTAATTATAACATTTGTAGTAAGTTAGTGTAAGGAAGTGGTCAGGAAGGTATAAGACTGAGTTAAGTGGGCATTGATTTTTATGCCCACTTTGCCTACCTAACCACCTGTCTCCATAAGCTGGCTCTGTTCTCCAGCCAGGTTAACCTCACTTCAGTTCCTAGATGTACCCTGCTCCCTTCTCCTTACCAGAAATACTGCCTCTGCCAAAAACGTTCTTTCCTTTCTTTACCTGTTTTATTCCTGTACAAGATACAGAGTTTAGCTCAGCTGTCACTATTTTACAGATCCATCGATTCCCAGCACCCATACCTCCTCAACCCCTGCTGCAGACTAGCTCTAATTCTTTTATTAATCTCTTGGAGCCTTGTGTTTTTTTCATAGGGTTTACTATTAAAGTAATTAACTCATTGTGTTACTTGGTAGTTAACATCTGTCTTCGCCACTAGACTATAACTTCCGTAAGGACAGGTACTTTGTGCCTTATTCACCACTGTGTCTCCAAAGCCAGAGGCAGTGTTTAGCAGCAGTGTGATAGGATTTGTTTAAACGAGTAAATGAATGAGCAACCTTGTGTGATAGAATTGGACCTTGTTTTATACTGTTTCATTTTTGTGCAGTTGTAGCCTCTCCTTGTCTTCATGTGAATAGAATTAAAATATTTGTTTTCATTCACTCAACAAATATTTTTTGACTGACTACTGTATGTCAGACAACTATTCTAGGCTTTGGAGATGCAGTGGCAAATAAGACCAACAGAGTTTCTGACCAGATGGAACAAACCATTAGGGGAATAGGCAGTTGAGCAAGTGAAAATTTAAAGTCAAGGGGTGACGTGTTCAAATCAAGAACAAAGCTCAGTAAGAAATGCATCTTATTTTGCATCCCAGTGCACGTATACATATGGATATAACTTAGGTTTTATGAAACAGTACCTGCTTTTACTACTTATGATACAGCTCTGATATTTTTATTTTTTTATTTTTTAAATGTTTATTTTTGAGAGAGAGCCGGGGAGGGGCAGAGAGAGAAGGGGATAGAGGATCTGAAATCGGCTCTGTGCCAACAGCAGAGAGCCTGACGTGGAGCTCGAACTGACTATCCGTGAGATCACGACCAGAGCTGAAGTCAGACACTCAACCGGCTGAGCCACCCAGGCGCCCCTTTTAAAGATTTTTATTTAAAATGGTTACTTTTTAATTTTTTAAACTTTTGTAAAGTTTATTTTGAGAGAGAGTGCATGCATACATGTGTGAGAGAGCTTGGGGGAGGGGCAGGGGGAGAGAGAATCCCAAGCAGGCTCCGTGCTATCAGCATAGAGCCTGTTGCAGGCTTGATCCCATGAACCGTGAGATCATGACCTGAGCTGAAATCAAGAGTTGGATACTTAATTGGCTGAAACACCCAGGCACCCCTAAAAACAGTTATTTTCTTTTAGTTTTATTTATTTAATCTCTCTACCCAACATGGGGCTCAAACTCATGACTCTGAGATCGAGAGTTGCATGCTTTTCTAACTGAGCCATCCAGGCATCCGCTAAAATGGTTGTTTTTAAGTTTTGCTGTTTAAGTAGCAAATAAATCTTTGGTTGCCTAAAATAACTAAAGAATGTAGATTAAAATAATTTGATTTCTAAATAAACATAATACTTCGGTAACCAGATAATGATATATCTTTAAATTATCTCTTTCAGAATGATGTCCCAGGAATGCTAGCCTATAGCCTCAAGCTCTGCATGTCTTTAATGCAGAATAAACAGTTTCGGAATAAGGTACTAAGAGTTCTAGTGAAAATCTACATGAATTTGGAGAAACCCGATTTCATCAATGTTTGTCAGGTACTTACATTACATTACGTTGTATTACTTTATGTTACCTTACCTTATGTCACACTACTTTATGCTGCATTGCTGGGCTAGACCTTACCACATTACATTACTTTATGTTACTGTAATGGTTTCATACATGTATCTGAGTTGATTTTCACAACAGCTCTGTGAAGATAAGGTATATGCTTATATTCCTTTTTACTGATAAGAAACTGAATGTTAAAAAACTAAAAAACTTTTGTTACAACGCATCCTATGTATTCTTTTTTTGTTTTTAATGTTTATTTATTTATTTTGAGAAACAGAGCACGTGCGTGCGCGGGCAGGGGAGGGACAGAGAAAGGAGGAAAGAGAATCCCAAGCAGGCTCTGCGCAGATAGTGCAGAATTGTGAGATCATGACCTGAGCCGAAGTCGAGTTGGATGTTTAACCGACTAAGCCACCCAGGCACCCCTGTATTCTTTTTCATTTTGAAAGTATTCCAAACATTTATGGAAAATTTGAAAACTAGGTTAAAAAAAATAAAAGATAGAAGAAAAGATAAAAACAGTACCTTTGTTGTGTCATTCTAAAAAGAATTTCAGGTAAATGATCTCTGGTTTTATTACCCAAACACAACCAACACATTTGGGTATATTTTATCTCTTTTTATGTTTGAAAATTTTTAAAGGATTTTATTTTCAAGTAATCTCTGCATCCAGTGTGCGCTCAAACTCATAATCCCGAGATCAAGAACTGCACACTTCCCTGACTGAGCCAGCCAGGCTCCCCTCTTCATGTATGAATTTGCTTGCACATTTTTAAAAAATTCAGATGGCCCAGAAAATGAAAAGTGTATCTTTCCCTTTCCCTGGGCCTTTTCTCAAAGATAATGTATAGATGTTTTTCTTTCACTCATTAGCACATTTCTTTTAAATGGCTGTATTTTATTGACTGGAAGCGCATGAGTTTGCTTTTTAACAATTGTCATACTGTATCAATTTTTGTATTCTGCTTAGAGCATAGCATTTCATCACAGATTTTGTTACTTTGTCACTATAATGTGTTATCATATAATTTCATCATCTATATGTTTTTAAAATTTAGAGTAATGTATCCTTTTTTAAATGCTTTTTGAAGCAAGTTTGAAACACAGAAAAGGCTGGAAGAAAAATAATATATATCACCCAATGGCAACATTTAAGTGTATTTCCTTTTAGTTTTCCCTGTATAGCTATTTGGAGTTTTGTTTGCTTCTAAGTAGTTTTTAATAGGTTTTGTTTGTTTGTGTTTGTTTTTTAAATAATTGTGTTTTAAAACGTACATGAGAAACAATAGTCTTCTGCTCACCTGTGTATTTCAGTTTTATTCCTCAGAGGCAATTTTATTTCTTTGTAGTTGTTTTATTTTTTGTCCTTTCAAGGCTTTTTAAAACTTTATTTTACATTTCAAAAATACATTTTTTTTTGAACAGGTAATAATACAGTCATGCGATTCAAAATTTAAAAAGAACCAAAGGGTGGGGTGCCTGAGTGGCTCAGATGGTTAAGCATCCGACTTCAGCTCAGGTCATGATCTCACGGTTCGTGAGTTTGAGCCCCACGTCGGGCTCTGCGCTGACAGCTCAGACCCTGGAGCCCGCTTCAGATTCTGTGTCTCCCTCTGTCTGCCCCTCCGCTGCTTGCACTCTGTCTCTCGCATTGGCTAAAAAATAAATAAGCATTAAAAAAAGAACCAAAGGGTATACAGGGAGAAGTCTTCCCACTCCTTTCCTTTGGCTCCTAAGTTCCTTTCTCGGGAGGCAAACAGTTATCAGTTATATAAATCCTTCAATTTTAACATTTTTCCATATTTAAGTCTTCACAAACTCTTGTTCCAACTTTCTTGAATGTGCAGTAGGCATTTAGTGGATGTAATTTGCCTTACTTAACCATTTCCCTATTTATTTTATTTATCTTATTTCCATTATTTCCTATTCTTTTAAAATTTTTTTTAAATGTTTATTTTTGAAAGAGAGAGGAAGAGAGACAGAGCACAAGCTTGGGAGGAGCAAATAGAGAGGAAGACATAGAATCCAAAGCAGGCTCCAGGCTCCAGGCTCCCAGCTATCATCACAGAGCCCGACACTGGGCCTGAACTCAAGAACCGTGAGATCATGACCTGAGCCAAAGTCAGATGCTTAACCCACTGAGCCACCCAGGAGCCCCATTATTTCCTATTCTTTTTCTAAGTAGGCTCCACGCCCAGTGTGGAGCCCAACATGGGGCTCGAACTCAGGACCCTGAGATCAAGACCTGGGCTGAGCTCTAGAGTTGGATGCTTAACTGACTGAGCCACCCAGGTGCTCCTCCATTATTTTCATTCTTAATTTGTAATAACTTTGGTTAATGTGTCCATTTTGAAATTAGTTATTTGCTACTTTAAGGGAACAAGAAAATTTTAATTGAATTCTTTAAAAAATCCTAAATTTATTAGATAATTTTGTTAAAGCATGACAGATTGTAAGAGTGATAAGAGAAATACTTCAAAATGGTCATTTCAGTGCCCCTTGTTCTGGCCCAGCACTATACAACATGTGTTAAATGAATCAATGACTCCTACAATTTATGGTTAAGCAGAAAATTCAAATTAAGGAGCACTTGATAATAATATACAGATAAGATTTGAAGAATCCAAGATTCATTTACCTATCAGTCATTAAGTACTGCTAATTGCCAGACACAATAATTAGGAGCTGTGAGTATGATCTGTATGGGTTTTCTTATGGAAGGCAGATGTCGTTTTCAGGAAAAATTTGTCTAATGGCAGGATCAGAAATAGAGTGCTAACACTGGAATTAAAATTAAAAATTAATTTAAAAAAAGAAAAAAAGAAATGGAGTGCTGGAACAATTTATCTGCCCCAGTTTGCCTGTGCTTATATTTTCAGGTTTCCCATATTAATAATCAACTGTTCGTCAGTCTCTATCTTGTATACACAGTTTTCGATTATTATGTAATTGTTTTTTATCTGCATTTCAGTGCTTAATTTTCTTAGATGATCCTCAGGCCGTGAGTGATATCTTAGAAAAACTGGTCAAGGAAGACAACCTCCTGATGGCTTATCAGATTTGTTTTGATTTGTATGAAAGTGCTAGCCAGCAGTTTTTGTCATCTGTAATCCAGAATCTTCGAACTGTTGGCACCCCTATTGCTTCTGTGCCTGGATCTACCAATACGGGTACTGTCCCAGGATCAGAGAAAGACAGGTATGAGTATCTTTTTCTGCATCAGAACTAATTGGACAACCTTTATTTCATTTTGAGAATAGGTGGAATATTCATCGACCGTGTAGTCTAAGAATTATTTTCAGAATTAGCTTTCATAGATTGTAAAGTCTTATTAAGGCTATTGCTGTTTTGCACTGTGCTGGGTACATTAAGGAAAACCAAAACTGGGAACTCTTCTGGAAAGAAATGGAAGTGATTGACGGGGAGGGCTAATTGCATGTGTGCTATCTAACCAAGTAAATTAAAAATCTCAGGTTAGGTGGGCTAGATTTTAGTATTTGGAAAGTAAACATTTCCAGCTTTTTGTGCTTTTATTAGAACTAAATATACATTTATCTTAGACTGATGCAGTGTTAGATTTTATTTTCCTGTATTTTTTTATGCATTTAGACCACTTATTTAAAATGTTTAAATGTTTTTCTTATGCCTCCTTTTTTCCTTTTAAAGTTCACACAGCAGTGAGAGTTATTTTTCTGAAACAAATGTCACAACTCTTTCAATCTCCAATACTTGACAAACACATTTCATATAAAATTCTAAGTCTTGAACATGGCCTTCAAGGTTATACATGATTCGTCCTCTCCATACCCCTCAACTCATCTCTTGCTTTCTTCCTTACTTACTGCCCTCCGATCTCAGTGGCCTTTTTACTATTACTCAAAAACACTAGAAATAGTCCTGCTTCAGTAAGGTTTTCTTGAATTTTAGTTTTTAGTATTTGTTTTCTGCCCTTTATTTTTCTTTATTTGGGGCTTATCGTTATATGTAAGTTGGATTTTCTTTGCCCATCTTCTGTATTTCTCATTTCTTTTGAATCCTTTTCAGCTCTTCAATTTTCTTTCTTTCTTTCTTTCTTTCTTTCTTTCTTTCTTTTCTTTCTTTCTTTCTTTCTTTCTTTCTATCTATTTATCTATCTATCTATTTATTTTTAACGTTGTATTTGCTTTTGAGACAGGGAGAGACAGAGCATGAACAGGGGAGGGTCAGAGAGAGGGAGACACAGAATCTGAAACAGGCTCCAGGCTCTGAGCTGTCAGCACAGAGCCCGACGCGGGGCTCAAACTCAGGGACCGCGAGATCATGACCTGAGCAGAAGTCGGCTGCTTAACCGACTGAGCCACCCAGGCGCCCCTCTTTCTTTTATTTAAAAGGAAATATTTATTTGGGGAGAGAGAGCACATGTGCACCTGTGGGAGGGGCAGAGCGAGGGAGATAGAGAATTCCAAACAGCTTCCGTGCTGTCAGTGCAGAGCCCAGCTTGGGACTCCATCTCACAAACCAACTGTGAAATCATGACCTGAGCCAAAATCAAGAGTCAGACACTTAACTGACTGAACCACCAAGGCACCCCTTCAATTCTTTCTTTTAATTGAATGATAATTTAAATACTGTTAAATACACATATCCTAATGATCCAGTTCAATGAGTTCTGACAGTGTAAACACCCATATAACCATCATCTGTATTATCATCCCAGAAACTTGCCCTGTGCCCTTCGAGGTCAACCCACTGCCCCTGAGGCAACCACTGGTTTGATTTCCGTCAGAATAGATTAGTTTTGCCAGTTCTTAACTTCATATAAATGGTTCATATAGCATGTATTCTTTTGTTTCTGCTTCTTTCACTGAACATGTTATATATATCTGTGTTTTTTGGATGAAATAGTAACTGATTTCTTTTTATTGCTGAGCAGCATTTCATTGTATGAATATACCACAGTTTGTTTATTCATTCTTATACTGATGGACATTTGGGTTGTTTCAAAACAAGGCTACTAGAACATTCCTATACAAGTCTTTTTGTGGACAAATATTTTCATTTCTCTTGGGTAAATACCTAGGATTAGAATAGCTGGGTCACAGGGTATATGTTTAAATTGGTAAGAATCTGCCGAACTATTTTCCAACATGGTTGCCCATTTTACCCTCCCAACAGTAATGTATTAGCATTCCATTTGTTGGCCAACATCAGATGTTCTCAGTCTCTTTAATATTACTCATTTTAGTGGTATAAAGTGATATTTTGTTGTTAATTTTTATATAAGTAATTTGTCAGATATATTGTTCTGAACATTTTCTCCCAGTCTTTGGCTTATCTTTTCATTTTATTGGTGGTATTTTTTGATGAACACAAGTTTTTACTTATTTTTTTTTAAATGTTTATTTATTTGGAGCTCAGTCGGTTAAGTGTCCTACTTCGGCTCAGGTCATGATCTCACAGTTCATGAGTTTGAGCCCCGTGATGGGCTCTGTGCTGACAGAGCCTGGAGCCTGCTTGGGATTCTGTGTCTCCATCTCCCTCTCTCTCTCTGCCCCTCCTCCGCTTGCACTCTGTCTTTCTGTCTCTCAAAAATAAACATTAAAAAAATTTTTTTAATTAAAAAAAATGTTTATTTAAATAAATAAGTGGGGAGAGGGAGAGAAAGAATACTATCAAGACGGCACTCGATCTCATGAACCGTGAGATCATGACCTGAGCCGAAATCAAGAGTTGGACACTTTACTGACTGAGCCACCCAAGCACCCCAGAAGTTTTTATATTTTATAATCCTCCTGAAGTTTTTATATTTTATAATCCTCCTGTTTTCCATTTTGGGATCCCAATCTAAGAAATTCTTTGTCAGTCTCACAGTTACAAAGGTATTCTGCTGTTCTGCCACACTCCTAGAAACTATATAGTTTAAGGTTTATAATACGGTGTCAGGAATAAAGAGTTTGTTTAAAAACATGGATGTCTAGTAATTCCATTAGCATTTGTTTGAAAGACTGTCCTTTCCCTGTGGAGTTGCCTTGGAACCTTGGACATGTGATATGTGGATTGATTTCCCTATTTTCCATTTATTTGTCTTTCCTTATACCAGTATAAGGAAACAATGTCTTTATTACTAAAGCTTATAGTCTTGAAATCAGGTCAGTGGAAGACATACAGTTATGACCTCCCTTCTCTCCTCACCACCAAGGTTGTTTTGGGTCTCTTGCATTTCTGTAAGTCTGAGGGGATTCTGGTTGGGACTGTGTCGAATCTCTTCAATTTGGAACAAATTGAGACCCTCACAATATTGGGTCTTACAATCCATAAGCATAGTTTTGTTCTTAATTTATTTAGATTTTCTTTAAATTTTCTCAGCAGCATTTTATAGATTTTAGTTCAGAGATTTTGTACGTCTTAAATTAATTCCTAAGTATGTTTTTTGATGCTATTGTAAGTGGTATGTTAAATTTGAATTTCTATTTGTTTGTTACTAATATGTAGAAATACAGTTGATTTTTTATATTAATGTGAATCCCACAACCTTGCTTAAATCAGTTATTAGGTCTAGTAATTTTTTTTTTTATAGATCCTCCTATAGACTTTTGTACATAGGGATCCTGTTACCTTAATAGAAACGATTTTACTTCTTCCTTTACAATTTTCATGACTTTTCCACCCTTGTTTTTCTGCATTGGCTAGGATTTCCAATGTTACTGGGTAGACATAAGAGTGAACATCCTTCATTCCTGATCTTAGGGGAATGGCATTTGTTTTATTTCTTGTTAATTTAAATTTTTTCTTTCATACCTTCTCCTTTATTTGATTTGTGTTTATCTGGTCTTATGTTTCCTCTGAATTAATTTTCTGAAATTATTATTTTGCTTCCTTCATTTATAATTTCCCCCCAGTTTTATAATTTCATTTCTGAATTATCTAATTCTGGTATGTTTTATTCTTTTATATCTTGTATACTTTTATTAATGTCTTTTACCTCTTTTGAAATAATTTTTTTCTTTTAATATTATATGGGCTTTAACTTTGATCCTTGTCAGTAGCTTGTCTTTACTGAAATTAGTTTTCCTAAATTTTTGCAAAGGAGGCTTATTTAGGATAGTTTTTCTAATTTTACTGCTCTCTAGAATTTCCTCTTCTGTTGTGTTACTGAGTTTTAAAATGGTATCTTACAACTTGAGATCTCTTAACTCTCTTTCTTGCTTTTTTTTTTTTTTAAGTTTATTTCTTTCGAGAGAGGCAGAGACAGCATGAGGAAGAAGAAGTAGAGAGAGAGGGAGGGAGGGAGGGAATCCCAACCAGGCTCCTCCCTGCCAGTGCAGAGCCTGATGCGGGTCTCAAACTCACAAACTGTGAGGTCGTAACCTGAGCCAAAACCAAGAGTCAGATGCTCAACCAACTGAGCCACCCAGTCCCCCTTACTTTCTCACTTTTATTTGGTCTTTCTTTTTTCTTTCTTTCTGCCATGGTAATTGGATTCTGTACCCAGCATTTTATCCCCATTAAAATGCTTTCGCCTAGAAGGGAGTATTGGCTGGTTGTTTTTCAGAGTCGTTGGGGTCCTCAGCTGCTTCACTTCAAACTGGTGTTGTAGCTGGTGATGGTGTATCTCCACCTGGCTGTGTTAGGAGTTTGGTGGGTGCTTTGTCATCTGGTTTTGTTGTATTTGTTGTTTGTGCTAACCTAGTTAGTTGTGTGGTTTTATGAATTTGGAGGAAATTAAATCACTGGGCTGCTTCCATCTTAATAGAATCGTCTCTGTTTCTTAAGGGAAATACTTAGGTAATTAAACATTTTTTCCTTGCAAAATATTTATTTGAACATGGTTCAGATTCTTTAGTTTGATAACTCGTTACCTACACATACTATTCAGAAAAGATTTATCAGATTAGTAACTGTTGATTCTCTTCATTTTAGTGACTCAATGGAAACAGAAGAAAAGCCAGGTAGTGTGCTTGTAGGAAAGACACCAGAAGTGGTAAGTGTGTTTTTTGAAGTTGAGGTTACCATTTAACATATAATTATATTGTAAGTTATTTTAAAGTGTTATATATCTGTCTTTGTTAGTGGTTTAATATTAAGTTTAATACCAAAGTTATTTTATAAAAATAGATCTTCTGTAAAGTAAAATTTTAAAGACTGACCCTAGAAAGTGCTTAACTTAGAAGAAAGCAAATCCTTGGATCCTTACAAAAGATTGACCTCTGTCTAGAATAACTCTGAATTATTTGTCACAGGATGAGAAAAAAGGATGGCCTCTAACAACTAAATGACAACTTAATTGTAGACGGGGCAGGGTACTTTAATTGTCTTTGTTATTTTTAATATTCATGGTGTATGGAGGAAAGGGGTAAGTATTAAAACAGTGGTCTGTTGGATGTAAATGTTTCCTCCACCAAGACTTTTGATTTTTGATACTCAGGTATATAAATGTCAACTATTATTTACCTGGATAGCTTGGTAGTTGATGAGATCATATATATGTGTTGGTTAAATGTGTTTTTGATTTTTCCAGTTCAGAGTAGGCAGTTTCTCACCTAAACGATGAGTTGTTCTGTATAAAATAGTTTTCCTTGCATATCATCAGTAGTCAGTTATTCTTTTACAGTTTGGGTTTGTTTTTTTTTTTAACATTAAAGTAATTGTACATTGGAAGTTTCTTCAGAGTGAATTATATTCTTTCATTAAACTGGTATCATATTTCAGTGGTAGCTGTTAAAGAAATATTCTTTCTTTCAAATAAGTGATACATGAGTTTTCTAGATCCTACTATTAAAATACAAGTTTTGCTCTGTGTATGGATTGTGAATTTCACTGGTTTAGGGCTGTTAAAGCACAATTGGTGGATATCAGTAATATATGAATTTTTCTTCTTGTTTGTTTATTTTGGCAGAGTCCAGAGCCCAAGGACCAGACTTTGAAAATGATTAAAATTTTAAGCGGTGAAATGGCTATTGAGTTACATCTACAGTTTTTAATACGAAATAATAACACAGATCTCATGATTCTAAAAAACACAAAGGTAGGAAATTCATCTGTAATGGCGGCTTTCTTGTATTTATTTCTTTGTTGATTATTAGTACGTATACTTATTTATTATTGAATACTTTGTTGCATTTTATTCTAATCAAGAAAGTAACTTAAAAAGAGTAACAAAGGGAGAAATTCTTGAATTTGTTGAGAGAAGAAAGGAAATTAAAATTGAGTTCCTGTTTTTGTGTTTCACATTCATTGGGAAGTTTAGTGGTTTGTTTTGTTTTGTTTTTTAACGTTCATTTGTTTATTTCTGAGAGTGTGTGAGCAGGGGAGGGGCAGAGAGAGAAGGAGACAACAGAGAATCCCAAGTAGGCTTCAGGTTGTCAGAGCCTGACTTGGGGTTAGAACTCACAAACCAGTGAGATCATTGCCTGAGCCGAAATCAAGAATCAGACACTTAGCGGACTGAGCCACGCAGGTGCTCCTTGTTTTAATTTTTTTTTAGTTAACTTTTTAATATGTACATGTAGCACTTGGACGAATGGCCCAATCAGAGCACTGATGCAGTTTGTTTATGTGTCTTTTTTCCCATTGAACTGCAAACTCCTTGAGTGTACAGGTTTTTGATAATTGTGTAATGTTTGTTGAGATACTGATCCTAACAGTAGGATTAATTTTAATCTTTGAATAGGTAATATATTCATCTGGTTCAAGAAAATGTTTTCATACGAAAAAACTTACGTATTTTTCTTCCCTTTCCTGTCTTATCTACCCAGTAGCTTTTGACAAAGTCATTTATTCCTCTTTTACAGCTATAAACTATTTCAATACTACACAGTTGTTTGCCTGAAATATGTAATCATACTTCTCAAATTTTTAGTAATTACAAATGTCAGTTGGACACAGTTACACAGTTTGTATTTATGACAGTTTTTTGAAACTAATCTTTATAATATTCTCATTAGAAATAAACAAAATCCCTTTGGTTACTGCCAGAGGTGCAGAGTGAGAAGAGATGCAGCATTGTTCTCTAGGCTAGCCTGATACCTTGGAGACCTTAGACAAGATGCTGAAAAGAAATGGCAAATTAAACTATTCAGAAACCAATAAATAGAAAATCTACTACCTAAATTGCTACCTAAAACCTACTGATCTCAAGACTACAGATAAAACTCTGACTTGCTTGTATTTATAAACTACCTATTTAATCTTTATAAAGAATTATCCAGGGGGTGCCTGGGTGACTCAGTTGGTTAAGCATCGGACTTCGGCTCAGGTCATGATCTCACAATTCATGAGATTGAGCCCTGCATTGGGCTCTCTGCTGTCAGCACAGAGCCTACTTCAGATCCTCTGCCCCTCCCCCACTCTCTCATTCTCTCTCTCTCAAAAATAAGTAAACATTAAAAATTATAATGTCCAAGATTCATAGTTTAATGTCAGTTCAGTTTATTAATATTTTCATCACAAAACAGGGCCTCTGATTGTGTGCCTACATGTGCCTTTGTGTATGTATGTATACTTTGCCAGTGGTACAAATGTATTTGTTTTTATAGGATGCAGTACGGAATTCTGTATGTCACACAGCAACCGTTATAGCAAATTCTTTTATGCACTGTGGGACTACCAGTGACCAGTTTCTTAGGTAAATATACTCGAAGGTTTCCACTTTGGTTTAAAATCATCTTTAATAGAGACACTTGACATTGTTACATAGATGTAGCTGCCAGTCCTGAATTTTAAATTCTGTTTTTGCTAATTTTATACATTTTTTTAGTGCATATGCCTGCTTATTTTAAGGTAAAATTAATTCCCTTTATTAGTTGGCTTGAATCTAGGCTTTTTCATGACATAATATTAATGTAATTCTGCTTTTGTTCATAGTGAAATTACATATCATGCATTTCTTCAAGTCTCTAGAATACTAAGAACTTAGGAGATAAAATAGAATCACCAGTAATTTGAGCTCCGTAAAGTAAAATGACTTGTAATAGTTCAAGGTAAAATTTTAATGCTTTGACTTTAGTATTATAAAAAACTTTATGGCATTCATTTCAATAGTATTGCTGAATTTTCTTGCAGAGATAACTTGGAATGGTTGGCCAGAGCCACTAACTGGGCGAAATTTACAGCTACAGCCAGTTTGGGTGTAATTCATAAGGTAATATACAATGATCAGTGCGAACAGAACCAATTTTTCTGGAGTTAAAAAACATAAAAGTTTATCGTATTTCTTTCATAAGTACATTTTGTTAAATCAGGTAGATTCTCTTACAGGAAAGAATAAAGTAAATAAGAAATGAAAATACATATGTATGTGTTTGATTTTAATAAAAGGTGGAAATCCTTTCCTTATGAAGACTAAGCCATTTCTCACAGGATGAATTGAAATAAATTATTTGTATAGTCTGAAATGAATTTGGGGAAATGTTATAAAACAAGGGAAAAAATTGAAGCGTTTGTTTCTAACAAGGATGTGATTCAATCTCTTAAAGATTCTCCTCTCATTTGAGTTATAAAGTTGTATAGGAGAGAGCTCCACTTCCTCCTCTTTTAGAAAGTGAACATTCTGGAGAAAAGAAAATAATTCTAGAAAATACTACATCTTTTTTCTCTCACTTTTCTCTTACTGACACCTTTATTGTGGCTCAATTTTACAGGGTCATGAGAAGGAGGCATTACAGTTAATGGCAACATATCTTCCCAAGGACACTTCTCCAGGATCTGCCTATCAGGAAGGTGGAGGTCTCTATGCATTAGGTCTTATTCATGCCAATCATGGTGGTGATATAATTGACTATCTGCTTAACCAGCTTAAGAATGCCAGCAATGATGTAAGTACGAGAATGGAAAACTAGTTTCTGTTACTTAAGAGTCCAAGAAAATAATTACATTTGCCAAATTACTTTAGTGAATAGAAATTTTATACATTTTGAAATTCCCAAAATGGAACTGTTCTTAAAGAATTCTTTTTTAAGGGAATTTTCCTTCCTGTTCTATAAACTAAAATTGTGCTTCTCAGCCCTTTAAAATTGGTATGTGACAAGCAAAATAAAGTACCATATGTTTGTAAAATATATGTTGTATTTCCACACTTAAGAGTTTTGGAATGTTAGAACTGTAAGTGACCTTAATGATCATTTGGTTTAATCTTGTTATTTTATAGGACACTAAGTCCCAAAGAAGTAACTGTCAGGAATCAATTCTTAGTTATTTGGTGTTTTATAATTTGTTACATGTAATTCTTTTGGAAAAACTTACTAAGCAGCTTGTTCTTATTTTACAGAACTTTGAAATAGGATTTTAGACTTTAACTTTTATGTTAGAGTAGACTCTTTTTTAGAAGGCTATTAGGAGATTAGCTAAGTAAGAAAGATAACTTTGTCCTCCTATTTCAGTGAAAAGATTGAGGCCGATAGGATGATCTGTCTCCACTAATAAGCCCCTCATCCACGAATTTTATATACATTTATTCATGGCTTTGCCTCATTTCCTTCTCAGGTAAAAATTTTCTAATCAGACAAATCTCTTTGGTTACCAGCAATAGAAACCTTCGCTGATTGACTTTAAACAAAATGTTTATTGGAAGTAGTTTATATAATTAAAGGAAAAGCTGATGAACCAATTCTCACAACAGTTAAGAGCCAGGGCAGTTCTAGAGATCTAGATAACAGGAACTAATTGTATCATTTTTCTAGGGCCCTGCTGTCAGGATGAAGGAATTTGAAATGTTTTTTGTCTTTGGGTCATTTCACTTAAGAAAGATTGGAATTTCAGAGAAAGAGCATTCAGTTGGCCTGTTTTGGGTCTCACGGTCCCATACTTTGGGTAGGAGAAAGTGGGCACGTATTAAGTTGGCAATTCCACCAAAACTAACCAGTGGGAGAAGAGTATTTCCCAAGCAACGTTGAGGTGCTGTCTCCTGTAAAAGGAGACTGCACTCAAAAATGACAGATGACCACTAATGTGTCCGTCTTGAAATAAAGACCAACTTTTGCCCTTGACCCCGTTTTTCCTACTTCTTCATGACTGTGTTCCATTAGATACCTTTTCCTCCTCTCTTCAGCCTCCTTCCCCTTAGCCAGTAAGCATATTCAGGTCTCACCTATCCTAAAAAATCTTTCCTTGACACTTGCTTCTCCTTCTTAGTTATCATATTTCTCCCTTTCTCATGTAAACTTATTAAAAAAGAGCCATACCCTCTCTCTCCACTTTATCTTTCATTCACTTCTCAACTTACTATTATTTTGCATCAGCAAGCACCATTCTTTTGAAACTGAAATTGCTGAGGTTACCACTGGCCATCTGAGTCAAATCCTTTGGTCATACTCACTAGGTCAACTGCCCTGCATGTTTAATATCACAATACATTTTGAAGTTAGAATAAAAGCTTGGATTTTTAAGTACAGTATTCCAAATCACTGGAACCCATGCTTTTTCCCTAGATCGTTCGACATGGGGGCAGCCTGGGCCTGGGTTTGGCTGCCATGGGGACTGCACGCCAGGATGTATATGACTTGCTAAAAACGAACCTTTATCAGGATGATGCTGTGACAGGTAAGTGATTCTTTGCAAAGATAACTCACTTTAGGATTAATTAACGTGACTAAATTTGTTTTCTACTTATATTTTGTTTTGTCTTGTTTTTTAAGTATTTTGAGAGAGAGTGTGAGCAGGGGTTCAGGGGTGGGGAGAGGCAGAGAGAGAGAAGAAAGAAAGAACCCGCGCTGTCAGCATGGAATCTGACGTGGAGCTTGATCCTCATGAACTGTAAGATCATGACCTGAGCTGAAATCAAGAGTCCCAACATTTAACCAGCTGAGCCACTCAGGCGCCCCTCTACTTCTGTTTTGTAGCCTCTTAAAAATCTAATAGATTACTTGTATAGGGAGTGGATTTTGCCCCATTTGTCAAACTCATAAAAATAGATTTTGTGATGTATAAGTTTTTAAAAATGATATATCCTGTGTGTGTGTATAATTGATTTTTGCAAACAAATTTATTAGAGTGATCTATTTGTATCACAGAGCTATCTGTACTGCTTGGTGATAACATGGAAAAACATCATTGTGTCTCTTTTGAAATCACTGTTGGATTGATGGTACATTCTGTCACGATTTAAAAGGAAAATAGCTATAAATATATGGATGTGCTTTCTATCAGCTGGCTTGAAAAAATGCCTTCATTTTCATTTAATAGATGTTTTGATAGTTGATAATAAGTGCCACTTCCAATAGGATAGGTTTTATTGAGTTTACGTATGTAATTTTATTTTTTAATGTTTATTTATTTTTGAGAGGGAGAGAGAGCGAGCATGAGTCGGGGAGGGGCAGAGAGAGAAGGGGACAGAGGATCTGAAGTGAGCTCCGCGCTGACAGCCCAATGTGGGTCTTGAACCCACAAACCTCAAGACCTTGACCCGAGCCAAAGTCAGACGTTCAACCAATTGAGCCACCCAGACGCCCTATATTTTTTAATGTTTTATTTTTTACTCACTAGGGGAAGCAGCTGGCCTGGCCCTAGGTTTGGTTATGTTGGGCTCTAAAAATGCCCAGGCTATTGAGGACATGGTCGGCTATGCACAGGAAACTCAACATGAGAAGATCCTGCGTGGTCTTGCAGTTGGCATTGCATTAGTGATGTATGGGAGGATGGAGGAGGCTGATGCTCTCATTGAATCTCTCTGCCGTGATAAGGTAAGACGATACATTGTTTGTCCTTTTCCCCCTGTACTCCCTCATGCCCTAGTTATCACCCGCATTTACAGAAATACTTTTCATTAGAAATTATCTCTGTTCTTGTCAGAACGCATAACTATACTCGTTGATCAAACAAGGTATATAAAGCCTAATAGAATGTAGGAAAGAAAAACACTGATTAGAAGGGATGAACAGGACTAATTTGAGGATTTTAAATTTAACCAAGATTTCAGACCAGTAATTTTCAGATAAGCAGATCCAGAAAAGGTATTTAGAAATTTACAAGTTGATTTCTTTTAGAAATAGTATTTTTGGAATTATTTAATAATCATTTAATGAGATATAAATTTATTGTTTTTTCATCAAAAACCAGTGCTAATCCCCATGCTTATTTATTTGGGTAAGTGTTTTTCATTGCCTTTTGTATTGTTTTATTTTGACAGTGGTATTGTATATGGTGGGTACTCAGTGGTAAATAATGCTGTCCTCTATAGTCTTGATAAAAAGAACTACTACTGTATTAAATGATAAAGCTACTGATTATTTTGCTCAGCTCTCAGACTCCATATCTCTTCCATTCAGTGCTCATCAGTGCCCAAGAATTAAACAAGGTAAAAGGAGGTTACAATGTGGAATTAGAAGCGAGCTTCTTTCTTATTCGTTTAATAATGGAAGTTGAGTGTCAGAGGATAGTGTTGGTATTGGACTTGAGTTTATACTTCCTAGTAAGTGTGAGGCAGTACAGGCATGTTGCACAGAATGTTGGGAATTAGAAGTTAACTCCTCCTGTATTAGAGTCTTTTATTTCCACATTCGTTTTAGCAAATTACCAACCACAAAATAGTTCTCCTTAAGTTTATTGTTTCCATCGTTTCCTACCTAAAACCAACTCTCCTGGTGGATGTCAGTTACTATTTGAAATGCTAACTTGTCTATTGATGTACATTATTCTTCTTAGGACCCAATTCTTCGACGATCTGGAATGTACACTGTAGCCATGGCTTATTGTGGCTCGGGTAACAACAAAGCTATCCGGCGCCTGCTACATGTTGCTGTAAGTACTCTTTCTTGGCTGGAGGGGGAAAGGAAAGTTTGCAGATGGACACTAAATGTCTAGGTTATTGCAGCACCCACACTACATGATCACCACCAGTGATCTCAGGTACAGATTCTCATTCGCTGGACACAATCAGCTGTAACCTAAGCACCAGGTTCACTTGGCTTTTCAGAAGGTTGTAGTACAGGATAACAGTAAGTCGATATGAATAGAAGTCCTTAAAATCATTCAGGGGCAACTTCTGAAAACCTACTCCAAGGGGCATCCTCATTTGTAAGGAACAAGACCACATGAGTGTGTGCAGCCACCCTAGGATAGGGAAATCTAATGAACAGTAAAAATCACTTCTTTTTTACAACCTGTGAAGTTAGCTTCCAGGCAGCCCTAAGTGACATGGTCTGTTACAAGAGATGCATTATACAGGAAAGCCAGTGTCCGTGTTTTCCAACAGGCTTTTCCCACTCATAGTCCTCCCAATCCAGATGGAGTTTATGAACAGTAATGTTGCCTGGTAACACAGAGGACATTGTACATATGTCTTCACTTAGTAGGTTTCTACCATGTTGGTGCCAGGAGAAAGTAAACCTCAGGTCATCTTCCCATGCAGAAAGGGTTCAGAACTATTATTATCTTCTTCCCAGAAATACTCACATCCCGCTGTATTTATTATTAATTTATCTTTTATCAGTGCAACATGTGGTATGTTGTAAATTTTAAATGTTTGTATTTTGCTTGAATTTAGGACATACTTTTTTGAAAATAACTTTGAAGAAATGGTTAGATTTTCAGTGTAGACCACAAAAGCTATATAGTGCGGCTGAAATAATCTTTAGAAGTAGCCCTGAATCCTAAACCTCACCAGGCTTAATAGCCCTGAAATGAAAACTATATCTGATGAGTTTTTCTAAAGTGAGGAGGACATTCTAATTAAATAGTAATAAATTAATGAGGTCTAATTTACATTTGAATGATGTGAGCCTCATATCAGTTTATTCTAGTAATGGAATGCATGGTATAATGTAATCCTTTAAAATTTTTCCTAGGTAAGTGACGTTAATGATGATGTCAGGAGGGCAGCAGTAGAATCACTTGGGTTCATTCTTTTCAGGTAATTTCTAATTTCTGGTTCTCTTTATAGTCCTTTTTTTTTTTTTTTTTTTTTTAATAGTAACTAAACAGAAACTAGTGTCTGAGAAATATGTCTAGGTTCAGAGTGAAGACCATTTAACAATAAGATTAGTACTGTTCATCTGAAAAAGGAAGCAAGTGTGTCTTGAGATTCCAAGAACCTATTTGAGAAATAGTAAAATGACTTTATTATTTGTTTTTTCATAACATTCAGTGTATTTGTTTAGTTTTTTAAATCCAGATAACATATTTAGTACTCCTCTTTCCATGAACATTGGTAATTCAAATTGGATGCTTCTCTTACACAGATTTGTAGAGTTCTTGAAGCTCTTTAATGAGAATAAAAGGTAATGGACTTTGTTTAAAGAAGGTTGAAAAATTTGCGGAGTTAAGAAAACTGTTTTGGACTTGAGATTTGGAGATGCCTTGGCTTAGTACAGTTGTGATGAAGAGGACATACTCTGAAACCAGTCTGCCAGGATTGAATCCTGGCTCTGCCACTTACAAGCTGAGTGACTTTGGGCTTGTTACTTAGCCTTTTTGAATCTCTGATTTCGGGTACAATAATAGTGCCTATTTAAGAAATGTGTCTTTAGATGAATGACTGAGTTAATATCTAAAGCCCTTAGAACAGTGTCTGGCACTACTACGTGTTATTTAAGCGTGTTAGTGGTGGTAACTGTAATAGTGGTGGTTGCAATAGTACTTCTTGCAGTAGTTCTTCCTGTCTGCTTATTATCTCCAATCTCATACCGTTGTTTCTTTTAGCTAAGATGCTTTATATTAAAATCTAACAAAGGCAAATTAAAAGAGCTTCATTTAGCTCTATTTGTACACTGCTTATAACAACTTATTTTTGATGAAATTACACAGTAAAGTTCCTAGGATATATGTTAGATGAGTCAGATGAGTCTCATTCATGTCCGTTTAAATCTGGGGTAGATTTTCTACCCCAAGTCCCTGGGAGTGAACCTTTGTTGTAAAGGTCATAATATAAGTTTACAAATATTGAACGTCCACCGTGAACTGGTTATAGGATCTTCTTCATAACATCTTGGTAGGAACTTATTCCATTTATCAGGAAGTTATCCAGAAAGGCTGTATTTTATTCTTTTTTTTTTTTTTAACGTTTATTTATTTTTGAGACAGAGAGAGACAGAGCATGAACGGGGGAGGGGCAGAGAGAGGGAGGCACAGAATCGGAAGCAGGCTCCAGGCTCTGAGCCATCAGCCCAGAGCCCGACGCGGGGCTCAAACTCACGGACCGCGAGATCGTGACCTGAGCTGAAGTCGGACACTTAACCGACTGAGCCACCCAGGCGCCCCAAAAGTATTTTATTCTTATTGTGGATAAAAATGTTGAGTAAAACAGCAAAGTACAGACCCATACAACATGCTAATAGGTTTCTCCTTACACCAGTTTTGTTAAATAAGGTTGTTCAGCACATACTAACCTCCTTCATTGTGTTGTCCTCAAACCCTTATTTGCTCAACTTGTTCACAAAGACAGTAGAGAGCTTTCTTGAAATCCAAAGACATAGTATTTACACAGATCTACTGTCTAACACCTCCTAAGTAGAATATGTGATTAGTTGGTTATTACTGCTTTTAGTAAATCCATACAAGTGTCAGATATTCATTGATTGTTTTTCTAAGATATGACAGAGCCTATGTGCGTTAAGCTATTCTACATTTTTAAAAAAGATCTGCAGTAGACTACACGCTTTATTTCTTGATTCCTATTTCTCTTATCTTTTTTTGAACATCAGAATATTTAGCCACTTACAGTCTTTTTGTACCTTTGCCATTTTCTTTTTTTCTCAGATTTGTCAGCAGTGGTTCCATAATTACAACCACAAAGTTCTGTTTCAGGGAGGTGATTCATTTAGCTTAAAGAGTTGAACTCACTTAAGGCAGCAGGTCTTTTCACCCAGTCTACATTTTGATCACTCTTTCCATTACTTTTTATCTTCCTGGTCTAAAACTCATTATCCTGAGGTGGGGGGGGAAAAAAGGAAGCAAAACAGAGGTTGAATAGTTCTCTTTTCTGCCTGTCATCTTTGGCCAAGTTATGACCCTAAAGTTTCACTGGTTTTGCTTTAGAATTTAGACACAGTGTAGGGTTGGGCATGGGTCATTATTGCCATCCGGAGAGGTTCTTTTGTTTTGTTTTTGTTTTTGTTTTAATTCTTATCAGAGAACTAGGTAATTTTGATTTGGAAAGTATATTTTTCTAGGAGTACCTTTAATAACTGTTGGTTTGTGTAAACCATCCTACTCATGACGGTCTCTGTTTTGTTTCTTTGTTGTCAGCTGTTAATTTTTCCTGGTGATTTTCCATTTCATATTCTCTACATCAGTGGTCTAGTATGTATATTCTGCCACATAGGAAGTTGAGCTTCATGAAGACTGTTTCTCTTCCCTTTTTAACCTGACAGCACTTTGCTCTCTAACAAAATTCATTTCTGCCTTTGCATTTCCTGTAGTTCACACTCATGCTAAACTCCCAGTTTCAGCAGCAGATGTCTCCCATGAGCTGCTTTTAGGCTTTGCTAAGATCTCAGTTACTTACGATAGATCCAGCTAATGAGTGGTTCTATGTGCTTGTTATTTCTTAGGGATCATTCTCAGTTTTATTTTCATGATAGGATTCTTTATAAGTAGAAGAAACTGGAAAAGTCTTTAGAGATGATTTTGTCTAAAAGTTACTTTATAGATGAAGAAAATTAAATGTAATCAACTTGTCTAAGAAATTGCAGTTGAAACCAAATTCTCTAAATTTTAGATTAGTGTCATTTCCCTGGAGGGAGAATCTTTAAAGATGAAAGAAACTTAGAAATATTTTTTTTAAAAGAGAAGAAAATTCAATTCTAAAATAGTTAATAAAATTTCCCATTGTCATAGAGCTAAATGGTAGAACTGAAATTCAAAACAGGTCTTGTTAGAGACCAGTGCTTTCTACATCATGCCTTTCTATCAGAGTACTATTTTCCTGAGCAACTCTCACGGAACATTTTTTTTCTCAAATTTCCTCGTTACTTTTAATATTTGGAAAGTTTCTGTCCCTTCTCTTAAGAATAGTTAATGTTTTCTGGTGCATCATCATTTATTTTCTTAGAGATTGCTCCATTTTATCATTTCTTCCCTTTTAGATTTACTTTTAAAATAACCGCAGACATTTCACTTTCTTGAACCATATTTTAAGAATTTGTTTCTTCTTACTTTTTTAATCTTCTTTTTCAAATGTACTTACTGGACATGAATACTGAAAATATGTGGGTAAACATGTATTTGTACTTCAACCACTAAGGTGAAATTGTCTTCGTGGGAAACTAAAAGTTCTTATGTATGTTATCTCTTTTACCCTCAAGTAGTCCAGACAGTTATAATATTTTCACTGTTTCTTTCTCCTGATATTTGTGGGTTATTTGTTTATAATGTATATAAATATTGAGAGTTGAGTTGAAAACATTCTTGCCAAGTTGAAATGAACCTAGTACATTTTTGTTTAGTAAATAGGTGATTATTAGGCCCATTGTTATCTATCGAGTAAGCAGATTTTATTATAACTCTTTTTATGGTACAATGACTGAAACTCAGTTGGAACTGAGCATAATCTGAATTATTTTAACTTGACATTGGAAAGCAAAGTGAAGAAATGTTAAAAGAAGCATTGGTCTTTATATACTTGTTAAAATTAAGTTGCTATAATGATCTGATACAGATTCTTCTTAAAACTAGACAATCCTAGAGACCCCTGGACATCTTTGCTCTAACTTTACGTTATAACAATAACTGCATATTTTCCAATGTATACATTAATTTGCTTTCAGATACGGATGGATCTTATAAGTTATGAGGGAGAGTCTTGGTGCAGATATTTCTTTAGACCATAAGATATGTTTCCTTGAATATAAAAATGTTGCACCATTATAGATCTTTAGAATTTGAAGGAACCCCAGCAATCAGCTAGTTACCACCAAGTGCATGAATCATCTTTACAATATCTCCATTCACATTTTTTTATCACTTTGATACGTATTGTCTGTATTCTGTTCTGTTTCTGCCTCATTGTCTTTGTGTTTAGGTTCTTGATGCTATAACTTCCTTATTTTATTTCTGTCTTTTAAAACCTTTTCTATACCTTCCCCCCCTCCAGTAATGAATAAATATGAAATTTAATGGAAGTTTTCTTCCAAAATTATTTTTAGAGACAGTCTACTCTTTTTCATAGTCTTTTTATTGCCATAAATGTGGTTAACATCTGAAATTTGCTTTAAAATTACAGATTTTTTAAAAGTATTTTGAAATGGAAGTGTCAGTTTTATATCAAAATGGTAAAAGTTTGTGCTATGTTTTACTTTTTCAGAAATAGTTTATATTGGAGTTGTATTTCATTTTCTACAATCTTCTGGAAGTACTAGAATGATTAACTAGAGAAAGATCTCTCAGCTAACTATAAAGCAAAGATTTTTTTCCCCAGGAATTGAAGCTAACTAGTCATATAGTTAATTTTGTAAGTGTGTGATTGTTTAAGTACATACATGAATTTGGAGGCAGTATGGAGCATGTGAGAAGGTAGCCCATCTACTCTAGTTCGTCTAGGGGTAGAGCTTTGGCAGTGTGAGTGCCATCTCTAATATTTAGATTTCCTGAAACAATTATATATGCCTTTACATAGATAAGATTCAGTTTGTGATACTTTTAAAGTGACACCAGAAAACTTAATCTTATGTGACTTTGCAAGAATATAAATCTCAATGTATGTCAAACCCATCATATTAGAGACTAGAACCAAAATAGATAACAATATATATATATATATATTTTTTTTAGGAATGTAGATTATTTTGCCTATCTGAAATGGGCCACCCTTAATGCTGCTGAAGAATCTTAGACTGGTAGGGAAAAGTGCCTAAAGCTTTGAGATTTAGGGATTAAATTTGAAATCTTTTCTTTCTGGCAGATGACATAGAGCCCATAAGATCTATGTTCTAACTGTGTCCTAGGAAAGGATCCTACCATGTGGAGAATATGTATGTGGTTCACTTATGCTGAGCTCCACAGCCAACGCATTTCTTGAAGTAATTTTCTTAAACTTAATCACCTGGAAAGGGACAGCGATATAGTAGTAATAAATAGGTTGAGACATAAGAATGGGTCAACACGAAAAGGAAAAGCTAAGATATGGACTGGCTTCACTGCAGACCCCCTCAGCCTAAATTTCTTTACCATTTATGGGAATAGTGTAACAATAAAATATCAAATGTAAATAGAATTGGCTAGCATGTACAGACTGCGCACATGTACTAATTCTCATAAGAACCGTATGAAATGTAGATGAGAAAACTGAGAAATTTAAGTACCTCTCATAAATTCAGTCAGTTAGCTAGTAAGTGACATGGTTTGGATTTATTCCCAGATCTTGCAATGCAAAATGAAATGAGGAAAGGGTGAATAAAAAATGTTGTGCCAGAAGTTCAACAGACTTTTTGGGTGAGCTTGGGCAACCATGATCACAGTTTTATGTGGCCATTAAAGGTTAGATTCCTGGATTGAGATCCCACAGCTCCAGTTTGTACATGTTCTTTAAGGAACAAACTGAGCTTCAGGTACCCAGGACTGACTTCATTTGCTTCCTCCTCCTTCTCTAAGTTAGCCCCACCTCTGCTGAGTAGATTCCTGGTATCAGTCATTTAACAAAGAGCTCCAGTTCTAAGATGCTGTTATTTTGTGTGATATCCAGCCACTATCGTCCCTATCCCTTCCATCAAGACAAGTTTCCTGATCAAAGCAAAATCATGACTACATCTAAGTAAGTCAGACTGTAAATGACAGTCTTAGCTTACCACCACATGTGATCATTTTATGCATTCAGTTTTAGTCTTCTCTTCCTATCACTGTTGTTCTGTTATGCCTTATATTTTTAAGGCTTTGAGGGGGTTAATGTGTTTTGTCATTTAATAAAATGACACTCTTAGCACAGCTTTGCATACAATTAGGAACTAAACGAATTCTTACAGTGACATTATTTATTTTTAAGCTTAAAATTATTTATTTAATTTTATTTCATTTGAATGCCATTAACATTTAGCCAGAGTGCTAGGTCATTTTCATTTGCAGCTGTACAAAATGATTTTTTTTCATGGAGTAGTTTTGTCCAAATAAAGAAAATTACATAATCTCGATAAAGAGATGATTTGATACATGGCATAAAGTTCCTCTTTATATGATTCTTGGCACATTTATATCTGCTTCATCACCATACTCGTTATATTAGATGAAAACTGACATTCCTCCTATACGTAACTGACTTGCTCTTCAGTTTTGTCACCTTCATTTTCTGTGAGGAGAAGTGTATCTAGTAGAATGATTGATGAAGACTGAATAGTTGAACTGCAGAGCCTCATTGGGCTTTGGTACATGGCAGGATTAATCCCTTTTCGCATTCCATGTTTCATGAAAAACTTAGAGTTCTCTGCCATCGGGTTTCGAAAGTAGATACTGCTGGAGCATTTTCTGACAGTTTTTACTGATTTTGTGGCCTGGTAATTGCAGGTGATGTATCGGCCAAATGCATTCCGAAATGTCTTGTTGAAGAGGGTGTAGACCAAAGGATTCACCCCTGAGGAAACATAGCCTATCCACACAAATATCTCCAGGAGCATTTGGAGAGTAGTCTCGTTGCAGGAATCACATAAAACGAAAGTTATATTTGTAATAAAAAAGGGGCACCACATAAGCAAAAAGAGAAAAAAAACAATCCCTAGAACTTTGGAGGCTCTCTGTTCATTGGAAATGGTCTGCACTGACTTTTTTCCAACTGTGGACATTCTTCGCATAAGCAGATCATTCTTTGAGTTGGGCAGAGTTTTGTCCTTGTGAGTACCATCCAGCATTGCCACCTTTTCAGGTGATGAGCAAGGTGTTTCATCCCTTTGGAAAACTGTAGACACAGTCAGCCATGTTAGGCGTTGAGGTGGCTTGTTTTTGACCAAGTAAGCTTTCTTCTGTAAAGCGTGGATAGTGAGAAAGTAGGTGACAATCATGATTGCCAGAGGTGTAAAGAAGGAAGCCAGTGAGCCAAAGAGCATAAAGTTGCCAAAACGGTCCTTTGTTAGCACACAGGTGATGTTGCTTGGGTTATTCATATCAGTTTCTATGCCTTTAATAGGGACTGGAATGGCAATGCCTAAGGAAGAAGAAACGAGATAAATCTAGTTAATTTTAGGACTTTCAACTCTTAGGTTATGTCCTTTTAGACTTTATCTTAGTGACTTAATGTGGTTAGTGGTTAGTGTATTGTAATTCCTGATACACACAATGCAGAATTTGTCAAAGCACTTAATCCTTGGAAGATTTAACCAAGAGAACCTAAGTAAGCAAACCTGCTGTTTTTAAACAGACATTGATTACTGATTTCGAGTTTATAATTAAAACTTCCCTGGGGTGCCTGGGTGGCTCAGTCGGTTAACCATCTGATTCTTGGTTTTGGCTCAGGTCATGATCTCACAGTTTGTGGGATCGAGCCCTACATTGGGCTCAGTGCTGGCAATGCAGAGGTTGTTTGAGTTTTTCTTTCTCACCCTCTCTCTGCCCCTTCCCCACTCTCACATGTGTGCATACACTGTCTCTCTCTCTTTCAAAATAAATAAACTAAAAAGAAAAAAAAGCTTCCTAAATCTGCAGTATGTCCACGAAATGGCAAAGAATGTGTCCATTTATATCTGTTTATTGATCTATCCCAGGTTAAGGAAAATGAATTCAGAAGAGAATTTGCTTTTATCTTTATATTCGATGTAGTTGACTTAAAGAGACTTCACAGTACGTTCATAGAATATCTTAATTCTGGATAGATACCTATTATCTTTGAGCTACACAGTGTCATCGAACAGACATTTTCATTTTTTGAAATTCATGAATGTCTTCATCTTTTCCTTTGATTTAGGGAAAACTAAAGGTTTCATTGTTTTTTTAAAAACGCTACTTAAAAATTTGAGAGGATGTGGATCATAAAATTTATTTTCAAGTTGAGAGTTCCTCTCATAGATATGAAAGAAATGTATCTTATGCTAATCTTCTAGTACTTTAAGTGCCATGAAGTAGGTAATTAAATATGATCTTGCCTAGTGAAGTAGCTTATTAGGAAGACAAGTACACAGGTGTTATCCTCATCCTTTCCCTTTGAAACAGCAGATCCTTAAAAGAAGTCTGAGTTAACTGATCTTTGGAAACCTGTAGAACACTTTTGTTTTATGAATCTGAAAGTACTTCGTCATGTACACAGCCTTTTTATGGTTACTGAAGAACCTTTGCCGTAAATATTTTCCTCAAATCTATGGCTGCTTTTACTGTACTGCAGAGCTCAGTAGCGGTGACAGAAACCATATAGAGCCTGCAAGCCCAAAATGTTTACTCTCTTACCCTTTGTAGGAAAAGTCGGCTAACCCCTGCTGTATGTACCCTGTTATTTCTAGGTAATCATTCCACTGTTCTTTCCCCCCTAAACCCTTCCCTTTTGAAGTCTATTTAATCTACTTACACCACTCTGTTCCCCATCCGGGTCATCTACCCAGCCCTCAGAACATTTGTCCGTCTTCCTCAATGGATTCAGTGCTTTGCTATTGCCTGTCTGCTGGTCCGTTGCCGTTACCTTCCATGATTTCACCTCACTGATGATCCTTCTAACACCGTCATTTTATGTCTCTTGAACTCAACTCTAATTCTTAAAATTATTTTTAAAATTCTAATTCCAATGTAGTTAAACATACATTGTTATATTACTTTCAGGTGTATCAGCTCTTAGTAGTAATAGTAGTAGTATTTTGGACTCCTGAAGCCATCCATAAGCCCTCTTAAAACTGTCCCATATCTAAAGCTATGAACTTTGTTTGCTATTTCCCTTTCTTGTCCTGCTACTCTTCATTATTGTGGAACTTCTCTTTCCTATTATCTTGACCTCTAGTCCATTCTTCCTTCTGTTTTCACACTCCATTAATCCTCTATCAAGGCTCACAATACGTGCCTCAACCAACTGGTGGTCAGTAAGTTACATTTTCACTAGTACTTGTTTTTTTTTTTTTTAATGTTTATTTATTTTAGAGGGAGAGAGAGAGAGTGGGGGAGGAGCAGAGAGAAAGGGAGACAGGATCAGAAGGGGACTCTGCACTGACAGCAGCAGAGTCATCAGGTGTGGGACTCAAACTCACGAACCGAACTGTGAGACTGTGACCTGAGCCGAAGTCAGACACTCAACCAACTGAGCCACCCAGACACCCCTTCACTGGTACTTATACCCTTTTCCCCTTATTCTTTCATACCTTAGCTTATATGCCAGGTCTTACCTAGGATAACTGAACTCTTTTCAAAGCACTTTGCAGAATTTAAACCTAAACTAACCTTTACTATCCTCTGCTTTTTCTTTTACAAGGTTACTTAATTGTATGGTTCTACAAAACAGTGTGATGAAATGAACAGAGCATTGATCTTGGCCTTGGTGCTGAAAAGCTGAAAGCAGTCTTTAAGCCAACTATTTAAAACTTCTAGGTTTCTTTTCTCATCTGTAAAAGGAAAAAGTGGACTTATAAGATCCCTTCTGAAGCTATAAATCTGGAGTCTTCTTTTTATTCTTTCCCCTCTGCATACTTAACACTTTGTATTAGTCTAATTTATTATCTACCTTCCTTGAATATAAAGGCTCTTTTTTATTTATCTTTCTTTGTATTCTTGGTACCTAGCATGTCATAGGTACTCAAAGATTTGATCTGTTTATGGAGTCATATGATCCAGCCTTGAGGTATCACTTCTAACAATAGGCTATTTATTGGCTTGATCATATTTCATGGTTTCAAATGTTTTAACTCTTCTTAAAGATCATTTCTCCTGTTTTCTCCCTGCCTTTGTCCCATTTCCCCACCCTACCCCAACACACATACCTCACACTGTCTTCCCTTTACTCTCCCTCATTCCAGTGAGCTTACCAGAAAGATGTGGGTCTTTTGCCATGAGCTACTATAGTTGTCCTTCTTTGCACTTTAAATTTTGGTAACTGTTACCCATTATCTCCCATGCCCTTTCTCTAACTTCTTTTTGGGGGGCCTCTTCTGTTCTGTCAATCAGCATCTGTTCCTAAAACTATCCTCTCACCACTTGCATATCTGTCCATTCTGAATAGACTTTTCCTTGACCCTAACTTTCTTCCCAAGCCAGAATAGTAACACTCCTTACTTTTACCTCCAAACTATTCAGAAGAGGTTTGGCCCTGGTATCATCATTTCAGGAATATAAAGGTCATTTTCATTGTCTTGCTTTCTTGCCTTTTTTTTTTTTTTAACCAAGTGTCCTTATTATGATTAGAGAGAGAGACCATCTTTTTCTTGTTTTCCTTTTAGCATTCCAGATCTCTCTTGATTTTATTCCTCTTTAAATTCTTTTTTTGCTGGGAAGAAATGAATCCACTTGTCAGACTATTAATGTAATGATCATAGTAACTGTTGTGAATCTGTTTGTTTTTCTGATGTTAACTTATAAACGGTTTGAGTTTTTTATGCTATACTTGATGCTAAGATAGTTTATTTTAGTAGCTATCTTTGAGCATTAAAGATGAGCACAACGGCATCAAACAGTTTAGAAGAAATATCTCCTTCTGTAAATCATTTGTGAATATCACTTGCATCTCTCTTAAAATCTCTGATTAAACACATATCCAAAACACACAGACATTTACTGACTTTAGTCTATACACATACTGGCTTCCAAGATGAATTTATGATCTTTAATATCCGCATATAAAACATTTGGATTTTTTTTCTCTTTTCCTGTTTATCTTCTTAAATGTGATGATACTTTTTTTTCTTGTCACTTGCGATTTTGCGTGCTGCCTAGACCTTAATGATGTGTTTGACAAAAGTGAAAACTGTTTTCAGACTTAGTCTTCCTGCATGTCAAAATTAAAGCAGGAAGATATCTCAGTAAACATTGTGAAGACGGTTCCTTCAGAGCACATGAACTTTTCTCCGTTTTCACACGTATTGCTGATAGTGTGGGTTAGTAGCTGTATGATGACATGGCATAAGGAGCTTGTGTTGGTATATTAGTAGTCTGCCTTGACCTCTTTTGTTGGGTTTCACAGCCTACCAGGTCTGGTATATTTCCTAGCCAAATGGAACCAAGGACTGTTTATTTACACCACCCCACACACCCTGACATTCCCCACATACCTATTGAAATTAACCATACCACTGTAATCTTGATGAATGCTGTAGCTCGTGAGTTATATTGATTGGCCTGGATTGGCTTTTTGATGGCTATATAACGATCCACTGAAATGGCACAGAGATGCATGATGGATGCAGTAGAAAAAAGAACATCAAGAAATAACCAGGCAGGGCAGAGAACAAGTGGGAGGGGCCACACAGCCTCTGAAAAACAAAACAAAAACATATTCTCCTGCAAAATGGCAATCTTCAATCTGTAGTTTCTTTTTAAAGTGATAATAGATTTTTAAACTTTTTATGTTATTCATCTGAAATTTTATGGTTTATCCTCCACAAGTTGTTTAAGACAATGGAGTCAATAATATTAAGTATATTTCTGCAAATGACCCCTTTTAAATACATTTTCTATTTCATATAATAATTACAACACTCTTTCAAGATCTGCAGTTTAATATTTTTAACATACCATTGCTCTTTTGTCTATTCCTTTTGTGATCTTTTAAAAATTTCCAGTGTTGGGGCGCCTGCGTGGCTCATTCAGTTGAGCATTCCACTTTTGATTTCAGCTTAGGTCATGATCTCAGGGTTGTGGGATCAAGCCCCGTGTTGGGCTCTAAAATGAGCATGAAGACCACTTAAGATTCTGTCTCAGGCGCCTGGGTGGCTCAGTTGGTTAAGCGTTTGACTTCGACTCAAGTCATCATCTCATGGTTCATGACTTTGAGCCCTGTGTCAGGCTCTGTGCTGACCGCTTAGAGCCTGGAGACTGCTTTGGATGCTGTGTCTCCATCTCTCTCCACCCCTCCCCACTTGTGTGTGTACACGCACATTCTCTCTCAAAAGCAATAAACATAAAAAAAAATTTTTTTTTAATTCTGTCTCTCCCTCTCTCTAATAAAAAATTTTTAAAAAATTTTTTAAGTGAATGGGAGTCTCAGTGAGGCCTGGGATTTGGGCTCAGTTCTAGCAATAACTAGCAGTATGATCTTTGTTTATACCAAACTCTCATTTGGTGAAATAATTAAGTGGAATGATTTGAGTTTTTTTTTTTGAAAGAAGTACTTCTTTAATAAAGTTTGCAAAAGGAATGGCTTCAGATAAGTTTGAAGAAAAGTAGATTGTTATCCTTCTGTATTCCTTCATTCACTCCAGGCACTGGAGACTATGGTTTAAAAAGTCTCAAGTATTAGACATAGTACTTAATTTATGTAACAAACTCTTATAAAAAAGCATTTACTCAATATTTCATATAGTCTTGAGCACTTAAGAAATACTTTGAAAATTTTCAGGGTTTGGATATGATAACTATATTCTACATAGCTTTCCAATAAATTCACTTAGACAAGTATCCATACATATGTGGGTTTGACACATAATATATTATACACACACCCAGTATATATATATTTACAGTTCTAAAACACCTAAAATTTATTTTAGGGTTTGCCCTAGAATATTTCAGTTAGAATCCACTTTACTAAAACACACACACTCACAGATTTTAGAACTTGCTATAAAAAGCAAATTACTTCTGTTTGAAACAAATGTCATATATATGAGAATATCTAAATCTTTTTACAGTTTAACTGTTGTATGCGCACAGACAATATAAATTACTTTTGTTGGTTTTTCCACAATGATCTGACTTTGACAGGTATAAAATGATTAGGATAATTGAAGGAGGACCAAGATAACCATTTTAGGATTTCAGAGCACCAAGAAGAAACTTGTCAGTTGTGATCTGTTTAAATTCAGGAATCCTGAGGGTGGAGAGAGGTTAGTATCCCAGAACAACAACAAAAAAGACTATAGTGTAGGAAAAGAGTGTTGAAATAGACTTAAATATTTTTCAAAAGTATGCGAATTAATGTTTGAGAAGGCTCTGAGAAAGATTGTGTCTTGGGTCTTAAAAGATGCACCTACATTTGTTTGCTGATATAGGTTAGGTGCTCAGAATGCCTCATATGAAAAAATTTATGGAAGACCTCTCAAAATTAATCAAGTATGGTAGAGAAATCTGTCTTTAAAAGAATCTAATAGTATTTTTAAAGAATCTATAGTATTTAGATTTTCTGTTCAGTAGAAAAGGACTTTGGACAGTGAAAGACAGCAATGGACCTGAGCTTGAGTAAACTAAGAGTCTAAGTGAGTGAAAATAATGACATATGATTAAGAGAGTTTTGCAGTGGAAATGACTTGAAATGAGGCTACATTCTGTAGTAAAGTTCTACATTTAAGACTGAGTAGTAGAAAAATACTCAAGTCTAGAGCTACAACAAGAGATACTGATTATAGTTTTAAATGTGCCTATATAGCTTTTCTAATTATGGGTTCGTTGTCTTTAAATTAAGATCTGGAAAATTCTAGTCATAAATCTAGTAGCTGTGATAGGAAGCCACAATAGAACTCTCATGTAAAAAGGACAGATCTTTGGAAAATAGACCATTTGACCTACATATTCCTAGTTGTGAGCTAAAGCTCTTTAGTGCTCATTTAATTAAGCCTGTGAAGCCTTGTTAAGCTCACTTTCCAATAGAATGAATTTATTTTATAAACTCCAATTTTGGAACACAAAGTGGGTATTAAAATTAATGCAGATCACTAGAATTTTATTATTTCAGTCAGTACTTATTGCTAACAGTAGTACTGAGGCGTAATAGAAAAAGTATTGCTAAGTACTGAGGCGTGATAGACAAAGAGACTGTAATAGGTTTAGGATTAAGAGAGATGGATCTCTATGATTAACCTCTATAATTGCAAGTTTCATGAAATACTAGTCAGTAGACTTTTGATGAAATGAATATAAAAGTAACATGACTGCATTTAATTAACAGATATCTTTTATATGTTTGTCTAATTGCTTAAGTAGATTCAGGTAATGCAAGAATTTATACAAATTAAAAGCAGTTCTAGACATTCTCAAGTTATTCTCAAATTGTCTTTTCAGGTAGCATTAATTTGATAGGCTCAAGGTCAGAAAAGTTTCTTACTAGAGTAACTAGGGGCACCTGGGTGGCTCAGTCGGTTAAGTGTCGGACTTAAGTTCAGGGCATGATCTCGCAGTCCGGGAGTTTGAGCCCCGCATTGGGCTCTGTGCTGACAGCTCAGAGCCTGGAGCCTGCTTTGGATTCTGTGTCTGTCTGTCTCTCTCTCTCTCTCTCTCTCTCTCTCTCTCTCCCTCTCCCTCTCCCTCCCTCCCCCCCTCCCCCCCTCCCCCGCTCACACTGTCTCTCAAAAATGAATGAATGTTTAAAAAAATTTTTTTAATAAATAAAAAAATTAAAAAATATTGGGTTCTGGCTGTCCCTAGAGAAAATTCTGTGGCTGTCTTTTTTTTTTTTAAGCTTTTATTTGTATTTATTTTGAGAGAGAGAATCCCAAGTGGGCTCTGCACTGTGAGTGCAGAGCCTGTCACAGGGCTCGATCTCACAAACCTCAAAATCATGACCTGAGCCGAAATCAAGAGTCAGATGCTTAACTGACTGAGCCTCCTAGGTACCCCAATGGCTGTCTTGTTAGATAGTTATTTCAGATGTAAATGTTGGCTGTTTGCCAAATATGACTGTTTAGGTTGGTATGATTTCTCATTTCATTTGAGAAAGCAATGTAGAAGAGGTTAAGAGTATGAATTCTGGAGTCATTCTCCCAGATTCAAATTATGTCTCTTCCATTTATTTATTCCTATGTCCTCTCTTGTAAAGTAGGGATATGGTGATGATGCCCATTTTATAGGTTTGCTTTGAAGATTAAATGCTGTACTACATGTAAAGTGTTTAGAAAATGTCTGGCATAGAGAAAGCACTCAATAAATGTTAATTCTTATTACTATTATTATCTGACAAAAACTAGCCAAGTAGCCTAGCCATTAAAACACTGCTACTTAGAAATGTAAGTCATATCATTGCTATAAAATCAGTATGTTTGTCTTCCTGACTGCTGTAGCAAGAGTGCATGTATCCAGGGGCACCTGGTGATGCAGTAGGTTGAGCAGCCAAAACTCTTGATTTTGGCTCAGGTCATGATCCCAGGTTTGTGGGATTGAGCCCCCTGCATCAGGCTCCATGCTGAGCATGGAGTCTGCTTGGGATTCATTCATTCATTCTCTCTCTGTCTCTCTCGCTTTCTCTCTCTCACTCTCCCTCTGCCCTTCTCCCTTGTTTCCACGTGCTCTCTCTCTCAAAGAAAAAAATTTTGTTTCCAAAGGGGGGGAAAAATGAGTGCATGTATCCAATTGAATTTAAATCTGTACTCTTTAAAAAGCATGGGAACATGTTTAACTGTTTAAATTTGTCATGAAAGTATGCCTTTTTAACTCTGTCTATATGTGTGTGTCTAACTATAAATAGCAAACATAAATAACTTACGTTCATTGCCATGCTTGGCTATTTATGTGTATTTATTTGTTTGTTTATTTTGCTTTCTTTTTAACTGGTATAAAAACCTAAATTTTTTAGCCAGAAACTCCATTTCTTGATGAGATAGACTCATTTTATCTGAACCTTGCTTAATCTTTGGGCAAGTTTTTAGTTTGGAAAGCTGAATTATTAGTTTAGAAAGTAATTAAAATTAATATGTAAGTCTGGGATATAAGATATTTGCCTTTTGAGTATTTTAAAAGACTTTTTTTTAATGCTTTTTTATTTATTTTGAGAGAGAGAGAGAGAATGAATTGGGGAGGGGCAAAGAGGAAGAGAAAGAGAATCCTAAGCAGGTTCCACACTGTCAGCATAGAGCCAGACATGGGGCTTGAACTCACAATCCATGAGATGCTGACCTGAGCCAAAATCAAGAGTCTGACGCTTAACTGAGTGAGCCATCCAGATGCCCCTAAAAGACTCTTTTTAAAGCTATCCCAAGAGAGCTGTGCCTATAGAGATTACCGAGGTAAACAGTGTTAGAGCAGGACAAGGCCTAATAATCCGAAAAGGCATAGTTCTCAAAGTAGCCATTTTTTTAAATCTCAGAAATTCTTATGTTTGTATCTTTATCTTCCAGAAAAGAGAGACATAGATCAGTGCTTCAGTCTTTATTATGAAGCTTCTGTTTTGTTTTTGTTGTCATTTTCCTATTACATTAGAGCATATAAAATATTCTGGGATTAGATGTCTAATATGATAGTGTTTTAAATGTTTCAAGTGATTTAATACTTAGGAAAATTTTTTTCTTGGTTTTTACGTTTCCACTTTTCCAAAAAGAAGTGCCTTTAATTGCTTTGCTCCCTCATTTAAGAATTAGAGCAACATTTCACTGCGTAAGTGAATAACTGATGTTTTTTTCTTTTACTGCTGTACATCTGCTTCATCTCTGGTCAGACTTACACCTAAACTAAATCACATATTTAAATATATAAACTCTTCTCATACTCCACTTGCCAATTATTTGTGCCTATAATGTGTCCCTATTTGACCATTTAACAAGATATCTGCAATGTCAGTTTTAGCATATCCGTTTTCCAGACGAGGTGATTGAACTGATGTGAGTGAGTTTCCTAAGCCAACACAGGAGAACCAGGATTCAGAGCCTGGGTTGTCTTGCTTTAAACCTCTGTAACCTCTGTCTTTCAGCCATTTTATTTTATACACCCTCTTCCAGCTGTATGACAGATACTGTTCCAGCTATAATCGTGAGGCATGAGTTAAAACTTAAGTTATAAATAAACTAGTAATGATCAATGAATGACCAAACACTGTTATTTTCTCCTTTACATTTTTAATCATTTATTTAAGGAGAGAAGGGAAAGTCCAGAGAATTTCTTAAACTGTGAGTGAACATTCTGTCTTTTTTGTATTAGCACATGATGTTCTGTTTTCCTTTGCATCCTATTCAAGTATTTCTAAAGTAGGCATTTCCAAGCCTTCTGTCGTAAGCTACTAACTTGTGATTGTGCATTTTTGGAATTACATGCAGGACAGTAAAAACTAGAACTATAAAGCAAAGTTAGCGCTCCCAGAGCATTGACATAGGTATCACAATTCATTTGAGAGACCATGTTGGGCCAGTCATAATCTTGGTAAAATAGAAATTCTATAAAAAAAAAAATTCGGACAGTTTATGATCAAATAGTATATAAATCATTGGTTAAATAAAATACTCTGTACCATAAGAACCAGTTTTAAAATGTTTAACTTCTCTCCTTTTTTTAAACTTAATTTTATTAGAACATTAGTTAATGTAAAGTTTCTTATGATAATTTCATTTAATTTCCCTGAGATGACTAAAATCACTCATACCACTCAGTAGTAGTTAATTTTTTTATGTATACAGAATTGGGGACACTGTACCGACTTCAGAAGTTTGGAAGATTATTCCTGTAATGAGAGAAAAATACACAAAATCTGTTCCTGTCTTTTAGATTTATTAGAAATTCTTATAAATGCATTAATTTAGAAAGTCTTTGTTAACATGTGAACGCCTATCAAAAAATCTTAGTATTTGAAGTCAGGTCCCAATTTATAGTATGTGCAGTTCCCAATTTATGAATGTATCCTTTTGAAGCTTTTTAGAAGGCAGAGCATGTATTTTCTCATATACTTTCTCATAGAAAAAGAACAGCGTTAAAAAAAAAAAAAGAACAGTATTTTCAATAATGAATTTAATGCAATAATTTTTTAAATAGAAGTTAAATGCCCAGGTTAGTTTATTTTTTAAAAATCAAATCCCCCTATAGAGCTTAATTACTGTTAGTAAAAGTGTTTGGGACTATGAAAGATTTTATTTTGTAATTAAAAATTAACAACATTTGAAAGAATGAAGTGTAGTTAAAACATTATTAGGACAAAAATAGGAAGACATTCCATATATTTTATGTTAAAATATGTTGGGTTTTCTGCTAACATTTATTGGCAAGAATATGTTGGGCCCAAAAAATGTAAATATAAACTTAGTTGTCAGCTGCACATACCTACTATTTTCCTATGGAATACATGGAATTATCTCTCATCTGTTTTTGTGTTTTGTCAGGTCACTTTAATACTATGGAACTTTGCTTTTTAAGATTCCTTACTATTTAGCTGATAACTTGAATATCTACCACAGTATTTTTTTGTATGTGGTAGATTTTTGATATTTTTGGACTCGTGGACTTTAAAGTTAAAATTTAGTTCTGTGTAACTCATTCTATCTCATTTGTTCAATATAACATCAATTAAATTTTATGGTAGTATAAGATGAGCATTGTAACATTTGCTGTATGCCTATTTAAAGAGTGATTTTACTGTGAAGTTACTATTGTGTGTGCAGAGAAAAGAGCTTGAATCAAATCTCTGTACAATCTTTACCAAATATACATAAATGGTTCTATATAATCCTCATTTTATTTCTTTTAAACTTTATTCAGGATTAAGATCCTTTAGGTTCTCCTTTCGAGTATGATTTATTAATTCTTTTCCATGGTTACATGTAGCACTAAATTTTCAGAAGGTTACAGATTTACAGAAGAGAAGGGGAAAGATAGACATTATTAATGATTAGAGAGTCAATTAAAGCAGTGGAAACTTAATTACTGCGTGTCCTGCTACAGAATTTAAAGCCTGGATAAATGTTGATTTAGAATGAGAAGTTTTAGCCTGTCACCATCTGATATTTGGGGGATCAAACACTTAATTTTAGATATCTCTATAATTACTTAAAAATGTAACATTTAACCTAAATATAATAGTTTAAATTGGAGTTTTTCTTCTCCTTCTAATATGTATTCTAGTTAAATAAACTTTACTTTTCTAACCTGAAGTATTTTTATACTCACTATATAAACATAATTTCAAGAAGCCCTATCTGCTGCAAATAATCATTTTTCTTATGCAGTTAATGGATGGAATATCAATTTATGCCAGGCAATGAATACGTTAAATATCCTTTTAATTCTGATTCTTAGAAGCCCTCAGAATTTATTAGAATTATTTGAATTTACCCACATTCTATTAACTAGAGAGGATATGCATAAATCAAAACTAGTACTTTAATATTGAACTACATTTTATTGTAATACTCAGGTTTTGATCACTTATTGTAATAACTTATGTTTAATAATTTTTTATGTTATTTTAAATAACAATTTAAAGTCCGATTTTTCTTACATGTGTCAAGGACCTGGATGGTCAGAAATCATAAAAATTAAACAGATGAATCATCTTTTAGAACACTGTGAGCCAGACCATTTCCTTTAGCAACTAAACATAGTATTTTCTTAACATGACACTGGTGTAAGAATTATGTTTAAGTCTAAAGTACACAAATGATAAATATAACAAGAATTTTAAAACAATTCCAGTTTTAAATTTGGGTTTGGTGATTCAAATTGGAATTTAGTTACTCAAAGATTTATCATTAATAAGTAAGTCAGCACATAACTGTCACAGAAGTGTCCTAGCTATTACTTTGTCAAGGGAAAAATGTATTAATAATGGGGAAGTTAAAGTATAGGTCTGTTCTTCACTATAATTTTTAGGTGATGAATGCGGAATCTATGAATATTGCTAACTTGGATGATTTTTTAAATGATGGCTAGGAAGGAGTAGAATTTCTAAGAAATTATTTTTTGCTCTTTAAAATTGATTATCAGCCATAGGAAATGATGGGAATAAGAGTCTGTTTACTCACTGTATCTTTAAATAGTCTAAGTTCACCTTTAAAGACTAAATGAGTATCCATTTTTCTAACAGTATATCACAGTTCTGTGGTTTGATGTCAGGAACAAAGTGAAATACTTACCAAACATTATTGTCAAGAGGGCAATCGGCATCACAAACAATCCAACCAGCAAATCAGCCACTGCTAAGGACATTAGAAAATAATTGGTAGCGTATTGCAGCTTTTTCTCCAGTGAAACCGCCAGAATAACCAGGATGTTCCCACCAATCGTGGGTATTATCACCATGAGTATCAGAAGAGCAGCCCAGCGCGGTTTATTTCCCTGTTGCTCACCAATCTGTTTCATTTCTTCTGGTATTGATTCTGTCTGTAATCCAGACCAATTAGCAAAGATTAAGTGATCAAATGAGCTCCGCAAAATGTGCTCAGGAATTGTGCTTTGTTCTGATATTCTATAAGAGAAGGCCATTTGCTGTTTTTGTGTGATTTGATCCAATTCCGGACAATGGTCAGCATGGTCAGTAGCTAAGCTGGTCATCTGCTTTTTAAAGGCATTGTACCCAGGCCACAGAAACACTCAAAAGCCAAAGTTGACTCCTTCCTTTAAAAAATATTTTCAGGTTCTCTAAAATGAGAGCATACATCATCTGTCCATTTCTGTAGGTAAGGCCCAAGTGTTTAGTCTTCAGCAGAGGCTCCACTTTCGTAAGGCTTAGTGAAAGAAACTGATAGCTGTGAAAGAAAGACCGTTGATTAGTTTCTCTTGCTCTCTTTTTTTTTTTTTTTTTTTTTTTTTTTGCTGTAGTGGTAGACTCCTGTTTGAATTTGAATGCCAGTGAGTTCCGAGAGTTTCTCCCTAGATGTATAAAATATGTGAATTGCATTATATTATTTCTTTATTTTAAAAAAATAGTTAAACACTTGAGCTTAGTAGCCCTTCCCATCTGAGTAAGTCTCTTGTGCACTTGTGGCAATGCAACTTAGTTCCATAGTCATATTCCTGATATGCCTCAGGTTATGAAACAGGAGATACATTAATTTTTTCAGTAGTCATAAAAAAAGGCTAGCTGTTTCCGATCCTTGAATGTCTTTTTACCTTTACTCTAGAATATGTACATAAGACTAGAAACATCGAAGCACTAAATAGTTCTGAATAGACCTTTTTGGTACACACTCACCTAGAAATACTTCAAGCCCATGTAAGGTCCAAATAAATCATTTACCAGCTAGGAATCCTTATTTGTAGTTGGGTTTATCTGATCAAGTTTATCTTAATACTGATGTAAATAACATTTTTATGAAACATTTTATAAGTCCTTTAGAGAGAAGGAAAAAAATAATTACTAGAATCCAAATAATTGTTTTTAGTAACTTCATCTTTCAAAGAAAGCCTGTTTCTGCAACAACAAATATTCTCCAAATTTATCACTTTACACCAAATTTCAAACAGTTCTTTCTTTTGGTTTTAAGTAATCGTTTTCTCCCTTAACCTCTGCAGTTTCCTTAGGAAGGAGGGTAAGCTAAGAGGAAGATTAAACCATTTATTCATAAAATCTGTAAATCCCCTATTAAATATCTCCTTTAACATCAGTAAATTTTCATTTAGGCTTTTAAATCACTGAATAGAAATGAAAGATAGCAGTTTTTTTTGAAGAAAGAAAAAAAAACCTTTTAGATTATTTGTTAAATACTTACCTCGTATTGTCAATCTCCCAAGCATGTTATCTTATCTGCTCGGTAGACCTGTTTGCTGCTGTGACTGAAGTTCTCCCGTGGACTTATTCAGAGCCTCCAGCACTGGCACTTGAAAGCAATGAAACAAATGTGTTGTATAGCTGCAAGCCTGCCAAGAAGGTTATTTCCTCTTTGATATATTCATTTTTAGAGAGTAGCAGCATTCATTATAATTCATAAAACTACCAGTTAAGTATGTTGAACCAGTTCATGACCCTATTCATGTTGTGTTTGTAAGAGCTTTCTTTGATATTTGGGGGAATGAAATAAGTCTCTGTCATTCTAGTTTAAGATAGTTTTGTTTCAGATTAATACTGAGCTGTTTTTCCCATTTGAGAAAAAAAAAGTCTAGAAATTCTGGAGCTTGCATTCTGTGAAGATTCTGCCCTGTGAGCCTTACAGTAATTTCCAGAGTTCTAGTTTCAAAACATGATTCTTATCCAGCTTTTATGTGTTTGCTGTGGAACACAATTAATTCTCTCTGGTTGCAACCTTATATAGAAGAGTGCAGAAAGGTCTACATTCTACTTGTATACATAGGTTTTAGCAGAAACTTTCATTGCTCATTTTTCAAGCAGATGTCCTCTGGATTGGGGAGTCGGTTCTTCGGCAGTTTTTTTTTTCCTCCACAGATATATTGGGGAAAGCATACAGAATGTAATGAAAATATATTTCTGCCTTATTTTAGAAAATTGATATAAAAATTTTAACAGCTATGCAAAGTTTTTCTAAACTGTAAGACTAGCTTATTAGCATTAGAACTTCTAGCATTCTCAAAATTTCCTTTTAAAAGATCATCATAGATCCCTCATTTTAATTTTTTTTTTGACATTTATTTATTTTTGGAAGACAGAGACAGAGCACTAGTGGGGGAGGGGCAGAGATAGGGAGACAGAATCCGAAGCAGACTCCAGGCTCTGAGTTGTCAGCACAGAGCCCAATGTGGGGCTCGACTTATGAACCACAAGATAATGACCTGAGTTGAAGTCGGACACTTTACCAATTGAGCCACCCAGGTGCCCCATAGATCCTCATTTTTAAAGTGCTTAATTACTTCCAGGTCAGCCATAGCATTTGTGCCCTTTTTCTGTTTCAAATTTATATTCCTTAGCTTGTGTGGAAGATACTTGATTCATTTCAGTTCTACTGAGCAATTGAGATTTTGTTCAATATTTGTGTTTTTTTTTAACTCAAAATTCAGTATTTTATAAAAAATATTTGCTATGAATTTTGAGTATGAAAACATGTAAAATAATATTCAAGTGGATTTTAATGTTCCAGGATTCTCTTTAGGAATATGGAAATATTCTGAAACACTGCTTTATTCTGAATCACAGTTTAGTACCTGTCACACAATAGGAACATTATATTCAATGAAAAGACTTGTCTGAAACAAGTTTATGTTTATAGATACCTTCATGGATTTGTGTTTATAGATACCATGTTTGTTTATTATTCTTTCAATGTTTATTTATTTTTGAGAGAGAGAGAGAGCGCACAAACAAAGGAGGGGCAGAGAGAGAGGGAGACACAGAATCTGAAGCAGGCTTCAGGCTCCAAACTGTCAGCACAAAGCCTGACAGGGGTTTTAAACTCATGAACCGTAAGATCATGACCTGAGCCAAAATCAGACGCTTAACCTACTGAACCACCCAGGTGCCCCTCTAGATAAAATTTATTAAAATATTCATGGAATATATTTTTTAAATGATGACCATTATTACTATTATACTACTTTACTAGTACTAACCCTCTCACCCACATTCGCTCACCTTTTTTTTAATTGTAAGTATAAGTAGTTAAAATTGGTGGTTGGATTATTTTTTTCTATTTTTAAATTAGTTTAATGGCTAGGGAACATAGCTAGTTCAAACTACTTGTTTGGCAACTTTGGGTTCTTAGAAGTATAGCTGATAATCAGGAAAAAAGCAAGATAATAATGAATAGATGAAAGGTAGACAAGTCTCTCAGTTGGCAATAACTATAAGCCCTCTAAAAACTCACGCATGTTAGATGGAAAGCAGCCTATAAGTCCTCAATCCAAATCCCTTTACATATATACTCACAGAAACATGTCTCTCTCTCCTCTTTAATGAAAATACCACTTGCACATGGTGGTAAATCTAAATAGTACAAAAGAATGGTCAGTGATAGGGGCGCCTGGGTGGCTCAGTCGATTAAGTGTCTCTTGATTTCATATCAAGTCATGATCTAACTAACGGTCGTGAGATAGAGCCCTGCATTGGGTTCCACATGAGTGCAGAGTCTGCTTGGGATTCTCTATCTCCCTCTCTCTCTGCTTTTCCCCTGCTCGCACTCACTCTCTCTCTCAAAAATAAATAAAGAAACTTCAAGAAAAAGTTCAGTGATAAATTCACTCTTGAGACCATTTTAACAAACATTTCGATGCCTACTCCATAAGTAGATTAACAAATTAAAAGGTGGACAGGCACTTTGGTGATAGCAAAAGGGGTCCGCTGAAGAAACAGGAAATACAAAGTGTAGGCATGTAGGTCTACTCAGAATAGAGGCTTGTGGCTCACCTGTAACTCAGCCCTTCACAATTTTACGTGGTATAATACTTGCTACCAGAGTGGTTACTTCTACATATTTAAGAAAAGGTTAAGTCATCTTTATTTAGCTCTGTTTTAGATGGCAGGAATATGTGAAATGCATTTTTTAAAAGATTGCCATCCCAAATGACAATTATATAAAAGTACGATTCATACTAGTTGGATGAAATTTCAGATATCTGGAAACTTCGTTTGTGTGGAATATCTCATTTACCAAGAACTCCAGGTAAATTCTTACTAAAGTAGCTAAAAGTTCAGATTCAGACTCTAATAATTGGTGCATTTTTTCTAAAATAATGCATTTTGTCCCTGGTGCCTTTTTAATTAACTTTTTTATTTTTTAAGTTTATTTATTTATTTTGAAAGAGAGAGTGCATGAGCAGAGACGGGGCAGAGAGAGAGGGAGAGAAAGAATCCCAGGCAGGCTCCAAGATTTCAGTGCAGATCCCAATATGGGGCTTGATCCCACGAACCATGAAATCATGACCTGAACCGAGATCAAGAGTCAGGTGTTTAACTGACTGAGCCATCCAGGCACCTCCTTTTAATTTATGGAACAGATTCTTTGACTTAAAAGAGCAGTCTAAGACTCAGATTGTCTAAAACTGAACTTCTGCTCTTTCCCTCCGAATCTGCTCTATGTATTGGTTTCTTTATCTCTGGCAAAGGTATTTGCATCCTTCCACTCTCTTTTTCTCACATTCTGCGTGTTATCCGTCAAGAAATCTTGTTGGGGCACTTGGAAAGCTCGGTCGTTTAAGCGTCCAACTCCTCGTTTCAGCTCAGGTCATGATCTCCCAACATGTGAGTTTGAGCCCGCATATGGCTCTGTGCTAGTGGCACAGAGCCTGCTTGCCATTCTCTCTGCCTCTGCCCGCCCCCCCCCCGCCCCCCCCCCGCCACTTCAAAATAAAAAAATAAACTTAAAATATCTTGTTGGTTCTACCTTCAGTGTGTGTGTGTGTGTGTGTGTGTGTGTGTGTGTGTGTGTATACACACACACACACACATATATGTATATGTGTATACATGTACATATATACACGTGTGTGTGTGTGTGTGTGTGTGTGTGTGTGTGTGTGTGTGTATTATACACTGAATTTCCCCCCCCCACATCTACTGCTGCCATCTTACCTTACTAAGTCACCATCATATCTTGACTGGATTTCCAGGTAGCCTCTTAACCAGTCTTCTTTCTTCTACCTTTGCCCTCTGTTCTCAGTAAAGCAGCCAAAATGACCCTTTTAACACAAGTCAGATCATATAATTCCTTTGTTCAGAATTCTCCATTGGCCCTTAATTTCACTCACAGTAAAAGCCAAAGTTCTAATAAACCCCTGGCCTATAAAGTTCCTGTAAAGCTTTTATGATTTGGCCATAGTTTCAACTATTCTTCCCCTTCTTCATGACACTCAAACCATTGGCCTTTGCTGCTTCGCAAACATGCCTGGCATTGTTCCAGCATAGGGATATGCATGAGCTGTTTCCTCTACCTGATACACTCTTCCCCCACATAACCACTTGGCTTGCTTCCTCACTGCCTTCCTGTCCTTGCCTAAATATCACTTTATCATTGAAGCCTACTCTGAGTGCCATAATTAATACTGTTAAACGCTCCTCTCCTGGCTCTTCCAATACCCCTTACCGTGACTTACTTTTTTTTTTTTTTTTGAAAGGGGGGGGTGGGGGGAGAGAGCACGCATGAGTGGGGAGGAGCAGAGGGAGAGAGAGAATCCCAGGCAGGCTCCACATTACCAGCACAGAGTGGCACTCCAATTCATGGAACTGTGAGATCATGACCTGAGTTGAAATCAAAGAGTCAGATACTTAACCGACTGAGCCACCCAGTCACCCCTATTAATTTCTTATCTTCCTCTGAATGGGCTGTACTTTCTTACTTCTTTGCATGACTGTTAATTTTTTATTGAAAACTGGGTATTTTGAATATTATACTGTGGCAACAAAGGAAATCAGACTCTTCCCCCCTTCCAAGGGTTTATTATTGCTGCTTGTTATAGATTGGTGACTTTTCTAAAGTAGTGTTATAAAGTCTGTATTCTTTCTCATGAATGGCCACTGAAGTCTGTGTTACATTAGCTTAGTGTTCAGCTAGTGTTTTTGCTAGAGTTTCCTTCATTGCCTGGAGCCAAGAAAAGAAAAATCAAAGGAAAAGGAAAAAGACTATTTGCAAATTGGCTGTGTGCTAGGGCGCTCCTTCAACACTTAACCAGGTCATTTACCACTCTGCCTTAGCTTTCGCTTCCTGTTTGTGCACAGCCTGAGATGAAAGTTTACAGTTCTCAGGCCTTTCCTGAGTATGCATCCAGCCCTGAGTATGCGTGTGGTATTCTCAATTCCCCCAGTATACGCGGGAGCTTTTAGAAGCCCTTATTAACTCCACATATCTCCTTTCCCAGCCTCTTTCTTTCCAAGCTTTTTGGTCTGTTTATTTCCTATCCTATTAACCCCTTTTATAAGGGTTATGGCCAATACTTTCGCCTTTAAGTGTTTTCAGCAAATATCACCTGGGAAGTTGCTGCAGCCCTGGGAGTACTCTAAGTTTGGTGAAACAAAGGCAGACTGTGCACTGGTGCTTCAAGGAGCCACCAGACAGGTTGAAACATAGCCACGATTCTGTGAGAATAGTCTTCCTTTCTCCCTCTCATTAGCAGCCTGTACCAGGACACAGGCCATGCTCTCCACTGAACCCACCAATCTCGGGAGTAGGGGTGGTAGGCAGGCAGTTGAAAATGTCACAGCCCTCCCTTACAACAATGATTCCTTAAGCTGTCCCCTGGTTGTTGTAAGTTTTTGACTAGATTGCAGAGTTCTATACAAGTTGATTCTGACAGTTTTTGCCAGATTGTTAATGCCAGACAGAGCTGCTTATGACTATCTACTTTTATCAAGAACAGAAGAATAAGATTTCTTAAAATATCAGTGAAACTCTATAATACAACTTGATGTCATGAAATGGCAATGTCCTTTAATCAAAAGAACTCTTATACCTGGAATTATAGTTGATGATCATAAAAGATCCAAATATTTTTATGTAAAGTTGCTCAGCTCTGCAAGTCTTCAGTAATCCCTGTAATCAGCTATTATAAACAGACTTTTATCATCGGGACACTTATTTAAATATCAGAAATGAATTAAACTTTCTGAGAATTGAGGTACATTTTCATTTTTATAAAATCAAGGAAATACCAATGAAATCTTTAATAATCTACAAGTTAATAGCATCCCACTCATACTGTAGACTTTTCTTGGTTTGGTCATTTTAAGGGCTGGTGGGAATGTACTAATAATATACTATAACTTTTTTAATATTACAGATTTCTCTAGATACAGGGATGCAATTTGATATATTTTTAAAGAAATCCCTCCTTTTTTTAAAGTTTATTTATTTTGAGAGAATCTGAGAACACGAGTGAGGGAGGGGCAGAGAGAGAGAGAGAGAGAGAGAGAGAGAGAATCCCAAGCAAGGGGCTCGAACTCACATATGATGAGATCATGACCTGAGCTGAAACCAACAGTCAGATGCTTAAGCGACTGAGCCACCAGGAACCCCTGAAATTTGATATTTTAAGAACCATGTTTCTTATTATGGTGAAGTAGCAATTTCTCTGTATTTATAAATTTGTTTAATGTTTATTTTTGAGAGAGAGCACACGAGCAGGAGAGGCAGAGAGAGGTGGGGACAGGATCCAAAGCAGGCTCCACACTGTCAGCAGAGAGCCTGATGTGAGACTCAAACTCGTGAACCATGAGATCATGACCTGAGCTGAGGTCAGACACTTAACTGACTGAGCCACCCAGATGCCCTTTTGTATTTATAAATCTTATGAAGCTGCTCTCTTCTCCCTTTTGAGATATTTTTGCCCTACTTTGGTAGCACCTGAAAGAAATCAATCTGTTTGGAAATAAAGCAAAAGCTTATCTAAAACTGTAGCTATTTTTAGTTATCTGAAGTCTAGTAAAATGATTTAAAAATATATGTATATATTAAAGGTAGGACTAAATTTGTAAGGTTTAGGACAGGATCTGTGTAATTTTGTTTTTGTTTTCTTGGTACTTTACATGTAGTAGGTAGATATAAACTGATAAAGTGGAAATCCACACATAGCAGTAGCTTGTGATATGGAAGTTTATGGGATAAAAGTATGCTTGGGAAACAAAACTGCTTCCTTCTTTTTCGGTTATTTTCCTGATAATGCATATTTGATGTATCTTTTTTATATTGTGATGAAAATAAAATTCAAAAAATCTATCTCTCTGCTTTTTATCCTAATGATACTCACTTTTTTATTTTTATAAACCAAAAAGTAAAGGAGAACAAGAAAAGTTGCTACAATTCCCACTACTTTTAGCTCCATTGTTAAAAACAAATGCAGCTAACAAATTTATAATTGAGTAAATACACTTTTAAATTTAACATACCAAAACATAAATATGTGAAAAAAAGCTGTCGTATGTGATACATTTTATGCTAATACAGTGGTTTCCAAACTGTTGAATCCCTTGCTCTCTACCTCCCCCTCTCCAATAAAACAAAATCCACTATTTTCCTGTGACTTGATCACTTCTAGACATTTATTTTTTTAAATATGTTCATGGAGACATAGAGATGAGGTGAGTTTTTATTGCTGATCAGGGATAAGTCATTTAAATACTTTATTATAAATGCTGATCTGAGTCTGAGGAAAGTATATCAAATGACAGGAATTATTTCGTGATGTTATCTGAGAGAATTTTTTAGAAAAGCTAAGAGTTAAGTAGTGTCAGAATTATCTAAAATAACTGAAAGAAAGCCTTATGGGCTACTATTAAAGATTTGGTGTATTTTCTTTTAATTTAATTTCTCCCCATCTCTTGCTTTTCCTCGCCTCTTTTTGTTTCCTTCTTGCAGTTTATTTGTTGAAGAAACAAGGTCATTATTACTGTCAAGTTTCCACAGTATGGGTTTTGCTAATTGCACCCTGCATCCCTGTATGTAAAATAGTGTGGTTTTTAGTCTTCTCTATTTCCTATAAATTGATAATTGGATATCGGAGCTTGGTTGATCACATTGAGGCTCAGTTTCTCTCCCTCCCTCCCTCTCTCTCTCCTCTCTCTCTCTCTCTCTCTCTCCCTCCCTCCCTCCCTCCCCCCTCCCCTCCCCCCTTTGGAGGGACAGGGCTGGCAGTACACATAAGGTGTACTTGTTTCCATTTTTATGATATCAGTAGTCATTGATAATTATCCTGAAGTCCATTAATTCATTCCAAGCCTCAAAGTGATGTTGATAATTATTTTACCACTTATTCATTTATTAACTTACTTTAAAATTTTTATATTTATACATACATTCTACATATATTATAATGTTTAGACAAAGATTAATGTGTAGAAATTTTGCTTTCAGCGAATATTTACATTCCAATCATTGCTTAGAAAGATCTTTTGTCCTTTTAGAGCTACTTGCTAAAAATTAAAGTAAACATAGAATATTCTGGCTTTATTGTACTCTTGAAGGGACTGAATGTCTAAGCTAATTTATTAAAGAATTTATAATTTCTTGTCTTAACACTTAAACTGAAGAATGTGTCAGGATTGGAACTGTTATAGACTGAGAAATTTGACAAGAATTTTTTTATGTTCTTTGAGTTTATAGCCTCACAACCTATTTCAGTCTTTATGGTAATCAACTAGATAAAGCTCTGCATTAAGCTCCCAGTATTTATGTTTGCTGGCAAAATTTTCTCTGAACCTTATGAAACTATTAATATCTTATTCTAAGTATAATACTTTTTTAATAAGTGAACATCATGAAATAAATGAAGTTTTAAGATACATTTAGAATAAGCTCTTTTGTGTTAGTTTTCCCTGGAATGTCTTACCCTGGCTGCAGCCAAGGGATGAGTGGGTAAATGTTCTGTGCCATTAGCTCCTTAAAAACTTGGTGAGGATATCTGGAGGTCAGGACTCTGAATACAACGAGCTTTCTAGGTTTAATATCCAACTCACTTTATATTATTTTGCATGAATATTTGGGCATGAGTTACTACCTTCCCTTTTTTACAAGTAAGAACCCAAACCACAGCTAGAGTAACCAAATTCCTGGTTCTGATCCAAAGACAATTTCTGGTAATGCATTTAGATTTCAGTCATTATAATACGGTATTCTACTCTGTCTGTCATACATCCCACCAACTCTCCCCAGCATAAATAAGGTGGAACAGATACCATATTATGGGTAATGCAGTTAAGGCTCAGAGAGATTTAGTGGTTGCCACTCTGTTATTAATTGGCTGTGCTGGAATTGGAATTCAGGTCTTTCTGATTCCAAACCCATGTTCTCCCTACCACAGCAAAATGAAGGCAAGAGGAAAAGAAGGCAGAGAGATTATTTAAGGAGTCACTGTTACTTCCAGTGAGAGATTATTGAGGCCTGAAACAGGCAGTGGAAACAGAAACAAGATTTAAGGGTTTCACATGACTTGGTGGTAGATAAGATACGGGGAATGAGAGAATAGAATGATTAAAGAAAGATGTGAGTTTCCTGGGTGTGTAAATGAAATGTCATGGGAAGGGAAGCAGTTTACAGGAGGGCTGGCCCTTATTCCTCTTTCTGTATGGAATTCTGTCTGTTGGTTGAGGTGTTTGTCGTATATTTGGTTGAAGACATTGTAGGCACTTTGAAATTCAGGGTACTACTTAGCTTATTTAATCTTTTGGTAGTGAATACAAGGGAGTTTAACAGGGTGTATATTCATTTTATTTATTTATTTTATTTAAATCCAAGTTAACATAGTGTAATAGTAGTTTCAGGAATAGAATTTAGTTATTCATCACTTATGTATAACATCCAGTGCTATTCTCAACAAGGGCCCTCCTTAATGCCCATCACTGATTTAACCCATATCCCCACCCAACACCCCTCCAGCAGCCATCAGTTTTGTTCTGTTTAAGAGTCTCTTATTGTTTGCCTCCCTCTCTGTTTTTATCTTATTTTTCCTTCCCTTCCCCTATGTTCATCTGTTTTGTTTCTTATACATTATACATATGTTCATCTGTTTTGTTTCTTATACATTATATATATATACATATATAATATGTATATATATAATATATACACCACATCTTCTTTATCCATTTGTAAGTTGATGGACATTTGGGCTCTTACCATAATTCTGTTATTGTTGATAGCACTACTATAAACATTGGTGTGCATGTGCCCCTTCAAATCAGCATTTTTTTTATCCTTTGGATAAATACTTAGTAGTGCAATTACTGGATCGTAGGGTAGTTCTATTTTTAATTTTTTGAGGAACCTCCATACTGTTTTCCAGGGTGGCTGTATTTCCAGTTTGCATTCCCACCAGCAGTGTGAAAGTGTTCCCCTTTCTCCGCATCCTTGCCAACATCTATTATTGCCTGAGTTGTTAATTTTAGCCATTCTGACAGGTGTGAGGTAATATCTCATTGTGGTTTTGATTTGTATTTCCCTGATGATGAGTGATGTTGACTATCTTTTCATGTGTCTGTTAGCCATCTGGATGTCTTCTTTCGAAGTGTCTGTTCATGTCTTTTGCCCATTTCTTTACTGGATTACTCATTTTTTGGGTGTTGAGTTTGATAACTTCTTTTTAGATTTTGGATATTAACCCTTTATCCGATATGTCATTTGCAAATATCTTCTCTCCTTCCTGTGGTTGCCTTTTAGTTTTGCTGATTGTTTCCTTTGCTGTGCAGAAGCTTTTTATCTTGATGAGGTCCCAGTAGTTCATTTTTGCTTTGTTTCCCTTGCCTCCAGGCGACATGTCTAGTAAGAAATTGCTGCGGCCGAGGTCAAAGAGATTGTTGCCTGTTTTCTTCTGTAGGATTTTAATGGTTTCCTGTCTTATATTTAGGTCTTTCATCCATTTTGAGTTTATTTTTGTGTATGGTGTAAGAAAGTGGTTTAGGTTCATTCTTCTGCATGTTGCTGTCCAGTTTTCCCAACACCATTTGCTGAAGAGGCTGTCTTTTTTCCATTGGATATTCTTTCCTGCTTTGTTGATGATTAATTGGCCATACATATGTGAGTCCATTTCTGGGTTCTCTATTCTATTCCATTGATCTATGTGTCTGTTTTTGTGCCAGTACCATACTGTCTTGATGATTAGAGCTTTGTAATGCAGCGTAAAGTCCAGAATTGTGATGCCTCCAGTTTTGATTTTCCTTTTCAACATTACTTTGGCTATTTGGGGTAACAGAGTGTATATCCTTTTTTTTTTTTTTTTTTTTTAATTCTTTTTTAAAGTTTAGTTTTTGAGAGAGAGCAGGGGAAGGGCAAAAGGGAAAGGGGACAGAGGATCTGAAGCAGGCTCCACGCTGACAGCAGAGAGCCCCTTGTGGGGCTTGAACTCACCAACTGTGAGATCATGACTGGAGCCAAAGTCAGACGCTTAACAGGTTGAGCCACCCAGATGCCCCTGTATTCTTAATTCCTTTGTCATTATGTTATTCCTATGGCACTTAACCTAGTGAGAATTATAAATTCACAGTTATACTGAAGGACTACCCTGAGGTTTATGGCCTCAGCAGATTGCCAGTGTGATAGACCCCATGTGCATAGAACAGTGTTTCTGCCTATATACTTATATTGCCGTATTTTTCCTTCTCTAGTGAAGGATTAGAAAAAAGACACCATATTCTTGAAAACATTTATTTATTAATATGATTTGATGTTGAGGTTGCACAAAATATTCAGTAAAGAAACAGTAGTTAATAGCCAGTATGTTGAGAGAAAGGAGTTCATATATGCATGTATGATCAGATGATATAGCAGTGACTTGTGCGTATTCCCTTGCATAGTTCCTGCTCTACGGTAAGTTTGTATAGATAATAAAGCTGGCAAGTTGACTGTTGACTACAAGCCCAGAAATTGTACTGAAACAACAAATTAGAATTAGGTACTGGAGCACTTGGGTGGCTCAAATGGTTAAGTGTCCAACTGGCTCAGGTCATGATCTCATGGTTCCTGAGTTTGAGCCCTGCATTGGCCACTGCACTGACAGTGCGGAGCCTGCTTGAGACTCTCTCTTTCTCTCTCTTTCTCTCTCTCTCTCTCTCTCTCTCTCTCTCTCTCTCTCCCCCTCCCCACAAATAAATAAATAAACTTTTAAAAAAAGAATTAGGTACCTATTTCAACTGGTGTTTCATTTTTTCAAGCAGGCTTTACCTAGCCCTCTGTGTGGTCTCCCTACTGAGAACTTTAAAGCACAATAAAATTAAGACACTCAATTAGCCCTAATGGGGCAGCACAGGTACTTGTTAACTTTCCCTTTTTTTGATTATGCAGCTAAATTATAAACTTCAGAGGGCAAGGGAACAGGGAAGGTTTGATTCCCGCCCCCACCCCCACCCCACCCTCTGCCAGAGGTTAATTAACCATTAGGCTTTGAACCTAGTAAAAATACTTACTGTTTAAGTCTATAACTATAAATTTATCTTGGTTCCTTTTACGTTTTACTAAATAATAAAAATTATTTTGTCTTTAGTATCAAGCACTCTGCTAATAATTTATGGAAAATAAAATATATAGAAAACACAGTATTAGCCCTTGGGATATGTTCAGTCTTGAGTTGGTTTTATTTGTAATTAATTTGGTGACAGAATCCTTGAGTTGGTCAGAGAATTTTAGTATCGAGTTATGGACAGAGCTCTAAGTTCTTAGCCTAATAGGAGTGAAAAATAAAAGTTAAATAAAAGTAAACTATAAGTTGCAGAATGACTCTGCAACAACGTATTGGTGTAATACCACTTTAAGTCTCATAGGAATATTTCTCATTGAAGAAATGTCCTGTAATAATGAACATTGAAAACCTTTGATGTTTGGTTCATTAAAAGCTATGAACCAAAGCTAATTGTAAAGTGGGACAGACATTATGGAACTTCTAGTCCCATTCTTCTTTTTTCATACATAGAAAGGAAGCCCAGAATGTTTGGTTCATTGAATCTTGTCTAAATTATCTCAGCTGTTTAGAGGCAAAACAGGAACTGGAACATGGGTTTCTGACTTTATGGCTTCCTTTTATGTAACATATTGTTATTTATGTCACTATGCATTAACTGAAGGTATGTATGTTATTACTATATTTTTAATTATTTGCTCATTTTGTTTTTTATATTACTCCTGCAAAAAGAAAAGTTATCGGGGCACCTGGGTGGCTCAGTTGGTTAAGCGTCTGATTTCACCTCAGGTCATGATCTCACGGTTTGTGAGTTCGAGCCCTGTGTCGGGCTCTGTGCTGACAGCTCAGAGCCTGGAGCCTGTTTCAGATTCTGTGTCTCCCTCTCTCTCTCTGACCCTCCCCCATTCATGCTCTGTCTCTCCCTGTCTCAAAAGTAAATAAACGTTAAAAAAAAAAATTTAAAAAAAAAAGTTATCTGTAATTACAAAAAGAAGAAAGTGACTTGCCTAATGTCACATACTAAGAAATTAGCAAAACTAGGACTAGAACCCAGATCTTCTGTTTCCTAGTGCACTGAATCTTTCACAGCCCCAAACTTTTTCTCCATGGTGTTGTCATTAGTATTATTTATAGATTATTCCTACTAGGAAACTTAGTCAAACTGAGAACATTTTCGAGAAAGAATGATGGACTCTGTTGTAAGCAGTAAATAATCCAACTTTCTCTTGTAGCAAAATTCCACTTTTCTGGATGGTTTTCATCAATTTGCCTCTATTCCATTTGAAATTTGAGTTTGCCACTTACTAGAATTTGAGGCTAGAGGATAGTTCAAACAGAGTTATAGATTTTAATTGGTCTGTAGGTAATTACTGTTTCATTCACAACAAGATCGTCTTTTAAAAGATTTTTATTAAATGTAGTATATGGTAGTGTTTTTTTTAAGTTGTTATTGAATGTAATATCCAAAAATATGCACATAATCAGCCAACAGCTTCATGAATTTTCGCAACTGAACAAACACAGTGTATAACACACACCCAGTTCAAGATCATTATCAGCCTCCCATACATTCCCCTTACACTCATTTCTAGTTACTACCCCTATCCTGCTGCCCCCTATAGAGTAATCACTATAACAGTAATCACTATAACACTATAATAGTCTTTTAATGAGTCAGGTACTTCATTAGTCAGGGTCATCCTATTTTTTTGGTCTTGGCCGAAGTATATGAAGAGGATGAGAAGAGAACAGTTTCTGTTCTTACCAACACAAAAATAATTGAAAACAGAATTTTTTCATTATTAAGGCATATTTACCAATTTTGTATTCAATCAGTAATACTGGGTGACTCAAATCTTGTGTTCCACTTTGGAAACATACGGAGTCTCTGTAACAACTTTTGTCTTCTGAAAACACAGTAAGCAGGAAATATAAGAATTGATGTAGAGCATTGTGTGCTCCCCATGGTTATTTTCCACAATGGAGGAGGCATGAGGGAATGACTAATGCTCTAAGGCAGAGCTGTGGTTGAGGAATCACTGATACGTTCCACTTTCTTTGTGTATGTTCTGTGAATATTGAAGATAGATTTTTAATGTCAATAATTGGAATTCCGTGGATTTTTATTTTTAATTTTTTTTTAACGTTTTATTTTATTTTTGAGACAGAGAGAGACAGAGCATGAACGGGGGAGGGGCAGAGAGAGAGGGAAACACAGAATCTGAAACAGGCTCCAGGCTCTGAGCTGTCAGCACAGAGCCCGACGCGGGGCTCGAACTCACAGACCGTGAGATCATGACCTGAGCTGAAGTCGGAAGCTTAACCGACCAAGCCACCCAGGCGCCCCGCGTGGATTTTTAATTCTCCGACTTCTGTGTGAAATATAATTATTGTTTTCCATAAGTTAAAAAAAATTTGGTTAAAATTCTTCCATCTTGATTTAAAATATTTTACCTGTAACACTGTCTTCACTTTCTCTATTCTTCTCAGGACCCCTGAACAGTGCCCCAGCGTTGTTTCATTGTTGTCAGAGAGTTACAATCCTCACGTGCGTTATGGAGCTGCTATGGCCCTAGGCATCTGCTGTGCTGGTACCGGAAACAAGGTAAAGTCCAAAGCCGGTGGGGTCAGTTCTTTCCTGGCACCAGACTGTTTTCCCTCGCAGAGAAGTTTATGCATCCGCTGCAAAAATACAAGTGTGGTGTGATCTGTAAGAGGAAACTTGCCTCACAAAGCTTACCAGAACTTCCTTCCTCACTTTACTATGCTGGATTGCTCAAAGCCAGTTATGAACAAACCAGGGGAGCCTACCTGGCTCAGTTGGAAGAGTGTGTGACTCTTGATCTCGGGGTCATGAGTTTGAGCCCCGTGTTGGGTATAGAGAGTACTTAAATTTTTTTTTAATTTTTTTTACTGTTTATTTTTTGAGAGAAAGACAGAGCTCAAGGAGGGGAGGAGCAGAGAGAGAAGGAGGCATAGAATCTGAAGCAGGCTCCAGGCTCCGAGCTGTCAGCACAGAGCCTGATGCAGGGCTCAAACTCAGGAACCATGAGATCATGACCTGAGCCAGAGTTAACTGACTAAGCCACCCAGGTGCCCCAGAGATTATTTAAATTAAAAAAAAAATTTTTTTTTTAATTAAAATAGAACAAACCACATTCCATGGGGTGGCTGTAATGGAGACATGCTGTTGAATTTCTCTTTGAGAGCATTGATTTCTTTCAAAAAAGAAAAAGATAAAATACTTTTTTCTTTAAAGAATTTGGTCATTTTAAATGGTAATTTACATGTTTAATTTTCATGATTAGTAGTGTGGAAATCAAAATTCTCGTATAAGAGCACCAAAATCAATCCGCTTTGATTTCTTTTTTTGTTTTATTTTAAACAAATCACTTTAAGTGCCATTTGCCTGATCTCTCCTCACAAACATAACAGATAACCTGATATTTGTTAAGTCCTCAAAAGTGACAAAATAAAGAGTTGGGTTAGATAAGTAGATGATTGGAAAGTACAGTTCATCATGAGATTCATAAAGAAATGCACTGTTGCTGAAACAAGTATTCTTGATTTATAGCAGTGACCTAATCATAACATTTTTTGCCTTCCATAACACAAATGGACACACCTTGACCACTGCCCCAAGCTCAACTTTTTTTTCCTTTTTTTTTTTTGAGAGAGAGAGGGTGCAAATGAGCAAGGGGCAGAGAGAGAGAGAAGCAGGGCTCCCCTGAAGCGGAGCTCAAGCTCACTGGACCTGGGACTCAAACTCACGAACTGTGAGATCATGACCTGAGCCGAAGTCAGATGCTTGAGGACTGAGCCACTCAGGCGCCCCAAACTTTTTTGTTTTAATGGAGTGCATGAGGGAACACGAACATAACGAGAATGAGAACATCTAGAACAAGAACATAATTAGGGTATGCTTCTGATGTCTTTACATCAGAGAGAAGGAGAACACTTTGAATGTTTATTCATTTTTGAGAGAGAGCATGAGCGGAGACGGGCAGAGAGGAAGAGGGAGACAAAGGATCCAAAGCAAGCTCTGTGTTGACAGCAGCAAGCCCGATGTGGGGCTTGAACTCACAAACCATGGGATCGTGACCTGAGCTAGCCATACACTCAGCTGAGCCACCCCAGTGCCCCAGAAGGAATCATTTTTTTATCCTCTGTTGTCCAAACTAGATAAAATAAAACATAGGTATTTATTGATTGATCCAGGAATTAAATTTTAATTTGCTTGACTTTTTCTCAAATAAAGGGTATTAGTATTGGATACTAATAACTTTTACTAGTCCTGTAAAATGTTACTGAAGCTAGGAATTAATATGGGCATTTTCACTACATGTGACAAGAATTACATAAAAATTTATAGAGAAACATTCCCTTCCAGTATTTCTCATTCATCTCCTTACCCTGCTTTATTTTTCATCATGGCACTTATCACCACCCAACGTATTTTTACACCTGTTTATTTGTTGTCTATCTCCTCTCCACTGAATTGTAAGGTCCCTGAGAACACAATGTTCATTGCTGGAATCTAAGGTCAGACCTGGCACACAGTAGGTTTCACTAAATATTTGTCAACCCAGTGATTGGGGGCTGGGGGACCTGGGTGGCTCAGTTGGTTAATAGTCCAACTTCAGCTCAGGACATGATCTCGCTTTTCATGAGTTCAAGCCCTGTGTCAGGCTCTGTGCTGACAGCTTAGAGCCTGGAACCTGCTTCGGATTCTTTGTCTTGCTCTTCTCTGCCCCTCCCCCACTCATGTGCGCACACGCGCGCTGTCTCTCTCAAAAATAAATAAACACATAAAAAATTTTAATTTAAAAAAATCAATGATGGGGTGGAGATTATTTAAGGATATGATAGTGAACAAGTTGGACATAGTCTGTCATCACAGAGATTTGTTTTTAAAATGCTTTTGTTTCTTTTGGGGGAGAATTTCTTACATGAGAATATATCTGCAGTTTTATTGGAAATATCATTGGGTAGGGGCACCTGGGTGGCTCAGTTGGTTGAGCATCTGACTCTTGATTTCATCTCAGGTCATGAGATCATGGGATCCCAGGTCATGGGATCAAGCCCCACATTGGGCTCCGCCCTGAGTATGGCACCTGCTTAAGATTCTGTCTCCCTCTGCCCCTCTCCCCCAGTCACATGTGATGTCTTTCTCTCTCTCTCAAAAAAAAATTTTTTTTTAATAAAATACAAATATCATTGAGTATATAAAATACAGTTTATAGAAATTGGCCTTCATTTTTTTTTTCTGGGATACATCTGTAAACAAAGGAAAAATATAGATAGATGTTTTTCAAAGTATTTTCTCCCTCAGGTCTTCAGTAGACATTTATGGCAGGCCTCATAAGTTAAATATTTTAAGTTAGATTTTTTTTCTTTCCAGATTATTCTAACCTTAATATGATATCTAGGAGCAAATGTTGTTTGAGACACAGCATCTGAACAAGTTAATTCAATGAGAAATTTTTATTACTCCTACTAAGCAAGTCTGCTTTGTTTCTAGATAGTTTGTGTGGTCTCCATATCAGTACCTATCTGACCAAGGTTTGGTGCTTTATGTTTGGTTCTTAAAAACCTGAAACACCTGTTTATTCTAAAATATCTATCGCTGAGGTTATATCACATAGCTCAAAGACCAAGTTAGTGTCTTTTAACTTACAAGCTGGAAATTTGGTTATATTTGTATCATGACTATCTTAGAAACAGTATTGCCAGCATTATGAGTAATAGTTGAAAAACTTGCTCCTTTGCACAATGTCATGACATTTTTCAGTGAAATGGGGAGAAAGAATACACTTACCTGGTGTGTATAGTATCTGTTAACAGCACTGATTTTAAATAAATAAACAAATAAATCTACATGTAAAGAAAACTGAAAATGTTTTCCCAAGAAAAAGGATTTAACTTTTTCTTTCCTTGGCCTTGAAACAAAGGATATTTAAGAAATGGTATATTATATTAAGAAATAAGTTTGATTATCTTGTAAACCCATTTCTCTGTTCCTCTAGATTTATACCTACCAAGGACCTTAGAAGGAATGTTATAACATGGCACTTAACTAAGGTTCCACAGGGTGTTAATAGAAGTTAGTAGGGCAAAAGAGTTCTTGGTCAAATACAGTGGACAAATACAAAGTTCAAGTGATTTCTTTAATAAGACTTTTTGGAGCTTTTGCCAGGATACGTACATTTGTAGAGTATTTGATAAGCAGTATATATTTTGAATCTGTAAGAGGGGGTGATATATAGTACACAGGAACTCCCAAACTTATTTCAACAAGAAATCCTTTTTTTCATAGGACTGATTATTCTGAAGAATATGATTTTAGGGAAATCCTGGTAAATATCAATTTAATTTTTTAAGTTAGGTCTTATAAAATCATCAAAGACATTACCTTACCCTAGTATTTGAAGGAAGTTGGATACTTAATCCAGGCTTTGGGGTCAGACTAGCCTGGAGTCATTCTACTTGTATGGCTTTGGGCAAATTTCTTAACCTTTCTTACTCTGTTTCTTTGTTTATAAAGATGGTTTTATGTTGTGGGTTTTTTGTTTGTTTGTTTTGGGATTAATAGAACTATATGGGATAACACATATAAAATATTGCTGTGCTTGGAAAATAATAGGTGTTTATCGAACATTAATCTCATTTTCTGTTACTTTGTTTTTGACTTCTTTTACTTCACGACAGGAGCGCTTGTGTTCTATAAGCTTCCTTTGTACTTACCATCAATTGTATTGAAACTTAAAGCATACTCAGTTCCAGGTAGTCTTTAATGAACTTATTACAACGTTAGATGAAAACACTGATTTAGAATGACAGTAACTAATTTGAAAATCCAGCGATACCAGCTTTATTTAAAGTTTTTTTAATGCTTTCAGGAGGCAATTAATTTGCTAGAACCGATGACAAATGATCCTGTGAACTATGTGAGGCAAGGAGCTCTTATAGCTTCAGCTCTCATCATGATCCAGCAGACGGAAATCACTTGTCCAAAGGTAAGCAAACAAAAAAACTCTGTAGAAGAGAGCTGGTGCAGGCTTTTCTTTAGTAACTTATGTTCTTTTAAGGACATTTGTAACTCAAATATGATGAACACTGAACTTACAGGAAGTAAAAAGGTGTGAGAATGGGGAAACTTTAAATATGTAGTAATACTCCCTAAGTGCATTTTTTACAGATTTATAGTCAGTTTGCTAATTCAGCTATATAGCCATAATTGAAAAATTAAAACTTACAGATTGATGAAATCATAAAAATGAACTTTAATTTTTGCCTACTGCTGTCCTTTTAAAATGTATTTAGTAGGATAACTTGTTCCTCTGATACAGGATGCAAACTCAGGTGATCCATGAGTTTTTGATCCCATCTTTCTAAGATAATAAAAAGTCTTACATTCACTTTATATGATATATCCAGTCTCAGTTTAGAAAATGAGTACATCCAGGGACACCTGGATGGCTTAGTTGGTTAAGCACCTGACTCTTGATTTTGGCTGAGGTCATGATTTCGTAGTTCGTGAGATCGAGCCCCGTGTTGGGCTCTGTGCTGGCAGCACAGAGCCTGCTTGGGATTCTGTCTCTCCCTCTCTCTGCCCCTCTCCTGCTCACTATCTCTCTGTCTCTCTCTCAAAATAAATAAACTTTTTTTTTTTTTTAATTTTTAACATTTTTATTTATTCTTGAGAGAGTATGAGCAGGGGAGGGGCAGAGAGAGAAAGACACAGAATTCGAAGCAGGCTCCAGGCTCTGAGCTGTCAGCGCACAGCCCGACATGGGGCTCAAACTCACAAACCACAAGATCATGACCTGAGCTGAAGTCACACACTCAACCAACTGAGCCACCTGGGTGCCCCAAAATAAATAAACTTTAAAAAAAAAAAAAAAAAAAAGGAAAGGAAATGAGTACATCCAGACTCTCTTAGAGTGTCACTGCCCTCCTGGGTGATCTTTTGGGCAGAGTTTCACATGGCTGCAGGACGGCCTTGTTTCCCTCTTGACCCCTTCTGTTCACATAGGCAGTCCTGCATATTTACCCTTGTAGCTGGAAGTATGGCTCTTAGTGCAGCTTCATCTGCTCCCTCCTGTCTTCCTTTCCCTCCTCTTCGTCCTACTCCCTCTCCACTAGTACCTCAATCGATAGCTAATGCCTCCTATTTTTCATGTCAGATGTCAATGCACAGTGACCACTGATCATATTAAGCTCTCTAAGCGATCCCTCTGAAGCCCATCTTTAGGCTTGGAGTGAGGGGGAAAGACCCACAGAAATCCCCTTCACATAACCTGCAGTCCCGTTCTCAGATAAACCCTGTGGATGACTCCCCTCATGGAGACATCTATTTTAAAATTTCCTCATGACAATCCCCTAGACATCATGTGAAGAGTATAATATCTAATGTAAATTGGCACCTCAGCCAAAATGTTTCATTTTGTTCAGAGACAGAAAATGCGTAGATCTTATTCACGTGGACTATAACTTACCACGTTTACTATATTAAGTAAATGTGTAGAGCTTATGCACTAATTTCAGATCTTTTCGTTAACTTGAAATTAGGGTATTTAATAGTTTTGTGTTAATTTTGCTTCTGTTTGAGAAACAGTCAAAATTAACAAGTGGAAAAACCATTAGTATACTGTCTTCTGCCTCATCTGCCAAGTGTAGAACATCCTCATTTTCAGCAAAGTAGATTGATGGGGCGGGTGGAGAAGAGAAGAATTGCCAGAACTCATCGATGCTGGATTATTCATTCTCATTTTACGAAACTTTGTTTAATAGATTTCCATTTCTAAGCATTTGCTGTCATTTTTATTTCATTTATCCAGTGCTGCTCTTTCTGTCAAATAATTTGTAAGACTTCCAAAAATTGTATTATTGCAAAAATAGAATCTAACTTCTCATTCTGTTTTAATAATATATTACTTCATATATTATATCTTTTAAAACATAAACATCTTTTAAAGAGTCTGCATTTCTTTTTGGTTTTTATTTTTAAATATAGCAGTTATAGTATGAATAGTTTTTGCATCTTTTATTTCTGTTTTTGATCTTCTAAGCTTTATCAGCTGGAGGTTATCCAGTTGAGTAATGTCATTAAAGAAGGAAGTTTAGGCCATGGAATGCACCTCCCCTAATAGTAATATATAGATACTTACTCACTTTGACCTTGCATGTTGCTTTCATGTTATTTGTATTGTGAACAAGACAAATGTTTTACTATCTTTCCATCCTCTGCTATAGGATTTTGTTGATTTTTCAATCATAAACTCTGCACCAACAATGGCAGAGTCCTTTGGAATGGGGGTGGGGTAGGATATAGGCTGTGTAGTTTGAAAAAGCATTCAACTATTTATTCTAATAAGTAAAACTTTCTCACATTTAGAAAAAGTGAAAAAATACAGAATTTAATTCGCATTTTTAAAATCATTCCATAAAATACTGTTGAACCAAGTCTTAGCTGATGTGAATACATGGGGCACACTTCCATCTTCAGATTGTACCAGAATCCTGAGTATTGATTAAGAATGTTGAAATGCAGTTAGAGCTGGTAGCCATTGCCATTAATATAAACTCCACAGGGAAAGTGAAATGTATACCCTGCCAATTATGAAAGCAAAGCTGTGTATGGCAGTATAAAGCTCCAGTTTTCCGGGAACACTATTCCTTAGAGGGAAACTATTACTCAGCTCATGAATTCTTAAAATTTAAGTTCTATTTCATTGTTTTCTGCTATTAAGCATGCAGTAAAGACTTTTGTGGACTGTCATTTATATCATTTCTCTTTTATCTGATAACTGCTAACAAGACAACTTGAGATTCTTTTGGAGTGGTATGTGACATTTTGCTGAAAAGAAAAAGCTGTTAAGCTTGAAGAGAAGTTCTCAAGATTATGAGTCCTAGTCACAAGGTTGCAAACTGGTGCATGAAATAAAGTGGAGATCAAGTGCTAATTTCATCAAACTATAACCACCCCTCAAAGGAATCCAAAAGGGACATTTCTCAGTTTATGAAATGCACAATGAGACGTTCCAAAGGAAATGTTTTATGTAATCATGATATACATCACATCCATTTACAGAATGCTGTCTTAATGCTTAGTTTGATACGTTATGGTTTTGGTTTAAGTAATCCCAGTGCATCTTTGCTTTTCTTCTGCTGGTTTTTTGCTCACTCACGCTCACCAACGTAGACCCAGGAACATGCATATACCCCTGGGTGATTACAAACCCAATTTAAAAAGCCTTTACACCAGATTCAGAACCATTTAACTAGAATAATGTACTTTTATAGGTCCCTGGAACTATTTTCTCTGAAGAACCCAACTCTACTCTTTATGAAGGATCTATCTTTAATTTTCCTTTTTAAATGAAATCTACCTTTAGCATTTTTGAACACATACATATTATCATATATAGAATCAGATAAAAATATCACAGTGTAGGAATAAAATATTTGGTGCTCTTCCTGGCCTAATGTCCCCTGGCCTGAGGTTACCTGCTGGGGGAAAGCTTCTCCCACCACTGACAGGTACATTTTTGGCAGTAGGATCATGTTGGGCCAAGCTTGATAAGCTTTTGCAGTTCTAAAATCACAATTTAAGTAGATGAGGCTTTTGTGAAATATCATAGTAACCTAGAAGTATTTCTATGGAGAAAGTTTGAACTTCTATAGGATGAAATTATAAGAATGAAATTTTGTATTATAAGGTGATAGTTTACAGCATAACACATCTATAAGTAATAATATATATTACCATACTGTCACCTTAGGTAGGAACTTGAACTCTAATAGTGTCAGTGGTAATATAAAGAAAGGACTGCAAGCAACTACCATAAGCAAAATAATACTCATAAAATTACGAAGGGAGCTAAAAACATCATTTGGCATATTGATAATGGGGAAATCATGGTAGCATTGACAATATCTTGAAAGAAGAATAAAGATCATTTTTTGTTTTAAGCATGTTGAGTTTGAGATGTTAGCAAGTCAGCTGGAAATAAGATGAGAGCATAGGAAAAAAGTCAGAACCAAAGAGATTTGGGACTAGCCACAAAGAAATTATATAAGTCATAGCCCATTATCTGCAGTTCCAAAATCTAAAAAGCTCTGAAAATTGAAGAGAGGTTTGTTTATTTTTAAGGACTCAATTTGGGGGGCATCTGGGTGGCTCAGTGAGTTAAGCCTTTGACTCTTGATTTCAGCTCAGGTCATGATCTCACATTGGTGGGGTCGAACCCTGCATCGGGTTTCCTGCTGAGCATGGAGCTTAAGTGCTGGGGATTCTGTCCTTACCTCTCTCTCTCTCTCTCTCTCTCTCTCTCTGCCCCTCCCCCTTCCCCACTCATGCACTATTTTGCTCCATCAAAAACATAAAAATTAAAAAATTTTTAAGGACTCATTGGCTGCAGAACTTGACCTAATATGAACTCATCTATAGCCTTTATCCCATTTAGTGTTAATATTCAGTCATTTAACTGCTTTTAAAATATTAATTTGTTTGATTATAACTTATTGCCCCCATGCTCCATTGAGAGTATTGCATAATGTAGGGTATATGTATAAATGCTATCTTTCTGAATTCTGAATTCCAAAATTCATCTGGCCTCAAGGATTTCATGAAAGGAGTTATAGACCTCTAGTTTAAGTCATAAGAGGAGATGAAATCTCATGGAAAAGAAAAGAAAAACAACTTTAAAACTGATCGCCAATGTGCTGCTTTATTTCTGTATTTGGCAAAATAGAAGAAAATTGAAAGGAGACATTCCCAGGTGATAAGTACCAACAGAAATGACCCCAAAAAACTTTATTCCCTTCTCCCCATTTTTTTTCCAGAGAGTGATTTCCCACCACCCCCCCCCCAGCCGTATAAGGTATAGAGTTAAAAATATGATGAATGTTAAAAATGCATGAATTTGGAAAAGGTAGGTTTTTAGATAATCATGCCCAGTAGAAAGCATGGATCACAGGATTGCCTAGAGTTTAATTGTCTTTTCTGTGAGATTGTCATAATATAAAATGGGAAATAAATATGCTTTTCTCCCACAAATTCTACTTTATATGGGGGCGCCATACTATGCATAACAATGAAATTGAAGCAGAAAATCATGATCCTAACCATGGTTGCAATTAGTTTTTTTGTGATTACAAGCAAACCAGGCATTTCACCCATCTTACTTCAGTTTCACATCTGTAAATAGAGGGAGTACATGATCTCAAACTTGCCTTTCAAATTTAAGATAACTGCCCTCACCTACTAAAATAATTTTTTTAAGATTTTTTTAAGCTATCTATTTATTTTGAGAGACAGAGAGAGCAGCAGAGGGGCAGAGAGAGAGGGAGGGAGAGAATCCCAACAAGGTCCACACCATCAGTATGGAGCCTCACACAGGGCATCAACTCATGAAACACAAGATTATGACCTGAGCAGAAATCAAGAGTCAGACACTCAACTGACTGAGCTACCCCAGTGGCTGAGCCACTGAGCCACCTCAGTGCCCCAAAACAATAATGCTTTCTGAAGAATCATAAACATGAGAATTAAGTTACTGCTGCATAAGTAATAAAATGTGAGGGGGGAGAAATGTTTAAATGATAAACATAAAAGTAGCTCTTTAAGTAGTGTACTTAATAGTAATTGGATAATCCTGTTATACATTTGTGTTGATTTTTTTTACCCATCTTTAAGTTTCACTGAATGTTTTCCTATTGTTTTGGGTGTAGTTTTATATTTAAATTCTTCCTCATAATGTACATACAGTGCTTTGTCCAGTGTTTCTTTTTATAAGTTCATGACATATTTCATAAACCTTTAGCACATAAAATTTCCATCCTATATAAGGTAATGTAAGTGTTCATCTAAAATAAGTTCAGAATCAAAGGAATTTGACCTGTTGAACCAGAGTAAAAGCATCAAACCTTAGGATTTGTAAAACTAGAAGGGAATTTTACAATGATCTAATCATGCTGGGTTTTATAGTTAAGAGAAAGTAAGACCGATAGAAATGGCTCACTAATGGTTAGTTGCTAGGTATTGGCAGAGTGACTTCATTGTTTTTCCCATCACCTTTTGTTGCTGCCTGTGAATAAAAAATGAGAAGCATGTTTAAGGAATATCGTTTTGTTAGCAGTATTAGGTTGCCGAGATCATAGTCAAGGGGGACTGGTAGGATTCTGCCCTAGTATGGTAGGATGGCCATGCTATTGAAGTCAAAAATGCCTTTTACACATTACATTACATACATATTTACATCAGGTAGTCCTAACAGCAGCCGTGTAAGGTGTAGGCACTCTAATCCCTGTAGGGATGACGAAACTGAAGCTCATAAAATCTAAGTAGCTTACCTAAACAGCTTATTGGAGCAGAGGTATTTATAAGCCAGGGTTGTCTGATTCTAGATTACCCTGCACTGTATCACAGTGTGGCCTCTAAGACCAAGGCAAGTGAAGAAGGGAAGAGATTCTGAAAGAATATGTAATGCAGATAAAGTCATTATATTAGGAAACTCAAATTCAATATTTTCTGCTTTTGGCAGATTTGGGGAGCTCCCTGATTATGTGCTTCTTGAACAAGCAGACTTCCTGGGTGCCTACCACTTGAAAAGCACTGGTGGGAAAACAGAGAAGTGTAAGACCTGGAAGAAGCGTAAAATAGTTCCTTTATTGTCACCCAAACAGATTTAAAGGAATCACAAATACATTGATGATATTTATTTTATAAACTTTATTTTTTTTAATTGTAAAAGCAATGTATATTAATTTTAGAAAATACAGAAAAGAATAAAGAAACAAACAAAATTACTGGGTATCCCATCCTAAGTTAGCACATGTTCCATTTTGGTGTTTTTTTTTTTTTTGATGAGACTAATTATTGTGACATATTCTCAAAAAATTAATATGTGTGCATATCCATTAAATCCAAAATATACCTCACACAACTTCAGTAAAGGGTAGTTTATTTGAAGATAGAATTGAAGGACTATGCCTGCTAGTAGTGGTTATGGTAAGCAAAATAGCTGTAATTCACAGTACAATGAAGTCCTCAGTGTTTGCTTGAACTGTTTAAGCCTACTGACTAACCGTGGTGCGATATGAAATCGCATTCAGCATTCCCATGAGTGTGAATCATCCACTGTGGAATGAGGATTGAAAACAGAACTGGTACTCCCACACAAGAAAAGTCATAACACCCATGATTTCAGCCATGGAACTTTTCTGCTTTCAAGTCTGGTTTATCTCTCTCTCTTTTTAAATGTTGTAAAATTCAGAACTCAAGTTTCATTATAATTTGAGCAATCTATTCCCTGTTCTGAAATGACACCGCAAATGTATAGAATTTGACTATAATTCTTTTTCTTGTTCATACAGGTGAATCAGTTCAGACAGCTGTATTCCAAAGTTATCAATGATAAACATGATGATGTCATGGCCAAGTTTGGCGCTATTTTGGCCCAGGGCATACTGGATGCAGGTAAATGTTAAGTCTTCCAGATGTGTTAATCTATTTAAACTAAATCTATTGAAGTAACTATGTGCTCTATGACATAGTAGAAATTGAGTCTGGGGGAAATTATTCCTGTAGAAAATGTGGAGCCTAGAATTCATAGAAATACTTTAGTAGAGTTGTTAAGCGTGCAGACTGTTAGGGTTTGAGTCCCAGGCCCTTTACAGTAGTAGCTGTATAACCTTGAGAAGTTTTCCCCCATGTTTATATTCTTGTCTTGTAAAGTCTACCTTGTGGTGTTGGGAGGGTTAAAAATCCATGTAAAGCTTTTAAAACAGTACCTATCACTTAATAAAGTGCTCAGTGTGGATTTTTTTTCTCTAATTTTCTTAGTATATATCAATTTGAAACAAGTTGACACTGGAAAGATTTTGAGAAAAAAAATAGGTTTTAGACAAATTCTAGCAGCCAAATCATCTTAAAATGGGATGTATGGAATATTTACCTAATAAATAGAGTGTAACCGCCATCTAGCTCCTGAATTCACACTCTTCACCTCTACATTATGCTTGATGTCAGAGACAGGCTACCCTTCCAAGGTAGAAGCGTGTGCTCTAGTACCTGGATCTCTGCTAATTTGAAAGATGTGAAGAATAGTATCTCAAGGTTTTCATAACAGTTCTGTTACTCAATGAATATTTTCTCAAATTGATTAGCCATCTGTATATCTTCTAATGAAAACACTCTCAGCCATAGCTACTACAGTCAGTCGTTTCTTGGTCAAGTAGAATTGCATGTATATTTCTGTAGGAGGTCAGGAAAAGAAGTTGCAGTCCTTTTATGTCTTTAAAGTTTTCTTAGTCTCTCCAGGTTTTCACTTGCTGAGAGTGTTTTCTTGATTATATTTGCCGGAGATTTCTTTTTATGTTTCTTTGCTGATGCTACTTTTTTTCCTTCCTAAATTCTTTTCATTTTGCTGAAATCTTTTATTTGCTTTTTCTCTCTTTTCTCAGGAGTTAGTTTGTTTGGTTTTTTTTTCCCTAAATGTTTGAGGCAGATAGTCTTCTCTTTTAATCCATTGTCACATGGGGGTTTTTGTTTTGTTTTCATTGTCCAAAAAGAGTTTTTTGCTTAAATTTTTAGTGGTTAAGGCACAATTTATTTGTGTCTTTTTAATTTAAAGACAGTTCTTTGTAGCTGTGTATAAATAAGGAAAATACTCCATAGATACTTTAGTAAAACATTTCAGTTCTCAGTGGTATCGATTCTCTCCCATATATGAATAATACAGACATTGACATGTCATAATTTCTTCTTCCTTGTTCTTCATCGCCTTCTAATATTTTTATATTGTCATGGTTTATAATGTTTACATCCTCTTGTGAAATTGTAATTCTCACAGTTTAGTCTTAGTTCCATATTTGAATGGATTCAGTGCTCATCACCATTTCTTTATTTACTGCTGCTTTTTCCTGGGTATCTGTACTACGGCTTGACACTTAATTGGCTGGATTTTATCAGTCCCTAGTTTACATTCAGGTTCACTTTCTTTTTCTTTTAATTTCATTAATTTCATTTTTTTTTTATTTTTAGAGAGAAAGAGTGCACAAGGTGGGGAGAGGGGCAGAGAGAGAGAGAAAGAGAATCCCAGGCAGACTGCATGCTCAGAACATAGCCTGACATGGGACTCGATCCCACAACCCTGGGATCGTGACCTGAGCTGAAATCAAGAGTCGGACGCTTAACCGACTGAGCCACCCAAGCATCCCACATTCAGGTTCACTTTCTATGAGTTTTGACAAATGCATAAATATATATCCGCCATTACATCATACACAATAGTTTCACTGTCCTAAAAATCCTCTGTGTCACCTTTTCATCTCTCCCTCCTTTCACACAGTCCCTGGCAACCCCTGAACTTTTTACTGTCACTGTAGCTTTAGTTTTTCCTTGTCCAGAGTATTGTATAGTTGGAATCATACAGTATGTAGCCATTTGAGATTGGCTACTTTGGATAATTGGTTTTTAAGTAGGGTTTAGGAGTAACATTTTACTATTCCATAATCTTCTATGTATTCATTTATTTTTTAGCTGCAGTTTTTGAAGTTTGTACTTTTACACTACAACCCTTTACTTGTTCATTCAGAGCTACTATGGTTTCTTGCTGGTTTCTGCTATATCAGAGTTGTTTGTTAAGAATTAGGGGAAAATAAGGGTGCTTGGGTTGGTTAGTCGGTTGAGTGTGTGACTCTTGATTTCAGCTCAGGTCAAGCAGCTCAGGCCTGCTTAAGATTCTCATTCTCTCTCGTTCTCTCTCTCTCTCTCTCTCTCTCTCTCTCTCTCTCTATTTCATGCACACATGCGCACTACCTCTCTTGCTCTCACTCTGTCTCTCCCTCTCTTGCTCTTTCTCTCCCTCTCTTGCTCTTTCTCTCCCCCACTCCTCCTCCCCTCCCTCTGCCCCTTTCCCCCACTCTGCCCTCTCTCTAAAATTAAAAAAAAAAAAAAAACAAAAAAACTGGGGGAGGATAATTCTCTTGTTTCGGCTTCATTTCGCTGTCTTTACTGGAAGTCCTTTCTCTCCCCTCTTCCTTACTCTTTCAGGCCTTTCTCCCTTCACTTCCTTTTGTGAATATCTCTTTGAATTGTTATGGACCAGTCAAGTTTTGATGCTTTTTTTGCATTTCTCTTTTTATTTATGTTTTTTGCCTTACTTATTTTAGTGTCATTTAGTATATAAAGGTTCTGTAGTGTCGTGTTCACTATTACAAGCATAATTATTCTGTCACCCCTTTCTACTTTGTCAGTGTCCTGTCCCCCTACAAACTAGGCTGCAACTGCATTAGAAAAAATGTGTAGTCATGTATTCTGGCTCTCAGAAGTTAGTGGTAATGGAGAAAATCTAGAGGGCAACTTCAAAGGAATGACTGAAGTTTGAGAATTCACTCAATGATATGGTCTCTTCGAGGAGAAAAGCCAAAAATTAAGGTTTATGGTTGAAGTTTGCAAAACTGTGTAAACACTATCAATAGGACAAACTCTTTCTTGTTTTGTAGTAAATCTCCCGACTGTTAGAACAGAAAGCTAGTTTAGTTTCTAAGTCTGAAGAAAATGGGTTTCATTGAAATAAAAGGGAATTCAGCTTCAAAACTTAAATCAAAGATCACATTCTTTAGGAAGCCTTCCCCTCTGCTCTACCCTGCCCAGCCTCATGTTGGGGTAGGTGCCAAGGCATGCTTAGCTGTATGTTCTCACTAGTGCACAGGTTTCTATCCTAATGCTTGCCTGCTCTGGTCTAATTATCTAGTTATCTGTCTTCCCCACTAGACTAGAGACTCCTCAGGATCGCTTTCAGCATTTTGTTCAAGATTCTCAATATATATTGTAAGCATTCAGTGAATGGGGGAGGTTGAGTAGAGAAAAGTACAAGCAGACAATAAATGTGTATAACTCATTCCTGTTGGAAAAACAAAGTATACCTGATTTTTTTTCCAGATAAAATCTAGGTTATTTGGTTGAACAATTGAACCCCGATTCTTATAAAAAATTAAAGTGCTTTTTAGTGTAGTAGAATTAGTACTTCCTGACTCTAATATGGAGGCATCTGGGAGAGACTGAGGTTTAAAGAAGTGAAATGTATGGGCGCCTGGCTGGCTCACTTGGAGGAGCATGTGACTCTTGATCTCGGGTAGTAAGTTTGAACCCGTGTTGGGTATAGAGATTACTTAAAAATAAAATCTCCAAAAAAAAAAGTGAAATGTGAGCAGAATTGGAATTCAATTAGGATGGTGACTAGGCACAGACAAGCGCCATTTCTAGGCTATGTTATATAAACTAAAAGATTGGGGTCTCAAAGTTCTGGGGTCCAGCACTAATACTTTATATAGAGTCTTCAACACAGCAGCCTGTGGGCCACATCGGACTTAAACATGTTTTGTTTTGCGTGCCTAACAAAGTGTGCAAAATATTGGACAAAATCCAGATTCTAATCTGCTTTTAAAAACAAAATTACCTAGTGACCCTGGACCTACACCCTTGGTAACATGTCCTCTCTGAATATGACATGAACTTTCCATTTGCCTCAATGTCCCATTGCTTCCAATCCAAGTTTTCTTATTTGTTTGCCTGACTGGTTCCTAAAGGCATTCAACTTTTCAACCCCTATTAGCCTTAGATTCTTAGTCTTTCAAGGGCCCAATAATGATCCAGCTGTCTAACTGATGGTTGGATCTTCGCTCTTGTTCACTAGTTTTCAAACTGTTTCTCTGCACTCCTTCAAGGGATAGTCTAGGGGATGTGGCAAGGAATGGGCGAACAGGACAGGCTCTGAGCCATAATACTCTCAACAGCCCAAACTTCTGATTACATAGAATTAGCTCTGGTTTCATTGTTTCACATATTGTGCGTCCTCAAAAAATTTCATCTGAATCAAGGATTAGAGATTAAAATTTTTCTTTTGTTAGTGATAGTACTCTAGTTCAAGTGCTCAAGTTCAAACCTTCATATTGCCAATGGGAAAAGAGACTTGAAGAGGTAAAGTCATTTATTTGTCCAAGGTCATAAGGCTAGTTAAAATGTTGGAGCAATCTACTATCAGACATAACTAAAGCAGAAAGAGTAAAACTAAGCAAACAACATCTGCCTCTTGCCTCTTTGCTATTGTTTGCAAATATGTGTACTGAAATTTTACTTTTTGTTAGCATTAAAAGCCCCAGTGTAGAATGTAGATTAATATCTAATTTAGTGGGACACCTGGGTGGCTCAGTCAGTTAAGTGTCCAACTTCAGCTCAGGTCATGATCTCATGGTTTGTGGGGTCGAGCCCCACATCAGGCTCTGTGCTGACAGCTCAGAGCCTGGAGCCTGCTTCGGATTCTGTGTTTTCGTCTGTCTGCCCCTCCCCCACTCAATGCTCTGTCTGTCTGTCTCTCTCTCTCAAAAATAAATATTAAAATTTTTTTAATATTTAGCATTCAGTTTTTATATCCTTTAGGCTTAGTTTTTGGAAAATGCCTACTTATACAGAATGAAGGTCTAGTGCTGTAAAATACAGCACTTCAGTTTTGGAGACCCTAGATAATTCACTGGCTAACAAACTCCAGCTACTCCATATAATATTTTGTGAACTGTATGCTTAAAATAATCACCAAATGCTTCCGTAGTGCAGTGCTTAGAAATCTTTATTATGGCCCTACTGGTTTCATGTTCATGGTTTCTCTCTTTTTCTACAGGTGGTCATAATGTCACAATCTCCTTGCAGTCCAGGACTGGGCACACCCATATGCCTTCTGTAGTTGGCGTCCTTGTCTTTACCCAGTTCTGGTTCTGGTTTCCTCTTTCACACTTCCTGTCATTGGCTTATACCCCTACCTGTGTCATTGGCCTTAACAAGGACTTAAAGGTATGTTTGTAAGACTTCACGTTTATAGTGTGTCTTCACTCTATCCTACCTAATCACCCACTCACAAGGATTTTCATGAAATTTTAAAGATGAATTGGCATCTCACCAATATTTGTTTCCCCTTCAAATTGAGTCATCACCTTGTTGAGTGGAGTGTGTCAGTGGAAGTTTTGAAAATCAGGTCTCCTTACTAACTGTGTAACCTTAGATGAATCAGTTGAGAGGGAATGGTAAGAAAGGAGGCAAATTTAAAAATACGAAAAGGTTTTATAGCTCACTCTTACCAATTTTATTTAATACTGAAGTTCTGTAAGAGCCGTTGAAGGATTTCTTGCAGATAAATGACATGATGAGGTTCGCACTCTAGAAACCTCATTCTGGTGTCCGTGGAAATCCATTACAGTGAATGCTATTGCAGTCATCTGGGCAAGGAAGAAAGAGGACCTGAACTAAATCTTAATAAGGAGCGAGGCTTTGAGGCAGGGCCATGTTTCAGAGTTGTATGATGCTAGAGTATTTGATGGAAGAAAGGATTATTTCTAAAGGGAAAAGCAAAATAGGAGGATGTCTCTGGTAGTGGCAGAAAACAAGACCAACAATGAGAAGCCAAGGAATCTGACAGAGAGAAACTAGTCACATAAGTCAAGGACTGGAAGTGATACATCCCCTGTCATCACACCGTCCATGTTTTTTTAGTGGGGTTTGTGCTTAGGTCTTTCCTAATTCTGTGGCCTGATGATTCACCTTCTTGTTCTTCCATCTTCTCAGAGCCTTTTGACCTTCAAATAACTCTTAAATCTGGTCATCACTTCTGTTAAAATGTTCTATTAAATTTTCAAAGTGGAAAAATTTGGGACCAGAAAATAGCTGATGAAGATTGAGTATTTCATCCAATTGACTCCCCCGCCCCCCCCGGTATAGCTATACAGTCATTTATCCTTTAAGTGTTGCAATATAAAACTACTCACATTTGTAAATATTGAGCAAATATTTGTAAATATTCTTTCCAAACAAGAATCTTTAGGTTCTCCAGTCCCTAACCTTTAACCTTTAACATTGTGGTGAAGCATCCTGTATAATCTGTAGGGACTTTTCCCTCTAGCACACAATCTTCTGATCTCTGTTTTCCATTCTTTATAAGGAAAGTAGAATGAAAAAGACAAGATTCCAAGGGTGCCAGGGTGGCTCAGTCATTTGAGCGTCTGACTCTTGATTTCGGCTCAGGTCATGATCTCAGAGTTTTGTGAGTTTGAGCTCCGTGTTGGGCTCTATGCTAATAGCGCAGAACCTGCTTGAGATTCTCCCTCTCTCTCTCTGCTCCCGCTGCTTGCACTCTCTGTCTCTCTCAAAATAAATAAACTTAAAAAAAGACAAGATTTCTTATCCTGTAAATATGCCAGTTACCATTCTCTGTCAGTGTAAATTGGGTAAATAGGGAAAAATTCAGACTAGAGAACTTTAAAACCTAATCACTAAGTAGTGTGAAGCTGACTTTTTCATCAGGCTCATGTTGGGCTCTTATAAGGAGTGATTACATGGTATAGAAACCGTGTTCAGACTTGTATAGATTGTTAGAGTGGTATAAGGAAGGTACATGGAAGTTAGGTGTGCAGGCTAACTAATCAAAGAACACTTTACAAAGGAGGTAACCGTTGATCTGATGCTCACACCATGAGTGAGACTTACAAAGCAGGGTGCGTGGCCAGTAGAGATGAGATCAAGGGGGTGCCCATGAACAGGCACAGAGCCTCAGAAAAGTCTAAGGAACTGCAGGTAGTTCTGTAAAGCACCTAAAAACAAATTCAGTGAAGAAGACAGATGCCTGTAAGGGAGTTTTGTAAGAGAACATTTAGCCTAGATCGAAACTTCTGGCATTCCTTTGCATTGTGTTCTTGTTAAGAGCATAAAATACTTAAATCTTGATTTGGGTTATTTTAATGTAAGGAGAAAAACTTTTATTTCTTCAGATGCCGAAAGTTCAGTATAAATCAAACTGTAAACCATCCACATTTGCATATCCTGCCCCTCTGGAAGTACCAAAAGAAAAAGAAAAGGAAAAGGTAGGTTCTTTGTTCCCTTGAGCAGCATTTGTACTTCTATATAGAAGCTGCTTAGTGTTTTACTTGGGTTTGTTTTAAATATTTTAATGTTTTAAATTAGATATTTTCAAAGTAATACTTCTTATGGTAAAATCCAACATTACACAAGAATGTAAAGTAAAAGCCCTTTTTCTCTCCTGGTCATCCAGGTCCCACGTCACAGGAATCATAATTTGTGAATCCTTGCAAATGTTTTCTCTGCACATGTCAGTACTTTTTATGCCACAAATAATTGTTGACACACTGTTCTGCAGCTTATTGTTTTCACTTTAACAGTTAATCTTTAGGGGACGCCTGGCTGGCTCAGTCGGTAGAGCATGCAACTTGATTGATCTCAGGATCATGAGCTCAAGCCCCACTTTGGGTGTAGAGCCTACATAAAATTTTTAAAAGAATCTAAGTTTTTCAGTGTATATGGGTCTCATTTATTGCTGCAGAGCATTCCCTTTATGTACAATACCATTATCTGTCTTCTCAGTTCCTCGCATGATGAACACTTTAAGATGGTTTCTAATCTGTCACTGTTACAAATGAGACTAGAATAAGAGTCTTTATACATGTATGTTTGTGCACTTGTACGAGTATATCTATAGGTTAGGATCTTAGATGTGATTGATTAGAAGTAATGTACATTATTTATTTTCATAGATATTAACTAAATTTCCTTTCAAAATGGATATAACCAACTTATGCTACTAACAGCAATGTATGAGAATGCTCACTGATGTGTGTTAAATCAAACTATCGTGAGTTAGAGAGCTGCACTTGCCCCTGAAGTTTTCTCAGTAAAATTACCCTTTTTGATACCTTATACTAAGGAAAATACTTTTCTTCCTCTCAACAGTGTTCTGTATTAGCCAGTTGATTATTTGCTGTAAACTTTGTAAGTGGGGATAATTATACAACTGACCAAATTTGAGGGTGGTGGGTGATGAATATCTCTGACGACAACATCCTGTTCCATCAGCTATGTTTCAGACCCCCAGCTTTTAGGTCTGAAACAAAACCAGCTTACACCAATACTGCCAGCCTTCAAAGTCCCTGTTTTACCTTCGATTTTAGCAAGACCCATCAAGAAGGGTAGTTCTAGGCTAACCATTCACCCACTGTGTATTACAATTGTAGAGCATCTAATTCAGTAACAGGATCTTTATGACCAAGTTTGGAGGAAATTTTTATGTTTTCTAGTGCTTTCCCTATAAAGTAAAAATGTATGCAGCACCCAAATATCTCAGAATCTCATAATAGCAAATCCACATCCAAGGTAGACTACAGATTAAAAAAGTAGTAATAATAAGAGTTATATTGGATGCAGGCCTCTAGGAACTAAAGAATCACCTGAGGACTATAGTAGAAAATTATATGAATAAATGTCCTGCTTATTTTTCCCATTTATTCCTGGTTATTTTGTTATTTATGATACTTACTTCCAGGAAACAAAGTTATATAGAACTGATTTCTCTGTGGGCTTGTACCTTGTAGGTAAGAGACTACGATTTACCATGTTCACTTCCTCTAGGTTTCCACTGCTGTGTTATCTATTACTGCCAAGGCTAAAAAAAAGGAAAAAGAAAAAGAAAAAAAAGAGGAGGAGAAAATGGAAGTTGTAAGTATAATTTGGTGATCATGTGGGTTGATATATCTATCTTTATCATGGTCCAGGTTCTTCGTAACTGAACATTTCCATACCTTGCTCTTGGCTTCCTTTAAGTAAGTATCCTGTTCCAAGCATAGAGACTCCTAAAGTTTTAATTGGAAGAGAGTTGAGTTCTTGGAGGAAATGACAACTAAAGTGGGTTTTGAAGGGCAGAGTAGAATTTTCAGACAATGAGATGATGTTGGGAGAAAAAAGGCCCTTTCAAGCAAAGAGAATATCATTTGTTTAAATAGACCCTCTTTTTATGGTCTCTTCTGGTAGAAAAACTTCCTTATCCTTTAAAACCAAGTTACATAGCATTCTCACCCCTAAGCACAGTTGTCCTGTCCATCCTGAGTCTGGTATGACTTTAGTTATATTTTCATTACATCTAATCCTAGCTACCTTTTGTACCTAAGAGTTACTCAGTAAAAGGAATGTCTGAGTGGCCCAGTTGGTTAAGCATCCAACTCTCAGTTTCGGCTCAGGTTATGATCTCACAATTTCGTGAGCTCGAGCCCCGCGTCGGGCTCTGTGCTAACAGTGCAGAGCTGCTTGGGATTCTCTCTCTCTCCCTCTCTCTCTGCCCCTCCCCTGCTCACACTGTCTCTGTCCCTCTCACTATAAATAAACTTCAAAAAAAATTTTAAAAAGGAGTTGCTCAGTAAATTTATCAAACGTTATTCAGTGATGTGGAAGAGAAGTAAACCTTTGTTGGGTTATTTTCTCATATTTTCCAGGACGAAGCAGAAAAAAAGGAAGAAAAAGAGAAGAAAAAAGAACCTGAGCCGAACTTCCAGTTATTGGATAACCCAGCCCGAGTTATGCCTGCCCAGCTTAAGGTCCTGACCATGCCAGAGACCTGTAGATACCAGCCTTTCAAACCAGTAAGTTATCTATGGCCCTTAGCTATATGCCAGTGGGATATTAATTCGTAGAACAATGACATATTGATAGAGGAGGATAAATCTCCAAAGCATTGGAGAAAGCTCTCTAGAACAAATCAGTCTTTTAGCAAAAGAGAGGACATTCCCTTCCATTTCATATAGATTTGGGAGAGATCTTTTTTTTCCTTTGGGTAACCCTACAAGCATCCTTCATCTACCAGAGGCTTACATAATAGAAGTTCATGGTGATAGCTATGAGGTCAGCATAGACTCCAGGACCAGACATCCTGAGTTTGAATCCTGACTCTACCATTTACAGCCTATGTAACCTTAAGTCTAATACTAAACCTCTCTCTGCCTCAGTTTCCTCTCCTGTGAAATAAGAATTATACCTAACTCAGGAATGAAAGAGTGAATAAGGTGATAACAGTTAATACACAAGCACTTAGAGCATTGAATTTTACAATTTGAAAAGGATCTTTCTGCCATTTAATTTATTCTAAGGAAGAATGTTTCAGGTTAGAAACACTGAACAATAATTTGAGCATGAAAATGTCTTTTTTTCCCCCCCACATTCTTATAACTGGAAAACAAAGCTATTAGTAGACACATTTAATACATCCAGATCCTGGGCCTGTCTACAGTCCCATAGATGAGATTTCTAAAAAAAAAAAGTAAACCCATTCTCATCAACTTGAAAGTGGTCCCTGATAGTGGTGAGTGGAAGGCATCTCTTACCTACACTTGTGAGCCAAGGTCTTACCTAACTAGATTATCGGCTAGAGGAGAGAAGGACAGGGATAGATGGCTGTATTTAGTGGTGAAGAGCTAGAATTGGGTAGAACTGAGTTTATACTCCAGCTCTGCCATTTCTTAGCTGTATAACTGAGACAAGTCTTTTGATCTTTTCATGTTTCAATTTCCTCATCTGTTAATGTTGTAAAGATTAAATAGATCATTATATGTAAAATGCCTAAAACAATATCTGGCACATGGTAAATTCTTAATAAATATTAGTTGATGGGGCACCTGGGTGGCTCAGTTGGTTAAGCACCTGACTTCAGCTCAGGTCATGATCTCGCGGTCCGTGAGTTCAAGCCCCGTGTTGGGCTCTGTGCTGACAGCTTGGAACCTGGATCCTGCTTCGGATTCTGTATCTCTCTCTCTCTCTCTCTCTCTCTCTCTCTCTCTCTCTCTCTCCCCCCCCTCTCTCTCTCCCCCTCCCTCCCTCCCTCCATCCCTCCCTCCCTCCCTCCCTCTCCCCCTCCCCCACTCACAGTCTCTCAAAAATGAATAAATGTTAAAAAAAAATTTTTTTTAAGAAAATTTAATAAATATTGGTTGATGGTGGTAACAAGTCACCAGATGGCTGTAGGTAGCAAGGCAATCAGGCCAGGAAGGCAGGAATAGTGTGAAGATCTTTTCCTACTTCCTATTAGTCCTTCATTATGACTAGAACCTGATACTACTTGATCTGTAGTGTACAATGAATGAATTCATAGAACCACCAATGCACACCTTAAATGCAGTCACTGTCTACTCGACTACCCAGTTCATCTAAGTGGCATGTTTACAGAGAGTGTATTCTAACAGTGTCTAGAAACTGCTGTTGCCAGTTTAAGTGGGGTATATCAAGAATAGATCTATTAGCGCATAACTAGTGAGTACATAAAGCACACAAGACACCCAGTGTTCTTGACAATTACGAAGAACCGAAGACAGCAAAGTATACGCTCCATATCGTGAGGCCATATGAGAAGACTGGTATGTTTCTGTTGGAAATTAAATGTTTATTAGCATTTGCTCAGAATGAGAGGAAGCTGCAACCATTGTCCATCTAGGAGTCAAAAGACTGGCTTTGTCAGAGCAAGCCAGCAGTGAAGGCTAAGGAAGAGTTGCCAGCTGCCTGGCTGACTGTTGGTGGTATGCTTCCCTAACGCACACACAGCCCCTCAGCAAAGACTGGAGACTTACTGGTTCCAGGTGTTTAAGGAAAGCCCTGCCCAATCGTAGCTGACCACTCAGTTGAGTAGAGACTATGTGGTCACGTACAGCAAAAAATACTGACTTTATGGAAGAAGTTCAGAAAAGTCACAAAACAGACAATAGCAAACCCTGGGGAAGGGAGAGAATCTGATTTCCAGAGTGCCTGCATGATATTATTTTAATGTCCAGTTTCAACAAAAAATTACAAGACATACAAAGAAATAAAAACCTAGATGTCTTAGGCAGACTAAATCAACTACTTAAAATATGTCTGAAGACCTAAAGGAACTAGGTTTAAAGAACTAAAGGAAAGTATGAGAATGTCTTAACAAGTAGTATCGGTAAAGTGATAGAAATCATAAAAAATAAGAGATTATGGAGTTAAAAAATACAGTAACTGAAATGAAAGCTATTAAAGGAGCTCAACAGCTGATTCAAGCAGGCTTGGGCAAACTTGAAGATAGGTCAGTTGAAGAACAACTCTCCAAAAAAGGGTGAAGAAAAATGAACCTCAGAGATCTGTGGAACACTACCAGGCATACCAAGCTACATAAAATGGGATAATGGAAGTCCCAAAAAAGAAAGCATAGAATATTTAAAGAAATAATGGATGAAAACTTGGCAGATTTTATAAATGTTACTAATCTACGTATCCCAGATGTTCAGTAAATCCAAGAGTGATAAACCCAAAGAGATCCACACCCAGCCCCATCGTGATAAAATTGTTGAAAAATCTTGAGAGAAGCAACTCATCATATACTGGAACCCTAAATAAGATTAACAGCTGATTTGCCACCAGAAACCATGGAGGCCAGGAGGCAGTAGGATGATATATTCATAAGTGCTGAAAGAAAAGACTCTCAACCAAAAATTCTGTATCCATCAAAACGGTCCTTCAAAAATGAAGGTGAAATTAAGACATTTCCATATAAAAATGAAGAGAATCTGTTGCTAGCCAACTTGCCATACAGGAAATAGTAAAGTGAATGCTTCAGGCTGAAATGAAAGGACACTAGACAGTAATTTGAATCCACATGAAAAAATAAAGAGCACTGGTAAATGTAACTACATAGGTAAATCCGAATGATAGTATAAATGTATTTTTGTAACTCTTCTCCTATCTGGTTTAAAAGACAACTGTATTAAGCAGTCATAAATTGGTATTGATGTATGCACAAAAGCATAATTTGCATTAAACTATGTCATAGTTCTGGCTGCTAAAGCAGATTGCCACCTGTTGTTTAAAACTAAATGGCTTAAACCACAAACATTTCTCACAGTTATGGAGGCTAGAAGTCCAAGATTAGGACGCCAGCATGATTGGGGTCTTAGTAAAGGCCCTCATCTTACTTTACACATGGCCTTCTTCTCATTGTATCTTCACAAGGCAGAGAGCAGAGAGGAAAGAAGCTCTCTTCATGGCTCTCCTTATAAGGGCACCAATTTCATTATTAATGAGGGCTAATTGCTTGCTAATGGCCCACCTGCTAATACTATCACTTTGGGGGATAGAATTTCAACATGTGATTGGCAGGATGAGAAGACACAGACATTCAGTTCATAACACAGTAACAACAAAGGAGTGGGGAAACAGCTATATTGAAGTGTAGTTTTTGTATACTTTGAAATTAAGTTACTATTTTTCAGTGAGATTAAGATGTTAATTGTAACCCCAAAGACAACCACCAGACAAAACAACTCAAAAGTAGACTGAAAGAAACAAGGAAATTAAACTAGTACACTAGAAAGTACCTACATAATGCCAAAGGAAGCCAGTAGTGGAAGAATTGAGAAACAAAAATATAGAAGACATACAAAAAACAAATTGCAAAAATGGTATGAGTAAATCTTACCTTAGTAATCAGATGAAATATCTTTTTTTTTTTTTTTTAAAGTAAGTTCTAGGCCCATCATGGGCCTAGAACTCACAGCTGTAACATAGAGTCTCATGCTCTACCAGCTGAGTCAACCAGGCACCCTCATGAGATGTAAATGGACTAACCACTCCAGTTAAAAGGCAAAGATCAGCCAAATGGATAAAAAAGAAGAGGATCCAACTACATGCTCTCTTATTAAGAGACACACTTTATGAGGTGCCTGGCTGCCTCAGTCAGTAGAGCATGCAACTCTTGATCTCAGAGTTCAAGCCCCGTGTTTGGTGTAGAGATTACTTAAAAAATAAAACAGAGGGAGGTAAACCCTAAGAGGCTCTTAAATACAGAGAACAAACTGAGGGTTGATGGGGAGATGGGTGGGGAAAATGGGAGCTGGGCATTGAGGAGGGCACTTGTTGGGATAAGCACTGGATGTTGTATGTAAGGGATGAATCATAGGAATCTACTCCCGAAGCTAAGACTACACTATATATACTCACTATATGTTAGCTAACTTGACAATGAACTATTAAAATTTAAAAATGATAATAAAACAAAAAAAATAAAATCTTAAACACACACACACACACACTTTAGATTCAGAGATTCAAAAATTAAAAGCAAAAGGATGGGGAAAGGTATCCCATGCAAACAAGTAACTAAAAAAGAGCTGAAGCAGCTGTACTAAATCAGAAAAAAATATATTTTAAGACAAAAATTGTTGCTAGAGACAAAGAACATTTTATAAAATTTTATAAAAAGGTCAGAGACTGACTGGCTCAGTCAATAGAGCATGCAACTTTTTTTTTTTTTTTTTTTTTTTTTTAAAGTAATCTCTGCACCTGACGTGGGGCTCGAACTCATGATCCCAAGATCAAGAGTCACGTGCTCTTCCGACTGAGCCAGTCAGGCGCCCCAGAGTATGTGACTCTTGATCTCAGGGTTGTAAGTTCGAGCGCCATGTTAGATATGGAAGATTACTTAAAAAAGAATAAAATAAACCTAAACCACATAGCTATAAAAGGCTCTTTCCTTATGTTGTTTATAATTGCAGGATTTGAGTTGGATTATTTCATTCCAATTAAGCGTAAAATAGTACAGTTATAACCTGGAGCCATCTGTTTCCAAAATATTGGAAGTCCTATTTGTTGAACATAGATATTTTCTTCTGTTTGGTAGACAGTTCATCTCCATTTGGTCCTTTAAATGGTTCAGGTAAACTTGCAGGCCGTGGAGGATTAGTGGCCTTGTACTGTGATTGTTTTTGGGTGAATATGGATGGCACAGGCAGGGTCCATTCATAAAATGGCTCCTCTGCAAGGAAAGCATACTTTTTAAGGGAAAGAGTTAGAAATTCATGTGTATGGATATGTGGGTGTTGAGAGAAGAGAAATAGAATATAGGTAGAAATTCATGAACGCACACCAGTTTTATAGCATGGCAGGGCAGAGTTCCGACGAGTGAAAATCAGATTAGGTTGAACTGCAGAGATACTTGTACATACATGAATCATTTGACTAATGTGCTTGTGCTTCTTTTCCTTCCCATTAATGTGCTTTGGTAGAAATAATGTTTTTCCAGATGTGCCCTGCCACTGTCGACTGATTTAATTACAGAGAGCAGCTTTCCATTTCCTTTGACACAGGCAAGAAAATAAGATAAGATTAGCACACCAGAGATGGGTGAAGAGTTTGGTATTTGAATTTACTTGTAATATGTTTGGGAGAGGGCTAATGCAATTGCTTTTATACTATAGTTGTTCTTTGTTGCCTATCTACTACTTTGTTGTCTTGTATCACAAGGATTTATAAATTAAAGTGAAAAACAATCGGTAAATCTGTGATATTTCTGTCGTTCTCTCTGTCATTCTGAAATTGCTGGAGAAAAATTGGCTTTTCATTTGTAGATTGTCTTTTGTGTCCAAAATGATAGTTTTCTCACAAATAATAAAGTGTCTAGTAGACTAGCGTGCTTCTTAGACTTGAATGTGCACACATATCACCTATGGATCTCGTTAAAATGCAGGTTCTGTAGATCTAGGCAGGGCTGTGTTTTCTGCATTTCTAACAGAGCCCCAGGTAGTAATGATGCTGCTGCTCCAGGACCATGTGTTGAGTGGCAGGGCATTAGAATTCATATTTATACTTAGACAGTAGACGTTCTCACTACATTCAGACTGAGGCAATACTGGAAGTGCTTACTGTTCTTCGCTTGGGATGCATCATCTAAACCTCCTACCATCCAGAGCCACTGGGCTAAGTTTGTAAATATTCCTTATGGATTACAATTTTCTTTATCCTTCGTAATGTACACTGATGTTGCTTTCCTCGTTTAGTCTTCAGACTATTCCTGAAGGAATAGATGTGGAAGATCTTATTAGCCCCTTCTCCCTGTTGAACAATCTGTCACCGGTGTAGCATCACACAGGCACAGATGCCCAGGTTTTCTGACTTTTGTCTAGTAAACTGTAGTTCTATTCCAGTCCTTTACTTCCAAATCATTCGAGTAGTCTTAAAGGTACCATTTCACAAATATGCGCCCTAGACTCGGAAGCAGTCTGAAAATATGAGTGGAATTTGTGCTTCATTCCTTGCTCTGTGTTTCCAGCTCTCCATTGGAGGCATCATAATCCTGAAGGATACCAGTGAAGACACTGAAGAGCTGGTAGAACCTGTGGCAGCCCATGGCCCAAAAATTGAGGAAGAAGAACAAGAGCCAGAACCCCCAGAGCCATTCGAGTATATCGATGATTAAGGACCCAGAGGTATGTGTAGAATAAAATTGTGTATCAAGGGAAATCTGTTGTCAGTACGTCATAAATGTTTTAGGCAGAGACATTGTCTCACTTCTTCCATTCCTTTTATGCTTAATCCCTATTTACTTAAATGGTATTAAAATTTCCCCTCTTTTTGATTTCTTCCTGTGCACATAACCACCCGTTCCTTTTTCTTTTTCCCTCCACTCTCTCTGCCCTGTAGTGTTTGACCAATGCTACTAAAGTGGCTACAGACTGTTTTCATAGGTCCATGAGGAGGTAAGGAGCTTGCTCCAGAATGTAAATCTACTCAGTGCTTCTTTCATCAAAAAAACCTTGCTCACTTACCTGCTCCCCCTAGAAAAAAGTCTGCTGAACTAACAAGTTGCTCACGGTAGAGTTGATTTACATTTTGTTGTAAGCCCCTTATTACAGATCATTTACAGTTCATGGGCCGGCCTGGTTCATGGATCACACAGGTCTAGGCTTCTCACTGATTGATCTCCGTCTCCCTTTCCTTTGGCAGTTCTTTTGGCACTGAAAGCCTTAATAATTTATTTATTCACTGAAGCTATTGAACATCTAATGTGATAAGACACGGAGTCCATCAGACTATAACACAAAGCTTTGTCCAGTTGAAAAAGATTATTATTCCAGTATTCTAACAGTGTTGGAGTAGGTCTTTAGATGCAGAAGATTGGAATAATCTATCTAAAGTCATGAAATTGTCCTTTTTTCCCCCATCTTGTTAGTAGTCATCACATATTTGAAGATAACCTATGAACTATATAATCAAGGTTTACTAAGTCCACCCTAGTACATGTACATTGTCAGACAAATAAGAATTTACTCTTCTGTCCGAAGATAAGAAGAACAGGGGCACCTGGGTGGCTCAAGTCAGTTAAGTGTCCAACTTGCTTTCGGCTCAGGTCATGATCTCACGGTTTCTTGAGTTCGAGCCCCGTGTCAGGCTCTGTGCTGACAGTGTGGAACCTGCTTGGGATTCTCTCTGTGCCCTTCCCCCACTCACACTGTCTCTGTCTCTCTCAAATAAATACACTTAAAATAAAATGGAAATAAAAATAATAAAAACAGTATCATTTATTACATTATGACAAAAGAAAAATACATTCAAACGTCAGGTGGTAAATCTAGCACCATGAGTGTTACCCACTGACCAGCATTTAATGAAAGCTTTTTACAGAAGTCTCAGATAAACATTAAGTCAGAAACCCTGCCATTAGTAGGAAACTATATTCAAGCCTCTGAGAGTGTTTGGACCTTTGAGAGAGGGAGATTTATACTAACTTCCTGGTTATGTAAACTTAACTTTTGAAAATTATTTTTCAGCCTTTGGTTTCCTAAGCTTTACCCAAGCAGCACAAGGCACTGTTGATACAGTGAGCACTCGGTGTCTATGTGGAACTGAACGGACTCACATTAGCCCCCTTAATTAAGCCTTTACAACACCTTCACGCCTTACTGAAAACCCCTGATTAAATCTTTCAAGGCAGTTAACTACAAGATGGCTTATAAAAGTTTTAGTTAGAAATCGGACTTTTTTTCTTCCTTCCTTTTTTTTTTTTTAAGTGAACTCTGCGCCCACTCACACCCCGAGTTCGAATGTCGTACGCTCCACCAGCTGAGCCAGGCCAGGCACCACAGAAACTGGATTCTTATTCTTTTCAAAAGGATAAAATACTCAGTCTAGTAGGAGTGTAAAAACTGTAGTCTGTCTTAGCAAAAAGTAGCTTTTAGGACGACACAGGCAGGGTTAGGGGCTAGTTTTAGACTTCAACAGCTAGTAATAAAAATAAAAAATAAAAAAATGTTTGAAGAATGACCCTAGGGGCTCCTGGGTGGCTCTGCTCGTTGAGCATCTGACTCTTGATTTTGGCTCAGGTCATGATCTGACGGTTGTGATATTGAGCCGCTTGTTGGGCTCCATGCCTAGTGTGGACCCCGCTCACGATTCTCCCTCCCTCTGATCTTCTCCCCTGCTCACATATGCTCGCTCGCTCTCTCTCTCTCTCTCTCTCTCAAATTAATTAAAAAAAAAAAAAAAAAGAATGACCCTAGCTTTCCCCCTCACCCCTTCCCTAGGATCTCATTGCTCTTCTGAAGAAGACTGTCCAGGCTCGTATGGGAAATGCCTGTGAGGACGTTCATGCCGAGACCCGCTATTCACTGCATGTATCATTGCCTCTGCGTTGACCTGAAGAACCTTGTCTCCAAGTCTTTGGTGAAGAGAAGATATAGGACTATTTAGTGTGCTCTTTACAGAACTTGGTTTTCAAATAAATATATTAAAATCTCAAAATGGACAAGAGCTTTTTAATTTGTTTTTCAGCCTCGATTTTAAATGAATGGACCTAGTATCCTCCCCCGCACCATGAAATGCCTAAACCCAAAGAGCTAAATCCTCGATTGTCAGGATGAGTACGCATGACTTTCATGTTGATGAAGTTAAACTGGTTTATAGGTTATTTGAAAAATTATGCCAAAAAAAAAAAAAAAAAAATCAACCTTTGTTCATTACTCCAAGAATTCTCTGCAGTTTTTAAAATTGGATTGAGGGTATGGGTGCCATCATTTACTGAAGAAGTCCTTGTAGTGGTCGAAGGGAAATGTTTATTTAGGCAGCTCAGAAACATTTGTTTCTAAATAAGCTTTGCTGGAGTGCCTGGGTGGCTCAGTCGGTTAAGCTTCTGACTTCAGCTCAGGTCATGATTTCATGGTCTGTGAGTTCAAGCCCCGTGTCGGGCTCTGTGCTGACAAATCAGAGCCCGGAGCCTGCTTCAGATTCTATGTCTCCCTCTCTCTCTGCCCCTCCCCCGCACGCACTCGCTTGCTCTCTCAAAAATAAATAAACATTAAAAAATAATTTTTAAGTAAGCTTTGCTTATTGCTACCTGCTTTTGACCCTGTTGAGGACAATAGATACAATTCATTTCATTTAGCCACGGGATTTGATAATGTACCCTTTTTTCCCATTTTTTTCTGCCCTTTTTTCCCACTTGCCTTTTAATTTGAAATATAACTGTAATATAATGATGCAGAAATTTGAAGTATGTATCATTTGGTATGTTTTGGCAAGTCCTATTTTGATTTCTGTATTATTAGATCTTACTTAGATGTTGGGCTTTTGAAATAAGCAGATAAGGTCCTTATTCTGACAACCTCCCCTTCTCGTCTTCTTGCCATATGAAGCGGGTCTTTGATGTACGGGGACACAGCAATAAGAGCTAGTCTGGGGGGGATTGGGTGGGGTTCTTTGTGTTTTGGCCTTCAATCACGTAAAATAAAAGGTGACTTCCAGCATTTATACAAGAATAGTTCTTTGCTCCAACCTTGATTCTTACACTTTTTAATTTAGGATACAGCCTTCTAAGGGCTTCTGCGGGGGGTGCTATCATTAGAGGAAACAAACGCCCAGACGGATCAGCCATGTTCCACTCCACCACAGCTTTGTTGTTAGACCCAGGTCTAAAGGTTACTGATCCCAAAGGATGGCTCCACTCATTGGTTAATTTCATTGTATCCCCTCCTTTGTAAATTCCTGTTTCCTCAATATCAGATGATTCTATAAAAGAGATTATCTCATTTCCTAGCCTCTCATTAGCTATGTCCTTCCTGTTCAAGCTCTTAACATTGCTTGCATTTCAGACAGTTATCTCTAACATTTCCCTTAATATATGAAATGTTTATAAAACAGAAGTCTCTCAATGATGTCACTGTCCAAAATTGAGTAGTCTGGGAGAGGTGGTACATTCACTGGCCTCTGGCCAAAGTTATTCCATACTTATAGATTGAACTTCAGGGAGCGGTCAAGCTTTAGTTCCTTGTAAGCAGTGCAATTTAGGATTTGTAACTTGGTCTTAAATCTTGAGGTTGTAGCTCTAAAAAAAATGTAAGCTGTAAAGTAAAATGGCCACTTGGATCAGATTATGATGAGACTCTGTTTTCATGATGACTTTTGTTCCCCTAGAAGACTTCCTAGCATGTGCATAGCACTGAGAGCTAACCAAGAAGCAAAGGAATTTAAGGTGAAATAGAACAGGGTGAAATAAAGTCATGTGTGAAGACAGGATAGGAGCTAAGAATTGGCACATTCACCAGAAGAAACGGGAAAGTGGCGGCAGTTAACTCCCAGATGATGTCATTGTGGCGAACTTGCCGACTTGAAAGCAAGTGAGAGGCACAGCAAGGAAACCAAATGGAAGGAAATTGATTTCTTGGACTGGGCTGAATACTAGAATCCTATCTTTCTCAAACCCATCTGCAGTTAAATGACTGCTGAGTCTGGCTTTTAAAAGTACTTTCCTTATGGAGCGCCTGGGTGGTTCAGTGGGTTGAGCATCTGACTTCAGCTCAGGTCATGATCTCACAGCTCGTGGGTTCAAGCCCTGCGTCGGGCTCTGTGCTGACAGCTGGGAGCTCAGATCCTGCTTCAGAACCTGTGTCTCCATCTCTCTCTGCCCTTCCCCCACTTAGGCTCTGTCTCTCAAAAAATAAACGTTAAAAAATTTTTTTAAAATAAAAGCACTCTCCTTAGACTTTAAGGCAAAAACATGACTTCAGTAAATGTCTCTAGTGGAATATAACCATTTTTAACTGCCTTTTATGCTAGTTGGTTATCATGGGTAATATATAAATTAATCTCCAAGAGCCATTTTGTTAGACAAAGAGCTTTGATATTTTCCTCTTCGCCCTCCAACTGTAAAGGTATAACAAACTAATAAATCCTTAAAGATACCTTATCTTTTAAAAAATTAATAAAAGTACTCTCCATGGCATCAATAGCAAGTCTTTTCCTCCTCTGACCAACCTGTTCGTTTAAAAAATTCAAAAAATACTTAATTTGAGCATTTCTTTGTGCAAGGATTCTTGGGCACCTTGGCAGGTCCCACTCCCTCTGACTGCTTTTGAGCTCTAGCCTTCCCCAGAATTGGGTCCTTGGCCTTCTTGGTCCACTCTCCAAGCAAGCCCATCCATCCCACACCTTCATCCACCGTCTTCGTGCAGATGATTCTCCAGTCCACATCTCTCCCACCCTCTTCATCTGAGCTCTTGGCACGCACGTCCAGCCACTCTGGATCCCCATTCGGGCTGCCTCTCGGGCACTTAATACAGTGTATCCAAGACACTTCCAGTCTCCTCTAACTTTTTGGAGCCAATGACAACCCCTCTATCTGGCAGCTCGCACCAGAAACCCACGCTTCCCCCTTGACTCAATGTTTAGCCTCAATTATCTCTTCAGTTCATCCACCCTCCTTCCCCCACTGGTCACTACCCCTGGTTCAAGCGCTTAACTGTCTATCAGCCTCTAGACTTAGCCCACTCTAATCCATTCTCCAAACTGAGCTTTCTACAATGCAAATCATAGTAATCTGCCTCAAGTTTCTCAGTGGTTCTTTGTTGAATAATGCCCAAATTCTTCAGTAAGTGTTCAAAGCTACACAAGACTTTAGCTGCTGCTCAGCTCTCCAGCTTCTCTCTTGACTTCTCCCACCTCACGCCCAGAACCACTTACACTTCCTCCAAAGATCCAAGCTTTGTGTCACCTCCTGGCCTTTGCACATACCATTCCCTGTTCCTGAAATACCCTTCTCTTCTTCACTCCCACCCTGTCCCTCTAGGTCTGGTGAATCTACTAGTTAGTTCTTTAGGTTTCAATTTATAGAGACTTACTTCAAGAAACCCACACCAATTCCACCTCCCCTCCCCCACCCCCAGAGCTGGACTAGGTCCTTCTGCTTCCCCAGCACCCAGTATCACCCCCTATTGTCCTTACTACCGTCACTCATTGCCTAAGTTACCTATTTTCCCCCTCATTTGTCTTTGTTTTTTTTTTTAATGTTTATTTATTTTTGAGAGAGGGGGGGACAGAGGATCTGAAGCGGGCTCTGCACTGACAGCAGTGGAGTCTGATGCGGGGCGTGAACTCACAAACCATGAGATCATCACCCGAGCTGAAGTCAGACACTCAGCAGACTGAGCGACCCACCAGGCACCCCTCCCCCTCATTTGTCTTGTTTACATTTATAACCTTAGCACATAGAGCATGATCACCTAGTCATTGACTAGCTGTATCGAGAACTGAGAGCCACAGCTGAGCACTAACAGGATTGGGACGGGGTCCACGAGCACGTAAGAGGTGATTAATTCATCTGTCTTGGAGCTGCCTTCTCCAGGGATCTATAAAAGTCTTTTCTCATTCCTGTAGTGATTAAACGTTCCTGCTAAGGACTGTTTTTCAGTTGTTTTGTTCTTGGAGAACCCAGGCTTTTCTTTGTGTGTGTAGGGAAGATCATGTCTCTGAAATCTATAATTGGCATGAGATGAGAAGAAATGAGCTTGGGCAAAGAAGCTTTTGTGGCTTTGTCCCATACCCCTCCCCAACCTCCTTATCTTCATTATTAATGAGACAACACTTCCACTTTCCACGAAAAATTCCTTAGAAGGTGGTTAGCTTGATTGTTTCTAAAGTTCAAATTCCTTTTCTACCCTTTCCTTTTTTACGATTAAAAGCCACAGGGGCCCTTCCAAGCCAAACTACGTAATGGGAAAATCGTGGACTCTGGCCTCAGACTGGTTCATATCCTGATCTTGTCCCTTGGTGGTTTTCTCATTTGTACAGAAGAAATCATGTTCACCTCAAGGTTGTTACAGGGATTAAATGATAATGGCTAATTATTACATCCTTAGTATGCGCCCGACACTACTGGGAATCACATGTGTTCATATACTCATTCCTCACAACCAACCCCCTAGGATATAGACACATTTACCTTGAGATCTTTTTTTTTTAAACTGATAATCAATTTATTAAAAAGGCTGACTTAAACATCTGCAATGGTAACCTCAACCTCAACTCCTGGCTCAATAGTGATGCAAGTAATCTGTTTAACAATCTCAGAAGGACGGTGCAAATCAATGACTCGCTAATGGATCCTCATCTGAAGACGATCCCAAGTCTTAGAACCTTCACCGCAAGGAGTTTTTCTTGTAGTGATTCTCAGAGTCTTGGTAGGCATCCGAACTGGTCCTTTCACTTTGAGATTCTTTTCCTCGGCGCCTCTGATCAGGTCAGCACATACCTTCTCCAAAGATTGTACGTTGCGGCTGGTTAGAGTAATTCTAATTTGCTGAATCGCCACCTCCGGTTCCACAGGTGTCTTCCCGGTGGCTTTAAAAGCCACGGCTGCCGCGCAGCTTCCTGACCGACTTGTTCCTCGGCGACAGCGGTGAGTCAGGAGCAGGAGCGGGGCCTCCAAAGCTCCACTGAGGCTGCGAGCGCGTTTTCCTCAAAGAGCAAGATCTTCTTTATTAAAGAGCCTAGTACTTAAGTAGGCCTTAACTAAATTTTAGCTGAATAACGGTATGGTCTCACCCTTCATTTTACACATGAGGACACTCATAACAGTGACGGGACCTGTTCAACATCAAGAGCCATTTGTACAGGTGTGTCTCCAGTTCATCTTTCCATTAAGCTGGTCGGTCTCTGGCCTGTTAATTTTCTGGCCTTGTTTGATCCAAAGGGGCAACAAATGGCAAATAGCTACTTCTTTGCTTATCCTATGTCCAGACTCTGCTCCTAGTTTGTGTCCGCCACACTCCTAAGCCAGGACACCTTTCTAGAAAGGGGTTGCCAACAAAAGCAGTATTTTATTTCATTGTTCTCTCTTTAAGTTTTTATTTAAATTCCAGTTAACATACAGTGTAACATTAGTTTCAGGTGTACAATACAGTGATTCAACACTTCCCTACAACATCCGGTGACGATCACAAGTGCCCTCCTAATCCCCATTCCCCCACCCACCTCCCCTCTGGTAACCATCAGTTTGTTTTCTATAGTTAAGAGTCTGTTTCTTGGTTTGCCCCTCTCTTTTCTCCCTTTGCTTGTTTGTTTTGTTTCTGAAATTCTACATATGAGTGAAATCATGGTATTTGATGGTATCTTTCTCTGACAGACTTATTTCGCTTAGCATAATACTCTGTAGCCCCATCTACATCGTCGCAAATGGCAAGACTTCATTCTTTTTAATGGCTGTGATATTCCATTATATATATACATATATAGAATATGTGTGTGCGTGTGTGTGTGTGTGTGTGTGTCTATCTTACATCATTCATCAGTCAGTGAACACTCGGGCTGTTTCCATAATTTGGCTATGGTAGATAATGCTGCCTTAAACATCAGCGTGCATATATCCCTTTGAATCAGTATTTCTGTATCCTTTGGTTAAATAGTAGTGCATTTGCTGGATTGTAGGGTAGTTCTATTTTTAAGTTTTTGGGGAAACTCCATACTATTTCTCTGGAGTGGCTGCAACAGTTTGCACTCCCACCAGTGCACAAGGGTTCCCCTTTCACATCCTTGCCAACACCTGTTGTTTCTTGCGTTGATTTTAGCCATTCTGACACGTGGGAGGTGATAGCTCACTGTAGTTTTGATTTGTATTTCCTCGGTGATCAGTGATGTTGAGCATCTTTTCGTGTGTCTGTTGGCCATCTGTGGGTCTTCCAAAAGTAGTATTTTTCTAATCCCCCGAGCCTCTATAACACAGCCCACTATTGATGGGCATTTCCCATCTGTTTGCTGGGGTCTGGGCAGCTCCTTTGGTGCATGCGCTCAGTGTTTTCCAAATCAGTGGGTTATTTATTTGCATCCGGGAGATAATTACTTTCCAAGATCTCAGGCATTACATACAGCTGGGACTTGGCGAAGAGTTGGAGAGACAGAGTTTCCCATTAAGTCATATTCCCAGGACCTGGTGTGAGCAGCCTCTGACTCCTGTGCCATGATCTCTCAGAAGCCCTGATTCATGTTCTAAAGATTAAGAGGTTCACAAGCATCAAAGGCTTTCGCTTATGAGGGGTATAAACTAGCCCGTCCAAAATAAGGGGGGGCGGGGGGGGGGGGTGACGGGTCCCTAAGCAAATTCCCTTCTTTGTTCTTAGATTGGAAGCCTTCAGGGTGAGAGGAAGGGCTATTCAGTTACCTCACTGCCAGCCCCAGGAATCAGTCTCTCCTCCAAGCCCCTCTCGGGCATGTACGACACACGGTTAGCAAGGCGATTCATTGTTCTTCCATGGTTTCCTGTGTAGGATGTCTGTTAACAAGCCAGTCCATAAATAAGCTCCTGAAGGGCAAGCATCAAAGTATCCCCCAAAGTCCCTGTCACAATGTTTGATAAATAAAGCCTATTGGTTTCAGATTAAATAATTGCATTAGCTTGGGGAGTCTGGTGATTCTGACTTACACATGATTAGCATATAAACTTCATGAGGACAAGGAGCTTGTTTGGGATGATTGTGCCGTATTCTTGGCGCCTAGAGCGGTTCCTGGTTCACTGCAGACACTCAGTAAGTATTACATAGAGGAGCGGATGGACAGACGGATGGAGGGACAGATAGCGACAAGCCTGTATTTTGCTCCCGTGTGTGCTTGTTTATTTACTTTGAGAGAGAGCATGCAGGAGTGAGAAAGGAGCAGAGAGAGAAGGAGAGAGAGGGAATCCCAAGCGAGCTCTGTGCTGTCGGTGCAGACCCCAACTTGGGGCTTGATCTCACAAACCATGAGATCACGACCTGAACATCAGGAGTCAGACGCTGAGCCACCCAGGCGCCCCTCGCATTGCCATTTTTAATCCTCCCAATTCTATCGTGAGGTAAATAGTTCTGCCCCAGGAAATGGGGCTCAGAGAGGGTAGGGGCACGTCGTAAGTTGTGAGAGGGGAGCTCAGAGCCAGATCTGCGGGACTACAAAATCTTTTTTTATTGCTTTTGCTTTTGCGTATATTTTAGTCACTATGGCAGTGACTCAGCATATCTGGAGTCCAACTCGGAAACCCAGCAAGTTTAGCTCCCGCTCAGATGATCGTGACGCAGACGGACCCAGGGCCACGCCGAGGAACACCGTCCTATACAAAACCGCCTCCACAAGACCAGTGTCCCCTTGCCACCTCGATGGGGTGTGGATTTGGGGAGAGCGGGGAGCCCTCCAACAGCGTGGCCTTCAGCAAAGGCCCGCCCGAGGAGAGGGGTGTCTCCGGGGGCAATGCAGGACCTCACGACCGAGACAGTGTGAGCGCACCCGGAGACAGGATGTCCTCCCCAGAGGAAAGGTCCTCAGAAGCCAAACTGACGGCCAAGCGGCAGCAAGTGGGAGTGCCGTCCTGCAGCGGTCCCTTGGAGGAGTCTTTGTGGTACAAGCGATACGCGGCCCAGGCCCGCTGGCCTCCGTCTCCAGGCTCTCCCAGACACGCCCCTGCGATTGCGACTCGCCATCAAAAAGGACTTGGGATTTGTCTAACTCTGGCAGCACCCCACTTTACGAGACGCCTCTTTGCCGTCTTTCCTAGAGCCCCGTGATGGGCATGCTGAGGAGCCCAGAGGCCACGATGCCCACTTTCCCTGGGAGGTGCCCCGCTGTGGCCCCAGCCTGAGACTGCGGCTCGTCGTGACGCGGCATTACCCGACGGCGCCCGGGAGTAGACGCCATCCAGGGGGTCCCGGCCCCGGATTCCCCAGGCCTCGGGCCGGCCCCACAGTGGCCTGAACACAGCCTCCCCTCTCTAGAGTGCTCTAAGGGGAACCGTGAGCAGTCAGCGCGGTCACACCTCCGCCAGCAGCCAGGGGAAGGCAAGAGGGTCGCGCTCAGGGGCGGGGGAGGACGGCAGCACCAGATCTGCCATCAGCAGGCCACACGCATGCTGGAGCCGGCATCGCAGGGGCCCAGGACGAAATAATTCCATTCTTCTGAAAATAATTTGATCAACATATATTTGTAGTCCAAATGGTCTTGATGGGAAAAAATTAACAAGTTGCTAGACTTCCTTACATTTATTTTGTGCCTTAGAAATGTTTTATTTTATTTTTTTTTATTATTTTTTTAAACGTTTATTTATTTTTGAGACAGAGAGAGACAGAGAACGAACAGGGGAGGGTCAGAGAGAGAGGGAGACACAGAATCCAAAGCAGGCTCCAGGCTCTGAGCTGTCCGCACAGAGCCCGACGCGGGGCTTGAACTCACAGACCGCGAGATCATGACCTGAGCTGAAGTCGGACGCTTAACCGACCGAGCCACCCAGGCGCCCCAGAAATGTTTTATTTGGGGGCGCCTGGGTGGCTCGGTCGGTTGGGCGTCCGACTCCGGCTCAGGTCACGATCTCGCAGTAGGTGGGTTCGAGCCCCGCGTCGGGCCCTGTGCCGACAGCTCGGAGCCCGGAGCCCGCTTCGGATTCTGTGTCTCCTCCTCTGTCTGCCCCTCCCCTGCTCATGCTCTGTCTCACTCTGTCTCTCAATAATAAATAAACATTAAAAAAATTTACGAAAAGAAATGTGTTTATTTTTAATGGGAGCAAGGAAGGGCGTTAAGTGGAAGCACCATAATCTTTTTAGTGCCTGGAGCCTTCAAGGGCCCTGATCTAGGCCCGAATGGGGACAGGTAGCCCGTGCTGGGTCCCTTCGTATTCCCAAGCCTCTGCTTCAACGCGGCCAGGCTGTGGTGGTGGAGCCACCACAAAGAAGGAATATGGAAGAGCACTGCGTCTGAGCGGGAACAAACCAAACTGCGGAGGTCAGATCCATAAACGACTGGGTTCAGCCCCTACTTCTGTACCACTTTAGAGAGGACCCAGGAAGCTCATTCACTCACGTATCGCCCTTTCTCCAGAGAACTTCTATAACCTTTGCAGTCCAGCCACCACTTCCGTTCCCTCTGCTAACTGGCATCTGTATCTTCATTTCTCCCCGAGGAACGGGCCGCTTGCCGGCTCCGCTCAGGCACCGGTCGGCACCCTCCAGCCACAGGCCACGGGTATTGCGTCAGCGGGGAACCAACGACTCCCGTCAGGCCGACCCCGGCCGATAAGCCCCCACCCCGGGACGCCTGTTCCGGCTACTGGGAACCACCCTCTCTTCCGTTTCCGATGTGGCCTGGATGTGATGCCAACCCAGGGGACGCCGAGCCAAGAGGCAGCTCTGTGCCTCGACTTCCAGACTTTGAGATGCCGTGAGCAGCAAAATGCTGTGCTTAAGCAAAACGCAAGCCGCTTGGAGTTGAACTGGGGGCATCTGATACCAAAAGAGTACTTCCAGGGGCGACTTGCTCTTGCCACGGCCATGCCTTTAGCTGGACTTGGTCAATTCACGTTCCTATGCCCACCACTCCCAGGGCCCGAAGCAGTGGTTTTCAGACAAGGGGCACAGCTGCCCCGAGGAGGGAGGCGTTTCACACATTGGTGGGGGCATTTTGGGGTGACTGGGGGCATTTCCACGATGTTGGGGGAACGCAAGCGGCACGCCTGGGGGGAGCCTGCCACACCGGACTGTTGAAGAGCGTGGCTGCGGTGACACTGGTCTTGGTTCGCTTCAGACCTTTACCGAGAGCCGCTCATCGTGTGGAAAACTCGCATCGAAAATGGCCACAGCACCGGGGACCCAAGTTGCTACCACGGCACACGTGCACCAGCCGCAGGGCGCTGGCTGCCTGAAGGCCACACGCATCAGACTGGTGTAACTGGCCCAGGTGCTTACATGTGGAAATAGGTTTGGTTTTTACAAATCGCTTTCCTTTGATTTCTTCTTTTTATTACAGTTAGGGCATTATAATGATTATTTTAAAGTCATGTGGCCAAACAGGTTAAATTACCTGGGAATTTCATTTTAGGATAGGAAGGAGGACGTTACAAAACATGAGGCTAACAAGGACGTCTGGGAAGTTGGAGACTCGCCACCCAGGGCAGCTAGGCATCCTCAGTGGGGAGCCCCTCTGAGGCCTCCCCGTCTGTTCCTCGCAGCAGCCTGGCCTCCGCTGGCTGCGTCGTCGGCAGGCTCTACCCTAAAAGGACATGTGAAGGCTGAGCAGGCAGAGAAAATGAATGGGCTCTTCTGGCTGGCGCCTGCAGCTCTCACAGCTTCCCCGAGGGAGGGAGTGGGGGCTATGGAGGGCCGGGGGCCAGGCAGCCTCCCAGGACAGGGCCTCACCCGGAGCTTGGGCTCCACTGTGGTTCCGGCCCCAGGAGCCCCCGATTAAAGAATCCAGAGCGAGGCAGGCCTCCAAGCGCAAGTAAAGAACATTGCCAGAGGCGCGCACACATTTCTATGACACAGATGGTTCTAGAAAATGTGAGTCAGGACAGACCAGAATCCTGAGGGCTCTTGGGGCCAAGATGGTGGGGGGGGGGGGGGTTGGGGGGAAGGAAATCTGTCCCCATCTTGGCTCCTTCCCCGGACCTGTGTTCTGGGTTTGGTGCCGTGAGTGGACACGGCAAAAGGCCTGCTCAGGAAGTTGTGTGGTCGCAGCTGGCCTGGCCTGAGACCTGGCCTCCCAAAGGCCTGGACAGCATAGACTCGAGGGGCTTTGGGGTCCAGACCAAGGCCTAGACGCTGCAGGGCAGTGCCGCCACACTACACCGCCATTCCAGAGTACCCCTGGATTCAGTGGTGGGTCAGCCAGCACCCCCGCCTTCCCAGAGGGAGGGCCACCCCCCAGACCCCAGCACCCCTTCGGCACTTCCAGGCTCGCTCCAGGGAGAAGGCTGAGAAGGAGCTACCCTTGCACCTCCCTCCCCAGCTGTTCTTGGAACCAAGAATGTTTATTTACCAGCCTTTTGGTAGGTTCCTCCGGGAAGGGATCTCGTGGGAAGGCTCAAGGGGGAGACGGAGGCACAGGACAGGGTGATGATTCATCGCAGCTCATTCTTGCCTCCCTGCCCGGTCCTACTGTGTGTGGAAGCCCAAGTCCAGATCATGTCAAAGTGAGTCTCGGTTCCAGCAGTCAGCCGGGCCACCCTTCCCTCCACCTCCTGCTAATCTCCCCCAAAGATGCTGCCCTAAGCCTAGTCCTGTGGCCACCAGAGATATAGGGATCTGTGGGTCTTTGTGGGACCACCTCTAGGTATGCCTTGACCTTGGGTCAAGACAGACAAGACAGGCAGGGTCAGAGTTCCATCCTTCCATCTCAGGTACAGAGCTGGCCCGGGACAATGCTCTGGCACCTGCTCGAGGTAGAGTGCAGTGGATGGGCTGTGTGGGCCCGCTCACGTCCAGGCAAGCTGGTCTGCGCGACCAGACAGGCAGGGCAGCGCCAGCTGCCCACTGGCTCTCAGGACAGGGCCTTGAATCTATGTCTCCCCCAGGGTCACGTATGGAGAAGGTCAAGGAACATCGTGGGGCCGTGTGGACTGGGGTGGGCAGCAGAGACAGAGCTGGGTCCTTGAGCAGTGACAGCCTCCTGATGCTCCCAGCTCCCAGGACAACCCCTCCCCAGATGCCACCCCCTGGACCTACCCCCTGGATGCTTGTGTCCCTCCTCAGTGCTCCCAAATCAGAGTGCTCAGCGCAGGAAGTGCTTCTCGGTAGACACATCATCCGGGCGGATGTCAGCTGCCTCTCCTCCTCAGGCTGTCTCGGGTTTTCACCCTGTGCCCAATTATAAAGAGAACTCAGCTTCCTTTCAAGCGCCCCACTCATGAATGCCCCCAAGAGAAACGTGTAGATGGCATGAGGGGTTCCGAGGGGCTATATTCGCATGAGTTAGAAGTGACCACAGATCTCCCTGGACAATCAAAGTGATAGTAGCTTAAATAAGGTAGA